>NW_028261381.1:101532782-102922782 GCF_051295495.1 Thamnophis sirtalis | reverse complement strand
CATCTTTGAAAAAAATTAACAAACTTTCATAATATATTCTGTTCACTGGTATGCATTACTATATGAGGTAATTGGTTCGCTTCTTTGGATTATATGCCAAAAGTGTTACTGTTAAATACTTCATGAGATGCCTAGAATTTTAACATGAAGGAAATCACTTTTGCTTAAAAAAAATTAATGTACAATAAAAGATTTTGAAAAATCTTATACTGAAGGAAATTGTTCTTGTCATTTAATGTCTAAACCAACAACATAACAGATTAAACTGAAAGGTCATTCTGAACATACATGATAAGAAATATGATTAATCTATTTATATTTTTCTGTAGATGATTGTGTGTATGTATAATGTATATATGTATACATTACAATATACAACAATGTATATTATAAATACAAATGTATGAATATAGGTATATTTTAAATATAAATGTATGTATATATGTATAAATATATTCTTAGTAAAGAATATGTATGTATGTATCAGGGGTGGGTTCCTGCCAGTTCTAACCTCTTCTATACAAATCTACCATGCCCTTTAGAACCGGTTCCAGCTCCCTCCCCCCACCCATCCGCTCCACGCTTGCCCCGCCTGCTGCTCACTGATCGGCTGGCTCACCAATTGCCCTGCCCACCTCTAAGAGTCCTATCTAAACCTTAAAGTCTTAAAGCTGTCAAGTTTGAACATCTCTGGGTTTTTTTCTAAAGGGTTAGGGGTGCAAGGGTCTTGTAACTTGATAGCTTTAAGACTTGCATGCTTCAAATGCCAGAGTTTCTGAGCCAACATTTTGGTTGCTAAGCAAGAGCGTTGTTAAGCGAGTTCCACCACATTTTACAAGTTGGCCACGCCCACCCAGTAACATGACTGCCAAGCCACTCCTACCCAGTCATATGGCCAGCAAGCCACTCCCACAAAGCAGGCCACATCTACAAAAGAGGTTCTAAAAATTTTTGAAACCCACCACTGGTATGTATGTATGTATGTATGTATGTATGCATGCATGCATGCATGTAGGTGTATGTATGTATGTATGTATGTATGTAATTATGTATATGTGCATGTACATATGTATATATATATATATATATATATATATATATATATATATATATATATATATATATATATATATATATATATATACATATATACATATATATATATATGTATGTATATGTGTGTATATGTATGTATGTATATATGTCTGTGTGTGTGTGTGTGTGTGTATGCAGGTCTTGGAGTATTCGGGTCTTTTCCCATGTAAAATTGAGAGTATCTTGGCACCGTTTCGATAAGGTTCCACTCGCCATATTCAGGCTGGTGCCTTTGGCTTCGTGCTTGTGCAAGAAAAGCGTGATCGGAACTGTTGTCTTTCTATAAATATTGGGGGGGGGGTAATGCTGGCTTTGTTGCTGTAAGTGGATTGGTTAGCTGTGTTGTAACATCTTGATTAGTTGATGGAGTTGATGTTTGCAGATTAGTCAGCTGTTTCGTAACATCCTGTGTGGCTGAGGTACTGGCTGTGTGCCTATTGTTCTTTTGTGTTGTAATGACCAGGGTATCTTGAGTCCTGTGGTGCAACTCCTGGGGGGTTGGCTGCGTTGTAACATCCTGAACTTTGCGTTGCAACCTCCTGAGTTCTGTGATGTAATGTCCTGAGCAGATGGCTGTGGTGTAATATCCTGGGCTTTGGTTTGACCCGAGTTTGTGGTCTGGCCATGTATTCATGGTGTTTGTCAGTTTGGGGGTCGGAGAGGGGTGCAGCAGTTGGTGATGCCACCATGGTTTGACTTCTGGATGGGTGGTTGCATTTGGTCTATGGGATGGGTTTGGGTTTGAGTCTGGTGAGGGTGATTGGTGGTTATGTCCTGTGTGTTCTGGGTCCGGTGTCAGTTTTCGTGGCTGGGACTCGTTTGTTGACTAGGGCTAGTTTCCAGATGTCTGGTAGCCGGGAGGTATCATCACGTTTATTCATGTTGTGGGGGTGTTTCTCTATTTCGATGTCTTCCATAATTATTCTCTTGTTGAAGTGTTCAGTTCTGGAGATTACTTTGATTCTTTCAAAATCGATTTCATGTCCTGATGCTGTTGATATTACTACAATAGAGCTCAGGATGTCATCACACAGTCCATTACCCAGGTTGTCACAACACAAAAGAACAATAGGCACACAGCCAGTACCTCAGCCACACAGGATGTTACGAAACAGCCAACTAATCTGCAAACATCAACTCCATCAACTAATCAAGATGTTACAACACAGCCAACCAATCCACTTAAAGCAACAAAGTTTATAGAAAGACGACAGCTCTCATCACGCTTTGCTCGTACAAGCATGAAGCTGAAGGCACCTACATATATATATATATATATATATATATATATATATATATATATATATATATATATATATATATATATATATATATATATATATATATATATATATATATATATATATATATATATATATATAGTGTCACAACCCCTGGTAAGCCCCAATTATGGGAGGAAGCTAACTGCTTCCATCATCTGTCAATCGGCTCGTCACAAGAGTCCATCACGACAGAAACCCAATATTTTTACTGTTGCCTTTGTTATATTTGTGTTTTTTTATTTGTGCTGATAAATAAATAAAGGGAGACTAGACTATACTTTATTTATCAGCACAAATAAACACACACACACACACACACACATATGTATATGTATATGTATATGTATATGTATATGTATATGTATATGTATATGTATATGTATATGTATATAAGATTTCTTTTACAACCCCCGGTATGCCCAATTATGGGAGGAAGATCACTACTTCCATTCTCTGTCTTTCAGCTCGTCACAAGAGACCATCCAGGCAGAAACCCAATATTTTTACTGTTGCCTTTTTGTTACATTTTGTTGTATTTGTGCTGATAAATAAATTATATATTTGTATATATTTATATATTTATTTATTAGATTTTTACAACCCCTGGTAAGCCCCAATTATGGGAGGAAGCTAACTGCTTCCATCATCTGTCAATCGGCTCGTCACAAGAGTCCATCACAACAGAAACCCAATATTTTTACTGTTGCCTTTGATATATTTGTGTTTTTTATTTGTGCTGATAAATAAATAAAGGGAGACTAGTATAGATCTATTTCAAGCTATTTAGCTCTCATCAGCTAGCCATACCCTTACTGGGATTTGAACCTGGGCTATCTTGCATACTAGGCAGACATGTCAGAGCTGCAGCAGCAGTTGCCACCGCCTCAGGTTTCGCCTCTGATCACGCCAACCTGAGTAGATCCACAGGCGCGGACTCCATCAGTCACAGGGACGGGCAAACTACGCTTAACCTTGGCTGGAGCCACCGCCTCTGCTCAGGGACGAGCTACGAATCGCGTTGGCTCAACCGTGGCTGAAGCTGCCTGTCTGCCTGCCTCTCTGCTGCGAAGATCTACCAGACATGACTCTAGAGTCTATCCAGTCTACTGTTTGCTACTGTTACAAACATTAGTGTTGCAATACACGGATACTGTTGCCTAAGAAGCCTCTGACTCTTCATACAGCTTTCCAAAGAAGCAGCTTCCGACAAGCCTGCTCTTCCTCCAAAGCCAGCAGCCTACTACCAGCCTGTCAGAAGCCTGCTACATGCATTACAAAGCTGCCTGCCTCCCAAGGAGCAACTCTGGCCACTCAAAAGCCTGTCTGCTGCCTTCCTAACGAGCCAGGAACAACTCAGCCGCCTCCAGGGCCGGTCTCCGCTCTCTAACAGAAGCCTCCACAGCTGTTTCAGAAGTCTACCATTCTCTGCAGCAAAAGTCAGCAGAAATCCTGTCAGCTAAACCTTCCAGCAACAGCGGAACCCTGCCTGCATGCCGATCGAACAAAGCCCAACAGAAAAGTTACCAACAGGACTTCTTTGAGTTTCCCTCCATGTAAGCTCTCCAGCCTCCATGATTTGTGAGCATGCGCAGAGCTTGAATATGCAAATTTAAATACGCAAATATGAATATGCAAATGTAAATATGAAAATGTGAATATGAAAATGTGCCAAATAACTGGGGGGAAGGAAAGTTTGTAAAAGAGTTTGTAAATGTTGAACATAAAACAAAAACAAAAAATGCAAATACTTGTAAATGTTGAACATGAACACAAAAATGCAAATAAATAAACAGATAACACAAAAATGCAAACAAATAACACGCAAATTGACAATATGGAAAATGCAAATAAAATACACGTATGCAAATAACTGGGGGGAAGGAGTGTTATAGCCCAGCAACGGCCTGTGCTGCGTTCTAATTGGTCGGGCGAAGCACAGCCTGTGATTGGTGGTTGTAATGACAGTTAAATGACAGTTGGTACCTGAGAGTATAAATACTGTGACAGTTGTAACACATTCTGAATCGCTTGTCATCTTGTCATCTGGTACTAATAAACATCATTACTCTCATGATCCATGGCTCCTGCGTTCCTTTCACCCAATCTTTAAAATTAGCCATTAGGCCACAGGCTCTTATCCGTTATCAGGGTTGTAAAAATCTAATAGATACCTTTCACCCTGGCTTCACTGATAACGGATAAGAGCCTGTGGCCTAATGGCTAAGAAGTCTGCCTAGTATGCAAGATAGCCCAGGTTCAAATCCCAGTAAGGGTATGGCTAGCTGATGAGAGCTAAATAGCTTGAAATAGATCTATACTAGTCTCCCTTTATTTATTTATCAGCACAAATAATATATATATATCCACAAGCTAAAAATATGCAGAATTAAAAATACTATAAAACTATAATAAAATAGAATGAAAGTTAGTAAAGAATTATTTACTAAGTTTCTGTTTTATTATAGTTTTATAGTATTTCTAATTCTGCATCTTTTTAGGTTGTGGCTTTTTATTTTTTAAATGTAAAAGTAAGTAAGTAAGTTTTGAAGTTTGATCTCTATTTTCTTCTCTTTCACTGACTTTATAATATTGAGAATGAGGCACAGGATAGTTGCCCCAGATCTTGTGTCAATTAAAAAATGCCATGCCTTCTACCACACTTCATGCCGAAGTGAAAATAAATGGTTTGCAATCTTCTCTCAGTGCCTTCCTTCTATATTCACTGGTTTGGGTTCTATGCAAAGATATTTGAGAAGCCCGCTTGCCTCCTGGAAAGCTGCTATGGCAGCTGAAACCTGGGAGATTCAGTAAGGCAAGACCCCCAACAAAAGAGAGGAATGAACTAGTTTTATTTGCTTCCATATTCTCACTTTTCACCCAACCATGTGCATTTGCTTAATATTTAGCCATTCACAAAAGACCAAAGGCCTGATGCTAAAAGAGCATTTACTGAAAAGAGGAACTTGCATCATGACATGTTGAAATATTTCAAGCTGAACTGCTCAACTTCAAAGAAACATCTGAAAATTGTCCTGGTTTCAGACTCTAGTAAAACCAAATAGTAGCAGACAGGGAAATTTAAAATGTGTTCAAACATTTCAATATAAACATTTTTCATTTCTGCTATTTATTTTATCTTTTCAGGCAGGTAACCAGACATGTGTTGAGTGATAGATCTTTGGAGTAAATGTTAAGGCAGAATTGTGCCAATCAAGTAATGGTTCTGTTTTTCACCGTGCTCTTTCTATGCTCTTACCTGATATTGTCATGTTCTGTAGTCAAATTTTTACTTGCTCAATTTGAAACCCTTATGTTCTGGCCTCCTAAGCCATTCACAATCAATAAGCACTTAATTTTCTAGAATTTCTGAAAATTGCCACTCCATCCATTCCAAAACTACTGCCATATATCTTAATTTAATCAAGAAACAGGGCCTTTAATAGCCTTGCTCCCTCCAGGTTTGGGCATATAACCAAGAATTTACAGTCTTCTGAAAGGCCAACAGGGCCAGGATCATCCTACTCCTAGTTAGAGCCCTCTAAATATCACGTGGCTGTCAAAAGCTATAATCTAATGCAAAGTTAAGGGCATGGGTCTATTAACCGGGAGGCCCTTCGGATAGTCACTCACGCCCTCGTGACCTCAAGATTGGACTACTGTAATGCGCTCCAGATGGGGCTGCCCTTGAAGAGTATTCGGAGACTCCAGCTTGTCCAGAATGCAGCCGCGTGAGTGATCGTGGGTACACCTCGGTACACCCACGTTACACCTATCTTCTGCGAGCTGCACTGGCTGCCTATTGGTGCTTCAAGGTGCTAGTCGTTACTTTTAAAGCCCTTCATGGTATCGGACCTGGGTACTTGAGAGACCGCCTCCTGCCGATTACCTCCCAAAGACCTATCAGATCCCACAGATTAGGCCTCCTCCGAATTCCATCTACTGGCCAGTGTCGACTGGCAACTCCCCGGGGGAGGGCCTTCTCTGTGGCTGCTCCGGCCCTCTGGAACGATCTCTCTGTTGAGATCCAGACCCTTACCACCCTTCCGGCTTTCCGCAAAGCTACTAAGACCTGGCTGTTCCGGCAGGCCTGGGACAGTTAAATCTTTCAGCCCCAGCCGAGGTTACGACTGTTGTGTGTTTTTAAACTATTTGTCTTTTATTTTTATTTTGTACTCCCCCTTCCCCTTTCTGATTGTTAGCCACCCTGAGTCTCTCGGGAATAGGGCGGCATACAAACTGAATAAAATCTAAATCTAAAATCAAGGGACTTAAGTGGTGTAGCGGGTCAGTTTGGTTGTATTCCAGAATCCTTCGGCGAGATGGGCAGCATGCAAGTTTTATAAACAAACAAACCCTCAAGGGAAGAGGGGTCAATTTTTTCAGGAGAACAGATACAATAGCATACGACAGTTACAATGACTACTTTACTACTATTGCTATTTTCTTGGCAATTGAAGGAGGCAGTAAATGTTACTATGACATTATTATGAGGGAGGGAGATAATTGTGGGGACAGTATCTGAATCTATTGTAGACAGATACAAGACATTTATTTCCTATTGAAAACTGTTAAAAATGAGTATTACATTTGTTCAATGGCTCACACCAAATTTCACTCTATAATTCTGAGAAATTCACAGAACTGCAGAAGAGAGTCACCCGTAGCCCACAGATTGCAGGTTGCCAATCTTTGCTCTAGAATCAATAGAGTCAACTGGGTATTTTCTAGCTGTGTGGAATGACCACTTAGTATTTATCAGGGAATATGTTCACAGGCCATATGGGTATAAGTGGGATTTGAGTTCAGCCCAGGTGAGAGAACCAGGTACCAAGAAATTGTTTATGGACTTTATCAACCAAAGTAAATGAATTTAATAATGGCCTAATATTTATCTGAGAAGTTGATGCAGTGCATAAATATAGGTGTTTCTGAGTTGCTACAAGTCTCACTTGTTCATGAAAGCATTGAAGGGAACTAACTTTGATGCTATAAGAAGGAAGGAGGAGTTCCAGAGGTAACTGTTATTGTCATCGTCCTGCACAGAATTTCTCCCCTTAATCCAGGGTCCAGGCCTGCTTTTTTTTTTCTACACAACCTTGGTTTTGCTCAATTGGCTCATCCTAAGCATTGCGTTTCTCCCCTCCTTCTTTTGCACTTCTATACTTCAAATATACCAAACAATTGCAAACTGCTGTTAACTTTTCCTCATGGCACAGAGGCTGCTAAGCATAGGTCTTCAGATGTGGTGAAGCAGTTAGCAGCCACACACACCCATGCCATTCAACAGAGGCCCCTGAGCAGAAGAGCAGCATTTATTGCATTTCACACTGTTTTTACAAACCTTCTGCTCAGCCAGGATCGGAACATTCCCATGTATCAATTCAAGAAGGATGGGAACCACCAAGAAGGCTCTCCCTCATCTTGCAGATTTTGAGGCATTGACTCACTTGGGAACTATCACAATCTGGAGTCCAGGGATGGGTGATTCTTTAAAGTGGGGTGTTTTAAAAATATAAATATAAAGGGACACTAAATTGTGGTCAGGAATTCTGGGAGTTGTTCCTCCATCTGGAGAGCACAAGGTTAGGAAAAATGCTGTAAATATTTATGGGTTGAATCAGGGAAGGGGTGGGGGAACCCTGTATAAATCTTATCCCAGTCTGTGCAAAAGGAAGAGGAAAGGCTATTTTATTTCTCAGGATTCAGGCAGAGAAGTGAGTTCTTCCCATGTCATTTTAGTTTTTTTGTCTGATGAATTCTGCCCAAGATGTGCCTGGATGATTCTTGTCCTACAGCCTGCTCTCCATCTGTGATTCTTTAGGAAACTGTCATCCATTCGTCTGCCTTCATCCATCTCCCTAATTCCTTGGTTACAGTCAAAATAGTTTGAAAGGCTCAGTTCCCACAATGGAAAAGGAACTGGGATGATGCCTGGCAAGCACGACTCTGGTTAAAGAGCAACTGATGCTTGTGGAAACTTTGAAATGCAAGGCTTTCTCCTCCAGCTGAATCAGTTGTGCTGATGTAGCTCATGGTTTTGGATTGCCTTTCACCTCCCATTATAGGCATAGTTACAGGGAAAGCCATCCTTAATCCTTCCATAAGATTTCTAAAGGACCAGCTAAAAGTGAGAAAACTTGCCCTTGATTCTAATCTCAGTAGGCTAACTGTCCCAGCAAATCCATCCATCCTTGGCTCATCTTCCAAGTCACAAATCAATTGATAGCATCGCCAAGGTTTGTATTCACCAAGGATCTTCAGTTATTACTGAGCTGTATGTAAACAGGTTTTGCAATTGTGTGGCTTCTGTAACAACATCTAAAGGACCATAGAAAATACTGGATCCAACAGTTGAGGGAGAATTTTTCCTTCAGGGATAAATCCAGTGTTAATTTCCATTGCCTGCCACCCCGGCTAGACTGAAATGCCAGCTGCTGGGGCTTCAGGAACCACATGAATATACTCTTTTAACAGCTTTGCCATAATTTTTAACCAGCCATGTTACCTAGTATATAACTATGCTGTTGCCACAGAGGCACTTCTGTGCAGGAAAATTTAAATGGAGGAGGAGAGAAAGCGAAGAAGGAAGCAACTTAGTGGGGAAGACAGGAAAGAAGAATATTGGATTCGGGATGAATGAGCAATATTGCAGGCAAACCCTGCTCACTGCCAGGAGTTCAATCCTGACCAGCTCAAGATTGACTCAGTCTTCCATCCTTCCGAGGTTGGTAAAATTGTTGGGAACAATATGCTGACTGTAAGAAAAGGCTGTAAAACACTATGAAGTGACATATAAGTCTAAATGCTATTGCTAAAAGGATGCCATATAATCCAACTGCCACTTATGACTGGATGCCCCAGTTGTAATTGGATGGGTGGTAACAGCAGAAGGGAGAACTAAGTCTATATTTGGTGCATATCACATTCATGCCTTCCTAGACTCTCTCTGTGTGTATAGAGCCGAGGTGGCGCAGTGGTTAGGGTGCAGAACTGCAGGCCACTTCAACTGACTGTTATCTGCAGTTCAGCGGTTCTAATCTCACCGGCTCAGGGTTGACTCAGCCTTCCATCCTTCCGAGGTGGGTGAAATGAGGACCCGGATTGTTGGGGGCGATATGCTGACTCTGTAAACCGCTTAGAGAGGGCTGAAAGCCCTATGAAGCGGTATATAAGTCTAACTGCTATTGCTATTGCTATATGTGTATGTATGCACTTGATGGACTGACACATTGTTTTTGATTCTCCTTCAGTGTGCTTCTTTATCCAACTTTCCATTCTTCTTTCTTCTGTTTTTCTTCCTTCTCTTCTTTTTTCAATATATTCTGTTCCAAGTTTTGGGGAGGGGAGTGGGTGGAGACAGTATTTATTTGTTGTTTATTTAGAGGCCATCCAATTCCATATGATTCTGGACAGCTTCTAAATTAAAAGTAGGAGAGGTCGGTAAAATTGAAAGGAACGGTGCATATCCAGAAAAAAAACATGCACTATAAGAAAAAAAACAATGAAGGGAGCCTCACAAGTTCACAACCCATCCTTCTACAATACCTGGGAGAATATCATCAAAGTGGGAGCCATACAGATCTGTAGGGAATGGTGTTCCAGAGCCACAACAAAAAAGGCAGATCTCCTAAATCCCAATAGGGGACACAATTTAATCAAAGGGACTTATAACACATCCACTGTGCCTAATCTCCCTGGATGAGCAGAAACAGATTGGAATTGCACCACTTTTTTCATTCATGATTTCCCTTGTTCATTCTCACAGACAGCGTAGTGCTTTAGTTTTCTTGTTTTTTTAAAAAAATGTGTGCATGTGTGTAAATCTGCCCATGCATGCATAGTGTAATTGGAGAGAGTGAGACTTGAGTGTACAACTCAAATTGTTCTAGCAAAAGATTACAGATAAGTTTTAGGAATGCTGTGCAAAATGAGATTGTAGCAGCCAAAATGCCAAGTTGTTTGAAACCATCGAGTTCTATGAACCTTGGCATAAATCATCCCCTCATAATGTCCTGTAATATTCTTTTAAGTTCTGGGGGGGAAAGCAAAATAAAAAATAAAAAAGGCACGGCTACTTGAATTCAAAGGAATGTATGTCAATTTAGCATCAATTGCTATGAAATTTTATCCTCTGGGTATTTAATCATCCTAGAAAACAGTGCCCACTTTTGGTTTTTGGAAAAAAAAAAGCTGGAAAAGCTAAAGGCACCATTAAGCACTTAAGTTTTCCCTGTGCTAGAGAGCAGGCACAAAAAACTTTCAGACGCAAACTCTAGGGATCAGAATGGGTTGCTGCACTTCCAGAATAACACAGAACACGCCATGTAGTTGAATGGGCAGCCTAGCAACTAGTGAACAGTTGTTATGCTACATAACAGAAATTTGCGGCGGTTCCAATGACCTTTCAAAGTATATTAACAAGGTGAATGGTCTTTCTCCTCTGAAAACTGGGCATTTTAATAGAGAGAAAGGCTTTTCTGCATGCAAAGTATACACAGAGAAACCTTGTTTACAGATGGGACCAGTCGTGATGAATCAATCTCATTTTAATCCCTGGTAAGGCAAAGTGCCATTGGACATCAGGAGGAAGCATCTTGGCAAGGGAATTGTGCCCTTTTGCTCAACTTACTATCTCTCCATATAATAAAAAGAATCATCTTAAATAAGAAAAGGTTTTCTTTGAAATATATACAGTTAAGAACAAACAACCAGAGTTTCAGATCTGGATTTGCAATCAGTCCCCGATCTTTTTAATGGGATATGTGGTCTTTTGGATAGGGGTAAAAATAATTACTACTACTATCATTCCTTACCATCTCCAGTTTGGCTTCAGTAGCTTTTATTTTAAATGCATAAACCACATTTCAGACATTTTGGCATAGCTTCCCCCAATTATATATAAAGTTAAAAACTAGAGTCAGTAACAACTGGAGCACAGCAGAAGAGATGAGCCACTGAAGATGTGCCTCAAGTCCTGTTCCATTCTGTACTCTAATTTCCTTGTGTATGTGTGTGTGTGTGTTTAATCTTCTTTTTGTGTCGCTCCCTTTTTTTTGCTTTTGTTTTGGACTTTCTATGAAAATTAATTTTCAATCAATTATTTCCTCATTAAAATGCATAGCATAAGACTGACAGTTTATCATATTGAGAGGAAGAGTACAGAGGAAATTTTTTATTTATTTTAATTTTTAAACAGCCCTGGTGGCACAATGGTTATAATGTAGTATTGCAAACTAATTCTGCCTACAGCCAGGAGTTTGATCCTGACTGGCTCAAGGTTAACTCATCCTTCCATCCTTCCAATGAGGACCCAGATTATTGGGGGCTATTTGCTGACATTGTACACCCCCAGAGAGTGCCATAAAGCAGTATGGAACAGTATATAAGTCTAAGTGCTATTGTTATTACTTTGGTTTGTATACATATGTAAGTTGTAAGCTACCATTTATACATACAAATGTGTAAAATTGCAATAAAATATACATATACATACATATGCATATGCATACGCATGGAGAGAGAGAGAGAGAATATACACATACACAAATGTGTAAAATCACAATAAAATAATAAAAATACAAATTGTAACCTAAAAGATGGGCAGGAAAAGAGCAGAATGGGGAGGGGGGTGATGTGGGAGCTGCTTTTGGACAGTCAACCATCTCCAATGTGGTATTTCCACATTGGGACCCCCTAGCAACAGTCAAGTAACAGTTGAAATTTCTTGTAAAACACCTGAAAAATGGATGAAGGATGAAGAGATCAGAGACCACAATAGATATTATTTGTGCCAATGCTTCCTAAAGGCCACCCACGTGAAATATTCTATTCATTTCATCTGGTTGCAAATTTCTAAGTTAAAGTTTTCATGGAGCTTAAAGAGCTCATAAAAATTGTTTTCATTAAAACAAAGTTATTTTCCTTAATTGAAGCTAATGATATTCTTACGTATAATTCCTACTGTCTTTGCCATAAATCATGGATATCTTTCATTTGATGACATCCTCATTTATCAATTTCCTTACATTCCTGTCCTTATTGTCATGGTCCAAGCAACATTTTGTTTAGCCGACTGAATTCTTTTGCCAGCTGAAAAAGACTAATTGAAGCAAAGTCTGCATTTTTCATATTTTCTTTTAAAATATGATGGAGGGAGATTGAAATGCTTCATATTTTGCCCAAACAAAAAAAAAACTGAATAGCTTGATTTGGAACGTTTGCAGAAAGCTGAAATGGGAGGTTCATTTTGAAGCAGGAAAAGCAAATTCATCTGAGAAAAAGAAAGAATAAATATGTGACCTAAAGAAGACGAATCATGTGAAACACTTGATAAGTAAACCAAGAGACTAAAACAATTACAGGGAAGAAGATAAGGTTTATGAAAAGCTGAAGAGCATTGTGGTATCTTATGTCTAAGAAACGTTTATGGCATACATTTTTATGGCCTAAATTGACAAATGCAATTGCCTATGCAGAAGGGCGGAGTATGGGTAGGGAATTTGAAATGCCAAATTTCAGATGCTGATAATATTATGACAAATATTTTTAAAGCTGAAATGCCTTGAAAATAATCTACAGGTAGTCCTTGACCTAAAATCATTTGTTTAATGACCATTCAAAGTTACAACAGCACATGAAAAAGTAACACAACTCTTTTTCACATTTTACAACCATTGCAGCAATCACATCCCATAGTTACATAATCAAAATTTGGGCATGTAGCAACTGGCATGTATTTATGACTCTTGTGGTGATCAATTTTTGGGATCTCCTAACAAGCAAAATCAATGGGGGAAACTGGATTTGTTTAATGATGAAATGATTCACTTAATAACTGCAGAGATTCACAACATCTGTGGCAAGAAAGTTCATAAAATGGGGGAGGGGAACATGTGTAGCAAGTGTTTTGCTTAGCAGTTGAAATTTTGGACTCAATTGTTGTTGTCCTCAACAACTTGCATTCAGCCACTGACTTATACATTGTCAAATTTAGCTTCTGCAGGAACCTGCTTCTTCTCGAGTGGATCCAGCCCAGAAAGATACATCTAAAATGCCTTCTGTTGTGGCCTATTGGCCACCAGTCCCTCCAGAAGCCAAATCGGAGGAGGAGGAGGAGGAGGAGGAGGAGGAGGAGGAGGAGGAGGAGGAGGAGGATACATGGAAGTCAGAGTCAGCATCAAGGCATCCTTGATGGAGTTCACAAGGATCCTTGTGAATTCCAAGGAGGAAGAGAGAATGAAAGTGGCAGAGACAGAGAGACAGAGATGGAGTCTGGACTGTCCATCAACCCTCAGATGGAGAGTCAACAGCCCCCAAGTCTGGAGGTGACTGATGAGGAAGAGGAGGAACATCTGGGTCCAGTGCCTGATGTGTGAATGCTCAGAAGGCAGAGAAGAGGAGACCAGTGGGAATCCGTGGCAGATTCTTGGGAAGGAAGAGCCACTGTTGCTAGCAAAGCCCCACCCTAGCTCTGGGGATAAAAGGCAGCGGGGTGAAGATGAATAGATGTGGCAGACAACTATTCATCTTCTGGCTGGATGTACTTGTTAGCCTATGGTGAGAGAGAAACATTTTGCCAGGACTGCTGATACTCCTACTAAAGGAATCTGAGTTAACTTCAGAGGGTTTGTTGTGTTTGGGGACCTGGGTCAGAACATCTGCATCCAATGTTGCACTGCTTGAGAATGTTGCTCTTTTATATCAGCATCTAACAATGAAAATGGCTGTACAAAAATCAGCTTGTTACTAATAAGCATTATTTGAAAGAAGCTCAAATTGAGAATATAGCAATAGCAATAGCAGTAGACTTATATACCGCTTCATAGGCCTTTCAGGCCTCTCTAAGCGGTTTACAGAGAGTCAGCATATTGCCCCCAACAATCTGGGTCCTCATTTTACCCACCTCGGAAGGATGGAAGGCTGAGTCAACCCTGAGCCGGTGAGATTAGAACCGCTGAACTGCTGATCTAGCAGTAGCCTGCAGTGCTGCATTTAACCACTGCGCCACCTTGGCTCTTCGGGAAGGATAATCATTGTGATGACAATTTCCTTGGCATGTAGAAAACAGTTGCAATACCTCAAGGACAAAGGTTTATCAAGTCTTTTCTTTCATGGGCATACTATCAGAAGTTATGTGGGGCAACTTGGAACCAAGGCAGGGCAATGCAAAAGAAACACACAAATACGGAATCAACTATGCAGGAAATAGCAGAAAATTATCAGAGCACATCCATGAACACCAACTAGCAGTCAAAAGACATAAGGAAAACTCCTTAAATCTCACAACACATGAACAGACTCAGCTAAAGTTTCAACTGGGAAACTGAGCATCCTAGGCCAAGCTAAATCCACAAAAGGGGAAGTTTGGCATTCAGACTAATCAGCAACCAACAGACACATAAATAACATTTACATACCATTAGAAAAAAAAATAAAAAAATCTAAAAAGGAAGCAAGACCAAAAGACCTCCTTATCAGCAATCAACAGGGATTAACACCAGGCAAACAAGCAGAAAACAATATCCTAATCAAGCAACGATCAAGGGGAAAAAACCACACCCATATGATGTTACCTAGTCAGGTAATGAAATATCTGCAAGTAATAACAGAAAAATGAACTAAAGGGTTAAAATAGGACAGCACCAAACAATGCAGTGCTTTTTGAGCACCCAACACATTGCATCTGACATAATGTGAAGTATGAGCAGCTGAAACTCACTGCCATAAAACCAATAACTAATGGCCAAAACCTGAAATATTCAAAGAATAGCTGTTAACAATTGGATGTCTATGCCTTAATCCAGAAAATATTGGTGGTTTGGAAATATTTCCTTGCTTACTTTTTGATGTATTATTAATCAGCTGAACTTTAAATCAATATGTTTCGGTCAGCTTCTGGAGAAATGGAGAAATTAACACCAAGAAGCAGACAATTGCCCTGTATGGTTGATGGTTTTATCAACCATACAGGGCAATTCTTTATGATAGAATTGTTCAGTGCAATTGCTAAACGTTGGAAGAGAAAACAATAGGGCACAGAGCTGTCACTTCTATCTTTACTCAGTGTACAACTATATGTCTGGAAATAAGGAGGGGCAGTTTGCAACTACTCTGGTCAACAGAAGTACTTCAAGCTGTTAATGCAGTGTGCCAATTGAAGCGTTCATATTTCTGCTCCCAGAAGGGATTTACGGCTTGGCTAGGATCTGCAATGAAGTGTTAAATATGCAGATTATGGTACAAATCGAAAGGAGTCGGGGCTCAGTGCCAGCATTTGGGGTGTAACACACTGGAGGTCTCCCTAAATTATGGTGTGTGTGGTAAATTGATGGCTGGAGATTCGTTGCCATCAATGTGGGTGTCGTTCTTTGCAGCTAGAACATCTGCAGCATCAGGTAAACATTAGCTCCAGAACTGTTAAGGCACTCAGAACCGTGGGGATGCTTCTTTTGTTAAGAATGTTAAAACCGCTAAATAAAAGAAATCTTTCAGGATTGATGGGAGTCCCGATATATGTTACTTTTTATGGAGTTTGGCTGTTTTTGTCTCTGAGTCTCTGACCGTGGTTGTTTTTGTACAGTCAGTTTATTACCTGGCTAGGTAACATCTTCAATGCTAAGGAGTACACAACTCTTCCACCAGGTCCGATAGGGCAACCTACTGCAAACAAACAGAGAGCAAGTCACATTCCCTTCTAGCACTGAAGATGTTGGGTAATGAAATCTCTGCATGAGCCAACCAAGCTCAGAGAGAACCAAGGACTCCACAATTAAGCCCTGAGCTACAAATATTCTCTTCTATGCTTTTTTGTCAGCTAGTGCCAATGTCTCATAGTGCACATATAGCCACCTTTTGGCAGCATTATGATATTCCTCAGCCACGATATGCCCACTAATCAGCTATGGGTCCATGTAACTAAGCCCACAAAGTAGAAGCTAAAATGGAAACATTCCTGTGACACTTTGCCTTAAAGATAAAGGTTTTCCCTCGCACATATGTGCTAATCATTTCCAACTCTAGGGGGCGGTGCTCATCTTTGTTTCAAAGCCAAAGAGCCAGCGCTGTTCAAAGATGTCTCCGTGGTCATATGACTGCATGACTAAATGCCGAAGGTGCACCTTCCCACTGAAGGTGGTTCCTATTTTTATACCTGCATTTTTGCATACTTTTGATTTTCTAGGTTGGCAGAAGCTGGGACAAGTAATGGGAGCTCACTCCATTACATGGCGCTAGGGATTCGAACCGCTGAACTGCCAGCCTTTCTGATTGACAAGCTTCTTAGCCACTGAGCCACCACACCCCTATCCTAAATATAAGTTACTTATAAATATAACTTATAAATATAAGTTACTCCACCACCATAATATGCTAGGAGGACCATTCCATTTTCCATAAAATGAAAAGAAAGTATATACTACTCAACATTTTTTCAACTGAGAACAAAGAAAGAATATAAGGGTTTAAAAAGGATTCAAGCTGAACGATTCAGAAGCAACTTTTACAAATGTTGCTATTACACACCACTTTTGAATGGCACAATTCAGGAAAAGGTGATACTATCTACAAGCAGATACATATCAAAAAAGCTAAAACACTGCTTGTTAAACTTTACTGGGCATCTTAGGACAGAAAAAATGAAAAATAAAGAAGTTCAGGTTTACTGGAAATTATCTTTTGATAGACTCTTGATTGTTCTAGCCCGTAAGAATATCAGACTTTACCTGCAAAAATGTAATTTGCTTTGTTTAATTGAGAAAAGGGCTATTCCCACTAAGCCCCTAATAAGGATGCAATTGTTTTAGATTGGCTGGCAGTGGAAATGCAAGCCTTTTTTTCCCTGTCTAACTTTCCTTTGGCAGGTGGAGAAAAGATGGTACTCTTAAATTTTGAGACCTTTTCAGTATAACTATATGCAACTATAAATATAGCTAGATAGATATAGATATAGATGATATAGTATAGAAGTAGATATATATAGATATATAATCATACATACAACTAAGCACAGTATAACCTCTGATTTATTCCCTTGCCCTCAGCCTCCATTATAATTTGAAAGTCATACAAACTATGGCTAAGGCAAATAATGGCATAATGAGTAAAGCCAGATATTAGCTTACTTTTATAATTTTTTCCCAAACCCTGAATTTAGCTTTGCTGTTTCTTCTCATTCTAAATGTGGTCACAAGCCACGATTGTTATAGCATCTTATTCTAACAAATTAGAATCCGAAAACAAACAAACTAACCTCTTTCCTCCCAATCAGTACCAAATTTTAGGTGACTGGGAACAAACCCAACTAGGGGTTTTGGAGAAACGTTAGAGAAAAGGATATTCTGTAAGGCTATATTAGAGAATTGTGTCCAGCAAAATAATGTTCACATCTTATTAATATAGAATAATGATACATGCCTGTAGCCAGCTAACTACATAATTCAGAAAGCTGTCAGCCAAACTGTCTTATATAATAAGGAATATATTAAAAATGCTAGCAGGAAGATTTTTTCACTATTCCAGAATTTTTCCTCTTAAAACAGAACACTTGAGTGTATTGCTTTAAAAAGAGAAAGAAATGAAGAATCTTGTTGACTGCATATATAATCTGCAATGTGTGTGTATACACACACACACACACACACACACACAAACATCAAATGATAATGGGAACAAAACCTCAGAACAGTTGTTTTTTATTTTGCTGGGTTTTTAAAAAAAGTTTTGCAGACGCTCACAATTTTGCTCATCCAAAGAGTTTGTTTGTTAAAAATGTTACATTTCTTCAGATGTGAACCAGATTAAGACACAATACTAAACACCAATTTATATAGCTGAAGTCTGTTCCTGTCAAAATTCATTCTTGCTAGCAACAGGATCTGAAATCATCATCTGAATATATTTTGCAAATATTGGCTTGCGTTAAACTATACTTTCTTGCTACATCTAAAATCTGCATTCTGCCTTTGTGTGACTATTACTTCACTCAGCTAATACTGACTGACTAGAGAACACTATGAGGCTTTGAAAGTGTTTAAAGGGGCCAAAGGGAATATATATAAAGACTAAATAGACATTTTGCTTTTAGCAATTTGTATTGATAGTTCAACGTATCTGATTTATATAAAACTTTTGTTAACCACCACACTTTTATGTTCTGCAAAATTCCAGATCTCCAATGATATTCAGAAGAATCTACTAATATCTGTCATGTTTATCTTTCTGAGTTCAGCCAAGGCCACCTAGGTCACCACCGAAAACCAAGTTTTCCTATCATCTTACCTGACCTAATCTTCTAGGTGGTACAGCAAGTTGACTGCACTGGGGAGGAGAGAGGGGATAAATTTTGTACTCCCATCACTGTTTCTAGAACAATCCCTTTAAATACTGGAAAAGATAATGTAGCTACAGTATATGTAACATTTGACGAGCGTGCCCAATTCCTCCTTTCGCCATGGAAATAAAACATATTGCCAAAAGATACAGAACATATACAGAAATCATTGCACACCATTCTAAAGTATGTTTATAAAATGCATGTATAAAGAGTATACGTTTTCCAAAATTTGTCATTTAACTGAAGTGCTCTTGCTATAAGCATTTCAAGTAAGTGCTGAAATATTAAAAAATAAGAAAGATATTAACATGACTGTGAGGGATGATGAGAACTGTAATCCCATTCCTTCCAGAAGGCAGCAAGTTGGAGAAAGCAAGGATGCACTAACCAACTATATGGATGTATCATAACTTTCCCCCACAAATTTCCAATTCACAGAAGTTATTGCTCTACAATAGTATTTTTTTCAACCTTGGCTGGGAATTCTGAGAGTTGAAATCCACACATCTTAAAGTTGCCAAAGGTGAAAAACATTGCTCCAGGATTTTTTTTTAAAGTCACCCTATGTCCTATTCCTTGTTGTCCAACATCCTGTTCAAGAAGTGAAGAATAGGTCAAGCTGTAGCCTACATATCTCTCTAGGTCACCATAGAAGCTCCTTCAGGCAGAGGGAAACTATACACAGAGCACCATTTAATACAGAAACAGATCAAAAAATAAATCAGTGATCTGTTTAATTGGAATGACATACATAAGATCTATATGTACGTATCATAAGAAAGAACTTCATCTCCTCTATTCATTAATGCAATATGGCTGTAAGTGAAAGAAAGCCATTAATCTTCTAACATCTTTGAAAATCTGGCAGTGGCCTGAAATATAATCCAATACTGCCAGGAAAAACCAAGGAATTTTTCCCAACCTCCTCACAAACCTGCAATACCCATCTAGAGCAGCTGATCCCTAGGGAAGCAGAGGAGTTGAGTGAGGGTTGCCTTCATGAATATCACAGGAGTGACAGATTATAATTTGATGACTCTCCAGACTTTTTTTCTTCCTTCCTTTGATGATTGCAGGGGAAGGGAAAAAATGAAAGACCAAGAGGAGAGAGATAGAGAGTATGATGTGCAGTAGGAGGGAGGGGGTGTTTTGAAATCTGCTTCCTTTTGGCCACGCTTGAACTTTCAAGGATCTGCATTTGACTGACATCTTTAGGAAACAGAGGAGAAGCTCCATGCTGGGCCAGTTTTTGGCTGGGCTTAGAAAGGAGAAGGCATCTGGATGCAAGGAGTCCCAATCAAAGCCTTTAATATGTCTGTCATTCTGCCCTGCAGAGGTGCATTTAGGTTTGGAGGAATTCTTCTAATGGAATGTTCTATTCCAGAGGCCATTCAAGATATTTCACCTTGGAGGGAGATTAGGTTACCAGGATACATCTATTAAAATGTGCTTTATGTGATTTGCAGAAAACCAACCGTAAGAAAGCTATTATAATTAGCATTGAACTGTATCTTTAGGATGACCTTACTACTCCCAGCCCTCTGGAGATGAAAAGAGATAGATGAGGACAAATATCAGGAGTATGATAGGAGCATTCAAGTCCTGGGTGCATTTAACCCAAACAGATATATAAACTATTCCAAGACATGACTGAAGACATCTTTGCATGCCACACATCTGTCTCTCTGGGATCTAGGGATTTAGCACATGTGTATGGCATATGACAATGCTATGAATAGCAGAGGATGCTGTTGAAAGTAGAAAATAACTTCTGAAAAAGCTAAGAGGCTGTGCAGCAAATCCATCATTAAACAAAAACACTAGTTCTGTTGAAACCATTTACACTCAAATAATCTATCCTTATAAATTCATTGACAGTTGCTTTCCAAATGGTAGACATCCCCTATTTCTTATCACTGATAAGATAAGAGTATCTGTAATACAATCCAATTTCTGCAAAGAAGACAAGATTTGTGGAAAACATGATAGAAACATTTAGCCGCTTAACTTGTACACATGAAGAAATATTACAGTGCCTACTCTTCCAAATTTCAGACTGTTTTATAGATGAAGTTCTTTAACATAGAAAATTAAACCCCCAAAGAGTAGAATATTGGAAGGAGCTGGCCTAGTTAATGGGAATCATAGACTTAGATACAAGGAGACAAAAGAGAATAAACCCTAAAAAGATACATTGTTAGTCAAAGCTTGATAAAATTATGGAAAATAATAAGCTCAACAGTTTTACCATTAACCTCTTCTCTAAATGCTTCTCCGGTTAGAGATACAGTAACAAAAGTGCAATTTACATATGCAAACATGGTCCACCCAAATGCCATGAACAGATTAATGCCACAGCAAGAATTACTTAGCCCAGGTCATACCATGGCTGACGTATCTACAAATTGTAGTAGTCTGTCCTCTAAAATGAGGAGGTTATATTAAGAAAAAAAAATCAATAATCAAGACCCCATATAATTTTAAAAACCTCTACTTAGATAGAATAAATAAAAAGATGTATGATAAATTGGATGCAAAACTTCAAATAAGTAGTTTTAATACAATAATAGGAAGAAGTACTCTGGAGCAAGAGTATAAACTTAACACAAGCTATGGGTTAAATTTAAAGAGAATTGGTATGTTTTACAGATGGTATACAAACTTATTAATAATAGTCAAAATAAATAAGTCATATACTATAATATGTGCTGGAAATCCCATAAGACAAATGAATCATTCTACCATATTTGGTGGGCATGCAACCCCGCCCCCGCCCCAAATATTAGAACTATACAGCACTATTTCAAAACTCTGAGGAATCAAATTTGATCTGAGAACTCTTAATACATTGGAACCTTGAGCAATACTTTTCCTTGGACTCTGATTTACTTTTGGATGCTATTTGGAACTCTGACAACAGCATTTGTTAAAAAAAAACTGTAGGTATAATTCCAAAACATAAATAAACTTATAATAAATCATAGGAGAAAAAGGCTAGTACTGACAATATCTGACTGGGTAGTGAAATTTAGAGAATGGCTAAATTAAAGTATATACACATGATAGAAACTTAAATTCAAGCAAGAATGGCTTCTGTATATATTACATATTAGGCAGCAAGATAAAAATGAACACTTAGAGAATAATTTCTTAAATTTACACCAATAGGTCTATAAATCAGTTGGAGAACAAATAAGGTGGAAATCAGAAATTAAATAATTACCCATATTGGGAGTGTGGGAGGTCTTTTCTTTTTTCACCTTGTCTTCTATTTTGAAAAATTATAAATAATAATATTCTGGAGATTTTGTTATTAAACTCAAAAATGCATACGTTTCTGTTAATATTATGAAAACATATACTTTGCTTAGTATCTCTTATTAATGTTATAATGTTGTTCATTGTATAAACTTGATCTTAAATAGATAATTATCTATTCATTTATAGATATTATCTTTTTTGGAAATTTTTCTATTATAAATAAACAAATAAACAAATACATGTTACACTGCTACCACACTATTTGGTTTCCAAAAATCTTTTTGCTTTGTTTGGCAATCAGTTCATTTTTCTGCAATTTTATCCCAGTAGTAAAGTCATTGAACCTTTCCAAACTTAGAAACTTTCAAAACTCAGAGAAGGTTCCACGTAAGTTAACATATTTGCTGCTTCTTTCACCATCCTTTCTTTTCCAGCCCAACAGAGTTCCAACTTGGATATTTTTCAGTATATATTTTAAGCAGTGTTTGGAAGACTTAGTGATGTATTTGGAGGTATCTAGTTGTGCTTGTCAGCATCACTGCCAAATCCTTGGAATATAGTAAATTGCCATGAACTTGAGTGGCTTCTTACCATATTTAGAATACACCAAAGTTATAGTCCTGTTGTGTTGGCTTTTTCTCAAAGTAGCACTCAGTCAAAATGTTACACAGTAGTTTCTTAATGACTTAATACATATAGGTTAAACTATGGATTGGATATAGTCTAAATAATGACTTTTTTCACAACTGTTTTACTGATAGTAAGTACAGTTTGAAAACATGATTCTTTTTCACAATATGCTTACCAGTACATAAATGACCACACTATAACACTAATAATTTCAAATATTAAAAACATCATCATATATTCAAATGAGATTATAAATAATTATGAATATAGTATGGGCAGATTACTTGAAATTATAATTTTATTTGAATCATACAATGACATTTTATATTTGAAATTATTAAATGACTGTTATAGTGTGGTCACTTATATAAGCATATTGTGAAAAAGAGTCATGTTTTCAAACTGTTTACTATCAGATAACATTTTCAACATGAGGCAGTCTGCCAAATATCTCTAGTGCAATTTGCATAGTGGTAGTGTGAATTCCTTTTAGATGTCTGTTTACAGTCTGTTCACATGACTCTCTGGCCAGTTCTTTTGTGTTTTACCGTCATCCCACTGTAAACTAACAATTGTCTTTTACTGTTATCCAACACCTACTTTTCAGGAGATTCTGATTTGCAGAGGTCAAATTGTACTTCATCAGCTCTCATTAGTGGAAGCTTATAAAAGTCCCTTGCTATCCTAGTTAAGGCACTCTCACTTCAGAAATTTTGAAGAAAATAATACTTCTTAATAGCAATTTTCCTTAGAAAAGTTGATGATACTAAGACATTGTTTAATTTGTCTTCTGTGATAATGTCCAGAGAATTGAACTTTGATTTCCTGTGTTCATCATTTTTCAATCCTACTGGCTTTTGCCAATAACTGTCTTTCAGTTCAGACAAACCAAGTGAACTTGCTATCAGTTGGCAAAGGTATGAAAACTAGATGCTTGTCTCCTTGGGATGTCATCCTTATGGCTAAAATACAGCAACCAGGCTTTATTTATTCCTTGCTTGTGGCCAGTCTCTAGGTCAACATTCTTTCTGACAGACATGATGGGGCAAATCACAAGTCTCCAACTTCCCATGTTTCAAAGCCAGTGAATGCCTTCTCTGGTTGTTAAAAGATGGCTTAGAAAGAAAGCTTATACTTATCCAGAACCTACAATGACAGATATAATCCATAAAAATCAAAGTTGTTCCAAGAAACAGAGAATGATTTATCCATCTCCAGACAGTTTAGTTGCTTGGAGCAAAGAGCAAGAATCCTACAGGAGCTGCGGAGCACACATCAAAACTCTGTGTCACCCTATGCACATTGCCCAGGGTTCCAGTTCAAAGACATTCATATGCAGGATCTGGAGACTTCTCATGAAGCCAAGTTAATAAGCAAGAGAAACAATAAATTACACAGAAACCATCATTACATGTTTTCTAGCCCTGGAGCTGGTGCACATAGCATCTTGTTGTGAGCAAACACTTCTAGCACCCAATTACTCATACTTAACCCCTTGTAAGGGAATCCAACAGAGCTCAAGCAAAGCATTCATCTTTGTTGTGGAGAAGCCTTTTAAAGTCCCTGTTCCACAGCTGTTCTTTTTATTGTTACAATGAACACATGGGTTACACAAGTTGTTTTATTTATTTTCAACATTTTAGGGCACTAGGGTGGAGGGGGAAGAGTATTTGGCTGGCATTTTCCAAAGCTGTTCTTACCAAATTGTTCTTATTTATATCTTCAAGATTCTATCATTTAGTCTTCAGAATTTTCAAAGTCTGCAATTCTCTTGCTATCACACAAAAGTGAGAATGAATCAACAGGAAAGACCTTGGGGGAAAAGAATCAAGATTCATGTGTCATGAGATGAAATCTGCATTTTTGTTTTCAAAGAGGGTAGAAGGCAACAGAAGGCAGCTGCAGCATCTTAAATGTGGAAGAACTAAATGGGCATTGGAAGAAACACATTGAGCAGTGATGGATAACATTTCATGCTATCTTCCTTGATCTTACACTCCCCTCTGCTAGAATTTTCAGGGATGGGTGCATTTTCTACAGAGTATTAATGGTAAATATTTTATCCCTCCTGATTCTCCCAATCCTCATCCTTTTTTGTTTTTAATTAGAAACATGTTTTGAGGTCCCTGAATGGAAAAACATTGAATATCAAAAAAAATACAAAACTCACATACTCTTCTCTAGTTTGCCCTTATAGGTGATAATTTCCAAGTGTCTCCAATATTTGTGAATTGCTTACAAAGACCCATTGTTTTCTCATGGTGTATTTTTTTCTGCCTTTAAAAAGAATGACAAACAAAAGACAAAAGATGGAGTTGTCATTCAGCCAGAATTTGATAACACAACCAGTGTCATGTTGACTTGAACAATCATTTATCAGACCAACTAGATTAGAGGTTTCAGCTTCTTGTCCCATGAAAGATTTTACTGACAGTTTAGGCAATCAACAGAAATTTAGTTAACAGTGGTGCAATCTTAAATAGATTTATTGGGATAGCTTTTTCCTCTACTGGGATCCTTTCAAGTGGTTTAAGTAACAACTTGTTTGTAGTATGTAGGGATACAACAATGATAGGAGCTGAAAGCTAAGAAAGATCCAGATTAAGAAAGGATTATTTCATTGCTCTGGAACATTTATTCCTGAACAAATAAGTTTAAGATTGGGCTGCATAAACTTGATTATCATTTAATTAATAATTATGCAGTTGGCAACTGTAAAATAATTTATCCCACACTCTTTTGGGATAGTGTTGTTTTCCTCCATCTTCGGAGGTCATGTTGGCAAATATTTACTTTTATTTTTACAAATAGTTGCCTCCCAATAGTGTTAGTTGTGCATGCTTAGAATTATCATCCTTGGGTCCATTTTAAAAATAGAAGTTGTTTTACAAATTGAACAAAGAAAAGGATTGCTGTGTATGCTTCACAGTGTCCACCTTTTATCACAAGTAGTGTAAACAAAATTAACTTCAGGAGACAATGTTGTAGGCATGTTCAGTGGCACTCTGGGCTCATCCATATATCCTGCTTGCCATGGCCCAAAGGCACTCCACTAACCTTTTATTTTTAAAAAAACATCTCCATCTCAATATCATCCTCCTGCTGAGGCAGTCTGAAGCTGACATAAAATGTTTTCCCTTCTAGTCAGATCCAAGAGTTTCTATGTAAATATTTGAAGGTACATAATGAGGGGCCTCAGAGATTGGTGATCATCCAGGCACCGGTTGGTTGGCAGATCAGTTGTGGGATTGTCCTCTTGCATCCAGTTATGAGAGTCTGCTCTTCCATAGCCATTCTGTCTGACAACCTAGACACCTGGCTTATGTAGCATATTTTCTCTGATTTTGGCGAGGCATGGGATTGGTTATGGACCTTCCAAGATTCAAATTAATATTCCCATTAATTAAAAATAAATAAACATTTTAACACTTCCTACTTATGTGGGAGCTCTGCTCTCTGATTGCACAAAAGTATTTACTTTCATTTGTGTCCCTCCTCCCAGATCAGAACTTCAAAAAAGTGTGATTTTCAGGGCCCATTTGGGTTTGGTTGATGGGCAGGAAGTCTGGGCGCTTCTTTCCAGTCCAGCCTGTTCAAATGTGATTCCTGTCAGTTCAGAGGCTGTAAGGAGATAATCTCTAGGCAGGGGCAGTAAATTTGACTGTAAGGATCAGACCAGCTGCTCTCCAGTTTCATTCAGCCAAAGCAACATCCAGCTTGGCGAGTGATGCACTCACTGGGTGGTCTTCCTTCTTGCCATGATAAGCACACAATGAATTCATAAAACAAAGGAAAAATCAAATATATAACAAAAATGACAGCTTAAGTACTCAACCCTGCCCTACCACATATTCAAGAAAGTGGCTGGTAGTTGGTTTTCCTAACTACAATTCATCAGTTGCCACCTTGAAACTGCTCCATTTTACTATGGGGGCAGCAACTTTGTGTGAGGGTTTCATTCTTGATATGCAATAAAAGTAGATAACAGGGGAAGCATTTTTAATCAATGTGAATATTGTTCTTAACATTATAAAGCATATTTTATTCTCATTATTTTAGCACCTGCAAGCTTCCTAGAGTCTATGAAGATAGATGAAAGAGGTGAACTGCAAAAACAAAATTACAATAATTCATGTAGTCCTCACTCAACTCTTCTTTTTCAGTGTTGAAAAAACTAATTTTATGATTGATTCTCATACTTATACTTGTCACAGTACCCCATGGTCACATAATCAAAATGTGGGCATTTTTCAACCACTAGGCACTACTGGCTCATGCTTCACAGATGGCTTCCACAAAGCAGAGTGAATGGAGGAGCTGGCCGTGAAATCACAACCACTTCCCAACTATAGCAATTTGCTTAGTGATAAGAGATGCCAGTCTCAATTGTCATTATGCAAGGACTACCTGTAATTAGGTATCAAACTTTATCCTATCTTAAGGAAAAGAGTGGAGAGCACATTCATGAGGCTGTGAGAAACAGCCCACTTTAATGACATTTTAAAAAAAGGTTGGGAAATGCAATTCCATGGGGAAGCACAAACTTGTCCCATATGTCTGATAATCAGAGGCAGTTTTGACCATGAAAAGCAAAGCAAAATGAAGAAATTCTTAAGAATACTTTCAGAATTTTCCATGAGAAAGTGCTTTATACTGACTCAGATCTGTGCCTAATCCAGACAGTTCCACGGTATTTACTGATTTGCTTTGATCTGATCTCCAGGATTTCAGGAAAAGGGTCTTCTCAGCCCAGTCCTACATGCTGATGGCGTTGAAATCATACATATCAAACACATGTTCCTCTAGCACAGAGCTCCATCGCTGATCTTCTTTTAGGGACAGAATTAACTCAGATTTAATTTCTGAGCTAAAATAGAGTGATGAGTACATACCAGAGATTTATAGTTCTGTTGAAGTGTAGGTAGGCTGGTTACAATTTCATCTACAGAGGCTGCTTCTCACTGCAGGATAGAGAACCAATTCAAATAATCATTGGCAGAATATGAAGAATTCTGCTGAAATATCCCAATTGATAAATTTAATGCTCTTATCATTGTCCTGGTCCTATCATGGAATGGCTGAACAATCGGTTCCATCAGCTAATACTATTCTCTCCCACTTCAGACTTCTGATACCGATGACTGAACTGTTATAAAAGTTTCATGGTTTTGTAGTTTTTGATAATTTATTTGGGATTCTAGAAGATGGTAGGTAATATCTTGAATCATATTTATTACAATGAAAAACAAACGAGAAATATTAAAATCTGAACTTTTTTTAATTTATAACTTTAATATTTCATTTCTTTGTAAATGTGCTAATCATTTAAACCATATATTACAAAATAACATAATAGTAATATTAAAATTATGAGTATGTTTTTTATATACGGTAGTAGGTATTTGTTAGTTTACAGATTCATTAAACTGTGCAATTCATCGATACACTGGAAAGAATCAAATGAATCATGGTTTTTAAAAAAATAATAATGTTGAGAGCATAATGTACATCTTTATTTGACTGTATTCAATAGAGACAATCAGTAATTTTTGAAATATGATAAAAACTACTCTCCCTACATTGCTGTAAATTAGTTATGTTGTCATTCTTCAAAATGTTGAAACCAGAGCTCAGCTAAGAAATGGGATACAGAGAGAGTTTTTAAGAGAAAAAGTAAAATTACAGCTTGTTTAGGGATAGCTGGACTGAAATTTTATAATGTACTGATAACTTTCTCCCTTATTCTCGGATGTAATTGCTGTGCTTAAAGACTATAATTCCCCCCCCTCTCTCAGTATATAAAAATAAAACGTATACTTGTCACTAGCTATAACTCAAGTTTTTTATTATAATCATGACCATATGGGTAATGGGATTTAATATACCACTGTTAACCTGGACCCTGCTTCTCAGATCCACAGCTTCTCCTTGACCCCCAGATCCAATCTACCTATTTGATCAACTTCAATTTTATTATTTTAGAGGTAAGCTGCTTCTTACTGAGAAGGAATTAAATGTGTGTAACATTGATAATACTGGATTTGTTTGGTACATTCAAATATTCCATGTGCACAAAATGCAAATAAAACAATTTTCAAGCAAATTGTTGCATTCATATTTTAGTTTTGGAATATGTGAGACTGAGACTGAAAATTGTCTCTTTAGGAATATGATGTGATTTTTACTTCATGGTTTTTAAAAAATATGTTATAGTGTTCTTTTAAACAAAGATATATAATGTAAAATATATTACATTGAATATATATTTTATATACTGATACATTTAGTAAACCAATAATAGAAACTAATTAGCCTAGTAAAATAATGTTTTATTGCGTAAGATTTTGTATACACTGACTAATATATGCAAATGAACAATTACATAATGTTTTATATCTCTCATGGATTTATGCTATCTTCTCCATTCTATTAATGTTATATATCTACCTACAAGGGTTGTGTAAAACTCTCCCCCTGTTGGCCATGGCAATCATTCTTCAGAATCATATTGCTCTGGGCTGGATTTGGCATATTTTAAAAGATGCCAAATCCAGTTCAGAGCAATACAGTTCTGCCAATCCAGAATCATGTCAATGTATTTGAATTCCAGTAACTACTAAAGTTTTCCCGGAACCACTGAAGTATTCCAGGAACAGCAAGGGCTAGGAGGAGATTCAGTCCAGAGGAGAGTGCAATGCCCTGGAGTTTTGCATAACCCACCCCCACTACCCACGTAGGAATTCCCCCTTGAAAATCAGTTGTTGAAAATGCAGGGAGGCTCAAGCAATACAAAAGAGAGGCTTCACACCTCAGTCTTGCAAAGTGGATGTCAGGGTTCCAAGTAACACCTCTAACAAAAGAAGACTCTGAGGCTTGAAGTTCCTCATAGTTCCATTTTATTAGAGATGTCATATTGGCACATCTGGGAAAACCCAAAATCTGAAAGCTTCCAGGTTTTCGCCACCCAAATGAAAGTCCAAGTCTCAGTCTTTCTTTGTGTCTATTCTATTTCTCTCCCTCTCTCTCTCTCTTTCTCTTTCTCTCTTTCTCTTTTTCTCTCTCTCCCGATCCTGGAAGGAATATGTGTTTGTATATGTATGTGAGAGACAGAGACAGAGAGGGTGAGAGAAAGAAAGAGAGGGTTTATTTCTGTTTTTCATGGTGTGAATGATGTAAGCATCAGAGAGAAAATAAAGGTATATACAGTATAGATGCAAATCTATTAATTATGTAAGTAGAGATAATATTATAAGCAATTACTTTTAATGAATACATATTAATTCAATTAATATATACATTGTCCTAGTCTAATCTCTTTATAGAGTGTGGCTTCTGCCGCACACATATACATGCACACACATCTAAAGCTAAAACTGCCATATTTATTGAGATGTGCGTACAATCCTTTCTAGGTAAGTAGTGTATTAGGTACCATAAGTACATTACATAATTTCCTGCTTCCATATAAGATTACAATATGTATGATTGCTGTCATTAATATTAACCAGGAGCAAAGCTGAATATTTTCTAAAGTCTGCTTTCAGTATAATTATTCTGTATATCATATTCCTACAGAGAATATGAGGGCACTTAGAAGATTCAGTTCCTTTCTGCAGAAGAATATTAATTATTGAATTACATACATACATACATACATACATACATACATACGTGTGTGTGTGTGTGTGTGTAGTATTTGTGTAGTATTTGTGCTACAAAGGCAACAGTAAAATTTGTGTAACAAAGGCAACAGTAAAATATTGGGCTTTCTGTCTGGATGGTCTCTTGTGATGAGCCGATGGACAGAGAATGGAAGCAGTTAGCTTCCTCCCATAATTGGGGCATACCAGGGGTTGTGACTTTATATATATATATATATATATATATATATATATATATATATATATATATATATATATATATATATATATATATATATATATATATATATATATATATATATATATATATATATATATATTATTCTACAAATATTAATGCACAATAAATATAGTACACAGAGGGAGAAATAATTATTAACCCCATCTGCATATTGGGTGAAGTAACCACACAAAACAACAAAAACAGGTCAGGGAGGATAGATCTCATTATGACCATAAACTAAACAAAAAGTCAGCTGTTTATTTATATGCTGTGGGGGCTTAAAAGAAGACCAGTTTGCTAAATCGTATGTGGAAAACTGGCAATCACACAGGAAATATCAGCTCAATGTAACATTCAGCAGACACTGTCCATGCTAAATGTCTTTGCATCAGGAGAGGAGATGAAGGAGGCCTCTTAAGTATTGTGTGCAAGGAACTTGCCCAAAGGAACACAAAGCATGTGTGATTTGCTTCCTAAATACTGGCTGTGTTTACAAAGCCATCTGCGCTGATGTAGTTCTGCTCAGAAAAACAGAAATCGAAATCCAGACATGGAAGAAACTTACACACAAATCAATAGTCTCCTTCCCTAATAAAACATATCTTTAATGTTCAGTCTTCATATTCAGACTTTTCTCTCAATGTTTTTAATAGTGCTATCCATTGCCTCAATCAAGAAATGGTACCTTTCACATACTTCATTCTTTTGGTTTGGTTGAGCCCTTGCACCCACAGGACTGGCACATTTTGCTTTGTTGGCAGACACTGCAGAAGCCAATGTTGTGATAAGAACATCCTCTGAACAGGTCAGAGGAAGATAGTACAGCTGCCTTCTATTTCTTAAGAATGAGCATTCTGTCACTTCATCATATCCTGTTTCAGAAATGAGGAACCCATGCCCCTCTAGATTTTGCTGGACTTTTGGCTCCCATCAGATTGTTCACTGCTCAAGAAGAAGATGAAATCCAACATCTGGATGGTCCCAGATGCCCCACTGTCTCAGCTGTTCCTGGCCATTTCTGATAGTCTTGAAAAGCCTCAAATGTATGCTTTCCAAGACAAAAAGAGGCAACTCCAAGTGAAGATGAGTTATCAGTAGAAGACAGGCACTGGCCAAAATCAAAGCAAATTCCTAAGTGTGAATGAACAGTTCAAAGAAACTCAGAGAAAGAAGCTACAGGATACATAGAATTTCGTATAGTGAGTATTGCAAGAAGGTCAACCTAATTGAAATCTGAAGAAAAAAGATGCTCCCAGATTTACCATAAACTAATAATAACTTCAGAAAAAAATCCTTAGATGTACACAGCAAACTCCCTGTGCCAGTTCTTTATATATATAACTATACACTTATGTGGGAGACAACAAGAAAGAGCCGGTTTCAAGATCTGGAGAAGGACAAAATAGCTTAGTAAAGCGAAGACTCTGAGGAGAAGTCAAAGTCACGGAATCTGCAATGCTCAGAAACTCTTTATTGCCTGAAAATGTTGAGGAAGAAATAATTGGAAAAGAAGCACTGTTGGGGGAAAAAAAGAATGACTGATTAATAATGAAAATTCAGGGTATGGATGTTATAAATAATTCCATGGCGAGAGGAACTAAGTAATACTTCTTCAATCTATGTTCACATCTCATAATCCAGAGACACAGCAGCCAGGATCCAGGCTAGTTTAGAGAAACCTGGGGAAGGCAGAACTGAACTATGAAACTCCTACAAGTTACCAATTTACTCTTCTAAGACTTAGGAAATATATTATGTCAGCACTGAATTAAAGAAGGGGACAGTGATTGCCCCTTCTGGGTTGGCCCAACTTTAACCTAGTTCATACACAGCCTGTTGAATCAGTGAAGTGATATATTACTTTTTCAACAATAGTAAGTAATGGTCCAGATGAGATCTTGCAAAATAATTAAAAAGCATTTGCATTCACGGTGTGTGTATGTGTGTAATATCGTTTTTCCTTGCACATTTCAGAGAAATTCTTACCATTCAATCAACTTTCAAAGCTTGTCATTCCCTCTATTAGCCACAAAGAGGAGCTCGCATTGCTTATGACTAATTCCTTTGCTGAAGTCTGAGCAGATGAAATGCAGCTGAAGGTAGAAAAGGATCTTTCCTCTGCGCTGCTAAATCGATAATAATAAAGCAAAGTATGTAGAGAGAGAACAGGCTGTTAATAGGTGATTCATGGCTCGTAGGTCAAAGAGGTTAAAGATTCTCATCTGAAGGGGATTAGATTATTCTTCAGGAAGCTCACTCTCCTAGCCTCCAGCCTTCCCTTGTAGCTCTCAGTGTCTCACAACCTGTTTTGGACCTTGTTATCCTGCCTCATCACCATAAAAGTCCATCTTATGTCCTAGCATGATTGGGAGTGGGAGGGAGAGAAAGAAAGTAAAAGGGAAACCTGTTCTACATGAATGAAGAGAAAGAAAGAAAAGAATATATAAAATGAATTTAACTCTGAGGGGACTAACACTGATGACGTTACCTAGTTTTAATAATGCAACATCTGCAAGAAAACAACCAAGTTCATAGAATACCAAGGACCCTTCAGTTCAACCCTGAGCTGCAAATATTCTCTTTTATTGGAATTTAATTCTCTTGGTATCTAAGTATCTAAGATACTTTCACAAAGAAGCATCCAATTCATCACCAATTTACCTTGGAAAAGCTCTATATTCATCGATGTAGCATTAACAAAACCATTATGTAGAAACAAATGCATACCACACAAGATTTTTATGAAATTATTATAAATAATGTATACATCAAGGCTTAAGAAACCTACCCTATTATTACTATTATTGCATGTAAATTCTTCCTCTAAAATATAGTATCTTTGCTATATAGAGATCACACATTTTGTTTTTCTAATCGCAAAATAGCTTTTTTTCTTTAAGTCTTCTTTTTTCATCAATGTTTACATGTGATCTAATTCAAGAGTGTCCTTTTGGTCTTGTGCATTAACATCTGGAATGCATGATCCATTGTTCTCAGGTTGAATATTAGTGGCACATATGTTTTGGCTCTTACATCTCTATACATATGCATGCATGTATTCATTCTCCATCAGGGTTAGACTGACATATAAGAATCAACACAAGACAACCCAAATTGCAAAATACTTCACTTCAGTGAGTCTCTCAACTAATTGTTGGGAAGGTAATTAAAGATATCTTTCTTTCCATATTAGGGAAAAATGATTACACAAAATCATTTTACAAAAAACATGTGCAGAAACTGGTTTAGAACATAATACATAGAATAGAGTTGGAAGGGACCTTAAAGGTCTTCTAGTCTAACCCTCTGCTTGATCATTTCAAATAAATGGTTGTCCAGTCTCTTTTTGAAAGCCTTCTGTAATGGAGCACCCACAACTTTTGAAGGTAAGCTATTCCATTGGTTGATTGCTGTCACCATTAGGAAATTTCTCCTTAGTTCTAGGTTGCTTCTCTCCTTGGTTAGTTTCCACCCATTGTTTCTTTCTTGTTTTTTGGTCCTTTGGAAAACAGTTTGACTTCCTCGTCTTTGTAGAAGCTCCTCAAATATTGGAACACTGTTATCCTGCCTCCTCTAGAGCTTCTTTTTATTACTCTAGACCAGGGGTATCAAACTCGCAGTGTCAAGTTGTCATCACGTGACATATTGTGACTTTCCCCCCTTTGCTAAACTGGGGGTGGGCGTGGCCAGCATATGGCACATCTGGCCTGCGGTCCATGAGTTTAACACCCCTGATTTAGACAGACCCAATTCCTAAAAACATTCTTCACATTCCTAGCCCCCAGTTTATCATCTTTCAGGCATGCCCACCAAAGGCAGGCAGTAAAACCTAAGAATAAATGGTGTATCCAGCCACATATCCCGTATTATACACTTATATAGACATGGCATATAAGCGCTACTTGATCAGGGTCCGCAGTATTGTCTGGGATGCTACACATCCTCTCCATGACCAGTTTTCCTTGGTACCTTCAAGAAGGAGGCTTTGTGGTAGCTGAAGCACAATATCTAAACTCAGTCACAGCTTTGTTCCATGTAGTATCAACTTTGTGAACTGCCAAGTTTCTACTTTCTGCTATGTATTTAAAATAAATAGTGATATGTGTGTGTGTGTGAGAGAGAGAGAGAGAGAGAGAGAGAGCGAGCGAGAGAGAGCATGTATATATGTATATATTCAGCATGTGTATATGTCTGTGTATGTCTGTGTATGAGTATTAACATATTTTCTTTTGAGAGTAGACACAGAATTTCACTTCATTTTCATGTATGCAAGTGTGTTCACTGAAAAAAAATGACAAGAAAGATTCTCTTATCTTACCTTATGTTATATATTCCCTAGGAACCACAAATGACTCTTAAATAAGGATTCTCAGAAATGCAAACCCACTCACATATGTACTGTATATATTTATATATATATATGTTTATTCTGAGGCAGCTCCTCTTACATTTGTAGTGTATAATATGTAAACTTCAATTGTCCTTCGTTTTTTAATAAATTTAAATACTTAATTTTTAAGTATTTTCTACTTAATAAACTTTTACTATTGGAAAAGTTGCTATTATAACGAAACCCAGAAAGGCAGTTGAAGTGCACCAAGGTGTTTCACGAGATTTTTGGAAATTTTGAAATGTGTCATAAAACATGATGTAAATTTTAGTCTTCTACTATTGCCTTTCATTTCAATATAAATAATTTCTGAGCATAAGCTTGATTGCCCCTTGTTTTTTTTTTGTATCATCTTTTATTTCTGCCATGTGTTTTAACTGTGGTATTAATTAATGCCAATTGTTTTTCAGCTCAGTTTTGTAAATAAAATGGTATTCTTTGATAGTTGATGTCTTATTATTATTTATCCCATAGAAAATGGCTTCTATCCCATTAGCAAAGCTGAATAACACAATGTCAATTTCTCTTCCCTTAATTGACATTTGTATTTTCTTTTATCTTAAAATTATATGATTGAATGCTTGTGATGACATTAGACAAAGGGTGGATGGTACATGAGGATATATGTACATTTGTATGCAGAAACACTATGTTGTTGGATATAAAGCCAAAGTTTAAATAGATGCTATGAGTATGAATCGGAAAATGTATCTAAGATTGACAAAGCAATACCATCTCTGTCTTATGGCTGACAAAATGGAATTAATGACTGCAAATTTTATATTAATTATAACAATATTAAACATGTATTAATTTGCAAATATTGGTAGAATGTTTACTAGAATTGGGGAAATGTATGGAGAACTGTTAAGATGCCTGATGCAAATATCTAAGTAATATCACAGTGTCTTCCCCTCCCTTTCAATTTTCATTTTTATTACAAGATTTTACATAAGAAATAAGAAATCTGTTAAAAGAAAAATAGGAAAAAATCTATAATGTGAAAAAACAAAAACAGAAAGGATGATGGAAAAAGAGGATCAGAAAACACTAGAAATTATTCTTATATTTAGATAGATTTTTGTTGTTAAGTCGCTAGGTCGTGCTTGACTCTTCTGGCCCCATGGACCATAGCACTCCATTGTCTTCCACTGTCTCCCAAATTTTGCCCTAATTCATGGTAGAAGAGAGAGGGGGGGAGGGAGGGAGGGAGGGAGGGAGGGAGAGAGAGAGAGAGAGAGAGAGAGAGAGAGAGAGAGAGAGAGAGAGAGAGAGAGAGAGAGAGAGAGAGAGAGAGAGAGAGAGAATGAGAATATATCTACTCACTCTTGTTCTAAGATTTCACCATGTACAAAAAGACCAGGGATTGAATAATAACTCTCAATTTTTTTCAGTTTTTTAACCCTTCTTGTATACTCTATTGCCCTGACAGCTAAATACAGTCTTTACACTATCCAGTAGTTTTCCCTGAAGTTACTACAGAGATCTACTAAAGAGCAATTTCTGGCATAAAATGTAGGCTCTCAGATTTTCTAAGGCCGCCAGGGAATTCATAGCTCTTATCTGTTAATTGATGGAAATATTTAAAGTGGATACAAGTTTTTGGTTTCCTCCTCCTCCTCCTCCTCCTCCTCCTCCTCCTCCTCCTCCTCCTCCTCCTCCTCCTCCTTCCTCCTTCTCCTCCTCCTCCTCCTCCTCCTCCTCCTCTTCTTCTTCTTCTTCTTCTTCTTCTTCTTGTCTCTCTTTCTCTCTCTCTCTCTCTCTCTCTCCCCTCCCTGTCCCTGTCTCATAGCTTCTGTTATTTAAAACCAAACTGAGAGCTTTAGTGCATCTTGATAACTTGATTGCTTAGAAGAGGAAGCCATCTACCTACCTTCTTCCAACTAGCCTTCTATGCCTGTGTGCTTCCTTATGGAAAGTGAGATGGAAAATTTCAGCTGGCCCATCTGGCATAAAGAGCCCAATCTGAGACTTGGTGAAGTTAATGCTTTAATGACGCTAGATGAAAGACATGATTCCCATAACTTTCCATGTGCCAGTTCCCACTGCTTTATGAGGTGTTGTACCTTTTACTTACTTCAATTTATTTATGGTTTTGGTTCTACTGATAAGAATCATTAAACCATTGTAACTAAAACCATGAAATGGGGATAAATATGGATGTATATTTGTGAGTGTGTGTGCAGGTATCTATATATATATATATCTCAAAGGCAACCTATCTCAATTTTTTTTATTCAAAAAGAAGAAAAAAGCTGGGTTCAGATTTAAATAGGCACCACTTAGTGAAATATCTACCTTTATCACTCCATTACCTATTCATCCTGAATTTTTTCCCTAGGTAGACATAAATATCACTGTATCCTTTCCATGTTTTACTTCCTTCCCTGATATCATTTCCTTTACAAGTTAATGTCTTTCAAGACTTCTAATTTATTTTTCCTCCATTTCCAGTTTCAGTTGAATATGCCTTAATTTCTGTTATTAAGCTGTGTTCAGAGCTTTGGCCTATGTGAATTTTTCTATTCATTTCAAGAGAGGTAAAAGCTCCATCGCCAAGTATTTCTGTCACTCAAGAGCTTCAACCTTCACATAGACAAACAGAAAGAACCTGGCAGGCACAGAAGCATGTTGAGACTTAAGTGAATCACTGTATTTTTATATAGAATAGAATAACAGAGTTATAAGGGACCTTGGAGGTCTTCTAGTCCAATTCCCTGCTTAGGCAGGAAACCCTACACCACTTCAGACAAATGGTTATCCAACATCTTCTTAAAAACCTCCATGTTTGGAATGTTGGAGTATTCACAACTTCTGGAAGCAAGTTGTTCCACTGATTAATTGTTCTAACTGTCAGGAAATTTCTCCTTAGTTCTAAGTTGCTTCTTGATTAGTTCCCACCCATTGCTTCTTGTTCTATGCTCAGGTGCTTTGCAGAATAGCTTGATTCCCTCTTCTTTGTGGCAGCCCCTGAGATATTGGAACACTGCTATCATGTCTCCCCTAGTTCTTCTTTTTATTAAACTAGGCATACCCAGTTCTTGCAGTTTCTTCTGGCTAAATATGTTTTCAAGCAAGCAAGCAAGCAAGCACTGCTTCAGGAAGAATGACTGGTTCTACTGCCTTCAAGCAACAATTAGTGTTCCCTCTTTTTCAGTGGCATCATAACGAGGTAACTGGCAGGGATAGAAGAGTTCAGGCTTCAAGTAAAAATTTGTACTTTCTTTAATGGGAGAAGATGGATTGTTCAGGATCATGCAAACAAAGTAGCAACATTCCCACATTGCCCTGTGTTACAAAAATTAAAGCAAAGGGAAGTTTTGCAGTACCGGTAGTCCACAACCTACAACCATTTGCTTATTGACTGTTCAAAGTTGCAACAGCACTGAAAAAAGTGACAGGATTGTTTTCACCTTATTGACTCTTGCAGCATCCCCAATGTCACATGATCAAAATTCAGACGCTTGCAACCCCATGCCTAACTTAACAACTGCAGTGATTCACTTAACCACTGTGGGAAGAAAGGTGGAAAATGGGGGGAAACTCACTTAATAACTGTCTCACTTAGCAACAGGAATTTGGGGCTCGATTGTGGTCATTATCAAAAATCAACCATTGCTTACCAGAGATCAGAGCAGCCGAGCAGCCCAGGATGAAATGGTCACCCAGAGGAGCCATTAGGGCAAAGGAATTTGAAAACCAATCTGAGCTGAAGCTGTTTCTAGAATGGAATAAAGCTCTGGACAACTTCTATTCTGAACGTTTAAGGCAGCTTGGGTCAGAAAACAACCATTTGAGTTGAAGCTGGGAATTATAGGTGTGTGGCAGGGGTGGGATTCTTTTCAACTTTGCAACTTTACTTTGCAACTTTAATAAGATTTGTATGCCGCCCACTCCCTAGGGACTCTGGGCGGCTCACAACAAAAATAAAAACATAAAAAATATTAAAAATACAATTATTTAAAATAAAATCATCCATTCAATCACGTGGGGCTGGATTTTAATCAACAGCCCCAGGCCTGCCGGAACAGCCAGGTCTTGGTCGCTTTATGGAAGGCCGGGAGAGTAGTAAGGGTCCGGATCTCTGCAAGTAGCTTGTTCCATAATGCTGGCTCAGCTACAGAGAAGGCCCTCCCTCGGGGGGCCGCCAGCCGGCATTGTCCGGTCGATGGCACCCGAAGGAGGCCCAACCTGTGCGATCTTATTGGTCGTTGGGAGGTGAGTGGCAGGAGGCGGTCTCTCAGGTAGCCATGTCCAATACCATGTAGGGCTTTAAAAGTAACGACTAGAACCTTGAAGCGGGTCCGGAGACCAATGGGGAGCCAGTGCAGCTTGCAGAGGATAGGTGTAACATGGGTGTATCTAGGTACACCCATTATCACTCGCGCGGCTGCATTCTGGACCAACTGCAGTCTTCGAACACTCTTCAGGGGCAGCCCCATGTAGAGTGTGTTACAGTAATCCAGTCTTGAGGTGACGAGTGCGTGAGTGACTATTCGAAGTGCCTCCCGGTCCAGATAGGGCCGCAACTGGTGCACCAGGCGAACCTGGGCAAAGGCCCCCCTGGTCACAGCCGACAAGTGGTGTTCTAACGTCAGCTGTGGATCCAGGAGGACCCCCAAATTGTGGGCCCTCTCTGAGGGGTGTATAACTTCACCCCCCAGGCTAAGAGATGGGATGTCTGGACCATCTTTGGGAGGCAACATCAATAGCCACTCAGTCTTGTCTGGATTGAGTGCAAGCTTGTTCGCTCCCATCGCTCCCATCCAGACCCTGACAGCCTCACAGCCTCACAGCCTTCTGCTGGTTCAGACTGGTTCACACGAACCTGTAGCTACAAAAATCAGCTGGGAGCAAACCGGTTCACTACCACAAGCAAGTGGGCCTGGTCGGCCGCCCCTGCACTTTACCTACCTTTATTTTCTCAGCTGAGTCGTGTGGCAGAGTTGATTGCCACACCTCAGCTGTTTTCTTCCTAAGCAGCAATCCAGAATGTAAGTATTCTCTGAACTGTGCACGTGTGTGTAGCATGCATCCTGGTGTGTGCACGAGTGAAGCGAAGGGTACCCTCAGCAAACTGATTGTTAAACTGGTAGGATCTCACTCCTGGTGGGAGGGATACACTTGCAGTGGGCCAGGAGAAGGAGGAGGAAATGACAATGATGGGCCAAGCATAGAAGGTACATCTACTCAAAAAGTGTCTGAACAACAACTCAATCATAGAAAATAAACCATGGTTTTATGGTTCGACCTAGTGGTGTACTTGGGAGTGGAGGGAATCAATATTTTAACCTTTTCATTGTACTGAAGAATTCAGGAATGCAGTCATGTGACTGAAGGAAAGAGTCAAAGTGAAATAAGATGCTATATTGGTTCAAAGAAGGCATCATTGCTTTTGCAAATTAGAGGGTCTAGAATTTATATAAATTAATAAAATAGTCAAATGGCTTTGCATATTAAGGCTTTCAAGATTATGCCCAGGGGGATTTTGTTATAAGAATGGCTAAAAAATAAGGAACAGTTTTCAATTATTACAAAATGTTACTAGTACTACTACTGTCTTGTCTATTACCCTGTTCTGAGATGTGATTCCAACTTCAAAATACTAGCTTCAAATCCATGGAAGACACATCAATTGATGATGGCAGATCATCTCCATGGTTGAGTAGTAGGATGTATTACAGGAAAATAGCAGAAGAAAATGACGAGTCCCTGGGTTTTCTAGACAGAAACATCTGTAGCGGCATGGTGTGAAACAAGAGGCTGGATTAGCAAGGCCAACAGGACTTTTATTATATTCTTGGTTCCCTATATGACTTTCTTTTACTTAATCTTGGATCAGTTAAGGGCTCAGGTCATAGGCACTGAGAAATGCAAGTCTTTTTTTGTGCTTGATCTTTGCTCTTACTAGCTTTTCTATCCTTGCTGGACATATGTGACTGTTAACATACGCCTTTTTATTTTGAAAGCTCAAAAATGCAATTACATGGCTTTTTTTTTAGTCCAAATAGAAGCAATTTATTTCTCTTAAGAGCAGATAAGATTTATTTTCTATTTCTTCTGTCCATAATTCTGCAAGGTGGTAAAAGATAACAATGTTAAAAAATTTACAAATAAGTCATTATGGTACCTTGAAAGCATTTCATTCTGAGCAACGGCTCTACCAACTAAAACTTTACTCAAGCCACTTGAGTAAAGTGAAGTCCTAGAAGAAGGCATCTCATTGACATAAAGAGTGTTTTGAAATTATATTAGTATCCAAGAAGTTTTTTTAAAAAAATTTATGCCAAGGCATTTGTGCTATTATTTGTTACATGAGGCAAGAATATGAATGACCATATTCTTTATTTAAGAGATAATGATTAAAGTATCTTTTTGAGCTTTGAAATGCCAGTGGAGGTATAAACTATTTGACATAAGGGGGAAAAATTCAACACTATTTAATGATGAGCTGCAGGTAATCATGCTAATAAAAATTCTGCATTAAATGAGCCAGTCCTATGATTAATCAATAGATACCATGTAAACACATTTCCTTAATATTTTTGTCCATTTCTGTGTACAGTAAGAGCAGCAGAGGGAGTTAGCACATGGCTAGTTTTGGTCATGACTTATTTTCGTACACTGAGAATGTGGCATTAATGTAATATACTTTTCCCCCACACCTTTTGCATTAAAAAGTAGTCATAATGAACTATGATTCATTTAGTCATAGAAGTAGGAGGAGGAAGAGGAGATAAGTGGATAAAATGCCAAATCCAGTCTAAACATCTGATAGACCATGTGACCAACCATAATAATAAGAGCAAAGTTAGTACCAATAGTAATAGGGTGCAATCCCAAAACAACTGGAGCAACACTTGAACACCATCAATACTGGCAAAATCACCATCAGTCAATGACAAAAAGCAGCTTCATTCAAAACAGCTTACATCTTTGACAATACCTTTAATACCATCAAACAACAATATCTGCCTATGCCAGGTTCAGTCTAAACATCTGGTTGACTATGCAACCAAGTGTAATTTATTAAATTTATATTATTCTCAACAATTCTGGGTAGTTTTTGATTGTAGCTATGATTGGGAGAGGGGGTAATGCTTGATATCCTCTCTTATGTCAAGACACCCCAGAATACCCAGTTGCTTTTAAAACCCCAATGCTACTTCTACCTTTTCCCTCTCAAACCATCCTTGAGCCAGAAAAGGAGAATCCCCTATTTACACTATGCACATACTTGCTTATCTATGATATTTGAAAATGCAAATATTTTCACTGGTTTCCCTAGCCTTGACATTGAACATATCCTTAAACTGACTTTAAAAAAAAGATCATCAGCACTTTCTGATGGAAGTGGTGACTTCTGAGAAAGGTTCTGATGAGTCCTACTGCTGAACAGAATAAGAGCATTGCCACAAAGAATGGATTTTTGCCATGCAAGGACAGGAAACAGTCTGTCCAAATTGTCAGAGCAAGAAGGACAGATTTTCTCCTTCAAGGGATGAATTCATCTGATCAAACTGGTTATTTTGCACCATTTCCAAAGAAGGGCATGAGACTCGGGCACAATTTGCACTCTGATGCCATTATATATACAAAGAATATACACATACACATACACATACACATAGACATACACATACACAAAGGCAGGAAGCAAAGGTTATGAACCAGTCAATATCAAGGAGCAACTTTCAAAATGGAAGGGAGAGGACAAGGCATACCGATAACAACAGTAAGGTAAGTTTGCTTAGCTCCAATAATGAGAAGGGTGGAAATCTGCAGGAAATTTCTAAGGAGCAGAAAAAATGGAAAACATAATATGTAAAATCATATTGGTCCCCGCCCTGTTGGTTTTTATGAAAGCTATTAAAAATGGTTTCTCTCAGGTACTGGAATTTCTACACTTGCAATTGTAGCTGTTATGTTTTTGTTTTGGAAAATCTATAGTCACTCACAGTGTTTCTGGACTGGAAAGACATTTAAAACCTAAGTAAAATATAAGTAAGTAAAGGACCAAAGACTAGCTGACTAACTAAAGAGATTTATGTACCATACCAGAACCATTAATTTTAACCTAGTCTATTCATTCAGTCAAATTCTGGATAACTGCACTACAAGTTAAATCCTATATGTTACAAGTATGGACTCCCAATTAATTGCCTTCCTCTGGGACTACAAGTCCCCAAATGCCCAGAAAGCACAATCACTTCGGAAATGCTGTCCCACAAATTTAAATGTGTCAAAGAATGATAATGCCTTGCCGAGCTCCAGATGCCCCTTCTCTAGTGAGATGTTCCTCTTGACCTACTGTGGAAATACCATGGTAATCTCATACAAAATCTAGGGCTCAAAACAACTCTTTTTCTTTCCTAACATACCTAAAAAAAAAACATTTCCTCCTCTCTCATGATCTTCTTTTTATTGCAAAAGAAGTTTTTCTTCTTGCCATCACTTGTGCACCAGTCCAGGCTGCAACATGGGCACTGAACTACCTTGCAGCCCAATTCTACTCTCCCTGAAAGGAAACAAGCCTTTAATGAAAGTCAGATGTGCTCAGATCATGCACCTCTTGCATTAGTTCTGCTTTATCATCAAAGCTACGATAAACGGGAGGCCAAGTGCTTCAGGCCATGATCACTCCGGTACCTAGAATCTCACCCTGGGCTAACATATTCTCTTTCCTTTGAAGGAAAATGCTACAGGACTTCCCATCATTTTAAAGTCCTTCTTGTTAGCAAAATTGGATCTCAAAGGAGGGAAATGCTCCTCCTAGTTTGGTAGCTAGTTGTTTTTCTGCCCTGTCCTTTCAGGAAATGAGTGGATTCTAAAAGAAAGACTTAAGATGATCTTACATATTTATAAAACCTGTCAGTCTGCGTTACCTATAGCCATTGACTAAATATAATAAGTGATAGCCTATAGCTTAGTAAAACAAAAGAGAAGGGAAATGGAAAAAACAATATTTATCCGTGACCATATTTGTTAGGAAAAAGTTAGAGATTTACTCAGTTCTTAGATTTCTACTGTTAATGTTCTGCAATTAGCCTCAAAATAGAAAAAATAAAATAAACAGGGAATATATCTAATCATGTAAAGAGTATATGCAAAAGTTATTTAAGAGTTATATTAAGGTGAAAAGGTTATATATATATATATATATATATATATATATATATATATATATATATATATATATATATATATATATGCATATATATATATGCATATATATATATATATATGCATATATATATATATATATATATATATATATATATATATATATATATATATATATATATATATATATATATATATATATATATATATATATATGCATATATATATGTGTGTGTGTGTGAATACTGATACTGTGTTTCCCCAAAAATAAGACAGGGTCTTATTTTCTTTTGATTCCCGAAATAAGTGCTTGGCCTTATTTTTGGAAATGTCTTATTATTTTTGAGGTGCAGGAGGTGGCAAACGTGGTCACCTCATGGCTGCTGCAGTGTTGCAATATTTTTGGGGAAGGCTTATTTTAGGTCATGCGCTCTAAAGCTTGATTGGGCTTATTATCCAAGGAGGTCTTATTTTCAGGGAAACAGGGTATAATGTAAAGCAACAGCTGTATAAATATATAATATATAATATATATAATAGCGATGTATAGACTTGGATAAGAAGAATAATTAAATAACCATTATGCAATTATGATGTTGCCAATACTGGAGCTCTGTAAAGATTGAAAATGTGGTGTAAATGACAAAATATGTTCAATAAAAACATTATTTAAAAAAAGAATATATCTAATCAGTTCCACCTGCATGATACATTTCAGCCCAATGAATATGTCCAAATCTCCTCTATTAAATACTGTCATTTTGTGGGACCAAGGGAGCATGCATTTTCTGTTGCAGCTCCCGTTCTCTGGAACAGCATCCCCCAGAGATAAGAGATAAGCCCTCTCTTCCAGGCTTCCAGAAAGTTCTTAAAATTTGCCTTAAGTCCCAGGTCTTGGATTGATGTATTGTTTTGGAGGGAAGGATATTCTGTTTTATTTGATGTGTGTCACTTTTAGATCGTTTTGGTCTGGGTTGTCTGTATGGTTCCATATTTATCTACTTTTATGGATTTTTGTTTAGTTTGGTTTTGTAATGCCACCCAAAGTCCATGGAAGTTGAACATCTATAAAAAACTTGAATAAATAAAGTTAGGAAGTTCTGTTAAGTGTACAAAAAAATTGTCCTATAATCAGGCATTCTTGAATTCTTGGAAAGCACAATGTTCCAAAATTTATTAGTCTAAAAAAAGTTAGAGAATATTTATCATAGCTATTTGACTCTACAAATACAAGTACATCATTGAATTACCATGGCTCTTATGTCATAGAAAGAATCCTTATGGGATTTCATAAGTGGGGGGGGGGAGAGAACTAATATTTCATGAACTCTATGAGAAATCTTGAAGGATTCAGAAGACTGAGCTACCTGAAAGTTTTTCTTTCTTGGACTTACCATGTCTTAACTGTCAAACTCTGGAAGACTATTAAGTCTTGACAACTAAGAGAGTTTTCAGTTTCTCCTGTGCTGTCACATAATGATTATCCAGATTTTCCAGCCCAGAGATGGCATGCCTAATTTATCTCACCCTCCAAGCAGGAAGGAGGAAGAGAGCAGTTGCAAGAGAGTTGCTTGCAACTGTTCTTGGAGAAATCACTAATCACTTCTAAGTTATTTTCACACAACACACTGAAATAAGTCAATGAGAAGCCTGGAGCTTGTCCGCAGAATTCAGAACTTGATAATTTTTTATTGTTTGTTGTTGCTACTGCTTGATGACCTAATGTGATGTGTCTCTGGGGGCGATTTGGCTGATTTATGATACGTTGTATTATACAACATGAGCTTTTTTCCATAATCAGGTTTAGTGCCCTGACTATGGTAGAAGATAACATAGGGAAACACAAACTAGTGCAAAGCAATTTTGGAGCCAAGAGGAGAAGGGGAATAATAACAGGCTTTAAAATGAATTTGGCAGGGACTCAACATTCACATTCAGGTTCCCTACCTTGAGTTGCTTCTTCAATTGAGCATTAATCCATAAATGTTTTGTTCTGGCTTAGTTGTGCAAACCCGAGAACTCCACTTTAAATGACAAAAGACTTTTGTGGTTTGCATAGACCAGATCACTGAATTCAGGTCTTTAACATGCAAGTTGAGTTAGAGCTTATTAAGACTCCCTCTGCTTTTAATTTAATGCATTTGTATTATTTAATTTATTTGTATTATTTTATTTTGTAAATATTCATTTTACAAGAGCAGTCACAGCAAAACTTTTGGCATACATGGACAATAGTGACATGCAGCGGTTCTGGTTGTTACCAATGAACAATAATCAAGGGAAAAGGAGAGCTCCCAAACAGCCACTGCTTAAGCAAGATTCAGGATCTGGATTAATTTCTTGCAGAAATATTATAAAGTGACCAACAGCAAATGTATTGGGAGCTAAGATTTAAATTTGATTTGATTTGAAGAAATGAGCTCTGGGCCATGTCATAGAGAACAATTAAAGCCCTTGCCAAGGTGGGTAAGCTTGGCTGTTGTTCCATTTTGACTTCAACTTATTGAATGACCTTTCCTTACTAAAGGAAGGGAGGGAACCATCTATACATAAAAGCTTTCATTTTCACCATTATGTTTTAGTTTTATGCACAGGGCGTCCTGTGGCCTTCAACCTCATCATCCTTGGCTAATTTCAAAGACTTCCTGGAAACAACATGTACAAAACAGCTACTTTATTCCACCAATGACATAGACCCCATTTATTGCCATCTTGCAACAGCCAGTTCAGAAGGCTCTGAATTTTTCCCACCTTAGGCAAAATGCCATTTGGGTGACTCTGGACCAATCAATCTCTTTCAGCTCTAGGAAGGAGGTAATGGCAAACAACCTCTGAAATCTTGCCAAGAAAATTGCAGGGACCTGCCCAGGTAGCTGTCAGAGTCAATGTTGAGTCTAAGGCACAAAAAGAGCTGTTCTGCAGCTGTCATCAGATTATTCCCAGAATATATTCTAGACAGAGAGGGGGAAATCCCCACCTTCCTATACTTATTTAGGAATGGGACCTATATCACATTAGGCCATTGATCTATCAAGCATAAATGTGCTACCTACCATCCAACCAATAATGATTCTCAGTTGGCTGGGATAAACTTGGAGCAGACCTTTATTAAATTTATCAGATCCTCTTATTAAAAGAATTATTGGGTCGTATTTAATACTGTGACCATGAAAAGTTGAAAACAATATGAAGAAGGGACCCAAGGAAGGATTCATTCATAGCAATCTGGTTGCAGCTGCAGGAATGAAGGAACTAAAGTGGGCATTTAAGAACAGCAGATCAGCTTCACATGAGGGAGGGCAATTGAGGAAGATCTGAAGTAGGTGGTCTTATGTGCTGTTACTTGGCAGTATTAACCACACACCACTCCTTTGACCAACTTGATTCCTGATGAACAGAAGAGAGGGGGAAAGAGGGAGGGGGGAAAGAGGGAGGGGGGAAAGAGAGAGCACACCAAAGAAACATGATGCATTTGTTTTTTATGGGTTATTCAGGAAAGACTTTTCATGCACCTCATCCCACCCACTACCATCTGTGATTGAAGAGCCCATTGTAACACATTGATACACAGTAAATTTGACAAATAAATAGAGATGGAATCACACCTCTGAATAGAAATGCTTCCTGCTCCTTCTTGGGTACTGCTCGGTGCTTGGAGATGCAGCCAAATGAACCTGGCCATTTTTCCATGGAAAGCAGGTCAGCTGGAAGTAAGAAGCGTTGGTTTTTTCAGATGTTATTGCACAAGTCAGGGATGCCTTGTTTTCCAAGATCCCAATTCTTAAAAGGGCAGAGGAACAGATCTGAAAATGAGTTAATTTTTATTAACTAGTTCTATATTATACATTATTTTAGAATTCAAAGCATAGCCATATAAATCCTGTAAATATTTTCCTTCTACCACTCAAAGATATTCTTGGAGACAAAAATAAAGTTTACAAAATTAAAGGGCACTTTCTTGTCAACCTAAACTCTACTTAAAGTATTAGAATGATTTCAGGCATGAATCCCATTATTTCCATGGCAAATAACTTGTGGTTCACAGCTGCGGTGATTCCAATATTTTCTCTCTTAAATTTTGGGGGAAATGTATATATTTCTACATTTCAATTATTTGGTCATTTCACAAGGTCTACCTTCTTAAAGGAACAACAGCTTTCTCTGGGAAGATGAGCTTTGACAGCTCACTAAATTTCTTACCACAATAGTACTTTATTCTAGCATTTTTGAGAAGCGTTAGTTGGCTAGAATTCCTGTCTATAATTTAAATAACACATCCAGTATTTTTGAAGGCCACCATGACTTTTTCATTGAAATCATCATTAAATAGCCAGAGGATAAAAACATCCTTCCCTTCTTTTCCATAACAGATATTTGTTTTAATCCATTATTTGTCCCAGCTTCATAATGATAAATAACTTTTGCTCTCTGTGGTCTGTGAGCCACATGGTGCAGATTTCTCTGTAGTTCTGGGAACATCTTCCTCCTCTCCTTCTCACATGTAGGATTCTTCCAAGCTCATCAAAATGATAGGATTCTGCAGCTCCCTCCAAAAAGATGCAGAAAAACGCCTGAAGCTCTGTTTTGGAATTGTGAAAGCAGCTGCATCTTTTTCCAGGCTTTCATGAAGAGGCACTCCTGCTTCGAAAGTTGTTGCTGGTTGCCTCTGCATATGTCCATTGCTTTCCTTTGGATTTTCCCATGCACATTCATATGAAGATATCCAGAGCTATTTCCAAAGCAGCAGTCTTAGGCTGGAAAATGATGTGGCTACTTTAATTATTCAAAAACAAATGGAAAAATGTGAAATAAACTGGCTGTGCAAACATGCTTATGAAAACAGCTGGGAACAGATTCTGAAATAGTTCAGAAAAAGTTTCAGCTGCTTTAATAGTTCAAAAACAGTGCTGCATGTGTGTTTTTGCACATTTTTAAACATTTTGTGAATAATTTACATAGCCTTATTAAGTTGGGAAGTATATGTGCTTGTACACGTGAAAGCAAACTATTTCAGGAACAGGAATATGCATCCATTTTTCATCAGTTCATTGTTATGATGCCTGAAACATTGTCCTCACTTTTGATTTTATTTAGGTATTATAATATAATGTCATAAAATTGAATTAGCCATACAATTTCACTGTTGCATTACCTACATAGTGGAATTTGCAATTAGAAGAAGCATGTATTTAGAAACCATGGTATTCAAGGTGGGGCAGGAAGAGTTACAAAAAGAAAAGAAAAGAAAAGAAAAAAGAAAAGAAAGCAAGGATTGAAATTATTTGCCTGGTTGTTTTCTTTTGCTTTAATAATTTTTATGGGTGAAAATTAAGTCATTTTGCTGTTTCATATTAAGGTTCTTTCTGGAACGTGACAAATATTTCTTCCTGCCAAATAGGTTTACACCAGTAGCCTGTCTAATTAAAAGGTTTACTAAGGAAACACTAGGAACACAAAGGAGGGGAAATTCATTCAAACAAATGAACCACAGAAAATTATTTCATTAGAGACAAAGTTGGAACATTTCTGTTGCTTCCTTCACACTTAAAAATCACTACTTACAATGAGGGAAAAAACACTGATTTAAGCAATAGGATGGCATGGATAAGCCACCTATATAAGAATCTCTATACATATAAATGGCTGTGTATGTGTGTAAAAGTTCCAGGATAACTCTGAAACACCTCAAGCAATTTCAGCCAAACTTGGTACACGAATTACAGTACTTACTCTCTGGAAACAAATACTGTGGGGGGTAAGACACCCCTCAGGGTGTGTGTTCTGTTAAGATACAGCCTACTGTGCTTTAAAATGGCTTTTACTGTACACAGCTGTGGAGTTGCCATGGTAATGGCTTCACAGTACTCCACAATTGGGCTCCCTCTGGTAAGGGGGAAAATCCAACATTAGAAATTTCAGCACCGAGTTATCAGCTAGTTTATGTATAAAAGTAAGCTCTAGATTGCAGAAGATTGGAGTTCAAAATTTAGCATGTCTGAAAATGTTATGTGGATGGAAGACCTGAAGCTTGGATGGTGGATTGTAGAAGAACTAATGTGATGTGATGTGAAAATATAGATTGTGGACCCCACTATACATGCCATGTGACACTGAACCAGTCCTAACCCCCCAACATAACCATTTCACATAATTTTTGGAAATATATTTAGCACTATGTTAAATGTCTATATGTGCTGATCTCAATGATACTTTCTCTTTTTCTCCTAAAGCTTAGTCACCTATAAGAAATTCAATTTCATTTGAACTTCACCTGGACTGGAATTATGATTTTGCTTATTTGGTTTTACTATTTCTTGTTATTTGACTCTGAAGTTATCCTGACATTCTAATTAGGACATTAGTATTGGCTAGATTGCAAGATATGAACTCACAGCAGTTTCAAAAGAAAACTCATCAGTGATTCTTCATTAAAATTGGACAGAGGTATTGATTATGGTGTCATGAAATTAATCCTTTTTTTAATCCAATTACTTGATGTGGAGATGGGGATAATCTTAATGAATTTGCAGATGAGCAAATACAGTGAAACAGTTTATAAACAGGAATTCAGAAATAAAATTCCAAATGATTTTGATAAGTTTAAAACACCGGGATGAAACCTATCAGAGAAAAACTATGTTTTCGGGAGCCAAAAACTGCACAGTTATAGAATGAGAGATGCCTACATTGACATGAGTCAGGATAAAAAAGATCTTGCAATAGCCATCAGTTACAAACTAAGCATTGGTTATCAGTTTAATATGGTTATTTAAAAGACAAGTGCAATTTTTAGGTTTCATCAAACAAAATCCTGCCCTTTGGAATATTTTGTAAATAGAAGACAGCAAACAGAAAAGTAAGTTTTAATATATAAGTATATGTTCAAAGAATGAGACATAGGTGAAAAACAGAAATGATAGTAGAGAAAAGGGAATGGAAAATGATAATTACAAAGTTATAAGCGGGCTTGCTGGAATATCATCCTGAAAATACACCAGATGAGAGAAGAAAAAAGATAAGCACAACAACAGAAGAGGAAAGGAAAAGACGGAGAGGTGAAGAGAAGAGAAAAGAGGAAAGGAGAGAGAAAGAAGAAAAAGCCTTCAGGAAAATTCTTAAAATGTGGATATGCAGGTTGGCATGGGGTCCTGAACAATAAGCTTCTGGCTGGAAGTGATTGGTAGGCTAATAGAGAAGGCGCCCCACCTTTCCCTTCCAAATCTTTGTTTTTTAGTTTATTTTAATTTTTGTAATTTTGATCAGTTTTTATATTTATAATTTTTGAAAGTGTGCCTTAGTTAGTTATAAGCCACTGAGATAGCCTTGAACCACAAAATGGGCTGCAAATGAATTTGATAAATAAATAAAAAACCAAAATAAAACCTGCTTTAAGTGATTTGTAAAAAATAAGGCAGGAAATAAATAAACAAATAAATAAATAATAAAGCAAGAAAGCTTGCAAGTAATAGAAAGATTACTCAATTTTATTCAGCATTATACGCTTATGCCCATCCCCACAAGAGGAAGAAATGATCCAGATAAGTATAGATTAGCCAGCTTGATGACAATATTAAATAAATTTGTAAGGCAACTTATTGACCAGTCATTTTGTGAAGATTATTTATCACACACTACAATCTTAAAATGAATCTCTGTTCATCTTGAAATCAGTTAATTCTAATTGAATCTCGATTAGAAGCCCTAATCATACAATTTTTATGCTGTTCACCGCAGAGTCTTTCTTTGCCCATATTAGATGGAAGGTATAGGAAGATGTCTCATCTTTAACGCTGATGTCCTTGCGTTGATGGAAAAGTTTTTTAAAAAGCAATTATCAAGCTTGTCTGTCTTTATTGCCCATTTTACCCAGCTAGTCAGAACATTCTTATTCTTCTACCATTTAGTAGGCCCAAAAGACAAATTCTGTGCCTACTTTCCATTTTCTGACAAAAAGTCCTTTCTAATTTAGACATTGTCTGCTCCTGTATGTCTCTGCCTAGTGAGGTTAGCTAGAATGGGCATGTTCTGGATCACATCAATCTAATGATGTAGTATAGTACAGTAGTATAGTTTTATAATTCAAAATGAATCTAAGATTCATTTTTAAAAAATCTATTTCTTCTTTTTTTCCACCTCTCTCTCTCTCTCTCTCTCTCTCTCTCTCTCTCTCTCACACACACACACACACACACACACACACACACACACACACACACAAATACACACACTTAATTAGAACCAAACTGAAGACACACACAGAGAGAGACATGCACATCCATACACATACACCAAGGAACTCAAAATAGAATCAAAATCACAATTTAATGATTCAATTTCCATACCACAAGGCTATAAAACAGCTCTCCCCAATTCATTGCCTTCCAGATGTGTTGGGATTGCTACCTCCCAGAATATTTTTGTTGCAGCTGCCACATGCAGAAGATGAGTGAATAGAAAAGTCTGCTCTAGAAGAGTATCTACAGGATGAATGTGTCAGCAAGACACCCCTGCCAATTCAAAGCATGCCTAACAAAGATGCTCCACCCATATATATTATCTTAAATTTGTGGGGAGTTTTACCACAGAGTGAAGAATATAATCACCAAGCAAGGATTCTATTCATAATTAATAATGAAGCCTCTATCTTATCTCCAGCAAGAGATAGCATGCCCAGGAGTGTATGAATTGACTGCCAATTATTCTCTCTCTTTCTTTGGTTTTGAAAGTTCTGGTATAAAAACTCATTTACATAGCTTTTTAAGAGTCTAAAATAATCAAAGGGCAGAATTTATGATTAGTGAATCTACCACTCCTTCTGCAGAGCTCTGTGAAGTGTTAACTGGTGGTCTAAAGAAAGCTGTGAGATCACATGGTGTTGGCTTTTCTCCCTGTTTCCAGCTGCTTAATTGTATTAAAATCATCTAAAAATATGCTACATTCTTTCCTAACATTGCTATTCCTTGTAAGTAATTGCTGAAACTTACCACAAGTTGTACTACACATGAGAAAAGGGTAAGTTCCTGCCATTGCAAAAAAAAAAAAACCCTGCAGTCCAGTCCATCTAGAAAGGTCCACAAAATTTGCAGGTGGACTTTTGCTATTAAGACATGTGTTTATTCTCTAAATATTCTTGATGAACCGTGTCCCAGTTCAAATATATTTCCATTATTATTTATAAGTAACAGAATGTTTACCCTCTTCAAGTGTGGCTCAAACAGTGACACAACTTTGCTTAATAATGGAATCAGCTTTTACCTCCTTGCTTGCAATTTCTGACATAGTAGTTGTTTTAGGATTAACTCCACAATAGTCAGCGTCCGAGAAATCGTAAGCCTATGACCCTGCTATCAATTTGCAAATAATTATATGGCATTTCAGTGTTAATCAAATTAGTTAAAATACATGATTAATGAGTGGATTGGAATATCCTTAGTAAGAAGGTCATAAACACTGTTCAGTTATATCAAAGAACACTGAACAAAATGCAGCAGCAATTAACAGTGACGTGGAAATCATTTCAGAGGGGTGTCCATATAAATTGAATGAATTCAAAATATTTTATACAGTTACCAGAACTTACTTATTGCAAGTTTTATGTTTGAGAAAAATACTGGCATCATTCTAAAAAAAATTTACAGTGCTTTTTCCCCAAGTCCATATTCAATACAACCAAATTCCAAGGAATATTTTTTTCAGCAATGCATATGAAACTTAGCAGACTTAGCCAAAAAAATGTTCTCTGGTAAAGGCAGAATATTTCAAAAGACCCTCTCATCAGAGGAGTCCACCAGACAGTCATTCTGTTGTTTCTTGACTTGCCGTTGCTTCATGGATGGGAAGGATAAGAAGCAGTGGAATGACCGATGAGATCTTGTAGTAGCCAAATCCACAATAAACACAAGTTTTGCTGCCTTCCCACTGCAGTCTGGACTAGAATTTCTGAAGTTGGCTGGAGAAACAGCTGGAAGCAACGTGAGGTTGCATTGTGCAATTGTCCAGAATGACCTGATCATTTCACCAGACTTGTCAGTACTAATGCCTTGAGTTATTTTAAACATATGTTTGTCTCACCAATATCTAGCCACATTGTCGTCTGTAGCCTCATTTTTATTGCCTTTGATTTTTCCAAGCATCACAGTCTGATTTTATTTCATTTACGATTGCATGATTTGTTCTTGTAGCCCAAAGTGTTCTCAACCATTTTTACAACATCACAGCTCAAAGTCATCTTTCATCTTTGTTCAACCTTTCTGATTTCACAAGTGTATCTTAGGACTGGAAAGATCAAAACCTTGACTTTACACACATTATATTTCTGCATTTCAATCTTTTATATACATTTGTCACAGTCCTTTTCCCAAATGGCAGATATTACCTTTTCATGGTTTTAGTTACTATCTCTGTGAATTTTTGAGCCTAGGAAGCTGAGTCTGTTATTACTTAAACTTCTTTTCTGCCTATTTGCATGAGGTTTGCATTGCCTATTGACATAATCTTATATTTTGTTTGTTGGTTATTCTTTTCCTTTTGAAGAGAATATTGGCTTTGCACTCTTTTTAAGTTTCTCTGAGGGATATCTGAAGACTTCTTCACTTCAAGCAATCAACACAGTATCATTAGCATATCCCCCATTTTGTATTTATTCTAGTCATACATTTCTTATATTTATTCCCATTGAATAGTTGTCCGCAGTATTTTTGCATAATTTAATCAGTTCTTGCTTCTTGGTTTTCTCATCTTTTCTTGCAAATCAATGACAGTATTATGAATCTAGGGGTATCTGTAATGGATCCAGTGATGTCAATTTATAAGGATTGCTACTTACATTTTTAAAAGATATGCTTATAAGCAATTCATTTTCTTGTCAAGAATGTTTTATTCTGCAACTATTATATTTTACCCACCAAAGCCAAATTATCATGTTATTCCAAAATCTATTTAATTTCTTATTTAACATTCCAGCATCTTATAATTAGTACAGCAGTAGATGTGACAATAGATTAAAAATATGTTACAATATTTTCTTAACTGTGATTCCATGAAATCACCATTCACAAAGTTGCTAATTTCCCTTATAAACCTCATGTTGCCTAAATGTAAAGATTTGTTGTTTTAAAACTTTTACTCAGTCCTCATTTTATTCAGGCTCTTAATAATATTTTGCAATTTTACATTTTTTTAAATAATGTAGGTGATTAAAAAATACAGGAATCTTTTTTTAATCTTTTGTATTACATTAAGCTATTTTGGACAAGTAAATAAAAACATTTTAAATATATAAATTTGTTTACTTTATTATATATATATATATATATATATATATATATATATATATATATATATATATATATATATATATATATATATATATATATATATATATATATATATATATATATATATATATATATATATAATCTCCCACCTTTACATAACTCAAGTAGGTGAACATAAACAATACTCCTTCCTAAACCTTGCCAGGTTGAAAAGGAGTGACTGGCCAAAAATTGCCCTGCTGGCAAAGCCATTGAATAAATTTGTAGCCAAAATTATTAAAAGCCCAATGTTGATACACAGTCTTCCAATTTTGCAATGTGCTGTTTTGAAGCAAAATGTTATTATCTGAATAACCTTTAATATAATATAAATAACAAGAAAAAAGTAAAAAAAACAAGTCGGTCCATTAAAGAGAGAAAATGGCAAGGAAGTAACAAGAAGTAGAAAGAAAGCAGAGATGCTTAACTCATTCTTTGCTTCAATTTTCACCCAAAATGGAACAATAACCAAAACATAACTATAAAAGACAGACTAGAAATAAAAATTAAAATAAGAAAGAAATGGTAAGAGAACACCTGTATGGTCTTGATGAATATAAATCACTGGGATCTGTATTACATCCCAGAGTTTTGAAGGAGCTGGCAGATGTTATCTCAGAACAATTGTACCATATCTTTAAAAAATCCTGGAGCTCCGAGGAACTACCAGAGGATTGGAACAGAGCTGATGTGATTCTCATCTTAAAAAAAATAATAATAAACCAGACCCAGGAAAGTACAGACCAATCTGATTAACGTAGGTGCTTCATCCCTAGAGGTTTTTAAGAAAAGACTGGACAGCCACCTATCTGAAATGGTATAGGATCTCCAGCTTGAGCAGGTGGGTTGGACTAGAAGACCTCCAAGTGTTCCTTCCAGGTCTATTTTGATTAATTGAACTTATCACAGCATTCAATTCAGGCACTTGTGCCAGACAGAGACCAGTTACAGTAAGAGCCTATTAGATATGACCAATTTATCCAGATATATGTAAAACTTGATTGTTAATGTTTGCAAGCTGGGAATTTGATTCTTCTTGGCTTCATCCTTCATTCTTTCTCAGCCTCCAGTTGAGTTAGAGTTCATGTTCCAAAATTTGATTGATTTGATTGATTTATTATATTTCTATGCCGCCCTTTTCTCCGGAGGGGACTCAGGGTGGCTCACAATCCAAGTCAAGGGTGGGGGTACAAATAAGGAAAAGAAAAAACATGGAATGAAACAGTACCACAATTTAAAAAGCATACAACAACCATACCATTCGAGAGGGGACAAAAGCTCATTAGCCCCAGGCCTGTCAGAACAGCCAGGTTTTAAGGGCTTTGTGGAAGGCCTGGAGGGTGGTGAGGGTTCGAATCTCCACGGGGAGCTCGTTCCAGAGGGCCGGAGCAGCCACAGAGAAGGCCCTCCTCCGGGTGGTCGCCAATCGGCATTGGCCAGTAGATGGAATACGGAGGAGGCCTAATCTGTGGGATCTAATTGGTCTATTGGAGGTAATTGGCAGCAGGCCAATGGGGGCAAAGAGGTTACAAGAGTTGCTCCAACATAGACAGAGAATATCAACTGAAAGCTGGGAAACTTTTTTTGCATTGTCCCTTGTTTTTAAATGTTTTTAACAATTTATAAACAGCCCAGAAGATTTACTGTGTGTGTGTGTGTGTGTGTGTGTGTGTGTGTGTGTGTGTGTGTATGTATGTATGTGTGTATATATATATATGTGTGTGTGTGTGTGTTTGTGTGTGTGTGTGTGTGTGTGTGTGTACCAGAGGTGGGTTCCTACCAGTTCGCACCTATTCGGTAGAACTGGTTCGTCAAATCTACCGAACCGGTTAGAAGAGGTTCCACCAGTGGACCCAGAAAGCAGGCCACACCTACAGAAGAGGTTCCAAATTTTTTTGAAACCCACCACTGGTCCTTGGATATGATTATTCTACACCATCATGATCATATTTATAAAACTCAGTGCCTCTGTGAAAGGTAAGGATGACTACTGTGTTTGTGGTGCAATCAGAACATTGCGTGTGTTGAAGTTGTGTTAACGCAAACCAAAGATGCCTTTTAAAAAACAAGTTTACATCATATTCTTATGCATGCCAGTGCTGTGTGTGAGGTAATTTAAGGTGGTTCTGACAAGTGTTGTCGGCATCTTCATATCCAGTCACATGGGCAGCAAGCCAGTCCCATCCAGTCACATGGGTGGCAAGCCACTCCCACAAAGGAGACCACACCCACAGAGTAGATTCGAACAATTTTTGAAACCCACCACTGATACATAGATACATAGATACATAGATACATAGATACATAGATACATAGATACATAGATACATAGATACATAGATACATAGATACATAGATACATAGATACATAGATACATAGATACATAGATACATAGATACATAGATACATAGATACATAGATACATAGATCTATTTCAATTATAGATCTATAATTGGGGCATACCAGGGGTTGTGACACTAAATATATACCTTCCTCCCTGGCTTCAGCTGATAAGGAGGACACCTGTGGCTTAGTGGCTAAGACGTCTGCCTAAGATGTAATATAGCACAGGTTCGAATAGCTTGAAATAGATCTATACTAGTCTCCCTTTATTTATTTATCAGCACAAATATAACACAAATATAACAAAGGCAACAGTAAAAATATTGGGTTTCTGTTGTGATGGACTCTTGTGATGAGCCAATTGACAGATAATGGAAGCAGTTAGCTTCCTCCCATAATTGGGGCATACCAGGGGTTGTGACACTAAATATATGTATTTATGTATGTATGTATGTGTGTGTGTGTGTGTGTGTGTGTGTGTGTGTGTGTGTATGTATGTATGTGTGTATATATATATACACACACACACACACACACATATACATACACACACACACACATATATATATGCATATATATATATATATATATATATATATATATATATATATATATACATACACACACACACATATATATATATGCATATATATATATATATATATATATATATATATATACATACACACACACACATATATATATATGCATATATATATATATATATATATATATATATATATATATATATATATATATATATATATATATATATATATATATATATATATATATATATATATATGACTCTAAATACATACCTATTTCCCTGGCTCAGCTGATAAAGGAGGGGAACCTTGTGGCTTAGTGGTTAACACATCTGTAATACAGCCCAGGTTCAAATCCCAGTAAGGGGTATGGCTAGCTGATAAGAGCTAAATAGCTTGAAATAGATCTATACTAGTCTCCCTTTATTCATTTATTAGTACAAATACAACACACACACACACACACACACGAGAGAGAGAGAGAGAGAGAGAGAGAGAGAGAGAGAGAGAGAGAGAGAGAGAGAGAGAGAGAGAATATATATACATATATCCTATAATAAATATAGCAAGTGTTGTAAATTAGACTTAGCAAGAAGAAGAAATGGTTGACAATGCAGAAACTCTATTCCCTCCCCTAGCTTCTCACTCATAGAACATAAAGATAAGCCAAATAGCCATGAAGTCTGAATCAAAGCAGTAATCTAAGGTGAAATCCCTCTTGTTTCTGTGTAGCACTCACAGACTAGCTTTAAAAAGTAGTTGGCCTGAGCCATTGGGAATAGTACCAAATATGCCATGATCCTGGAAGTCATGACCAGGAATAGTAGTAAGGGGTGGAAAATCACTCAAAGGAGAAATAAACAAAAAGAAAGGAGGACAAAAGAGGGATCTTTGGCAGAAGAATAAATGCTGAAACGGAGTCAAGGAATACACTGGGCTTTACAATCAGAGAACAATTAAAGTTTAGGAAGAATAAAATAAATCTTGATGATGTTCAATAACATTTCAGAAAAAGAAATCCTTCACACATCTTCCTATATAGAAGGACACTGTACAGTGTTTTATAGTAGTCTTCTTAAACATTTTAACTATCTGAATGGACAAGATCAGTGCACAAAAGTTTTCACTAACAAAATGCTGCCAGTAATTTGAGTATCACTAATTTTCGGTTTATAGTGCTCAGTCTAGGCTATGGATTTCTTTCAGACTTGTGACATGCTCATAAGCTTATTTTCTCCTAAAAAGTATGGTTCACATAGATTTCAGAGTGGGGATTTTCAGCAGGGATGGGAGTATTTTAAGTCTAGAATCCAGTTTACACCAAACTAAAATAAAAATGAAAAACAAATTTACTCACTTTCTTTTGTATTATGGTGTAAAACGATGAATGGCTACTTTGAAGGCCAAAACGTTGTGGCTATTCTTGTAAAATAGACTTTCAGGGGAGAAAAAAAACATGTTTTTGTATAAATAGGCAAACTTATAAATAGCAAATGCAAAACAGAAGACAAATCCTTCAGGATTGCTTGTGAGGATCCCAGGAGATTTCTCACTTCTAGAACAGCTATTAAATGTCAAAATGTTGTCTTGATTCTGAATATCATCTGAGTATGCATTCTTTTGGAATGAATAAATAGAGCATTAAAACCAGACAATTTTCTGCGGTTAGCCCATTGCCCTTCTTTCTCTTCCCTGTTTCGGCTTTGTTGCCAATGTGTATGACTTTCAGCTGGAGCTAAAGAACATGGTAGAAAATTCTGAATAGTTAAAAGGAATCATCTGTTCAGATTTAATTATGCAAGAAGATGAATGCACAAACTTAAGGGATCAAGCATTCCATTCCCCAACCTTCTTGTTAATCAGAGGGCTTTGTTACCCTTCACTGTGACAAATTTAAAAAGAAGCAAAGCGGTATTGGCTTTATTTTAAAATGTCTATTCTCTATCCCATTTAAAGTTTTTTTAGAGGGGGGGTAGACATTTTATCTCACCAAAAGATACAATACAGTAAATATTTCCCACCAAAGTTTAATTCTTTCATTTGTTATCAAGGTATCAACATTCCCACCTATGAATTCTATTTTGCCTTTCAAATTAGATTCCCTCTGGGGAAAATAATAATTTCTCAAATTGCTTGGTGTATATTTTCCCCTTTACAATATACCTTCCAATATCCTCTAGTGTTCAGAAGCTGCTATCTATATAGGTTTTGTGTTTAAAATGAGATAGAATTATTATTAAGAAACAGGAATATGCAAAGCTTACCAATTAAGAAATGGAATATGCCATAGATCTAGAATGGTTGCCCCAGAGGAAAGGATATGGGTTTGTTTTCCATAATGTCCAAGGGTAGGGGAAAAACCAGCCAATGGAAACAGAAAGAGTTGAACTTGAAATAAAGAGAAATTTATTGTCAGTTAGTGCTTTAAAACATTGGAACAATCTCACTTCGGGAGTCATTAATGTTCTGTCACAAGATTTTCAAACGAAGGTTAACAGCCACTTGTCAGGAATTGTATGAAGATTTCTGGGCGGGGATGGGTGGGGGTGGACTAGAAGATCTCCATGGTTTCTTCCAACCTTTTGATTCTATGAGTGTGCATACTTGGGACTATGCTGAATTTCCTCTTAAATCATGCCTTCCAGCAGATACTGGAAGCTGTTGGAGGTGTTTCAGTTGAAGTCTACTCAACAATAATTGAGAGATAGAATGGTGTTTTACAACTAACAGGTTTCAGAAATGATGGGTGGATTGATTGATTATGTCCCGTGACCACATAGCTTCATTTTCTTTATATATAATAACGCATTAGGCAATAAAGGTAGTCCTTGCTCAGCAACCACAATTGGGACCGACAACTTATTCTTTAATGAAAATGTTTGCTAACTGACTGCAAAAAGGATATGATCCCAAACAACCAGGTAAGTCCAAACAGCTTGGAAGTTTTCCAGAACTCTATTTAGAAAGAAGACAGATAAAAATCTTATAATTGCTTTTCCCCACTTCCCTGCTTTTCAGAATGATAATTAGCAAGAAGGGCATTGAGGTTTGCATTTACATTCTTTGGAGATGAAAGGATTAAAAGAGAGTAAGCAGGGTTCTAATTAAGGAATCAGGGTCACATCATATAGAGCCACTGTGGTACAGTGGTTAGAGTGCAGTACTGCAGGCTACTTCTGCTGATCACCTACTTTCAGCACTTTGGCAGATCAAATCTCACCAGGCTCAAGGTTAACTCAGCCTTCCATCCTTCCGAGGTGGATAAAATGAGGAGCCAGATTGTAAACTGCTTAGAGAAGGCTGTAAAGTACTGTGAAGTGGTATATAAGTCTAAGTGCTATTGCTACTTGTTAACTTGTGGGGATACACTTTTGGGGATAAACTGCACCGCAGAGAAAAACAGCTCAGAAAGGGTTAGCCTGTTGATGCTCCCTGAACAGCAAGGGGAATAAAAACAATGGGTCAGATGTAGAACAATGGTACTGACTGACTGTTATGAAGAACGGGTGACTGATAGAGAAATGCTGTGAAGATTGTAAATGAGTACTTTGGTTACTTTTTTTTAATCAATGGCAACATTATCAACAATTGCTCATTTAGTGAGGCAGTCACTAAATATGTATTACATATAATAATTAGAAGAGGTACATAAAATATTGATGAGCATGTATGATGTTAGCTAGGAAACTGTCCCAGTGATGTGGTTGATGAGTTTGTCAATAATTTGTCACTGCTCAACACTTTAAGCTAAGGTCCTTGAACAGTGCCATCATTGGCCTTTTTGGTTTATACAGTACTGAATGGACACACCACCTTTCTGCAGAGGCATTGAGCAGTTAACCATCAGTTTACTATCGGACCAGCATTTTTCAAAGTGAACATCAAGTTTTACTGAAGTCCTTATGTATAAACTCTTGAAAGAGTGTTAGATCTGTTTTTTTAAAGAATTTAATCCTTGTTCAACTTGGGAAAGAGATGGAGAGGAGGGAGAGGAGGAGGAGAAGAAGAAGAAGTAGAAGAGGAGGAGGAAGAGGAGGAGGAAGGATGAGGAGGAGAAGATTTGAATGATGTAGTGATTTTTTAAAATCATAACGCATAAACTGTGCATTAGAACATGCGCTGGAATTACCCATTACAGATGTCTGCCGTCTGTGCTTACCCTGGGGGTATCTGTGATGACAGTCTGCACAGGCAGGGGGGGAAAGCGACAACACTCTGGACTCAATGTGCTGTTTGTTTCCTGTTTCATTCATGGAGGAGTCAATGTCACTTCCAATCCACTTGGAGAGCACCAGGCGCCCCTGGAAAGCTGTGCCGAGTTTCCTCTGGCCAAGGCAGAGATTTTGACAGATTGGATGGAGGCCTTCCAAGGTTCAGCCCCCCAAGACAAGAGTAAAGAAAATCTGTCTCTTCTCAGGAAGGGTGGCATAGGTCAAAAGTGCAACAGACGAAAGACAAACAGCCCTGAGATCCAGATAGTCCATGGTTCTTATCTCTTATCTTTCATGTTTCACGTGCTGTCTCTCTTGTAGACGTTTAAACACCAGCATTTGATTTGTCAATGGTTTCTAGCACAATATACAACAGTGGTTTCCCTTCTTGTAGTGAATGTCACTTTCCAGTAGCTTCAAAACATGCAATCAAACTGTTTCATTCATTGACACTAAAGTATTGATTTTAAAGATTCCTGGCTACAAAACATATGTGACTAGCATATAATATCTAAGCATAAAAAGAGAGAAATACAGTTACTTTGTGAATCCTGGCAGTTGTCACAAACTGCAACTTGCAACATCCTTCCCCTGCCTCTCCTCCTCTCCCTCCTCCCCTCCAGCAATATTCTTTATACTTCCAAAATGTAGCTAATTAAGACAGGGACAAACAGCAAACCAAAGCTTTCATAAGCTCTGTGCAAGATCTATCCTGGAGCCCCTTTAATTAAGGCAACATAGTTGTGGTATTTGCTCCATCCAAATTGCCTCTCTGTGGGCACATGGTAGTGGATTATCTGCCTGTATTCACAGCAAGAGCAGCAGCCACTTACCAAAGCAGGTTTGGAAAAAGTAGGATGTTTTTAAAGGATACCACCACAAGTGCCCCACACGTTTTGGTTGCTGTGAAGCCTTTGCAGAATTCTACATATGGGAAAGTGCTTTCCCAAGGGAAAGTAATAAACTTCCCTCCAAGTATGCAACTTTGCAAAGTTGAACAAACATTATAAATGTTCCTTCCTTCCAACAGCCCTGAGGATTTCTGAGCTGCTGGGGAAAAAAAGGATCTAAGTCCATCGTGGCAAACCTATGGCATGCGTGCCAGAGGTGGCATGCAGAGCACTCTCTGTGGGCATATGAGCAGACACCCCAGCCCAGCTCCACCGCACATGTGTGCACGCCTCTCTCCCACTGGCCAGCTGGACTTTGGGTCCCTGCCGCACATGCATGGTGGTGGGGGGCATGCATGGGGCCATGTGTGCATTGCATTTGGGGGGTGCATGCACACACTTTGGGCACTCGGTCCTGAAAAGGTTAGCCATCACTGATTTAAGTTTTTAAAATTGATGCTGTCCTTGTTCATCCCTCAGTTGTCTTTCTTCCTACTAGTTGCAAATCTTTCTCTCATCTTTCATACTGGAAACTGGTCAGAATGAACAGGCTGCAGTCATCCCAGAATATCATCATAAACATAGGCAGTAATACAGGGAGGTAAAATAAGTTCAAGATAATAGACTGTGGGGTTAGTGAATAGTGAGTTAGATAAATTTAGAAGCACTAGAATAAAATCCAGCTCTGTTCTGTTTCATGAGTTCACACTATTAATCAACAAGTGTCCCGGGACCTGTCCTGCAGTAAATTTAGATTTACTGCACTAGATATTCTTTCATTTGGTATATCGATGTCTATCTGGTCCACATGCAAATATTTTGCAAATATTTTTTTCATTCATGAGTGATCATTTAATGTTTCCTATTCTAGGCATCATGGTGAATATTCTAGGCATGAACATGGTGAATCTGAAGTAGGCAGTGCAAGGCAGAGGAGCATGGGGAGCGGTGCAGTGGTTAGGGTGCAGTACTGCAGGCCACTTCAGCTGACTGTTATCTGCAGTTCAGCGGTTCTAATCTCACCGGCTCAGGGTTGACTCAGCCTTCCATCCTTCCGAGGTGGGTGAAATGAGGACCCAGACTGTGGGGGGCGATATGCTGACTCTGTAAACTGCTTAGAGAGAGCTGAAAGCCCTATGAAGCGGTATATAAGTCTAACTGCTATTGCTATTGCTATTGCTATAGAGTGTTGTTCCAGAGAGTGGTCAAGAGTTGGACAAGATTGAATGGCTGACAACAACAATGACAATTCTAGGCAACCTGTGACGTTGTTTTGATATAGTAGGTTTTTAGGCACACAATGCATTGTAATCAGGGTTTTTTCCCAAGAGAAAACAAGGGATAAAATGCATTCCCTGAAATATTTCATCCTATTCCATTTGTTGTATCACCTTTCAGTCTAAAGATCCAAACTTTTCAGAAATGTGAAAGCAATTTAAATTCTTTTTTTAAATCCATGTTTTAAATAAAAAAAATACATACATTGAATTTTCTCTCTTATTTAAACTTTTCAGAAAATAAAAAAAAATACTGGCTTTTTCTCCCCAATTTTTCCATGTTCCTTTATTGCTCTTTGCATCTTTAGTTAAAATATTTCTTGGTAATGGGCAATGTAACAGTTCAAGTTCAGAAGAAAAGTATAAGGGGAGGGCACCTGTAGCACCTGTCAATGCTTCTTAAATATAAGCATTGGTTTGACCAGGATTTTGCTGGATCCATAGGCAGAACAGCAGCAATATGATATCAGAAAGAGATGCCCTTTTTTTGCTAGTAGGGTTACATCTGAATCCCCTTTTTTCTTCAAAGCAAAAGTGTGCCACAATCCTAGTCTGTAATATATACAGTTACATCCTTCATATGCTTTATTATTCATTACAGCAAATTCTTACAATGCAACTGTTTCACAAATACCATGCACTATTTTTTCAGTAAAGGTACAGGTTCCCCTCGAACATATGTGCTAGTTGTTCTTGACTCTAGGGGGTGGTGCTCATCTCCATTTCAAATGCGAAGAGCAAGTGCTTTCCGAAGAAATCTCCGTGGTCATGTGGTTGGCATGATTAAACACCAAATGTGCACAGAACGCTGTTACCTTCCCACCAAAGTGGTCCCTTTTTTTCTACTTGCATTTTTACATTCTTTCAAACTGCTAGGTTGGCAGAAGCTGGGACAAGTAACAGAGTTCACTCCGTTACATGGCACTAGGGATTCGAACCGCTGAACTTCTGACCTTTCTGAGCGTCAGCCACTGAGCCATCCCATCCCATAATTTTTCAGTAGGTTTCCCCTAATGTTAATATTGAAGCTTCAACTTTGTCATCTTGATGTTGGACTGTAAAACCTAATTTCCTAAGTTCTAATTTTGTAAAAAAAAGATAGCCTGCAAATCATTGGAACCTTTAAAACTTCCTTTTACTGTTAAAATTGAGCCCAAATAAAAAGAAATAAAAACTAAAACAATAAACAAAGAGACTTGTCTACTATTAAAGCAGGGCAAACCCCTCAAAACATTTCTAAGAAGGCTACAAGGCTGCAACTGTGCAATTTTTCATCAACTCATGCTTCCTGATATCAGTGGGGTATCAGTGGTATCTACTATATCAATGGTATGTCAGTATATCAGTGGTACCTGAAATAAGTGGGGTATCAGTAGTATCTGTGGGATATCATTTTCAAGCATCCCAATTTAGAAAAACACTTTTCACATTTGCAATAGAAGCATAGTTTTAAAGTAGATACAGTTAACTTGATTGACCATAATACATATAATCTTAATTTAAATCTTGTAAGATTACTAAATATCAAAGCTTGTCTGTTTGGATAGGCTCCTGGGAAAATGTATATGTTAGTCTTTTAAGGGGCTATAGAATTTGGACAGCTATAGAGGCCCCCTTTCCAGCTGTACAGAGCTCCTTTTCCACATATAGTTCCAGCACAGCTGAAAGAACATTGACATCATCTCCCATATAGGCATAACCTGACTAGTCTGCTCCTTTTTCATGCCGAATCAGCAAAGCAACAGGAAGGGGAATGACTCCCCATTCCCAAAAATATTTTTGATGTAGGTACAGACAAATGATGTTCTGGTAATTTCATCAGCAGGGGCAAAGAAAAAAAGCATTATTAGCTCAGCTGTCTTTTTACTCTTCTTTTGATTGCTTGTCTAAAGAAGAAGGTATCATCTTCCTATATTTTCTTTTGCTTATCCAGGGGACCTAACAACCTTTTTGGAACTGTGCTGTAGAGGAAATCTATCTCCAATTCAGTGACAGAGGGTGCCGTGTCAATGAGAATTAATTCTCACTTGACATCCATCCTTTGCTTACTTCTTTGTGAAGGGAAACTGCGGTTGCATTAACAAAATTCCATGAATTCCAAGTGAAGGAGAAGAAAATATCCTGTCAAAGCAAGCCATTCCAAGAGCAAATTGACAATTTGTAATCAAAAGTTGGACTACTTTTGTTAGCAAAGAAGATAATATATACAGTAGCTCCGATAACGTCTTCCTATCTGTGCTAAGAACTTTCATTTTAATCCTAAAAAACAAACTGGATTGAGGTCAAACAATGTGCAGGCACACTTCCCTGTAGAGGGAGTCCTGAAATCCTTACACAAAATATGCACCCATACAGTATGTCCATAAGTTACCCATAAGTTAATATTAATTTATGAAGACTTTGCTAGGAGATAACCATATCATGTCTTGAGAGAGCATGACAAATCTCTTAAATATTATTTAAATTAGCTATAAAGAATTTTTGAGAGTTAGATAGCATGTACAGTAAATTCAATAAAATATTGTTACTGTTATTAAAATCTGCATGTATTAACTTGCATTTTATTTAGTTTGTAATATTTAGAGTGTATCCCAATCCCAACATACAGTGGGCTGAGTACAACCAAAGAAGAAAAGGAGACATTAAAAAGTATATCCAGATGATAATGTTTGTATCCCCTTTCCCCTTTTGAGTTGTTCGCTGCCCTGAGTCCCTCCCGGAGAAGGGCGGCATACAAATAAACTAAATCTTAAATCTTAAATCTAATAATCATCAGTAAAAAAAAAAACCTGAACATATTACCATTTAATTAAACTACTAAATGCCTGGTGGAACAACACTGCTTTGGCTACTTTTCAGAATGTTTATAGAGTAGGGATCATCCATACCTTCAGAGATAGTGTACATAAAATACAGGGTATTATTAAGGAACAGCCAATTTGGTGTAGGGGTTAAGGCATGAAGCTGAAAACTGAGAGACAATAAGTTTCAGTCTAACCTTAGGCAAAAAGTCACACAAATAAGCAAATGGCCCCAGCAGTGTAATGATACGTAGGAATGACCTTGAGAGAAAGGAAGAGTCACAGACTAAAAAACACTGAGACAAGCAGCAGCTGAGACTACAGAAGAAATGGGAGCATGGCAAATGTCTCAGAAGGGACCCTCCCTAGTTTGCTGTAGGGAGTCAAGCTATTCTTCAAAGCACCTGAAGGCAGAATAAGAAGCAATGGATGGAGATTAATCAAGGAGAGAAGCAACCTAGAACTAAGGAGAATGAGTTGTGGTGGTGCAGTGGTTAGAATTCAGTACTGCAGGCTATCTCTGCTGACTGCTGGCTGCTTGCAGACCAGCAGTTTAAGTTTCACTGGCTCAAGGTTGATTCAGCCTTCCATCCTTCCAAGGTCGGTAAAATGAGGACCCAGATTGTTGGGGGCAATATGCTGACTATAACTGCTTAGAGAGGTCTGTAAAGCATTGTGAAGTGGTATATAAATCTAAGTGCTATTGATAAGGAGACATTTCCTGACAGTTAGAGCAATTAATCAGTGGATTGACTTTTCTCCAGAAGTTGTGGGGTCCCAATACTGGAGTTTTTTAGGAAGAGATTGGGCAATCAATGGTATAGGGTTTCCTACCAGAGCGGGGGGGGGGGCTCTTTAGAAGACCTCCAAGCTCCCTTCCAACTTTGTTATTCTGTTGAATTGTAAAGGCAAGAAAGGGGAGATGTACTTTCAGACTTGCAAGATTCTGTTAATGTAAATTTACAATCAAGTCAGAATTAGTCCCTTTGAGTATGCTTCTTGAATGCATGTAGGGGATATATGTGAGGTTCTGAATAGAATTTCCATTCTGCTACATCCTACTGTACATAATAGGGCATTACAATGGCAAGATGAAAACAATCCATTTTGAGATGGGATGCAAGTAAACAAGAATGAATGAAATTACTAAAAAAGTTCCAAAATGACAATGATTCTAGTGATGTCCTTTTATACATTATGAGCTTATAAATTAGAGGCCAGTTTGGTAGTGGTTAAAGCATCAGGAAGAAACTGAGAGTTCTAGTATCAACTTAGATGCAAAGTCAGCTAGGTGACTTTGGATCAGCCACTCTCTCTCAGCCCTAAGAAGGAAGCAATGGCAAACCACTTCCAAAATCTTACTAAAAAAACTGCCTACCAGTCCAGACAGTCACCAAGAGTCAACACTGACTCAATGGCCTTCCTCCAACCTTATAAATTATGATACACAGATAAAGCACACACTTAAACAAAATGCTTATTTTGAAAATGTAAATACCGGTATATATTTTTCTGCAGAATTATTTTATATAGTTTTATTTACCTATTTAAAGTACAATTCTTCAAAATTATGTTGTAATGATGGTCATGCCAATCAACACATTGCTATTTATCATGACTGTATAGTGGATTGATTCTAATTCAGTGTAAATAATTATTTCCATCAGTACTGAATTTACGTATGTGGCAGATGCATTATACCGACTATGCACACCAAGCACTGCATATCCAAGACTGCTTCAAGGGCAGTTAAAAATAAAGCACACTTCTTACAGCCATTGAGGAGGGAATACTTTCAGTTCTAGACATGGGGAATTCTCAAAACTCCCAGTGTTCATAAATGGCATTAGAATGCTTCTAAGACTACATTACCTGACTATCTACAAACCCTTATCATGTTGGCATACTTATTGATGATATCAAATAGAAGTACAACTTGCTATGAACCAAGTCAAACACAGCCTTCCAAGCATACAGTACATTAAGAGCCTTTTTGGGCAGAAGAACCAGGGCGTGTCAAGACAGCACTAAGAAGATGACAACGGTGGGCTGTTGAGCCATGGTAACCTAGATGTCCATTTGCTGTACAGCTTTAGTTTAAGTCCATCAACAGTTCCTTTTGAAATAGAGGCACCTTCTATTTTTTGAAAACAACCCATTCTCATCTCCTTTTTCTTCATCCAATTGCCATTTTTGAGAATATTTTCCCCCACAAAGCACATACAGATGTTGTGTGTCTGCCACAATCAGTGGGTTCAGGTAAATAATGGGAACTGGCAGCCCTTGGCATGTACTTGTTTGCCTTAGTGCAATTTCCCCATAATTGCACTTCCTAACTTTTCAGCATCTGCGAAAGATCAGTTTGTGACACAGCAGAATCTGCATCACACTTTTTCTTTTTGGCATTTTGGCCAAGACTGCCCTGTCCTTTCTGGGCCTTATACAATTTAAGTACAGTTCTGGGAAGTGGTGAGAGGTGAGAACGTTCATCTTTTATGCATAGGACTTAACTCTGAATTTTAAAACCAAGCAAATGCCAAAACTCACTTGGGTACTATAGTCAATCTAGTCTTCTGCAGTTTAATCATACAGGGGTAGAGGTGAATGCATACAATATAATACATAAAAGGAAGAATAAGCCTCAAGTATGGGCTGCAACAAAAATAATTAGAAAATAGCCACTATAACATAATATGTATGTTAAATGTCTGTGGAGGTTGCTTGAACAGGTATCTTTGTTTATGATGTAAAGAAACAGCTGTCATTCCTAGAAGCAAACTGAAAAGAACTAAGATACAAAGCAGAGCATTGCCATTGCTCCTTGAATCCGGAAATATGAGAACGACATGAAAAGAATTTGTATTAAAACGGATGGGCAACCTGTAGTCATGGAGCTATTTATGCCTTCAAGCTATGCTCAAAAGGTCTTTTTTCCTTCAAAAAAGCAGTTTATAAATTTAGAAAGAACTATTTATACCCTTTTCTAATAGTTTGCTTTGCAAAGAAGAAGATAAAAAAAGAATGCCAAAAAGTGGGGGAAAAGTGGATGTCGGAAAAAGAAACAAGGAGAGGAGTGTTAAAATTTGCTCTGAATTTATTCCTCTTTGCTGCCTTCAGACACAACACTCATATGCAATGCAGCCCTAATGGATTGTTCGTCTGGGAAAGAAGCTTTCAATAGAAAATAGGCTGGCTATCCTTACCTAAAAATGGTAATACTCAAGTATGAGATGCATCCTGGTGTCATCCGTGAATTTCTATTATGGACTGTTAACATCTTAGTGCCGTTATCTCTATTAAAGCAACCAAAGTCTATTACCAACAGAGGGTTATCAATATTTAGCTGATCACTGTGTCAAGTTGTATATTTCTGTACCCTATAAAATCTAGAGAGCAACACTATGATAAAGTATAGAATCTTTCAGATATAATATCAAAACTAAGTTAGGATTCCAAACACATCACATGTCTGGAAATCCATAAAACAACCATATCTTTTTTCTTGATTGCAAAGACTGCCATCGCTAGATGCTTTAAAGAGTTCCTGACAGGTACTACAGTCATATAGAGGAGAACTTTTGGTAATCAAATACAAAGCATTGCTCAACCCTAGGATATAATCTTTTTTGCCCTTGCCACCACATTTATTCTTAATGATCATTCCAAATTTTTGTACAAGTTTTACGGCTATGAAAAGACTTGAAGATAAGTCTTCCCAGGCCTACATTAAGTCAAGACCAGTGGTGGGATGCTGCCGGTTTAACAACTGGTTCCGTGAATGTCCGCTTTGCACATGTGTGCCTAGAGTGTTTGCGCTGAAAATGGGGCATTTAGAATCTCGGCTGCTTACCTTCCAAGTCAGCAATGGTAAGTAGAACAGTGGGGAAGGAATCAGTTGTGCTGTGCAATTGAGGTGAGCTAGCAAGCAAGAAATAAAGGACAGGATAGGGCAGGGGCAGGTGGGCGGGGTCAGCTGATCGTCAGCACTACCAGTTCACCTGAACCGGCTGAATACGATCTTCAACTGCTTGTTAATTACAACACACATCTTTTCCATGATTCTAATTATTCTACTTGAAATTCCATAAGTGTATTTTCCCTAAAGTATATCTTAAATGCATATGCCAGTTCTATTGAAATATATATTTTCTGATCCTGCAGCTTTATGATATTTGGAGAAGTACAAAATCTGAGGAACAGCTAACTTTTGCCTTCTGACGGGGAAGATGTAGTCATTCTGGACAGCAGCAATTCACAAAGAGCAGATTACTCAAGTATTGTTCTTCTTGACGTTCCACTCTTTCTGTAAATGGCTTGGTTGTCCATAATTGGGATGATACAAGAAAGCAATCTTTTTTCAATAATGATTTTTATTAGTTTATAATGAGGCATACAAAGAAAATACAAAAGTAAACAATAGGAAAGAGAGGAAAGGAAAAAGGGAAGAGAAAAGTTGGGGGAAAGAAAAGGGGAAAAAGAAAGAAAAGGCATTGACTTCCAACTCCCTTTGGTGCAGTAGAATAAGGCATTAACATCAAACCGCAACTTTTTACTTTTACTTAATAGTTTCTATTATGCATGGAAATATTATTCCATCAGATGAATTGAACTAGATATTTCTATAGCAACAAATCTATCTAATCGGTAAACCCTAAAATAAAGATCCATTTTTTTCCACCTCAAGCACAAAGTCCAGAAATGGTTTCCAAGTAGAAATAAATGTATTTGTATTTTTTTCTTTGATCAAAGCAGTCAATTTAGCCATCTCTGATAACTCCACCAGGTTTTGCAGCCATTTGTCCATTGCGGGATTCAAGGTTACCTTCCATTTCTGTGAATAGAGTAGTCTTGCTGCCGTCAACATGCATAACATCAAAGTTCAAAAAAAAATCCACATCTTTGTCCATTAAACCCAAAAGAAAACTCTCTGGTTTTCTGTTTATATTCACTTTAATAATTTTCTGTATTAAGATATGAATCCTACTCCAATGTTTCTTCCCTTTATCACACATCCACCATAAATAATAAAAAGTGACTTCTTTACATTTACATTTGCAACATTCATTTGAAATGCCTCCATACATTCTTGACAACTTGTCTGGAGTTATACCAACTATACATCATCTTATATAAGTTTTCTTTTCAGTTATAATTTAATGTAAATTTTAGACCTTTCTTCCACATATTCTCCCATTGTTCAACCTTTACATTATATCCATTATATTCTGTGAATGGCTGGCTTGTCCATAATTGGCATGTTAAAAGGCAGTAATCCTAACTGGAAATGAATTTAAGAGAAATTAAAGCTAGATCAACACCTTAGTTTCATTGGTCTATGTTCCCAAGCAATAGCTGTGGTAGTTTGTAGATTCTGCTTCAATTCTTAGATTTAAAAAAAAATCATTTGAAGCCTAAATACTACAAGTAAACTTCAAGTTGGACAAATAAGCTGATCAGCAGTGCTGTAGTTTGAAAAACGTGAGTATATTGGCAAAGGCAGGCAGAGAAATGCCAGGTAGATTATGCTGAGCAGCAGCCTGATGGATTAGACATGATTTCCATTATTTTCTTTGCCAACCAAACTTTTAACACCAAACATTTACTAATAGCCATGTAATAAGAAAACATTACGGTATATCAGCTTCTGAGGATACATTATCCACTTTAGTATAGACCTTAGTAGAAACCTATATTCTGCCATGTAATGATGTTTTGTCCATGACAAGGAAGAAACCTTAAACTCCCCAATTAACATTAACATTTAAGAACATAAGACCAGCCATTCAAGATCAAACCAAGTCCCATCTTAGCTCAGCATTTTCTTTTTCATGTGGCTAACCAAATGTTGCTGGGACGCTCAAAAGTAGGAGATGGAGACATAGTACACTCCCACCACTCTTCCCTATAATTGGCATTTGAAGGCGTGCTGCCATCACCCCAGAGGTAACAATTAGACTTCAAGACGAAGTGTCCTTGACCATACATGACTTTATTCAATTCCCTTTTAAAGCCATCCAAGTTAGTGGGTATCTCCACATTATGTGGTAATAACTTCCACAGGTTAATTGCATGTGGGTGAAAAAGTACTTCCTTTGGTCTGTTTTAAATCTTTTTCCCACTCAGCTTCATTGGACGGCCTGTGGTTTTAATATTTTGAGAGAAGAAGAAAAAAAACCCTATTTTTCCCTGTCCAGTTTTCCCATGCCATTTGTACTTTAATACATTTTGATCATTATTACTTTATTTGTCTTTTTTCCATGCTAAAGAATTCCCATTTAATTTTCTGATGGGGAAAGAGTTCAAATTCCCCAATCATTTTGGTTGTCTATTTTGTACTTCTTCCAATTCCATGACATTCTTTTTCATGTTTGGCAACTAGAACTGTACAGTGTATTCCATATATAGCCACAGTGTGGATTTGTATAAGGGTATTACAATGATGGCATTTTATTCTGGCTAATTAACTTAGTTCAGTTTTCTGCTTAGCCCTAAATCAAGCTCACTTATGGACAAGTTGAAAAGTATTGTTGCTAAAAGGTTGGGACAGAATTTGATTTTGCTTGCACTTCCTTTTTCCCTCCCTTTAAGTGACTAGATTTTTTAAAAAACCATTTTACCAATCTGCCTGAAAAGAATATTTTACTGACTGACCCATAACCTCCTGGAACTTCCCATGATTCTTTTTTTAAAAACTGTTGAGATACCTTCCAGTACTCTGATACAGAGTCTAATGAGAGAGAGAGAGAGAGAGAGAGAGGGAGGGAGGGAGGGAGGGAGGGAGGGAGAGAGAGAGAGAGAGAGAGAGAGAGAGAGAGATGTCACATATTCTTGCTAGGAGACCAAACATCATTGCATTGGAGTTATTTAAGTCCTGGAATGGTTGCCACCAGAACCTGATTATTTTTATGCCTTAAAAATGCTTTTAAGGCATCTCGGAATATATTTTCTTGTTACTTCAGCCTGTTTTACTTTCCCTAAGAAAAGACAGTTCCAAAAGACAGTTGCAAACAATAAATTAGTTTCCACACATTTTCCTTGAGTATCTCTTTAAGTCCGTTGCCTCCCTGACTGATTTCTTACTTCTAATATGTTGTCTTTGCATTATCACTTGCACATTTTCTGCCAGATGGTTTGCTCTTTTTTGTTCTCTTCCTTAAGACAGTATTTCCATTTCTTCAAATAAATGTTCTAAGGATTTTTCTCCTCTATCAAAACCTTCTTAACTCGTAAAGCTTCCTGGATACTGCTAGAAAACCATGCGACCTTTTCCTTGATTTGGATGACACTTTCTTACATGATGAAATATATTCAAGTTGATCATCAATGTGGTTTTGAATATCGTCCAGGCACTATGAAAAAAATATGCCTTTTTGCCTTTTCCTTTCATTTTTTTCCCAACAGTTTTCTCGCTGGCATTATCATTAAATCTTGAAAGCAATTTTAATCAGCTTTAAAATGGCAATGTGTCTTATGGAATAAAATCATTTGAAACAATTCTATTACTCTTCAGCATCAGTTTCCCAGTCTGGCATTCCCTGGTATGCTAGATTCCAAAGCTCATAATTTCAGTACCTCCATTGACCTCACTGATTAGGGACAAAGGAAATATAATTTAATATATCTAAGGAACGCTTGGTTGAGGGAGGCTGTCTTCAAACATCATAAAACATTCCTTAAAACATTTATCCATCATGATTTATGTACATGCAGGAGATCCCTTAAAAGTGCTTCTTATTGTATTCTTTCAGCAGCTCTTTTCTAAAGGAAGGGGAGTGCTGATTTCATATAAGTTTCCTGGTAGTATTCATATTATATAATTGAAAAAGAGATTGGGGGAAGGAGATAATTGTTCCAATCATGTTACAGGTTCCTCCTAAGCTACTTGGCCTATAGACCAGTACATACACAAGACACTGGTCCATCCCTTTCATCTTGTTCTCTTAAATCCCCACCAGACTGATTTGCTCTATAAGAGACAGAATCTTGAGTTAGTCGAGTCACCTGGAAACAATCTCTCCTAAACCCAGCTCTTTAAAAACTACAGTCATTCACTTTGATAGTCCCAAATTGCATCTCTTGCTCTCTTTCCACCACCACCCCCTCCCCAGAAGACCTGAAATGGTAAGCTGACCCTCACTAGTCTAACAAAAGGAGACACAGAGCCTCTTAGGCTATCAAAATGATATTATTCAGGCACAGGTCTTGGATTTGCAGTAGCTCTAAATTGTGGTCTAGAGAAATACAAGAAATTTCATACAAAACAAAAGTGATGCAATTTATTTTGCTTTGGGTTTCCCCCCTTCTTTTCTTCCTTTGATATTCAGGAAACTGTAATTTGGTTTTAAAAGCATCCCAAATTTGTGACTGGAATAGACTCTACAGATCTGAAAAATATATGTACTTAATGTGTGTATTTGACTGAACACAGAAAAAATGTACAAGTCCCATTTCTAGCAGAGGAACTGATGTTCTGCAGCTGAATAATATTTCAATGCAGGAGAGAGAGCCACACATATAGCATGAACACAAAGCATTAATTGGCCTTCAGAAGTGAAAAAGGCATGTGGTAACAAACAACCAATCTTTCAGACCCACCCTAAAATCAGCTGTCATCATTTGAGTTTGATTTATGACCATTAAAATTCAGACTGTTAAAGATTCACAGCAGTTGCCAGCAGATGTGATTTTTGATACCATTGAAGAAAGTAACGGGTTCTGTTCTAAAGGTCAAATTTACTGAGTTCTTATTAAAATTTACCTCATCCATAGTAGTCAGAGTTCTGGAAATTCCTGACAGAAAATAGTGGTCTAATTCATAACTATAGAGTATTCATGCAATTTTTTTCTTACTCCCATCACCCCTATCCTCTCTATTGTATCATAAGCTATTGAAGGGACCTTATACAACCCCATCACTTTAATATTTAGCATGGATCACCTCAAAACATCTCATATTATCTTCATAGTTCTCTACAGCTATCTCTTTAGTTCTCTACAGCTATCTCTGATATCCTTGATAATAAAGACACTACTCCTATTTGTACCCACTGCCCTATACTGAAGAGAAGGCATAGCAGGTTACAAGAACCTGCCAATTCCCCACACTGTTGTTATTAGCTGGCCTGAGAGAACTCCTCACTGAAGGGATCAGGAAAAACAAAAGGATCATCTCCACAGGTTCTTCTAAGCAACCCCAATCCTCTCATAACTGTGTCAGATACCCTAAAATTAAGAGCCAGCCCTCATGTTATCATATGTATCTTTTCCATCCACATTTTTTTCTTTCTTTTTGTTACTGGTAGAAAGAAAGACTAACAAATGGTCCTCCAAATTATAGAATTAAGTATAAATACTCAAAATAAACTTTTTCACAATTCAGTTGCATGCTGAAAGTGCTTTGTTTTGGGCATTTTTTCCCTTTAGCATCTGACTACTCCTAGACACTTTCTTGTACCTGAGAGACTGCCTCCTGCTGATTACCTCTCTTAGACCGATTAGATCTCACAGGTTAGGTCTCCTCTGGATTCCATCTGCCAGCCAATGTCGGCTGGCGACTCCCCGGGAGAGAGCCTTCTCTGTTGCAGCTCCAGCCCTCTGGAATGACCTCCCCGTGGAGATCCAGACCCTTACTACCCTCCCAGCCTTCCGCAAAGCCACCAAGTCCTGGCTGCTCCAGCAGGCCGGGGGGCTTGTGAAATATCCAGCCCCATGGTAACTGTGAATGTTGCATATTTTAAAGTGTTGTTCTGTTTATTTATCCCCTTCCCTTGTTTATTGTAAGCCGCCCGGAGTCCTTCGGGAGTGGGCGGCATACAAGACCAATAAACTCAAACTCAAACTTTGTTGGTGTAGTTTCTGTCTCTTTACATTAGTGTATGTTATATTATCTTTTTTATACTGCTTCAAATTGCCTGAGGAAGTTATGCTATCACAGGTAAACATTTCTATTATTCAGACATTAACTTATGAGTATTCTGTGGTGGCCTTCAGAAGCCACCAGTACTGCTTGTGATAATGTTTGCCATTCAGATAATTGGACAAGCTGAAAGAGCTATGGTGTGCAGTGGTTAGAATGCACAATTGCAGGCTAATTCTGCTGACTACCTATAATTTGATGTTCACTAGCTCAAGGTTGACTCAGCCTTCCATCCTTCTGAGGTTGGTAAAATAAGGACCCAGATTGTTGGGGGCCAATATGCTGACTGCATAGAGAGGACTGTAAAGCACTGTGAAGTGGTATATAAGTCAAAGTGTTATTGCTATAGAGTAATAGTAATGAGTGACAGACTGCTGAGGAGTTGCAATACCCATGTGTCAAAAAACTGGTTTCTCACTGCTGAAAGCATATCAATAACTCAGTTGTATCAGACAATCTTTCATCTCTGAACTAAGTTGAATCAGGGAATTTTCTGGAGTTAGATTATGAAGGACAGCCAGATTGGTGGTGGTGTACTGGATAAGGCTAGAAACTGGAAGAAAGCTTAGATACAAAGGACAATTGTACCAGTCTCACTCAGGCCTAGAAATCAATAAATGGGAAACCCAGTTTTGAAATCTTGCCAAGAAAACTGTAGGGACTTGTCCAAAGGCTCACCAAGCATCAACATTGACCTGAAGATTTAAAAAAATATTCTGTGACCAACCATAATAATAATATGGAGACACCATGAAATGACATCTGCCTATCCCAAATATTTTTGAAGGACTTGATAGATGGATACAATTGCCAAATCTAGTCTAAACATCTGGCCAAATGTGCAATGAACTGTATTAAAAAGAATGGTATTTCAGTCTATTTTCTGCAGCAAATTTTCCATAAACCAAATGACCATGGTAGAGCTGAAGTAGATGTTATTTAAACCCGAAGGAATGACCCAACAGATAAAATAACTATCACTGATTATATACGCTGAAGCAGCCAGGTTTCAGAAGCAAGATGAGCTGAAACATGCAACCAGGCCTCTTCTGGGATTGGGCGGCCTATAAATAAAATTAAACTTGAAACTTGAAACTATTCTCCCTCTATTTTGATTTGTTGATTTTTTCGTGAATCTTAACGCTCTTAGTCATTCTTAGAAGTAAAACTGTATCATTTTTATACAACAGTTAGGGACTTGTTCCAAGTTACATATTTAAGTTCTTCATCCAACCACTAATTCGTATAGAGATGTTTCATCCCTTTAGTAATGGGGAGCTTGGCCCTGTGCAAAGGAAGTGTGGCTTGTTCTTTGTTAATCCAAACCAAAACCAGTCTGTATTGGTTATTACTGTCTCTTTGTGAAGAGATCTTGGCTGCTGTACAGTTTAGAAGCACCATTTTGTTGTTAAGACAGCTAAATATATTGTGGCAATAAAAATAACACTAGGTGCACACAATTTCTATGATAAAATTTAATACTTGGCACGAAAATAGTTTGTTCAGAGAAAAATTGTGACAATGCAATTTTATTCATTAACTATGAGTGATATATACAGTACATTAATCAATACTTCTATTTTTACATAAAATCAGTGTACTTCTCAACTGATATTATGTATTTATCTATATCATTGCAAAGTTGTGTATGTTTATAGCATCTCTTTTTATCATTAAAGCCTCATAAACATCATTGTACAATGATGTACAATGACCACATTATCCAGTTCAGATTCTAATGTGGCTTTTTGAAAAATAACTTAATGTGACTCACACTGAACTTGGAATCAATCCATGTAATCTCATTCAAATATCTCCAAGCAAGGTTTAGAAACTGGAAGTTTTATGTCATCTACTGACTATTGTGATAAATCCAATTTGTGTGTTTTAAGCTTTAGTGGGACTAAATGCACACTGTAGGCAAAGTATAGTTTTGAGAAAGTAAAACTTGCTATCTTTCCGGTAAATAGGCACAGGTGTTTGGACCCTAGATACACAGGAATCAGGGGTGGGTTCCTGCCAGTTCTAACCTCTTCTATAGAAGAGGTTCCACAAACCTACAAGGACGTTTAGAACCGTTTCCAGCTTCCTCCCCCTGTCAGTCCGCACATCATCAAGATGAAGAGTGAGAGGAGGAATTCTGGGAGTTGAAGTCCACAAGTCTTAAAGCTGTCAAGTTTGAACACCCCTGGTTTTTTTTTAAAGGGTTGGGGTGCAAGGGTCTTGTAACTTGACAGCTTTAAGACTTGCGTGTTTCAAATGCCAGAGTTTCATTTTGGTTGCTAAGCAAGAGTGTTGTTAAGTGAGTTTCACCATATTTTACAAGTTGGCCATGCCCACCCAATCACATGACTGCCAATCCACTCCCACAGTCACATGGCCAGCAAGCCACTCCCACAAAGCAGGACACAGAATAGGTTCTAAAACATGTTGAAACCCACCACTGACAGGAATCTTCGCCTTTCTTTTAAAAAATATTCTTCAATAATACAGTTAAACCACCAGCTTTACTGCAGACTACCCCCTGCAAATACACCAAGAATATGATTTTATTGTATAGAAAACATCCAACATTTTAAATTAATGAATCTGGACATCCTATTTTAGAAGTTGGTGTCTGATAAATGAAATAAGAGTAGTACTATGAACGAATGATAACTGGCACATTCCAAAAGATGCAGAACTGTACTGCTTAATTTTATTAATTAACTTATTGAACATCTATCCAAGCTATGGTTTAGAGTTACTAGATATGGGCTGCCAAAATCCAGACGTTCAATAGGAAGTAGCAAACAGTTACAATTCTTTTTTTTTCCATGACAGTTGGCATGATACTTTGAACTAAAAAATAGTTGGGATTAGCATAAAATTTAAAGTCAGAAAAAATAACCATACTTAACACTGATCAAGTTTGCATACTGCAAATGCAATATTTCAGCCTTTACCTGGACTGATTAACCTTGTTGTATGAACACAGTTACTATCACTAGGATTCTCTTGACAAAACTAAACACCTTGGAAGAGTAGAACTTTACATCTATTCTTCTCATCTTCATAAGACTTTTCTTTGAAAAGTTTCTGGTCAGTGTCTGAACTTTGCTTTTGTCAAGATAAACATCACGAGCTCATGATTTATGAAGTCTTCCTCTCCTTTTGCTTCAGCCGCTATGCAAAGCTTGTTGAAGAGGGTAATAATATTCCCATTTTTAAAAAAGCTGACAACATTGCTGGCTAATTAACCACCAGGCTTCAAGGCTATACTGTATTCCCCAGGTTAAACTCTCTTTCTCTCACCAATTTATAAAGAAAGTGAAACTAAATGAAACTCTCCACTCATTTCCTTTAGGAAGTTTTATTGTACTCATTTAACTTCTGATCAAACATGCATTAGGAGTTGCAAGGTTCTGATCTATGTTCCATCTGCATGTTCCCCAAAAATATAACTCAGATGTGGCCCCCAGCCTGTTCACAGTGACATAAATGAGTTAATTTTCATTGTATGCTAGGACTAATGGGAAACAGACCCCTGTCTCTTGTAAAACATTAAGTCAATGGACAAGCAATAATGGTTCACCTGCCACATGGAGTCATAAGAACATGTACTAACTAGTAGAAGGTCTGGGGCTCCTTTCCTGATCTTGCAACAGCTGGGCTTTCTGTAATTGCTGTTGCTTTGCCAGTTTCAGAGGATGTGCTGTGCATCACATTGAACAACGGCAAGCATACAGGTAAAAGTCATTCTCCTATTGCTTCTATAATTATCTTTAGCTGTGCCTGCAAAAAAAATTTCTTCTCTTTGAAGGAGCATGAAAGAGTGTAGGAAGAACCTTGCTTAATTTTATAAGGATGATTCAAGATGGTAATAGCAAGGGAAGAGAACTTTCCCACACAGACGTTTTGGGAAAATGTCTACCAATTCCAATGTCTTTATTGGAGTTACTCCTATTTAGAAGACATCCTGGTTCCCTGTTATTAGATTGGAATGTGTTCCCTGTGGCTGCTTCTAAGAACTGGAAGGGATGTTCGGCCAAGGGACATTAGGTAGCTCTTTCTTTTTTATCCTACTACAGCACGGGTGTCAAACTTTCAGTGTCACATTGCCGTCACGTGATGTTTCACTATATTTTTCCCCATTCATGGAGCTGGGGTGGATGTGGCCTGCACATGACACATTTGGCCCACAAGCCACCAGTTTAACACCCCTATTCTACAGGTAATAATTTATGACCATAATTGAACCCAGAATTTCTGTTGCTAAGTGAGACATTTGATAAGTGAGTTTTGTAACACAGGTGAGTAATGGTGACCTTTAGTCAACCTGGACTTCCAGAAACTCTTTTTCCCACCCCTTCCTTAATTTTCAACAAAAAGTTCATTACCGATTTCAAATTTCAATTGCTGACAGAGTTAAGTGAGTTTTGCTCCATTTTACACCAGTGAGTCACTGGAGTTGTTAAGTTAGTAACATGGTTGTTAAATAAATCTGGTTTTCTCATTGATTTTGCATTGATTGCAAAAAATGATCACATGACCAGGAGACATTATAACCATCATAAATATGAGTCAGTTGTCAAGCATCTGAATTTTGATCATGTGGCCATGTGGATGCGAAAAGGTCATAAGTGAAAATTGGTCATAAGTCACTTTTTTCAATGCTGTTGTAACTTTGAATGGTCACTAAACAAACTGTTGTTAGTCAAAAATTATCTCTATTAGAAGGCAAAAATCATATTTAGATAGACTTATACATTGAATTGCTGAATTGGTATTGGATAACAGTGGTAAAAGGTGGTGTAGCCTTTATTTTAATAGTCCTTCAATCAATTGATCAATTTCTATAACCACCTATCTCAGTCAATGATTCTGGGTGGTCTACATGGATGGCATCAAGTGGTTTTATTTATATTAGTCTCTAAATATTAGTATCTGAGATTTGGACACATATGCAAAGGCCCAGCTCTCTGGAGAACGCTGAAAAGATAGAAGGAAAGAGAAGAAAAGGATGATCAGCGGTAAAGTACTTGGACCTTACTATAGTGCAGTGAGCGCATTATTGGAAGACTTGAACAACAAGGTTAAGAACTGATTGTTGTGTCGAAAATCTATGTGGCTGATAAGAGTCAACATTGATTTGATGGCACATAGGCAAGTATGTGGCAGGAAAAGCAGCATATAACATACACAGGCACCATATAGTAGCACAGTGATTAAATGCAGTATTGCAAGCTAACTAACTTCTTACTGCCAGGAGTTCGATCCTGACCAGCTTAAGGATAACTCAGCCTACCATACTTCAATGTCAGTAAAATGAGGACCCAGATTGTTGGGGGCAATAGGCTGACCTTGTAAATCACTTAGGACTGTAAAGCATTATGAAGCTGAATATAACTCTAAGTGCTAATGCTATACTTATGTAATGTTTTCTTTCCCTTATTTCTTCAATTTTTTCTACAGGTTTATAACTGAATAATATGTTGCTTTTATCATTATGTTTTACACTGATATTTAATATTTCCAATTTGTTTCAAGAAATACTTGTCCTTGTTATTTAAATGTGTGCCTTTTTATAAGAAATGAGCCTCACTTGGTCTAATGTGTTTATTACCACGCAAGTGTGAATAAGGTTGTAATAATAAGAAGTTAGTAAAAAGCCACAATGAAACAGCATGCTTAATTAAATCAATTAAAGGGGTTGCAGTGATTTTTTTAAAAAAGCCATGTAAGCCTAGAATTAACTTTGATTTGGCTCATGGTGACCATAAATCATTACTTCAGTGAATTATGGGATCAAGAAAAGGAGTGAATGTAGTAATCAGATTTAGCTTCTTGTGTATGAAGACCTATCAGTACAATTTCAATCTAAATTAAAACATCTCCTGCAGGCCTATGAGTCCCCCACCAGTCTGGAAATGGGATATAAAAAGCATTTCTTTCCATCAGTTGCATCTTTCATGATAAAGTCTTCTTTCTCCTTCAGAGAAGGGGAGGTTGGAACAAAAGCCCTGATTGCTGCCACAACATAACAAAACAGGGAAAACATTGACTCAAAGTATCTTCCTTCTTTCTGGATGAGAAGAAACAGAACTTTCCTGCATCATGGGAGAAAAAAGTTTTCAGTGGGTGCCGGAGCAGGTGAGGAATCACAAATAGAGGCTGACAGCTAGAGCAATTGAAGTGAAACAGCCCTGCCTATTGAAGAATCCAGGTGGGAAACTCACTTGCAATCAAGGAAGTTCATCCATTGTGGCATGCTGTTATACACCCTTCCTCTGAGACTAACGCAGTTTTCCCCATCCCCAACTTTCCTCCTAAATTAAATCTTAGTTCAGCCTTTCCTAACCTGGTATGTTTCACATACCACATGTTTAAGTGAATCAATTGACAACCTACAGCCAAGAGTTGCTTCAACAGTGAGATAGGTGGTGAATAAATTTAGTAAATAAATATTTAAAACACATGCTAATCATAATGTTAAACAGAAGCCATTATATTTTAGCCTAGCATGTTGCTTTATGGTCCAAGGTGTCTTGCAAAGCTAGAACGCTGGCTTAACTGAGTTAACCATCGTTCAGTTCACCCTGAAAAGTGTATCATGCATTCCAATGATGCTGACCCCAAATTTCCAGAATGGTGATTCCAGCACATCTTGATGCACCAGTTGGAAACAAATAACTAAGTTGTTTCCTAATCTGCCAGAACCAAAAATGTTGCCAGCACTCAGCAATATGACTGCCAGGAGATTGTAATTCACTTTAAGAACAGGAAGTTCCTCCATGAATATTAATAAAACTGCTAATCATTTTAAGATAAAAATAATTGTCCTTATTTAATGCTGTTAATTAATCATTTCTCATTAATGACAGATAGTGTTTATCTTTTCTTATTACCTTTTCTTTAAAAAAATGGCCAATTTAGAAATGTTGACATAAATAAGGACCAAGATAGATAGAATGAATTATATTTACAACTTAATATGAACCACAGTCCCAAAATAAACAAAGTACAGTGGGTCATGACCACAATTCATTCCACAACCTTGGTTGCAACCCGATTTTAAAATAGTTAATTATGCCATAGAACTCACAGTGTCATAGTAAAATGTAAAATCCTTTAATAACACGGATAGCTCCTCATGATAGCTTCCTTTCTTAGGGTCCTGGCTCTCCCACAACCTGGGCAGGAGGGAAGGAGGGCTTGGGCTGGCCTGGCTGGCTTCTGCAGTGCTCCTCCTCCCTTCCTCTCTGCAAGAAAGAAGTGGTCCAACACATGCCCTCCTTCCATGCTCCAAAGCTGAGCTCCAGGGCCCTTCTGTCACTGGCCTGCTGAGGAGAGAGCTGCCACTCTCTGCAGCTCCTGGAGGACTAAGAGAAGGGGAGGCGGAGGGAGATCCTGGCTTCCAAGCTGCCGGAATTCCCAACTGCAGAGCTTGCTTAGCTCTGTTCCCAACCCTCGCCATGTGCGCAAAACAACAGTAACAAAAAAGCTGTGATCAAGGCTTCTGCTGCATCACATGGAGGTAGGACAGGGAGAGAGAGAGGCTGCCTGGTTGGGGAGAAAGTTACTTACAAAGCAAGCTAGAAGCCAGTGAGAATGAGATTAAAGGGTAACTTTAACATGTGGAATGGCAGACAAGTTTGTTCAACAGATCAGGACTTTCTCTATGGTGCAGAAGGAGAAATCAGCTACAGATGCATTTTATTGCAACCCGAGTATGTGTTTGTGACCAGAGTCAAAAAAATTGTGAATTTTTTAGGCAGAACCTGATTTGGTCGTGGTCTGAGCTGTTCGTGACCTGAAGTCCCACTGTAGTTGGGTATACTATTTTCTCCCCCCCCCCTTTTTTTAATTTACAACGTCTTCTTCTATTTCCACCCAACTTTGTCTTAAATTTCTTTGCCCTCCTTTGTTTGCTGTTCCTTTTTCTTATCAAATTAACTTTAATGAGTGGAATCAAAATCACATGGAGAGAAGCAAGCATATCCAATTCTAGACTGATTTTTAAAGAAAGATGAGATATGCTGGTGAAAAGGCTTTTAAGAGAGAACTTGATGCTCATCCACAAACAATAAACACCTAACTAGAGTTTAACGGGACAAGAAATTGCAGACAACTTAAGCATCCCCTCAAAAGTAAATGCTTGATAGCAATAGCAATAGCAGTAGACTTATATACCGCTTCATAGGCCTTCCAGGCCTCTCTAAGCGGTTTACAGAGAGTCAGCATATTGCCCCCAACAATCTGGGTCCTCATTTTACCCACCTCGGAAGGATGGAAGGCTGAGTCAACCCTGATATTCAAAGATCAGAATTTTCTTCATCCGCCATTAAAACATATTCTCTGTTTTTCCTGATATAAAGTACTTATTTTCTAGACCAGGGCTGTTAAACTCCTGGACCGTGTGGTGGATGTGTCACATGCTGGCAACGCCCATGCCCGGTTTAGCAAAGGAGGGCACAGTCCCAATACATCACGTGATGCCGCCATGATGATGTGAGTTTGACACCCCTGTTCTAGGCAGTTTCATTGCAAATGTCAGTCTGCTGAGTTGATCATTTTCAGTCACATAAGAGTGGATACTTTAATATGCATTTAATAACTTTAACTTTAATATGTAAATGCATCTGTCGTTAATATACAAAGTGCAATGTTTTGTCAATGAACTGTAATATTATAACAGATGCATCAACTGATTATATTCATTGAGATGTTACTTCAATTTTGTCCAATACGTTTTTGAGGTAGAACCACCTTAGTCTATCTGAACAAAAAGTTAGGAGGAATTGGATGTCATCTTTTCTTGCGAAACAGTTTTGTTAAAAGGCATCAGCTTTTGTGAGCACCAGATGCCATCATCAGATGCATGGAATGGTTAAACTGACATAGAATTAATTTCCCATTTTACTTCCATTTAAATCCCATATTAGTCTTGATCTGCTGTTTTTTTTAACAATCTGTAAGCCACCCGGAGTCATTCAGTAAGTAGGAAGGCTTAGAAGTTGAGCTAATAAAAATATTAAAAGAAGAAAATACCTTCTCTGGGGAATCTTAAGACACCTCTTTGGAATAGCTGATGACAGCACTCTTTGACATAATTAATGTGATTGGCAGAGATACCTTAAAACACATTATCTCTTTACAAGTGTGGGTATATACATCCCATTTATCAGATCAGGACCTACTTGTCTAACCTCGAGGCTTTCACAGGTGCATTCCCATTAGGAGCAGCGCAGTAACAGTCCTTGGTGTGTCCAGAGAAATCAGTCCCAGATGTGAAGGGCAGACATTTCCTTTCCAGGAAGTCTGCCCTCAGGTATGGCCCATTCGAGGGAAAACCAAGACTGTTTACAAAATGGTGAACCAAAATGGCTACATGATTGATTTTATTTCCTTTTCTGTTGCTTGGCACTTTAGAATTATATATTTGTGTGTACGCTCAGCCTTTGTTGTTAAGATCTCTTGTTAGATTCAGGTTTTGTAATCAAATAACTTTACAAAATACCTTGTCATCCATCAGTCATTTGTCTAGTTGAGATATCAGTGTTTGTATATATAGGAGCATCATCATGTCGTTATCTTAGTACATTATTGCTATTCTGCTATATCAAAAGGTTCTGGCAATGCTACACAACAACATCAATGCTATCCCAGATGCCTTACCTATAGGTTCTAAATTGAAAAATAATTCCTATTTTATTCACAATTACTGTAGTTTCAAATTAAATATAGAAATTAGAAACAGAACATTTTATTTGCATTCATTTCAAGATATCTACAGTCAGGAGAATGTTACAGAAAGAAGGTAATAATTGATACCTTCTGTGTCTTAGGGATGTCTTTCCCTTTCTTTGCAAATATATTTCTGTCTCTCCCAATAGGCAAACACAAGAGTACAACTCATGTATTGTTCTATGCACTGGAATGTTCATTAGAAAACGCCATTCCCTTAGAAACAAACAGATTAAAATGCTTATTATATCCTATAACAAAGGGAGCTATGGCCTATGATTCAATCATTCAAAATCCAAGAAAAAGTCTAGCAAGCATGTAAAACAAATAGAAATGGCAAACTGATTGTCTATAATGGATAAACAATTTTAGGAAATGAACTGCTTATTTGAAAAAATATTTTCTCTAAAATAACAGAATTACAGACTTGGAAAGGACTTTGGAGGTCTTCTAGTCCAACCTCCTGCTCAAAAAGGAGACCCTATAACATTCTGGACAAATGGATATCCAATCTATTTTCGAAAGCCTTCATTGATAGATACCTATGGAGATTCTCAGTTATCCAGGTCATGGTTATCCCAATTCAATGTATATAAAAAGATTTTTAAAAAGTTTTTTTTAAAACAGCAAAAAAAAGAGGAGATTGATTCTTATATATATTACCAAGTTGATCAATACATATCAATTCAAATTCTGAAATATTTGGCTAGGTACATTCTGATTAATTGCATCATTACATATGGGTTGAATGACATGATAATTCAGTAGTACATAGCTGGTCCAATATTATTATTAAAGTTCCGTTATTTTTCATCAAAGAAGAAAGGAATAACTTATTTCTCATCAAAGGAGAGGAGGAATCTTAAATTCAGTCTTGGAATTTGTACTCTTGAACAGTTTCATAATTTGGATGAAGAAATGGAGAACATGCTTAATAAATCAGCAAATGAGCCCAAATTGGATATGATAGAGAGATACATTAAAAGGTGACAATAAACTTCAGAACAATTTTCACTGATTAGAAATGAAGAATGAAAATAATTAAATTTAATAAAATATAAATACAAAGTTTTTACATTAAGAAACTTTTGTGAAATCAATATGCAAGTAATAAAATGTGGCTTGCTAACTAATAATTCTTGTTTAAAAGATGTTGATAACAAATTGAATATAAATCAGCAGTGTGGGAAATGGTATTTAAAATTAACCCCCAGTAGAAGCATTCTGGCCAAAAATATATTTTTATAGAGATTCTGCATTAGCATTAAAGTAACTTAAAAATTGTTTATGTGCCATCCAACTATAGTTAACTCCTGTTGAGCATATAGATTGATTTTCTCCAAAATGTCCCTAGTCTGGTTTTCTCAGGTTTTCCATTGTTAAAATAATTGGTCTGAAAACACTCTTGCATGAAACATTTATATTCACAAAGTTATTTTTTCTTTTACCTTAATATATGGCCCTATTATATAAAATAGAACAATAAGTGGACACTGATTTTGCATAAAAGTAGCAGAAAACTAGGGATTAAAAAAACAATGGGTTTTTAATTTCCTTATTCAGTTAAGAAGAGCAAGGAAAATGTGACTTTGAGGCTTTTTGGAGCTCAGAAGAAAACAGACTGAGTAGCTTCCAATCAATAGTTTTCTTCTCTTGTCTAATTTAGATTAACTAAAGAGCTCTGTGTTGTGCCTGGAAGGAACTGAATCAATACTGAACCAGCCTTGTTTGAACAATCCTATCTCTGTTTATCCGCAGTGTGGAATTATATGACTAGAGCAAATCAATTCCACTTCATATCCCTTTCTTTTACAAGACGTGGAGATCCGCTTTAGTGTTACATAAACAGCACTGCACAATTGCATTTTAAGGCAAATATTATGCCTTTAGGGTTCCGCTAAGGGGAAGGGTCTCCTTAGAAACTCATTAAGAGTTACAAGTCATTTCCTAGAAAGGAAACAGAACAGTACATTTTAAAGGAAACAATTTTCTTAGCTGGTTCTGCTGGTTGGCACGCAGACCCTATAAATAACATGACCATCTTTTATACCAACCTCACACTCTGGATATGTTGGGATTGCAACACCAGCATTTCCCAGAACACATCTGGAAATCACCATACTACACAAGACCGATCTACCTTTTCTATGGCAGTTGAATTCTGGTGGATTAAAATAGACTTTGCAAACTGCTTGGCACATGGGCAGAGAGTGGATTTTCTTCTCACCCAGGAAGAAATAGTGCTGCACAAGATTGATCTATTCATTAGATTTATATCTTGACTTTGTTTTATACAACTCAAGGTGGCAGATATTATAACCCCGTGATGGTGAACCTAGGTGACACGTGGAACCCTCTTAGCTACACCGCACATGCATGCGCATCCTGCCAGCCAGCTGACTTTGGGGCATGCGTGTGGAGGGGGAGCATGTGGGGATGCGGGGGGGCGGCGTGCTCTGTTCTTTGTGCTAGGAGGCCTCAGGGAGAGCCTCCAGAGTCCAGGAGAAGATGCTTTTGCCCTCCCAGAGGCTCAAGGAAAGCATCTGGAGCCTGGGGAAGGTGAAAAATGGGCCTCCTGGAAGTTTGGAAATGGGCCTGATTCTGGCCTCTGGAGGCTGCGAATACCCCACCCTGCCATAGTATAGGAGACTGAGTAGGATGCAATGGGGTGAGGTTGTGCACGTATACACGGGAGGGGTGGGGACCATTGCATTATGTGGGCACACACACACACTATCACACACACACACACACACACACACACACACACAATTTCAGCATGCAAGGCCAAAAGGTTAGCCATCACTGTCATAACCCCTCTTAATTTCCCTACAACACTCCTGTGAGTTAGGTGGGACTAAAAGTCTGAGATCACCCAGCTGATTTCTGTGAGAACTTAAGTGTCTCCCAGTTTCTGGTCCAGCTCCTTAACCAAATTGGATCCCTTTTACTGTGGGATAAAAAAAGAACAATTCTTTAAATGACCCAGATGTAGAAGGGAATGTAAAACCTATACCTTATATTTATAGCATTTTTTATTTCCTGCTTTGCTTTAAAACCCTGCTGGAACAGACCTAAATGAAGCATTAGTTTTTGCAAAAGGAGCTCAAAACTAGACATAAATTTAATGGCATCCTCTTAGAAAATAGATGAATAGAAGAATGTAGTACCACTCTGGAACCACATACAGCTTAGCTTTATTAATTTGTCTGAAATAATTGAAATAAAATAATCAAAATTGGAGTCTCTCTTTGAGTCACCTCTGGATGACTTATAATAAAAACAAAGGAACTAAAAACAAAACACAACAAATTCCCAAAATAGACCAAATAACAGACTGAGGTCAACCATTTCAAATTCCATTCAAGGTCTTTCATTTTGGATGGGCTCATCCAATGATCTGGCTCAATGCCCAGGGGACAAACACATTTTCAGGGTCTTATGGAAGGCCAGCAGGGTCAGAGCCATCCAAATCATGTCCATAAGCTAGGCACTAGAACAGAGAAGCCATTGTTTCAGAGAAGGAACCCAAAGCATGCCCATCTCATGGGATGAACAGAGATAATTGGAGCAGGTGGTCTCACAAAGAATCTGGCCAGCACTTTGAATTGCCTTAGAAGCCTACAGGAATCAATGCAGCTCTCTAAATAGCAGCATTACCTAGGATCATAAGTTCGCACTCAACTGCATTCTACACCTTATTCCTTAGTGTACATTTTGTGCAATTTGAAGTTGTTTTTAATCTTTTATTGTACTGAAGTCTCAGTCATTTAGAAGTACTAGATGTCATCTAGTTCTACAACTTTTAGAGAATAAGGAAACATCTCACACTCCTCTGGGTATTCACTGCTTTTCTCTAGAAACATATATATTCTTAATTTTTTTTCATAAGGTAATTCGCTCAGCCCTTCAATCACTTTGATTGCTCATTTCTGCATTAACCCTTTAGAGGTAGGATGACCAAAAATAGAGTCTTTCTAGTAAGATTTGTATAAAGATTTACAATGTACAATATGGGTTACCCATCTTTCTTTTTTTAAAAAATGAGGTAAAACATCACTCACTTATACCAGTTGGTATAATTAGGACAAATCTTGAATCTTACTCAAAATTGGACCAATTTTCAAAATATTCTGGAGTCTCCAGCAAAAGGAAGGATTCCTTTTTTCCAGATCTAACAAAGAATATCACTAAGTAAAAAGTGATGGTGAGGTGATATTTGAGAGGACTGCAGAAAGACTGATAGCATGTTTGCAAATATTAATATTTCTTTTTCCACATTGAAAGAAGGCAAATGCAAAACACTTCCATATTGTGGCCAAGAAAAATGACATGGAAATATCCCTGAAATTCCTAGGAGTCAATTCTCACACTTTACCTTACCTTCTGCCCTTTGTCCTCTTCCATTCAAGTTATTCAATTACACCTAACATTTAACAATTATGGTATTTAATAATGGTACTGAACCTCAAAAGAACTATAGAGGTCTTTAAAAGACATTTCCTATTGTTATTCATCTGCCTTGTGTCTTCGAATCCAGCTGTGTAGCAGTGTGCTTCCTCCTTCCTCCCCCCTGAATTTTGGGCACAGTTGGTATATTGTTTTCAATTGAATCAAATTCTATGTACTGTCATTAGTGCTTTCACTAATAAGTGTATCAGTAATTTATTTCTGGCATTATATTCTTCATTATTCTGTTTCACTGGGCCTTTTGTGATTGTGGTATAGTAACATATGTACACTGGGTATTTTGAGTGTATTTTTATTATACACATATGCTGAATTGCCCATTCAAAAATAAGATTTAATCAAATGAGGTATTTTTGGGCAATGGCAGTGGGGAGTTCATTAAAGCCTCACTTCATCTCTAGATCCACTGCTAGTATGAACTACTCTACTCTCATGGCAGAAAATGAAAAGAACTACTCTACTCTCTTTTTACAGAAAAAGGAGCAACAGGGAGAAACATCAGTATTGCAAGAGGAAAAAGAAGACATTTTAGTGTACATAGAGAAGTCAGGAGTAGCAGACGTGTCTCAAACAGCTCCCGCAGAGATACTATTAGCTGAATTAATTCCTATAGAGATAGCAGAATCACAACTCTGTAGTGAAAAGGGATGTTTGATGGGACAATGGCAGAAGCAAAAGTGGTACCATATTGAGCTGAATGCATTTCAAAATTATAAGGGAGAGGTGCTATGGAATGCAACTTTTCTTTAAAACTCTTTCACTAAGGATTGAAAGAAACACATCTGGTATTTTCAGACATGTCAATCCACAAGTTCCTAATAGCTGAAAAGCAGTTAACAAGCAATTTCAGAAAGTTTATGGAAAAGAATGAAAACCCAGTGTCCTTTTGAAGGTGGCTTGAACAGAAATATGGGTATTCTCTCATCTCTCAGAGCTGTAAGCCCACCAGAGACCACTCTCTTTTGATCTTTTCACAAGAATTATTTGGAGCACTTGTGGGCAATATCACAACTTTTCCTTGTCCAGAAAGGAATTATAAATACCTGATCTATTCTCTGGTTCTTCACTCCACCTCTAGTTCACTCTAGTTCTTGGCTCCATTTTTCACAGAGCTGTCTTCAGTTTGCCATTTCTTCCCTAGAAGTCCCCAGAAATTAATCTTTGCTTTTTGATGAAAGCAAGTCCTTTGATTGTTTAGATCATGCCAGAATGTGGAATATATTAAGACTAATGCATGTGCCAGAAAATCCATGGGGATCCAATACAAAGAGTAAGAAGCTATTATAAGAACTGAACGTAGAGAAATAGAATGGGAGTTCTCTATTTTGTGAGACGTACGTGCCTGGTGACTATAATAAGGAATGATAAGATTGGCAGAGATAATTAGAATCAAAATGTGAGGTGAACACACAAATAATTTGAGATATGGACCATCACTTTGTTGCCTAAAAATAATGTTTAGTGGAATCAAAGTTGGAGGAGACAAAACAAATGTGATGGACAGTTTTGCTTCCTTGAGGTGATGAATAGGTAGAGATTAACATTATATGTGCTGGAGATATATAAAAAGAATCAGTCAGTCCTGAGTCAAATAAAGATCAGCTGCTTCCTTGAGGGAATGGTCAAAAAGCAACAAACTATGTACTTTTGACAGATGATGCAAAGAGATGATGGACTAAAAAAATATAATATTTCCTTATTTAGGCGTAGCAGGTTAGCATCAGCTGGCTAAACTTTGCAAATGTCTGAAGCTGAGCAATTAAATCTAGTTACTACTTGGATGCAGGACAACCAGGGGATTTTTGGACTATTGACTAGGCTGTGAAACTGAACAAAACATACTGTAGTGCAGTAATACAGTAACAACAAGTTTTGGGATTTTTACAAGAAAAGGGCATAGTCTTATCAGTACAGTATATTCAACAGGAGCTGAGCTCAACTCAAAGGCATTTCTGTCTTAATAAAGTATTTAAGGACCTGTCTTTGTTAGATAAACATGGTGGAAGTGAGGTCATGGAGGGCTGTATGAATAGGAATATGAGCTTGTCCATTTCTGATTTCTTCATAAGCTTCTTATATTTGGAGTTCTTTAGGGCCTCCTGGCCTGTCTCTTAAGTTTTATGTTCTGATCCCATTCTATCACCTTCAGCTACCAGTGGCAAATTGCCAGGGGATTAATGAATTCTCCAAAAGTAGACAGGACTTAATAACTGAATTGTCACAGACGTAATTTAAGTCAGAAGAATCCCATAAATAATCAGAGAGAGTGAGGACAAAAGAGGGTTTTCAGAAATGCTCATCTTGCATTCAAATTCTGATTCATGCTGAGCTTTCTGGCAAGAGATGGTCACATGTGGCAAATCTATTTTATCAGAGTTTCCTTATCAAATTAAAATAACATTAACTGTGTCTAAATGTGTGTAATATTTTGATTGAATTATATAACCAAATTACAAGAAAATATGCAGAGGTCTTTCTTATGAATGGACTCATATAGCAGGGCCTCTTTTCTTCCTTCATCTGCACTCAACTAAAGTGCTTCAGGGGTTCTTCCAACAATGTTAATTCTTCAGGCTACCAGCCTTTTATATTTTCTGTTAAATGGAACTTGAAAAAACCTTCCAATTATTTCCTTCTATTTATTATTTTCATTTTCTGCAAAGATCGAAACCTTTTATCAGCTGTAGTTAAGGACTTCTTCTATTGGTTCTTTGCTTTTGTGATTAATTGGATACCTCATTTTGACTTGTCCCCTTAAAATATATCACCTATTTCTCTTAGCTCCTAAAGTTAAAAACATTCATGAATGAAGGGTTGTCAGACACAGTTCTTTTATTTATTAGTTATTTATTAAACAAACCACATGCTACTGGATTGCAACATTTCATGAACATTTACAAAATGTTGATGTTTTTCCTGATGTTGAATTCTAATATGAGATTTGGAATCAAAAACATGTGATACATGTGTACAGGAGAGAAAGTTTTGTATGAATGCAGCTTTATTTCTTAAGGATGTGTTACTTGTGTGTTGAACACCATCTATTGCCCTGCTTACCTTTCCCGTGGTATGATTCATTTGGACAAAAAATCAAACAATCAAACTAGAAACTAGAAGACTGTGAATTTTAGTCCCCCCTTAGGCAGGAAGCATAAATTGGATGTCCTTGGATTAGTCACTTTCTCTCTACCACCCTGGGGAGGAGACAATGACAAACCAATCCTGAAAATCCTTTTCAAAACAACTGCATGGACTTGTTCAGGCAATTTCCAAGAATTTGACACAATTGAATAGAAGGGGGGGGGGGAAGTGTTTTTGAAATTTATCAGTATCAAAAGCAACCAATTTTATCCTCCCCAAACCCCTAGAATGGGACAACTTGCAACCTTTCAAGGCTGATACATTAATATATTCAGCAACTATACAAGTGAGTGAGTAATGGACAAGATCTTAAGCTGATTTTGCAAAACCTCAAAGCAATTCTCCTATATCACACTCTAGTATGTGGTTGATAAATATATATTCCATCAGCACTCTGTTTCCCAATGTTATAAAGATGTGGAGCCACTGTGTTCAGTTTGTGGGAAGGACGCTAAACAAGTACCTTTCTATAAACATGATGTCACTCTTCAGAATAAAAATGTATATACATCTTTCATTAATATTTAGAGTTCTGGCATAGCTTTTCTTGTAAGTGGTATAGCTTCTTGGTTTTCAGCCAGCAGTGGGGAAAAAATTAAAAAAAAAAGTTGGCTTGAACAACCCACCAGAGCCAGACATGGAAAACAGTTTGGCAGCAGTTATTCACAAAACCAGATATTCCCTTTCATCAAGACATTTTCAGTATTGTGCTTTAGTCAGATTTCCACTTTGCTCTACCAAGAGGTTCACCTCCAACACTTGTCTACGAGATTAGTTCTGCTAATTTTTGAAAGCTTCCAGTGTCAGGACAGAATGGATCTTTCATGAATTCAGTGGCCAGACCCAACTATTCAAAACCCTCATATGAAAATGTTCCAAAAATTCTGATGCTAGACGGGATCATATTTTCCAACAAATCAGAGGTTTTTTTTTTTTTTGCATAAGGCTGAAAATCTGAGCATTTAGTCTAGCTTTGATTTTCCATTTACCAATGAAGCCATTTCAATATAAGTTTGACATGTGGTCACATAATACATAGGTTTATGTGACGACTTTGTTCTTTCTTCACATTTCTATGTACTTTTATGTTTGGTTTAGTCTTCTCTTTGGTTCTTTCTTTCAATAAACAGGCAGAGCTGCACCCTGCTGGTTTGCTTATATCACATTAATTTCAAATGATATAAACAGTGAAAAGTAATATTGATTTTTAAAAATGTTTTTGAAATAAACAGCGTTTTTCAGAGTTTAGTGTTTCAGTGTTGCCTTCTACCTGGTATATTTTACGGAAATTGCATATACCAGAGGATAAAAAGATTGATTTAATTTCACAGGGAAAAATAATTTTGTGTTCATAATGGGGATTCCTAATGGTTCCATTCTAGATTGTATTTTCTTCCACAGTAGGACTGTGTTAGTTAATTAGTTAAGTTCAGGCTTGATTTCCTCTTCTTTATCTTCTTGATGATAATGGCTGCCTTCTGTTCTTCTAAACTGTTTTCATCAGGTTAACTCACTAGATATGAATTCATGCTGGAATGGCTAAAAATAAGTAGCTTACACCATGAGGTCATTTTGCTAGTCCCATTTCACAAACTTGAATCTCAAGAGAATCATGAGAAAACTCACTCTAGCCTTTCCTGAACTTCCTCTTCAAATGCTCATAAAAGAACATTTCCCTAACTTAACCTGAAAAATAAATTTGTAAGTTTTAGCTCCACCTTAGACATAAAATTCATCTGGGTGATCTTGGCCCAGTCACTCTTGCTCATCTCATCTCATCTCACAGGGTTATTGTTGTAGGGAGAGTAACAAGAAGGAGTATTAGATATGTTAGCCACCTTGAGTTATTTATAAAAATAATACAGGTGAAATAAAAATAAAAAATACAATAAAATAAATTATTGTCTCATTTCATTCCTAGTCTGAGAATTAAATGGGCTTCAGTTGGAATTTTGTTTATTAGAATAATAGTGTTTTCAACATTAACCAAACCATGCCCTACCCCAGCTTCAATGTGGACAAAAACTGTAATCTTTATCACCATTGTCTTGGAAATTGAGTCCTGCCAAGTGAACTTAACATTCAGACAATTCTATCAGGATGACTGAGAATCTTCATCAACTTTATCACCCTTACTTTGAAGCAAGTTCAAGTGATTTAATGGGAATGACCTATAATATATTTTAGGTGTGTTCAGAGGTACCATCCTGCTTTTATACAATCATTTCACAGTCCTCTTTTAGGGATGAGAAACATGAACATTTTATTTGGTTTTCTTTAAATTAAAATTTCTTTACATTTAAATATGACTACTTAATGGTCTTTGTACAATGCTGGCTCGATGGTCTTGACATAGAGATGAATATCACCCCTAAAGTCAGCAATGACTAGCAGAATAAAATCTGCAGGGACTTATTTTACCTTATTCTATTTGGAAAATGGAACACTTAGAGACAATCTCAAGTACATAAACATAAGAATAAAGCAAAACCAGTGAAGTAACTAATAAGTGGAGATGAATATTTTATCTCACGCAGAAAGACTAGTCATAATGGTGGTGTTTGTACCTGTTCTTATAACAAATGATAATACCTCCTTTAAACAACTGATACAATTGAACCCAGGGAAATATTTAATTTGCTGATGGAGATAAGTATACAAGCAAATCATAAGTATACAAGCAAATCATGCCTTCTAAATTCCAGATTTACATGGACTTTTACCATATTTAGCACAGAAGAACTTATCATTTTGTTTAATGGTAATGAATACACTATTCAGAATGAATTAGAAGTTATTGCCAGAGCATATAAAATTGAACAATAAATATAAAGCAGAAACCTTAGCAAGTAAAGCAACGTACTGAATGCATTTTGTAGTCTTGCTTTGGTGGGACATGAATGCAAAAAGGACACAGATAACTCATAGTTGAGATCCCTAGATAACCAGATAGTCTGAAGTGAGTAGTTCATCAGAAATAAACAAATAGTCAACATAAAACTCATTTTATGCACAGGATTATAGATAGGTATGTATGTATGTATGTATGTATGTATGTATGTATGTATGTAGGTAGGTAGGTAGGTAGGTAGGTAGGTAGGTAGGTAGGTAGAGAGAGAGAGAGATGATATAGATATAGATATAGATATAGATATAGATATAGATATAGATATAGATATAGATATAGATATAGATATAGATATAGATATAGATATAGATATAGATATAGATATAGATGATATAGATATAGATGATATAGATATAGATATAGATATAGATATAGATATAGATATAGATATAGATATAGATATAGATATAGATATAGATATATACATACTTGTGAGAACACAAACCTCTAGTAACATGCATGGTGTTATAATTATTGTAGACTTACATTCACTTTACATCATGGATATAAAAGATAGTAGTTTTAAAAATTGCAAAGTGACACCAGTTAGCAATTTCTGTATGATGTATTAGTAATAAGATCAGGCAATGATGATGCATTTAAAGGAAAATCTAAACACTTGTAAAGTACTAGATCAGAATATAAAAGCTAAAAGAAAGTGCAATAAATTTATAAAGTGACTGAAATGATGCATAAACATATATGGTCCAAATTGCTTATTCTCTAAAGCAGCAAATAGAATCTCATATGAATTTGATATAAAGAAAAAAGATAAGTAATTATTGGGATTTCTGGCAACATAAAGTAAAGGCAAAGGTTCCCCTCACACATATGTGCTAGTTGTTCACAACTCTAGCGGGCAGGGCTCATTTCCATTTCAAAACCGAAGAGCCAGCACTATCCGAAGATGTCTCCTTGGTCATGTGGCCAGCATGACTAAATACAGAAGGCGCACAGAACACTGTTTCTTTCCCACCAATAGTAGTTCCTATTTTTCTACTTGCATTTTTATGTGCTTTTGAACTGCTAGATTGGCAGAAACTGGAACTAGTAACGGGAGCTCACTCCGTTACGCGGCACTAGGGATTCGAACTGCCAAACTGCTGACCTTTCTGATCGACAAGCTCAGCATCTTAGCCACTGAGCCACCATGTTCTTTCTGACAATATAGTATGTATATATGTTCCAACATAGTATGTATATTTGTTCCAAGCAGTGGCCTCTCTGTAAAAGAGAGTGTCTTAGAAAATAGTGGATACAACTTCAGTGATGGAAGTCACGTTCTTTCTTTTTGTTTTTAATGTGGCACTATCTTGACTTTACATACACCGGGATATTTATCTTTTCTAGAATGTTTTGGGATCTTCTAGAAAATGTAACAGGAGAAACTGTAGCTGATTGCTGTACGGAATATACAGTTTCAAGGTAGAGACTAAAGCATTCAATCCAAGCACAAATAAAATCAAAACAAGTAGCAATGTGGATTTTGGAAATAAAAAGGAAAACACTTTAATCAGGATATGTTTGTTGCAACAGAAGGGAGGAAAGAGAACTATTAAACAAACCATGTAGTTTTCTTGGCTCAGTTAAGTGGCAGCATCTAGCCAACTTTCCTTGGCTGACCTCGAAAAGCTAAATAGGATCAGACCTGGTTAGATCAGACTTGGATAGGAGGCCATCAGGAAACTGTAGGCTAGACTGGGAACACCCCGGAGGAAGCCAATCACATGCTACTATGCTTTATTCTTGCTAAGAAAACAACATGGATGCATCATATAATTCACCTTCAAGAAACATCCCATATGCTAGAAATCAGGACATTTTCTTAAATAGGAATAGGAAGAACTGTCCTAAGAGGCGTGCCCAGCATTAATTTTGCCAATGTATTTCATTTACTTGGTATTTCTAAGTCAATGCTAATCCTTTGTACTTCATCTCCATAATGTTTCCTTCTTAAATTACAACTTATTGAGACTGGTTCATCCAAGAGTTAGTGATTTATTGAAAAAGTGCTCAAGACTGGTATAGATTAAAACCATCATGTTTCAAGATCCACACTTTAATGACATTCTTACTCTTATCACAACTCCACATACCCTCTTGATTTCAGTTGTATTGTACAATATACCAACATTGTATTTCCAGGACAATTGTATTTTTGGCTCTCACTTTACCTTTGTCTGGACTCCTAATATTTAGACATGGGACTTTTCTAATCCCACATTTTAATTTTTGTTTTGCTTCTGTTTCAATGGCACAACTAACAGACACCCCCCCCCCCCATGGGCAGCAGCAAATCTGAACAAACCTTTCCCATTGGAGCCGTTCATCAACTTCATTGCCAGAATTAAGATTAATTGGGGCTGTCAGCATGAATCCACCTATGTCAATTTTTCCTTTTTCCTTTTCCCTATCAAAATAAATTGAGTAATCATCACTTGTTAACAAGCTCTTGTTTCTCTAATGAAGGATCTTCGACATGGGAAAGTACATGCCACTAAAAGTGATGAACTTTGGAAAGCACCACTCAGCCATGTTATTCCTGTGAACTGGGATTTCTTCAGGGATTTGGCAGATTTAGCAGGAGCTAAAACTGAAAGTACTGTGGAGGAATGTTACCCAAAGATCCTCAACCATCCAAGTCATGGTTGTCCCAATGGTGCTTTTCCAAAAGGCAATTGGACATTCTTGGTTTTTTCTTTGAAAACATTTCACGTCTCATCCGAGAACTGAAGAAGTTTCATGGATGAGAAGCAAAATGTTTTCAAAGAACAAGCCAAGAAAGTCCAGAGATCTTTTAGAAAAGCATCTTTGAGAACAACTTCAGGAGCATTGTGAAACCTTTTTCTTTTAAGTGCTCTGACCTCTGACCTACATGAAATCTCCTGCATTAAAATTCTACTTACTGTTATTTATCAAGTCAATGTTTGAGAACACAAAATGTGTTTGTAGTCAACTGTAATGTTGTTCTAACATTTTAAACTTTTTAATCTTATATTTTAAAGCTCATTCATGGAATGACTCTAAATGAACAGCCAGATGGTATTGGCAGATAGATAGATGGCTTCAGAAAAGCTTGATTAAAATTTCCCTAAGTGATTACCAAACAATTCCAGTTATAGATCAGAATTAAACAAAAATTCAGAATAGAACATTTGCTCTATTGCAAAAAAAAGTACATCCATTCAGTCACTAGGAATTGAGCTCCACTTAAATAAAGAAATTATCTTTATTGAGATCTATTTTCTTCCCTCTTCCTCTTTTCATTATTTAATTATTCATACCTTTAAAGGTACTTAAAAGGTAAATGTAAAGGTTCTCCTTGCACATGTGTGCTAGTCATATCCGACTCTAGAGGGCAGTGCTCATCTCTGTTTCAAAGCCGAAGAGCCAGCGCTGTCCAAAGATATCTCCATGGTCATGTGGCTGGCATGATTAAACCCTGAAGGTACACGGAACACTGTTACCTTCCCACCAAAGGTGGTTCCTATTTTTCTACTTGCATTTTTACATGCTTTCAAACTGCTAGGTTGGCAAAAGTGGGACAAGTAATGGGAGCTCATTCTGTTATGCGACACTAGGGATTCGAACCACTAAACTGCATCCCCTTTAAAGGTACTTAAGAACTTAAAAAATCAAGATAATGGCAACAATCATGCAACTGTAGCTCTGCCTCTTTTTACATACCTCATGACACACATAAAATAGAATTGGGTTTTGATTGCAAGATTGTGGTTGGCATCTTATGTTTGAGTTGCAGCTTGAATTACACTTTAAAAGAAACTAGAAGTGCAGCTTGTACAGAAGTAGTGTAACTGTGAAATACCATCATACTAGCTAAGGAATTCTGGGAATTCAAACCCACAGATCCTTAAGTTGCTTTATGAAAAATACTGCTATAGCCTAAAGATAACAAGGTTATTTCCATGTAAATCAGTTGCAGCTTTTCTTAATTTGAACAACTGCCCTTGACAATTTTACCTGGCTATGGAAAACGAATACATAGCAACATATCAGACCAAGTGCCCACTTTAATAAGATCATATTAAACAAGTCAAGAGTTCAGAAGAAGGCTATGCAGATCTACAATAGAATGGTAGAATTACCTGAAGTTCTCACTTGTCGTGTTAACCTCTGCTGTTTGCTTAGAGCAGAGACACAAAGTGGTAAATATCCCTTATTGATTAAGAGATGAAGGAGTAAAAACCATACAAATGAGTGAATAGCTCAGATAGATGCTAAAAATAAATCAAGCTTTCCAGATAAGCGAAGCTGAAGGAAGACTTTTGGACAATACAGGTAATCCTCCATATATGCCATTCCTTTAATTAGCAACCATTCAAAGTTAAAAAGACACTGAAAAAAGTGTCTTATGACCATTTTTCACATGTATGAATGTTGCAGCATCCCCATGGTCACATGATCAAAATTTGGATGCTTGGTTACTGCTTCATATTTATGACTGTTGCTGTGTCTCGCGTCAGATGATCATCTTTTGTAACCTTGTGACACGGAAAGTCAATGGGGAAGTCAGATTTACATAAGAACCATGTTACTAACTTAACAATCACTGTGATTCACTTAATTGCTGTGGCAAGAAAGGTTGTAAAATGGGGAAAACTCACTTAAAACTGTGCCACTTAACCACAGACATTTTGGCCTCAATCATGATTGTAAGTCAAGGACTACCTGTATAACAAACATTATCACAATCTTGGAGTAGTATGGACTCAGTTTTTAAACACAAATATTTCAGGTATGGGCAAAGAGACAATTGTACAAGTAACGTTCTAGAATCTCTATGCTGGTCTTTGTCCATATTAGTAAAGCTTTGCATTCCTTACTTTTTAATATCGGGATCATTGGCAAATCTTTTCGGCACCAAGTGCTGAAAACGATAGCATTGCACACACATGCCAGAAACTAGAAGAACAATTGCCCAGGGCACATGCATGTGCTGGGAAGATGACCTTCCAGTTTCCAGTATATGCATGCACACTAGCCAACTGGTCTTTGAACACGTGCCTATCAGAAACTGTAAGACCAGGTGGCAGTGTGCATGTGCATGCCAGACACCGGAGGATCATCTTCCCGGTGCACACATGCACACCCGGTGGCTGCTCTTCTGCTTTCCTGTGCTCCCACATGTGCGAATACCAGCTGGTTTGTGTGCCAGAACCCAGAAGAGCAACAGACAATGGATCGTGTGGCTGGAGAGATGGCTCTGCATGTCACTTCTGGCACGTGTGCCATAGGTTTGCCATCATGAGCCTATACTCTATGCAAAACTCATCATGAATGAACTTTTCCAAATAAATAATAATATATCCCTATATTATCATCTATGAGGAGTTGATCCAACATTGCTGGGCTGGAAAGGGTAGACATGTGGACTTTTGAATTAGTATTGGAAATTACAGGTTGTGGGTCAAGTTGTAGCTTCTGAGTCAGTGAGAACTAGTCACAAAATTAAAATATAATGCGGAGGATTAAAGTCCCTGGTGAAGCCATCTCGGGTTCTTCACTGCAATCTTTATCCAGATGAAAAAAAATACAATTAGAAATGAATGGTCCATGAGAACCCAGTTCAGTTATGAAGCCAGTACAAATTCTAATTGATTAGCTATATCCAAAGTAAAAGAATACCCTTAATATAGATTATCTTTACAACCCCTTCACAGTTTCCTCCATAAACTCCTATCTGTCAACTCTCTGTGACCTTCTATTATTTCTTCAGATTAAATGCTAATTCCCTGAGGTTGTAACTCCAAGTTATCCTCTAGTTGATGACTCCTAAAAATGTTAACCTTGAAGATGCTGTAAATAACTTGTGCTGTAAATAACTGGTGCCTTTATCATTTTGTCTTCTTTATTGAAACTGAAAACTAATTCATTGTCTCACTGCTATTTTTGTGAAAAGTTTCATACAGAATGCAGAAAAATATGAAGCAGGCCAAAATAAGCACAAATAACAAGAACCAAACTTTGAATGCTCTGATGTTAATTCGCCTACTTAGAAGAGATATTCTATTCACACACAGCAAATTTAACAAATTGCACTGAAATCAATGCAATTTAATTGGTGTAAATATAAAAATCTGTTGAATTTTCAAATAAAGGAGAATTCTTCTATGTGAATGTTCATAAGGAAGTGTGCACTTAATAAATGGTATGCTGAAGAATACATGTCAGTTATTAGTTACAGATTCAGCCAATCCAATTTAGATAAAATATTTTTGTTAACCATATCCTATTGAAAGAAGAGAAATGGGAATTGAAGAAATACATGGAGATTTTTTTTAATGTATGAAATGGAAATGAAATAGCAAAAGGCAACTTTGTATGTATAACGGAGAAGAAATAATTCCAGAAATAAACAATAAATGAGCCTATACAGAAATAAAAATAAGCTGTGGGTATTTTTCACTGTTTTTAACAACTGTGTTTACAGAAAGAGCCATGTGAGTCCAGCCAAAATTAGCTATGATTAAATACCAGTAAAACTAATAGGACCGTTCAATTACAGCTATGTAAGTTCCCTTTTTTCAGTGAAATTTACAACACTATTGTGTAAGTGTCTGTTAAGAAGCAAATTTCAGGAAATTCAAATTCTTACTATCAAGATAAATGTGCTGGTCACTACTCTGGTAAGTGTCAAAAGGGTCATATATTCCTTGAGAAAGGTATTTATGTGTGCATGTGTATCAGTGGTGGGATTCAAATAATTTAACAACTGGTTCTCTGTCCTAATGACCAGGTGGGTAGGCGGGGCTTAGTGGTCATGTGACCATGTGGGCATGGCCAACTCAACATTACTCAGGTCGATGAGCACTTTGCCTTAGTTTTTACAATGTAATAAGGGTTAACCGGAGAGGCAGTTTCTGTAAGCAGGGCAATAAAGATTAAGCTAGAAACAACACCAGAATGTTTCCTTCCTGCCTTCCTTACAGGATTAGCCCTGTAAAGCAGAAAAAAACCGAAAGAAGATTTCTTCCAACAACCGGTTCTCTGAACCTCTTAGAAAGTTAAGAACTGGTTCTCCCGAACTGGCTGAATCCCACCACTGATGTGTATATACTATCATTTCTCATTTTTATACAGTGGGATATTTGTTATTTATTCATATACATATAGTTAGTGGTGTAGTGGCCTAGAGGTGAAGATGCTCACTTCCCATTTAGAAAGTTAAGAGTTCAATCCTAGGCAGAAGCAGATGTTTCTTTATCAGGTTACAAAGAGAAAGTATCTGCTGCAAACTCCATGTAGTCATCCAGTAAATGTTCTGCTCCATTCAGTCACCATGATTCCACTCCATATAAATGGATTAAAGAGTCATAAAAAGAAAAAAAATGCATATACAGCTAATCCTTGACTTATGATCACAATAGAGCCCCAAATTTTCATTGCTGAGCAAGACATTAAGCAAATTGTGCCCCATTTTACAACCTTTCAGAAGGTTCAGAACGTCAGAAGGTCACAAAAGTTGATTACAGGACATAAATACATGCCAATGGTGAAGTGTCCAAATTTTGAACATGTGACCATGGGGTTGTTGCATCAGTAAAAAGTGGTCATACATCACTTTTTTCAATCTCATTGTAACTTTGAATGCTCTAAACTAATGGTTGAAAGGCAAGGACTACTTATATTTATTTACACTATATGAGTTATTTACCACCTGAAAAACCCAGAGGTTTATATAGCAATAGCAATAGCAATAGCAATAGCAGTAGACTTATATACCGCTTCATAGGCCTTTCAGGCCTCTCTAAGCGGTTTACAGAGAGTCAGCATATTGCCCCCAACAATCTGGGTCCTCATTTTACCCACCTCGGAAGGATGGAAGGCTGAGTCAACCCTGAGCCGGTGAGATTTGAACCGCTGACCTGCTGATCTAGCAGTAGCCTGCAGTGCTGCTTTTAACCACTGCGCCACCTTGGCTCTTATATACATGTTTCTTAAGAGAAAGCTTGTAAAAATGTTGTTCCTACTGAATTCCATAATCTCTTCTACATCCACATCATTGCAGAACCAGGTATAAATAAGACTAAAATATCTTAGGCACCAATGCTTTGTTGGACATAGCTTTTATGACAAGGATCACAAAGAGTTGGCCTTGAAAAGAAGTTAAGTTTACTTTATTGTCATTGGACATCGTACAATGAAATTAAATGCCATCTTCAGTGTACATCATACATAAGAAAACTAGATGATGATGATGATGATGATGATGATGATGATGATGATGATGAAGAAGAAGAAGAAGAAGAAGAAGAAGAAGAAGAAGAAGAAGAAGAAATAACCCCTCCAAGGAGCTTTACCTTGTCATATTGGAGGGGCTTGCGCACTCTAATGATCCTAAGGGCTATGCTGAACAGGTGTAACCATATCAGACAGGTCTCAGGTGAAAGGCTAGACAAAATTTGCTCCACAACCCATTCAAATATGGTGAATTTGAAAAAAATGAAATTTATGCCGGCTGAACTGTCACCCAGATTAAAAGGGTTCCGTTGGATGCTATGGCTCCTGGGCATTCTGCACAAAATGAGCTACAGGGCTCAGCTCCCTCTGATAGGCAACCAGGCCATGGAGCTGACAAACTACTGGAAGAAAAAGTGAAAAAGGAAAAAATCTGGAGTAGGGAAGAAAACATCTCTAGTATGAAAGCTTACTATCAGTCTGAGCCAGAAAAACGTGGATTTCAAAAACGAATGTATCATATTTGGAAGGTGAACCACACGGACTGTGATATCAGTGAACAAAGGCTAATGGACCAACGACATGTAATTCTAAGCCACAAATTTTTCACTATAGCAAAATTAATAGGAATCGACGAGAAAGCAACTAATGGTCTGAGTATACCAACAAAGAAGAGTAACATCAAGAATGATTTGCAGACTCAAAAGCAAACTGAGGAAGAAAGGGAGGAAGAGGATGCTGAAATGGATGAAGATAAAGAACAAGGAAGCACTGAAGAACAAACACCAACAGATATTGCTCAATTAGCTGAGAAAATAAAACATCAAATGGAAGATGCTGAAAGAACACGTTTACCAAAGCTTCAGCTGAACTGAAGAATTGGGTTTAAAAATATAAAAGAACCAAAGAGGCAAGAAGAGGAAGCCTAAATTGAAAATTCGGTTGGAATTGAAGATCAAAAAATTTCGCGGAGACTTGAGTAACTTGAAGAACCTAAGGTAAGGTCAGCTAAAGAACAAGCAGGTCAGAAGCAAGATACGATTTTGAAAATAAAGAGATTGCGATATTAATTGAAGAGCTGAAGCAGAGGGTTGTTGCTGTTGCTGAAAAGATTAAAAGATATGAAAACCGAGTAATTCAATTCAAGGAAAACTCACAGTTCAGAGCAAATCAGCACCTGTTTTGTAAGAGCTTAGAAAGTGGAGATGGAGTAACAACAAATGAAAAGCCTGATAAAGAGAAAGCTATGAAATTCTGGAAGAATTTGTGGGAAAATAACAAGAAGCACAACAGAAATGCAAAATGGATCAAACAAATAGAGGATTCTATTAAAGTGCATAAAATGGAATATGTGAAAATAACAAAAGAAATGGTGCAGACAGTCGAGAAAAGTGAAGAACTGGAGTGCACCTGGACCAGACGAGTTACATGGCTTCTGGTTAACGGCACTTACCGGTGTGTATGAAAGATTGGCAGCTCAAATGAACCAGATCTTAAAAACACCTGAAAATGATGAATGGATGACAACTGGAAGGACATTTTTGATCCAAAAAGATAAAGAAAAAGGAAAGGATCCTTGAAACTATAGGCCAATCACCTGTTTTCCAACAACATACAAGCTCCTTACTGGTATCATTGCAAACCAAATTTATGGATACTTGGAAAGAAATAACTTACTTCCTGTAAAACAGAAAGGATGCTGCAAAAATTCAAGAGGAACAAAGGACCAACTGCTGATTGACAAACTAATCCCAAAGAATTCAAAGAAAAGATGAACCAACCTGTTCATGGCTTGGATAAACTATAAGAACGCCCAGCCTAGGGTCTCTGAAGCCAGCATGGGTGTGCTCAGCAGCAGCGGCAGTGGGTCGCCCGGCTTGGGATCTCTGCAGCCGGCATTGGTGTGCCCAGCAGCAGCTTCCCGCTACCCCCCTTGAACACTGTCGGCTCCCCCCCGTGGACATGTCATCTCCTCATTCCATCTCCCCGTGATGTCATCCCATTTGGTTGATGCCACACACTCCTCTATGGTATACTGTGACAGAACTTTATTCCCTTCAGGAACTCCCCCTTTCCTGGGGATGGCCTTCTTGCCTATCAAGATGCTTCCTTAATGACGGATATTGGGGTCCCGAGAGGTGGCATGTGAAGAAGAGACTTCTTAGGGGTTTTTTACAGGGGGTTTTTAATCAAATTTTAAGGGGGGGCTGGGGGTAGATACGGATTGCTAAGATAGGCTTGGGGGGGAGTCTGCCAGGGCACAGGGCAGAGCTAACTAATGGGTGTGGGTCGGGAGTGTTGGGAAGGGTTGGGATTCCGGAATGGCATTAAGCCATTCCATTGGGGGGTTCACCATCTCTACTGTTTGTGGGAGAGGCAGATATGGTGGGGGACGAGGGCCAAATTATGTTTGGGGGACGCGTGTCCGCTGTTTAAGAGTGATCACGTGTTCCGACCCTCATCACCCTTCTCACACTCCTGGGTGCTTGGGATTACGGAACCCTGGTCTCCGGCTGGTGTCGCTAAATGCCAGGTCTGTGGTACATAAGGCTCCCCCTCATTTACAACCTCATACAAGAGGGTAAAGCGGACCTGGCGTGCATTACGGAGACCAGATTGGGCCATGAGGGGGATGTTCCCCTTAGTGAATTATGTCCACCAGGCTTCCAGCCGACAGCCCAGGGCAGGGGTGGGGGGTCGCGTTGGTTATTAGGGAAAGTCTCAGACCTCAGGAGGTCACTGTGCCTCAGATAGGTGGGTGTGAGTCCCTTTTTGTGAAATGGGGCCTTGGAGTTCAGGTGGGGCCTTTTTGTTACGTACCTGTCTCCCTGCTACATTTCATCGGCCCTGCCGGAGCTGCTAAATATGTTAGCTGGATTGGCAGTTGATTTCCCCAGGCTTATGATCCTGGGGGATTTCAATCTGCCTTCCATTGGCGAGACATCCGAGTCAGTTCGGGAGTTCATGGCTTCCATGACGGCTATGGACCTAACTCAGTTAATTCAAGACCCCACCCATAATGAGGGACACACGCTCGACCTTATTTTTGTCTCTGGGCAGTGGATGAATGATCTAGATTTAGGGGATATTTCTATCCAACCCTTGTCATGGTCGGATCATTTCCTCATCAGGCTTGACTTCCATACTGTTACCCCTCACCGCAGGGAGGCGGAACCAACTAGATGGTTCCACCCCAGGTGCCTAATGGACTCTGAAAGGTTCCTGATGGAGCTTGGGACTTTTCCTGAATCCCTTGCTCACAACTCAACTGAAGCCCTAGTGGAAGCCTGGCATAGGGTGGCCACTGAGGCTTTGGATCATGTTGTGCCTTTGCTGCCTCTGACCCAGTGTCGATCCCGGGTAGCTCCCTGGTTTACCGAGGAGCTCCGGGAGATGAAATGCTGGGAAGGATGCCTAGAGAGCGGTTGGAGGGCCAGCCGGTCCGAATCTGATTGAACACTAGTAAGAATTCATATTAAATCCTATTTAGTGGCAATAAAAATGGCAAAACAGCAACATTTTTCTGCTCTTATCGCGTCCACAGATAACTGCCCAGCCGCCCTGTTTAGGGTGACCCACTCCTTACTTAACCAAGGAGCTTGGAAAGTCCACTTGCAGGGTAGGGCTGAAGAATTTGTTCAGTATCTGCAGGATAAAATCGCTCAGATCAGGACAGGCTTGGACTCTGACTGGGTAGATTCGGACGAGTCAACGGGGATGAATCTTGTGGAGACCATCTGGGATGAGTTTGACCCTGTGACCCCCAAGGGCATGGACAGGATTATGTGGAGACTCAGTGCTGCCACTTGCGTGCTGGACCAGTGTCCCTTTTGGTTAGTCTCGGCTTTCTGGGAGGTGACACGAGGCTGGCTCCAGGCGATTACCAACGCTTCGTTGAGAGAGGGGTTCTTTTCCACCGCCTTGAAGGAGGCAGTGGTGAGGCCCCTCCTTAAGAAACCTTCCCTGGACCCAGCTTCTTTAGCCAACTATCGTCCGGTCTCCAACCTTCGCTTTGTAGCGAAGGCTGTTAAAATGCGGTAGCACGTCAGCTTCCCCAGTCCCTGGATGAAGCTGTCTACCTGGATCCATTTTAGTCGGGTTTCAGGCCCGGATACAGCATGGAGACGGCATTGGTCGTGTTGGTCGATTATCTCTGGCAGGCCCGGGACAGGGTCTGCTCCTCTGTCCTGGTCCTATTATACCTCTCAGCAGCTTTCGATACTATCGACCATGGTATTCTACTGAGACGACTCAGGGGGTTGGGAGTGGGGGGCACCGTTTTACGGTGGTTCTCCTCCTACCTGTTGGATCGGTCGCAGTTTGTGTTGACTGTAGGGCAGGGATGGACCCCGAGGCACGTCACTTATGAGGTGCCCCAGGGGTCGGTTCTCTCACCCCTCCTGTTCAACATCTATATGAAACCACTGGGTGAGATCATCCATAGGTTGGGGGTACGGTATCATCAATATGCTGATGATACCCAACTTTTCATCTCTACCCCAAACCACCCAAATGATGCCCTCGATGTGATGTCCCGATGCCTGGAGGCTGTGCGGATCTGGATGGGGAGGAACAGGCTCAAGCTCAATCCCTCCAAGACTGAGTGGCTGTGGTTTCCGTCATCTCGATTTGTGCATATTGTTCCATCTTTGATGATAGGGGGAGAAATTTTAGCCCCCTCAGAGAGGGCCTGCAATCTGGGCGTCCCCCTGGATACGGGGCTTAGTTTAGAAGAACACCTGACGGCCGTGACCAGGTTTTACCAGGTACATCAGTTGCGCCCCTTCCTGGATTGGGATGTTCTGTGCACAGTCACTCATGCCCTCATCCTTTCTCGTCTGGACTACTGTAATGCTCTCTACATGGGGCTGCCCTTGAAGAGCACTCGGAGGCTTCAACTGGTCCAGAATGCGGCTACGCGGGTTATCATGGGGGCACCTAGGTGCTCCCATGTTACACCCCTTTTAGGCAGCCTGCACTGGTTGCCGGTTGTCTTCCGGGTGCGATTCAAGGTACTAATTATGATCTTTAAAGTGCTCCATGGCTTAGGCCCAGGGTACCTGTGAGACCACCTACTGCCACCGGTAGCCTCCCACCGTCCAGTGCGATCCCACAGAGTTGGCCTCCTCAGGGTGCAGTCAGCCATACAGTGTCGGCTAGTGACCCCCAGGGAGAGAGCCTTCTTTGTGGGAGTGCCTTCCCTCTGGAATGAGCTGCCCCCAGGGGTTCGTATAATCCCCGACCTCCGGTCCTTCTGACGCGCCCTAAAAAGTTGGCTTTTCCAGCAAGCCAGCCTCGCCTGAACAAAACAAAATAAATTATTGAGCATTGTTAATTTTAATTCGAATTTTTAAATTTTTTTTATTGTCAATTCTAATTGGGTTTGTTTGGGATATTCTATTTAATTTTTTTTTTTACTTTTGTTTTATGTGTTTCTTCTGATTTATACACTGCCCTGAGTCCTTGGGAGAAGGGCGGCATATAAATCTAATAAACCAAACCAAACCAAACCAAACCACGTATTGTCCTACGTGTCAAATGTTTGTTTCCCCCCCCCTTTTTTTCGAGTTGTAAGCCGCCCTGAGTCCCCCCAGGGAAAAGGGCGGCATAGAAATAAACTTCTCAAAACCAAGAAAGCATTTGAACATCATATATTTTAAGAAGGTACTTGGTTGATACCTAGGATGCTTGCAACAACCCGTATCAACCATCAGTACCAGTCAATGGTATTTGTGATGCATTTTTTGAATGTTCAGCTGACTGAGTCTCATGTTTCATGAATAAAAGAAATAGTAGTAACAATAACACACATACTTCACATTCTACACAATTGAACTGAAAACCCCTAATACTGATTAGTATTGCACTATACAGTAGAATTCAGCATAGTTACTGCTCTGGGATAGAAGCTGTTTTTCAACCTATTTGTCCTTGTTTTTATTGTTCTGTATCGTCTGCCAGATGGTAAAAGTTCAAAAAAAGGGGTGACCAGGATGAGATGGATCTTTAAGAATGTTTTGAACTTTCTTAAGGCAGCGGGATCTATAAACTACTTCCAAAGAAGGGAGAGGGCAACCAATGATCCTCTGGGCAATGATATTAACCCTCTGGAGCCATGTCCTACTTGCCACTGTGCAATTAGCAAGCCATAAACAGGTGCAGTAAATTAAGATACTCTCTATAGTGCAGCGATAGAAGGTCACCAACAAAAGAAGAAGAGAAAATTAGGAACAGGCAAGAATGTTTGACTCCTTTGGGGATCTAATTTTCATTCCAAGAAACTATTATGATTTTGAAGGAAGACCAGAGCAAGGAGAAGACAAGGGAAAGTAGTCTTTTCATTCCTTGCTCATTCCACTGATATTCCTTCTCCAAAAATTTGAGCAGGAAACAAAAAAATGTTGGCATTTCTTCATCATGGCTACCCACCACCCACTCACCCATTTGATCCCCTCGTATTTCTTTCCCTCAAGTATAAAGCAGGCTTTTTTTAAAAAAGTGAAAAAAGGAGGAAGAAGAAGAGGGCAATTCCGCTCTTGTTTTAATTGAATTAGGCAGTTGCCCTCTGGAGCTGACACCAGGATACACCAGACTTTTGTGTGATATCAGCAGGAATTCCACCAGCTTTCCCGCCCCTCCTAGTCCCAGGGAATGGATGAAGGATTTCAAAGGAGAAGCCAAAGGAATGAAGGGAGGAGAAAAGTAAGCTAATAGGGATGGGAATTATTTTGCAGTGCTGGGGGGAGGGGAGGGGGAGAAAAAGAAAGTAACTTTCAGAAATTGAAAGCTGACTCCCTCTAGTACCCTTAGGCAGTGCTCTGACCTGAGGTAGCTGCCCTTTTAGCCAAGGATGCAGACAAAGTTCAGGACAAGGGAAAGCTGGATAAATAAGAAACACGTCTTTGTGGGGGGGCTGTTCTTACCGCAGCAGGACACGCCTGTCTATTTAAAGTGGGCTGATGGAGAACACTCCAGAGATCTGCACTAGCAAGATTGTTGACTCATACAAACTGTGATGGACAAGCTGGGTCTTGTCCCCTAGAGCAAAAAGCAACATAGTTTGGCCTTCCTCTCACCTTGTGGAATCAGTCATGGGGGGGGGGAGAATGGAACCAGAGCTTTGTCTAGGCAGATGTATAGCTGTATATCCCCCCCAAAAGAAAATCACTCCCCTCTTTAAATTGCTCTTTGTTTCAATCTCTGTCCTTAAGTTCACAGAACCTACCCATGCCTTATGGTTTGTGGGATGCATCCTATTCTAATACTACGTGAAACTCAGGGGGGGCATTATTTGGAGAAAAAAGATGGTCTTGCAAAGAGACTTCCACATTTTAAGGTAATGCAACCCTTTACAAAAGACCTCAAATCAATGGACGTGTAGATTATTAAATCAGGCTCATTAAAAAAAATGTCAAGCCAAAATCTACATTATTATATAATTATTCCAATTGAGTATCAAGTGTGTATTGACGCAAAATGTAGATTGTCCCATGTAGGGTATTATTTTGCAATATAAATGGTGTCAAGTCCAGTAAGTTTAGCATTACTAAATATTTGGCTAATCCTGTTGATATTGCACCAAGAGTTCCAGTTACATTCAGTATAATTTATTTTTTTCTCCATAATTCTACAACCTCAGTATATAATTCACAATATATTTTTTTCCAGTTGTTTTCCAAGCTTCTGCTATGTGAATGAACCACAGTTTCCTATGTCTGGTATATTATATTCTAACGCCTATCAGTTTGAATTTTGAAATACCACAAAATTTTGACCTCCTCATTTTTCAAAACTTTTTCGGGAGTATGGTCCAAGTGTTTCTTGAAAACAGTAAAATTGAATTTCATCATAAATTCATGTCGAATTAGTATTAATATTATGTCACTCAAAAGCCCATTTAATTCTTCCACACGATCTCTACATGAGTTACTACACCAAAGTGCAGACATCATCACTTTGCTGAGTATTGTCCAAATGACCATGGTCAAGAGTAAAAGATGAGTGGACTTATACAGCTATATCATCTAGATATGAAAATGCTCAAAATAATTGCTAAATACATGCATTACCATATGCAAAAATGTAGTTCATTTGTTCATGTCTTTGCTTGCCATAAAAGGCACAAAAATGCCATAAAAAGGCATATAATATATAATTTAATTATTGTGTGAATTGTGCTCAGTTCATTTTTTCAATAAGCCATGACTAAAACAATTCTTGGCTTAGTGCAATATGTGAATATAGTCATGGTTTATCTGCTTCAATGCTGTTTCAGAGCAGAACTTTTCATTAGTTTAGTTACGTAGCACAGAATGCTTCAGAAGAGATAACAGGAATTAAATTGGCCTATGATATTATTGAGCAACTACTATTTTTTTTTGTCAAAATATCTTGCAAAAGGCCAATAAAATACTCACTGTTAGCTCTTTTTTCAATGTGACAATCTTAAAATAAAGCTGTGACTTGTTTAAGGACACTTAGTAAATCTATTGCTGAATTAGAATTTTATCTCCAGATACCTAAGAAAGGCTGTCCCAAGGGAAGCACTTTTGGCCAAATATATTAAGCCAAAATTGATTCTTATAAATCAGCAAATTCATGGTTATAGTTGTGATTCATGGACCACAAACCACCAAACATCTCAAGCCTTTTACAACAGATACAAAGAATTCAACAATCAAGAGCTTGTTAAAAGTTTATCGAAGGAGGAATAACTTTAAGGCCCACAATGTTCTTCCTCCCTGAATTCTGAAGAAACCAAATTCAAAGTGACAGTTGCACACTGAAAGGGGGATACATCCAAGACAAACCAACATGACCTAGTTCCCATAATATCTCATTTTGTTCATTTCGTTTCGTTTTATTGAGCTTGTATGCCACCCACTCCCGAAGGACTCCAGGCGGCTTACAATAAAACAAGGGAAGGGGATAATACACAAGACAACATATTAAAATATACAACAGTCACAATTTCCGAGGGGCTGGATATTTCGAAAGCCTCCCGGCAGCCAGGACTTAACAGCTTTGCGGAAGGCTGGGAGGGTAGTGAGGGTCCGGATCCAAGGTGGCACAGTGGTTAAATGCAGCACTGCAGGCTACTGCTAGATCAGCAGGTCAGCGGTTCAAATCTCACCGGCTCAGGGTTGACTCAGCCTTCCATCCTTCCGAGGTGGGTAAAATGAGGACCCAGATTGTTGGGGGCAATATGCTGACTCTCTGTAAACCGCTTAGAGAGGCCTGAAAGGCCTATGAAGCGGTATATAAGTCCACTGCTATTGCTATTGCTATTGCTCCACGGGGAGATCGTTCCAGAGGGCTGGAGCTGCAACAGAGAAGGCTCTCCCCCGGGGAATCGCCAGCCGACACTGGCTGGCAGATGGGATCCGGAGAAGGCCTAACCTGTGTGATCTAATCGGTCTATGGGAGGTAATCGGCAGGAGGCGGTCTCTCAGGTACCCAGGTCCGATGCCATGAAGGGCTTTATAGGTAACGACCAGCACCTTGAAGCAGATCCAGAGACTAATGGGTAACCAGTGCAGCTCGCGGAGGATAGGTGTGACGTGGGTGTACCTGGGTGCACCCACGATCGCTTGCGCGGCTGCGTTCTGGACCAGCTGGAGTATTCGAACACGCTTTAAGGGCAGCCCCATGTAGAGCATGTTACAATAATCCAGTCTTGAGGTCACGAGGGCGTGAGTGACTGTCTGAAGAGCCTCCCGATCCAGGTAGGGTCGCAATTGGTGCACCAGGAGAATCTGGGCAAAGGTCCTCCTGGTCACAGCTGACAAATGGTGTTCTAAGGTCAGCTGAGGATCCAGGAGGACTCCTAAATTGCGAACCCTCTCTGAGGGGCGTATAATTTCACCCTCCAGCCTGAGAGATGGAATATTTGGCCAATTTTTGGGAGGGAACATCAGTAACCACCTCATCTCATGCTTGAGCTTGCCAAATCCCATGTTAAATCTACCCCTGTCCTAATAAATTCTCACTTTGTTCTACCAACAGCCATCACCACCCTCTATCCTCATTTAGCAGATTCTTACTAAGTCCCATTTGAGAAGGAATTCCAGAGAGGTGATCAAATTGAGCCACTGGTATTAAATTTGTTCTTTCCACATCATGCTCTACATTTTCTGAAATAGGCATAAACATTAATATGACTCTTACCTGACATTTCCATAATCAGTTTGTGTTGTAGAACTTCTGTGTGTGCAGATACTGTATATATCTCACAGAATTTAGAGAGTCTGAAAGATCATTTACTTTGGTCAATTTACAGTACTTAAAAACACAGGTCAGCACTTAAAAATTAGAATTCCTCTTACTAAATCTACTTATATTTGCACACAGACAAGTGGTGAAACTTTCTGAGGAGATAGTTTTCTTCCCATCTTCTGGCCTCCAAGGCCAACATTCAAAGTTATTTTTAAAAAAAGATGGACATCAACCACATCCATTTTAAAACAATCAATACACTTTGAATTTTCTCAGGGACAATGCATTCTCCTTAGCTAAATTGTTGGGCAGCAGAGGCATGCTATATTTTTATAACGTATAAATCATAAATGTATATAAGAAATAAAGAGAAACAAATTTGCAAACCATCCTGTGGTCTCTATAGCTCCTACAGCCTCTTGGATCAAAGAGTATTCTGGGAGAAGACTGATGCAGAGTTTCATATGGGGCCATCTGGATACCAGTTCTTCTGAAGTGTGTGAAAGAAAATGAGATAGCTCAGTCATAAATCCATGCCTCTAGACATGACAAGTATGAGTTTTATGTTTCAAGAGTAGAAGGAAAGTATGGGAATATTGCTGCCAAGGTTATATGAATAGAGAAATATAATAACACATTCCGAACAGATTGGAAACTTATATATATATTAACCTCCACTGAGCAAAGATCACAAAAAATGGGTAATTGTAACTATGAAGAATAATCTGGGAGTAATAAAACAGTTCCAGGTTACTATCCTTAATAATCCCTTCTTATGCATAGAATGTTCTTCATCAACCACAGCAGGGCTTCTGGACACAATCGTGAATTATATTTGCACAAGCTAGAACTCCCCAAAGCATGAGTTGGCCATTCCAAAAAATGCTGCCAACATATACTTTTTAACTATATTTCTAGGAAAAATATATGGAACACAATGATATATAATTAATGTTTCAACAAATAACCTACACAACATATAAATTAAACCAGATTGACTTCATGTGGTGAATCTGCATACTTTCTTTATCAGGATGCATCCACTTTTCCATGTTCTGGCATGCACTCAAAATTTAAGAAAATTAATCAGCCCAATAAAGTTATAAAAAAATGTGATATAACCACATTTCAAATATTATGCAAGGTTTAGATAACGGCATCTGTATATCAGTGCAAAAAAAATATTTATTACTAATGAACACATGATTGTCTTAGCATCATGGTCATGTGTTTTTGGCACTTGGCAACCAGCATGTATTTATAATAGTTGCAGCATCCCTACGGTCATGTAATCATTATTTACAATCTTCCCAGAAGACTTTCAACAAGCCAAGTTGAACAGCATTGCAGTTTTTATATAGGAGACTGAAAAACAACTTTGGGTAATGTGCAATTAGATTTTTCCAGAGGTAGCCAAATGCTGTATTAGTACAACGTAATTTAAACGATCAAAATTTGAATATTTGAAGATCATAACCACAAAAATGTTTCAAAACATGCTTGTTCACAATTCACATCCATTAGCAAATATTTTAGAACCAATGAGTATTTCTAGAAAATTTTATGGGCAATTCTTATAAAGCGTATTTAGTAACTAAAGGTCACTAAAATCAACAAAGCAGACCAATTTCAAAAGGTATCACCTGTAGTTGATAAAAATAGCCTGGTCAACACACTAAACATGGCCAGTGTTGGCTAGGCCTAGGAGTACTCTCAGCCCGGAATAGTGATTCTTATACTATCAGTGTAAGATACTATCTGTTTCCCTGCATTCTTGAAGATATATGGTGTCGGAAATAACCAGGCTGAACCTGAGGGAGGGGTGAAACATGTCATCAGTCTCAAGTCACTTGTGCCTATGAGAGATTTAAGTTCAGCCCACCTTAATTCCACTGATTTTATCTACCACCAATTTGCTTTGACTATTAGTAATCCAGATTCTTGTAGAGAGCTTAAGCCAGTAGTGAAATTCAAAAATTTTCCCTACAGTTTCTGTGGGCGAAGCTTGGTTGGGGGGGGTGTTATGTGACTAAGGTGGGTGTGTGACTGGGGTGAGTGTGGCCAATTTTTTAAAAAACCTTTTTTTAACATTTTTTAATTACCGGTTCTCCAAAACTGGTAGTTTAAAAATGCTTTAAAAGGTTTTTTTTAAAGTTCTGACGATCATGCGGCACAGCTGTCACACAGCTGATCATCAGAACTTTTTTTTTTTTACTCTTCTTAGCATTTTTTACTACCAGTTCAGGTGAACCAGCCTGAACCAGTAGCATTTCACCCCTGGCTTAAGCTTGCAATAAACCTTTATATTCATTTCAACTGCCTGTGTTTCCTGATTTCTTGCACTTGACATTGAACTTTGACGCAAGTCATCATTGTTAGCTCTCTTGTCAGTTATAATTGTATTTAAGTTCAACATGCACTTAAGTAGTGGTCCATTAAAAATAAAGGAAGGAGGATGAATTTCCAAAAGAATCCCCCTTTATTTTTCTGCCTAAAATAAAACACAGGAATATAAGCAGACTATTGGAATACTAAAGGAAACACCATGGGTGATCACTAGGAGAGATTTTCTATGGCTTTTCTTCTTCTTTATTCTGAAAAAAATAAAGGCTTTCATCTTCCTTGTCATATCTTTATTTTATTTTATTTGCTCAGTTGTTGATCTTTTTTCCCCTGCTCCTTTTTTTAGTTGTGGGAGGTTAAGGTCAGTCTTCTGTAGAAAAGAAAGCCTGGAATGTTTTGTGAGGATCTGTTTATTTACACATTTAGAAACTGAGACAGGATGGAAACAAGAGTTAGCAAGGGTAATAAAGGGCCCAAGGCTCCTTCTTTGGTGCTTACCTCAGATGCATGAGATTGCATTTAATCTCCAGGGTATATTCCTGAAAGTTACTAGTGAGGTACTGAGGACTGGAAAGGCCAAGGGATGTAACCAATGGGAGTAGATGGTTGGTAGATGGTAAACTGGTGAAAATAATGATGGAAAAGCGGAGGGTCCTGCAGATAAGCAGGATGAAGTGGCCTTCCATAACCTGACCTCTACCTTTCAAAGAATTATAATAAGAACACTTTAAAAGCATTACAATTAAAGCACAAAAATACACCAAACCAAAACACACCAATACAAAGAAATAAGACCCAATCATTTAAAAGTACTTGTGTCTCCTTTTCTAAATCAGCTGCTCAAGAAAGCCCACAGCTGTCATAGAATAATGTTTCCAAGATCCATCTCAGAAAAGCTATTTCAAAAGACTATCAAGATCAAAATCATCAAAATCTATTAAGAGGTCCAGTAGATCTATTAGGGCCAAAGCTTTCCTCTACCCTGTACCCATCACAGATTGTGTTCTTTTTCTCAGACACCAGGCAGCCATGTTGGCTAGGGATGATAGGCTATGAAATCCATCTTAAGTTGGGGAAGATCTTGCTGAAGGGTGCATAAACCCCCTTAGTGTGGACTAAGACTCCAAAGAGGCCGTTGCAGAGGTCCAATGGAGAGATGCTGACAGTTTAACAACCAGTTTGGTGAGCAGCTAAAGAGCTTATGTGCAGTGCTGAAAATGGAGCATTTAGAAGCTCATCTGCTTACCTTCCAAGTCGGCAATGGTAAGTAGAAAAGCAAGGGGGGGGGAAATCAGCTCTGTTATGCAATTGAGATGAGCTATAAAGCAGGAAATAAAGGACAGGATTGGGCAGGGTGGATGAGCAAGGCCAACTGATCGTCGGAGTTACCGGTTCGCCCAAACTGCCTGAATACCACCTATGCAGAGATCCAACTAAATGGTTTAATGTCGTACAGCTAGTCCTTGACTTTCACAATTGAGCCCAAAATTTCTGTTGCTAAGTGAGACATTTGTTAAGTGAGTTTTGCCCCCTTTTTATAACATTTCTGATTGTTAAGTGAATCACTAGAGTTAGTAAGTTAGTAACAGCCATGGTTGTTAAATAAAACTGGTTTCCCCATTGAGTTTATTAATGTCAGGATACTGGGGATGCTGCAATGGACACAAGTGTGAAAAATGTCACTTATTTCAGTGTCATCGTAACTTTGAACGGTCACTGAATGAACTGTTTTAAATCAAGTACCTGTATAGCAAATGTAGCTTGGAAAAATGTATTTACTGTTTCAATATATATTTCTTTTAAGTAAAAAATCATGATCATACTAGGACATATTTCAGTATCTGAATTCCTGTGAATCTATAAGTAAATAGCTGCTGTCCCCAGGCCTACTTTCTTCCTAGGATTTGTCTGGTTTAATTAAGTACTGTTTTCAAAAGCACATTTTAAGTCTATATTCAGTAAATATTCTCAGTTTTTCTTTCTTCATTTGTGCAGCTTGACACTTCTTTTCGGAAGAGCATGTTATTTAATGAATCTGACTTGGTTACCTTGGCAAATAATACTTATAAGCGTGCCAAAGAAAGTAGGTTAGCAGGCCAAGAGGACAAATATTAAGACAAAGGGAAAAAAAGAATGTTTGACAGACAAAAGTAATTGAAAAATGGAAAAAATAGAAAAACGCCTGCTATACACTGTAAATATTAACAGTGCTGGTTTTGTTTACAATCCTCTATTCTGCCTGGATACAACTGCCTAGAGCAGATATTTGTAAGCCCTCAGAAAAATCTGAGGCAAATCCTGTGGCTGACTTGATCTGATTCACAGCAATTGTCTGTCATTAAAAAAATAACCATTGGGAAATAAGGATTCCTTTCACAAGAAAAAAAATCCCTCTTTGCTTTCTTGTAAATGACTTCAAATGGAGTGTCAACCTTGGAATAATCTATATTGCAGTGATTCTCAGAAAGGTTCATATAGAGAAGGAAGGAGGAAAATACTTCAGCTGACTGCAGTTCAGCAGTTCGGCTGTTCAAATCTCACCGGCTCAGGGTTGACTCAGCCTTCCATCCTTCCGAGGTGGGTAAAATGAGGACCCGGATTGTTGTTGGGGGCAATATGCTGACTCTGTAAACCGCTTAGAGAGGGCTGAAAGCCCTATGAAGCGGTATATAAATCTAACTGCTATTATTATATTTTCTCTTTCTTAAATTCTTCTAGATTTTGAAACTCACTTCAGAGCATGTTAGAGAATCCAATTTGACAACCAGAAATAGACCTCAACTTATAACAGTTGGTTTTGTGACTGATCAAAGTTACAGTAGTTCTAGGGGGAAAATGATTTATGACCATTTTTCACATTTATGACCATTGCAGCATCCCCATGGTCACATGATCAAAATTCATATGCTTGGCAATTGACTCATAATTATGACAGTTGCAGTGTCCCGTGGTCATGTGATTCTGTTTTGCGATCTTCTGACAAGCAAGGTCAATGGGGAAGCCAGGTTCACTTAACAACCATGATATTAACAACTGCAGTGATTCACTGCGGCAAGGAAGGTCGTAAAATGAGGCAAAACTCACTTAACTCTCTCAACAATTGAAATTTGCAATCTGTAATGAACCTTTTGTTGAAAATTAAGGAAGGACTGGGGGAAAATGTTTCTGAAAGTCCATGTTGGCTAAAGGTCACCGTTACCCATCCATGTTCCTTTCTTACAGGCGGCAAATAGCACCAAACACTCAGAAAATGGCTGTCTGTAGTCTACCTGCTCTGTGTTTGTAGAAGCTGCCAGAATGGATGAAAGAGAGTGAGAGAAGTACATTCATGCACACATCTCCACAGAGAAAAGCACATAGGAGTGGGCTGTGAACTAGAAAAAGAAACAACTTTGCTAAGGTCAACGTTCAGATGATGGTATCACATCTTTCTTTCATCCCCACAGTTCACCCAAAGGCCAAGATCCTTGCTTGGATTTACTTTAAGAAGAACTCTTGCTTTATTTGTTCATTCCGAACTGCTATCAGAGCTCGGTGCCTCGGTATTGTGTTTTAATAACATTAGTTTCCCCAGACCAGATACATATGAAGTCACTTATACAAGCTATAAACAAAGAATAGTCACGTGGTAGTGAATTTTTGATTCCAAGATAACCTTTGAGAGGGCACATCTAGTGAGACTAAGGCCAGGAGGTTGTTGGGCAGCTGCAAAGGGAAACTGTTAATTTCAAGAGGCTGAAACTAAAATATTTCTTATTCAAGGTGTCATTTTGTTTTCTCCTTTCCAGCCTATACAGTAGGTGAAAATCATAACAATTTTCACAGCTTTGTCAGAAAAATATATTTCACATAATTTGCAGAGAAATCATAATTTTCAATTGGTGAAAAACACTAATGGGATAACATTTCGGGAAACGAATATTGAAAAGGGTTTTAAACTATTCTGAATTTCAGCAATTGCAGACTTGATAAGCACGTTACCTCTTTCTGGCAAATATGGGGACCATTGTTTCATTGGCAGTGAGAAGCGTTTTGATTACTTTGCTCCTAGTTTTATACTTGTCTTTTGCTCATTTGCTCATTTTCCTGGACAATCTGCCCAAGGTCATCCGGCTAGATGACTCAGGTGGGATTAGAACTCATCATCTCCTGCATCCTAGACTAGTGTCTGAATCTCTAGACCAAACTAGCTGTCATCTATATCCACTTTGGTACCCCATAAATGAATTAATAAATAAGTTCAATTTCCATGAAAAAGCTATGTATGTATGTATGTATCTACTGTATGTATGTATGTATGTATGTATGTAGCTTTTGTAGCAAGAAATTGCTTCCGGCCATTTATCATTATAATGATTCTTTCCTTCAATTTTTTTTTGAGAGTCCTATATTTCTTTGAAATCCACAAAAAGTTTTGGACACAATATGTTTGCCTCCATTTACACATTCCTTGTGTTTTAAAATAAGTTCAAATTCATAAACCTTGGAGAATTAGAATAAAATGTTCTAGAAAAAGTCCTGGTGATGGATCTATCTTAATGATAATTCACCTGGCTAGATGGAACAGCCTTGGGTAATCTTGAAAAGACAATCAGGGTTGAATCTTGAAGAAATTCCAGGTTAAAATATCTCATTGAAAAAAGAAAACATTTATAAACCACCCCCATGATGTTAGCAAAGAACTTAAATATTTTGTCAAGAAAGTCATTAGCAGTTCAGCTGAATGTAAAGAATATTAATACATATAGTGCTGTCAGTAACTCTTGTTTCCTACACACTTCTTGGTATGTGAATTTGTTTTTGTTTTTTTTGTTTTGTTTTTATAAAAAACAAAAACAAATTCACATACCAAGAAGTGTGTTGTAAGTAATCTGACGCAGCAAGGATCTGATTTTTGGAAAATAGGGCAAAGATAGAGTGAGAATAACCGTAGATTAGTAGTAATTTTGTTTATTATGTAGCTATAACTAAGTACAGACAAATAAATCAACAATTGAAACAATATTACAATGAATTATAACAACATGCTTATAAAAACAAGGAACTTCTGAATTCCTGGGCATATCCATACCATATAATATCAATTTTGATGCATTCAGAGTAAAATATTTGAAATAATTTGTTCAAATCTGTGTTATTAAAAAGCCTCATATTAGTTCCAATGTTCTAAGACAAATCAATGGTAAGATCTTCAGGAATTTGAGAAACGCAACCCTTCAAGAGATTTCCCCCACAGTTATCATTTGGCATTATTATTTTGTGAATTTATCTAAACTTCTTCCCTTCCTTTAAACAGTGGTAAGGATAGTGATCTAAATTTTTTGCTATTTCAGTATTTGGGTGAGCCTATATGATCTTTTATCCCATTCAAGGGTCTCTGATCTCATTAATAGTTGTTTACAAGACTATATTTTGGCTACATTCCCTGGATTTTATAAACAACAAGCAAAAATAATGCAAAATGTCAGTTTTCCTTCCTTTTGATTGCATTGCACTTTCTTTAGCGCATACTTTTTGGATCATATGTTTTATAAATAGAATTTTACAAGAATTGACTGAGTTGCCTTACGTCCTCCTGTCTATATTTAAAATATAGACAGATCATAAATGGGATGAACCTTGATTTTTTTGTTCTGCCACATACTTAATTGAATCAGCCACTTTTTTATACATGTAAAAATTATTTTCTTTAATTGCTCCACAGCAGAAGCAGGAAATCTAAAGTATTTTACCTTGTTATTAATTAATGGATTAACCCATGCTTTCCCTACCTGGATGTTCTCTGTGTGGAGATTTTAATTTCCACAATCTTTGGCAATGATCATTCTGGGAACTGAAGTCCATGTGACTAAAAGGCATTCATGTAGGGCAAAGATGGATTAACCAATGACTATATATGAACATTTCAGTCCTACTTCTCCAGAGTTTTTTGTACCCCAGAGATCAGCTCATGGATGTTTAAAATTATGATTAATCAATCATGATACCAAAAAAATAAATAAATCCAGAAACATAATTATTTGAATATGATGGATAAAACTGGCAACAGCAGCTGCTGTTGTTTTTAGAATGTTGTTATTTGTGGCTTTACATTTATCACAGAGAAATGAAATCATGGCTGTTTATTTACAATAATGGAAACCCACAGCAGAACATGGTGTTTGTTAAAGAAAGAATAGCAGGAAATCTTCCAGACAAAGACAAAAAAGTGGATACTCATATGACATCAGTCCCAACTCATCACATGATATAGCAACTAGGGGATTGAATTGTGAGCAATATAGAAAAGACTCTTTGGTAGTCACATTGTGTCCCTAAGCGGAGAAATGTCAGTTCAAGGCAAGGAGTGCTACTTCAGAAATAGAACATCAGTGGTCCCTGGGCTTGAATGACTTAGATAAGCTATCATCAAAGGGGATTTGAGTCATGTCCCACATTTAGTCATGTCTAACATTTAGTTGTATGAAAATTAATGAGGTATGAAAATTGCCCAGAAGCCTTAGCCTCACCTTGAACAATTAAAGAAAAGAGCCAAATGCAGAATTGCCTGGATATTCACAATCGTTCCAACAAATAGGGCAGTGATGGTGAACCGTTTTTCCTCGGGTGCCAAAGGAACACATGCAAACACACAAGATAGCATGTGCGTGCCGATACCTGTAAATGCCCCCCATTGTGGCCACCTACACATGCACATGCAACCCCTGATGCCCCCCCCTGCATGTGTGCATGGCTTTCTTGGAGCCTGCAGAGGGTGAAAATGGACTCCAGGCCTGCTGGAGGCAGGAAATAGCATGTTTCCCAACTTCCGGTGGATCCATTTTCCACCCACCCCAGGCTCCAGAGCCTTTCCTGGAGTCTGGGGAGGGTGAAAACAGCCTTCCCTGCCTTCCTGGAGGCCCTGTGGCCCATTTTCTGACTTTTGGTGGGCTCAGTAGATCCATTTTTTGCCCTCCCCGGGCTTCAGGTGGCTTTCCTGAAGCCTGGGGAGGGTGAAAAATGGCCCAACAGGCTTACCAGAAGTTCATTTCCCCTTGCCTTTCAGAAGGCCAAAAATCAGCTTGGTGGTGTAAGGGATCACCATGGCAGCTATTACATAGCAAAATTAATAATACCAGTAGGTAATTCTAAAGTCTTGACTTGCCAATTGTTACCAAGAAATGTGGATTGGTAATTTGCACCATTTTGTGCCTTAAAGGAATACAGGATTTTAACACAAGATTTTAGCATTATAAAATGAACATTTGAAGTTGGAGACATCTCCAGGAGGGATACCATGGATAGCATATTAGGCCTGGTTCAGTCTGTTATGTTCATCTCAGGCCTAACATTAATTTGGAACCTGCGTGTTGCCGCTCTTTGGCTTTTTAACTGTGGGTTCCTTTTGGTTGTCAATCGCTAAATTTTGACCTAAATCCTAACTCTAGATTGAAAGTTACAGCCAAGGGGGTCTACTCAGAAGTAATTGCAAGGCTGTCACTGAAAACAGTTGCCTTCTGGATGCAACTCCCCCTGGTAGCATCCTATCCACCATAAGCTGAGTTGGCAACACTTCTCAAAGCCTGTTAAGGCGAGAGCAAATGGAGCATGCTCGCCAAGAGTTCGAAAGATGTGTGTATATCTAGTTAAGTGGCAGGAGGCACCAAGTAGCTCTTTCTAGTCTTTCATGATGAACTGATGATGAACAGAAATACCAAATGAATGGCTTCCAGAAACAATTGGAAAGTTGTAGCTCTTGTTTCTCTTTGGCATCAGTTTCTCCTTAAAAGAGGGAAGAGGGGGGGAGATACCAAGGCAGAATTAATTTCAAAGGAAGAAAGCATGTTCAACATATTTTTAAATAACTGACTTGATTTACAAAATAGAGTAATGGGGGCCATGCTCATAAATATACATATATGTATATTGCCTAGAATGCAAAACAGTTCCATCTGGAGGATGGGGTATTGTTTTTGAACAAAGGGCTTCCACTCGAGTCATTAATAGTGTATTTTATTAAAGGAAAATTGGCTTCAAAAGCAGTTGGGGTTTGTGGGAATAAAAATAAAATGGGGATGAAAGTAATTATCCTCTACTCTATTCCTTCCTTCATGTTCATTTCTTTATTCAAGGCATAGACAGCAGTAGAGCTTGTCTGTCTTCTGCCTCTTCCATATTTGACTTTTTTCCTCTGACTTCATCTCCCAGAAATTGGCACCAAAGGAAAGATCCAGCCCTGTAACATCATGGCTGTCAGGGCAGCCATTCTAGAATGTAAAATAAGCAAAGAATCTCTAAACTTGTGGTATTTTGAAGTGAGATAATACATAAGGTAAAAGTAAAGGTTCCCCTCCCACATATGTGCTAGTCATTTCTGACTCTAGGGGGTGGTGCTCATCTCCATTTCAAAGCCAAAGAGCCAGAGCTGTCCAAAGACATCTCCGTGATCATGTGGCCAGCATGACTAAATGCCAAAGGTGCATGGAATGCTGTTACCTTCCCACCAAAAGGGCTACTATTTTTCTACTTGCATTTTTATGTGCTTTCAAACTGCTAAGTTGGCAGAAGCTGGGACAAGTAACAGGAGCTCACTCTGTTACGTGGCGCTAGGGATTTGAACCACTGAACTTCCAACCTTTCTGACCACACAAGCCTAGTGTCTTACTCTCTGAGCCACCGCGTCCTTTATGAGATAATACATAGTGCCATTCATTCTGCAAGTTCAGTTAGAATCCTTGGCATTGATGCTGGAAGTGGCACGCAGAGCCATCTCTCTGGGCATGCCAGCCATCACCTGTTGCTCTTCTGGGTCCCTGGTTTTTGCTGGCGTGGGAGCTCCAGAAACTGGAAGAACAACTCCCTGGCACGTGTGTGTGCACCAGGAAGCTGAGCTTCCGGTTTCCAGCATGCACATGCACATTGGCCAGCTGGTCTCCATGTGCACATGCATGCCAGAAACCAGAAGACCAGGTGACCAGTGCACATGCACCTGCCGGAAACCAGAAGCTCTTCCAGTTTCCGGTGCTCCTGCGCATGCGTACCAGGAGCTGTTTTTCTGGTTCCCAGTAATCCCCCATGTGCCCCTGCACACTCGGTGCCAAAAAGGTTTGCCAACACTGCTGTAGAACATACTGTATGTAACGGTGAATAAACAGAGCCTGCTCGAAGTTGAATGCAAGGAAAGGGAAGGGGATAAAGAAACAATCCAGATTTTGCTTGTCAAAATAATTTGCTATGGCTTAGCCAAGATCTTGTTTGAGCTACAGTTACTAAAGTCTGCAATCCCATAAGATCATCTTGTTCAGAGAGCAGGTCACTGTGAAAAAACCCTTTTCTATATGTAGGTAATACTTCAATTTTTTCTATGATAAAGGAAAGATGATTCCAGAGAATGATCATGATTCACATTTCACATTTTTATGGCACCTCCAATCTTTCTTTTACTTTGTAAGATGCCCCAAAGACAAGGCACCCTAAATGCTGTCAGACTAAGAACAAATTCTGAAGTGCTGATTTTGTGGTAGGACACAATGATGAGATTATCAGTCGCATTCAGCTTCAAATGATGTTATGAACTTTCAAAAGAATTCAGAAAATAAGAGCATCAATATTCAAGTTTGAAAAACTCTGCCTTCCAAAAGCTGACTACAAATGATCCAGTTCATCCAGCTGCAAGGCATATACAGAACACCTGGAACAGCATTTCCCAAACCTGTTGCTGTCCAGTTATGTTAAGATAAGCTACAATTCCTATGATCTCCAGTAAGCATTGGCCATGATGGGAATAGCATACTTATCACACCTGGAGAATTCAGTGGACGAAAGATGATATAAATTGTATTAACTGTCAGGTAAGAGATGTCTCCCATCATTCAGCAAATAGCAGAAAATCAAGCTTTTTTAGGCGATACTTTTGCAAAATGTTTTTATATATTTTAACTGAGATGAAATTTAAAATGATGAAATGTAAAGCTGTAATGTTTTCATGACTTTTTCTTAAATCAGTTCATTTTGATTGATGAGATTCATCCATAAAATGTGGTAATGGCAGGTGTTTTTTAAAAAAAATAAAAAATGAAAATGAACAACTAATAGTGATGCAAGTTAAATGATATCTCCAGGAATCTCTATGGATAATGTACTTCTCTACAACAGATCCTTATAACCTGTTTGAACTTACTGGTCAAATTAAATATAACGCTAAAGTGGAATGTACAACCGAACAATTTTATCTTGCAACATTTTATATGATTATTTTTTATTTGCATATATTAGGAAAAAAACAAGATATTAACATTCACAGTATTCCTGTCAATAGTGGAATGTCCTAACAAGCTCAGATGTTTGAAGGGCATAGCTGGAATCTAGCAAAATGCAAATTTCCAGGGCTGTTGTCCAGATTTCCTGGGGATTTTTTTCCAAGCCACATCCCCTCACATGGTCTGTCATGGATTATTAACATCATTTAACCTATCCTTCTGTAACCTTGATACCACAAAGCAGATGGTGGAATATTAAGGAATAAAACACCTGGATGAGGGAGGCAAATATCCTATTATTATATAGAGAAGGACAAGAGTTACTTTTATAACTTCACCCACCTGGACTTTATGCTGGAATGTAAACTTAAAGAATTGAAATGGGATTCATTCATCAGAAAAAGTTCCTCACTGTATTTGCGGTCTAGTGGTTAGAGTATTACACTAGGATTTGAAACATCAGGATTCAATTTCTATTCAGTCAAAAAATCCAGTGTATGATTTTGGGCTCAGCCTAACCTATCCCTTGGAATTGTAAAAATAAAACAGGGAGAACCAGCATTGAAATAGTTTGAGGGAGAAAGTGGGATAGAGAATATAATATAACACTTCTTTCCTCTCTGAGTTGTCTATCTAAGAAAATACAGAGGATATGGTAAAACAAACTAGCAGTAGCAGTTAGTAGTAGTAGCAGTTAGACTTATATACCGCTTCATAGGGCTTTCAGCCCTCTCTAAGCGGTTTATAGAGTCAGCATATTGCCCTCAACAACAATCCGGGTCCTCATTTTACCCACCTTGGAAGGATGGAAGGCTGAGTCAACCCTAGCAAATCATGAAAATTTATATGTGGAAGTTAATAGCAATAGACTTAGACTTATATATCGCTTTTACAGGCCTCTCTAAGTGGTTTACAGAGTCAGCTCAGCATATTGCCCCCAACAATCTAGGTCCTCATTTTACCCACCTCGGAAGGATGGAAGGCTGAGTCAACCTTGAGCCTGCTGGGATTTGAACTGCTGAGCTGCAGCTAGCAGTCAGCTGAAGTAGCCTGTAGTACTGCACTCTAACCACTGTGCCACCTTAGAAGGAATCTAAACATTTCCTTTTTCAGCCCAAGTTTTCTCTGTAAACTCAGAGACTTGTCTCATTCTAAAACAAAATGGGCAGGTTTTGTCTATCATTATTATGATCGACATTTTATATTGTCTGATTTGGGCTTGTTCTATAGGACTTCCACTTGGCGCTAATATTAATACCATAGATAATCAGATTTACTGATGAGAAGAGAAATAAAGTTTAAACATTAATGTATGTGGAATTATATCAAGAGATTTAGATTTATCAAACTTGGGGCATAACTCCAAAAGAATAAGTACTCTGGACATAAAAGCCCAGACTGAAATTTTTGATCTGGTTCTTTATCCACAAAATGAGAAAATTGGTCAATAAGATGGATTTGGTTGGTGTTTTTTTGTTTTATTTTAAAAACTTAGTTGCTATTATATATCTGTTTAAACATTACAATGTTTGTATATGTGTTTTTTAACTTTTATTTTTATATTATTTTATTAAAATATGCATTGTTTTGTATTCAGTATTTTTATTTCATTTTTTTTCTAATTGTTCCTATGAATGAATAAAGAATTTTACAAAAATTGGAGAGTGGGTGCATAGAAGCAATTGTACTTCTCCCTGAGCCTTTTTATTCTAATCTAAAATGTCCAACTTATTTTTCTTTTAGACAGGCATCCCATTTTAGCACTTTATTCCTTCACTTCTGCACTACCTCTGTTTTGGGAAATATCTCTGTGATTTTGCCACTTACATATCATTTTTCTCTATGTAAGTGGCAAAATCACAGGGATATTTCCCAAAATGGGGGTAGTGCAGAAGTGAAGGAATAAAATGCTAAAATGGGATGCCTGTCTAAAAGAAAAATAAGTTATTTAGACATTTTAGATTAGAATAAAAAGGCTCAGGGAGAAGTACAATTTAATTAAATGAATGCATGGCATAGAATGGAGAGTTTTTTTCTTCCACTCACAGAACACCAGTATGTGGGGTCATCCAACTAAACTGATGGACCATAATATTTGGAACAGGAAAAAGAAATGCTCCTGCATGCAGCTAATTTAGAGATTGCTGTGACATTGTGATGATGTGCCATAGATAGTTTTGAAAGAGGCATGAAGAATTTCAGGATATATAGCATGACAGCTACAAGGAAGCTCTAGATTAAAAGCTACTTTGCCACTGAATACTAGCTACTGTGAGGACAATTGCCTTCATATCTACTCATGTGGCTTCCTTGGAGGATGCGGCTAGTGCCATTGAAAAAAGAGATGCTAGTCTAGATGTTCTAACCAACAGAGCGGTTCTTATGTACAGAACTTTGTGGTCTCTGAGAAATTAGGAAACGACAAATCTGAAGTTCACCATAACAGATTCCTTCATATCTATTTGTTGTATCCTTTAGGCGGTAGGTTTAAAGGAATGTTTATGTCACAGTGAGCAGTTTAACTAGTTATCACTCCTAAATGAGTTAAATTTTTCATCCTTGAATAAAACAGCAGATGAATATTGTGTATGTGGGTGTGTTTGTGTTTCTTGTCACATCTTTTCCTTGCCATATTTACTCAAGATGCTTAAGCTTCACTCACTTAATGTTCCAGACATTCTATTATGTATCTCACTGTGATGTGTTGTCAACACAAATTCATATTCCATTGCCTCTCCCACATTCAAAAATGCACAGAGACACCCTTGTTTGCTAGTGTTTTCTAAAGATCCTTGTTGGATAGTCTTCTTTTCTACTTTTGTGAAAGTATTTCCACCTTTCTTCTCACTATCATATACATTTGGAAGCTTTCTTAGGTTAGCATGGCTTTTGCTATTTCTCTCTCTGGCTTTTATATTTACAAGTAACACAATCCATATATATTGAAAATAAATCTCTATATATGGAAAATAAATATATATATATATATATTTGCTTAGAAAATGCATTTTATATTTTAATATATAATATTTATTTATTTTTATCCCATATTTATCATTTTTATAAATAACTCAAGGTAGGACCAAAGCCCTGGTGGTGTAGTAGTTAGAATGCAATATTATAGGTTAAATACGCCACAGTCTAGAGTTTGATCCTAACCGAACTCATGGGTTGAGTTGAGAGAGAGTGACTAACCCAAAGTCACCCAACCAGATTTTATGTATAAAGCAGACTACAACTCATGGTCTTCTGGTTTCTAGCCTGGTGCCTTAATCACTAAACCAAACTAGCCTGCTCTATATATTTATTTGAAAAAATATAAATATTTTAGAAAATATACAAAACTCTATGTTCATGCAAACTTTTTTGTTGTTGAATTTATAAGGTTGAATGCTGTAAAGAAGTTGCAGTTAATAAAGTTAGAAATATCCCTCAAAACAAAATTGACATAAAATTGCATATCTATAAAAAATGTTGAGAGTCTAAAAAGGATGTGGAGAAAAGCAACAAAGATGAGTGGAGGCTAAAATGTATGATGCACAGTTATGGGAATAAGGAATGTCTAGTCTAATGAAGAGAAGGACTAGGGGTGACATGATAGAAGTCTAGCAATATTTGAGGGACTGTCAAGAGAGGAGGAAGTTGACCTATTCTCCAAAGCACCTGAAGGCAAGACAAGAAGAGACGAAAGCTTAACAAAGTGAGATCCAACCCAGAATTAAGGAGAAATGTCCCATTAGTAAAAACAATTAATATGTGGAATGGCTTCAGAAGTTGTAGGTACTCCATCACAAGAGGTTTTTAAGAAGAGATTGAACAGTGGTTGGACTAGAAGACCGCAAGGTCCCTTGCAACTCTGTAATTCTGTATTATCCATCTCTACGATACATGTAGCATCATCTAATATTTATTTGTTCAGGGGTTTAAAAGGATGTGAGCTACTTTAAAATAATGTTACTAGACAGGAAAGGAGGGTTTCAACTGAACTTGTCCACCACTGGGTAACAGAAGAAATTATACAGGCCTACATTTTTGGATGGGCGAACACCTAAATAGGACAAAGCCTACTTGGAGAGCTGAGGCGTCAATAATTAGAGAAAAAAGATTAATCAAAGCTGTATTATTCACTAACTCTTAAAATTTAGGCAGTTATTCAACAGATCCTTAATCTAAAACAGATGAAGTAAGTGGAGGAAGGATGCAGGAGAAATGTTGACAGCCAAAACATTATGACCAAGACTGACAAAGATTTCTAGCCTGATATGATGAAGATAATTCAATGCACTACGGGCTGAAACATGTAGATTCTTCAAATATACTTCTGCTACTTTTTCACTTCTTTTTGGATTTATGCTTTAGAAAAGTCCCTGAATAGACATGGCAAGTTGGCACTGACAAATGGTTGTCAAAACTGTAACTCATATTCTGATGTTGCTATCTGGAGTGTTGAGTGAAGACCTGAGCATGCTGTTTTCATCAAACTAGTATTAGTAGCAGAAGGTAGAGCTCAAATAGAAAAATAGAATATAGACATTTTGACCCTGGATCTGTAATCTCATCCTGCTCATCACCAAGCTCTGTACCCAACATGACTGTTCTCATGTAGATTGTTTAATTTAAAAACAAATTAAATAGGAATATGAGCCCCATTGGCATTTAAAAAAATAAAATAAAGCCCAGGCTTTGTTTGTAAATGTGGCCATCTGCCCAGGAAACAAAAAAAGACAAAGGAAAGTTGAGGTGAGCATTGCCAGCAAAACTGATAGAGGAATGACAATATATTGTGCTCAATGGATTGTTCACATACCCCATCATTTTCAAGAATGCCAGTAATATGGTTTCAAAATTCCAGATGTCTCCCGCAGACCCAGATATTTAGGAGTTCTTGATCTATATTCTTTTTCCTGTTTAAATATTCTTCAGAACAGACCCTAAAGCCTGTTTTCACAGCTTGCACTTCTTAGATTTTGATATCTGTTGGACTGGCTTGACTGTGAATTATGCTTAGTAACAATCTTACCTGGGTGGGAGTCTCACACACACTGCACAGATACAACTCACATCCTTTGCTCTTTTCTTCCTTCCCTCATTTGGTGACACTCAGCTTTTACCAAATGCATTTCACATTGCAAAGAAAACACTATCATTAGCTGTGCTTTTTTTGGCCTGCATGTGTGTGGTAAAACGTCTAGTAACAGTTGGCAAGACTTCTGCAGGGAGCGAAGTTCCCATGGCTAGATCTAAAGCTCAAATACTTGGAACAAATTAACACCAGCCAAGAAAGTGAGGTTAATTACTGGAACATTTGGAAGATAAAATCTTTCTAATTGTGGTGTGTGTGAGAGGGAAGGGTGGGGAGAGATGTCAAACTTTCTTTTTTCCCCCCCTGTTGTTTCACTGCTACTAATGCAGGTGATCTCAACCCAGGTTCCCAACCTAGAGAAGTCTTGTCTGCCTGGTGACTGCCACCAAAGGTTTTAGATGATATTTCAAAGCTGGGAACTGGAGGCATAAAGAGCCTGCTATCCTTTTGTCTATGTTTTCTCATTAGTGGTTTTGCATCACTGAAAGGCATCTTTATTGGAGGCCCAATATTCCAGCAACATGTTGCTTCAATCTAGGCAGGCTTTTGAAAAAGCAGGATGCATACAATTCAAGAACACAATCCTTGATTTTCCTACTATATTCTCTGCAAAGGGACTCCATAAATCTTCAGGCTCTGCTAGCACATGCCTTTGGTAACATTTGAATGGCAGAAAATTACTCACTTAACCACACTTACATTGACCTTCGACACAGAGCTGTATGAAAGAATACAATTCGACACAGAGCTGTATGAAAGAATACAATTTATATCTGGGCATATATGTCGCATAGAAATGGAGCCTACACCACTTGGGTTTTATTGAATAATTCTGGATTTCAAAGCAGTTCCTGTATTATGTGCTTTGGGAATGAATAAAAAAATTCAGAATTGGATCGAATTAGGTTTGCAAATGTTGACGGACGAGGAGAAGAATAAAGATAATTTTCAAGAAATAGATGTGGTAAGGCTCACTAAATATTCTGGAATATTTTATTGGTTCTGTGAACTCGAAGAACTATACATATTCCAATTTTCACTGAGTATAATCAAAGTTTATTCTGTATTAATATGCACAGGGTTGTCATTTAGATCCATAGTAAACATTATGGGCAATGTTGATCAGCTTTGTTGTGAACTTTGAATCACCATATTTTTAAGAGTATAATACGCACCTTTTTCCCCAAAAAAGGAGGGTGAAAATTTGGGTGCAGTTTATACACCAAATGTAGCCCCACCCACCCCACCAGAGGCCAAAAACCTGAGGCATGGAGGCAGCGATGGTCTGTGGCAATCCCTACAACCTGGAACAGTTGATTGGGGGTATTCAGGCAGTCCGATCCACCTACCAATCAGCTGTACTGAATCAGGCTGCAATTAGTGCTGAAGTTGACCTGACTGGTCAGAGTTTGCAGCAGCAATCACATTCAGAAAGCACAGTAACTGATTCAGGATTCAAAATAATAACAATAATGTACAATACATTACCAAAAGCAGGTTTTCCAAGGTAGCAGTAAATACACTCAAAACACAAGCAGTTTCACTTTCAGTTTTCAGCTAAGCCAAGCTCCTTCCTGTCTCCTTGTTGTTCAAACAGCAAATTTCAGAGTCCAAATAGCCCTCATTGGCTGACTTAGTTGCTATGCCTATTCATTGGCTGACCTTGTTACCATGTGTCAGCTAAATACCATGAATGCTGGTAGGCAGAGGCAGAAATTTTCTTCTTCTTTTCCTCCCCAAAAACTAAGGTGCATCTTATACTCCAAAAAAAACTGGTAGTAGCTATTGTTTTGAGCATCTTATACTCCAAAAAAAACCGCTAGTAGCTATTTTGATATTTTTAGAGGGTAAACATCTGGCCAAAACATGATTGTGTCTTGTTTATATCACATACAAAGCCTAGCTAACTGATTTTGTTTGTGGAGGAGGAGTCCCAGAGTTGATATTAATGTGCCATTTACTCTATTACACTGCTTTTAATATTTCTCATCTCAATGAAGATCTTTACAACTATGTTTATATACCTATTCTGTCACTAACTGTCTTCCAGGAATAAATTCATTCTAGGAAAAAAAGGGAATGTTTCCTGAACAAGGCAAATCTTAGTTGATACAGGTATTCAAAATGAAGCAATTACTGGATACTACCACAAAAAAGAGAACTGAAGAGTTTGTAAATTCATCCATTCTTGGGTATGGGATATCTAAGGTTGGTTTTCCCAATTACGTACCCTTTAAATATAGAGATATTAAATATTGTGAACTCCTCAAGCCTCATCAGTCCGGCTTCAGGCCTGGCTACAGCACAGAAACCGCTTTGGTCGCATTGACCGATGACCTCTGGAGGCTATGCCTCCATCCTGGTTGTCCTTGACCTCTCAGCGGCTTTCGATACCATCAACCATGGTATCCTGGCGACTACGCGGAGGAGAGCCTTCTCGGTAGTAGCTCCGACCCTGTGGAACAATCTCCCCGTGAAGATCCGTACCCTCACCACCCTCCAGACCTTCCACACAGCCCTTAAGATCTGGCTATCCCGTCAGGCCTGGGGTTAGATTGTAATCCGTCCCCACCCAAATGATGAATGTTGTGTTTTATTTTTAATTATGTATTGTTGTATGTCTTACTGTTTGTGTTCCCCTCTCTATGGATTGTAAGCCGCCCTGAGTCCCCCCAGGGAAAAGGGCGGCCTATAAATAAACTTTCCTATTCCTATTCCTATTCCTATCCTTCTGCGATGACTGCGAGAGGTGGGGGTGGGAGGCACTGTTTTGCAGTGGTTCTCCTCTTACCTCTCGGACAGGTCGCAGTCGGTGTTAGTTGGAGGGCAGAGATCGACCCCTAGGCCCCTAACATATGGGGTGCCGCAGGGTTCGGTCTTGTCTCCCCTACTTTTCAACATCTACATGAAACCGCTGGGCGAGATCATTCGGCGGCACGGGATAAAATACCACCAGTATGCGGACGATACCCAGCTGTATCTGTCCGCCCCGTGCCAACTCAATGAAGCGGTGGACGTGATGAACCAGGGACTTGAAGCTGTTAGGGACTGGATGAGGGCTAACAAACTCGTGCTCAACCCGGATAAGACCGAGTGGCTGTTGTGTTTCCCTCCTGCCAATTTGACAAGTATTCCATCGCTCAGGCTGGGGGGTCAAACATTACACCCCTCAGACAGGGTCCGCAACTTGGGAGTCCTCCTGGACCCAAGCTGACTTTCGAACACCATTTGTCAGCTGTGACCAGGGGGGCATTTGCCCAGGTTCGCCTGGTGCACCAGTTGCGCCCCTACCTGAACCAGGAGGCTCTCACAATAGTCACTCGTGCCCTTGTGACCTCTAGGCTGGAGTACTGCAACGTGCTCTACATGGGGCTGCCCTTGAGGAGTATTCGGCGACTTCAGCTAGTCCAGAATGCAGCCGCGCGAGCGATTGTGGGTGCACCTCGCTTCACCCACGTAACACCTATCCTCCGCGAGCTGCACTGGCTACCTGTCGATCTCCGGATACGCTTCAAGGTGCTACTTGCCACCCATAAAGCCCTCCATGGTAGTGGATCTGGGTACTTGAGAGACCGCTTACTGCCAATCACCTCCACACGACCTATTAGATCTCATCGATTAGGCCTCCTCCGAGTTCCATCCGCTGGTCAATGCCGACTGGCAACCACGCGGAGGAGAGCCTTCTCGGTGGTAGCTCCGACCCAATGGAACAATCTCCACATGGAGATTTGTACCCTCACCACCCTCCAGACCTTCCGCACAGCCCTCAGAATCTGGCTATCCCGTCAGGCCTGGGGCTAAAGATTGTAACCCGCCCGAATGGTATGAATGTTGTGTTTTAATCATGTATTGTCTTATATGTAAAAGTCTGTTTTCCCCCCTTCCTTTGGATTGTGAGCCGCCCTGAGTCCCCCCAGGGAAAAGGGCGGCATATAAATAAACCTTCTAATCTAATCTAATCTAATCATCATACACCACAGTGAATGGAGCACTTCAGGACAAAACAAGTCACCATGTGGTATGAGAGCAAAAAAACAATATGAACTTTCAATTAATACATGTTGTTGTTGTTCAATCACTATAACTAAGTGATTGCTTATGACACCATGGACCATAGCACAGCAAGGCTTCCACTGTCTTCCACTGTCACCTGGAGTTTTCACAAATTCATGTTCATTGTGCCGATGACACAATCTAATCATCTCATCTTCTGCTGTCCCCTTTTCCTTTTGCCTTCAATCTTACCTCATTTGATCTGGTAGATTTCTATCTGTGTCACTAGTACAGATGGTGGTATGGGTAATATTTTATTTCCCACATGTATTTGTTTCAGCAATATTTAGATCTGGCACTCACACCTGATACTACACAAAGCCAACATGGATGCTAAAAACCTATTTAATCAATATACTTAAATATAATTTCTCCACCGGATAAAAATTGGTCTGTTTGTTTTACTAGGTGGATTAATGGATGGGCAGATGGGCATATCTATCTGCTCTATTTAACCATCATATCTGTTGAGCAAAGTACTGTTTCTAGACTTAATGTGGACAATCAGTCAGTGAAACTGCTTGCTTCCAGAAGTTGTGGGTGTTCCATCACTGGAGGTTTTAAAGAAGACATTGGACAACCATTTGTCTAGAATAGCATAGGCTCTCCAGCTCAAGCAGGGGGTTGGACCGAAAGACCACCAAGATCCCTTCCAACCTTATTATTCTATGTTCTAATAAAATTTGCATTGAATCTATATTTTCTCTTTCACGGGAAGGAAAAACTGGACAACTTCCTCACACATCTCAACAGCCTACACCCCAAAATACAATTCACTATGGAAATAGAAGCTAACAACTAACTTCCCTTTCTGGACGTCCTAATCTACAAAAAACCCAATGGCTCCCTAGGACACACCATCTACCAGGAAAAAACACACACTAACCACTACTTAAATGCACAATCCCATCACTACCCTGCACAGATCAACTCCGTAACCAAGACACTCATCTTCAGAACCAAATGCCTAGCCGACAAAGACCACCTGAAAACTGAATTACACACTCTCACAAACATATTAATTTCCAACAGATTCCAAAGAAACACAATTACCAACCTAATCTAAAAGGAGACACCCCCAAGAACCGAGACACAGAACAGGACAACGGCATCGCCCTCCTCCCTTACACCAAAGGCACCACAGATAAAATCAGCAAAATTCTCCACAAACACAATATCAAGACAGCCTTTGGCACTGACCAAAAAATAGCCAACATCTTAAGAAACCCCAAAGATAAGATCCAGCTAGAAAACCAAGGAGTCTATGAAATATCATGCAAAATCTGCCCAGCCACATACATTGTACAAACTAATAGGAGAATAAATGCACGCATCGCAGAACACAAGAACACAGTCAGAAAAAACTTCCTCCCTTTTCCAGCACCTTAAAGCAACAGGACATGAAATTGATTTTGAAGGAACCAAATTACTCTCCATAACTGAACACTTCAACAAGATAATAATTATGGAAGCCATCAAAATAGAGAAACACCCCCACAACATGAATAAACATGACGATACCTCCTGCCTACCAGACATCTAGAAACTAGCCCTAGTCAACAAATGAGTCCCAGCCACAAAAACTGGATCCAGAACAACACAGGACGCCACCACCAATCACCCTCACCAGATTCAAACCCAAACCCATCCCATAGACAAAATGCAACCACCATCCAGAAGCCAAACCACAGCGTCATCACCAACTGCTGCACCCCCCTCCGACCCCCACACAAAGCAAACTGACACACACCATGAATACATGACCAGACTGCAAACTCGGAGTCAAACCAAAGCCCAGGATGTTACATAACAGCCATCTGCTCAGGACATTACATCACAGAACTCAGGAGGTTACAATGCAAAGGCTCAGGATGTTACAACACAGCCAACCTCCCAGGATGTTGCAGCACAGGACTCAGGATATCACTACACTAGAGCTCAGGTTGTCATCACACAGCCCATTACCCAGGTCATTACAACACAAAAGACTAATGGGCACACAGCTAGTACCTCAGCCACACAGGATGTTACAAAATAGCTGACTAATCTGCATACATCAACTCCATCAACTAATCAAGATGTAACAACACAGCCAACCAACCCACTTACAGCAACAAAGCCAGCATTCCACCAATATTTATAGAAAGATGGCAGCTCCGATCACGCTTTGCTCACACAAGCACAAAGCCAAAGGCACCAGCCTGAAGATGGAGAGTGGGACCTCATTGAAACCTAGCCAAGATACTCTCAATCTTACATGGGAAAAGACCTGAATACACCAAAACCTGCATACCTGTACCCGTGAAAATCTACAACACACACACACACATACATACATAAATGTAGTCATTGTCTTTTCTCTAATTAAACAGATTGTTTTCACCATTTCACAGTCTGTCATCTTCATTCAATTTCAACTTTAATTTCAATTTTAATGGATTTGTATGCCGCCCAATTCCAGAGGACTCCGGGCGGCTTACATAAAAACAGTTTAACAAAGAAGATATTAAAAATTAAAAATATAAGACAGAACGAATTTTTTAAAAAGACACAACATGCACTCGATCTTAGTGGGGCTGAAGGTCAATCAAGATCAGCAGCCCCAGGCCTGCCGGAACAGCCAGGTCTTAACAGACTTTTGGAAGGCTGAGAGAGTGGAGAGGGTCCGGATTTCAGGGGGTAGGTCATTCCAGAGGGTCGGGGCAGCTACAGAGAAGGCTCTCCTCCCAGGAGCCACCAGACGACATTGTGCAGTCAATGGCACCTGGAGAAGACCCACCCTGTGCGATCTTATTGGGCGCTGGGAGGTATATTGCAGGAGGCAGTCACGGAGATATCCAGGTCCTAGGCCATGTAGGACTTTAAAGGAATAACCAACACCTTGAAGTGTGTTCAGAGACTAATAGGGAGCCAGTGCAGCTCATGGAGGATAGGTGTAACATGGGTGTATCTAGGTACACCCAGTATCGCTTGCGCGGCTGCATTCTGGACCAATTGTAGTTTCCGAACACTTTTCAAGGGCAGTCCCATGTAGAGTATGTTACAGTAGTTGAGCCTTGAGGTGATGAGAGCATGAGTGACCATTTGGAGTGCCTCCCAGTCCAGATAGGGACGCAACTGGTGCACCAGGCAAACCTGGGCAAAAGCTCCCCTGGTCACAGCTGACAGATGGTGTTCTAAAGTCAGTTGTGAATCCAGGAGAACACCCAAGTTGCGAGCCCTCTCTGACAGGTGTAAGATTTCACCCCCCAGGTAAATAATCCAGATATTCCATCTTGGAATATCTGGACTATCTTTGGGGGGCAGCATCCAAAGCCACTCAGTCTTGTCAGGGTTGAGCGCAAGCTTGTTCATTCCCATCCAGACCCTGACAGCTTCCAGGCACTGGCACATTACTTCCACCGCTTCACTGAGTATCGTCCACATACTGGTGGTATTTAATCCTGTACCGACGAATGATCTCACCCAGCAGCTTCATGTAGATGTTAAATAGGATGGGGGACAGGACCGAGCCCTGTGGCACCCCGTATTCAAGAGGCGTAGGGGTCGACCTCTGTCCTCCGAGCAACACTGACTGCAACCTGCCAGAGAGGTAAGAGGAGACCCACCGTAGAATGGTGCCTCCCACTCCCACCTCCCGTAACTGTCGCAGAAGGATACCATGGTCAATGGTATTGAAGGCTGCTGAGAGGCCAAGAAGCACCAGGATAGAGGAATGACCTCTATCCCTGGCTCGCCAGAGATCATCGGTCAGTGTGACCAAAGCGGTTTCGGTGCAGTAACCAGGCCTGAAACCAGATTGAAAGGGATCTAGATAATCCACTTCATCCAAGGACCGCTGGAGTTGGGAGGCCACCACCTTCTCAACAACCTTCCCTAAAATTGGGAGGTTGGAAATTGGACGGTAGTTTTTAAAGGCAACCTTCCTTCAAAGGTTGCGGGAAAGACCCCTCCCAAAGAGAGGTGTTTACAATCCTCTGGATCCAGCCATGTGTCACCTCCCTGCTGGTTGAAACCAACCAGGAGGGGCACGGGTCCAGTAGGCAGGTGGCGGCACTCATCGCTCCTATGGCCTTGTCCACTTCCTCAGGAGTGGCAAGCTGGAACTCACTCCATAAAATTTGATCAAGGCTCTCCCTCGGCATCTCTGCTGGCACTGTCCAAGCGGAGTCTAGGTCCATCCGAATCTGAGTGACTTTGTCCGACAGAAACTGAACAAATTCCCCTGTAAGGGTTCACTCGCATCCCTCCCTTTCAGGAGGGAGTGGGTTATCCTAAACAGGGTGGCCGGGCGAGATTCTGCAGATGCAATAAGGGCGGAAAAATTAGCACATTTTGCCGCCCGTATCGCCACTTGATAAGCCCTAATAAAGGATCTTAGTAGTGTTCGGTCGGATTCAGAGTTACTAGCCCTCCAACATCGCTCTTGGCGTCTCTTTTGGCGCTTCATCTCCCAGAGTTTTTCGGTAAACCAAGGTGCCCTCCTGGATCCACTGTCACGGAGAGGCCGCAAAGGCGCAATCTGATCTAATGCCATAGCCGCTGCTGTATTCCAGGTAGCGACCAAGGACTCAGTTGGATTGTGGGCAAGGGAGTCAGGTATCTCCCCAAGCTCCGTCTGAAATCCCAATGGATCCATCAGGTGCCTGGGGTGGAACCACTTAATCAGCTCCACCTCCCTGTGGTGGGGGAGTAGCTTCTGAAAATCAAGCCTCAGCAGGAAGTGAACTGACTATGACAAGGGCGAGATCTCAATCCCCTTTAATTCCAGATCACGTCTCCACTGTCCCGAGAGAAACACAAGGTCGAGCATGTGTCCTGCCACATGAGTCGGACCCTGAATTACCTGGGTCAAGTCCATGGTTGCCATGGAAACCATGAACTCCTGGGCCCCATCTGAGAGTTCACCCAGAAATGGCAGGTTGAAGTCCCCCAGTACTATAAGTCAGGGGAACTCAACCGCCAGTCCGGCTACTGACTCTAGGAGCGCAGGCAGGGCTGTTGTGATGCAGCTGGGAAGTAGGTATGTCAACAACAAGCCCACTTGACCCCCTAGGTCCAACTTCACAAGGAGGGACTCACACCCGACATTCTCTGGAGCAGGGATCCTGCGAGGAGCTAATTACTCCTTCATTGTAGGTACCATATTTTTCGGACTATAAGACGCACCAGAGTAAAAGATACACCAAGATTTCAAAGAGGTAATTTTTTAAAAAAGAAATGTCCTCCCCAGCCCCCAGAAGCACTCTGCAGGCCTCCCAAACCCACTGCATGCCCTGTTTTTTGTGTGAAAAAACCAGAGAGAGCTTGGGAAGCCTGCAAAGTGCTCCTGAGGCTGGGAAGGGCAAAAATGTGACATATGGGGAGATTGGGAGGTGAAAATGTCCCATTTTTCACAAAAATGGGGCATGCAGAGCATTTGGGAGGCCTGTAGAGTGCTCCAGGGGTTGGGGAGGGCAAAAATGAGTGAAAATGGGTCAATTTTCACTCATTTTTGCCCTCCCCAGCCTTCAGGAGCACTTTACAGGCCTCCCAAACCCTCCACAGGTCTCAATTTTTTTGCAAAAAATGGGCCTGTTTTCTACTCATTTTTGTCCTCCCCACCCCCCAGGAGCACTTTTCAGGCCCCCCAAATCCTCTGCATGTCCATTTTTGCAAAAAAAATTGGATATGCAAGGAAGGTTTTCGGAAGGCTGTATTCAGTGTATAAGATGCACACAGATTTTTACCCTCTTTTGGGGGGAAGGTGCGTCTTATACTCCAAAAAATACAGTATTTCAAGTCTTTCCATATTTTTGCATGCAATAATCTCACTGTAGTTACCATATAAAAATTGTCCATAATTATTTTCCAGTTGTTTAGAAAATATTAGTCCCAGAAAGAAAAGATCTGTTTTCAGAGGAATATTAATGTTTAAAATTATTTTATTACTGTAAGTACTTCAATCCACAAATTTGTTATTAGTTAGCTAATATGGATTATATTGTCCTAAACTATTATACAGAAACCAGCATATCAGCAAAAAGTTCAGATGATGGTCATGATTACTCAATCATATCAACATGCATCCTTTGTCCATGCATCCAACTCACCCATACATTCAAATGAGCAGGGCTTCTATTACATGTTATAAGTGTCATCTTGAATTTTTTAATCATATCCCATGAATATGTAACTTTTTCCACATTTTGCTGTGAATGGATTTGGGTGTTTATAAACTGTACCATCCCCTCTCCAACCCACTGCCTTTTAAATTACTCTGATTTGTTTTACTGTTGCTTTCAAAGAGATTCTTTATCCATTTAAAAAGTTCTTACTATTATTGTTTCTTTGGGTTTTTTTTTAATTTGTTGTGCTTTTATGTCTGTGTTTGTTTTAAATAAATAATTTATTACTTCCCCACAAAATAAATCTTTTTTAAAAAAAATCTGGATTTGTTGCCCACATGCAGGATTAATTAGTGTGACATTTGGGTTGGATTGATTGTAGCTGTTAGCACAAGCAAACATAGTTAGTATATCAAACTCCAAGTCCTTATTTTGTTGATGAGTGGTGAAAACAGTGGCTAACACATCCAAGTGGTCATATAGAAGCAACAATCAAGGTTTTGTTAATAATTAATCGATCATACATATTTAATCAATAAATTCTGCACTAAGTGACAATTCTGTGTGGTCTTCAGTTGAGGCTCTGGGGTTTTGGATCATCAGGTTGTCAAAGGAATGTGAATGAATATTTTGCATCTTCATTACCAAGTTATATGAAAGATGCCCATATCTAAATTAACACTAACAGGGAATGGATACAAAGAACTGAATGGAGATTAGAGTCAAAGTTCTACTATTTTGAAAAATTGAAAATAAATCATGAGAATCAAAGAGCATTGGGGGGGGAGTTATTAAGTACTCAGATGTGAGATTAATAAACTAATAAAAATATGCCAACTTTTTAAAGATTGATCTCTATATGAAAAGAGAGCAAGGTAACCACCGTAACATATTTTGAAAGGAGAAAGATTTGAGTTATACAACAGTACTGAAGCAACAAGAGAAACAAGAACTCTGGGAAAGAATCACCCCAAGTTAAAGCAAATATGACCTTCAGGCCAAAGGCACAGATCATCAGCAATGTGGCATCTAGCCCAACTTGAGTATGCTGGCTGGAAACTGATGGACACTTCCTCCCAGATGGAGATTGAACACAGCAGTCTCACCATAATGACAGTGATAGCTCTCCATGTACAACTGCAAAGGGTTTTTCTTTGCATTTCTTAAGAATGACGAGAACATCAGAAGAGTAGATGACATCATCCTCAGTCCAGGGGTGAAATTCAGCAGGTTCTGATCAGTTCTGGAGAACCAGTAGTGGAAATTTTGAGTAGTTCGGAGAACCGGCAAATACTACCTCTGGCTGGCCCCAGTGTGGGGTGGGAATGGAGATTTTGCAGTATCCTTCCCCTGGAGTGGGATGGGAATGGAGATTTTGCAGTATCCTTCCCCTGCCATGCCCACCAAGCCATGCTCACAGAACCAGTAATAAAAAAATTGAATTTCACCACTGCCTCAGTCTCTTGCTATCACTACTTCTGATCCTTTGATAAGGGCTCTTTGCAAAAACTAGAGAAAGAAAACTATGAAATACCAAGTAGGAAATCAAATTCAAGGGTATAGAAGAATTCAGGGAGAGGTTTTAAAAAGAATCCAAAATATTTGTTTACTATTTTGCCTTCATGCAAATAATTTAACCTTTAGTTCCATAATTATTTTTATTTACAATTGACATAAATATAATGAAACCTTGTGTTTTAGCTGGCTGAAGATCTTTCATCAAAATTTTGCAGGTTAAATTTGTGAAGTTATAATAAGTATAAGTATAATCTTTATTGTCATTGTATTTAAATGCAATGAAATTGATTTTAACCTCATTGGTGCAAAATTATAACAGAAACAAAAAAAGAAAGAAAAAGAAAAAAACTAGCATGTGCATAGAGTGATTGTGGTTGTATTTAAAAGTCTCACAACGCAAGGATAGAAACTATCTTTAAACCTGTTTGTTCGGCTGACTATACTTTGATGTCTTCTGCCTGATGATAGAAGTGCAAAGAGACACTGACCAGGGTGTGAATCATCTCTGAGTATCTTCCTTACTCTGCTAAAGCAGCGAGATCTGGCGATGTCATCCAGTGGTGTCAGAGGGCAACCAATGGTTTCTTGTGCCAAATTGATCACTCTCTGTAGTGCCTTCCTGTCTGCAGCTGTTAAACCAGCATACCATACTGTAATACAATATGTGAGGACACTTTCTATGGTGGACCAATAGAAAGAGGTCATCAGCTGTTGTTCCACCTGATTTTTTTGCAGGACTCTAAGGAAATGAAGTCTTTCCAATCACCAGAGATGTGTTGTTTTTCCAGGTGAGATCTTGACTAATAAGCACTCCCAAGAATTTAAAAGAGGAAATCCTCTCAACACAGCCCCCTCGATATACAGTGGGGCAGGTTCCTCTCTGTGCTTCCAAAAATCTAGCACCATCTCCTTTGTCTTACTAGTATTTAGATGTAAGTTGTTTCTTGAGCACCATGCGGATACCTTCTGGACTTCTTCCTGATTCAACACACCTCCACTCAATCAGGACACAACCAAGCTCCCACCCAATCAGTTCAAACCCCCACTGGCAGTTAAAAGGAAGAAACAGCCAAGATCTCACATTGCTCCTGGAAGCACCAAGCCTGAAGAAGCCTGAAGATGATGAATGAGACCGTCGAAATGTCGCCAAGACAACTCCAATTTTACGCGGGAGAAAACCCGAATAACTAGAGACCCACATACATACATACATACATACATACATACATACATACATACATACATACATTCGTAGATGTTCACGGGTGTAGGTATGCTGGATTGTTGTATTCGGATCTTTTCCCATGTAAGATTGAGATTGTCTTAGCAACGTTTCAGCGAAATCTCACTCGCCATCTTCAGGCTGGGTTTGGGGTTTAAAGTGGGATCGGAGCTGCTGTCTTTCTATAAATCTTGGTGGGGGGGGTGGTGGAGTGCTGACTTTGTTTCAGTAAGTGGAATGATCAACAAAGGACCCTCATCCACCACCCAGGCCGTTACAACACAAAACAACAATAGACACATAGCCAGCACCAATCAGCACCAATCTAGCAATTACACAACCAATCATTCCACTTACTGAAACAAAGTCAGTACTCCACACACCCGCACCAAGATTTATAGAAAGACGGCAGCTCCAATCACACTTTAAGCCCAAAACCCAGCCTGAAGATGGCGAGTGAGACCTCGCTGAAACATTGCCAAGACAATCTCAATCTTACACGGGAAAAACCCCAAAGTTTGGTGTAGTGAATATGAAGTCAGGCTAGAAACTGGAAAAGTGTTCTGCCTTAGATAAGATTTAGACTTCTGTGTTACTGCACATGAGGGAACAATGTTGCTGTCATTATGAGATGGTTGTGTAAGTGTTGCTCTCATATTTCTGTGAATGTTCATGTTCTGCCTAGAGGGTACTCCAAATAAGTTGGAAGTAGGATCAACCAATCAGCATGCATCTCCAAACAATCTGTAGTTGAGATATGGGAAGCATGTGGGTCAGCCCATCTGCAACCATCTGCAATCTACAATTACCCAAACCTTTTGCAGTGTAGATATGCATCAATGCATATCTGCAGTTGTGAACAAATCTAAATCAAACTTAAAGCACAAAGCTAGCTGGGTGATCTTGGAACAGTCACTCTCACTCAGTCCTAGGAAAAAGGCAATGGCAAACCACTTCCAAAATCTTGCCAATAAAACTATAGGGACTTGTTAGGGCAGTCACTGATTGTCAACAATGATTTTAAGGCACAGGGGGGAAATCTAGATGTCCCAATGTTTACTGAATGTTAACTTTTACTATATTCCACAGCTGATGTAAATATTTATAAAATACTCAGTACAGATTTCATATTCTGCATTGGTTAAAGTATAGTGGAACCATATTTTATCAGGCTGTAAACATTAATACTTTCCTTTATTTATTTGTTTGTTTGTTTATTATTTATTAATTTTGTTTGGCACCCATCTCGCTACAAGACTACTTTTCATCTTCTGATTCACCGATAGGAACTGCTCTGATTGTTAAGTGCATTTCTCCAGTAAATCTGAATGTGTTTATGAACTGGAAAATGTGTGTTTCTCCATCACTGCAGGAGACTAATGCTAATAAGTCAACAAGTTACTGTTGGTTTGCTCCATTCAGATTGGATTATCAAGTTGTTGTTTTTCTTGTCACTGCAGAATGTTGCAATTTTCTACATAAGAAAAATCAAAAAATTCAGTTCACCCATACACCACCACCATCACTCCGCCATTAAGTAGCTAAGAATTCCTTGTTAGCAACCTTCTGTGCTTATCCTTTGCGAAGGAAACCAAATGAATTGCTTGCAGTGTTCCCTGTTGGCATTGCTATCTTGAACTTTTGAGTTTCTAAATGCCTCAGAAACAAAGAAAAGAGAAAGCAAACCAATAAACAGAACATAAAAGCTGTTTAACGGGTACACAACAAAGCAAAATACAGACATTCATTCAAGGGTTTTCTTTTACATTTCACAAATTAAATTAGAAGCTTCTTTTCAGCCAATTGAAGTTCTTTGATAAGTGTAAGAAAGCAACTGTTGTCTATAACCAGCTGATTGTACATGGGGAAAAAATTCCAGGAAAGAATCAGTTCTGTGTGGAGATTCCAAGGCAAAATTATCTTCTTATAAAGAGGAAAACGCTAATGGAAGTGGGTGGATTTTTTTTTGTTGAAACCTCAATTAGAGAATGAGAAGAGTTGGAGCAAAATTAAAATAAAGTTGTTAAAGCAAAATTTATACTGACCCCGTTTTCTCAATCTCCCCATAATACCTTATGAAAGGCTACCAGTTTATAAATTTCCTTACTCTGCCAAGAGGGTACATATTATATATAGTAGAGCTATATTTTTCCAAATGTAGTTTGAACTCAGTGAAAACTATAGAGTTGTATTTAAATGGCAACAACTGAATAAAATAGATTTACTCAAAATTATAAATGAGGGGCAGGAAGAATATTTTTTTTCATTCTATTATTCCTTCATTCAATTTACATATTGTGTTTCCCATTAAGCAGCATATATAGTATTCTCTTGTCCATTTTTCCTTTCTAGAAATAGTCATGTGAAGAGGGCTGAAGAATAGCAAGGAACCCAATATTAGCCAGCAAGCTTCCTTTATAGACTAAGATTTTAGTTGGGTCTTTAGTGCATTTATATTTCTCTGGCTAACCTGAAAATTTAACAGAACCAATAATCCTTAAAATTCCAAAGGCAATCAGTTGCTAATTGTTATCCATGTATGAAGTGAAACTACGTATACTGAAGCTTTCTGCCTCTTGAGATATGCTCGGTCCAACAATATCATGCCATTTATTTGTTTGCTTATTTATTTATTTATTTATTTTATTCATTCATTCATTTATTAATAAATAGATTTGTAACTGAAATTGATTTGCAAGATCTGCCACAATTTACAGTTGCAGAATTAATATGAAAGTTAAATAGTAAAAGCTACATACAAAAAAAAATTTGTGAGAAATCTCTCTGCAAAAGAATATTTTCTAAAAGTTGGATGCAAAAAGTAAGAGAGAGAATAAGAGTTTGCAACAGAGAAAAGTATTTTCTCAAAAAAAAAAAAACCTGCCAAAAGGAAAAAAAATGGTATTTTAAAACGCTTCATTGGGAATTTGTACCATACAGTATGCAATATTTCTACATATTCAGGAAAGTTGCAAACAAAATTGGTTATGGACTTTTTATTAGATCTTTTTAAAATAAACATGTAAAAAATCTAATAGACTGGAATATTTCCCTACTGATATAGACAATGAAAGAGGTTGGATTTCTTCTGTTTCAGTGTTCTTAGTTGTCAGTACCGTATTCTAAATATCTTTTGTCTTGTGTTTCCTGAAGAAGAAATAATTTCTTCTGCATCTGCAGCAGATGTGGGTTCCTACCAGTTCGCACCAATTCGGTAGAACCGGTTCGTCAAATCTACCGAACCGGTTAGAAGAGGTTCCACCAGTGGACCCGGAAAGCAGGCCACACCTAGAGAAGAGGTTCCAAAAAATTTTGAAACCCACCACTCACACACACACACACACACACACACACACAGACTCACACACACAGACTCACACAGAGAAAGAGAAAGAGAAAAAAAGGAAGAAATAAATAAATAAATAAGAAAGAAAGAAAAAGTGAGAGAGAGATGAAAGAAAAAAAGGAAAAAGGGGCAGAGAGACAAAAGGAAGGAAAGAGAGAGAGAGAGAGAGAAAGAAAACACACAGGTCACATGGCCAGCAAGCCACTCCCACAAAGGAGGCCACACCCACAGAGTAGGTTCGAAAAAATTTTGAAACCCACCACTGATCTGCAGTCTTGTAGATTCATAAAAGTCTCATCAATACAAATTGCTGAATTGTATTTACATTTATTTTATTCATATTTCATGTTTCTAGACCACCCACCCTCAAACAGCAGCTTCAAGCAATGTAGTCTGTTCTACTTGTTCTCTCACCTGAATAAATTTTATTTTTATTTTATTTATTTTTAGTTATTTTATTTAGTTTGTCAAACATGTACAAGATAACAGGTATAAGTATAAACATGGACATGAACAAAGGAAATGAGTACAAATAAATGGGGATAGTAGGACAGGGACATTAGGCAAGCTGATGCACTTATGCACACTCTCTTTACGGACCTCTTAGGAATCGGGTGAGATTGAAGTTTAAGGTTGAAGCAGTGGGGGTTTGAGTCAGGTAGAGCATTCCAGGCCTTGCTGAAGTCGTATTTTCTGCAATCGAGTTTGGAGTGGTTAACCTTGAGTTTGTATCTATTGTTTGCCGGTGTATTATTGAGATTGAAACTGAAATAGCCATTGGCAGTATGGTGATATGCTTAATAATTGCCATTCTCTATCAATAATTTCTTGATGTTTAATTATGATTCACAAAGAATAAGTGTTCACTGCTGCCATTAATTTGTAAATTCTCAAATAATTTTAGAAAACAAATTACAAGACAGATTATCTTCCTTTTTAAATTGCTTAAATATGTTTAACCCTGCCTTTTTCATCTAAGAGGGTACCTAATATAATCTCTACTGAAAATGAAATGTGCTGTATGTTAAAAAGAGTAACACAGTCAGTAAAAAGCTTTCTCTGTAAAACAATTCCTGCAATAAAAATGACAAGATGAATAAAATAGTGAGTTTTCAAGATTTCAAATTTCATAAACAGTATTTATTGATGAAAGAACAAGAGCCGTGGTAGTGCACTGGTTAGAATGCAGTATGCCGACTGAAGAATGCAGTATGCTGACTGCGAGGAGTTCAATTCTGAACAGGTTCAAGGTTGACTCAGCCTTCCATCCTTCTGAGGTGGGCAAAATGAGGACCCAGACTGTTGGAAGCAGATAAGTGTAAGATACAGAAGGATCTTGAGAAACTTGAACATTGGGCACTATCTAACACAATGAAATTCAATGGTGAAAAAAGTAAGGTTCTACATTTAGGCAAGAAACAAAATGCACAGGTACAGTATAGGGGGTACCCTGCTCAATAGTAGTAACTGTGAGAGGGTTCTTGAAGCCCTAGTGGGCAACCATTTAAATATGAGCCAGCAGTGTGCAGCAACTGCCAAAAAAGCCAACACAGTTCTAGGCTACATAAACAGAGGGATAGAATCAAGATCACGTGAAGAGTTAATACCACTTTATAATGCCTTGGAAAGCTACACTTGGAATACTGCATTCAGTTTTGGTCCCCACAATGTAAAAAAGATGTGGAGACTCTAGAAAAAGTGCAGAGAAGAGCAACAAAGATGATTAGGGGACTGGAGGCTAAAACATATGAAGAATGGTTGCAGGAACTGGGTACGTCTAGTTTAATGAAAAGAAGGACTAGGGGAGACATGATAGCAGTGTTCCAATATCTCAGGGGTTGCCACAAAGAAGAGAGAGTCAAACTATTCTCCAAGGCACTTGACTGTAGAACAAGAAGCAATGGGTGGAAACTAATCAAGGAGAGAAACAACTTAAACTGAGGACAAATTTCCTGAGAATTAGAACAATTCTAATCTTGCCTCCAGATGTTGTGAATGCCCCAACACTGGAAGTCTTTAAGAAGATGTGGATAGCCATTTGTCTGAAATGGTATAGGGTTTCCTGCCTAGGCAGGGGGTTGGACTAGAAGACCTCCAAGGTCCCTTCCAACTGTGGTATTGTATTATTGTATGCTGATTCTGTAAACCGTTTAGAGGGGACTGTACAGCACTGTGAGGTTGTATATAAATGTGCTATTGCTATTTCTCTTGCTATTTACAAATAATACCTTCAGTTCCTGAAACAGAGAATGCTCCAAGGTGAACAACTGAAATGATATATGGCTAGAATGCTGAACGTATCGAACACTGAAGATTTTCAAAATGCGCTAACATTAAATATTGTTTTTAATTGGACAACCTCTGCATAATCCCTTCCTCTATAGATGCCAGAGACATCATTTCTTCGCTCTCTGAAAAACCATACATACATACATACATACAGACATACATACAGACAGACAGACAGACAGACAGACAGACAGACAGCCTTGTGTATGTCTACTGCTTGAATTTCAATAGCTAGAATTTATACTAAAAAATAGGCTAAACTTCTAAAGGTATGATACTCATAAACTTGCAGCAATTACGGAAAGTGTGACTTTTGGTTGAATCCAGGTGTCTACCAGTTTAAAGCTAACATAGAAAATGAAAAAAATATGATACAAGGGCAATTCATCAGGATGCAGCAAAGTGTAATACAAAAGGTTTCTAGGAAGAGTGTCTTTGCCCTGACATATGATTGAACCCTGAACCACTAAATTGGGTGAGTTGGCCCAGGGCAAAAGGTGAAACTTAGCCACTTGGGACCCACATTACTTGGGAAATTAACTAATTAGGAACTTACGGCCGTGACGTCAAAGTAGTTTCTAGTTCCACAGCTGGCTTGGCACTAGCTAGGTTAATAGAGAATCAGAGGGCTAAAAAGGTCAGCCCTTCCAGGACAACTGCTCCTTTCCCATTCTTTTTTCTTGTTTCTAGGCTCAGGATACCCACAGCATTCAAACAGACTCGGGGGGGGGGGAGGAGAATTCATTGGTTGTTGGGTTTTTTTCTCTCCCTCTGAAATTCAGGACAAGGAAGGACCACTTCCACTCTGTGTAATTGTTAATTATATGGGAGGAAGTTGACTAACAATCAGAACCATTGGCATCCTCTTAATTCCATGGCAGCTTTCCCATATTAAATTATTGGAGTCATTAGTTGTCTATTTGTGACTCTCAAAGGAAGCTGTGCTAAGCTTTGATTTTATTGGTAACCTGATGACAAAAAGCCATTGAACATCTATTACAATATTACAATGTTCTCTCCATGGACTACCGGACATGCATTTACTAGTGAGTGTGGTTTACAAGAATAAGCCTAGCGATCAGGCTGTGCACTTCAGTGTAGAATATTTCTTATTACAGTTCAGGCATTCTGAAATGTGGAAGCATTTTATTACAGTCTCTTGTCACCCATTCATCTCAATTAATGTCAACCCCAATGTAAGATCCTTTAGTACTAATTATTACTAGCCATCAGTCCTTCTGTAGGATAGATTTCAAACTGGGGGAAAATGTAATTCTGAAACAGAGAGCATAATTTGATGCCACATTGAAGCAGTTTTATTCCCCAGACCTTATAAAAGGGGCCATTCGATTATAATTTTTCATTTGACCAAAGGAAGACAAGGTTAAAAACCTGGAAAGAAATTCTATGATATTAATTTCATTACCCTTATTCAGGTGATTCAGTGTGGTTGCTTCTGCCATAACTCTTCCTCCTTTTTTTCCTACACTTCTCTTCCTACACTTCTAATTTTGTAGAATGTGACCCTAACTGACTTCTGCCTCTTCCAATTGCACAATTCTTGATTTCAAGTAGTTATTGAAGCCTTATTTTAAAAGAGAAAAGTAAGAAAGGGAGCATCCATTTCTCCATATTCACATTGCCTCCTGTGCTGTCCGAGTTCTTGAATTATCTGCATTTCTCTCTGGGTTTAGATTCTTGCTAGGGTGTATTAGGCACAGTTGGAGAACCTTCATCCATATTCAGTGGTGGGTTTCACAATTTGTTACCACTGGTTCGCAGGCACCCCTTCCATACATTCCCCTGGCTTTCCGCACATGCGCTTTGCTCATGTGTACACCTACCATGCATGTGGTTCCACCCCAGGTGCCTTATGGACCCTTTGGGCTTTCAGACGGTGCTCGGTGTTGTTCCTGATACCCTTGCCCGCAGTCCGGCGGAGACCCTGGTTGCTGCTTGGAACTCAGCAGCATCAGAGGCTCTTAACTGGATTGCGCCTTTACGGCCGATCCGAGGCAGTGGATCCAGGAGGGCTCCTTGGTTTACTGAGGAACTCCGGGAGATGAAGCGCCAAAAGAGACGCCTAGAGCACCGCTGGAGATCCAGTAAGTCCGAGTCAGACCGAGCACTATTAAAATCCTGCATCAGAGTTTACCTTAGGGCAATTAGGACGTCAAAAAGAACTCATATTGCCACTCTGATAGCTTCCGCTGAGTCGCACCCAGCCGCCTTGTTTAGGATAACCCGTTCCCTCCTGAACAGGAGGGATACGAGTGACCCTTTGCGAGGTAGAGCTGAGGAATACATCCAATTTCTCACGGATAAAGTTGCTCGGCTTCGGGAGGACCTGGACTCCAATTGTGCAGAGCCAGCCGAGGCACCAGGGGAGAATCTGGAGCGACATCTCTGGATTGATTTTCAACTCGTTACCCCTGAGGAAGTGGACAAGGCCATGGGAGCTGTGAGTGCCTCCACATGTGTGCTGGACCCATGCCCCTCCTGGCTGGTTGCGAACAGCAGGGAGGTGACACGGAGCTGGATCCAGGCGGTAGTTATCGCCTCCCTTCGGGAGGGGTTCTTTCCCCCCGCTCTAAAGGCGTCTGTGGTGAGACCCCTCCTGAAGAAGCCATCTTTGGATCCAGCCATCTTAAATAACTATCGTCCAGTCTCCAACCTCCCCTTTGTGGTGAAGGTTGTTGAGAAAGTGGTGGCCTCTCAGCTCCGGCAGTCCTTGGATGAAACTGATTATCTAGATCCCTTTCAGTCGGGATTCAGGCCTGGCTACAGCATGGAAACCACTTTGGTCACACTGACTGATCTCTGGAGAGTCAGGGATGGGGGTCATGCCTCCGTCCTAGTGCTCCTTGACCTCTCAGCGGCCTTCGATACCATCGACCATGGTATCCTTCTGCGATGACTGCGGGAGGTGGGAGTGGGAGGCACCGTCCTACGGTGGTTCTCCTCTTACCTCTCGGACAGGTCGCAGTCGGTGTTGGTTGGAGGGCAGAGATTGACCCCTAGGCCCCTGAATTATGGGGTGCCACAGGGTTCGGTCCTGTCCCCCCTCCTCTTTAATATCTACATGAAACCGCTGGGTGAGATCATTCGACGGCACGGGATAAAATATCATCAGTATGCGGATGATACACAATTGTATCTGTCCGCCCCGTGCCAACTCAGTGATGTGTCAGTGCCTCGAGGCTGTTAGGGTCTGGATGGGGGTTAACAAGCTTGCACTCAATCCGGATAAGACCGAGTGTCTGGTGTGTTTCCCTCACACCAATTGGCCAAGTATTCCATCTCTCAGGCTGGGGGGTCAAACAGTACGCCCCTCAGACAGGGTTCACAATTTGGGAGTCCTCTTGGACCCACAGCTGACTTTTGAACATCATTTGTCGGCTGTGACCAGGGGGGCATTTGCCCAGGTTTGCCTGGTGCACCAATTGCGTCCCTACCTGAACCGGGAGGTCCTCGCAACAGTCACTCGTGCCCTTGTGACCTCAAGACTGGACTACTGCAACGTGCTCTACATGGGGCAGCCCTTGAAGAGCATTCGGAGACTTCAGCTTGTCCAGAATGCAGCCGCGCGAGCGATTGTGGGTGCACCTTGGTACACCCACGTCACACCTATCCTCCGCAAGCTGCACTGGCTGCCTATTGGTCTTCGGATACGCTTCAAGGTGCTAGTCATCACTTATAAAGCCCTTCATGGTATTGGACCTAGGTACTTGAGAGACCGCCTGCTGCCAATTACCTCCAACAGACCGATTAGATCCCACAGATTAGGCCTCCTCCGAATTCCATTCACTGGCCAATGCCGATTGGCTACCGCCCGGAGGAGGGCCTTCTCTGTGGCTGCTCCGGCCCTCTGGAACGAGCTCCCCATGGAGATTCGGACCCTCACCACCCTCCAGGCTTTCCGCAAAGCCCTTAAAACTTGGCTGTTCCCACAGGCCTGGAGCTGATGAGTTCTTGTCCCCGCTCGAATGGTGTGGCTGTTGATTGTTTTTAAATTGTGGTATTGTTTTGTCCGTGTCTTTTTTTTTCCTGTTTGTATTTCCCCCCCCCCTTGACTTGGTTTGTGAGGCGCCCTGAGTCCCTCTGGGAATAGGGAGGCATAGAAATACAATAAAATCAAAATCAAAATTGAAATGTGCCCAGCCTTAAAAATGTGCCTAAATAGGATGGCATAAAGCCGGTACGAATAAGCAGGCCCACCCACGGTTTCCGTTACCAGTCCAGGCAAACCAGCCCAAACTGGCTGAATACCACCCCTGCCCATATTATATATTACAACCTGGGAGTAGAATAACATGTATTATAGGAAATCATTGGTTGTAGGAAGTCATGGGATGACTAAAAACAGTTTAAAGTTAACATAGAAAATGTTAGACATTTTGCCCATATTATTGCCAATTCTTCTGCTGCCTTTGTCAAAAGATAACATGGTACCTCTATTCCATGCACATAATCTAATACTGGTTGATGAAAGGCCAACTACTGTATTATGTTTTTTAAAGAAGCATAATCCAAATCAAAGGCACTTACAATTTTGCCCTTCAGTACATTGCTGCCACTTATATTCCCATTATTTAATATTTGAAGTAGCCAGTACTTACTGACATTATAGGTTTTGCTCTGCTCCTCTTCATTGTTATTGGATCAATTTAAATGTCTTCCATCCCCTGCCACTTGAACATTTTTCTGAATTAACAACACACGGAACTGACTCAGATATTTTTTACAGGCAAGGCAGCTTTTCCACCACTAAGCTATGACAACATCTCCTCTTCTTCCTCTGATCTCACTCACCCCAAAACCCTAGGAAAAAATCCAGGATCGGTTAAAAGTAAAGGCATTTCTAAAACACCTTCATCTATTTCCCCCCTGGAGCTACATAACCCCAAACAATATGTGTAAGACCACTATTAACCTGATGAGGGAGGATCTAAGATATTCTTCACCCAAAAGGAGTAAGAGGCAAACAAAGTTATCAGTACAAAATTTGCCCTACTGCAAAAGAATGAAGATTGCAGGGACGCAAAGTGACTTGAGTTTTCCTTTCATCCTATTCCCCTCCAAGCAACTCTGCTGAAACAAGGTAGCTTGGTGCAGGGGGTAACTTCAGACAAACTGGTTTTTTTAAAAAATCCTTTTCTGTTTCTGCTGGGCATTCTACGGACAGATTTCAAAAGACTGCTTTGCTAATGAAAAACACACTGGCTCTTAAAATTAAGTTAACTCCTTTTATATATTTATTTATTTATTTATATATATATATTAAAGAGAAAAGATGAAGATGAAGAAGAAAAGGGAAAAAAGGAAAGGAAAGACCCTCTTTGATTTCATTGGTATAGATATTAGAACCACATTGTTCATCACGATATATTTGGTCTTAGAAAAATACACTGTAGTTCTTATAAGCACAGAATCAGTGGTTTTACATAGAATCTTTTTCACCCCATTATTGGAGAGGGATGGCTTAGAAAATATTGGAGAGAACTGGAAGGATGGCTTAGAAAATATTGTGTCAAAAGATAACTTAGAGAATTGTTTCAATATTCAAAAATTTTTATAGCATATTTGAAGCAGGACTGGTAGAAAAAAAGAAACTATTTTTTGTGTTTAAATATTTGTATGTTGCCTGCTCCAACAATGTGGCTTTAGGTGGCTTAGTTACAAAATTCACACACAATATTCAAACAAACCATTAAATTCCAGCCACATAAAACTTCAAGGCACAATATAAATCAAATAACATTCTATTCATTTTTGAGATTTTTTTTCAGTTCGCTAGCTATTGTTGATAGAATTGGACTACACCATTCCTGTCATACTTATATGTTTACTAGATCGGAAAGCAGTGATGAAATGCCATGTGTTTATGTGTGTGTAAGAGAGAAAGAGATGTGGGTGGGGGAGAGACAGAGACAGAGACTGTACATATGTGATATCATAATGTGCATACAAGGGGAAAGCTTGTGTTGCGTCAATGTGACACAGATTTCATCATTTGTCCTCCCTTAGCTACCCTCCAGAGGACTCCAACAGAATGTTTTGTGATGCATTGCTTTTGTGTTAGCATTAACTAACATCAAAGGAGTTTTATTAATTATGGTATTTGGCTAATATGTTCAAGCAGTGCCCTAGGCCTCTTAGGGATCCCCCTCTCCCTTTCCCGGTATTTTAATCTGGTATTCTTCAGATACAATAACAATAAAATCAGAAAAAGAAGGGTGTCTTGCTTCTCTTACCTGTTTCCTTATTTTCAGAAGAATGTGGGAAATAGATGGATCTAAATCTCTCCTGTTGTGATTTCTACAAGTCCTGCTGCTCATAATTTCTCATGTTCCTTACTTCCTTGCTTCTGTATAACATATGTAGGAGATTTTTTTTATCCAGGAGGCTTGGAACAGTTCTTGCTTTAGTAACTGTGTAATACAGCATAAAGCTTCCGAATTTCAGAATGCTCATTTTTTATAAAACTGCAAATGCTGCTGTTTACCATTAATCATCATCTGAAATTAATATAATTATTGAAAGATAGACTCGGGGCAATCTTATCATTATTTGTAATCTAAGATTGTTCTTTCTCCTTAAAATTTCTTCATTATAATCCTCTCTAGGTGTTATTATTAACAACTGTAAAGATTCAATAGATGGTATTGATCACTTGTTTCCAAATGGTCAGGGGAGACTTTAAAAATCACTTTTAAGGTTTTCGTTATACCTTCACAAACAGGATACATGGAGAGCTGGGTAGCTTTGTAAAGAGCTAGTTTGTAAATAAAACCAAACCAACTCATGATTGCTTTGCATTATGTGTATGTATGTATGTATGTATGTATGTATGTATGTATGTATGTATGTATGTATCTTTTTAGTTCTAGAATCTAGAGCAGTAACTCACACGGTTAGGACCCTGGGTTGTCAATCAGCAAGCCCGCATTCGAGACCTAAGTGCTGTTGTGTGAGCTGGGTCAGCTCCTGTCATTTGCCCCAGGTCCTGCCAATTCAAAAACATGTAATTGCTAGTAGATAGATAGGTACCACTTCAGTGGGCACATTAAGGAAAGGCATGGCACGACAAAACCGCGCTTGTCAAAATAGCGGTGATTAAACCGCGTCGCTAAAGCCACGACGTCATCACCGCGTGTCATCACCGCTGCGACAACAGCGCAGCGACAGAAGGGCATTCTACATTCTTCGTTCTTTGCCTCTGTACCTCCAAAGGTAGTCCTCCTCCTCCAGCTGCTCCGGGAAGGGTCCAGACGGGGCAAAGCGGGATGCCCAGCAGCAGCAGCCCGCGGGAAGGGTCCAGCTCAGCCATGGGGGGCAGCAGGAAGCCCACAGGGGGGCCGAGCGGGGCCGCTGATGCCGCCCGCCCTGCCTCTTCCTCCGGGGGAGGCGCCGGTGGCAGAGGAGGATGCGGCAGCGGCGGCGGCTGAGGCTTTCCCGGGACCAGCGAAGTGGGCTTGCCTGGCGGTGGCGGCCGCCCGTCCAAGGAGATGTTGTTGAGGAAGAAGAGGGCGGCCTGCCTCCGCCGTGCGTCACCGCCCCGCTTGCGAGCCCCTAGGTTTAGGTTGGGTTTAGCGTTAGGTTTAGGTTTAGGTTTAGGTTTAGGTTTAGGGTTAGGGTTAGGTTTAGGTTTAGGGTTAGGGTTAGGTTTAGGGTTAGGTTTAGGGTTAGGTTTAGGGTTAGGTTTAGGATTAGGTTTAGGGTTAGGTTTAGGGTTAGGTTTAGGGTTAGGTTTAGGGTTAGGTTTAGGGTTAGGTTTAGGGTTAGGTTTAGGGTTAGGTTTAGGGTGCTTCGGTAGGCGCGGATTTGCCCTCTGCGGTTATGTCATCGCAGTAGGGACGTTTTTTTCTTAGCGCTTCGGACGGCGCGGATTTGCCTCCGCACTTATGTCGGCACAGATAAGGGCTTCGCAGTTTTGTGGTGGAACCAAGGAAAGGAACCCCCAACTGAGCATCCTTTAATTAGTCAACTGAAGGACTGGCTAATTCTTTTAACCTAGAACACCTTAGATCAGGGGTGTCAAACTCACATCATGATAGCAATGTCACGTGACATATCAGGACTTTTTTCCCCTTTGCTAAACCAGGGGTGGATGTGGCCAGCATGTGACACATCCAGCCCACAGACCAGGAGTTTGACAGTCCTGCCTTAGATGTTTCTGGCACAAATGTGAATGTGTTCTAATAAGATTTTGAAAAGCACGAACTTTGCACAGCATCAGAAATGCACGAGACTGAGGTACGAAACAATATACAGCAACTGTGTTTAATATCAACACACACACACACACAACCACCCTACAATGGAGTTATAGAGACATTTGGAACATAAACTACCATCTAGAGAAGATCTCTGGACTTCAGCCATATGAGCTGAAGCCATTTTTGGATCATCGCTTATAATCCATACCAGGAAGTCAACCTCACTATAAAATATGCCTGTTAGCGATGCCACATTCCTTCCTTGACTTCCCTCTGAGGTTCCACCCAATTGCCTTACTGTTTTCGTGCCTTAGTGATAACACAGAGTAAACAATGGCAGACGAAAATCTCAAGTAGGGAGAGTATCTCATCACTGTACTCAGCTGAAGAAACAGTATTCATGTTGGGGAAGCACACATGCGCGCACACGCACGTGCGCGCAAACACACACACATATCCTCCTCCTCCTCCTCCTGCTGACATCAAAGCCAACCCAACTAGCTGGAATCAATATGCCAGCCTGGGTTTTTACTTATTCATGGTGGAGCACCCTCCCAAAACCGTGGTTGTAAAAATCCTAAGTATAATGTAATGCCATATCTGTGACATAAAATCAATATATAGCACTATTCCCATCATTAATGAGCAACTTTCAAAATAAGTGGCATTTGGGCGAGCACAGAACTTAGGTAAAGGTAGCTTAAACCATTTTGAAAAGAAAAAGGAAAGGATTGATTGCCTGCTTCATCTAACTGTAGGTCAAGCAAAAACTCTCTTCCAGATCTCCCAAATATTTACACCCTGAAAATAGAAAGCCTGGGAGACAAAACATCTGAGAAAATGGGAAATTTCTTTCCAATCCCAAATAAAGTCATTCCATATTTTGCAACTTGTTGAAATCTGGCTTGTAAGTGTGAAATCTTCTAATACAGATAGTGACCATATTATAAAGCACAGTTCTTTATTTCAGAAAGCTGTCCTTTATGTTTATTTTTCAAAAGCTCAATTTTGTCCTTTGTTTTGTCCATATAATGAGCCAAGGTGGCGCAGTGGTTAAATGCAGCACTGCAGGCTACTGCTAGATCAGCAGTTCAGCGGTTCAAATCTCACCAGCTCAGGGTTGACTCAGCCTTCCATCCTTCCGAGGTGGGTAAAATGAGGACCCAGATTGTTGGGGGCAATATGCTGACTCTCTGTAAACCGCTTAGAGAGGGCTGAAAGCCCTATGAAGCGGTATATAAGTCTACTGCTATATAAGGTTTACCATACAAACAGTACCATTTAATGCACAGTCTTTCCTATTAATGCGAAAAATATGGAAATTGAATTGTCTTTTTAAAATAAAGTTACATAATATTGTTTGTTTTTTGATATTATTATGGGAATGTGCACTTCTGTTGCCTCTACACTTGATATTTTCTTTGTAAAGCACAGTTATTAATTTTTTTGTCCTTATGAATTTCCTTCAGATTTTTTCCCTTTTTCAAATTTGTCCTTTATTTTTCCAAGAAAATATAGTCATCACAAGGATAGGCACTAAATGAGACTCATGCACATTATATAGCGTACACGGAAACTACACGGTATAATCTGACTCCATCCATATCATTTTAAGAGAACATAATCAACTACATACACTTAAAACAACAGCCCTTGCATTCTAGCCTTGCATCCCAACTGATTCATATGCCAGGGATAATTCATGGCACTAATTATATTAGGTACTAATTAGGCTGGGCAACATTTGTGAACATTTCCATGCAGGTACTTTTTTTTTTCAGCATTGAAAAAAAAATCAATAAATAAAACAAACATAAATCGGGAGGAATCAGTGGTTGCAGCTGTTGTAGTTCAGTTGTACCGTCAATAACACCAAGACACATAATGAGATGCAAAGAGTGTCATTACAGTACCATTAACTTACTGCACAGGAAGACTGAGGGAGGGGACATCAGGGTCCTGTTGTTGGACTGTTCTGTTCAGAAGTAACTATATATTTTGGAACTAGATCAATCCTGAGAAAGTCACCAACATAAACATATGTACCATATACCGCACATAACTGTAAGTACATGGGAATTACTTATCTATACACATATATAAACACAAAACTGCATTCATATGTCCTATGGTTTCTCTGCATCTTGCTAAGTCATTGGCAGTTGAGTTGGGAATTTTGTCAATTTATGCAGGGTAGATGTTAAGCACCATTGAGTCATTAATTGGCTTGTAATTGAAGATAAGTAGTGAAGTGGAAGATGGTCATATAGATTTCTCACTGTCTAAAAAAATATTTTTTTTTCAAAAATAACTTTCTACAGTATAATTATACTGGAGATGCACCATGGCCTCATAGTTCATTTTCATTAGTTTATTCATACTGCAACAACTATTGACTTTGCCCTGTGAACACCAGGAGTTTTAATTCAGAAAACTACAAATCCCAGAGGGGGTTTTAAGAAAACCATAAGTTGTTTCCAAATGAAGCTTTGTTATCCAATGGTCCTTCTGTCTTACTCTTAAAATGTTCCAGGAAGCACATAATAAGATCTTGTTGTAATAATCTGTGTTTTCCTAGCTTCTTGCCTTTTTTCATTCAAATATGGAAAGCTGAAATAACGACATTTCTTGATCTGTAAGTTTTAACAGCTGTCACCTGGAAATTGCTATGAGGTGAAGAATTTATCACATGGAATTATAAGAGAGATAAAACTATAGATTATTGTAGCCACATCTTTCCCCAGGTTGGTTGATGATCTTCTAAATTTCATTGTTGTGGATATCTATAATCAACCATTCTATTTTTAAGTACCGTCTGATGATTCACCCCTACTTGCTTATATCTTTGGTCAGTTTGATCTATCTATGTAGCTAATCTCCTTTTTCATCAGATGCATGACTTCTAATTTTCTTGACTTCAGATTCTGAATGTTAGTCCTTTTCTATGCACACTATTTTCATTCTTTTGGTTGATGAAGCTATATAATCTCTATGTTTTCATAATATCATCAATAGTCATTGATCAAACCATTCTAACAATGAATGGAGGCATTCCAATGTTCAAACAAACTAAGTATTTTGCCAATTAGCAGATGCAAGACTTCTCCAATTAATATTTCTAAATGTTGATTTTATTTCTTCATTCAAAGTGATGATAGATAGTAAAAAAAAAGCTATTGACACTAAGGTAATAAAAATGAGAACTGTTCCCAGGGTTAATTTTCTATTTCAAATTATCCCAATTAAAAAACTAAAGATATGGTACTAAACAAGTGGTAAATACCAATACTTAATTTTATAGGATCTAATGAAAGACAAAAGATCAAGCTTAAGATTTTACAAGATTCAAATTTACAGTACAGTGTGGATTGGCAGTACCTAATTTCAAATTGTATTACCAAGCTAGTTGTTTAACTTGGATAGCACATTGAATTATATCATCTTACAGCTGGATTGTTTCTATTGAAGGAGCAGGCCTTCCAGATGGTTTGCATAAATACCTTTGGTTTGACATAAATAGAAAAATACAACCTATAGGAGATCGTTCAAAAATAAGCAGCATATTAAAAGTATGGGATAAACACAGAAAAAGAATTAGTCCAAACATATTCCCATGGAAGTGAACATAAAAAGTTATTTGAACAATGGAGATGGAATAACTCATATAGACATCAAGATCTAATTATTAATAAGACAAAGAGGAAATCCTTTAAAATTCTTTCTCTGGAATGGTCAGAATCCCTTCACTGGTTTCACTACCTCCAAATAAACATTATAATTCTGAAGGAATTAGAAAAACAAGGTGGAACGTTCAGAGACCTGACTGAATTTGAAAAACATAAAAGGAAATTCAGAACATTTGCTGGGCTTATCTACAAGCTCCAGTTGAAATATGATTCAGAGACCAATCAAGGACTGTATGATTAAACGGATGCCAAAATAAACAGAACAATTGACATACAACAATGGGAATATCAGTGGAAGAAAATATTTACAGTGAATACTACACTTACAGAAAATTGCTATAAGCTATTTTACTGATAGTAGTATTTCTCCAGTATTAATTGGTAAATTTTTTGGAAATGTAATAAACAGATCAGGTCATTTGTTTTTCATTTTGATAGCAATACTGCAAAGCCAATAATTATGGATAATGGTTTTATAAACGAATGAAACAAATTCTAAAGCTTGTAGTCTCTTTGAAACTTGCTCAAATAATGTTCCACAAAGTATGCCAAACTGGTTTTATATATGATTTTGGGTATGAGGAATACTAATTACAGAATGGTTTTATAGAAGATTAGCAAGTCATGTTGTTACAGAGTGTATCAATGTCAAAAATAACTTAATTTTTTTTTTAAAAAAATCTGATATAGAATTCAAATCAATTTGAAAACCATTTTTTATTAGAATTCCACACATGATCTTGTACTGTGTTTGATGTTTACATTTTTTCTAATAAAAGAGTAGCATTTAAATTTCTCTATGGTTTTCTAAATAACGATACATTATTTATACTAGGACAAATTTAGTATAAACTCTCATCTTGATTTATTTGGTTTACCTGATTTAGTGAAATTTTAAATATGAAATAATTTATATTTTAGTGGTTACAGTTATTAATAGTATGTTATGGTATGTTATTTTGGTTAGAATAATCCGGTTTGAAATAGATAAATATTTTAGTATATAAAATGAAGCTAATGTTATTTGACATTTGTTATTCAGTTATATGCTTGTAAATCTTTTCTCTATAAACATTTTGCTTTTTCTACTTTCTTTATGATTTTAAATATTTAATAAAATTAAAAAGCATTAAGAGACAATATGTTAAAATCTCCATGAATAGGTTGTGTTTATGTGTATACACCATAGGTGGGTTTATAATGTGAATAATGTGGTATCTAAGTGGATCCTGTGAAATGGAACTCATATGACCATGTGTTCAAATTTTGCTTTAGTTGTCTATACATTTTTATAAAAAAGAAATTTACAGGGAATATCAGGACAACCTTCAGTCATTAATTCTAAGAGAATATGAAAAAGTTCATACACTAATATTTATTAGTTTGAAAATCTTAATTTGGAGTTGACAAAGGTAAGCCAATGTCCGATCAATTTTCTTGAATAAGTAATTTACTATTTGGTTATTACTGTAAATATGAATAATTACATTAAGAAGATATGCATGCATTTCTTTACTAACTACATTGAAGAGACCTGAGACAACAATCTACAGAAATGTATATCAGATGTATAACCGACACTGATCAAATGTGGACAAATACATGTAAGAAGTACCAACTCAAAGTCAAAGTGAGGAAAATAGACTAATAAAGAAGAATTATGGAGTTCATAATAACATGAAAATTATAAAAGGTTGCAAAGAGTTCAAAAGCAGACACTGGACTGGCCTCCACTCTAATACTCTTCCAAAAGGCTCTGGTTCTGCCAGTGGGCCTGGAGAACCCAGCCTTTTAAATGGCTCGTGTGATGTTTTCACTGGGAAGGGAGGGAGGTGATTTTATTATATTAATTTATCTGATTCTTTTATTAGTTTTATTGTTTTTCAATGTGGTTTTAAATTATGTAAGCTGCCTTGAGTCTCCATGGGTGAATAAGTGGCAATATAAATTTAATTTAAAAAAACAGCTTTTGTTCATACGGACAGTCTTTGGACAAATAATAAAGATTGTGGAAACCACCTGACCATAGATGCTTGACCAACTTGCCTGACAAAGGTGTTTTAATAATAAAATATCCATCAATGATGCTTTTAATTTGCAGCAAAAAGATGGAATATTAATACAGTAAGTTTATGGTCCTGGCCACCAAGATGAGAACTTGGCTGAAAAGAAAGTTGGAGTATCTCCAGCAACAATGAATTGCAATGGTTTTTGAGTTTGAAAGATTAAAAAATGGATAAAGAATCATTGTGGCATAGTCATCAGAAAACTGGCCTAGAATTACAAATATCCAGGTTCTATGAGGCAAATATTTGAATGAATTCAGGCCAGTCATTCTCCCTCTGAACAGTCTAACTTTCTTCATGGTATTAGAAAAATGGGAAGAAGGAACTCTATGAACTGTATGCTGCCTTCAAGAAAGGTAGAATATAAATCCAACAAATAATATAATATCTTTCTTTCTAACATAGTGTTTTTTTCTTCAGGATTCTTATTTCAGTGATGATAATGATGATAATGATGATGATGATGAGGAGGAGGAGGAGGAGGAGATAGATAGATATAGATTAGATAGATATAGATATAGATATAGATATATAGATATAGATATAGATATAGATATAGATATAGATATAGATATAGATATAGATATAGATATAGATATAGATATAGATATAGATATAGATATAGATATAGATATAGATATAGATATAGATATAGATATAGATATAGATATAGATATAGATATAGATATAGATATAGATATAGATATAGATATAGATATAGATATAGATATAGATATAGATATAGATATAGATATAGATATAGATATAGATATAGATATAGATAGATATAGATATAGATATAGATATAGATATAGATATAGATATAGATATAGATATAGATATAGATATAGATATAGATATAGATATAGATATAATAAAAACAATTGGCCGCTGTGATACTATTCTGTTGTTGCAATAATAATAATAATAATAATACAAGTACTGACTTCAATGAAGAATAAAGTATAAAGGTTAGGAAATATTAAAATATTTCTATAAGTAAGTAAGCCTAGGATATTTCAGCATTCAAGATAGAATGTTTGTGTGTATCATCAAGTATTTACTTTATAGATTTAAACTGGTTTTCAGAACTGATCCACACAAACCTACCCATAAAGCTGTTTTCAGAGTGAATTCTAACTACGGTCTGCTGCATTCCTCAATCTAGGTGTGGTCATCACTGCATACAGAAACCCTGAATGTTTTGAGTAATTTTTAAATCTGACTCATTCATTATTATTGTAGAAAATGCAAGATAGGTTTTAGGTTTGCAGTCCCATTAGATAAATTTCAGTAGGTGAGAATTTTAGTCAAATTCTTAATTTTGAAAAAAATAAACTTTCCTTTCTTGTTCTTTTTAATTGCATTGGATTACTATTTTTCTGATAATTCTCATTCTGAACAGTGAAATCCCAACAAGAACTTTTCCTACTATTTTTGTGAAGTCAGAATATATTCTACAAAATATGGTTTAAAATATTAAGAATGCTATCACCAGATCTGTAATTTTAAAACTGAAATGCCATGCCTTAAAGTATCAAATGTAAAGTTATTTCCATTTTAAAAATAATGTCAGTCTATTAAATTGCTTCATTAAATACTTTACCTATGAGAAAAAAAATATTCTAAGGCAAAAGCAAATCTTATTTTAGATGACCAAATAGATGAAATATTCACTGAAATAGTTAAAATAGGACAAGCATATCACAGGAAAAATTAAAAGTTTAGATCCAAAGCAATATATCTGGAAGTATTCAAGGCACAATAATCTTTTTCAAAGTTGACTGCTGTAATGCTGTCTCTATATGAAGATCATTTTCTAATGCAAATTTCATTAGGCATGGTAAGTTCTATAATAAGATTTATGTCTCCTCATGACACTTCCTTTATAAATTTTTCTCTACCAATTTTTGAAAGAAGAGGCAGTCTTCCTAGAAATAAGAAGAAAATAGTTACTGGTTATTTTCAGAATACTTTTTAACACTCACTTCTTCCTACCATTTCCATCACTAGTAATGGAACTTCAATTGAAAAATGCATCTAATCGCATTTTGTTAAAGTTTTTAAATGAGGCTTTAACAATGATGTTAGAACAACTTGTTTCCTGACTACAGAAATAAATATAAGCATCATTGTTAAAGTTTTAAAAAAATAGAAATAGCTTACAATATTATTAATGTTCTGCTTGCTTACCTAACATCTTTAAACATATATGCACACATCCAGAAAACAAAAGTTTTGAACCATAAGGAAAGCGGTGGGCTAACACGGCATGAAGGTGCAATGTTTTGTGAATTCAATATTGAGAGGATCAAGTTGACCACCTTATTAAAGTTTCATTTTAAAGTCTCAAAGGTTAGTTAGCCACATAAATGAAGGCTAGAAAGTAAACAGCAAAGCTTACAAAACTTGATACAGATAATCCCAACAGAGAAAACACCAAGAAAAATGCTTTAGACAAAAAGGTGGTTTGCTTTATCTATCTATCTATCTATCTATCTATCTATCTATCTATCTATCTATCTATCTATCTATCTATCTATCTATCTATCTATCATCTATCAATCTTATCTAACCTATCTGTCTGTCTGTCTGTCTGTCTGTCTGTCTGTCTGTCTGTCTGTCTGTCTATCTATCTATCTATCTATCTATCTATCTATCTATCTATCTATCTATCTATCTATCTATCTAGAATAATGCTTGGGGAGGGGAATCACAGGAAATAGACTAAGTATATCAAAGACACCATATGAATCTAGAAATGCATTAAAGGACATCTGAAAAATGTTGGGATACTCTTTAAACAAAATCCCAAGTAGCTTTCTAATGATGCCTGAAAGGATGGCCTGCCAAGCCTCCAGAATGACCCAGAAAGAGATAGAATGAGACACATTTGGGAGCCAGTGGCAACACAAGTGAGCAACAAGGTAATGGGTGGACTATTCTCAACAGCAAACTCCTATTCTTTCATCTAGGATCCAATCCATACAAGGAAGTCTCTTTGTTGAAGTCAAAGTCCATTGTTCAAAGGCCTACCTGTGATAGTCTTGCACACTAATCAGATACCTGCCCCAGCATACCCTTGATTTTAACTAACTACCATTTTCATAGGTTGCTGGTTATATTAAAGTCAGATGAATGGCTACTGGCCCACACGACATCATTTCTTTTTTTCCAGGTGCCCCATTCCACTATATTTAAAATAACGTATAATAACAGACCTATCTGCTGGCCAGCCCCCCCCCCCTCAAGTAGGTTTGGCTGGACTGCATGTGTAGTCTTAGGCTTACCTTGTCTGGTTTTTCTCCCAAACCTAATGCACCTGATGAACAACAGTTTGTAACATCCTTCAAGAGCTTTTTCTACAGATTCATGAATCTTTTTCTGACATTTTCTTGAAAAAGTCCAAGTGGAGTTCATTCAGTCCTCAAAGAGTTTGTAGTCTTCCATCTCATATCTTGATTTCTGCCAAAAAAAATGTTGCCATTGAAGCATGGATAGAGATAGCACATATGGGAATTTTTGTACGACATGTACATTCTGTAAAAAATGATTAAGATCTTATCTTCATTTCTATAGTCAGGAAACAAGTCGTTCTATGGGAATTAATAGCATCTTTGAGTTCTATGCTTGAATCTTACCTGTATCAGCTTCGTTTGCAAGTTGAATTTTCTTCTTCTTCCAACTATAGCTTTTCTCATTCCCATTTTGATGGCACCCTCTCCATCCCCAATGCCATGTCTAGTTGGAATTCAAAATATTTGTTCCTGAGGACTGCCTACTTCCTTTTCTCTGGGCTGATGTCTCACACCTCTTTTCTGCAGGAGGAATTGTGAGTTAAAGCACCTGATTCCTTTTAGGTGAATACATTGAACCTAGCTCAATCCTACCTCATAGAGGTTCACAGAGTTAAATAAAATAACATGCATTCATCTAATATCTCTTGCTTGTGTTTTTTTTATCTAGCAAATGATTTTTTTTAAATGAAGAAAGAGAAGGAAAAGAATATTTACACAAACTGCATTTACTAGGCTTGATTCAGAAAAGATAGTTTGGGGTGAATATAGCAGTGATTCTTTCATTGCTCTGACGTTCTCTTTCCCCATCTCTTCCCCTATCCCCAGCTCCCCATAGCAGCAACACTAAAAGAAGTAAAATGCCATTTTTCCTTTCTACTAATAATGGAACACAAAAAAATCAGATTAAGCCCAGCAACTAGAAGTCAATTTGCGAAGGCATATTATCAGATTACAACTCCCAAATAGAAACTGGCACCAAAAATGTCAGTTTAAACCATCTTTTACTAGAAAACACATAGTAGCACAGAGGATCACAGGTGTTGGGCTTAAACCAAATAGAATAGGTTCAAAAAGTATAAATAAAAGAACAATTTGTGTGCTCATCCAAAATGGAGGTTACATTTCATAGAAAAATGGAATCAGGCTTTGAATTCATTGAAACTAAAAGCTAAATGTTAATGTAATCTGGTTATTTACTGATTCCAGAAGTCCATGTGTGAGTTGATTAATTCTTTCTAGATTCCTGGAAATTTATCATACCATATAAACTGAAGTATTCCCTATTGTCTCTTTTTTTGTCTCAAGAAAGATTCTAAGATTCTCTAGGCATTATTTTTTATTTTGTTCCTAGGCAGACTACTTTGGACCATTCTGATTCCCCCCCCCCCCATTTTGTTTAGCTTGCATTTCAGGGAATAACACACTTTTCTCTATGAATGTATATGCCATAGAAGGTAGGCTTAAATAACTTCCATAGAAATTGCAGGTTAGTTTTCATATTAGTAGACTTGATTTTAGACAGCATATTAGTATGATGGATTTCCATATTTAAATCACATGAAATCTATTATTAATGTTCAATCAATTTTAACATAGGTAATATTACAGGAAGAATGATGGTCGCAGATATATGAATTTCAGTTTCCCTACATATAAGCAAACACAATGCTTCGTTAGTATTTAAAATGCTAATTATATGGCCTTTCAGGTGTCTTAGATATTGTACCTAAATTTTGATTTCTGAAACAATTTGAGTTCCATTGAAGCAAAGAGATCCAAAAGTACCCAAGCAGGAAAAAAAGGAAATGTGTTGGAAACAAATATCAGCTGCAAGTTAGACTGTAGAAGTGCAGAACCTTAGAACTTGGACAATATGAAAATGCAGTAACAATTGTAGGCTTTATTTTAATCCTGACAGAATTACTATTTTCTTCACACACAAAAACCTAGCTGATCTTTATGTTCAATTTAAGTTAAACTTTCTCATTTCATTTTCAATTTGAGCTGATTTTTGCAAGATGTCTGGAAAGGGACATTTGGAGATGAAGAACGACTTTCATCAAAGTGGATAAGGAAAGTTGGTGTGCCACTCTTTTCCTAATATTCCATAAACATAAAGACATGCAACTTTAAATAAATGATTAGTTTTGCAGCTCTTCAATTTTATTTCAGAGAACCTGGAATACCAAAGTGAACTGACAGGAAGTTTAGGAATACAGTGCAAATTAGTTACTTGAAGGTGTTAGTTTCATGTTAAGTAATCATAAAGCTGTAACAAAATTGTCTAACTGGGAACCTGTTGAAAAAGGATTGAAAAAGAAATTGCAAAGGACTTTGTGGTCACACATTAGACCCATAATTCCCTAAACTAAATAACTAAAATCTTTTTTTAAAGTCTCAGTCACATTAAGATCCAATAGGCTTGTTTAGAGACAGCTACACATTACCACAAATAATATCATCAGCCTATATCAGGGCCAGGAACGTTCCATATCTGCTATTTCCCAAAAAGGGAAAAAGCAAGTACTCTTCGTCATTCTGATTCTTACTGAGAATGTCATTATGAAAATAAGAGTTCATGTCATGTCATCCTACAGAACAATTAGCCAACATCTGACTAAAGAGAAAATACCTTCAAGCCAGAAGTTGGCCCCATCCATCACTGGACTTTCCTTTATATAAAAGTCTATATAACACCATTGTGTTTGATTCAGAGAACAACATGCAGGGCAGATAAACTATTGCTTGCTAAACTTCTTCCTTTCCCAGATTTTATTTATTTATTTGAATGATGTTGTGTTGGGAAGAGGCTTCCGTGGAATACTTTCCATTTCTAAGTATCTCTTGCATACCAAAGAAGCACTGTAGATAATCCAAATGATGGATTAGTTCTTTGTTTGGAAACATGGCCACCTGCCTGGGAAAAAAAGGTAAATCATGCATGGAGGGGAGGGGGCTATAGAAGATGGCAAACTGTTTGTCGTATTATTTTTAAGAACGGCCATTTTGGATAGGTATCCCATCCCCTGTCTTTGCAAGAATACTCACAGCATCCACTTTAAGTGCTTGATATATCTATTAAGCCAAAAGGTTAGCTCTTCCAGGGCTTTTTTGAGGAAAATATCTTTCCTTGCTCTAGTATATTCCTATATTTTCTTGTATTTGGTTCTAACTAGAATCCAAGGCTCTGAATTCTGACTTGCTGTTTAGTTCTGACCCTTCCCTACTGATTGGCTCCAGTCTTTGGTATAACTTCTCATCTCACAGTCTGGACTAGTGATCATACCTCAGACCTCGTAAGACTTCTTTCTAATTATTTCTACTGCTACAACTAAATTGCATTCACAGGGTTGGATTATTGAATATTGCCCCGCTTAACTTCGGGTCAAACAGAAGAACAGAGCCTTGTGTCTATGGCTGGTTTATGAAAATAGAAATAGAATCCCAGGTTGGGAAAATAGGGTGGGAGTTTTCCCAAAGAAAAACATATTCTGTACGATGCAGCTGTTCTGAGAGAATCAGTGAAAACATGTTGAGCTTACTAATAGGAGTTAGGATATAACAATTGTGTTTGCAAAATTTCCAGGAAATGCAAATCATGTTTTGTATCTGAATTTCTCTGATAGATTTGCAAAAGAAAGACATTATCTCTCCAAGTGTCAAGAAACTGTTTTTGTTCCCTATTTCCAAATTCAGGTCTATTTCAATTAGCTAATAATTATTTGTATCTACATGGCATTTAGTAGTTTTTCCAGATTCAAACATTCTATAGAACCTGTTGGATAATGCATGTGATTACCAGTGATACATACAGTATGTGGTCTCTCAGAATACCTTCTGAATCTACCCAGTGTACTTGTGACATGGGGGGGGGGGGGGAAATTGAGCTAGTTTTGGGGAAGTTTTCAATCCACTATTTTCTCACTATCAAGTGATCCTTAAAAATGGCCTTTTGCTACTTTAAGGATGTTAAAGGCATTCAAGGTGATGTGAAACTTTGAACAATTTTTGGCTAGTTGTTATAGTTAAGTAATTTTTAGAAAGCAAAAGTGCCTTTTGTTCTATATGTATGTGCATGTGAATTACTTTAACTGTTTTTATTATAATTTTTATACATAGCTTTTATGATTTCATGTCTATTTATACACCACCAGCTCTATAAAGTAGATGGCCGATTTCTAAATAATACACACATACATAAATTAATATATGTATACATACATATATTAGAAATTGCCCATTTCTCTCATAGTGTTGGCTGTGTGTGTGTGTGTGTGTGTGTGTGTGTGTTTCATACAGTCTCAATAGAGCTAACATATTAAATATCCAAAGAACAGATTAATTAAAATCCCCTTAACACTATGTGAAGTTAATATGCTTAATTTCACTGTAATACACACTAAAGTGAGTTTAAAAAATTCATGTACAACTCTTGAAGAGAGAGAGAGACTAATAACAACAAGAATAGACCAGCAATATATGTTGATGCATTTCCTAATTAAGAGCAAAATTCTGCATTGATTGCATTGCATTTTAATGCAGCCTCACTTAAATAAATATGAAAGACATATTTAACAAATACATTAATCTTGCATGGATCATACTCTATGTGTTCATATACAAAAAGTACATCTGATAAAAAGCATAGTATACCAGTTCATAACTCTACATTATATTAAGTAAACAACATGGAACTGTTCAGTATCAATCTATCAGCTTTGTACACATAAAGGCTCTTAAGTATGGAAAAAGAGATATTATACCCAACATATGAACTGTAAAATGGAATTTAAAATACCACTGAAACAGGGACTCGCAAGGAAGCCAAGAACACAAGCATCCACCCTAATCTGCAGTCACATTTTCTAAGAGTGAGACATTTTTTACATTTTCTTTGTTAAGGAATGCCCCTGGACTAAAATTTTCTTGAAAGGATAAAGAGAAAAGGGTCGCAAGAACTTTTATTGAGAATTATCTTAGTCATTAATAGCCTCAATGTAACAATTCCTTATTAGGGAATCCCAGGCCAAAGCCTGACATTTTTACTACTTGCAGTAAACTTCATGCATCTGCAACAATATTAATAATCAAGAGCCAGGGACCACCGCAAATTGTTCGAGCCTTGCAACAATCAAGTGAGCATTTCATTATCCTGAGAAGACCAGAGTCCTGATAAATCAGAGATCTTTTCCATACACATTCATCTCCAGAAAAGAGTGCTTTCCCTAAGATGAAAAAAGCATGTTGGAAGGATTGGAAACATAAGAATATTTTTTTAAAAGAAAAAGTAAAACAGCCACCCTGATATCACAGGCTAGTTGAGACAGAAACCTGATCTTACATGGAGTAGGCAACATTTGGGTCTGTTTTATGTGAATTGCTCCAAGCTGTTTTGGTTAGAATTGTATAGATTTTAAGGTAAAGCATACCATATACACAGTCTAAAGTCATATGCACTTTTGGAACATAGTACTCCCCAACTTTTCTTGTACCAATGGTAGGGTCCAAAGTTATTCTTCTTCACTGGGTAAGTGTTTTGCCTTTTGAAATGGAACTGAATTAAGCACTTGGTTTATTGTTCAGTTAGTCAACTTTTCAGTACTGTAAACTGTAAGTAGTCTCCCTTCTTATTCTCTGATTTCTTTTTTAAAAAGAAAAAAGAAAAGAAAGGGTAGAAAAAGCAAAAAAAAAACCAGTAATAGTTCTGTTTCAACTGTTTATTTTATTTTTCATACTATTTCTTTTAACAATAACTTACATTGTAAATATTCTTTTCCTTCCTTCTGGTTGTGTGATCAATGTTTTTTTTAAAAAAATCCCTGTTCAAAATCATTTATGCAGCAGAGAGAGAGAGAGAGAGAGAGAGAGAGAGACAGACAGACAGACAGACAGACAGACTACACCTCTTTGGCTTGTGTTTTGGTTGAAAACTTTCAAGAATCCTCAAAAATAGGATTTTTATATGAAAATACAGTTCCAAACATTCATGTGATAGTCTGAATTTTAAATTCAGGTAATAAAAAAAATATTCTAAAAATTGAATAATCATTGCTCCTTTTCACGTTGTTTTATTTGAAATGCCTCAGTATAGATATAGTAAATGCAATGAATGTTTAAATGACATGTTCAAAAGTAAATACTATACATTAGTATAGTACATTAATACTATACAGAGAGAGAAAGAGTAACCAAAAAACCAAGACTAACCAGGAGCATATTGAAAGTAAACAATAATATAATATTCATACAATTTAAGAGTATCCAACACTTTGTTTGGCTTATTTGCTTTGAATATTTAGCCAGTTTAGAATTGGCAATAAAAAGATTTGTCTATAAATCCCCACTAAGCCTGAAATTCTATATTCATTTACTTGGAAGTAAGTTCTATTAAACACTGTGCGTATGTGTATGTGTGTGTATGTGTATTTTATATTATAAATAAAATTTAACTATATATACATACACATATCTACATATATACACACATACACACACACACACACACACATACACACACACACACACATACATACACAAGCATTTTTACTTGATATAATCATAACTGATAATATTCTTGGGGATTTTCAGATAGACGAATATTTGTGTTCACTTACACAAATATTTGTGTGTAGAAACACACAGAGAATTTGTATTTTATCATTTCTCAAACATTTACATGTTTTTCAGTTCAATATAAATTGTCAAATCTCTAAAGTCCTACTATTTATATATTTATCATTCATATTTCTTACCACTCTTTTGAATTTAATCTTTTTTCTCCTCTCCTTATATTAAAAGTAATGTTTTTATACTATTCTAATTTTTTCTATTTCTCCTCTGCCTTTCTTCCATGTTTTTAATTATTTTTCACTCTCTGCAGATCTCTTAATAAACAAACACAAATAAAACTCTGTAAATAAAATGAGCAAACTAGATAAGAAATTCTGTTATTTGTGACTTTAAGATTCCTTGACTGAACGAGGTATGTTTAAGAACAAGTAACTATTTTCCAGTCATAAAAGATAACATTTGAAATCACTTGAATAGCAGAACATTTGAAATTATAGTTTTGTTTTTAATTGTAGTACATGTATTGAATATGTATATAAAAGATTAATTCAGGCTTCAATAGAGCAGAAATTGTATCACTTCAAATTCTTCAAAATATTTTTAAGAATAAAAAGTTATGTTCTTTACACAATGCTCTGTGTTTTTCTCTATGCATAAAATATAATCTAGGCTGCAATCATAAATACACTAGTTGGGAGCAAATCCCACCACATATAATGGAACTAATTTTTAAACAGTAATTATAGAATAGCATGATAAAAAATATTATTAAACTGTTGTTTTGTAAGGGAGGGAGGAAGTTATATCCTAGCCTAAGTTAATAAACAAAAGAATGTTTTTTTTAAAAAAAAGTTTTTTAAATTTAAAATTAAACACATTTGTTTTAATGAATATCCAAAATTAGGAGAGCAACTTTGATTCTGGCTTTTCAGTGACTCTAAGAAAATTTACTTTGTGGTTTTTTTCCTGTGAGATCAAAAGAATCTAATTAACTTTTCTGTAAGGTAAACAAACTTGAAACTTGAAATATCCTCCTGACTTTTCTGGGAAGCAGAGTCGGGCCTCTGTGTGTTATGTCTTTTCCTTTCTTTATATTGCTGACATTTTCCATACTTGGGTGGGGGGAGTATTTTTCAGCATAAAAGTAGAGTGATATTCAGAGCTGTAGCTATTTTATAGCCAACAAAATGTTTAAATGAAATTGTTGCAAAACTGCCAAGCTGAAATCATTTGAAAGATTAATGGTGTATTGTTGTGTTAAGGTGATTTTGTTTCCTTAAATACACTTTAAGATGAGTTTCTTCAAGAAAGCAACTTGCAATAGAGAGAATGGGAAAGTTGGCTACTCAGCTGCAGAGAGTAGAGAAAGGATAAAGGATTTTCCAATGAACCCCAGGTGCTAAACAGCCTGAGTTGCTTTAAATGAAGAGGAGAAAGTTGATCAACAGTTTTATAAATCCCAATAGAAGATAATTTTATAAACTTTTTTATAAGTATGTAAGAAGTCATCCCAACATGATCTGAAGAATCTAGTCTTTTGAATCAAAATCCAATCTCAGTTCTTCATAGGAACTGAATTTAAAACAGTTGCTCCCATCACCACTTGACTTTTGTTCAATCATTTCATTCACCTAATTCCTAGCTTTATGAAGAATTTAATACATATTCATATTTGGTAGACCATTATAGAAGTTGAACTATGGTTTTGAAACCTTTGAAGAACTTTTCATTTAAGACTGAAGACTGAGGGCATTTATAATTGAGCCATTTATAAGAATGAAAGGGAGATCTGTGTATATTAATTGAGTGAAAGACATTGGTGTGTGAAAGGTCTTCAATTCTTCATCCAGTCCTAAAATCAAAAATGTGTGTTGCCTTTGTGTGTATAAAACTCCTTATTTACAACTTCGGAAGGGAATTTCAGAATGATGAAAACACACATGTGCGCCAGTAATTTTATTCTACCCTACGTACTTCATACTCTATATGCCCTTGCCAGCCATTTTCTCCTACTAGAATTTCAGATGCATTTTTGGAAAGGCAACCATGCATTTAGAAGTCTGGCCTTGAGTCAGTGAATAGGTAGAATAACTTCAAAAGGTTATTCAGGATGAGATAGCAGTTGGCTGGGAAATCAGTTAAGCATCCTCTTTCTATCCTTCTTTCTTTAGTTAAGATCTTGGATTTACTTTGTCTCTTTTTGATGAAAGTTCATAGCTCACTGAAATAGCATGTGTATATAGAAATCCCAGGCAAATCATCTGGTTTTTCTAGGCAGGGCTGGAAGACTCCAGCTGAAATTCTGATGAGCAATTACCAGTCACTATAAACAAATCAAGCTAGAAGAGGGGGAACAAGTTGACTGAGGCAAGGCAACTTTCAATGTTGCAGGAGTTTTCAGTATGGTGGTGGATGCATTCACAGTAGGCCTAGCTATGATAGGATGCCAACCAATATAACATTAGGGACAGGATTCAGACAACTGAACAAAGGATCCTTTTGGTTTGTGATATTAAAATAGCAACAATCACATCAAAATGCAATCAACTTTGGAAAGTGTAAACACTTTCAAAGATGGGCAAACAGGATAATTTCAAAATCTCTGTTGCTTTTAAAAGTTGTCTATATCATTTTTATAGCCTTTTTTTTTAAGAACAGTATCAGAAGTAGAAAATAGTAGTGTCTGAGTGGATATTACACTAACTTTTGGTTCTGCCCTAATATATTACTTGCCTCAACCATGCCTACTATGCGGTCACCAAGGAAATAGATGATGTCAGCCCTGATCCAATCACCAATTTGACAGATTAAGGATTCAAACGGAGAAATGAAATTCCTAATCCCCAGAAGGATCTTTTGATTTCATTTTCTATGTGTAAATAATTGCACTTAATAAGTGGTAGACTCTGTTGTGAACAATGAGCTCATTATATAAATAGCATTCTCCAAATTTAAAATTTAATAGCCTGAATGAAAACCTTTACAAAAAATTATTTCATACTTACCTTAGGGCTTCAGTAACTGCAAATTAGTTAAGCCTTACAGCATTGAAGATAAACTGTGAGCCCTAAGACTTGCTCTAACTTTATAACTGCAAACTTCAGTTTATAAATGCCTTGAAGAATTTTCATGCTTGCTATCTGAGTTTTGCCCTTAATACAGTATTTGAAAAAAAGTGCAATTGCATTTACACAATATTTCTGTAAACTGCAAAGAAAAATGCTAAAGCATTATAATAGAATAAAATCAGTTAAAGGCAAAACATTGTTCCTGTTGATTATTTTGTCTAAAAGTACACATCCAATCTTATAAAAATGTTGTCTACTTTCTGGTGGAAAACAGTTTTCTCTTCACTTTTAGATTGCTTTTCAATTAGAGGTTCCAATCTCATTTACACACTAGAAGACAGCTGTAGAGACCTACTTAATTGGGGTGGGACATAGTTTTCTTGCAGACCATTAAAATAGCCTGGGTGTGGGCAGCTTGCATTTATTTAATTAAAATGTTTTGCAATCCAGAAAGTGTTTTCTTATTTGTGAGAATGTTGAGTCTCATCACCAGAGTATGTTTGTTCATTAGCCAAAATCCATATTTGGGTTCCTCTGATTTTATGAGGAAGACTCTCTTACTATGTGTGGTTTATCATTGGAGAAAAGTCTACAAAATATTGTACTGATCTTTACAAAATATTTTCGGCGATTTCACATGTTGTTCACCTATAGCTACAAATGTGGCCTAGGATACTTGAAAAAAAGCAAAAGATTCCCCAAATATTTGTTTTGGTAATAATTTAAACATGAAGATGATGGACTATTTAGTTCTGCCATTATTAATTAAGCTGAAGACTAATCATGCTTGCACCTTAAGTGGTGTATTCCATATTTAACTTCTGTGACTGCACAATTTCCCACTTTAATCTTGATTAGCGCTAGAACAATCACCAGCTAACAATCTTCATTGTAATACAAGTGATATTAACAAAAAGACTTTGTGTTTTAGAATATTCTGTTTCTTGAGCTTCTATTTTCAGCAACTTAGAGCCAAAACAGGAGCGCAGAAAACACTTGGTAAGTTCAATTTCAGTTACAGTGTATGGCTGAGATCCTGTCACTTGTATATGAAAGCAAGTAAATTCTACTGAAATAAATGGCATTTGCTTCCAAGTAAATGTGGTTAGAAGTGTGGTATTTCCAGATGGCAGATTCTCATGCTCTCAATTTGACATTTGTGCACTAAACCACAAGCATAAGAATCCAGGAAAATAGATACTTGGGGGTGGGGAGAGACATCTTTTTTTTCTTTCTAACTGCAAGCATGTTAACTAACTACTATTTATTATATGCTTGCTTTATACAGTATTTTTCAAGGTTGGTAGAGCAGACCAAAGTGATATAAAAGGTTATGTTTATATTGAGTGTACATCTGCCCCTATTCAAATCCTCATTCCGTAAGCACCCTAAAATAAAGAGAAATTGCTTCGCAGCTATGGATATAGAATAACATTCTCCAAACTTCTCCAGATGCGTTGGGACTTAAGTCACAAAATTCTCATCCAATGTCTACAATGTGGGAAATCTGAGAATTATAAGTCTAGCACATCTCGAAGGTACTAGACTGAGTAATGTCATTTCTGGTAGAAATTAATTTTTTTAATATATCTGAGCAGAAAAAACATACAAAAAGCCGTTCATAGCTTATGTTTCACAGACCTATCCAACAAGAACTCTTCTACTAATAATTTCCAATCTGGCCTTGAGATCCAATGACTGCAAGACCAATTCCATATTCTAAAAGTATGTCTTCCTTGCAATCCTATGAATGGCATTATGTGTTCTATAACACTGCCGTTCCCCAGATTCTTTCAGGCACCTCTTTACTACATATAACATTGACAGGGGGAAATGTAGTAGTAAAACCCAGTTTCCAAAGGAAAAGAGGTGGAAAGGTATCTGCTTTCAAATGCTTTTTTGATATCTTTTGCCAATCATGCATAAAGCAGTTGAACAGATGTTTTGATTTTTTTTTAAGAAAAAAACTTTAAGTTTCCATTCCACTCTCTTAGAACAAATTTGCTCCACATCAAAAAAATTGCTGAGTCACAGAAAGTCATTTTCACAACGCACAGAAGGATCTGTGGTCCTTTCCAAGGATCTTGGAAATAAAGTATTTATTTGTTGCACTGGTTTCAATGAATGGACTTAGTTCCAGGTTCTGCTGTTTCCTCTTTACAAATAAAATATACTTTAATTTACCAGATAGGAAAAGGTGAAAAGACAAGATTTGAGGGCATGAACTGGGATTTAGTCTAGGTTATTATGTCATCTATGCAAATGCTATAGTGACTATTTTAGACAGGATAGAAAGCTATCAATGTGTCAATTTGAAGAACTAGTTCTGTGGAGAAGGTTCCTCTGACGGAAAGAAGATAGGGAAGAAGAGGACAATCAGCAGCATGATGGATGGATTTAGTTACAGTGGCAATAGATACACCATTGGAAGTTTTGAAAGACCAAGTTTGAGACAGACCATCATGGAGAAAATCTATCTCCATGGTTACTAAATCACAACAACGACTTGATGGCATGTAATCAAAATAGCTTCCTTATTGCAACTCATTACTACTGCTTAATTATGTATTTGTTAACAAATTAAAGATGCTGTTAATTTTTGCCAGGCTGAGAATTAAGGTGGTGTAAGTGTATGCAAGGCCAAAAAAAGCTGGGAGGAAGTATTAAAGGATAGCAGTCCCATTTGTTCTGGATCCCAGAAGGCCACAGTTAATAAGCAAGTAAAGAGCAGGAAAAAATGTGGTTTTAACTATGAAATTGTTTATTTAGGGTGGGGTTTTTTTTGTTTATTTGTGCTAGAGCTAAAGTATTTTAGTAAACAAAAACATCACTCACTTTTGTACCTGGAGAGGAAAGTCCAGGAGTGATCATATAAACTGACTGAAAGACCAGTCTAACTTAATGAAAAGAGATTAATTTCTTCCTCTATTTGTTTTTAAATGTTGAGTTTTGAGAACCAATCATAGTAAGTGTCTAAATATTTATTAGAGTTCATTTTATTATTTGGCTGCAAACCTTAGGCCTTGATATATGCTGTGAATGAAAAGTTTGAAATAGAAGAAGATACTGGACAGTTTTGAAAGTATTTTAATTTGCCCCATATATATTGTACATATACAATTTATGTATATAAAACCCACGTAAACTTGCTTATCATATGCCAATCATTTCCTGTCCTCTTTTCAGGGAGAAGTTGTGGAACCATTTGAAATCAAGTAACTTTAGAATTCATATGCTATATATGTATTTATATTACATATATAAATTTTATATATAAAATTGTTGAGGTTATGCATTTCTGATATAGCACAAAAGCAATTAATAAATCTGCTTACTGAATGAATTTGAATATATACCCTTACCACAAAGAGAAGTGGTTCCTCAATGTAATAAATGAAACAAGGCTGCTGTACAACATTTTCAAGTGGAAGGTTGCATTTGGCAAAAATGTGTTTAGCACAGGGTTCAAAAGAAACATTTTAAAAACAGGTGAGGCAAGGACTATTTTAGTTAATTAAAATCCTATGATTGCCCCTTATATTAAATGTGCTTATATGCTTAATCTTCGCTGCTGTAGCCTATAGGTAGAGCTCTCGCCTCGCAATCAGGAGGTTATGAGTTCAATCCTAGGTAGAGGCAGATGTAGGATCTCTTGCATGGGCAGAGGGTTGAGTTAGATGACCTGCAAGGTCCCTTCCAACTCTGTTAATCTTTTAACTGTTATCAACACAACAAAATATAACAACAATTACTAATCAATCCAATAAAATGAGCTCAGAATGAAGTAAATCGTTATATTAAAAACTGTAAAGGTAAAGATTTCCCTGTCTAGCTGTGTCTGATCCTAAAACGCAGTGCTCATCTCTGTTTCTTGGCCAAGGGAGCCAGCATTGTCCAAAGACATTTTCCGTGGTCATGTAGCCAACGTGACTATACACCAAAGGTGCACAGAACACTGGAATACTTTTGAACTGCTAAGTAGGCAGGAGCTGGGGCAAGGAACAGTTGCTTACCCAATTGCATGACACTCGGGTCTCAAACCTAGGCTGTCACCTCTCCAGCTGGCAAGTTCAGCATCTTTGCCATCACATCACCTTAAAAAGGTAGCTCTACAGAAAGATTCTCCAAGTTTGAGAGCTATGTCCAAGCTTTGAGGGCTGCCTAGGACCATGGAATCCAGGAATGTGTACTTATGAAGGATGGTTTCATACAGGGAAATTCAACCCTGAAGGCTCTTCCGAAATATAAGGCTCTTCCGAAATATAAAGGCTCTTCCGAAATATAAATATCAAGAATACACATTTCGAGTAAATCAGACTGCATTTTTGATAACAATCATACTTTGATGGCCCTAAGAGCCCACTTGTATTTTAATCTAATCTAGTGTTCCGTGTCCTGCAATGGGCAGCCAGATATTTCTGAAAAGCTCACTAGGAAAATATGAGAAGGACATTCTAATTATGGACGAAGTTGGCAGCTTATCCTCCATCAATTTGACCAATCCCCTATCAAAGCTATTTGAATCTCCATCACTATATTGTGTAATAAACAAGTTCTACAATGCACACTATAAAGCCTAGATTTGTGCACATAGCACAGTTGGCCAATAAATTGTACTAGATACTGATAAAAGTTTTCTTTTTATCATTCCTCAATTCATTATTGTTATTAATACTCCTGCAGTGCAAAATAGATAGAAGGTAATATCACCTTCTTCCCAATCCTGCGAAATTGAGATATCTTTGTATTTCACTAGACTGCTGTCAGCAGATCATAATCTAGCGATCTAGAATAAACTCAACACCCTAGTGCTCTCCACATAATCAGCAATTTAAATTGCCATGACGCTATCCTCTGTCCACAGTATCTAAGATTAAAATAGCCATCTACTATTTTAAGGTTTGTTCTTTGCATAACTCCATAGAAATGGAAGATTTTCATGCCTCAAAATGAATATCATTTTTAGCAAATGTGATTAGCTGAATAGCACCAGAAAAGAAACAATTTGTCCTCTAAAGTAGAGATTGGCAACACTCAGCAGGCAGAATATTGCAGACCAGCCAGCCTTTCACTGCTGTCCCCAAGAATCTCCAACTCAGGTAGCCAAGATATGACCGAATAATTTGTGGGAATTTAAAATAGAGATGGACTTTTGTTTTCCTGTTTGAATTGTGATTATGAGCCATCAAGCAGTCAACTCTTAGTGACCCCTTAGATAATACCACTGAGTTATTTTAGATTTTAGATTAAATCAGAGGAGGCTGATAATTCTGAGATTAAACTTAACTTCCATCTAGCTCATTTCTTTTTCATAAGCATGTTGTAATGGGCTTTCCAAAGTTGCTATGTCCCATCTTAACAAAATATATGCCTGATGCCAAAATCCACTGGCTTTGGTGGGAACTGAAAGGATTCAACATCTCAGAAAACCACTTCCATATTTATGACTTTGTGCTCACACAGCCTCATGTACCTTCTTCATTGCAGCAGCATAGGGAACATTTGAAGCAGGAAAACTTCAATGCTCTCCACATTCTTATTGAATCAGGGTTTTTTTAGGTGAGTCATCTGAACCTTGAAGGATCAGAACAATTTAAATACTGACAGAAGTTGAATAACAGGGCAATGGTTTCATTATTCATATATGAGCCGAGGTGGCGCAGTGGTTAAATGCAGCACTGCAGGCTACTGCTAGATCAGCAGTTCAGCGGTTCAAATCTCACCGGCTCAGGGTTGACTCAGCCTTCCATCCTTCCGAGGTGGGTAAAATGAGGACCCAGATTGTTAGGGGCAATATGCTGACTCTCTGTAAACCGCTTAGAGAGGGCTGAAAGCCCTATGAAGCGGTATATAAGTCTACTGCTATTGCTATTGCTATTCAGTCAAGCCTTATTCATTGCATCACAGGTTTTACTGCTCTGGTAACCATCAGGTGTCGTCTAATTTTTAAAAGTGAATTAGCTTCCTGTCCATAATGAATAGGTTTGTCTCACGTAAAATGGCCTTTAAGGTGTGAAAGACCAAATATTTTTGTCCTTGTTACTTTCTACAATACATTTATTGAATATCTGTTACAATTGTTATCCCTCATCCTCCAAATTACAGGACAATGTGTCTGTATTGTTATTTGAATATATTAAAACAATTGGATTCATGAAAAGCTCAGATTTTTTAAAGTTTTGTGAATATTTGAGTATAGTGTTTTTCTGAACATCTCCATCATTTACCTTTTAATTGGTTTCTGCCAATAAATACTTTGTGCCCCCTTTCATCATTTTCTGCCAAGATTCTTCCATGATGTGAGGTGACAATCTTATCATCTTTATTCAAATAGAATTCAATTGCATATATATTTCTGAGTCAATAACACCACTGTTGTTCATGAAATCAAACTATGATCTTTCCCTATTCTTCAGTCATGCATACTTTTCATACTTTCATTCCTGCTAGTTGGATCTCTGGTTCTGTAGAAATTTCTACTCATATGCTTCTCCGTTATTACATGTTTAGTGTGCCAGTATTCTATGCTGTTTATATATACACTTATTACACAGTCGGCTTCTGATGAAATCTCAAGTTGTTTGTTGCAGTTGTAAACCCTTAACTATAGTAACATAATTGTATTTTAAACGACAAACTTTCTACTTAGAGAATAGTAACACAAAAGTTTAGTTTTCACAAAATCTACACATATAGTATATCAGTTCCAAGTGTGATCAGTTTCCAGTTCAAAGTTCAACCAAATAACCCATAAAAATCCATGAATATTCTCAGATATACCCTTTTTATTTGGTTCCTATGATGCAAGCTGACATTTTAGACCTGTCAAAGTCTTTAGCTTCTGAATATGAAGATCCAATCTGACTCTTAAAAGCCTATCAAGCAACATCTAGAACAAACTTCAAATGTTACAACAACAATCAAATGTTACAAAGCAACCAGGTACATATGAAAAAGATTGAGATAGTGAAACCCAGGTTTAAATGCCTGTTCAGCAGCAAAAGTTATTTGGCTTTTCTTCAATTGCACCTAACCATGGCATAGAAAATCCCATGTTATTACCTTCACCTCATTCTCAGCCTATGAGCAAGACAGACTTAAGTTGATTTTAGATGTACTGAAGTTATATTTCTTTCTTACTTCACATAGTCCAAGGACAGCCTCATAGTCTATAAAACCTGTTTGTCTTTTTTTAGCCTTTGCTTTACTGTTGTTTATCTCAATTGAAGTATATTTAGATATCATTCAATAGTGCTAGATCAAAAGTGTCATAGCTGTCCCACTTAAGTTATAATATATATTATTTTGTTAGATCTATGGCCACTGATTTTCTTTGTTTTTGGCTTACATATTCAAGGCAATTTACGGGAGAATTTCCATTTTATCCCTACAAATAGCAGCTTTGTGAGGTAAATTGGGCTGAGAAAAAGAGTGACTAATTCAGAGTAATCTTATGGCAGAGGTTGGATAAGTATACGGATCCTCTTGACCTGGTCCCAGATCTATGTAAATTTCTCCAACCAATCTTTCTTCTAAAGGTGGGCTCCAATTTCCATAATTTTTAGATGGCACAATCATAATTCCAGAATTATAGAATTAATATCAACAATACCTGAAGAGAACCAATTGGAGAAAACTACACAGCTGTAGTGAAAAATAAGATGCAATCCTTACGTTTTTCAAACCTATTTTTGTACTGCCTGCTCATCTTGAAAGAAGTTCCTCATATGTGTTCAAATGGTCAGCTGTTAAACTGATACCAGCCTTTGAAAGAGGCTTGTGGTTACCATTCATGGACTAACACATCAAAAGTTCTAATCTGGTTCTGATGACTTTCTTCAAATGCCAAGTCAAACAGGAATGGTGGGTGTGAATGACCTTGCCTTGACCTGAACATCTATTTAAATATTCACTTGGCAATCCCTAGAGTGGAAAACAAGACAACACAACAATGTCTCTAAGCACTTAAGGGCAAATTACTCTAGTTGCTTAGTTAGTGAGTAGGAACTAGCTATTCAATTGACTCTCAGACCTGAAGATCAGATTGACCCATACTCTTTTGATATGGCCTTAACTTTTATTGTTGATACCATTCCTGTTGAGTTAGAGAGATCAGAACATCAGTCATACTATCTGGTTAAGCTGAGGAAAAATAGTAGATCCAGAGGAAACATACTGCAGAGCGCCAGTTGGAAGTCATCAATGACTGATAAAAGACTTCATAGTGGAATCTGAATCCCCATTGTGGGAAGAATCTTGTGTTCATGTGGTGCATAGCCAACTATGTATATAATCATTGTGCCCATTAAATGAGCCAAAGTCCTTTTTTACAGTACGAATGCAAGCAGCAGGTTATTCTCCAAGTACCAGTGGAATAAATTATAATTGTTGTTTTAAATTCCCAAATATTTAACTTCTGTTCGCATTTTTCCTTGAGACAGGCATGATGTGAAAAGTAGATGAAATTGTCATGTCACTATTAAACCAAATGTACTCTTTTGTTATAGAGGGATGAAGCAACCATGACAGATCCCTCCAGGGCAGAATGAACTGGTAAATTGTCATGATTTCCACTCAATAGAGTTTCTCCTACATAGTTTTTTCTGAATCACCAAGGGAAAGGTTGGCCATAGAATGCTCATATTATTAGGGAGCTGGCAAATTTATGGCAAAATGAATTATCACTGCAAAACACTGCTTATTGTGCAAATGGTTAATATGTAAGATTAAGGGATTGGATTCTGATGAATTTATGATCTCACAGTCCATTTTTATCCTCCTAACAATTGTGTAACGGCAGTCGGAAATGTTGAGAAAAAATAAATATTCTGATATTATTTTTACATGTAAAATTACAACACCAAAATGACAAATGACCTAGCAGCATGGAAGTTTTTTCTGCTAGATTTTCTGTGTTTGGACAAGTTATTATAATCAGTGTAAAAATTAGGATTAGCTATGTATAAATTTTTATTGGTTTTCTGGTACCTTCTTCAGGATGCTGAATAGCTTTTTGTTGTTTATAACAGAACACTATATTTTGTAATACTAACTGAAATTCAATTCTTTTTCTTTTCAATTTTTGAAAGATATTTCTGTTTGTTGGTAAGAAGCTGATAATGCATCAAAGAATTTATGGCAGGGAAGGCCTGGAATCCAAAATATTGTTTTAACATAATCAAATTTTTATGTTTCTGTGTTCTATATGCCCTAGAGAGCAGTGCTTCTTATAGTATGAGCTGAAGACCCCACCCCAGGAGTCCCTATCAGAGGTCTGCAGAATTGAAATTATTTGCAAGATATTGAAAATATTTGCAAAATTTTAAAATAATGTCATTTTTTTATTTGTTAAAAATGGTATTTTCCTGAATCACATTTTTCTTATTATATGGGTTTGATATCATTATTTTTACATGGCTCAATAAATAAATATTCTATCAATTTTAATTTTTAATACAACATATATTGATAAATGTAATCCAGGTAAACAAAGGTTCTTTTGGAGTACTTTCTAATTTTTAAAAATCAGAAGTACCCTTAAGAACAAAAAGTTTAAGAAACACTGACCTAGAGGAATGGTGGACAAACCATCATCTCTGGGTTGCATATAATGCCCTGTACTTAATTTGTGGTTCCCTAATATTCTGAAATTATATTGCATGATTTAGTTGCAATATTCAATTGTCAACTCAATGGCTAATTTTCATCAGCAAATTTCTTTCTTTTCAAAATAAGGATAAAAAAGAAGTCCCTAAAATGGAAAAAAAAATCTAATCTTAAATAATTTTGCTCCAAAAAAAAAACCTGAAATCACATCATTGAAATTTGGCTATTTTGCTCCTGAATGCAATGTTGAACTATTGGGGTCATTTATGAAATTTTGAGGAGTAAATTGGGCTCAGTTCCAAACTTGGAATAGGCAAATGTTGTTTTTTGTTCTTTGATGGTGTTAAAAATATTGTAACAGGATGTAAGCTGTTCCAAGTAAAGCTGCCTTTTGCAATTGACTGGTGGTGATTTTGACAACACCGATGGGTTTTAAGTAGTGCTCCAGATTTTTTGGAATTGCACCCAAGGTGCCTATTTCAGTTGGCACTATCTTTGCTTTCTTTTGCCATAATTGGTCTACTTCTATTTGCATGTCTTCATATTTTGTGATTTTCTCCAGTTATTTCTCTTCTGTTCTATGTCTGCAGGTACTGCAACGACCACTAGCCTGAGTTTTTTGTCTTTCTTATCAACAACTGCTAGGTCTGAAGTATTATATGGCAGGTGGGAATTCTAAGCTCCAGAGCATTTTAGATTCTTCACTTTCTATTACTTTGTCTGTTTTGTGCTCCCACCAGTTCTTGTTTGTGGGCAAATGGCATTCCTGCAGATATTCCAAGGTACCATTGTTGCTATTATGTCATCCTATTGTTTGCAGTCAGTATCTGATCTTCTTACAGCAGCTAACTAGGCGGTCCTCTTTTATTGTTCTTTATTGTCCTTTGCTATCTTCTCAATTCTGGATTTGTATGTATTTGTACTTAAGACTCTTTCTTGTGGAGACAGACGTATCCCCTCTCTCTTTCTTCAACTTTCCTGCTCTTAACCTTTGCCAAGTCTTGTTATCTGCTTTGCCTGCTAATTTTTTAATGTATTGGCCATTTAATACTTTGCCTTGTTATGACTTTTTCTAGTCTTTATTTGGTCTTTCTTTACACTGGTTTCATCCCTTTGGTATTCAGTAAATATCCATGGTGTACTAAGTTCAGTAGATTTACTTCACTGGCCTGCAAATATTCTTTCAATGCTATTCGTTTTTCATCTAGTATTCTTACAAACAATGGTCCTTGGTAAATAGACTCTGTCAATATTGCTGGTGGATGAAGGGCATGGTTCATTGTCATTATTTTTCTGGTCTTCCTATCCAGGGCTTTTAATGCTGCTTAAGTCCAGCGCACTATTTCCTCTGTGGATCTAATGACTATAGGTATTAATTGCCTTAATGGTGTTTCCTCCACTGAGTTTGGACTAAGATATTCATTACTCTTATGGTGTATTGACTTCTAACTTTCTTTTTGACTTAGTATGCATTAGCATTTATATTTATTATAACTACACACACCAAATGTTTTGGATCAGCTTACACATCAAAATATACAATTAAAACAGTTAAAAACATAATAACAGAAGTTATAACCCAAACTAAACCCGGGAAATAATGTATGAGGATTTATGAACTTTTCAGAGCTCCAGGAGAATGGCACCATCCATATCTCTGGGAAGATACTATTCCAGAAGGCAGGGGCCGTGACAAAGAGAGCATGCTTCTTTGGTACCACAAGATGGCTATGTTTAATTGAGACGACCTGAAGTATAACCTCTTCATGAATGTATCAATTCGACAGAAACAACTTGAGACAGGTGACCCTGCAAATATGCCCTATGCCATGAAGGGATTGATAGCTGGCAATCAGCACCTTGAATGACACCTGGAAGCTGACTGGCAGCCAGTACAGCTCACGTAGCATAAAACATGAGCATAACAAGAAGTGCCCATAACTGCTCATGCTACTGCATTTTGAACCAGCTATAGCTTGCCAATGGTCTGCAAAGACAGCTCATGTAGGGTGCATTGCCATAGTCCACTCATTAATTGATAGGGGTTGATATTTGATATACGTAGTTTTATATGGCTGATTCAAATTGTCTGGTCTTTACTCAACTGGCAGCAGAGACCGTTCCATCTTGTTAATACTTGTATTTGTAAGAAGAGATGCCTAACATTGAACTTGGGAGCATATTTAGATAAGCGGTATGTTCTGCCATTGATCTCTGGGCGTATCAAAAGAAGCAATTATTTTCGTAATTGATTCTTCTACTCTTCCACTGTTAGCAGTATTTTGATGGTTCTTCAAAAGAATGGCAGCATTGTGATGCAACATGAAGAGGGATAGAAAGCTACTTGTGATTGAGATATTACATTAGTACCATGGCGAATGTGTGATTATGTGGTGCACAATATCTTTATCTCAAACCCATCTCATGCTGCTTTTTGGGCATTTCCAGTGCTACTGCTAATTCTCTTCATATGACATTCATTAGAAAACATGCTGTTGTTAATTCCAGAAAAAGTTACTCTCCAGCCTTCGTCAAGATGCTAGGATCCTCCAGATGGTTTGGCCCCAGCTCTTACATTTCCCAGAGCACAATGAAACTGGCTAGGAATTATGGAGCTTATAGTCCAACACAGCTGGAGGGGCCCTGATTAGGGAAGCTTGTACTAAGCAAAGTAATAGATGAAACTATATAACTGTCTGTTTACAGATGTCTTCTTGTTGTGAGCCAAGAATACTCTGTGGGTCAAAAATAGCCCTGAGGTTTACACGGATTGGTTAAACAAATCATAAAGCTTTTAACCTCATTTGAAACTCGAATCCCCTAATCACAGAGCAGAAAGGTAATGTATTGTTTGCATCTCTGCCATGGGACCCGGGCTCTCCGTTTTTTATTTATTTTTAGCCAATTACAGTAGACATTGTCTGGAGGAATTCTAATATCTGTATATATACACATAGCTCACTGCTGTGGTTGCTGCTGCTTATTTCAACCTGGATACATATTGTGTTGTGCTTCACTTGGATTGATTAAACTAAAGGCAGTCTTCAGATTAAACTGGTTTTACTCAAAATGCAAACAGAGCAGTCTATTCAAAACTAAGTTGAATTTTCAAAGTACAGCATATTATTAAGAAATTTATACTAAATGCTCAAAAGAAGCCTGAAAGTATATGTGTGCTAATAATATTCAGTTTATCTTTATAGAATTTTTTGTACTCTGCACAATCACTATATTTTTCTATCGTGGGCTACAGTCCAATAACTCAACAATTATGAGTACCAGTAGAAGAAGAGTGCTGTTAATACTAACTTTAAAAGGTCCATTGAAATTTACTTCTGGGTTTAAAAATTCCCCACTCAACTCTTGCTAGTCTCATGATTCGTTAAACTACTGTTTGAAACTATGGGTACCTCCACAAGAAGATTCTATGTGTTGGTTCAAAATCAATTCCAAGCATCCACGATCCTACCATATTAGCTTTGTTTAAAATTGGAACAGATTTGAGCTATGATATACTTGACAAGTGGTGGCTCAGTGGCTAAGAAGTTCAGCTTGTCAATCAGAAAGGTCGGCAGTTCAGGGTTCGAATCCCTAGCGGAGATTCAGAGTGAGCTCCTGTTACTTGTCCCAGCTTCTGCCAACCTAGCAGTTCGAAAGCATGTAAAAATGCAAGCAGAAAAATAGGGACTACCTTTGGTGGGAAGGTAACAGCATTCCATGCACTTTTGGTGTTTAGTCATGCTGGCCACATGACCATGGAGATGTTTTCAGACAGCACTGGCTCTTCGGCTTTTAAGCGGAGATGAGCACTGCCCCCTAGAGTCAGGAACAACTAGTGTGTGTGTGTGTGTGTGTGTGTGTATGTATGTATGTGTATATATATATATATATATAGGTTATAGGTTATATAGGTTATATATATAACCTTAGGTTATATATATAACCTTTACCTTTTTATTCTTGATAAAACAACAAAACTATTTTTTTCTTCTGAAACTACTATGCTGGCAGAAGATTTTAATAGACAGGAGACTAGTCTTACCTCCTGTGATAAAGTCCAGGTTTCACTGCAACCGTGTATTTTAGTAATGCTACAGAATATTACTCATAAAATTTAATATGAAGATAGTCAGAATTTCATCTCCAAAAGTTCTTGATATCAAGGCTGTCTTCTCTGAAAGAACATAGTCTTTACAATAAGCTACCTCTCTTGAGGCTGTAATCAACTTTTAATGGTCCTGAAAACATATAGGTAAAGGACTGTGAAGCTGGAAAACTGGATTACAAATTAAAGCAATGAGAAAATAATAAAATGACTCAGAGATAAATTCTACTTTAGAATATTTGAGACTTTTGTTTCAGGGTTCTTTAGGGCTATTGAATTAAGGTTGTATTGCTTGTTTGTTTACCTATTAAATGTATATGGATGCCCAGCTCAGGTACCTGACTCTAGGTGGATAAGAATAAAAAATAAAATAAAAAAGCAAAATAAAAACAAAGTATAATTAACATAAATAGCAGCCAAGCAATCAAGCTGCAACAATACTAAAAATCATTCATGCAACCAAGAAACGGATTCACCCAAACCACCAGGGGTCCCCATGCTTGATGGGGAAAAAAATCCAGTTTTTAAGGACTTGTGACAATCCAGCAGCATCAGGACAAATCTGATCTCAGATGGGAAGGTTATCGCAGGGGGAAGGCACTACAACAGGTCAGGCTCTCTTCCCAGATCCTACCAGAGAGCACTCTTTCATGGACAGGACCTGCAGTTTGCCTCTTCTACTGTATCCAATGGGACATAAAGGTAAAGATAAAGGTTCCCCTCTCACATATGTGCTAGTCGTTCCTGACTCTAGGGGGTGGTGCTCAACTCCATTTCAAAGCCGACAAACCAGCACTGTCCGAAGACATCTCCATGTTCATGTGACCAGCATGACTAAATGGCAAATGTGTACGGAACGCTGTTATCTTCCCACCAAAGTGGTTCCTATTTTTCTACTTGCATTTTTATATACTTTGGAACTGCCAGGTTGGCAGAAGCTGGGACAAGTAACGGAGCTTACTCCATTACACGGTGCTAGGGATTCGAACCACCAAACTGTCGACCTTTCTGATCAACAAGCTCAGCATCCCATAAATAATCTGGCCCCAAGCCATGGTTTTTAAAGGTAACCACCAGCACCTTGAATTGTATCCCGATCAGAGGTGGGTTGCTCCCGGTTCGGCACAGTTTGGCCGAACCAGTAGTGGCAGCGGCAGGAGGCTGCACTCACCCACTCCGCCCATCCACTGAACCAGGGGTGGTGGCGGTGGGACGCTCGCAGAAGCGTTGTGCACACGAGAGAGAGCGTGCACACATGAGCAAACTGATTGTAAAACAAAAAATAGAAACCCATCCCTGATCTAGATGCAGACAGTGCAGCTCATAGAGCAGAGGGGTTTGGGGTGCTATTTGTAACTATTGTCTACTATGTAGGCATATTTCATCACTCTTGCATAAGAGGCACTTCTTTTGTGCTCTTGCTGTTGTTAATATTATCTATAATATCAGATGCAAGTTTCCTGTCAATAAGGACAGAAACTTAAAATACAGTACCTTTTCCACAAGTGTTTAGATTAATGCTTATTTTGATAGCTATATGGTTTGTTCTAGATTTTATTAAAAACACCAGGCTAATAGAAATTGGAAGGGATTTTCTTTTCTTTGCTTTGCTTTTGATATGTAGCCAACAAAATAAGCACTAATCCAAAAAATTGAGTTTTGAATTATTACTTGCAAAAGTTCAAGTAAAAAAATATAGGGGAGAAAATTTATAGCAACATTATTGGGATTTTTTTTTTGCTGGGAATATATTAATGGTGGGGAGAGAGAGATTAAAATGTGGCACTCTATAAATCTGAGTGACAGTAAGGACACATGTGGCCTTTTACCCAAATGCTTTTACCTGTCATTTCAAACATCAGAGAATTTTGTCTGGATGTTCATTCCATTACCTAACAAATTTAATCCATCATCTACAGAAATTCCAGACATTTTAACTATTCTATTATTGATGGATTGTTTTGTTTTTCCTTCAGTTCATTTGGTTTCATATAGACTTAAAAAGCATTTTTAGAATAATAATGGCCATTTTGAAATATGGAAAACCTGAGATTTGAGGATTTCTAAAAGATTTTCTCTTCAGAAAAAAACCATCAGAGCTTTCTTTTTTAAGCAAAGATTGGCTCTCTGTGGTAGCTGCCTACAGTTTGTAAACTATTTATTAATATCTGTTGTTTCTCTGTTGACAAGAAATATCATATTTATCAGAACTATTTTTGCCTCAGCTAATTTGCTTTCTGAATTAAATTGCCTCCAGTGGGTATTTTTATTTATTATTATCATGCTTTATTTCATAAACTTTAATTAAACTATTTTACCTCATCTAAGTTTTAATGCAAGCAGTTCTGAGTACCATTTAGTAAAAAAGGAAAAAATGATTAGATACAGTAGCTGTGATTCCTAATAATATAATAATCTTTTATTCTGGAATATTATATTATTAGGAATCACAGCTATCTATGCATTGAACTTATTTGTTAACTGATTACAACGAATATATCCAAAAGAAATGTAATGATGTCTGAGAGCTGCTAATTAATAAGAACTTTACAGAGTGTATTCACAGACTAAGAAAATTAGACACCCTATACTTAAATCCCTTTTATAATTCACTAATAGGATTTAATCATACAGTTAAACTTTTACTCTGAGGATTTCTAGGGATACTTTCCAAGTGCTTTAGATATCACACTATTTGTGTGAGGTCTTTGAAAGTTTGCACAAGCAATCAGGTTCCCCAAGCTAACAGTCATTTTGGATAACAGTACTGTATTAATAATGGTATCCATAATCTGTAGATAATATTGGAACTACCAGTTTGCAAATTTTGCAAATTTTATATAGTGATAATTCCATCTGAACTGTAGTAGCTCAAAATAGCAAAAACGTACTTCTCCGTGACAATTTTGTAGAAAATAGCAATATAGCACACACAGTATATAAATTGTGGAATAGAATGATCTCAGTTGAAAATTTAGCTTTGGATGTCATAAATTTACTTATGATAGCCACTTTACTTTTCCTATTATTAATCCTAGTAAGGTTCCAAATCTTGAACCACTGTGTGGCATTGGTACTGAATTGAATGGAAATAAGCAAATTGAAACATAAACAAGATAAAATAGACCAATAAAAGAACAGGTCTTTTCTCAGGCTGTGAATTAAGTTGGTTGGAGAACTTTGCAAGGCATGATACATGTTTTGATCAGATTTGCTATCTTATTTTATATTTTGAGTGTGTATTATTTATTTATTTATTTATTGTTTTTATACTATGAGATGCCCAGAATCGATCTAAGTTGTGTGGCAGCTAAATTGAAGGAATAAATAATAAAAAAATAAAGCTGCTGTTTGGGGATTCTAATGAACTAAAATGAAGTACATAGGATCAAGTTAATCATGATAGATGTTGATTCCTTTTCTGCTTTTTTTCAGGATTTTTCAATTATTTTTATTGATTATATCTCATTTTGAAAAACATTGATATGAATCAGGCTATACTTTAATAACGATGCCTATTAGTTCACCTCTTCCCACAAGTAATAGCCAGTAGAGAGAGAGAGAGTGCCATTTCAATGCTTATGTTGGCTATGCATTTTAGAAGACTAGACAAGGCCATGATTTGACTAAACATTGGAAACATTTCAAATGGGGATATATGGATTTGATAATTTTCCTCCTCTCCATGATTGAAGCATTGCCCAATATTTTATTAAATGTATAGTTACTAATTATTCTTATTACCTGAATTTAAAAAGTCCTCTTTATTTCTATAGGTTCTTTTATCCATGTGAACTGGCTAGTTTTTAAGATGTTATTACTTATTACTAAGTACTAAGTATTACTAAGCATTCAACATCGATTCTCATGGAATATATATATACACATACACACACACATACACATACACATACATACACACACACACACACACACACACACAGACACACACACACATATATACATACATACATAAATACATATATATATATGCATATATCATATATATATATATATATATATATATATATATATATATATATATATATATATATATATATATATATATATATATATATATATATATATTGTTTGTTTTCGTAGATTTTCACGGGTACAGGTATGCAGGTTTTGGCGTATTCGGGTCTTTTCCCATGTAAGATTGAGAGTATCTTGGCGACATTTCGACGAGGTTCCACTCGCCATCTTTTATAGAAAAACAGCAGCTCTGATCACGCTTTGCTCGCACAAGCACGAAGCTGAAGGCACCAGCCTGAAGATGGCGAGTGGGACCTCATTGAAACGTCACCACTTCTCAATCTTACAAGGGAAAAGACCCAAATATGCCAAAACCTGCATATATAGAACCTAAAGAAATAAAAAGGACTTTTTTAAATTCAGGTAATGAGAATGAATATATATAAATGACTGTGTAATGTAAGTATATGTAGCTTGTTTCTCTCAAACATTTTGAACATACCATACTTTGCATTAGTCTCTAAATGATTTTGGCTGTGTCTTGCTGTGCTTGAAAATTTTAAAGAAATGCAAAAGTATGTGTGCATGGTTTTCATAAAGCATACACGAAATCAGAAAAGTTGCTACTAGGTGTAATAGGATAAGTAAAACATTAAAAGACGGCAAGGAGGTTTGTTTAGAAAATAAGTTCATAACAATTAATAGAACAAAGATAATACAAAATACAACAATTACAATAACAGGTAAAATCAATATAAAAACATTAAAAACATCAACATGAACAATAAAATGTTCATAAACAATAAAACAGGAAGTTGGGTTGTTGAATGACTAGAATTAAAGGTATGTTAGAAGTCAATAAGGAGATTATTGAAATTAATTATTTCTGCCATCACTGAATATGTTATTTTGAGAAATTATAAAGCATTGTTAGAAAAAATACTAACAAGAATAAAACGTATACAAGGCTGTTTTTAATCTTTATTGACATTCTGTATTAAAAATCAATCAATCACCACTTCAGCATAGTATCAGTCCAGGGGTTAACCAAACTGTAAAGTGACTGTTACTATATTTTAGCCTTTGTAATTAAGTTGACGGTATTGATTTTATTTGGAATTCTGTAGGGGTGTTGCATTCTTTTCGTTTCCTGTATTCTCTTTGTATTCCCCAATAAACTTTTTTTTATCTAGAAATGTGGCTTTAGTAATTTATAAAAGAAGTTCTCATTAAATCTTTTGCCTACATGCAAGAATATACAATTGCATAGCCACTAATAAGGTTTGTTACATTCTATATTTCTGGGCTTTGAATGAGAAAATCCAAAATACTTTCCTTTCTATTTAGTCTCCTAAAACAAGACTAAAAGGAGAAGTCTGCTGTAGAATTCCCCAATTGGGAAAATTAGGGAGAGTCATGACATTCAGCTAGACTAGTAGCACTCTATTATAATTAATTTTTTACTAGAAAACATTTGTAAGGAATTTGTCAGAAAACTGTATAAGCAGAAAGATGTTCTGACATTACAGGCTACCTGACCAATGACTGTAACATGTCAATAGGTAAAATCATGATTCAAGATAAAATTGATGTGAAGAAAAACTAAGTCTTGCTTAAGATAAATCAGTACAGTTTCAGCAAAATAAGGTTCTATTGAACCTTATTAACTTTCAGAATCGTCTATGTGTCAATATAGGCAGGGAGAGGTGATCTAATAGGCATTGCTACTATTGACTTTCCAAAATCCCTCAGAATAAATTTAGCAGTGAGGAGTAAAAGGACAAATTTTGCTGTAAATCTGTAACTGGCTGAGAAAAGTAACAAATTGAAGGCTATAGAAAGGACTCATTTCACATTTCACAGTTCTGAGAGAGACTCCATGGACAGTTACAGATCAGATAAATATCAGCAAGTTCATTAGTAAAACTGAGAGTTTATGTAGACTTGTTTGGAATAAATCATATTAATATTCTTACTAGACATGTATGGGAATGCATTATTAAAATTAAACAATTTAATAAATGAAAGAAAATAGGGGGTAAAAAGAAAGAAATCCTTTTCTTCCCCCCAAAATATAACAACAACAACAACAACAACAACAACAACAATTTTCACTGAACTGAACAGGGATTACTCCCCAACAAAATGCCCTGGCACTAAATGCAGCTTCAGAGGATGCTTTGAAACAGCACAGCAATCCAGGGCTGGAAGGGACCTCAGAGGTCATCTAGTCCAACCTCCTGCTCCAATACCAAGAGGGTATAGGAGAACCTATACTATCCTGGTTATTTTGGTGCCTCTAACACAGCAGAGAAATTCCCAGAAATCCCCAGGCATTGCAAACGTCTCCCCCCTAGTAAAAGAAAACCTAAAGCAAAAACTTCGTGCAGTATTAAAAAGAAGAATAGAAAAGGGTTTTGCTGTGTATTGTTTAATGGCTGCTAAATTGGCAAAATGGACTACTAAATTGGCCACACCCACCAAGCCACGTTCACAGACCAGTAGTAAAAAAAATTGAATCCCACCACTGGAGGCAAAGTATTATAAATATGTTGGACATTTATTCTGGTACATGGTAAAAATCAACAGGAGTGAGATAAGGCCAAGGCTGGGTGATTCAACCGAAATGTTTGCATTATCAAAGTATTATGTACCATTATAAACTGCAAGTAAACCAAAGAATAGCATCAATTAAATATCTATCCAGCATCTTACAGTCTGATTTTATGGGGCAGCTAGGAAGCATTTAAAATCAAAACATTCAACCTGTTGGAACATTGCTCCTAGTGTCTTAAGGAAACATTTCCATATGCAGGAGCATTTACAGCTATGAAACGGCTTAAGATCCATTTTCTTCCACAAAGCTGGTGCATTCGGGAACAGATGGGAAAGTCTTGAAATCCTATTATTTCTTTAAATAAACTTTCCCTAAGCCAAAGGGGAAAAGAAGGTCTTCATTCTATGCAATAACAATTTGGGAGTGACAGGCAGAGCTCTTTATTAGAACTATCTAGCAAAGATTTCCCAAATCTCCAGCTGTGCTGCTTTTACAACCGCCATAACCTCAACCAGTATAATATTATTGGCTGGGGATTATGGGAGCTTACATCCAGGCTGTCTAGAAGTTACCAGGTTGGCAAAGATTCCCCAAAAAACATTTCAGGCAAATATGATTAAAGACCCCTTCTTTTTACCGGACTTTTCTTCCCAATAGACTTGACTGTTTCCCCAGTAGTGACTAACATCACTTTCTAGACTCACCAGCTGTTACTGAAACAATATAAAGTCACTCCTCCTTATTGTTTCAGCAGTGCAATCAGTGGTGGGTTCAGACCGCTTCAAACCGGTTCGGCCGAACTAGTAGTGGTTTGGCGGCCTGGGTCACTGGAACAGCAGTGATTCAGGCCTGCCATGCCCCCAAACTGGTTCTCTGGGCAGCGCTGTAAGCATCACCATCTTGGTTTTTTTTTGCTTTTGTGCATGTGCAGAACAATTTTTATTGTACTGTGCATGCACGCACAATGCGCATCAAGCAAACACATAGAGCATCCACAAGCGAACCGGCAGTAGTGACTGCTGGAACCCACCCATGAGTGCAATGGTTGGATATTTCTAGATGTCAGATTATTACCAAAGAATCCAGGATTGTAGATAGAATGTAGAGTTTTAAAAAATCCCAGAAGAAAGCAATTTATTTATTTATTTATTTATTTATTTATTTATTTATTTTTATTATTTATTTATTATTTATTTGTTTGTTTGTTTGTTTGTTTGTTTATTAGACTTATATACTGCTTCATAGGGCTTTCAGCCCTCCCTAAGCAGTTTACAGTTTTTTTTTAGCAAATTGAGTCAGCAACTTGCCCCCACAGTCTGGGTCCTCATTTCACCCACTTCGGAAGGATGGAAGGCTGAGTCGACCTTGAGCCGGTGAGATTTGAACCGCTGAATTGCAGATCACAGTCAGCTGAAGTGGCCTGCAGTACTGCACCCTAACCACTGCGCCACCTCGGCTCTCGGTTTTGCCACAAAACTAATCTGATCTGTCCATACAATTATCAGGGATTCAATGTAACACAATGCCACCATACATTTGACAAAATGGTTTTGATTTTACAAATAACTCAAAGTGGTAAACATATCCAACAAACCTTCCTCCTTCTATTTTCCCCACAAAGAGAGTGATTAGCCCAAAGTCACCCAGCTAACTTTCTTGGATAAGACAGGACTTGAACTCATGGTTTTCTACTTTCTAGTTTGGTTCTTTAACCACTAGACCAAACTGGTTCTCTGCATATAATTTGTTATCTTCATTACTGTTCTGTCAGCCCAGTGGTAATTGGATGATGCAAGAAATTACAATTAAAAAAATTTTTTTTGTTTTTTCAGTAAACTTCTTTCCTGGCCAGATTTCCTTGTCTATTCCTTGTCCTTGCTTCATTCTACTGCTTAGGAGATCTGGTTTGCAGATCGCAACTTAGTTCTGATCGCCTTTGAGCAGAGCGGTGGCAAGTTTATGCCAACCAGCCAGGCCTGCTGGATGATTTTGTTACTAGGCCAGAGATGGTGCATCTCTTCCACATTATCTTCCCCAGCAATGAAGAGTCAAGACATCTTTCACATGTCCATTTATTGTTTACCTGATTGTAATTATGAGTGCAACCAGGTAAGCAGTAAATGGCAAGCTAAAGATCTTGACACATGGGAAGCAAACTTTATCTTACTACGAAGTGAAAGAATTTCATATTCTCAGGGAAGGATTTTGCTTCCCTATTTCTGGATTTACTTTTCAGGGAGGGTTAAAAAACTAACTTGGTCGATAATGAACTATTATAATGCTAAAATAAATAATAGGAATAGCATAAATGGTACAACTAAAGTAGAGACTACTAAATATAGAAAAGTAATAGTATAGAAAAGTGTGGGTGTGTTTGGTGTGTGTTTGTGTGTACAGACACACATACACACTGAGAGGGGGGGGTATAACAGTAAGATTATCTTGGAACAATCATAATCTTTGTGATAAAGCCACAGCATAGTTTAGTATGATTCTTTACATACTGTGTAGTATGTACCATTACCATTACATTGCTGTGTAGAATATTATGTAGGACTGCAATCTGACATATCATTAATTTGCTTAAACCCTGCTGTAGCTAATGGACTGAATCAAGCAAATCACGTGCAGAATGAAAGCCAAGATTATTTTTCCTGGGAGGGTGGGAAGGAAGGAAGGAGGCAGGGAGGCAGGGAGGGAGGCATGGAAGGAAGGAAGGAAGGAAGGAAGGAAGGAAGGAAGGAAGGAAGGAAGGAAGGAAGGAAGGAAGGAGATAAAGAAAGTCTATTGTGTTAAGGAGAATTATTATACCTCAAAATACAATTTATACAATTAGAATCTGTACTGTTAAAATGCTAATAATAATCCTTGAAATCTTGTCAGCTTCACCTCCTGCTGTGATGTTTGCCATTTGCTCCTAAAATAATCTGTTATTTTTTTTACTTGCTTTCTTATTTCCCGGGTCCATTGTTCCTTTTTCATTTCACTATAAAATTTATTTTTAAAAAGTACACCAAGAACAGCAAGGAAATAGCAATAGCAATTCGCACTTAGACTTACATATTACTTCATAGTGTTTTACAGCACTCTCTAAGCCAGTGTTTTTCAACCTTTTTTGTGCAAAGGCACACTTTTTTCATGAAAAAAATCACGAGGCACACCACCATTAGAAAATGTTAAAAAAAATTAACTCTGTGCCTATATTGACTATATATAAAGTAATTTTCCCACGGCACACCTTACACTATGTCACGGCACACTAGTGTGCCGCGGCACAGTGGTTGAAAAACACTGCTCTAAGCAGTTTATGGAGTGAGCATATGGCCCCTAATAATCTGGGTCCTCATTTTACTCACCTCAAAAGAAAGCAAGGAAGGCTTAGCCAACCTTGAGCCTGGTGAGAATAGAACAGAATTAGCCTGCAGTACTGCATTCTAATCACTGCGCCTAGTCAAGGCTTATCTAGTTGGATCATAAACAAATCATTTATCCTTTTCGGATGCTAGGATAATCCAGAAAGTTCTGTTCTCTGTGGGAATTTCCCTTTTTATGTATTTACTCTACTTCTGTTGGAAGCAAGGAGTAAATATTGCTTTTCTGAGCAGCCTTGATTGTTGATCAATGACAGCTTTGAGAACTGAAGAAAAGTATTCCCCACCTCCCAGCAAACAGAGTAAATCAGGTAGACGTACAGTGGTGGGATTCAGCCAGTTTGCACCACTTTAGGAGAACCAGTTGTTAACTTTCTGAGCAGTTTGGTGAACTGGTTGCTGGAAGAAATCATTAGGGCAGAGAACTGGTTGTTAAATTATTTGAATCCCACCACTGTAGACATTCGCTGGGAAGTGTCCTAAGGTTTGCCTCCAATTCCTATAGGACCAAACTATTCTTCTCAAATATATAAACAAACACCAAAACACACACACATACACACAGACACACACACACACACACACACACACACACACCATCTCATCTGTGCTAAGGTCAATTCCTGTTGACTCATCCATCCAGTGCTGTACTGCAAATTCAGGATCTATTATGATTATATTTAACATTTATACACATTACCAACGCAAACCCCAACTTATTTTATTTCCCCATAATGATTTCCTTGCTCAGCGTCTCCTCAAACTACAAAATGGGCAGCAAATAAATTTAATAATAATAGTAATTTTCACTGATCTGAACAGGGGTTATTCCCCAATAAAATGTCTTTATTACTAAATCACATCAGTGCTCAACTGTTCTGACAAGGTCCATACAAAAATAAGCACTGCCTGACTATGACATTTGCCTGGAGGTATGCCCTGCTCATTTCAACTAGACAAAATACTCAAGGCAGCATGCCCAATGTCCAGGCTTTCAGCCATAAGGTAATATTTCTACCATATGAGGAAAACATAAACCAAGAACAATTATTCAGCAAGATCAAAGAGTAAAAGAACTCTTTTCTGACTTTTCCCTCTTTGGCTTTTTCCTCTCATGTTTGATTCTCCACTGGCCACTGATTGGTATGCCCAGATTTCATGAGTACAGTTGCCCTCCTCCCCTCCAAGGCTAAGCAGTCTTCCCATGCCTCTTTTGCCTTGGGTTTTTTGCCAAGGTCAGAGGAGATGTTCTCAGGGTTGGATCCATGCCTTCAAATGGCAACAGGTATCACAAATGTAATCAGCTGAAGAATTTGGGAACTGGCAGCAAACCTCAAGAAGACCATGCTCTTACACTTCATTCTGGCCATCCACAGAATGGACTTTCTACTGTCCCTGCCATGTCGCCTTAGCTAGCCTATGAAGAGTCTACCCTTAATCAGCTTTCATGATCCTTAATCCAGGCTCTGGATTAAGTTTAGATTCTGAACAGAGGCAGTGAGGTGGATTGTAGATGTACATAGATTGTAAAAGCTCTGATTCATTCTATCCTGCCTGGTTCAGACTTCTGGGACCAAACCAGTCCTCCCTCACAGAAACTACAAGAAATGTTGGTCTCCTACTGTAAGGAGACAGTTGCTGTAGTGTGTAATAGTGCATGCAATCCAAATGTACAAGGAGCATGTGGAAGCATTGCTTTCTTTTAAAAAGTTATCTTCTGTACTTGTTGGCAAAATCCCGACTCCGACAGGAAAAATCAAAGGTCCTTAGCAGCCCAATCAAGTATGCATTGACTAAAAAGTAAGTCACACTGCATTCACTGGGTCTTATTCCCAGATAAAAGTATATTGGATTACAGCCTTCAAGTACACTTGAGGAACAACGCAAGTCATTAGCAAATGCCAGGAGCATTTCTGAGGGCAGAGCCTGAAATCAGTGTTGCAGCCCTTAAATATAAGCAGCCTTTATTTCCTGAGGACTGGTAGACCTCACCCTAGTTTGTGAACAATAGCTCAAGCTCCTTTAAGGTGCTTATTGGTTTGTCAACAAATTGCTTTATAATAAAAAGCAAAATCCATAATCACCCTATTATTTGTACCCTCACCTTTAGTATTATTGCTTTTTCAAATTTGTCTTCCTTGTGAACGGTTGCATGAAACCCACGGCAGAAACCAAAGATAAAGGGAACTGTTTTCAGCAAAGTTTTACCAGATGATGTTGCCTAGTCTACCTATTAGAAACACATTGCTTGTGTCTGTTTTTATATTCATGTAAAGAGCTGTTTTTAATGGAGATGTGCTATCCAATGACAGAGTCTTTCATATCCTTTTTAAAGAGTAGTCATCCACAAGCTCTTTACCATTTTTTCTCAGAATTAACAATGTGCAGAATGTGTGTGTGTGTGTGTGTGTGTGTGTGTGTGTGTGTGTGTAGCCATACCCTTACTGGGTACTAGCTGATGAGAGCTAAATAGCTTGAAATAGATCTATACTAGTCTCCCTTTATTTATTTATCAGCACAAATACAACAAATGTAACAAAAAGGCAACAGTAAAAATATTGGGTTTCTGCCTGGATGGTCTCTTGTGACGAGCCGAAGGACAGAGAATGGAAGTAGTGATCTTCCTCCCATATTTGGGCATACCGGGGGTTGTAAAATCTAATAGATACACACACACACACACACATATACGTGTGTGTGTGTGTGTGTGTGTGTGTGTGTGTGTGTGTTGCATTTGTGCTGATAAATAAATAAAGAGAGACTAGTATAGATCTATTTCAAGCTATTTAGCTCTCATCGGCTAGCCATACCCTTACTGGGAATTGAAATGCAACACAAATGTAACAAAGGCAACATTAAAAAAATGCCTTTCTGCCTGGGTGGCTCCTAGGGTCCCTGTACTACTGTCTCCATTTACTTGTACTCATTCCTTGTTTATATTTATACCTGTTATCTAGTACATGTTCGACAAATTAAATAAAAATAAATAAACAAACAAATAAACAAATAAATAAATAAAACCAAGTGCGGGGAAAAGTATAGCTTGGAAGTTTGGGCTTTCACTGCAATCCAATTATCACTCCCAATCAAACTAGAATTATTACACTTTATTAAATTGGCATTTCTTTATTGGACTAATTTTCAAAAGTAAATAAAATCTCTATCAAATCAAACTTGACTCCTGAATTTTATCTTGTTTCTTGAGCACAACTCAAAAATAATTAGTCACGGCAGTATTTTAAAATGCTTTTTGCTTTTCCAATGTAGTCCAGTATTGTTTGTAAATATACTTCAGGAAACAGAAATGAAAAATAAGAGAGTAATTCCAGGGAAATTAACCTCATTGATAATAATGGAAGCTGCTCAAGAATGCTGACAAACTTCCACTGTTATCCTATCAAATGCCTGTTCACAGCTTCTTAATGGATTATGCCAGCAGTCACCAGTTTACAACTTGGATCATAACTTGGAAATTACTACATATGATTCTGATAAAACTTCGTGGATCACTTAGAATCAAACTTTTCAAGCTTGATATTCATCCATCTCAACTTGGATTCTTATAACTGCAACTAGCTGTTGTGGATATCTCTTCTCCGCTAGGATCATGTTTAGTATTAAGTGTGTATAGTTGTAGGTAAAGATTTGCTTCCCTCCCATTAACAATAGTGGTAACAATCAACCAGAAAAGTCTGTTTTTTATTGGGGGGGGGAGAGAGAGACACTATCCTAAGAAGTTTGTTTGTTTGTTTTTCAGAAATAAAAGTTCAGCTGCTGTAAGAAACCTGAGCGGAGATCTGGAATATTGTGTAAAAAGATAAACTATAATATGGATGTGATATTGTTGCAGTTATTTTTAATGACAGCCCAACTTACAAGACTGGTATAAGAATTAGTAAGGCAACCTTCCCCACCTGATCAATATTATAGTATCTAACTTAAATTCTCAGTACTAAGTCACTATGGACAAAGGACATACTAGCTAGGAATCTGGAATCTGGATACTGAAGGCATTGGATTAAGACTAGGTCATCTACATTTAATTCTCCAGTTAGTATACCCGTAGTGGGGCAATTGTTAGAGTGCAGTACTGCAGGGGCAATAGTTAGAGTGCAGTACAGCAGGCTTCTTCTGCTGACTGCCGGCTGACTGCAATTTGGCAGTTCAAATCTCATCAGGCTCAAGGTTGACTCAGCCTTTCATCCTTCTGAGGTAAAATGAGGGCTCAGATTGTTACGGGCAATATGCTGACTCTGTAAAAGTGCTTAGAGAGGGCTGTAAAGCACTGTAAAGCAATATATAAGTCTAAGAGCTATTGCTGTTGCTAGTCACAGAACTAAGACTGGAGCAATCACCATCCCTTTGCCCAATTACTTGAATGATATGTGTGTATAATATGAGATATTGTCTGAGAGGATATAAAGGGACAAGAGAAATACACATGGTTGAAATGTATTTGATTATGATTATAATTATGATATTTAGGAATTATTTTACATAACATAATATGATTTTAAGAATTATATTACATTATGTAATCATGATTTTTAAGAATTATATTATACTGTATAATGTAGACATGACTTTTAAGAAGAATGATACAACTATTAATTTGGGGGGATAAAAAAAGCCCATTCTTTTTCAACTGAACAAATTTCTATGTAGCTGCTTGATAAAGCACTGAAATATGATCTTTTCCTCGCTTTCTGTTTACATCAGCAGAGCCACTTTTTTACTTTTTAATATGATGCGGAGCCATAAGGCATATACTGTAAAACAAGCCTTGAATACCAAGAAGATTCAAGACTACACATTGCTATATGATCAATATCTTCTCTCTGTGGGGCAAACTCTTGAGTTCCATATAGTTATTTTGGAATAAGAGAGCCTGGCAATATTGACGGAGAGGTTTGTGATCCTTGGCTATATAATGCATTCATGCACAATGCTGAACAATGGGGGTCTTTTATTTTTTGTTGTTTGTTTTGTTTACTGAATATTGGATGGGCAAGAAAAAGGTTTTGTTCCTCAAGTTGGTCTCTTTACTTGCACATTATGGGTGGAGATATTGTGATGAGATAATACCTGACTTCATTACTGTTACTATTGGGGGGGGGGGTGCTAGAAGATGCTGCAAAGGAAAAATGATCTTCAGAGTTGTGCTTGTATATTGCTCTGAGCCACAAATTAGCTAGCCTAGTTCCTTATCCCTATGGGTGAGAGGGAAAGAGAGAGAGGAGGGTGTATGTATGTATATGTATATACCCCCCACATATACAGATACACACACACACACACACAGACACACACACACACAGAGAGACACTGTAGTAAAGCACAACCCACATATCTTTAAAAACTAAAATTGTGATCCTACAAACTTTCATGGGAATGTTAATTCTCTGTAGATGTGGAAACAATTACACAATCAAGAAATATCTCCTATGGAGAGTTATTTGAAAATCAGCCACTGAGAAACTAAGGTTGTAGGCCAAATATGGAAAAGTTGAAAAATATATCATGTACTAGAGTCACCTCCACAAGATGAGCAACCTACAAGTTTGATAAAATAAATATAAAATGTTCTGGAAGAAGAGAATCGCAAGCCACTTCCAAGAAGCCACTTCTGGCATGGATGTGTCCATGAAGTACTAGGAATAAAGGTGACTTCCTTGAAATGTGTACAGAATTATAGGGTTGAGTGATGCTAGTATGCTAGTATTTTTTTTTTTACACCAGAGTGGGAGATACTGGAATTCAGAGGATCATAAAATCATTTCAGGAATGTTCAGTTGGCCAGATTCTTATCTACCCAATACTGTCATTTACAGCAAGGAAACAGCCATCAACTTCCTAAAAATTCCTTTGGGGAAAAAATGAAGGGCAGCTTTGTCCACAGAGGAAATCAAATGATAGCACTTTACATTGCTTGAAAAGGCCAGGAGAGGCAGAGCAGGTTCTTCTGCATCATCTTTCTTCCTGCTTTCTCAAACACACAATGATTTTTAAATAGCAATAGCAATAGCAATAGCAATAGCAGTAGACTTATATACCGCTTCATAGGCCTTTCAGGCCTCTCTAAGCGGTTTACAGAGAGTCAGCATATTGCCCCCAACAATCTGGGTCCTCATTTTACCCACCTCGGAAGGATGGAAGGCTGAGTCAACCCTGAGCCGGTGAGATTTGAACCGCTGACCTGCTGATCTAGCAGTAGCCTGCAGTGCTGCTTTTAACCACTGCGCCACCTTGCCTGTTGCCTTTACTTCCAGGGTTAGAATGTACAGAAATCGGTTTATAGATGCTGCATGAAGCCGTCCAGAGTATTTGCAGATAAATGACACAGGTCTAAGGCATGAGGGATGTCTAACACTGGGATAAAATATGAAATTGTGTTAAAAGGAAGTTCCCCCAAAACTTGGCATCACAGAAGAGAATCCACGATATAGTTGGATTGGCTTTGAGGACATGTTTGAATCCACCATATAGTTGGATTGGCTTTGAGGACCTGTTTGGATAGGAGAGAAATAGAGGTGTATCTAGCTCTGCGGTGATTTGCCAACCATCCAGATCTGTGTCCCTTCTAAATTTCATTATCATCGGCCAGTCAAAAACCATGTTGCATTTTTACTCCCAGCTACTCCACATATTCTGTGCAGCTCCAAGATTAGGGAAGGCAATGCAATACCATAGGGTGTCATCTATCTCAGCCTTCTTCCACTATCAGCTACAGTGGGTTACAGCTCCTATTTTCAAGTATTAAACCACCCAACCACTATTGGCCAACAATGGGGATCCTATAGATTAAAATCCAATCCTTTTGAAAAGCACCAAAGGAAACTGATACACATAATTTACCTGTTTATGCTTCCCAGCTGTCACTTGAAAGCCTGGTTCCTGAAGCCTCAATCTAAATGTGGGGTTCAGAGAGAAAGTTCTCCTTGGCTCATGAAGAGAGAAGTTCCACTAGTTCAGCTACTCAGCCTTAGATACAAGTTAGCCATGAGATGAGATGGAGGAGAAAGGTGCACAGAACACTGTTACCTTCCTACCAAAGGTGGTTCCTATTTTTCTACTTGCATTTTTGCAAGTAGAAGCTGGGACAAGTAACAGGAGCTCACTCCATTACGCAGAACTAGGGATTCAAGCCACAAATCTGCGGACCTTTCCGATCAACAAGCTCAGCGTCTTAGCCACTGAGCCACCATGTCCCTTGGTAGGGCTTTACTCTGGCACAATATCCACAACCCTTCCGTACTTTTGAAAGCCAATAAAAAACAATCCCCTCTCCAAAGAGACAACACCATTATGATTCCAGACATAGAAACAACAGAACATGTACTTCTCTAGTGCCTATTTTAGAGAGGCATTTGTACTAACCTCATCTCACCATTATTGCATAAATAGCCAGTTTGCACAGGACAATCCTGCATCTCACTGCTGCTCTGATACCAGCTCTGCTATCACATAAAAAGTTACCAGGTCATGTTCAACAGCACTTAGAATCTATCTGAAGATGACCTCTGCCACAAACCAGTTTTAATGAGCACCTACGGTAGTTCATCATTATAAAGTGGTCGGTGTTCTGATAGATTTAGTTGGCCGTGCTCCCCAGTACCCATTTCCTGTTCCTACCCCTCCTTTTAAACGTTTTAACAATATTTTTAGGTTTTGTTTTTATATTTCTTATATTTTTATGTTACTGTTTTATTTTGTTGTATTTCTTATTCTTCTGAATTCCTTGTACCCACCCCCCTCCTTATGCTGGCCTTTGACGGTAATAAAGATTTCATTGATTTGAGATAGATAAAGAGTGCGAAATCTGAATCCATTTTGTCTCTTTGTGACTTGAAATTTGGAAATTTAACCTTTAAGTCATGGGGATTGCCATGACCTCGCTGTAGGTGTATAAAGTTTGTCTTCATTACTGATAATTTGATGATGCCATAAATCAAATACCAAAGAAATTGCCTTAGTCCCATTGAAAAATTAGAGATTAAAGCCACTATCAAGTCAATAGAGGCATAAGGAAAGTTCTCTCTCCACTACCCTGTATTTATTTTCCAGTTGAGAGTAAAAAAAAAAAAAGTATTCCCATCGTGGAAGGAGTCGGGTCACTAAATGGAATCCGTGCGGTTCCAATTTGGCTCCCTAAGGCTGTTCCGTTCCTCGTCCAGTACCAACATAGGAAACGCAGCGGTGTTGGGAAGGGAAGGGAAGGGAAGGGAAGGGAAGGAAGGAAGGAAGGAAGGAAGGAAGGAAGGAAGGAAGGAAGGAAGGAAGGAAGAAAGAAAGAAAGAAAGAAAGAAAGAAAGAAAGAAAGAAAGAAAGAAAGAAAGAAAGAAAGAAAGAAAGAAAGAAAGAAAGAAAGAAAGAAAGAAAAAGATAGCGACGATTATTTAGAAAAGCCCTGAGGAGCTCCAGCCAGGAGTGAAGTTTCCTTCTGGACACGGCAAGGATTTCATCCTTCCCAAGAAATTCCCCATCCACCCACCTAACCCCAAACCGAGATAACTCTTTAGCCATCTCAAACCCTGATTTTTAAAAAAAAAAAAAAAAAAAGAGCTGAAGGACGGGATACAAGTCAGTCCAGTCCTCAAGAGGGGAGTGGTTGGGATTGAAGCCAAGGCAAGCTGGTCAGTAGGCTGGAAAACTGACTAAGAGCTTCCCCCGGGGTAGAGGGGGAGAGAGAGATGAGCTTCAAAGACTCGTAGTGTTGACTTTCCATACAGAATGTTCCTAAACGCCCATCCTTACCTTACTTTGTGGCGCTATGGGTTGCAGGACTAAACTTTTATCAAGTAAATCTACAGCCCATTCCTTGCGTTTTCCTGCGAAGCAAAATCACATCCGGACTTCATGTTTATCTCCGAGTATAGTCGGCCGCACATTCGCTTATATGTCATTTCATGCACAGACTGATACTCATTTCGGTTCCTCTGGGTTGTATCTGGAAGGGCTTTTGTCAGGGTTAATTTAGAAATAAATGTTCTGAAACTAGAAGTACACTGGCAATAGAATGTTTTTCCCTTCGATATAATTTGCACGAGGTCGCAGTAATCCTCCAAGATGATCTTATTTATATGCATACAGTGAGTTTTCTGGGGTTTTTTTCCTGATCCCCTCACCTTTGAATGCACGAGAGTCCTTCACAGTCTCTCCCCCCCCCTTATTCAGATACATACCTACAATTGGTAAAGACAAGCTAATGTGGATTAATTTATGAGAACGCACCTAAACTACGCGATCATCCGACACATCCACCCAGGTGCACCTGGCACCCTGCATGCACGCGATTCCTCTTCCTTCATTCTTGCAACGCGCAGCCCGGCCTTTTTGGCCACCAGGTCCCTATGGAGCAGGTTTAACAATTCCCGCCCTAGTCTGGCTAGGAATGAAGTAGCGACGTTTAAGAATGTACGTGGATGGTCTAAAGTCCCGACCCTACCCACTGGAATAAAATGCAAGGAAGGAAAATAGACGGTAAAACCATTTACTTCAAGTATCTTCTTCTTCCTAGCGTATTCCCGCAGGTGGAAGGTCCGCTTTTCGGATCATTTCGGATCACTTTGCATGGTCAGCTGCGTCTCCAAGTTTGCAAATCTTAGTTGATGGTGTCTTGCCATCTCTGTTTTGGTCGCCCCGCGAGGACTCTGGCCATTGACTTCTAGTTGGTAGGCAGTCTTGACAACGGCGGAAGGTGCTGGACATGTCCATGCCAACGGAGCTGGCCTTTTCTCATCTCTGTAATTGGGGCCACAAAACCATTTACTTCACGTATGTGTGCAAGAAATTCAGTCCCATATAGGCGAGGAAGGGCCAGGGTTCCCTAACCCGTGCGCTGGTAGCGACTTTACCTCCACCGGCTCAGGGGCTCAGATTGCTGTCTCTTTCAGCAGAGTTCTTGCTGTGCCCGAAATGCTTTCCATTACCTGTCCAGATTAAGGAATGGAAATCTTCGTTGGAATACCCTGGAATAATTCAATGTGAACCAGGACTTATTTCTGGGTAGACAGGTAGTGAGCTATAGAGCTGAGGGTTACCTGAAAGACGCAACCGTTACGTTGACTTTACCTCCGCGATTTGGTAAACGACGTTTGGAAGGATGGGCAAAACGAGGTGTTTTTTTTTACCGCTTCCTAATAACTTATCAGACCGAATGTCTGGTGCTGAAAAATGGACTTCCACGTCCATGAGCATTATTTGATCCGATAGCTCTCCGTTTATTTTAACCCCGCGGAACGAAACCCACCGTTTTATTCAGAAAGAGGAAACACTTGGGCGACATGTATCTATTTTGCTTCCTATTTGTTTGGGCGAGGAAAATAAAGTCTGATTCAAAACGAGCCCTTCGGGTTTCCAACGCCTGCGTTTCCGCGAAAGGGAAGCTTCAATTAGACAAAAGGAAAAGCGCTCCGAATCCCAGCCTTAACGCGGTTAACCCGCGTTACAAGCGATTCACGCAAAGGCGCTCCGTGAAGAAGCGTCCGAGTGCCACAAAGCCGGAGTTTAGGAAAAAATAATGATCTCTGTTCTGTTTCTGCGGGATTTATATTCCGGATTTGGCCGATCGACTGTGTTCGGGGTAGTAAGATCTGGGCTATAAATGGTCTCTTCTAGCTCTATTCTGAATTATTATTTTAAAGCTAAGGCAGTGATAACCACTTTTAGCGTGATGATTACCGCTGAGATTTTACCTGAATAACATATAAGCAGATGTATGTTGAAAACTGTGAAATTCCCACAGCAGGACTAATCAGGGCAGGCTTATCCCAACCCAATAGAAAACAAAATCGACCAGATGGTCGTTTCCAACTCATAACGTTTAAAATTCTTACTGCTGCTTTAAGATTCATTCGCCAAAGTAGCACTGGTTTCCCAATAGCGTATTAGTCCTATTGGCCATTGGGCTACTGATGATGGATTTCAGGAATGTGACGGCCATTTGCTTGCTTAATTCTTCCATCGCTTTCCACAATATCCTCGATGAAAGAGAGAGAGAGGAAAAGAGAGAGACAGACAGACTGACTGACAGACGGACAGACTTAAAGGAACTACACGTCCAGTAAAATCGGGAGGGTTTTACTCCTGAATGAATGTGGACTAGATAGCAATGCCCGAAAAGTAAACTCATTAACCGCGGAGAGCAAGTCCCATTTGAAAGAATTGGGAATTGCACAGGGGCGCCCTAATTCCTGCACTATCACTTCGGCTTAAGGAGACTTAACAAGCGCACTGAGGACCTCGCCTTCTCACACAAACATCCCCACCCCACCCCATTTTTGGTAATGAACGCAGAGGTGAGAATTGTGCCACTGGAAAGGGGTAGATTTTCTTCTAATTTCTTTGAACCTCTGAATGGTTTTCCCGCAGAGGACCGAACTATCCTGAATCTGATTAAGAACCTACTGCGGGTGGGGGGGGGTTGTTTTGTTTTTAAAGAAACCGGCTGTTTTTGTTTCCGATCAAGCAGTGCATCCTGAAGATCAATTGCGTAGAAGTTCCATCCTCGGAGGACTAGTGAAGCATAGTAGACGGACGAGTCCCAGTTAAAATGCACAAATTCCGACACAGCTGCTCCCCATAAACTCAGGCCCCGCTCTTCCAAGGGTGCCTGCTAGGCAGCTCTTCTTGCTGGCCTATTTGAACAATGGTAGCTCTTTCGAAATTGCTTTTTAATGTTTAATTTTTAAAGAGTAACCTGACCATGCAATTTTTTTAAAAAAAAATCTATACTGTACTTCCAATTACGTTATTTCATTCCAGTGTCATTTCCTGAAATCTTAATGTGCCACCTTAAAAAAAAAACCTTGCTCATTAGATTTAAAGCAGTCAAAAGGAAGTATTGGTGGCCAATTAACTTTAAAAAAAATATAGAAAAGGCATTACAAATGAGGAGGAAGAGGTTTTACTTATTATTTCGAAGAAGTAAAATGACTGCTTGTATGTTCTGGGAGATACAGGAAAATGAAAATAGGTCATTCTTACAATCAATATCCTGCCGAGGATGTTAGCTCATTTGGGTCTCATCACAAGAGCCTTAATGTTATCCTCCAGCCCAATCTATCTCCCCTTTGCTTTCATTCTCTTACGTTCCAATCATGTAAACCGGTTTAGGGCAGATGAAGACCCTTCACATTTTAGACAGAAACCAGTAAATTCGAGTGTAACAGCCGTGACATTCACTAGAATGTCTTCTTTCTCCAAAGAGGACGTTCATTTGCCAGGGACTCCTACCTCCGCTGGATTTCTTAGGCAAACCCCGTTGCTCTGGCAAAAAGCCACAGCAAGGGAACAGGCCTCCCCTACCCTCGGACTACGGAACCCATAGCGAGGCGTGCTGTGCCACTTCATTTGCTTGCGCTGTTCAAGGGCTCGGGTTCCCACCCTCCCCAGATCCTGAATATAATGCTCAACTCAATATAATATAATCGACTCAAAACACTATCCTTAAAAATCTTAAGACAAATGTATTTATCAATGCATTTTTAAGTGTATAAATATGAACTTATAAATATAAGAATATGAATATGAATAAATATGAACCTATAAATATGAACTTCGCCACTTCTTGTCCCGTTAAATAAACTCAAGTCTGACCTTGGTATTTGAGATAAGGAAAAATTTGGTATTATTAAGGATTCCCTTACTTTCTTACTGTTCTTTCTTAGATATCTTTTCCCCCTTCCGCTGCAGGAAAAAATAAAAGATGGAAACTAAAGTCCCATTTAAACAAAGCAAAACCAATTGTTCGGTTAATCGAAAGTTTCGCAGTTTTCAGCGAAACTCACAAGCTGCTCGTTCTAGTTGGGCTGTACCTAAGAGAGCTTAAACTCCCGCCTTAAAAAAGTGTATCGGAAGTCAAGAGATTTTGAAATCCGCTGAAAAAGCTAGCCGGCCCGAATCTGCCCTCTTCCAAGTCTACCGCAGCTGCGGAAGTCCCGCTGCACGAAAAGAAAGAAAAAGAAAAAAAGCGACTCCCACCTCCAGCCAGACCGACCCCGCCACAAGCCAGCCCAATTCAAGATCGCCCAACTTGCCTTTTCTCTGAGGATTTCCCCACGGCCTGTGCAGAAGTTGTTTTTAGAAAGGCTCGAACGCACCATGGAGCTGATTTGGTTTTTATTAAGTCATACGAGAGAGGGTGAGCGAGAGGGGGGGGAGAGGGGAGGCCCCAAAAACGAGGAAAGAATTAAGCAGGTAATAAAGAGACGAAAGCAAGAAAAGCCGCTGAAAGCTTTCTTGGATCAGAAACCGGGCCAAAACTCTACCCAAGAAGGACTTTGGGGCTGTTTGAAACCTCTTCCCTTAAACATTTGGGGGCTGCTCCTTAGACCCCGACGGGTCTTAAACCAAGAAATAACGATTCCACTTGCTGAGGTCCCAGAAAGAAAACGTCTCCCTAAGAAGGGAAGGGAGGGGTAGTAAATTGGATTACAGGTGCATCCCTCCCGAGTGTTGCTTGTCCAACAGTGCCTGTTTATTAAGGCCCACCATAAGAGATCTTTCCCGTGCCCCAATCCGAATCATCAAACTGACCAGGATCTGGAGATCCACCCAACCCCTCTGATGAAACAAGTAATCTACTCAGTTCAAGTGGATAACACGAACGTGTTGTTTCCCAGCCAGACACAGATGTTCAGACAGGTGCTTAGCTGGAAGGCGAAACAAGTCAGTGAGTTCTTGCTAAGATCTGTCAGCAGAGATCACCAAGAGCTCCGTCGGTTCAAGTGCATTGCGACCCGTTCCGCGCCATTTGGTACAATTCCGTTTCGAGCCTAGGCGCTATTGTCCGGTTCTCTTAAGATCCCAAATCGGGTTAAATTCCCGAAGCTTCCGAAAAATTTGGTTCCCTTCGGTCAGCCTCGACAGATTGGTTTGAATCAACTATGCGATCCCCGCTTCTCTCCCAGAGCAGGGCTCGCCACACTTTTGCCACCTGGATCATACTTTTTCTTTTTTCACCTCCTTTCCGGGGCTCGGCTCGAGCTCTACCTCCGCCCTCGTTTTTAAATAACCGGGCTCGTTTTTTAAAAAACGATCTCGGAGTAGATTGGGCTCCCTCCCTGGTGAGGTGAATTAAGTGTAGCAAAGGCCGCGCGAAGAGAAAGGGTTAAGGGTGCTTTTGACCGAGAAGTCGCGGATCCCGTTTGCGTAATATCTTTATTACTGAAAACTTCAAGGTAGAGAGAGAAAGAGAGAGAGAGAGACGCAATGGAAACCAGATGTCGGAATGGAAAAAGAGAGATTACAGATGGAGAGAATGGAGCGTAAAGGGGCAGCAGGAGTTAAAGGGGGGGGGGGAGTCGCGATATATATATTTTTATCCCCTGGATCTATTTCGGAGGCCTGGAGAAGTGGGTCTCCCCCAAAACGTAAAGCTCCAAAGCACCTTGGAAAGCGGCGGGGGAAATCCCTTTCCGGCATCCAAACATTTGTTAAAGGAAAACCACTAACGGGAAATATTTGCCTATTTGGATTGATGGAAGGGGATAGCAGGGAAGACACCTCCGCCTTTAAATTCTATAAATTGTGCCCCTTTATTAACTAAAATTCGATCCAGGCGGACAATCAACCGATGAAGCTTTCTTCTTTTCTCTTGAAAGCCCCTCCAGTTGAATGTATACCTGTTGCCCGACTGTTTTCCACATGCCATCCCAACCAGAGTTGGGAAAAAGAGCGATTAAAGCCAGTAAGTCGGTAGGCTGACTAAGAAAACTGGCCAAATGACCCCCAAAGTTGACCGTCATTCTTCCCGGTCATCAAACTCAAAAGAGCTGCCGGGCTACAGCTCAGAAGAAGGGAGGAAAGAGGGATGGAGGAATCGACCCAGGAATGCCCGGAGGGACGTCTCGGAGTCGGCCGGCTCTTCCGCCCCGCGCAATATCTAAGCCGGCAGCCCCAATTGCATCACCGCCATGTGGCCTCCTGGCTTCTATATTGTATTGCTTTCTAATGGTTATTTGAAAACAAACAAATAACGCAAAAGCAACAAACAAGAAAGCCTGCCCTTTTTTTTTCTTCCCCGGCTTCCCCTTCCCGCCTGCCGTTCTTTGCATGGCTGGATTGGGCAGCGCCGGCCGAGAGAGTCGATTTCTTGGCTCGGGGGCCCGAGGGGAGGAGAAGGAGAAGGAGGAAAACCTGGGGAAGGAGAGAAGAGGGGCTGAAGGAAGAGTTCCTTCGGAAGAATCCCTCCTTCTCTCTCTCCTCCCTCCCCTCTTGGTGAGCCCCTTTCCCCTTTTACTGGGGGTCGAGGGGGTGGGTGGGGTGGGACGGATCTGCTCAGCTCCGGAGAACATCTGACTCTGCTTAGTGCTGGCTAGCCCAGCCGTCTGTGTGCGGGTGTGTGGCTGCGTGTGTCGGTGAGTGTGTATGTGTGCATGAGCGTGCGGGGGGGGGGAGGAAGGGTGGGGGGGAAGCCAGAGAAAGGCTCGCTGGCGTTGCATGAGGACACTGCTGCCGGGGCCTTTTAATTTTAGGCATGAATGCTGAGAGTTGCGTGTCGTTCTGCGATCCGTCGGCTGCTACCATGGATTCCTTCTACAACGCCGCCTCGCAAGGCAGCGTCGACGGCTCCTCGCCTTTTAGGGTATTTCCCGGCAGCAGCGACAAATTCAACTCTGCTTTCCTGGCCAGCAAAGGACAAAGCTTTGGAGACAGCGGCGGGGGCGGCGGTGGTAGCAGCGGCAGCAGCAACAACAGCCCCAAGCGCCGGAGTCGCTACAGCCAGCCGGAATGTCCGTCTCTGGACGGCAGCGGCGCGCAGCAGCCACAAGCGCTCCCGACCGCCGCCGCCGCCTCTTCCACCACCAACACCGCCGCCGCCTTTAACAAGTACCACTTGCAGCCGCCGCCGCCGCTCTACGGGCAGCGCGGCTCTTGCAAAAGCCCCCCGAGCGGCAACCTCAAGCTGCAGGACACCAGCGGCCACAACGGAGCCCTGCAGCTTTCTTGCTTCGGTGAGTCCCCCGTTCGGTCGGGGCTGGTGGGGCAAGAGGTCCTTGGGGAAGCAGCCCTGGCGGGTTGCTTATAACGGCCTCCTTGGGCATGGCCCTCCGGGGCTGGGAATTCCTGGTGCGCCTCTGTTCGGTGTATCCGTCCAGTTCTCGAGGTCTTAAAGCTGGGCGCGGGTATATCCCCTTTCTCTTCTTCCTTTGCAAAGCAGAACGGTGGCAATTCAGGGCTTCCTTCTGTATCCATATGCTGAAGTGGAAGTCCATGGGCTCCGCGATGGGAAGCAACGGAGGCGATCGGCCGCTTAGGAAGGAAAGGGCATCGCCAAACCCCAGCCTCCGAAAGGAGAAGTGTGCCGCCCACTGTCTGATTGCGCGTGGGAGAAGGAGACTTGCAAATGGCCTCTCAAGGATTCTCACGCTGTTAATCCCGTTCTGGGATTAACAGTCCACTACTATCAATTTGATAGTTTTGCCGGTGATTTAAAACAAAACTAAAATATGGTTAATATATTACTTTTATAACTTAGCAGTTTCTTTAGTAACTGAAGAAGCATGACTTAGAAGCAATTTCCTGGAATTGGGAAAGAATTTATTTCAAAATTACGTATCTCTTTCAGAAAGAAAAAAAAACAGTGAAAATCTGGAGGGAAGTTGGAGGCAGAAAAGACCATTTATTTGCGTAGTTGCTTTCTAATCTCGTGGCAAAGGTTGATTCCTAATTCTGTTTTTGCTCCCTTTCTCCTGCCCTGCCCAAATGCCTCGGAAGAGCACAGTAATCACATATTTAGCATCCCCCAAAAAAGCTCTCCCCCTTTCCAGATAGACAGCTCGAGTCTTCGGCCTTGAACTTCTGAGAACCACCCGCTAACACGTTTTGTTAGTCTCATTTAATTAGGCCCATGGAATTCATGGATAGCTTATCCCGGATTCGTTCTCATTATGCGTTACAGAAGTGGTTAAAATGGAAAGCAAGTGTTTGCTTAGGCGGTTCTTCTGGGAGAATATATTAGCGATAAGGAAAGTGAAAATAGAATTATCTCTCTCTATCTTTCCTCCGCCAGCTCCCTCCCTCCTTGTAAAAACATCCTTTACTGTGGCCCCAACTGTCTTGTCTTTTCAGTCCTGAAAAACGCCTCTGCTTGGACACGAAAAACAAACCAGCTTTTTAAAGTTAGTGATTAGCGATCTGAAATATAAAGATATATATAAAAGTAGTCCTAAATATACATTTCGAAGCCACATTCTATTTTCCAGAAAATTATTTAGAACTTGGAAGCTCTCTTTATTGCCAGAGATGTGCTTTCATTCCTCCCCATCCATCTCCTCCTCCGTCTAACCACTATCTTCTTAAAATGTGCTGATCACTTTAATGTCCCCGTTATTCAAATCGATCAAATCTGGTTGGGCTACGACCAATACAAAAAGGAATAGCTGGAGTTGCACTTATTTCAGCATCCTGCAAGCTACTGCCGACGAGCTTTTATCCTGTACTTATGTTGTAACACTCCCCACCACCACCTTAGCAGCTCTTGACTTTCAAGGGGAATCGGAAGCTCGTATCTTTCGACATCTTTGTCTTTGCACCGGGATCGCCTTTCCCTGTTGCGTTTCTTAGTGAGTTTACTTCTGGAGGAGAGGTGGGGGAATCCACCGCTATCTTTCTCTACCCCACTGTTCCGCTTCCACAATCAGCCGTTTCGATCTATTTAAGAAGATTGGAAATCTGGTTGTGTTTGGACCTAGAGAAAAAAACGATGGAGGTTGAGGTTATGCTAATAAGCCATCCATCACCGGAAGAGCAAAGAGATCCTCCTGTCTACCTTGTTTTCTGGCTTCACTCACTGTTAGATAATTAGCCAGGTCCCATAGTCCAACATAATTTTACTGAATTTCCCCTTCTCTATAGGAGCAGGAAAGTCAGTTATTCAATTGCCTCCCAACTAGGTGCCCAAGATAGATTAGGGACTAGGGGTTCGCAAATAAACTGATCAATTTTACAACTACAGAAAATTTAGTCCATGTTGTCTGGGAGCCTTTTTCTCTATAGTGCTTTTTTCAGAAATGCGTTGACAAAGGACAAGCATATATTTTCTTTCTGTCCATCTCCAACGTGACAAGATCTCGAGAAGGAGCTCCCATCCGTTTCACGGACCTTTGCTCACACAATCGCATTGGCCATGTTTGCTTATTGACCAATTTGCAGTCCAGTTCATGTGACCAATCTCCAGGGGAATGGAGTTGGCGCTTCACTAAAATCAAGCTAGGAAGATGGGAAATGCAGGCCCTGGAGCCAAAGTGGTTTCAATCACTGATTTGTCTGTATGATGTCTTCTTTCTTTCCTTTCTAGGGCAAATGAGCGGCAAGTAGGTTTCTTCCCCAGGTGACCACTTCAAATATAAATAGAAAGGTAGAAGTAGAAAAGCGAGGCTAAACTGAAATCTCTTGGGGTAGAACCGCTCGAAGAGGGGAGCCCCAGCACCTACATAACGACCCCTTTTTTATGTCAAGGGAGAATAAATAAGTGATCCCGATTCCGATCGACCTTTTTTTTAAAAAAAATGTCATCCTAACCAACGGAGCTTTCCAGGGTGAGTCCAAAGGGATCCTTTTCAAGTTGAGAGCGATGGGACAGCATAGTGAGCTTTACGCGCCTTCATTTTCCAGCGGGCAATTCGGCGAGAGGCAAAGCCGGGCAGAGCCCATGAATAGCCTCGGTAAAGGTCGGCAATAGCCAAATATTCACCTGCACTATTACCCGCCACTTTTCCCTTTGGGTTTCGGGATGATGATTTGGGCAAACAAGGAGGGGAAGGAGAGCCTCTCATAAGTAAATATCCCCGACACCTGGCTTGGATCTGTTCTGAATAACCATTTGCGCGGTTGGACGCCTCTAATAGCTGTGCGCCGCGAAATCAGCTGATTGTAGTCCTTATGTCTGAATCTTTAAACCAGATGCTTGGGGTCCGTGATTGCTACCATTTGATGGAGACGAGAATGGCCACTGAAAACCAGGGATTTCTTCCTCGACTCAATTGTGTTAACATCAAGGAAGGCGTAATCTCCTTAGTAGGAGTCCCTATTTAGAGGAAATCAACAAGGATATCGCGCTAACTTAATTTCCAAATTAATTAACGTTAATGTTTGTTATTATTTGGTCTATTTTCACTATAAAATAAAGCCCGAAAGATAACCGATCATCGTCCCTTGAGAGAAAAATCCCGATCACCTTCCCTGTGATCTTCGCCTTTGGGACCCGTTAAATGAGGGTGGTCATAGCGTTAAGGACGGCGATCGATTAAATGTTTAGCAGAATTTCCAACCACCTTTCATTCAGAGGAGTATTTTCAAAGCAGCGCTTCGTAGTGTTGTGTGTGATGTGGCTTGAGGGACGAGGCAACTTAATAAGAAACACATGGATTTGTGGGGGTAATGAATCACAATAATAAGGAATATTGATGAAAGAATAGTTGCCGGTTAGCATGAAGGGGAGGTTGGGGAGCCGAGGCTGCCGATTATGGGCGCATGAAATAAACCGTACTTCCCACCAGAGATAAACCGGCCTCGACGAGTCTCCAACGTTGGAAATGAGACTGAATTCAAACCGGAGTAAAGTGTTCGCTTGGTGGGGGGAAGCAAGAAAAAGCGGGATAAGGTTTTCGCACGTTCAAAAAAGCTAAATTGATGTCCTCACACGGGCCGTTTCATCGGTCCTGAGATAGGAGCTGAAAAGCGAACGGTGTTCCCGTTAAAAGCGCTGGCGTCCAATACAGCTTTCTCAAGTGAAAGCGAACGTTTTTGCCCCCGGATCGAGAGACAGTAATGACGGACCCACCGAAACGGTTTATGATGTGTAAGGTCCTGACAAGGACCATAGACGACAAGAAACTCGAACGGGGACGCGAACTCTCCGGGAGGCCGGCCGTTTCCCTAGGCGGCAAGATTTGGGGGAGAGGAACAGGACGGAGAAAGACGCCTTCAAGGCGCGGGGAAATGCGGCCCTTACAATGAAGGAAAAGCAAGCGGGGCTTCTCGGTCACTTTCTTTAGCTCTCGCGACGGTTCCTGTTGAATCGCAAATCGGTATGGATGGCAAGCCCTTGTTTTCCATAGGTTTGGTTCGGCATTCGGGGTAGATCTTCATCCGGTCCGGGGCCTGCTGGCCAAGGCCTTTTAACATTTCACCTTAAAACCATGGGGTGTCATAGAAATTTTCCCTCAGGAATCTGTTCCCGCCTTTTTCGTCAAGCGCTGCGGCCTAGCCCGTGTCTTGGCCTCCTTCAACTTAGCCCGCCCTCTTGACTCCACGAGGAATCGAGATAGGTATCCTCAAGGAAAAACCTTTCTGACACTCTCCTCGACCCACCCCCTCGGCACCCTAGTCGTGGATTTCTTAAGGCCCGCCGTCGTCCCGTACTTAATCTTGTACAAGCTCGGATCCCCAGATGCGAGTGGGCAAGCAAGCAAGCAACGATTTCAATCCTTCGCAATGAATGCCGGGAATGGTAATCGACGCCATTCGGAGACTGCTGCTTCAGACCTTTCTCTGGAAACCGAGGTTCCCCCCCCAGGGACCAAAGCAAAACTGCGGGAATCCAGAGCCCCTGCTGATGGCCTCAGAGCCATTTCGGAGGGTTCCTACCGGCAGATCGACTTAGGCAGAGCGGTGATAGGCATTAATAATAATCCCATCGCCCCTGTGAGGAGTGATAAGGCTACGTGTACCCTGGGAACAGAAAACTAAAGTCTCTTTGAGAGCCTGCTTAAAAAGTGTGCCCTTCTTCCCTGCTCCAAAGCACCACTTTATTGCCAGCCCTCTGTTTCACCTCTCAGGGCCAAGTTCAGTCTCTCCAGCACTGGGGCAGGGTGGGTGTGTGGGTTTCACCTTCTCAATGTTGTCTCTTCAAAAGGAAAAGTGTTTGAGCTGCCCTCTAGGACAGTTTTATTCTCATAGATTACAAAAATAACAAAACATTATTTTATTATCTTCAAACTAGAGGCCCCTAGCCTAGAGAAACCCATTGGCCCATGGTTTGAGTAGTTAAGCTAGCCTTCAGTGGGTCTGCTTTATTTCTAGAGTTAAAAGTTGTCTGAAAAGGCCTCCTTCCAGGACCAAAGGGACCTCTTCGTGCTTTTCCTCTATGTCTCCAGAACCAAGAGGGTCACTTCAGTTTAAAAGGAGACTAAATTTAGCTAACCCTCAGCTTGATTAGAAAAGGAGCGAATCCTGAGATTGGACAGGAGGAAGAGGAAAGTGACAGTCCCTGTCTGACAGATTGACATCCCTGTACATATTTGGTACAGATACAATTACACTTTCAAATGGAATGTGTAAAGTTGAACATGTAAGATATATGTTTATTCAGAGTTTCTACATTTGTAAACTTGTATTTGATCATAAGAAATGTGCATAACAACATTGAAGGACAGGTCTTTAATTATCCCTTCATAATTAGGCCATTTCCTTACTAGTTATTTATTACTTTTTACAAAGCAATTCAACTGTTGCAGTAAGGGAAAGCTGATCTTCATGTCTGATATATCAGTCCAGTGATAGCTGATGCTATAAATCACAAGCAAGGAAAAGGTAACCCTTTTAAGAGGATTGATTGGTTGGTTTGATTGATTGCTACTAGTAGATGTGTGTGTGTGTTGCTGTGCTATACCAAATACAAATGAGTTCCAACATCCAATCAAAACATATCCAACTCATTCACCTCTATTAGGTTTCTGTTTGTAAATAATGAAATATGCCTGCATAAACACCTTGGAATACTACTCTTTTTTGAATTTCCTTGTATCAAAAAGGCTGAATTGTACATCTGCAAACTAAAATTGTAATTAAAGGAAAAATAGAAAATGTAAGAGTAAGCTGTATATTTGGTTAGACACTGTTAAAAAAGAGGGAAAACTTCATCATGTGATTTGTGGTGAAAAGTAGTCTGAATTAATATTTCTCCAACTTGGAACTGAGATTAATGATATTTCTCCATATTTAAATATATTACCCTCATAAAAATTGTTCTGGAAGGGAAAAGGACATGTGGGCAGACAGGCATCTGTGCGTGCTAGGGTGGGGATGCTTGTTCAAAGCATGAGAGAGGGTGGTGGGTAGAAAGAGAGAGAATGTGCCCTGGGATATTTGCTCACTGGAGTAATATAAGAAAAACTACTTCTCCTGGCATTCAAAGATCTAAATGTGCCAGGCCTGGCAATTCCTAGTAACTTGTTTTCTTAGGAAATAACCAGGCAACCTATAAAGCAACGTTGTTGAGAGTGGGAAAAGACTGCCTGCAAAGAAATCTGAGGAGGGTGGCAGATTTTCCAAATGACCTTTCAGAGAGTTTGAAAACAACTCAGAACTGAACTGCCCCAGCTTTCCTGGGGCAAAGATCTTGCAGGATAAGAATCCTTACCTCCATTTAGTTTCTGGCTGATTGGAATATCTGCTGAGCTTCCTTTCCATCAAAGGCCACTTTTTGCTCCTCCAGTTGTGATTTCTCTTTTTTGGACTGTCCCAAAAGCCTGGGAGATTTACTACTGGACTAAATCCATTTGAAGAGCAACCCTTGTGCCCAGTCTTTGCTTTGTTGTTAGAGTGAAGGAATACAAATGGTTTCTGTACTGATTGCATAGAATTAGGCTGGGTTCACATAATACATGAAATGAAAATGTTCTTGGTACAGTGTATTGTAACTATGTAGTCAGCATAAGTAGTTTCTGGTTTAGTATGCTATGTGAACTCCGTTCAGTAAATTATGGTTCAGTTAAGTATGGTTGGCCTGAGTTGTAAACCCTCTCACCTGCCAAGTTCTTAAAAAAGAACTTGAGTACAAATTATTGATATAAATAACTAGTGGATATGGTCGTGCTTTTGTTTCTTCCATTGGCCCACATTAAAAAATCCAGCTAATTCTTTGCTGGTGTGAGACTGCTGAAGCAGAATTAGTCATGGCCCTGTGACTTTTCCCTGGCATCAGGTAACATTATAAGCTCAGAGTTTAGATAAAGTTGGAAGGAACTACTAATTTATGCAGTTTGATTTATAGTTTTAAAAGCCCACCAATGCACATCAACCTTCCATAATCTAGCAATCAACCATACTTTCTGTGTCACCAAAATACAAGCCTTCTAGGGCTAGGCCTACAGAGAAAAGTCACTTCCAGCAGATGGTGAAGAAGTCACTGCCTCTTTTACTTTGGCTATTACTTACTCACTGAAAATAATAGAGGGAAGAAGTAGAACATTTTCAAATTTTTCTGCTGCTTGATAGTTACAATAATGAAGCACAGTGTGGCAGAAAAGTGGTATTTACATCACATCGAATCATAGAACTCTGGGTTGAATTCTTAGATCAACTTTATGCAAACTGGTAAATGAGCCAGACTAAAATGTTTGTTATGTCCATGTGGTCTGAAGTATTCAAACCTGTTTCTCTCTTATTTTAACCTTACCAAGCTATGTTGAACTAAAAAGCAAGAAGTGTTAACAAAACAATTTAATGTATTTTATTGATATTTAAAGCATACCATAAATTTGCAACATCAAAACTCAATATGTCCCATTTTTCATAATCCAAAACTCTATCTATATAAATTAGATTTTACTTGATATTGCTTCGAACTGCCTCACCTGAGAGCCCCAGACCTACCTTTTGGTGGGATTGAGGGAAGATTTCTGCCTAATTATCTTAAAATTTTATAGAGTTTATAGGATTAAAATATTCTGTGTACTAATCAGTCTTTCAAATTATGCCTGCAAAGACCTAGTAGCCAATGCTTTACATGGTGATTTAACCTTCCCAGTCAGAGTGATCAGGGATTGGTAAAATTATGAACACTCACCTTCCATGCCCCAAATGTTATAATAATCTAATTTTCCTTTTGGTTTCATTTATACTCAGGTTGCTTCCTCACTAGTAAGTGATACCTTTTTTTTACACCCAGCCATCTCTCTGATACGTTAATAATGAAGACAGGCTACTACTTCCTCATTAGGTAAAAGGTTCATAGTGTCATCCTGCATTAATATAATAGTAATGAAAACACGCCTTATAACCATGGTGGGATGGTGCCAGAGTTGCTATAAACGACTAAAATTTGCCAGGCTTTGTTTCATCATGGCAGGACCCTATAAAATGCTACAAATCTCCAGTGAAAAAATAGCTGGAGACCAGTCCCAGCCATGTAATATAGTAAAGAACATACGTCTCTGGATCAATAACATGAGTGAATGATACTGTAAATTAGTAGCTCAGAAACCGGCCAAGCAATGATGAGCATTTGCGGTGGTCCAGAGGTCGAAAATTCCCGGAGTATTTGGACTTTGTAGGCTGTTGTTCCTCCTCTGAAAGAATCAGGCAACAACAAAAAACGTCAGGAGTTAATATCGTTTCACCGAATAGGGATATTCCGGAGTAGTCCAATAGCACGGACGGCCCAATAGCAATCCTTCCTACCACTCGCTAAACCTCCCTTTATGGAGTCCCAATAGGAAGCTGGGCGAGCTCAGCCTATTATTTTTAAAGTGTGGAGGGGGGGAACGCTGGATTTGGGTGGGAAGAATAGTCACCGCGGGCATCGATCTCGTTCCGCCTGATTTCCATGCCCTTTCGGTTGTCCCCCTGCGAGCTCCCTTGAAAGATCCGGAGTTGGCGGGCGTTCGCCTGGCGAATGGGAGGAAATGGATCCCCCTTTCCAAGCGGAGGGAAAACCGAAAGCGGGACAGCCAGGCTGACAACTCAAGATGTTGCTGCGACGGGGCGCGGCCGCCTTCTGATCCGAATCCTTGCAAAGAGGATGAACCGTGTCCATCAACCAAGACCTGCACAACTACTTAGCGACGTGCTGAGGCTTGGTTTGAAGAAAAACATATTACAGCGCAGCAAATTGTTGTAAACACTTAAGCATGCCTATTCAGTAATAAAATATATTATGCTCCTTGAGCTTTACTCCTGGTAAATTCGTTTAGGATTTACATTCCTACATTCTAAAATGCACTGCCTTTGTTACTTGGGTTATTTCCCATATGATTTCACTTCTTGCATCCCCCACCCCCTTTATATCTAATGAAGTAGAATCTAATTCAGAAAAGTACACCAATAAATGAGGATTTTTAAAGATTCACAAGACTCTTTCTTTGTCTTTGATCCAAAATCTGTTGCCCTCCAGATGTTTTAACTGCAATTCCCAGAATTCCTAGGAACATAGTGACTGCTATAGTAAAGTTAAGGTCCAGCTCATTTGAAGCCCGCCAGGCTGGGGGGAGGGGGAGGAAGAGGAGGTTGCTCTATATATTTACTTGGCAAATCATTGTAATATATTCACTAACATTTGAGCTTCCTAAAATTAACTTCCAAGTATACTTGTATTATGTAAGGGAAAGGGAAAAGAAATGGGACTGTTCATAGTTACAGAAATTACTTTCTCGTTGGGTTTGCTGCTGGTTAAAATGGTTTTCTCTCTCCTTGACCAAGAAAACTACTTTGACTAAAATGAAAAATGGAGTGCCTGCATTTCTTTCATTTCTGAGATTTATTTTGTGCCTTTTTGTTGTAAAAAAAAAAAGAGATTGCCAAATGTGTTTTTAAGAAATTTAAACAGTTGCATACTCTAATCTGTTTTCCAACTTCCCAAATAATTATTCTGCTTCCCTCAAACCAATTATTCCAGGACAGGCTGACTTTTCATCTTTAAAATAACTTTTACCTTCCAGATCATCCTAATGTGTGCTTACCAAATGGTTCACACGTGCTTGGAACTGAGGCTGGATGTTCACAGGCAAGTAAAAAGTAATATAATCAAAGTCCATTTCCTCTTTGGTGGTTTATGATATCATCTAGCCATCATTATGCTGGTATATCAGTAATGGAGACAGGCTACTGCCGCAATTAAGGCTAGATGGCTGTATAAATCACTACAAAGGAAATGAATCTGTTGGGGAGACTGTGTTACTAAATCAATTTTTAATGCTTCTCTGTGTTTTGTTTTATTTAATGTTTCATAAGCAAAAAATAAATAAACATATGGAGGAAAACAGATGATGTGAATTTAAAGAATTGTTTTAACAACAGAAAAGTTTTGGTGGCTTGTTTGCTAGGATTTGTGGATTGCTTGTTTGTTGCCACATTCCGAATTATGACTGCTGTTGACCCACTGAAGTGACACTACTCATGATAGCACCTCACTGTCACTATTCATGATAGTACTTCATTGTCGTCATGTGAATGTTTGTCTCTATGTTCCCAATGTTGAAAAGTAACCAGGCTAAGGAAGGTAGAATCAGTGTGCCATAAACCTATTCCTTTGGAATAGACCTGTAAAGTTAACAGATCAATATACCAATCTGTGGTGTTCAGGACAAAAAATACCTTACTCTACACACACACACACACACACACACACACACACACACACACACACACACACACAGCAAGGCAAAGTGCAAGTCATTTCAAGCTGCAATATTAGGAGAGATTTTCAGAAACTTTTTCCCCAAAAGATGAATCCTAACAGCAAAATAGCAATATATGTCCCCAACGTGCTCCTCAAGACTTCCAGCAGTGCATTCATCGCTATTGTAACTGAATTTACCCACCTTGCTGCTGGCTCTCCTCTTCTCTTTCCTTCCACTTTCCCCAGCAAGTTCTCAACTGCTTCTTCAGTATTTCTGAATTAGAAATAGATTTGAGGAAAAGGCAGCTGTGTCCCAGGCTCCGAATGCAAAGAGATTTCCATTCCTAGTAATCAGGGGTCATAAAATGGCAGTACCTTTGGAACAGATCCTCTAGAAATTTGGACTTTCTAAGGAGATGAATCCATCAGGAATTATCTCAACACTGGGTGTCATTTTTCCACATTTTCAAAATGGAGAAAGAAAAACAAAAAGTGAAGATTATATAATTGTGTAAAAAATGACACAGATTCACCAAGCCTGAATATCATTATGCATAGAAATGGGAAGAATGGAAAGCAATATATTTATTATTATTAGATTTTTTTTTTAACCTGGCCGTTTCTGGTTTTTAAATAATTCAAGTCAGTGAACTCACATAATACTCCTTCCTCCTCATATTTTCCCCATAACAACAACCCTGTGAGGTGGGCTAGGTTGAAAGAGAGTGACTGACCCAAAGTCACCTGGCCAGCTTTCATACATTCATATACAAGCAGATACAACACCGGATGGAAGAAGAAAAAGATGGTTATCTATTGTCACCAAAGAGAAGTATTTGGGGGGAAAAACTTTGGTTTCAAAGTAGAACTGAAGGACCAATGTCACTATCTATGACTGAAATAAAATATTTTTTACTCTAATAAACCATCTAAAATTAATACATATGTAAAAGACCTCAGGATGAAGCCAGTTTCAACTGGATTTTATATATTCAAAATTGTATCAAAATGCAATCAAAAATCATCTCCATCTCCACAATATGAGTACTCTTAACATTCCACTTTAAGATCTGTGATTAAATGTTTCCTATATCTTACCTATGAAGTGCTCCTCTTATCCCCCCTCCTTTTTTTGGTTCTTTACTGTCTGGCCTGATGTAGCCTTTAGGTCAGGAGAAATGGGAAATTTGCAACAGAAATGGCTCAATAGGAGAATCTCAAAGACCTTGGAATATTTTACCCCAACCCCTCTGCCCAGTGCAAGAGATGATGATGACTACGACGGCGACAATGAGGATGATGGTTCTGGTGGTGGTTTGGAACATGGTGTATACAGAAAAACAGCTTCTGTCCTCCAAATGAGCCCAATTCACACGTGCACTCAGGCGTCTTGCACGCAGAACTCTCACAACCCATGTGGCTACATCTAAGAAAAGAACGCACAGCCCATATGCCAAGTCTTCTCCGGCGTTTCCTGGCTCGCTCCCGCTCTCCGCCCTTTGCTGGAAGAGCTCTCTGGCCCCTGGGGTGATTCCTGCCGGGGGGAAGGCTTCGGAAGCGGCTTTCGCCTCCTCCTTCAAATTGCGCAACCAGAGGTCGCCAGAGCGGTCATTCAAACCGCTCCAGCGCCCTCCCAGAGAGAGAGAGAGACAGACAGACAGAGAGACAGAGGAGGGAAGAAAAGGAGCTGTTTCAGAAGTTGGCAAAAGGAGTTCCGGGACTCGGATAAGTCCTTGCTCGCCTGCAGGCAGCGCCTGAAGAATTCTTTCCCGTCCCAACAGGCAACCGGTCAGCGGAGTTTTTCGCCCGCAAATCGGGGACTGAAAGGTAGGACTTTCTCGGACCAGATGCAACTGAGCGTTTACACTTTGAGAGGAAGCGCGGCAGCGGCGGCTTCTCTCCTCTTTTCCTGGGAATCCTACGCGAAGCAGTGAAATGTCAAACTTGTTTCTGCAAACTTGCTTTTGCAAGTATTTTTTTTCCCTTTCTAATGAAAGGAGGAGAAGAAGAAATGAATTGTCGCCGCGTTGGGGCTGTTCTTTTTCAAGGGAATTGCTCTTACGCGATGTCTGAGGCTTTCTTACGCTGGAATTTGTTTGATAGGCTGCTTCCAAAGCCAAAGCATGGGAGAGAGGGAAACAAAACGGGAGGGGAGGAGAGGAGAAGCTGCAGACAGTTTTCTATTTGTCATAGGAAACCACCCACTATAAAGCAGATGGAGAGGTGGGAGGCGGCGCCTGGGTGAAAAGTCTGTGGATGCTTCCCAAATGTGTGTCCGGCAAAGGGATGCCCCATGCTCAGAAAGATATATCGAGGCCAAAGACACAGATGAACAGTGTGTGTGTGTGTGTGTGTGTTTGTGTGTTTGTGTGTTTGTGTGTCTGTGTGTGTGCGCGCGCATGCGTTATCTGGACTGTTTAGTTTGTGCTTCCTTGGAGTGTGCACTCGGTGTGGTTTCATGACTAAAGGCGGCTGGAGTGATTCACTGGCTGCCTTTCTGGGTGTCTCTACAAAACAAGTTGTGGATCAATAGAAATCTTTTGGCGCAACTTTCTAACCTCCCAAGTTAATGCAAGCAGGGCTTAAAGGAAGTTAATGTGCAGACTTTGGGCTCTCCGAGCCAGCAGACTTATTCCTTTTTCCACCCAGGGCTATGATGCATTTCCCTCGCAAGATAGAGGTAAGCTTTGCCTGCCAAAACCTCATGTGCAAAGGCCTTTCCAGCTACATCTTTGGTGCCAGCCAGCTGAGCCATTCTGCAACCTAAAGGCTAAAAAGGGATCTGACTGGAGTCTGCCTGGTCTTCCAAGCCAGCCCTGGTTAGCCCTTTTTCAAAATGTCATGCCTTTTCGCTCTTGGCATTCAGCTCCAAAATTCCTACCTCCATCCTGTCTCCCAGTGCAGATTACTTCACTGTGCCATATTGCAGAGCCAGCCCCGTTTCCTCTTGGACAGCCTGCTGTTTATGATTCAGTGGTTTTCAGGGGCTTACCAGAAAGATGGCAATGGGGAAATGAGGCCACTTTTCTACATGCCAACCCTTTTTGAAGGCTAATCTGCCTTGCCCAAAGATCTGTCAATAGTCTTACCCGGCCTGGAATCTGTAGAGGTAGAGGGCCTCAACTCCCATCATCCACAGCCAGAACACACATAGGGAAAAGGTGATGAAAATCATAATCCTGTGCATCAGACATCTTTGCATTTCAACTGTTTCACAGACAGAAAGTTGGATGAGTTCTCTAAGGAAAAGAAATGAACACCAAAACTAGCTATAAAGGTATTTTAGATTTAGGAAAATGAAGGAACTGACCAATATTTTATGATGGCTTGTCTTTGGAGCAGCGCTTTATCATTCAGGACATTCGGTATGCTTCCTCTTAATAGCAAAATGGCAATTACACCAAGTTCCAACTAATCCAATGGTTGGTAACATGGATGAAGTAGCTATGAACTTTGGCTACTTTGGTTACAGATCCTGGAGACTTCAAGACGCTGAGCATCTGTCATCTTGTGAAAACCTGTCTGGGCCTCCATAAAAGAAATAGTTTTGGTTTGGTTTATTGCTTAATTGCTTGCAAATGCCTTCTCCGCCTCCAGGAGTGATGGAAGCTGTAATCCAATTCATCTGGAGGACAACCAACTGGGGAACACTTTCCTGCAACAGCAAACATATTTATTCATTTATATTCCTCTAGGAGCTCTCTCCTCCAGCTTTTCCCCACAACAACAATCTTGTGAGATATGATGGGCTGGATAAGAGGAAGAGAAACTGTCCCACTGTCAACCAGTAAATGCCCAATGCTGAGGGTAGACAAGAACCTGATTTTTTCTATTCCTAAACCAAAGCCTTAACCACTGCCCACTCTAGTTCTCATATATGTCACGATTCAATATAATATAAGCTAAAATGCTAATACAATTGGACAGTGAGCCCTCTGTGGCTTCATTTTCTTTTTCTGTGCCCAATAGCAAATCGTGCCCTTCCAAATGCAGCAAAGGAATGACTGTTAGAATCTTTTAGTGTTCCCAAATCACCTGATCTGAGTTAGCAATTCTTCTAATATTTTCTCCTTCCTGGTAAATCAAAAATGGAATTGTCATGGCCCTGCCTGCTGTTAGCATTCTGCCCTAGGCCAGCTATACCAAGCCTGATGTAGCCTTGATCCATGGATAGTAATTCACCTCACACTAGAAAGGGAGCGAGTAAGAGTTTGATATTTTAGGATAGTTTTTGTACCACTTAGAACATTTCAATAAAAAGATAATGTGCAGCATAAAATGATCATATTATAAATACAGCTAACAACCTAACTCTATAGATTGTGTGGTATTTTTAAAATGATGATTTATATACATACATACATACATACACACACACACACACACATACATACATACATACATACGTACATACATACATACATACATACATACAATGTAGCTATTCTTTGATCTATTTATCAATCTGGAATAGAGAAAAAATCCCCAAACTACAGCTATCAATATAAAACTAATCTCTATTCTAAGATGTACAATTTGTTTATGGGTATAAGACATAATGAGGAACAAGTGGCTAATACAAGATTTTACTCAAATTGCCTGAATAGTATGGCTGTCTGGGTTCACACATCACAGTAAGCCACAATTTTAAATTATGGCTTGTTGAACAGGCACAATTGACTAGGCCCATAAATCGTAATATGCCATACACCATAATTTGTAAACCATAGTGGCTAGATTTACACAGCACCCTAAACCAAAACCAAATAGGCCATATTTTGTGTGACATGTAAACCAAGCTCCTGCAAACAATGTAATGTTGAATGGCTGGTAATTCCATCAACTGACAATTTGTTTGCAAGCACCATTCCTTTACAAGACCTGGTAATATAGACTGCAGATATAGAAGCACTGAGAGTTAAATGAAAATAACATGGATAAATAAATTTCGATTAGAGTTTATATGATGTCTGGAAATGGAAGTCTACATGACATCAAATAAATCCTCTGACTTCCCAGACAGATGTGCATAAAGCAACACTTATACCAAGTTTCTTCAACTTTTTCTTTAAGCTGAAGTTTTCAGCAATTTAATAACACATACATTTACAAGTGTGTGGGGGGGAAGGGTTTTTTTTGAGTTAATATTGACTCTTAGTGACTGCCTGGAAAACTGTCCTGCATTTTTCTTGACAAACTTTCCAAAGTGCTTTGCCATTGCCTTCTTCCTAGGGCTGAGAGAGAATGACTGGACAAGACTATTCAGATGGCGTCATGCCCAAGGCATGATTAGAACTCAGAGTCTCCTGGTTTCTAGTTAGATACACCAAACATTTACAACAGGGGAATATATTTAATGGAGCCAGGTGCTAACAGAAGAATACTGGAAATATTGCGCTGCTGCTCAAATGTAGGGACCCCGGCTGTTTTAACAAAGGATGGTGTTTTGAACAGAAACACATCCCTGCTGTTTAATTGAAGACTTATTATTCCATAAGATTGGGCATCCAGAAAAGTAATATAGTCATGTCACCATCATTAACATTCAGAACAAGCACATGTCTGCATAAATCCTTATCTTTCTCCAGTATAGCTGATCTTACCTTTGATAATCCAGTTTTTCATATTTCTCTTTGAATTAGGTTAAGGGAGCCTTCCAAAATGACTGTAGGGATCCCTCTCTTTGAACATTCCACATCTAGATTAGAAAAGCAACTACACAACTACATCAAGCACCACTTTTGAAAGAATCAACCAACACATAATTGTGACCACTTTGACAGGGCACAATAATCCAAAAGCAGGCACTCTTTGCAGGCATCCTACAACAGGGGTCTCTAACTTTGGCAACTTTAAGACTTGTGGGCTTCAACTCCCAGAGTTCTTCAGCCAGCTTTGAAATCCACAAGTCTTAAAGTTGCCAAGGTTGGAGACCCTTGTTCTACAAAACCCTTTGTAAAGTGATGTGGCATTATTATCTTCCCATGACAAATAAGATGGGACTTGCTTGCAGATAGTTTGAAGATCTTTTGAGATCTTTTGAGGAAATGAGAATTTGGCTGGGTCACAACATAGATAATCAAATAGGAGACCATCAGGAGGCCAATAAGTCTGGCTTTTTGACGTTTTGTCAGATTTTAAGGTATTTTTTGTTGAATAAATGAAGCAAGGTCGTTTTTAAATATCGCTTTTCAACTGTGCAGTTAAATACCATTTAAATTCATGGATGTGGGCCAGGTTTGATTTAGCACAAGTACATTCTTTTAAATAAGAACAACCTGCTTATCCTAAGGTTGAGGTAAACATTAGTTCCTAAAGTGTCATTATAGACAGACCTCAGTACCTGCGAGCACTGGCAGCTAGGGTGACTCCAAAGGGAATAGAGGGACATACAAAGCATCACGGCATTGCAGCTCGTGCCACGCCACGCACATTGCAGTGTTAAACATATGCTCGTTGTGACAAAAGCAGTGAGGTTCTGCAGTCAAATCTGAGAATAAAAATAGTAAGTTAAAGACATTAAAGGGCATGAAAGAAAAAGACATAGTTTGCCTTAAAATCATATTTTGCAATCCTTGCAAAACACTTGTTTCCACCATGTCCACACATCACTTCCTTTTGTTCTACCAGTTTCTTGTCTTTTTTTTCCTTTTGAGATATTTATCAACTCTGCCCAGCCATAATTTTCTCACTTTTCCACTTTCTCTTGACCTATATACTTTGCCTTCATATATTAGTTCTACAACTGAATCCTCATTCATTTTATCTTTCTGACTAAACCACCTTCCTCTACTTCCTTTATATTGGTCTCAGTTTTGGACACAATCCATTGTATCAACATTCATTTGGCACCTATTCATTTTGACTCCATGTATTTTTGTTTTATTACACTTTTTTCCCCTTGTCTTCTCCATTCAACTTTTATGTGTCTCCTAACAAAGCCAGTTTTCACTTCCACATAATAAACTGGGGAATGCACCCACTGTATTTGTTAGACTATATATTTCCCTACTTTCTTTCCAGCACTTGCATATCACAAAATTTCTCCACTAATTTTCCCATCTTTAGAAAGAATTCAATGAAGATACACAAAATAATCTATTTTGATTGATTGGTTGATTGACTCACTGACTGACTGATTACCTTTCCACAGATACCTCTAGTATGAAGACAGAATATTGTACTGCATATGTATAGGTTCTAACAGCCTATTACCTTTTGAAATCTTATATGCTACATATTACATGCCCAAGCAGAGAGTGGCACATTTTCCTACTCACTGAAATTGATTTGCTTTAGATACAAAGTATTTAATCCCATACCTGGAGATTTTGAACTTCTCACATTGTTATTTCAGATATGACCCTAGGAAGGAACATAGTGATAATCCACACAAAGCTTTGGCAACATTCTAGAGTCTCTCCCCCCCCTCCTTTAAACATAGTATGGTGTGGGTGCCGTAAGTGGTACCCTAGCATTAGTTTGGAGAAAGGAAATAAAAATCTTGAAGACTACCAATGTATTACTCATGCCTTTGGCTCCTCTATTAAATCATTTTCCCCCTCAAAAAAGTATCTGCTTTTTGAGCTCATACATGCTGAAAAAACCTTGAGACATTTCCCAGATGGTGTGAAATGTGGTTTCTATCACTATTAAAAGAGAATGATTAAAACTATTTTTCTCATGAAGGTTCCTTTGCCGGACTAAATGTAACTACTGTACTATATATCATTATCTAATGAAGAAGAAGACAAAGAAGTGATTAAACTGGGCATAAAAACACAACATGCATGATGATGATGATGATGATCATGATCATGATCATGATCATGATGATCATGATGATGATAGCTATTAAATTCCCTTACCCCCCAAAGTAACACATCTCAAAAGAACAGTGTCTTCTCTTCTTCATCTTCCTGCATAGGACCCTGTATTTTGTATTCATTTATTACTCTTTAATTGACTAGGCTTATATGCTATTCCAGGCATGTCTGACTCAGAGCCACTTACAGTAATAAGATTAAAACTAAAAGAAAACATCATAATAAAATAAACGAATGAGTAACATCCCACACACTGAGGGACAACCACAACAGCCTCCATGTGAGGAGAGACTGAAAAGACTCACTTAACCCTCAAAGGCCTACTGAAGTAGTAGCCAAGTGTTAATGGCTTTGGGGGAAGCTAACAGAGTCGGGGTCCGTTTAGTATCAGGAGGATATTACACTTTTGAACAGAAGGGAGGCAGTGACTGAGAAAGCCTGAGTCAGGATCCTGACCATGGCACTGCCTAAGTGATGAGATTCAGAAGGACCCTTGTCTTCCAACAATACAGTATTATGCTATAATAATATACCACAAAAATCTGGACAGCTTTTAGCAGAGCACAGGGAGGAAAAAACCACTCTTAAATGGCTGAAAATCAAAAACTCAGCAGAAGATAAACAACAGAGGAGGAAGAGAGAAGTGGAAAGAAAAGAGGGTGGTTTTTAAAAAATGTTTCAATGATTGCAAGCTAGAGTTCACCTCATTCAGTCTATGGTATGTTATTCTCAGTTGGCAACTGTGGTGGACTTATTTGTTTAGGTAAACACTCAAAAGATTGGCCTTTAATTCGCAGTACACTTTGCAGTAAAGCCTCCCCCCCCCCTGTAATAGAATAGTTCAATCGCTACATCACAGCTCCTTTGCTGAAATAATTCTTGTTTATTATAATGACAGCCTGTTAAAATAGGTGGAAGAAAATCTTGCCATTTAACAATCCAATCAAGGAGAAGGTGGGGATTTCTACTTCTGAATGTTTGGTTCTCCAGAGAAAACAACACCTTTCTGAATGGCTCAGGGTATGCAGTATTGTCTTTTGGACCAACTCTGAAAACAATCTTCTGAGAAAGTAAGGTCAGAAAACTCCACACCCTAGAAATTAAGCAAACGTTTTCTTGTAGTCCTTCCAAAGCTTTTGTATGAATTTGACCTTATCACTGGAGAGATTGAGAAGCAGGCAAAAGAGACAGAAAGGGAATTTTTGTTGGTACAGAAACAAAATGGACACTTCTCCTCTCAAACATTCTTCTAGCTTTGGATTCTGGGGACAGCTTGAGAATGTGTGTCTACCAATGCTGGCAAGCTCCCCCTTCTCCTATTTCCTGCTGTGAATTTCAGTATCTTTCATCTATTGGAATCCAAAATGTTTATCTCTTCTTCTTCTTTCTTAATTTCATTCTTTCCAGACCCCTGGAGATAGGCATATCTCAAAACAGTTGGGAAAACGGAAATGGGCAGGGAGGGGGTTTGACATGTGTCTTTAAAAAAACTTCAAAGCCATTCCATCTATTTCCCTGCATCTCAAATCTTCCACTCACATGTGCACATGTTTATTATTTTTTCGCACCCCAGTCTTCAACACATTCCCCAGGAAATAAGGGAAGCTTCACACAACCCATTTTTTCTTTCTGTATACAAGCAACTCAATGATCCCTCTGTCCATTTATGGTTATACAAAATGTGTGAATCAGGATTAAGAACACTGGAATGTGGCCATTTCAGCTTCACAGGGGTTAACTCAGCAGGTGGTATAACCCTAATGTCATTAGGCTTTATAGATGCCTGCTATGTCTTCTGCGTTGATTTTGTAACACTCTCTTTTGACCAACAGCAAATATAACACTAGATTTTGCTTTAACAAGAGGAACAAGATGTTGTTTCCTCTGTATTTCCATTTTTGAAACTGTTTGGAAGCCAAACAGCACTATCTGTATACAAATATCAACTGAGCCAGGACAATCCTTAGTGTTATAAAAATATTCCCCTCAGTTTTAGCAGAAATAAAACCTGAAGAAAATATCAAAAAGATGGAACAAGGATCGAATATACTCAGCGGCTACAAGATGATAACTAATTGAATGAGGAGGAAAACAAGAAATAAGTTCTGAAACAGAGCATGGTTGACTGATTAAGAGTCCATCCATACTGCCTCTGTGCCACAGTGGCAAAGATGGCCATTCTTGTTTGCTGAGGATATAGTATCAACCCACAGTATCCTCATTATCAGTTAATTGCTAAAATTACCTGAAGACAGGTTTCATTGTTCACTGTTATGCCAGTATAAGACACTCCATACAGAAAATCTAAAATGCTTAGAGGTAACAGATCATGGCAAAATGCTTAGCTCCAACAAGTCCAGCTGGTAAGTTGAGGGACCATTCCTTTCAATTGTGTTGCTGGGATTTGCTCTTACGCTGCAATGTTGCTTTGGCTGTGAAGCAGACTACAGCTTCCACAGCCTCTTTATGGATTCTTTTCCCCCCAAAGATAGGTTGATCCACTGACCTAAAAGTGGTCACAACCTCTGCTGAGAGCCTGGCAGGCTGCACCCAACTTCATACACGTTATTCCTGTTATTGAATACCAATTATATTCATATTATGCTTTAAAGCAGCTATTGGGAATTGTCTTCATGTGTGAAAGGTGGTCCAAAGGCCTCCGGCTGCACTGATCATTGATTCAGTTGTGAAGGAGATCAAAATTCACCTTATGCAGCCAGTCAAATTCAAATATCTACCCATTTTGATCAATCCATCTCTACATACATAGCAACACCCCTGCCTCACTTTTCAAACTTCAGTTCTTCAACAATCTTTTCAAAGATCTAGATGGGAGAGGTGAAATGAGATCTGATGAGAGATGAAAGAGAGAGAGAGAGAAAATCTTCACAATTTAGATATTTAGAAAATGCTACCATGCCTTTTAGTTTTACATGTTTGCACTTGAATTAGATTTTCTCTCATAGTATGAAGGTAGTCTTGATGTCTATTGTTTAACCCAGGGAAGTAGTCATCTATTTCCATTCAGTTTCATTCACTTAGAAAGCTGGGTTCATCTTTGTTTCAGGGTGTACACCTTGAATATAAATACTGGTTACTAGGGAATACGAGTGCAATTGCTTCCATATTCTATGGGCTTCCTTTAATCAGTTGGGTTGCCACTGCAGGAAACATGATGCTGAATGAAATAAATTTTGAGCTGAATTGCCAGTTTGAGTTGGCATGGGTTATTTATGTTTCATCATGGAAGAAGCAAGGTGAACATCTGAGCTTTTCTGTCACTTAAGTGAGGAGGATGTCACTAATTGTTTGGGGGCTTCTTATAAGGTTGATCTAACTCTGGTAGAGAAAACCAAGTGCATTAGTTTAGATAACTTCAAGATGGAATTAAGGATGCTTATTAAGGCCACTGAAATAGTGAATTCATGATAGTTGGGTTATATCAAAATGGTATTTCCAAGGCTCATTCACTCATTTGTTACAGGAGTTATATGTGTATTTATAGATACACAAAAGTGTATATACTCATATATGTGTCTGTATGGCATGGTTGTCATCATTAACATCACCACCACCACCACCAAAATCCATTTGTAAGAAGCCTATGTTTTTCAAGAGCACATTCCTTCTTGCTTTAGAAAAACCATGGAAAAAATAATACATTAACTGTAGTCATAGATGCTTCAGCTCCGCTTAGCTTTTTTTATAATCAAGGTTTGCTTTTAACTTGCTTAATTTTTTTTAATCATCTTATAGAAAGCACTAAAATACTTTTCCTGGGGTTGAAAAATTAAAATAATGTAGTATGAATTACGTTTTCTATTGCTATGTGCTTTTATCATGTCCTAACTTTTACTAACATTATACATTTTTAAGGCTTTTTTAAAAGGAAATCTTTAGAAGTATAAGTATAATCTTTATTGTCATTGTAATTAAAAACAACGAAATTGGTTGTCTTGTTATGTCTCCCTAGAAAACTGTAGCTCAATGTATTTTTAAGGTAAAAAAAATTGGTACTGATTCAATTAATCGGACTCAACAGACTTTTGAAGTGATCTAATACAACTCTCAAACTTCCTATAGAATGAGAACAGAGGGAGGGATGGCTTTGGGACTATTTGAAAATGGATGCTTGTAGAGGAATAACTTCTAGAGCTATCATTCAAAAAGCTTCATGCAGGGATGTTTTATTTCTCTCACTACTTGATATTTTGTGGTATGAAAAAATTGGCAATAATGTAAAAAGACAATGACATTTCTGAATGATGCTGAATGAGTAAAATTCCCTGAGAAAATATGAGATTTGTCATACTGGTATATTCACATGACAAGTCTCGATAGAAGGCCAGTTGATGTTCCTCCTTCAGCATTGGAAAAAATACTTAAGATGTTATCATTGGAAAGATTCCTGAGTTTATTTTTGAGTATAGTTGGAATTGTTCTTTACCTGAATTATGAATGGGGAAAAATTGAATGGTTATAATGAATTGCATTCTTTTTCAGAATTCTTTGTTAATAACAGTCTAGCATATCACAATGACTACATTTATGAAAGCAAACCAGCTATATATATATATATATATATATATATATATATATATATATATATATATATATATATATATATATATATATATATACACATACACATACATACACACACACACACACACACACACACACACACACACACACATATATATATATATATATATATATATATATATATATATATATATATATATGTTTTTTTTTGTGCTGATAAATAAATAAATTGTGATGAGCCGAATGACAGATGATGGAAGCAGTTAGCTTCCTCCCATAATTGGGGCTTACCAGGGGTTGTAAAAATCTTATATATATATATATATGTATGTATGTATGTATGTATGTATGTATGTATGTATATATATATATATATATATATATATATATATATATATATATATATATATATATATATATATATATATATATATGTTGTATTTGTGCTGATAAATAAATAAAGGGAGACTAGTATAGATCTATTTCAAGCTATTTAGCTCTTATCAGCTAGCTTGAAAATAGATCTATACTAGTCTCCCTTTATTTATTTATCAGCACAAATACAACACAAATTGTAACAAAGGCAACAGTAAAAATATTGGGTTTCTGTCTGGATGGTCTCTTGTGACGAGCCGATATATCATATATATAATAATAGTGAGCACTTTTTTATTTGTATATATCTCACTATTTTCAGTTAGCTGAAGGTGTTGAAAGTTTAACTCTATTTTGCATAGCAAATTCTTTTTTAGTATAGTTTTTATTGAGGGGGAAATTAACAAGAGAAAATACAAATATTATAAAAGAAACAAAGACAATAAGAAAGAATAGTGAAAAAAAGGAAATAGAATAAAAAATAGAAAAGGCTAAAGTAAAAAAAAAGATTATGAAGAATTATAACAATTACAAAATTGTTAAGCAATTAACAATTTTGTGGATAATGTTTATAAATACATTTGTATTTTATCCTCTATTTCTAAGGTTACATCATAATTTCCTTCTTTCCTTAATTTCTTCTTCCATAATTTCCTTCTTTCTAATCTTCAAACCCATAAATAACAAGTTCATTTTTCTCTCTTTTTCAGCAAAACATTCAATAAGGGGATTCTTGTCACTGATAAACAGTTTGTTGGTCTTTCACAAATCAAACAAGTTAATTTTTACCAGTTTGCTAATTCTGTCATCTCAAGGCACCATTCCTCTGTTGTGGGCATTTCACAGCCTTTCAATTTTTTGTGCATATAGCTGTACAGTAATCATATATAAAAATAATCTTCCACTGCTTCTTGACTGTCCATTAAGCCCAACAAGAAAAATTCTGGTTCTAGCTGAATATTTATTTTTAACATTCTACGTATCGTTACATATATTTAAATTTTTGTAGCTTTTTTTTACAAGTCCCCTATGCATTATGAAATGACTCTTCATGTTTTCCTCATTTGCAAGATAAATATTTTGCATAACAATGTCCATAAAATTGTAGTTTTAACTTTTTTTTTCCTGGCTGCAATCTCCTTAACTAGCAATGACTTTTGTAACTAAGAATGTTTCTATAGCTAATGCAATATAATGTAGAAAACAGAATATAATATTCCTTACTAATAACAGTCTAGGTTGCCACAACGACTACATTTATGAAAGCAAACCAGCATAACATATATCATAATAGCACATAACACATTTCTTTTCCCTCTTCCTATTTATGCTCATTGAGTTAACGCAGGATAGATTAGGCTGAGAAAGAATTATCTGGTTAGAATCAAGCTCTAGTCTATATGGAACGCCAGGGTCTCTGGTTTTAGACCAGCATTCTAACCACTATACCCTGCTGACTCTCTAATGCAGGGTTTCAGCAAAGAACCATGTAATTTGCAGCTGAGGAATGTAAGCAAACGTTTTGATCAGCTGATAGTCCTAAAGCAAGAAATTAGGACATTTGTAAGAGGAAGAAGTAAACAAAAATATTGTGGAAAATGCAAATCAACTCAAGAACTGTGGAAAGCATGAACTTGTTGAAATATTAGCAGTTGTTACAGATTTTGTAACAATAGAGATGATACTGATATGATCTGAAGCATCCATACCCCTTGAATGCTTTCTCACCTGAGTCATACATATAGCTATGCTGGATCACATTGCTTCTAAAATGTGAAAAAATAAACTTGCTTGCTAGGAATAAGACTGAGAGGAAGTCACTAGAATGGTGCATCACCTTCAATTTTCTTAAAAAGCATCGATGCTGTCATTGCTTCAATGGAAAGGGCCTGCAGAGCTCTCTTGTTACTGCAGCCTTGAGTGCCAAAGAAGTCTTACATTTCATGAGTAACTTGTGGGAGGGGAAGTGAGGGTCCTCTCTATCCTTGTCACGATAATATAACAATGTAGCAGAAACAATAACCAAAAACAACTGCTTAAATTGGATCTTGTATTATTGCTGTTGTTAGTCGTGAAGTCATGTCCAACCCATCGCAACCCCATGGACAACGCTCCTCCAGGCTTTCCTGTCCTCTACCATCCTCCAGAGTCTATTTAAGCTCATGCCGACTGCTTCAGTGACTCCATCCAGCGACCTCATTCTCTGTCGGCCCATTCTTCTTTTGCTCTCAATTGTTCCCAGCATTAGGCTCTTCTTCAGTAAGTCCTTCCTTCACATTAAGTGGCCAAAGTATTTGAGTTTCATCTTCAGGCTCTGGCCTTCTAAAAAGCAGTTAGGGTTGATCTCCTCTAGGACTGACTGGTTTGATCGCTTTGCAGTCCAAGGGACTCACAGGAGTCCCTTGGACTGCAAGGAAATCCAATGTATATGGAAATATCCATGTATATGGAATTATCCATGTGTACTGTATGGAAATATCTATGTATATGAAAATCCAAATTAATTTAAAATGTACTGTTCTAACTCTTTGAGAAATACTTTAAAAAAAGATCTTATTTATTATCTGAAGGCAGTAATGTAAATCCCCATTTGTCTCTTGGGATTTTCACGATATGTCTTCTGTACTTTGCTATGTTTTTTTTATTGATTTGCCTTGCAAACTGGCCAATAGATTTGATGTTTGTTGATCTTGAAAAGCTATGCAGGCTTATACCCAGTGGTACATGAGTGAGGAACCACTAGCAAAGACCGTAGCTGTGCGCTAGACAATGAAGGAGTTTACCTTCTGTCTGATTTTATTTAAATCGTGTCTGCTTTTTGTTTTTCATTTTGGACTGATGTTTGAAAAGCAGGAAAAATAAATGCAGATTCTTCTCTGCACCTTGCCTAGGATGACAGAAAAACACCTTATATCCCACTATTGTAATATTTGTTGAAATTGATTGACTTTTAAAGAACTCTAGATTTGTATAAAATCTTATCAAAAGATATGATTCAAGAGAATCTTGGATCGCTGAAAACTCCTGTTTTGTTTGGTTCACCATATACTGAAAGGACTTTTATAGTTTGATCCACGTTCTGCTGTGCTCTTCATTTGTGGAAGGCCAAATTTAAAGGGAGAATAGCCAAAAAATGCATTTTCACCTGTATAGATTACATAGAGGGACAAAACATATTCATATCTCACCCAAGCACCAAAAATTATCTTAGCAATGATGCCTCCAATACCCTATTTTTCTACTTAGAAGTTGTTTGAAAGAGAATTATAGACTGACTTTAAACAATTGTGGAATATATGAGGAGAATGCCAAGATTTACTAAATAGTATGTGATAATTCCTACCCAGAACCGCATGCTTTTAGGTACTTTCCCCAGCTTCAATTGGCACTAATAGTATGTTACCACTTAATCATATGATCCTGACTCTAACCCTAACACTTACCCAGACCAGAACTGAAATAGTCTTTTGTTGTGTCATCCCAATCTTTATTAAAGTAAGCTTTTGCGCTTAAAATAATAAAGTTACACTACAGCAATGTGCTATGTAAAATCTGTTTTCTTTGCAGCCCCTTGGTGAAGGACAGTAAATATGAGCAATCCTGGCAGTACACTTGTGTCTTTTCTCTCTAATTTCTGGCTGGCATCCACATACCACTTCTTTTCTACCATTAGATCACTCTGAACTTGGCCCAACAGTCTTTCACTACCTTGTTTGAATGACCTGACCTCTGCATGCTTTCTGCCAGCAGATAACATTGGCAGAGAGAAAATAATAATAATAATGTCAGAAAGGAAAGGAGACAAACCAAGGAGGGGCCATATTAAAAATCTGCCAATGAAGACAGACAAATTTGGCACTGAGCCACTCTAGACATTCCAGAACCAGAATGGAGCTGAGAATCTGGACAACTTCCATTTGTGACAGCAATGTTTGGGAGGGGAGAATTGTTGTTGTTTTGGTTTTTTTTTTGCAGAAACAAGAATAGATTCATCCATGCTTTAAATTAATCTTGAGGAAGTGTCCAAAGATTTGCAATACTGGGCCTGGTTCTTTTATCACTCCATTGTCTGTAGATTAGGATAAACAGCAATTTGAGGGCACAAGCTGCTGTTTTTGCTGTTTTTCTGGCTGGTCTTACAAAAATCGATTAAATCTCCTGGAGCTCTGTCCCTTTCCTTAAAGGCAACTCATTAGTTTTTTTCCCAGCCAAAAAAGGTTTCTGCTCCAGGCAATTCATAGGAAACCACAGAGCACCTACACATAGGAAAATTGCCTTCTATGGCATCTTCCATCTCTTTGTTTAGCACAAAAAGTTGGGCATGTCTTAACATCCATCCTGAAATGTAGGGACTGTCTCAGGTAAAAGGACCTGGTGCTTGAAAGTAATTGTGCAGAACTGGCCTGAGGAGATATGCCTAATTCAGGATATTCTGCCTGTGCACCCCTAGTTTCTGCAATATACATTTTTAATCACATTGTGTGGATACATTTTATGGCATTCAAGTGAAGATAACCAAAAATTCAATCGAAATATCAGTTAGTTGACATTCTTATTTCTTGTTCTCTACATGTCAACTGTATTTAAAACATGTTTACTAGGCGAGTTAAAATTATTAGCCATCCATTTAAGTGAGAAGACAAAATGAATATAAAAGTTTGTACTGAGATGTTTGCCTTTTCTGTCTATGAAATATTAAATGTATGGCTAAATGTCTTTAGGCAAAAGTAAGTCTTCCTGAAAGGATGTTCTCCCAAATAATTACTTAAGCAAATACTGCTATCATAATTTGGTGTATCTGTCCGTGTAGCTTACTTTTGGCAATAATTACATTTTTACACTAAATGCCCCCTGGTGGCTCGACATAGTAATGATTTAAAGCAATTTCAAAATCAGACTCAATAGAATTTGTAGCTACTTATGATACATACTTCACACGATAGCCACTATTATGGGCATTCATGAAGTAACCAGCAATAGGATTATAAACCTCCTAAAAAATTGTAACCTATGCAATTATGTAGCCCAATATCTAAGCAATTTACTTTTCCAAAATATCTCAGAGTATGCTCTTTAGCCCTCTTTAATGTTTTTCTTTCAGAAGTATTTAAGGATAGATATGATACTAATGAAAGACTCAGTCCATCTGCAAATGTGTGCTAGAAATATTGGCCTTTTCTTCAAAAATTATGCTTGTTTAGGAATACTTTTAGTACTTTGTGAGCGGCCAATACAAAAAATTCAGACAGCTATGAATGATACATAAATACTTATGTTTATCTACTGGAGGTAAGATCCAGAAAATCTCATAGCAAGTAGCAAACTTTTCTCCAGCAGTGATCCAAATACAGTGTCATAATAAGCAAAAAATTGAGAATTTAAGATTGATGGTGTAGTATATTGATGAAATGAAATGTACATAAATATTGGCACCAGTTCCAAATTGTAATTATGATTAATTGATTAAAGGATTAAAAGGGTCATACCTGAAGTTTTTAAATATTTTAATAGCTTTTCAAGCCAGTATTTTATTACTGTAGTTTCAGTACACAAAGAAAATACTTTATTCACTTAGTTTGACTATATAGTACTTTAACATTTTAATCACGATTTTATAATTTAGTATTGAACTCTTCTTATTTTAGTATTCTAATAGTTTTATTTATATGTTTTATTTATATTTATATTCTTATGTAAACTGTCCATAATTGTGACCACTGACCAATGATGGGATTTAAATTTTTTTTTACTACTGGTTCTGTGGGTGTGGCTTGGTGGCATGGCAGGGGAAGATACTGTAAAATCTCCATTCCCACCCCACTCCAGGGGAAGGTTACTGCAAAATCCCCATTCTCCCCTGATCAGCTGGGACTCAGGAGGCAGAGAATAAATGGGGGCAGGGCCAGTCAGAGGTGGTATTCACAGGTTCTCTGAACTACTCAAAATTTCTGCTACCAGTTCACCAGAACTGGTGAGAATCTGCTGAATACCACCTCTGCCACTGACCATAATAAAGATGTTTGCTTGTTTATAAAACATCATTGTTTCCCATGTTTGATTTTAAAAGCATGGAAGTTTCTCCTTTCACTGGCAAACAAATCTTCCTGAAAAATTACTTCCTTTCTACTCTTCTCCTTTTCTTCTTAAAACATATTTCCAAAGGACTTTAAAACATTATTGCACAGTAGCTAATTCAAGTTTTAAAACCATGTTAGCCACTTCTAACTCCAATTTAGAGATACTGAATGCAAATCTCATTCAGTATCTACTACCTTTGATGAAGATGATATATATATATATATATATATATATATATATATATATATATATATATATATATATATATATATATATATATATATATATATATATATATATATATATATATATATATATAAAACGGATTCAGATTAAAGCAAATAAACCAAGGCCATTTCATAACTTCAGGAAAGTAAATTCCATCTGTGACAACTTAGCAATTCAGGTGCATTCAAGTTCAGAAATGAGAAGTTTCAATAGTGCTTGGTTGCTAGAAAGTCTGCTATTTCTAGTTTTCTTATAAAAAAAAAGTCTGATGGCATTTCCTTTAGACCATCACAGTATGTGAATTTGGTTGTCCTAGCCTATCTCCCAAGTATTCTGACATAATGCATTCCTACAGAGTTCAAGCCACCATAACTTCCCTTTTAAAAGCAAAACATTCCCTTATTTATTATCTGAAAGTACTGTTTAATACCCATTCTCATCTTGGTGCGTAATGCATCCAGACCTTTGTCTGATCACGTTGAAATGCTGCCTTTGATCTGTTTCCTGATTATTTAAGATTGGTTTCTTATTATAGAACATCTTTCTGATTACTCATTTTCTTGCTATTTTGTTCTGCCTTTTTGCTCTGGATACATCTGAGAACGTTGTCAGGAAAAAATTATTCTATGGGGAATCTGTAGGTTGTGTCTTTTGGAATTTTCTGAGGAATTTCATTGAACTGATTGCCTATTTTGTTGTGGGTTGTTGTTGCCATACTTTATTTTTACCTCGAATCAAAAAAAAAAGTTTCTTATTTTATTTAGTTTGGGGGAAAAAGTTTAAAAAAAAACACTTGTTTACTTGTGTTTGGACAAATAGATACTGATACCTATTACTGGAATTTCTGTAGCTCAGCATGTTTATATGTGTCTCCTTATTCCATCTGATCATAACCCATACAATTTCCCTCTCAATTCTCTGTACATACTTATAAATACAGAGAATTCTATTCTTCAGCCAAACTTAGATGTTCAGTTGATAAATACAGCAGCAGCTTTCACTGCATATTTTAATCTCTGATTATATTTTATAAAGCCAGTAATTTTTTAATATTCTTTTAATATTATAAAATATGTGGGTACCTTACCATACCACATCAATATAGTATATTACATATTTACCACTTCCAAAACATTTTGCCAAAGTCTCCTTTTGAATGTTTCCTGGTAATTTTGTTGATTTTATATGATTATTTGATCTACTTTAAACAAAAGTCATTTTATTAACTCACTGATTTTCCACAAATCTTTAAGTCAATTTATTAATCATCTTAACATTCTAAGTTACAGATACAAGCCTTATGACTTCTGGAACTTGTCCAAAATATTGCCACCATTGAAAATAGGAGAAATGATTTTTCTATCCTGGCTCTACCTATTTTTTGATCCTTGGCTCTACTATTGTTTTGCACCTTTCTAGCACTCTCATACCCCTATTCTGAGCAATTTTTACATAATTTCCTATTTCATTCCTCCAAATTCCTGCTTTATTTATCACTTATAGCTGTTATGTACAATGAGACCTAATGTACTGAAGACAAATTCCTTTTGTGTCCAATAAAGAACTATATTCTATTCTATTGAGTACATTCTCCTATTGCATACACTTTCTCTAGATTTTCCACTTTGGCATTATTCTTCTAGAAAGAATGCTTTGGATAGTATTTGCAATTTGTAGTTTTTCTCTGTTTTATAAGGATTTTCTAAATCATGTTTTGGTAGATTTAAAATCAATCTTTCCATCTGACTAATATCTCAGCTAAACGTGTCTTCGTTATTATGCATTTTACTGACTTGTGACCTAATTCTTCTCTTATTATTTTGTTATAAATATATAGGAATGTTTTCCTTCTTACAGTGGTATGGCTCTTCTGCTGACTTCTACCTATCTATCTATTGCATTTATATCCTGCCTTTTAATAAGAAATTCAAGGCAATGTGTATATCATTTCTTCCTTCTATTTGTTCTCATAACAACCTTGTAAATGAAGCTGGGACAAGAGAGAGAATGACCAGTCTAAAATCATTCAGTGAATTTCTCTGCCTAATTGGGGGTTAGAGTCTGGATTTTCCCAACCTCGTTATCTTTACTTCATTTTCTATGTTTGTTTATTCGTGCCAGAAGCATCACAATTACAATAATTTTCTGTTAAAACACTGAAGCACTACTCTAAGAGAAGGATTATTTCTCGGGTTTTGTGGAGTTTCTTCACCTTCTGAACAGGGATTTGGGGTTTTTTTTTGCCGTTATTTTAACTCTGAATATATCCTGTAGATTTCTGAATCATTTATTTGTCTCAATTCAGGGCCCAAAACATATAATATGTTAAACATTCATGTTAGTTTCTGCTACAAGGTACACTCTGGGTTTCCAATCATTTTATTGCTACAAACCTGTTTGCCTCTGGTTTTATCCTTGTAGCAGATAGTGTAAGGGAGCAGAGGTGATTCTGTCGACTTCATGCAGCATCTTTTTAAAATTATTTTTTAATTTTCATCTATCCCATCCAGTAATTTTTATATTGTTGATGTGTTTTCATGAGATGGATTATCTGGGAGTGTGTGAATTTATGTATGTGTGCTTGAAGAAATACATTAAAACAAATCAGGGAGAAAGGGAGGGAAGGAGGGAGGGACGGAGGGAAGGAAGGAAGGAAGGAAGGAAGGAAGGAAGGAAGGAAGGAAGGAAGGAAGGAAGGCATGTAAGTGCACAAACACAGACATTTGTGATTCAAGAAGAAGACATAAAAACATAGAAATGAAATGGGAAATTTAAACACAGATTCAGGATTCCAGACATACCAGACATATTGCTGTTTTCAGCCTTTTTTTGAGCATGTCCACTGAAGGAGAGTTTACCATTTCCTCGCAATTCATTCCTCTGATGAATTATTTTTACTACCCTGTTTCCCTGGAAATAAGGCCTCGGTAAACACGGTATTAATAAATTTTCATAGCCTTTAACTAGAATTTTTCTTCCTTAACTTAAGGCTGTTACTTCTTGAGCTGCTTGCAGGTACTATTAAAAGCTGAGGACTTTTTTCTGTGTGACATTCTACCAGGTATTTACATACTTAGCTGACTCAAGAAAGGTATTACAAAGGTGCCTATCAAGCATTCCTCATCAGCCTGGCTAGGAGATTGCAAGTGGAGATGTATACGTATATATATATGACTCTCTCTGTGTGTGTCTGTGTATATATGTGTGTGTTCCAGCATAACTCTGGAACGCCTCGAGCAATTTCTAACAAACTTGGTACACAGATGACTTGCTCTCTGGAAAAAAATATTATGGGGATAAGGCACCACTAAAACCTCTCGGGGGGGGGGGGTGTTCTGTTAAAATACAGCCTGTTGTGCCTTAAAATGGCTTCTACTCTACTGCCGTAAAATGGCTTCTACTGTGCAGTGGAGTTGCACAAGGGGGCTCTGGTAAGGGGGAAAATCCAACATTAGAAATTATGTTTGGTCCAGACATTTTTCCCCTAAAAATAAATACCTGGCTAATGCCGGGTTATTGGCTAGTAGATTATAAAGCTGAAGTCCACAAGTGATAGAGCGTCCATGGTTCCCTACCTCTGATGTAGAAGGCTTAATCTAGATTCCTGCGTGCTGCAGACAATTGAGGTTAATGGCCTAAATTTTCCCATCCAATTTATGATTCTATGACATATTATGCCACACCTTTATTTTCTAAAACTTCATTTCCATCCCCCAGATTATTTGTTGCCCCTCTCCGCATCTCTTTAAGTTTGATTGGATTTTTCTAAAATGTGGCATATCCTGAACTACCTTTTTTTCTATTGCAAAGATTCCTTCGGTGGATTTATATGTATCCTATATATGTTCCTTATTGCTAAATAGGAATCATCAGGTGATAAAGCTAAGTGGCATAGCTTGATTTCAACTTTCATTGCCCTTGACTGGGTGTGTAATGTAAATCAGGAAGGGAGAACATTTTGGTGATCAGGAGACATATTTCATTTTCATGCTTCATTTTGCGGGTGGGGAAAGGGTAGGAGGGGAGGAACAATGCAAAATGGGCAGCCTAAAATCATGAATATGGAGTTCACTGGGCGACTTGGGTGCCCAATGAATTTAAAGAGAGAGGGAGGGAGGGAGGGAGGGAGGGAGGGAAAGGAAGGAAGGAAGGAAGGAAGGAAGGAAGGAAGGAAGGAGACAAAATTTAATTATTTTTGTTTCCCTAGCAAGGATTTTTTTTTCTTTAAACATTAAGATTTACACTATTTTTATTTATTTTTCAGTTACAAAGGTTAGAATTTGCACTGATATTTTCAGCAATTGTGCTATTGCTTTTGACATTATCATCAGATGGATCTTCTGGGAGTGTGTGTATTTTGAGCCATAAATTAGAAAGATTGGGTGGGAAGGCAGAAGAAATGGAATTGAAGGGCTGCATGGGGCCCCGGGGCTTAGTTTTTTAAACTATCTTTTGTCTGGACTATCTGTATGATTTTTGCAGTATTTATTATGTAAATTCTAAAGGATGTACTCTTGTATAATATCCACATCTGCCAGCCACATTTCATGGATGCTCTTCATATCCTGTAAATACCGTTATATTCGCAGCTTCTAAATTCTCTACCTCTCTCTTCACATTCTGTGGTTCAAATGTATGCTGCATACAATGAAAAATGAATGATTTTTTGATGTACATGCTCTTATTAATGATGCTAGAAATAATGATTTTTTTTACTGTCCTTGTTTGGGAAAGTTTCTCACTATCTTTTGCTCTTTTTGTCTCTCTTCATTTTTCTTCACTTTGGATTATTTGGAATGTAAGTGGATTAAAATGGTTTCTCTTTTAAGGTTGAGACGTCCCCCCCCCCAAATATGCTAGGTATTCTTACACTTTGCTATGTTTCTTATTTTCAAAGAGTTTTATTAAGAATTACAAATAAGAATAACAATGAATACAAACTGCAAACATAAACGAAGGAAGGGGAAAAGGTGTAAAAAAAGGGGGGGGCCGGGAGAAGGAACTTCCATATTCATCCCATAAAATAAAAATGATTTTACCGGAGAATCACCCTCTCCTAAATACAACATAACTCATATCTTAACTAAGAAACAAAATCCCATAAACTCAGCATTTGTTCTTTGTCAGTATAAATCTTGTAAGGGGAACCAGATATAACTAATTTTCAATTTTAACCTTGATTAAATAAGACAACATTGTATTCCTCCCCTGAATTTTTAAGAATCTTAACTTTCAATTTTCTTCAAAAATAGAGCTTAATTTCTATTCATATTTTTTAAGCCAAGAATTCTTCAAAACATTAACATAATTCATCAGAGCATATCCAATAAATAAAGCCCCCCCCCTTTAAATCACTTCTTCTGGAGTTCTTCAGGATCTTAACAGAGCTTAGTTTGAGGATCCAGTAAGAAAGTTATCCCAATTCCTTTTCCGATTTAAAAACGGTACACCTACTCTATGGAATGAGACATCCATCAGTCTCATTTGTGTGTCTACTACATCTTTCTCCATATTCTTCTCATTAATTGACCATTTTAAATCTACCTTCAAATTAGTTTCAAAATTGTCCATTGTAACTTTTTCTCCTTCTGTAATTTCATTAACATGCGCTCTCTCTATCATATCCAGTAATTTTGAAGACCAGTATTTATTAAGAAATTATTGCCCCATTCTTTATTTCTTTAACAAAAATAATGTATTATCTTTTAGCTCCCTCTAGTGTTGAACCTTTAAGTCTCATTATGTTTCTTTAAAAAAAACCCAATCTCCATTTCCCATGGGAATACGTCTAAGTAATTCATAATTTTAATTCCAAACCAGCTGCATTCTTAATCCATTGTTAACTTTCCAAAATTCATATTCTAAGCATTCTTTTACTGTGTAATAAAAAATAATATTTTGCAAAGTAATCATCCTCAAGACGTCTTTCTTCAAGAAGGCAATTCACCCAATGAATACTGTAAAATCTTGCTGAAGGGACTTAATCTTTTCAGTACAGAAAAAACAATCAAAAAGTAATGAATATAGCAATAGCCGTTAGACTTATATACTGCTTCATAGGGCTTTCAGCCCTCTCTAAGCAGTTTACAAAGTCAGCATATTGCCCCCACAGTCTGAATCCTCATTTCACCTACCTCGGAAGGATGGAAGGCTGAGTCAACCTTGAGCCGGTGAGATTTGAACTGCTGAACTGCAGATAACAGTCAGCTGAAGTGGCCTGCAGTACTGCACCCTAACCACTGCGCCACCTCGGCTCTAATGAAGAAATTAGGTTCCGTCAATCTTTATGTCCTTAAATAGCTGCATTACAGATGCAAGATAATGGAATCCTTGACTCCCAACTGCTCAACTCATAATTGTAAACTGATAATTCTCGCAATATAACATAAGGAATAGTTGTCAGGATCATGTTTCACTGTCCAGATGCACATCCAGCCTTCATAACAAGAACTTTTATGGAGTCTTTCGGAATTGTCCTTACAAGACCATGGGCTGGACATTATTGTACTTTCTTGTCAATAAATGACAATGTATCCAGGCTAGTTATACAGGTAGTCCTTGACTTACAACCATTCTTTTAGTGACAATTCAAAGTTATAACAATACTTTTTTTTAAAAATGACCAGCCCTCACTCTTTGGGCTGTTGCAGCATTCCCATGGTCACATGGTAAAAATTAGGTCACTAGGGAATTGGCAATGTTTACAAAGGTTGGAGCATCCCATGTCACAATCATGTGATTGCCGTATTTCCTATATGTTGGTTTTACTATTAATTGCCAAGCTGATATCACCATGACATAAGTGCTATAAACAATATATTTTGTTTATAATACTTTTGTTTGTAATATTTATATTATTTGTAATATTATGTATTTACTATATATAAGTCAGTTTGATGTAGTGATTAGTGGTTAAAAAACAGGAAACTCTGAATTCCAGTCCTGCCTTAGGTATAACCTTAGGTATAAAAGCCAGCTGGGTGACTTTGGGCCAGTCATTCTCTCTCAGCTCAACCCACCTCACAAGGTTTGAAAAAAAGATAGGAGGAAGGAATAGTATTAAGTATGTCCATCCCTTGAGTTTTTTTATAAAGATAAAAACATGGGATATAAATACAATAATAAAATAAAAAATAAGGAAAGGAAAGGGTAAAGTAAATAATAATAATGGCAACTATATCTAATGGCCATTCCACCATTGAAAATCTGATGGTGGAATGGCCATTAGTTGTAGTTGTCATTATTTATTTATTTTTCCTTTTCCCTTTTTTTTCCATTCCATTTTATTTACTCCTGATAGCCTAACTTTATATAATATCTTAGTCCCAAGTATGTATGTATATGTGTATGTGTGTGTGTGTGTATGTAGGTCTTTGGTTATTCGGGTTATTCGGCTCAGCAGCAGCAGCAGACTCAAACCCACACTGATGATGAGGCACGGCCAAGGACCAGAAGCCAGACCGCAACTGCACCATTAGCCACTTTAAATCCCTTCAATCCTTACATGAAGCACAAACCCCCAACCAATCAGAACACACCTCCACCCAATCAGAACACAGCCAAGCTCCCACCCAATCAGCTCAAACCCTCACTGGCAGTTAAAAGGAAGAAACAGCTGAGATCTCACATTGCTCCTGGAAGCTAGAAGCCGAGCAAACAAGCCTGAAAATGACAAATGAGACTTCGTCGAAACATTGCCAAGACACTTCCAATTTTACGCGGGAGAAAACCCAAATAACCAAGACCTACATATATATGTGTGTGTGTGTGTGTGTGTGTGTGTGTGTGTGTGTGTCTATAAACCAGGAATCAACTTGGTGAGGCTAGGTGTTAAAAGAAAAGCAATACTTAACTTTCCTTGACTACCTCTGCTTTGCCTTGTATCCTGTTTTATTATTTATGCTACACCTTTTCAATTTTAAATGCCAAATTTATTTTGAAAATCCCAAATTACCCATCTCATTTTGGATGCATTGTCCTTGTCAGGGAAAATAGGAAGTGATTTTCTGTTGTTGATACAGCTATTTGGTATCAATGAACAACTACTATTAATGGCAACTTTGCACATATGTTGAAAGTTTTATTAGTCTACCAAGGAAATCTAGAAGCTCACATTTTCCAGATGCTCACACATGCTATGACATGCCTTTTATAAAACTCTGCTCCAGGTGATTTTCGTAATCTCAGAAGAACTTATATAATTGAGCCTTTTTTGAATTCCACAACAGGTTTTAATTTTCTCTTCTCCTATATTCAGAAAGAATCAGTTTTTGAAATGGTCTTTGTTTCTTTCAATTGTTGGAAATAATAATCACCGTAACCCTTACCCAAAAGCAAATAAAACTGGACATGTTGAAAATCAGCATCTTTCTTTTGGCTCGATTTTCAAAATTGACTTGCATTTTCCTCCTTTAAAAAAAATAAATCATCTGAAACAGTTTAGAAACTGCAGTTGATCCAAAAAAATAGCTACAAGATTACTAACTTGGAATGAATGCCTTCACCTAATTACGTCTGTGGCTTGATAGATACACTAGCTCCCAGGTATAACGTAAAATACAAATTTAACTTTTCAAGATCTAAACTACTTTGGAACAAGGAATCCGAAAGATAGCCTTTTGTCATTTTCTGCATGTCTGCTCACACTGCCCATCAAATGAAGTTAGGCAGAAAAATCATTGTCAGGGAGAGGACATTTTACACAATAATATTCCATCGTAATGGTACATGTATCTCTAAAGGTCTTGGATGGAACACCATCTCTGGGATCTTCCTTTCTTTTCATTTTTTTTTCTTGTTTTAAATAATTCATATATTTTGGGCCTCTCAGTTGTAAAAATGTTACCTATAAATTCCATTCATTGTGTTGTTAAAAGTTGTGATGTACTTTAAGTGCTTTTTATTGTATTCAAAGCACATACCCACTGAGAATATTGCAATATGGAATTGTATTCAACTATCTTAAATAAATTCATACGTTTTATGCGTTAGCCTGAAGCAAAATTTCTACAAAATTAAATGAGCTACTAGTCATTATATTTTTATCATATAACTTGCAATTTTTCAGAATTTAGCGTGATGGATAGGAAAACTTTCCTTCTCCTGTGTATGAAAACTCCTTCTGTAGTTTTCACACACAGAAAAGTCTGTATTTCGTTCAAATTCATTCAAATTCTTTCGCTCTTTTTTTTCTTTTGGCAAACGAAGATTATCAGAGGGCGAATATTGGATAGCCACTGAGGTATTTAAATTTAGCTCTGTGTTATACGTGGTGTTCTACCAGATGAAGTTTATGTTGTGCAATTGCTCTACCTCAAAATTTGGCAGTAAGTAATCTAGATGTTGTTTATTTCCTATATTGCTTCTTCCATTTTTAGGGTTTTGTCAAAACTGTTTTCAAAACAGAAACAAGGTGGGGGGGAATTGGAGATCATCCCTTAATCTGACCTCTAGCTCAGACTTTAAAAGAATGCATTAGTTTTTTACTGTTTCCTTCCAAGTTATTCCAAGTTATATGTCAAAACTCAATAGTTTCTTAGTTTCTAAGTCATAAGGTAAACTATATTTAAGGCACCAGCAGATGGCCACATTAAAATGATATCCATCACGCCTTTAGCCAGGAGAAAAATATGCCAACATAAAATTTCCTTTCCTGATTGCTGCCCACTACTCTACCACAACAGTCATGTTGCTGACTTGGTTATTCTTTCTGCTTTTTTTTTTTCATTTTTTAACCTTTTAGTCATTGTTTACTCATGGCAACTGCCTGAGATAGTGCCTGCAGTTTTTATGGAAGTGGTTTGCCATTGTCTTCTTCCTAGTGCTGAGAAAGAGTGATCGGGCCAAAGTCACCCAGCTGGCTTTGTGCCTAAGGTGAGATTAGAATTTACAGTTTTGGTAAGAAGATTCATTTAACCCCTTGGAAAAGGCAAAAAAAATTGAGAGTACAAATAATATTAATAGACAGATCTGGATTTTGGCAAAAGGAAAGAAAGAAAGGGAAAATGGAGGGTTGAAATACTAGCCCCCCCCCAAAAGCCATTTGTTTCAAACAATTTGGTCAGAAAGGGAGAAAGCAGAGAAGTGACGAACCCACTCAAATACAAACTCTAAATTTGGTTTTGGATTTGAAATAGAAACCAAACATCCTGAGGTGATTTACTTCGTCTGAATTTCTTCTAACTAATACATCTTAAGCAACTCCAATTAATGAGAGGTGCAATGCAACAAGGGAGAAAAAATCAATGAAAAAGGACTATTTTCTCACTGATAACTGATAACCTTATCTTGCCTGCGTGGGAGATTTAATTAACTAACTGCCATAAATCAGAACTTGGAAAAGCAGGAGACGAAGAGAAACATACCCGAGTTTGGCTGTATGCAAGTTTGTTCCAAATTAATATGTTTTGAGCAACCATAACCAACGAGAAGTAGAAGGTAGCAAGGGAAAAAATAATAATAAAATCAAGAACTGGGAAAATACGAAGTTTTTTTTTCTTTGCAAAAGATCAAGATGGCTCCAGCTTCCCTTCTGTTTTCACATTAGCTAAATTTAAGGTGGACCAGACCTTTGAAATAAGAACTGTATAATTAATTGTAACCTTGGAACTGGACATTATGGAGAGGTGGAAATTTGAAGAACTATGTGAAATTATAAAAAAATAAGCATAAATCATTAAAATCAAGCCTAAATAGAATTCTGAATGCAGAGAAACAGGAATTTAAAGAAGAAGGGAAAGAAGAAGGGGGGATAACGAAGGGGTAGAAATGGTGGAAAATAAAAAGCAGACAAAAAACTTCTTTGGGTTTGGCAATGGTATAGGGAAAATTGAAAAGGGTGGATGTGTCCCAACAAAAGGAAATAAAAAGCAGATAAAAGATTTTATAGAGACTGACAGTGGCATGGGGAAAACTGAAGAAGGAGGTTGTGCCCCAACAAAGGAAAATATAAAAGATTTATTTGATGGTGACTTGGGGAAAATTGAAGAGGGTGGACGTGTCAAAACAAAGAAAAGGGAGAAGGCAGGAATAGAGAAGCGGGACAAAAGACTTACTAGGAAAAAATCAGACAACTTGCTATGTGGGAAAATATAAAGCTGAGATAAAGGGTTTATTCCTAAATATGGCAATAAAACTGTGTTGCTAATTGATTCAATATGATAATGGAAAGATAATTAAATAAAGGTTAAAACATATGGAATATGGACAAATTTGAAACTGATATGGGGAGATCATAAAGCAGAGTTTTGTGATTCACTTTTATACATGATAATTAAACTGAGTTGCTAATTGAATGAATATGACAATGGAAGGACAATTAAGCATGGGTTAAAATATACAAAACATGGACATATCTAGAATTTCTAAGATGATGAACAAAGTGAGATGTTTACCACTTGCTATTCTATATAGTAGCTTAAGGGAATTGTAATGAACATTGAACAGCAAGGATTGTTATTTATAGACAATTAAGGGTAACCTAAACCAAGATATGGAAAAATGGAGAGAGAACATAAAATATACTTAGAATGGGAAACCATTGAGACTTAAAGACAGAATCACAAATTGGAGGCATTTAAGGATACATAACTATATAAATATAATGATGAGAATAGCTGGAAATTGTAACCAGGTCTACATCTCAGTCAAAATGAGGCTGGGGGAGGGGGGCGATTAAAAGCACAATGACTATATATGTATACTTTTCTCTCTCTCTCTTTTAAAAAAAAGGAGGAAGATATATGTTAAAATTAAATATGTATATTGAAAAGGAATTATAAATACCATCAACATAAAATGGAGCTTGCTCAGAAGCTGAAATACACCAAGTAAATGAGATGAAGAGTGAGAAATAGAGGAGAGAGGTAAGGGAAGAAGAGAGGGATAGGAGAGAGAGTAGGGGGAAGAGGAGGAGAGAAAGAAGGAGTGGAAAGGGGAGAGAGGAAAAGGAGAGAGGAAGGGGAAGTAGTGAATAGAAGGACAACAGAGGGAAGAAAGGAGATAGGGAGGAAGAGGAGAGAGAGAGAAGAAAGTAACAACTATGGTGCATGGAGAGCAGAAGAGCTGTTTTTGGGAGTTGATGTTAAGATGAATTGATGTAAACATTTAATAATACAATGCAATGTTGGCTATGTAAGAGTATACATGTGGTTATATGTTATGAAAATGAAAAAATAAAAAATCTTTACACAAAAAAAGAATTTACAGTCTTGTGGAGTCTAGTCCAGAGCCTTGACCACTACATCAAACTGACTGCTTTGCTTTACTGCTTTATTTTATTGTTTATTGCTTTAAAGCTTGAAAAATGAGTGGATTTCTCTAGCTTCCTTTCCCTTTCTACCAAAGACTGCTGATTGTCAGGAAAACTGGTGTTTCCAAAGCCACATTTATCCAGGTCCAGGGGCAAAACTGCTCCATGCTTGTAATCAGTCACTTGGATTAGTTCTCAGAGAGCACTAGCTGAAGATGAGGTGGATATGGTAAAAATAGGGGCGAGGGAAGCTTTGCCTGATTCTTTTGGGTGGCCATTGTAGCCACCATCTTGTTTTTTCAAAGTCACATCTGCAGACACCTCTGGAAAAAAGGAGAATTCCTACTTTGAGAATGCTCTTTCTTTTGATGGCATCAGGTTGTTTCACTCAAGGGCTGGGAATAAGAAAAGAGCAATATTGTGTGGATCAAACAAGGAATGTGATTGTTCTGTGGTATCCTGCAAGTAAGAACAGGGCTCAGAAAACCAAAATTGGCTGTAATGAAGGGGCAGTGAAATGGTTATCTTGCATTATTATGTTATTATCCAAAAGAAGAGGTTCTGGCCGGATAATTTGTCTCTGGCCCCAAAAAGCCTTTACCAGTCTTGTCTTTTGCGTACATTGACATTGTGCGTGAGATTCCTGTGACTATTCTGTTTATCAGAACAATAATACTGGTGTCTTCCTGACCCATATGTGATTTCTTTGCACTCTGTTCTCCTCCCTCCCCTCCCTAGGAGTAGGTCTCCAATCTACAGGCATTTGAAACTCCCATTTCAAGCCTGTTGGACATATTTTTTCTGTTCCTCTTCCACAAATTTGAAAAAAAAGGGTGAGGAGGGAAGAAGCAACCCACAATGGAACAATGTGTGTGATTTCAAATATGCCTCCCAAAAGCCATCCTGAATTGCCAACTACCAATATAATTGCAACAATTCCAAGCCATCCCTCACAGGCAATGGGTCTTCATGTTCAAAGAAGTCCTCCAGAATGCTTTCCCAGAACAGTCCAACTGGAAATAAATCTTCGCCCTTGTGGGCTGCAGCACTGATGTAAGGGCTTCAGGGCAATCTCATTTCTCCATGGGAAACTACTTGATAGAGCCAAACTGTATGTGAATTTCTTGGTGTTCCTTTTCTTTTGCGGTTTGCTGAGTTCTTGGCATGGAACTGAATCACGATGTCCAGCTTGTGCATTGGCCTCTGCTGGATGATGGGGGGGGGGGGGAGATCAGGAGGTTCTCAGTTATGCTGACTGTTACCATGAAAACCATGGTGAGATTTGAGGACATTGGACAAAGTGGCCACCAAGAAGCCTCTACTCTGTGCCTAGCAGATTGGTAGATGTACATGAACAATAGCACTAGAAGCCATCCTGGCTGGATGGAAACATGTTTGCAATGTGTCCCCATGCCCCAGAGTGATAGTCTTTGGATAGTATTGCCATGCAACTTGTAAAGTGCCAACGACCTGCATATGGGCTTTTTTAGTGTCTCTGGTTGCTTCATTGGAAGCAGAATTGTATCTGAAATAAGTACACATGGTGAAATAAAGGGAAATATGTACAACTGCATTATCCATACCTTATATGTGACTTACAAAACTAGGCTGCCCAATTGTTCTATTTATTGTCAATTTTTGTTTTGTTTTTTAAATTAAACAATAGATTTTTTGGGGGAAAAGCAGATAAACACACACAATTAAATGCAGATAATTCTGAAATATGCTATATTCTAGAAGGAAATCTTATGTGCAGGCACTGTTGGGGTGGGTGTGGGTGGGTGTGTTTGTGTGTGGGTGTGTTTGTGTGTGCCTGTCGGTCAGTGCATGTGAGTCTATTGTCTGCAGACAATCGAGAGATGTACTTGCTGAAAGCTCTTGGATCACGTTCTCTCCAGAATTTGTTCTCCATCCAATAAAGATGGAATAGTCCAAGAATTATTCCCCTCCCCTTTGGGCTCTGCACACATGCCATTATTCTCCCTCTGTGACAATTCTTTCACAGACATCCATGGTGCGCTTTCTCCTCTCCTGGCAACAGCGAAGGAGGGGAAAAGACAAAAAGCTCTCTGGAAAAAAAAAGTTGGCAGATGGCAGGCAAACCCCCTCTCCAGCCATTGTTCTTTTCAGCCTCTGCTGCCAAATCTAGGAGAAAAGGCATGTGGCTTCACAGTCAGATGGAGTCTTCTGTAAATGCTCTTGTACAATTAATGGCTTAGAAGGCATGACAAATTAAAAAGGGCCATAAACAGGGGAATGAATTTGGAAAATGTCAATGTAATGGTTGCCAGATTGGGACTTTATAGAGTCACTGGGAAATAAATCTCCCCCCTCCAAAAAAAAACCCCCCAGCTGAAGCTTAAGTACAAAAGTATGCTTTATAGGGAGTGTCACATAGCCATTGAATAGCCTTGCATCCCATTGTATGCAGGAGGAGCCTTCAGCCTGTGGAGCAACGGTGCCTTCAAGTAACTCTAAGCGCAGGGATCGTCTATCGCTTTTTTCATTTACTTACGTGATTTGCACGAGCACTAAAATGCATTGGTGGGAGAAGTGGGATCACAACCGTAACTCCACTTTTTAGTTACAGGAATAGTCAATGTACAAATATTTTGATCAGTGAATAAACAAGCATGCTCCGTGCTTACATCAGCATCTGTAGCAATGTTTATATCCAGAAAGCATTTTCTCCGTCATCTGGAATCCTGGAAAAACAGAGCTACTGATTCCACTGCATAAATAATTACATCTATTTGTTTTACTTGGAATGTGTGTATTTCCACATCACCATGAACATGTGAGCGTTACACTCTCTTCCCCCTCCCAGAAGGTTCCACATTGCAGGCAACGCTTCCCCCCACCGGTCTATTATTTATTTATATCCCACCTTTATTACCTTTACAAATAACTCAAGGTGGCAAACATATTTAATAACATCTTCCTCCTCCTATTTTCTCACAACAAAAAAATATGTGTGGTGGTTTGAGTGGAAAAGAGTAACTAGCCCAAAGTCAACCCATATGACTTTCATGGATAAGGAGGGACTTGAATTCCCTGCTTTCCAGCCTGGTGAACTAGAGCAAATTGGCTCTCATGGACCAGTTTTCCATACTCAACAGTCTGTTGATTGTGAACAGGGGGCAGAAATGGTGCTTATTGTATAAAATTAAAAAATCCTGAAGTTAGTCCAGGGTCTAATCATTATCATTATGATTAAGTCATTTATTTAATACCAAACTGGTAATTGGTGAAGTTTGAATTAAAGTTTGCCCAGTTGATTACTTACCATAATAAGTATCTTAAGCTAAGGATGGACAACTCTTTCAATTTTGATTTTGTGCATATCCTCATTTCCTTACCCTTAAGTTCATTTCCTCTTATTTGGGATCGCCTTGCCGTTTAAAAAAATATTATTATTTTATAGCGTCTATATATTTTTCCTAGCAAATGTCTTTTTGTGTGCTGTTTAATCAACATTTTGTACTTACTTTTTTAAATTATCAGTTGTAGATAGGTTTTGGTTGAGCAATTGCATCAGAAAATGGAGAAACACACAGACTTAAAAGAGCAGGTGATAGTTTGTCCTGAAACTGCAAATTAAGTAATTCATTCATTTCCTATTCTTATTTTATCACTGCACTGCATCAGAAAATTACACAATGTGTGTAATTCTGGTTCCAAGAATAACATATTGGGAAGCCAATGTGTTACCAAATAGAAGCTCAATCATGTATAAGTACACCACATTATTATTATTCTTTCATGAAGCCCTTCATTGGCATATAATGTGTGTCAGATTTTAATTGGGAGGAATAAGAGTTAAAACTTCACTTACTGCCAACTATCCAGGATCCATTCTCTACTGAACCAATGTGAAACAGTTTACAGTTTGTCAAACAGAAGCATAGTATGACAGATTCTTTGCACGTTGAATGTTATATGTTCTGGAACTGATAACAAAAGCAAAAGCAGCAAGAAGCAAGTCATAATGATTGATGGCTAACAATCCAAGGAGCTAGAGGAAGCAGGGAGACAAACTCTCAGTATGGCACGTTGATTTCCCATCTGTTCCCCCCCCTGCAGATTTTCCCCTTCTTTAAAAAGAATAAAGTTAAATGTGACCAATACGTTAAAATAAGACTGTAAATATGCCTATTCAGAATTTATTTTCACCCAACTGAGCAGGACATTAGATAAAATGTGTGTAAGTCAGGTCATTAGTAAAAACTGTAATGTTCTTTCCATTGTTGGAGAGTGTTTGCCTACCCATGGCAAAGTCGGAATGAGTCTTGGGAGTTTTCTGATTAACCAAATGTATTAAAAGAGTTTAGCTTTCATGCAACATCAGATAAAGTTGTGTCTGATGAACTGCGTCACAGCTTATTAAACGTATACCAGTGTTTTTCAAACTTGGTAAATAAGATGTGCGGATTCCAACTCCCAGAATTCCCCAGCCAGTCAAGGTGCTCCCAGACGCCTTCTTATTTGACTCTCTGTATGTCCTTTCCTTTCTAGAGTGTTTTGGAAATTACTCTCCCTTAAAGCCATGTGTGGAGCAGCCATCCCAAGTCTGACATTCACCAGGAATCTTAGGACTTAGGAGAATTCCTAGAATTCTCAGACAGCATCACCCAAAGTCATGCAGGAATTGTGAGAATTGCAGTTTCCCTGCATATAGAGGATATTAGACAGGGGTGGTATTCATTTATTTTCCCTACTGGTTTGCAAATGTGAGCGCCCCATCCACACATGTGCTCGGCCTTCCACGTAGGTGCTTTGATTGCACGTGCAGCTTGCGCGCATGCGCAGGGCTTGAAAAAGTGCCAAAAAAAGACAGGGCAGGTGGGTGGCCACCTGCGATTTCCACTACAGGTTCAGGCGAGCCTGTCTGAACCAACTGAATAGCACCTCTGATACTACATTGAGGAAGGTGGGGTAAAGTAGCAACAATTAACCTACTGTCCAATGTGCTTGCTATAAAAAAAATGGAAATATGCTAATAGCCTATAAATTATATGGACCTTTGTCATATTTATACATTTTGAAGTAGCCTACTTTAGCATAGGAAATTGCAGCAGAATTAGCACAACATTTCTTTGCCAGAGTGGACCTAAAGTTGATATTCTTTAAGTAACTAAACTTAAAATTAAATTAAAGGATTCCATTTATTTTATAGGCCTCAAGCTGTATCCTTCATCTTTTACTTTTACTCTAAGCCAAAAGGTTTTATATTTCTTATTTCTTAATATTTCATCCTCCTGGCACATCTCCTTAAATCCATCTCTTTTCCTTGCATCTTCTTTCTTTAAGAACATGCATCCAACTCAGTAATTTGTTTATCCATAGATTTATGATTTTCTTCTCTCTCTGTGTCCTTCTCTTTTCCCTATCCCCATCTCCTACATAGCTAAAGAAAGTTCCCTGGGAGAGACTGAACTACAGCCAGGATCTGATTCTGCTGGAATGGATAGTAGTTACCTCAGCGTGAAAGAGACCAGTGTGAAGACGTCCCAAGAGAGGGCAAGTAATGATCTTCCCAGCCCAATGGACAAGACTGATTCAGAGAGCAACAAGGGCAAGAAGAGACGGAACCGCACCACCTTCACCAGCTACCAGTTGGAAGAGCTGGAAAAGGTCTTTCAGAAGACCCATTATCCAGATGTCTATGCCAGAGAGCAATTAGCCATGAGGACGGATCTCACTGAAGCCCGAGTACAGGTAAGGGCAGAAACTGTAGGTCATAGGAGAAAGGAAATTGGCAAGTCCACGTTGCAGTCATGTCTACAACTACAATAGTAAGCAATATCCTTAGACTGGGATAAAATATACAGTGCTCTACAATACACATTGTACAATAACAACTCCTGTGTTTAGTTTAGAAACCTGCCAAAATGGCTTCAGAAGCATCTTCAGTCAGCACCAAAGTGAGGCAATGAAAATAGGTGGTCCATTGTGTTGAAAATCTTTAAGGAGTCTTTTAAAATGGAAAGCTTAAATTTTTGTTTCCTGGTGCAAAGGAGCAGTGAAAACTATTCTATCTCTGAGTATGAATTTGATGAGAACCAAAATTTATATATGGAGTACAGAATAGAATAGAATAGAATAGAATAGAATAGAATAGAATAGAATAGAATAGAATAGAATAGAATAGAATAGAATAGAATAGAATAGAATAGAATAGAATAGAATAGCAGAGTTGGAAGGGACCTTGAAAGTCTTCTAGTCCAACCCATGCTTAGGCAGGAAACCCTACACCAGTTCAGACAAATGGCTGTCCCAACATCTTCTTAAAAACTTCTGGTGTTGAAGCATTCATAATTTCAGGAGACAAGTTGTTCCACTGATTAAATGTTCTAAGGAAATTTCTTAGTTCCAAGTTGCTTCTCTCCTTAATTAGTTTCCAAGCAATTTTTTCAGCTTAAAAAAATCCCTATTAATTAATTATTTAGTAATTCATTAGTTTTAATTTAGTATTTATTTATTTATTAAATTTGTTTGACACCCATCTTACTGTGACTACAAATTGAATGCTTAATTCAAGAAGGCAGGTTTCTGTGTTCAATCTCTAGCATTCAACAATGGCAGACATTATATACAACTCTTGGTACACTCATTATTCACAATTGTTCAGAGAAGCTCAGTGCTGTAGCAGATACTTTGAAAGTACAAATAGTCCTTGCTTAACAACCATTTGTTCAGTTTTCACTCAAAGCGACAATCGTGCTGAATGAGGAGACTTAATTTAGTTTACTTTATTGTCATTGAGCCTCATACAACAAAATGAGATGCCATCTTCAGTGTACATCTTCAATACTTATGGATGCTCCTCAAATTTATAGTCATTGCAGCAGCCCTGCAGTCACATGACGTGATTCGGACACTTGGCAACCGACTTGAAGTTACAATGGTCACAGCATCTTGCAGTCACATGATTACCATTTTCAATCTTCTGTAAAGCAAAGTCAATGGGGAAGCCAGCAGGAGGTCAGAAATGGGCAATCACATGACCTCTCGAACAATACCAATGGAGCTGCTATCATAAGTAGATCCGGTCATGTGACATCACACTTTATAACTAAATTGCTTAGTGACAGAGTTCCCAGTCCCAGTTACTTCTGTTTATCAAGGACTACTTATAGATGTTCAACTGTCAATTCTCAGCATCTCTAGTAAGAGTTGCTTTGAGCGGTCATTAAATGAATGGTTATAAGTCAAGGACTATCTGTATAACATATAACAATGCGATAGATAGATGATAGATAGATAGATAGATAGATAGATAGATAGATAGATAGATAGATAGATAGATAGATAAATTATACATTATACATACATATATACATACATAAAATGAAGTAATAAATTGTTGCAAAAACAATAACAATGCTAACCAATCATTCTAACATTTACCAGAAAAGCTTCCTTTCAACCAATTACCAGAATGTCCTCAGACTGGGTTTAAGTTTAAGCTGGAAGCAACTTCATCAATAAAAAGCTCTCTCAAAAACTCCTTTTGCAGGCTTTAGATCTTCCCACAACATAGGAATTGGGAAACCAATGCTATTTATCTATTTATCTATTTATCTATTTATCTATTTATCTATTTATTTATTTATTTATCTATTTATCTATTTATCTATTTATCTATTTATCTATTTATCTATTTATTTATTTATCTATTTATCTATTTATCTATTTATCTATTTATCTATTTATCTATTTATCTATTTATCTATTTATCTATCTATCTATTTATCTATTTATTTATTTATTTATTTATTTATTAGACTTATATACCGCTTCATAGGGCTTTCAGCCCTCTCTAAGCGGTTTACAGATTTTTAGCAAATTGAGTCAGCAAATTGCCCCCACAGTCTGGGTCCTCATTTCACCCACCTCGGAAGGATGGAAGGCTGAGTCAACCTTGAGCTGGTGAGATTTGAACCGCTGAACTGCAGATAACAGTCAGCTGAAGTGGCCTGCAGTACTGTACCCTAACCACTGCGCCACCTCGGCTCTTGCTAACCTTTCCCAGGAGAATTTATTAGACTTGTTGACTCTGGCTGGAGATACCTAGGGTCCAAACCAAACTTTACAGGTTAACATCAGTATTTTCAGTTGTACCTGGAAATCTAGTGAAAGCCAATGAAGAAAGCCTGGAGCAAAGATCTTACATGGCTGTGGCGGCTCTCACTCAATAAATGGGTTACTACTTTTGTACCAACTGCTGTTTCTGAAGCAGCACTGAGCAGCATGCTGCAGTAGTCTAACTGCGGGTTGGTGAAGGCAATAGCAATAGCAATAGCAGTAGACTTATATACCGCTTCATAGGCCTTTCAGGCCTCTCTAAGCGGTTTACAGAGAGTCAGCATATTGCCCCCAACAATCTGGGTCCTCATTTTACCCACCTCGGAAGGATGGAAGGCTGAGTCAACCCTGAGCCGGTGAGATTTGAACCGCTGACCTGCTGATCTAGCAGTAGCCTGCAGTGCTGCATTTAACCACTGCGCCACCTTGGCTCTTGCCACCTAAGGCCTGGGCTACCTTAGCCAACATCTGGATAGACATAGAAGTGCTTTTAAACAATTAGTCCTGTTTGTAAGCCATTTCTTTCTCTTTTGCTTCCTTCCATTGTGTAGAGCAGAGGCGCCCAGCCTTTTGGGTACAAGGGACTGATTCTGCAGAGAGAGCTTTTTCCGCAGACTGGAAGGGGTATGGTTTCGTGTGCTGCCTACGTCCCACAGATGGGGCTTTTACTTGTTTGCCCAGACCAGTTTCTGCCATGCCATAGACTGGTGCCATCCATGGACTGGGGCCTGGTGTAGGGAGCCGAGAACTCTTTGTTCATTCCAGAGTCCTCTCTCATTAATGAAAATCTTTTCTAGTGATGACCCTGCCCCGTGGAAGGCTTTTGAAAGCAAGGTGAAATGTCAAACTTTGCTGGAGCATAATCCTTGTTGAAGAAGAAAGAGGAGGAGGGGAAAATAAACGTCAAGCAAAAAGTAATATGTCTTGATCTCCTTTTTCCCATAAAACCTTGGGAGGCTAGTGGAAGGAGTGGAAAGGCTGAACTAAGCCTGCAGGAAATTAAACATGAAATGAAAATAAGCCAAAGCCTTTCGGCTCTCTTATCCCAAGCTCGAATTTCCCATTCCAAGCCACTGATAAAATGGTGTCCAGTTTCAGTGATTAAAGATGAATTCTGGCTCTTTTCCTGTACTCAAACAAGAGAACAAAGCTCTTGCCCTCTAAAGGAAAGGGAAGGATAAGCTGGATGAAAAGCAGGGCTATGGAAGTGTTTGAAAGAGTCAGATGAGGCAAGAAACAGTGATGATGACGAAGAGCCTGATGATATGTGGGTGTGGGAATGTGGTCTATATGAGTGACAACTCACTTGGAGTATGTTAGGGATGAATCGTATGTTAAGAGTCATAAAATATAATGATAGATAGATAGATAGATAGATAGATAGATAGATAGATAGATAGATAGATAGATAGATAGATAGATATTCCTGCATTAAGTGCGGTTCTCCTTTTTTTACCAAAATGATACCACCAATGTACAAAGAGAAAGTTCTAACAAGCTTGAAATTCATTTCTTTAATGAAATGTATAGGAACAGATGTTTGTTTCTTTTACAGCCCAGGGAAAGTGTGTCAGGACCATTGCATGCTGAGGTTAAAAAATCCAACTCCTTATTAAAAACTTAACTAAAAAGTGGGAAGAAGAGAGCAAAAACAATCCAGCCTGTCAAGTGATCTTCTTGGATTAAGCTTCTTGGGTTGCTTCCATTTTTTTTCCTCTGCTGGAGGAAAACAGCATATTCCAGTGTTTTTCATTCTTAGCAATTTTAAGATCTCCAGACTTCAATTCCCAGAATTCCCCAGCTAGCAGGTTGGGGAATGGTTCATGGTTCTCTTATTTAAAGCATACATAGTTTATAGTTGTGGTGGCAATAACAATAGTAGATATAGCATATGGAAATTCTACTGCAATCTAACTAAATGGTGTTCTCTACCACATGAAGTACTGTCAACCTTTTTGTAAATAGTTTTCCCATTTATCTAAAACAAAGAAAGTGGCCAATTTAAAGTGGGTGGCAGTAACTTAAGTCAACTTGGATTGATCTCAAAAGTGAGAGGATAATAGGAAGTCAAGAATCAAATTCAACTTGAAAGAGACATTATTATTAAAAGGAAAAAGATTTTTTTCCATATACCTGATGAAAGATTTCTTGCCAGAACCAATTTTCCTTCACAAATTTGTGAAATGGCAATGTGGAAAATATTAAGGTTTCTCCCAATATTAGGTGCCAGGGCTGATTAATTCCACTCTCTCTAAGACTGTGGGTGAGAGCAAGCAAGATGTCACATAAAATCCGTATTATGGGGGTAAGTAAACATTGGTGATCTGTAGCAGTTGTAAGCAGTTCTAAGTAGCAGTTGTAGTTGTCCGTATTATATAGGTCTGTCTATAACATAGTGTATAGTTGTACTCAATGGTGATGCACATCTTCTTCCTATTTTAGATATCTTCATTAGCATTATAAGCAGGGTTGAAATCTAGCAGGTTCTGACAGGTTCTGGAGAACTGGTAGCGGAAATTTTGAGTAGTTCGGAGAACCAGTAGTAGACATTTTGAGTCATTTCTTGGGAGGTTGCCCCTTTACTCCTCCTTAAATTACATATATAAAGAGCTATAGTGACACCGTGGTTAGAATGTAGTATTGCAGACTAATTCTGCTGACTGCCAGTAGTTCGATTTTCACCAGCTCAACGTTGACTCAGCCTTCCATCTTTCCGAGGTCGGTAAAATGAAGATCCAGATTGTTGGGGGCAATAGGCTGATTCTGTAAACAGCTTAGAGAGGGCTGTAAAGCACTGTGAAGTAGTATATAAATCTAAGTACTATTGCTATCAGTTAAGGCTCCACTGAAAGTTAACCACAGGCTTTTGTTGTAACCCAGAAGTAACCTATGGTCGATAGTAGTAAAGTATCATTTTGCAAAGATTCACAAAAATTATTTTCAATATCTTGAAAGACTGTGGGCCAGGACTTTGCTGGAGAGGAATTCACTGTAAATGAAATAAAAGGGGTTTATCAGGATGAGGACTCTGCTTTGGGTTGCTTGAAAAGTCTAGGTCAGAACAAGAGGTGTCAAACTCGCAGCTCCTTGAGCCAGATACGTCACATGCTGGCCACACCCATGCCTGGTTTAGCGAAGGAGAGCAAAGACATGATATGTCATATGATTATGTCATGACAATGCGAGTTTGACACCCCTGAACTATGTCATGCTATCAAAACCTTAGAAAACAGGTTTCATCTTCATCTCTATCGCTTCTCTTTATGTTTCACCCCATTCATTGATACTGAAGGAAAGGGAAGATAAATGTGTTGGGAAAGGGATGATACAACTGTTGTTGTTACCAGGAATGAAAAAAAGGTAATTCATGATAGTCTCCCAGCTTGGGGCAAGGGAGGACTTCAGAAATGGCCATTACATGATTAATTAATTACATGATTAATGGCTTTCCTTACATCTTATGAGGGTTGGGTGAATTGCTCAATGGAGTGGATGACTTAGTCAGCAATGTCACCTGAACACAACTTCTGTGATTAGAAAATAGAGCTGTCAATCGGACAGTTCCATTCCAGTCTCTGCCAGTTTTCCCCACCCTAGCAATATGCAGCATATAGAAACTAAAGCTAAAAGTAGCATTGTTTGGGACTGACTCTGTTTGCTTGCTCTTGTTCTACAGTCACAGCACCTGCCTTTCTGCAGTGTTACAAAGCACTGAATCATAGATAAAAAGTTGTGGTGGTTTTCCCCTGTGGTTTTAATGCCTTTGGAAAGATGATGAAGTAATAGCCTCAGAATATATGCGTGCCTGAAATAAGCATCACGGTTGATCCAACTTGAGGATAGCTTTTCTAGTTTGTTTTTCATTAATGCAATGAACTTCCCATTTATCTAACACAGTGGCCCCCAACTTTCAGGGCACCAGGGACTGGTTCCATGGAGAAAAGTTTTTTCTGTGGACCAGAGGGGGTGTGGTTTTGTGTGCTACCTACATCCCACCAATGGGGATTCTCTTGTTTGCGTGGTCCAGTTTCTGGCATGCCGCATAGCCGTGCCTGTCCATGGACGTGGGATCAGGGACCTCTGATCTAAATAAAATATGTCTGCTGATGATTGACAGTTCTGTTGGGGAAGCAAATGAAAGCTTCTGATGGAATCAAATGACGTTTTTGCACAGGTAGTCCTCAATTAGAAATCACAGTTGGCATAGAATATCTGTTGCTAATGAGGCAGCTGTAAAGTGAGTCATGCCCAATTTTACAAAAAAAAAAATTGCCATGGTTGCTAAGCAATTTGGTACAATTAATTAAGTAAATCTTACAGTTGTTAAGCAAATTTGGCTTCCCCCATTGACCACTGCCAGTTGGAAGCCTGCTAGGAAGGTAGCAAATGTCAATCACATGACCTGGGGATGCTGTCTCTGTCATAAATATATGTTGGTTATCAAGTGTCCAAAGTTATGAGTGGGTGGGCGGGTGTATTGCTGCGGTAGTCATTAAGTGTTAGGACCGGTTGTAAGTCCCATTTTTCATTGCCATTATAACTTTGAATAGTTGCTAAATGAATGATTGTAAGTTGAGAATCACCTGTACTTGGACTACAATCTGATTTCAACAGAATTAAAAACAGTGGTGGGATTCGAGAGAATCGGTTGTTAACTTTCTGAGCAGTTTGGTGAACTGATTGTTGGAAGAAATCATTAGGACAGAGAATCAGTTGTTAAATTATTTGAATCTCACCACTGATCAAAACATTATAAAAGTAGCAAATATCTGTAGCTCAGCTCTAAGATGACGATCGAGGTTCGTTTTCCGAGCTTGTGGGTTGGTTTTTGAATGTTTTCTTACCAGGCTAGGTAACATCTTCCACGGAGTTTAGGGGAACTCCTAAACTCCGCTGAAAATGTTACTTAGCCTGGTAATGAAATGTTCCGAAACCAACCCAAAAGTTTGGAGAATGAACCTTTACCGTCACATTATAAAAGGTAAAAATGCCCTAACTTTGAGCTCAAGTCCCAGTAATTAAATCAATATGGTGTTTTCTTGGCAGCCGTATGAAGGTGATTTGCTATTGTCTGTTTCCCAATCTAGACAACAATCTGGTATTTTCTGGAAATTTAGCATCCAAGCATAGAACTGGCTCACAATACTGAAGATCTTCCAACCTACTTGCTGAAGCATAAAGTATTACAAATATTTATCAAAAAATGCAGAAAAAAAGAGAACTTTGGATTAGATTTTTTTCCTCTTTTTTATTGTATTTCATAAATTCTTAGCAATCAATATAACAATCACATTTTAGTAAAGAATTGAGAAGTATGAGAAGTATATACTGGTATAGACTTTCACAATTGGCATAAATGAAGCAGTGATGAATGGCCATGGTCTATTGTTCTAAACCATGGCTACGGAGCCCGAAAGCTCATCACTGCTTAGTTGAGAAGCATGTTTGTTGAAATGAAACGAAGGAAGAGATGAGGAATTGATATGGTGTTGACACTAATATCAAACCTAAGTCTACCCCTTTTTAGATTTCTGGAGCGAGTGTCAACAACTTTTATTTGAAAACTCCAGGGCACCCAAATTCAGCTTGGACTGTCCCCACCCCCACCCCCTGGTTGCCTCTTTAATGTATCTCAAAATCAACTGGGTTAATCCTTGAAAATTGTATTGCATATAAAAATTGTAGCACATATGAACATTTAGTTGTCCATTGCCCAGACGTACTGTACAATATGAACTGTCTCCAGATTTGATATAAAATAATAACAGTTGCATGTTAATTGTAAGCACTTAGGAGGGAGGAAAGAAAATTTTTCTTTCTATTTTTCTAGTTGTGGGGCAGTTACATAAGTTACGTTCTTGATTTGATTGTCTTATTGGACTCCTCTTCTTTAGAGGTTAATTTAGATTACTTCCTTACATTGCAATGGGTTAAATCAACCAGGCTGTGTCAGAGGCTCTCCTATTCATTCTGCAGAACAGCCATTGTGGCATCTGCTCCGCAGACTTGCTCTCAACGCAGCACTGCATTTCCTCAAATACCTGATCACTCTGAAATGGAAAATTAGATCTGGGTTCCCTCTCAGATCAACCTACTGAGAGGTCCAAGGTCAGCTTCATTCCTCTAAAAAGCTTAACCTGTGAATATGAAAGCGGCTTTGATATTTGGGTTTTTACACATATTGCCAGCACAAGCCTTCCCGTCAAAAGTTGCTGTTAAGGTTTCTCCTGGCCTTTGGGCACGCCTGGGCAGCCTAGAACAATTCCGCAGCACACATCATGCATATTCAGGAGGACCTTTGGGAACGCTTTACACTGACAGGGAGAAATGTGTTTGCCATCTATGGAGATGGGCACATCTGCATAGCATATGTTCTGCTCCCCACTGACAGCACCCTCTGTACCTGTTACCCACTCCTTTTCACATCAGTCAGGGTCAGCATCCTGGACTCTGCATCTGCAGATCAAAGATACAGGCTTGGCCAAGCATGTAAATGGCTGCCAGCTGGACTATTTACAGGAGGGGGTCAATGTCAATGTATGGTGAAGGGAAGTCTGTCTAGCTAGGGTGATAGATACTTTCAGCCCTATTGCTTAAGGTTTTTTTTCTCCCCTTCCCTTCGTAAGTGTATGTTCCTGCATCGTCATCATTGATGTAGCCCATTCTTCCCTCCCACCAGCCTGCTCCCTGTTTGATCTTGTAGTCGCTCAGAGTTCCTGTCTAACTGGTAGGGAATCATCATTTCTGGTATAAGGTACAGGCCAGGCCAAAATAATTGCCATAACTCAAAATGCTGCAGCTGCCAGACAGTCGTTACAAATGCAGTCCTAGCCATTACACACAAATGAGTGATGCTGTTGGATAAGCAACAAACCATCTCATCTCCCCGCCTCGGGAGGTCACTGAGATGCTCCTTGCCAACTTCAAGCAAGCAGAAGGAAATCTCTTCTCCCAGATCAAAGTGAAGGATGAATCCAGCAGTTTAAAAGGGAAGTCGGACTCTAAAAATAGGAGAAGGGACGACAGAAAAGGGAATTGCTATTCTCCCCTATTATCAGTTCTTAAAAGGGATCAGGGGCGAGAAGAATATGGAAAACGGCAAAATAGGAATAATAGGAAAATAATACATGGCAACATGTCCCAAAGGTGCTTTTTCAAGAGGCAACTGGACTTTCTGGTTTTTCTTTGAAGACGTTTTGCTTCTCATCCAAGAAGCTTCTTCAGCTCTTCCCCACCATCCAATCAGAGCTGAAGAAGCTTCTTTGATGAGAAGCAAAACATCTTCAAAGAAAAAAAAACAGAAAGTTCAGTTGCCTCTTGAAAAAGCACCTTTGGGACAACCATAACCTGGATGACTGTGAATCTCCATAGACACAAGGCAACAATAAAAATATTCACTGAAGTAAAACCAGTGTCAGGGTTCCAAGTAACACCCACAATGAAAGAAGACTCTGAGGCTTGAGTTTCTTCAAAGATCCATTGGCACATCTGGAAAAAGCCAAATCTGAAAGCTTCCAGGTTTTCCCCACCCAAAAGAAAGTTCATGTCCCTGCCCAGCACTCACATGTCCATCACATGATCCAATCAGACACCATCCAAAAGTGGATATGTCTCCCAGTCACACCATTGCAGCTGCAGGGCAAGATGTCCTTGACTCTCTGAGAAAAGAATGTTATTTTGACTATATATCACCCATACACCACATAATCCCCCTACCATTTTCCCACAGTAGAAATTGTGTCAGGCCTGAAGGCCCAATGTAAAACCTGGCTTCCAGGGCTGATAGCCAGGTCAGTTCTCATACCTTTATACCATCTGTGTTACATAGTTGTTTTATGTTTCATGGGGATGTTTATTCATCTCTTGAGTTCTATTATGGGGACTAATGAGGAAAAAATATATGTAAAGCAGACTAGAACATAGAAATTTCATTTGTGCAAAGAAATGCCCAGATCTTTATTTCCTTGTTGCTATGATTTATTATAATTATTGTCTTTTAAGTTACTATCATTACATTATATCAGCAGCCTCCAAACTTGGCAACTTTAAGACTTATGGACTTCAACTCCCAGAATTCTGCAGCCAGCATTACTTTTAAAAATAAAAATTCTAACAGTAATTTTAAGCACTGTATCAGCAAGACTGAAAGTAATCTTTTTAATAGCTGAACTGCAGCAAAGGATGAAAATTATGATTAGAATTCTGATTCAACTCTTACTTTAGATTCTTTTTTGATTATTGATACTTTAGCTTAATTATATCCATAACGTATTATGACAATCTCAGTGTTTCTGGGCTTAGAATTTTAAAACCTAAAAAAACTTTTTACTGTATGGGGAGCAGATATGGGAGCAGTTATAGAGCTAGATGTGGTCATATTAGCTGTAGTTTTCTCTACATGGCATTGATGATACCTACCAATTTATATAGTTTGAAAAAGCTGCTTATTATTGCCTAAATCATAGGCAGCATATGTTAAATGTCAGTTGCTGGAGAGCACCAGTAGGTGAGGAATGTTACTTTCTTGTCCATATGATAAATGTCTTAAATGTATCTTGTAGGTGAAATAGAATTCTAGCTTAAATAGGCCTTTGGTTTTATCCAGCTCTCAACACTATATCACATATATAATATTTTAAAAAGTGAGTTATAGGCTACAACTATTCAACTTTTGGGGGGATGCACCGTTGTTCTGTTGGAGTGTACATATTATTTGCTTTAATCTGGGTTTTACAATTTGCATTCTGATCATGTTTGGATTTGGGGTTTTTTTTCCTCCCTGCATGAAATAGTAATAGCACTATTCTTACCATTAATTTTCTTTATCATATGTCTGTATGTGCAGAGAAATGTGAGATTAAAAATAGTGCTGTTACACATTAGAGTCAACCTAAAACACAATATAAATGACATCACGAGAAAGGAAGGATATAATATGATGGCATCAGCTGGTGGAAGATGGGAGCTGCATGTTACGATAGGCAAGGAGATGGCAAAAGAACATTTTAGTTATCATAAACAAATTCAAGTCTCCAAAACCATGTGAATTGTAATTTAAAGTACTGAAGAAAGGAGCAAAGAAGATTGTAGAACTGCTAACTGTACTCATTAAGAAATTCTGGAGAACGGCTAGATCTCAGAAGATTGAAGAAAAGGAAAGGTTGAATCCATTTTCAAAAAAAGGGCTCTGTGAAGTACAGCGCTTTTAACTTGATGTCTATACTGCGCATAATCCTCAAGCAGATAATTAAGTAATATATTTGTATAGGAATGCAACAGTTCACAAGACTCAGCATAGGCTTGTTACAAACAAGCCAGGCCACATTAGTTTTAATTTCTTTTTTGACAGAGCTGTTCGCATTATGGATCAGGGGAATGTCATGGACATAATATATTCAGACTTCAGCAAAGCATTCAACAAAATATTTCATGATGTGGTACCGGTCATTGCATATCCTACTGAGGAGGGAATGGATTTGTTCTCTGTTGCCTCAGAGGTCAGAACCTGAACAAGTGTGTTGAAACAACTGGAAAATAGATTCAGGCTCGATATTAGAAGGAATTTCTTGATGGTTCAAACTATCAAATCAGTGTGTTGTGGGGGAGGGAAATTGTCTCATGAAGTGAGGCAATCAATTTTATTTATCTGAAATGCTTCAAAGGATCCTGTGCTGAGCAAGGGATATGATTAGATGACCTCTTCCACTTCTAGATTTCAGGAGCAGCAGTTTTCCTTCAAATTATTATTATTTGTATATAGGTAATCTACAATTAAATTAATTGTTCCCCTTCTATAGTCTACCTTCACCTTTGTTTCCTTAATTAACCTTAACCAATTTCATTCTATTTATTTTGTACAATGACAATAAAGATTATACTTATAATTAACTTTCTTCAGCAAAGATTCTTGGCTTTTCTTAATGTAATCATTCAGACCGTGCTTTTTCCCCCCACCACACAGTAGAAGTCCTCTATCCCTTGATAGAGGACTTGATCCCTTGAGCTCTGGGCAAACACATGTATGATTTCAGTATGATTTTTGATTACAAAGCATAGTGTCTGTTCATTTGGATTTTAAGTTATTATTATTATTATATCTGTTCACAACAATGTGAAATCACAGCTGCCAGTTCTTTAGCTGGTGTGGATTTCATATGCATCAAGTTCTTCCCAAGAACCTAGAATGTCACAATGTATCAGTTTAACATACACGTGAATCCCAATAGTATGGTCTTTGCAATTGACACATGGAGATTTTGTCACTGAACAGATTTTCTATGAGGTCACCAAGATTTTTTGACATGGCACCCAGTGGGACCAAGATGATCACTGTATCCCATAATCTTTCTATTTCGATTTTCAGATCTTGATACTTCGTGATCTTCTTCAATTTTTTTATCTTCAATTCTACTGTCCCCTGGTATTGCCATGTCAACTATCTATTCAACCACAGTCACATCTGATGCATTGTGAGCCTAGACTCAGAAATCCTACAATATTTTAACCTGTCCTTTTTTTCCTATTTCTTCAAGTCTATTTTTTCCCATACTGATACATGATCATTTTCACAGATTTCCAGTGAATCGTTTTGGCAAATGTGTTATGTTGTTATTTTGATCTTGCATGATCTACTATTTCTTCTGCTTCTTTGCACAATTTGCTCTAAAAATCATTTGCTGATTTTTCAGTTCTGGCTTTGATTGCATTAATTCAAATCACTTGCTGTGAACAGCCAACATCAAGCCCTCGGTTTCATTTTTCAAATGTTCCAGTTGTAAGCCACAGCCAGGTTTTATTTTTATTCCACCTTCCCCTCAATCCTTCGTAGAAATTGACTGTGTAATGTTTTTTCTTTCCAGAATTCTGTTCATGCTTTTATTACATTATTTCAATAATCACTTTTTGTTTCCTATACATTGTTAAGTTCCAGTTTTTAACTTGCATCAATGTTTGTTCTTGGCTTTTATATAATCAGGCTAATGCATGATTTTCTTCTTTGACAGCTTGTTTGACCTGAAGTAAACCTCTGCCTCCATTTTATTATTATGCCTTAGAATTGGTGCTGTCTCTTGGTCATTGTCTGGATTAGACCCTGGCTGTTTTCTTGGGAAGCTTTTTCGGAAGGGGTTTCCCATTGCCTCCTTCCTAGGGCAAGACTAGAACATACAGTCTCACAGTTTCTAGCCTGATGCCTTACTCACTACAACAAACTAGATCTCTTCAAATTATTAACTAGCTAAACAAAATATTTGAGTAGGCACTTCTTAGCATGATTGATGAATTTCTCTTCAAATAGTTAAAGTAGCCCTCATCATTGGAAGACTTGAAACAACTACAGCTTGCTGTTGCAATTCACAGCTTATCCCCATATGCCTGCAGAAACAGTTATTTTGCTTTATTTTCTGCAAAGGATGGTTGCTTTAATAGTTCAAAGAGAGATGCTTCATTTGTGCCTGTATGCATTGTAAAGCACCCCTTCTAAATATTCTACAGTGTATATCTGTCTGTACTGTTTAAACCTTCTGAATGAACTGAAAAATGGCACTGATTGTTTCTTCTCTGATGTGGATTTCCTGGTGCTGATCTCCTCAGGTTTGGTTTCAGAACCGAAGAGCAAAATGGAGAAAACGAGAACGATTTGGTCAAATGCAACAGGTTCGCACACATTTCTCCACTGCCTATGAGTTGCCTTTGCTCACTCGAGCAGAAAACTATGCCCAGGTAAGTGCTCTTCATCAACACACCTGTCGTGAACCTCTTGGCGGTTTTATCAGAGGTTCTGTCGTAAATCAAATGAAATTTCACATGAGAGTTTAACGTTCAAGAAATGAACATTTTAACCTTTTCAATTTTAACAGTAATTCATGTATTTATTTGTCTGTCTGTCTGTTTATTTGTTTATTTATTTATAATGTGTTACATTTGTTTGTCCATCCATCTGTAGTTATCATCTTCTTTCCTTTATTTTCACTTTTCCCATCAATAGAACTTGTTTCAAATAACTAAACCTTCTCATACTATGTCCAAAATATAATAATTTCAGCCTGGTCTTTTGTGCCTTGAGTGATAGGAGCTATTGTGGCATAGTGGTTAGAATGCAGTATTACAGGCTAGCTCTGCTGACTGCTGAGCAGTTCAATCCTGACCAATTCAAAGTTGACTAAGCCTTCCATTCTTCTGAGACAGGAAAATGAGGACCTGGATTGTTGGGGGCAATATCCTGGCTCTGTAAACTGCTTAGAGCAGGGGTGTCAAACTCAAGGCTCGGGGATCAGATCGGGCCCATGGGGTGCTTAGATCTGGCCCACGGGGATGCCCTGGAAACAAATGACCGGCCTGCAGTGCCTCTGCCACCCATAGCCCTCCTGAGCTGTGTTTTTGCTGGAAGAGAGTTGCTGTCAGGGTTCCAAGTAAACCCCCAACCAAGTGAGACTCTGAGGCAGGCATTTTCTCAAAGTTCCATTTTATAAGAGATGTCATATTGGCATATCTAGGAAAACCCAAATCTGAATTCTCCCGGGTTTTCATCACCCAAAGGAAAGTCAAAGTCTCTTCCCCTGCACCCACATGTCCATCACAATCAGGTCACCACCCTAACTGGAGTTGTTTCCAAGTCATGCCTCTCCAGATGCAGGCTGAACATCCTTGACTCCCAGGGGAAAGAATGTTGTTATGGCTATACATCTCACTCCATCGTCATCCAACCCCCTCCCAGTTCCCACAGCATGCTCATCCACCAAGTGTGGCATCCCCGAAGAGCCAAAGAAAAAGATGGCCTCCAGGGCTAACAGTTGCAGGAGGCCATTGCAGCCGAAAATGGACCTAATAGCCCACAAAATGCCCCTCCTCACCTCCAAGCCAAAAGCCCTTCACTTTTTAAGATTTTCTTTGACAAGTTAAACTTAATATTCTGATTCTTTTAATTGTTGTTTTTTTAATCTTCTCAAGCTGCATAATAGTATTCCATTTGAGATGAAAACAAGTAAAGTTATACTTAGGGTTATCATATTTTCCTGGAAAAAAATAAATGGTAAACTTGAAAGTGGGGGGGAGAGAATCTGAAAGTTTGTAAGGATGAAAAACATGTTTATGTTAAATTTTGCTTTACAAACGAACCCCCCCCAAAAAAAAACCCTATTCCAAAAGCATATTCCAAAAGCATATTCCAATGAAAAATACCTGGAGTTATAAGAAGCATGTGTTTAAGAAAGATTTCTGCAATCAGACTATGCATTAAATGGTACCATTTGCATGGTAAAAAATAAAAGCCAGAACCGGGTTTTTGAAAAATAAATAAAGCGGAAGGACAGCTTTCTGAAATAAAGGACACATGGTCACTGTAGTTCTACTTCATATTGTAAAAGAGAATCATATCATCAGTAGATATGTATGTATGTGTGTGTGCGCACATACTGAGAGATAGATAGATGATAGATAGATGATAGATAGATAGATAGACAGACAGACAGACAGACAGACAGACAGACAGACAGACAGATAGACAGATAGACAGATAGACAGATAGACAGATAGACAGATAGACAGATAGACAGATAGACAGATAGACAGATAGACAGATAGACAGATAGACAGATAGACAGATAGACAGATAGACAGATAGACAGATAGACAGATAAACGGACACAGAGAGAGAGATAGGTAGGTAGACAGATAGATAGACAGATAGACAGATAGACAGATAGACAGATAGACAGATAGACAGATAGACAGATAGACAGATAGACAGATAGACAGATAGACAGATAGACAGATAGACAGATAGACAGATAGACAGATAGGCAGGCAGGCAGGCAGGCAGGCAGGCAGGCAGGCAGGCAGGCAGGCAGGCAGGCAGGCAGGCAGGCAGGCAGGCAGACAGACAGACATCAGGATTCTTGCCATTTTATGGATCGTATTTTCATCACCTTTGAGTTTTATCCTACTGCTCTCACAATAGCTGCCACTTATCTGTAGTCTGCCAGAAGGAAAGGTCAGAGCGGAGCCAAAGCAAATGATGATGAAAGGCTGAGAAGTGCAGACCTGTTAGAAAGCTCTGTTTTCCTACTTTCCATCTGGATCCTCTCCTCCCTTGCTTTCTTTCATCTTACGCTCTTCTCATCTTCACACCTCCCTCTCTGCCTTTCCCTTTGGGCATGATGAATCTGGACTTCCCCAATCCTTAGTTACTGTAAGAATAGTTCCCTTTTTATATCCTTAAAAAAAAGGTGTAGTGGGGCAAAGGAGTGCTGGAGTAGGAACTTCATAATAGTTTCTAAAGGATTGCTTAGAGTTTACTACTCTTTTGCAGCAAAAAACAACAAAGAGTTTTGTGAGACCTGGCCTATACATGCATGAACGCACAAGATATTGTGGCTCATACTCTACTTCCTCAGACTGATGGTGGCGCAGGAAGACCAGAAGGGAAAGAAATAAGAATGATGAACTCTAACCTCCCCAAACAACACTTGTATGCATTTATAAAGAGTCAGGACTCTTTTCTCAAAAGTATACTCCTTGCTTCGAAAGGTGGAATCTCAAATCTCTTCTTCCATAAGCCGTCGAGGTCATCATACCCTGTCTGTATCCATACTCTAATCACCCAGAGTCCATTAGGGGAGACGGGTGGTGAAATAAATAAAATAAAACTCTTGTTTTGGAGATAGCAGCTCAGTAGTTCCCACGGCCACTACTTATCTTCCATTATGGCGTCTCTCACTAGATGCCGCCTTCTAACCTTGGTTTATGACAAAGGTAGCTTTCAGGTAATAAAATGGTAAAATTTGAGTTTGGGTGGAGGATGAGGAAGTGGCCCTTCCTTCCTTGGGAAACAAGCCAATTTCAGAAGAGAGAAATGAAATCAGGCTTTATTGTAAGCAATAAATACATTTATTTAAAAATAAATTTAAACAATAGTTAAAAATATGAAATCTCCCCTTTAACTTTAAATACTCACAAGGCACACATTCAATAGTGAAGGGGATGAAGTACAGGACTGTTCAGATTGTAGGAAAACAGCAGGTTGATATAAAAATAAAAAAACCACCAAAGTATACTGCATCCAGCAGATCATAAGAAACTACTGTTCTACTATGAATAGGATTTCTCTGCCCAAAGTATCAGCAAAGAAATTGGAAGATTCCATTCACTTATTTATTTCCAAATGTGTATGGCTGCCTAATTCTATGCCAACTCTGGGTGGCATGAACTATTAAAACATCCTGAAATAATAAACAACAGAAAGAAGAGACAAATTCCCAGGAAGAGTAAAACAAACACACCCCTCAATCAAAAACATACCACAAGGGACATATTATTGTTTCTATTGTTGTTTTCATCATCACCATTACAAGAAAGATTTTAAAGCTTTTTTAAAAAAATAGATTTTCTGGAACATACCTGAAGTATAATTCAGAACAGAATCCCTTATTTTGTATAGAAACGTAAAAGCAGAAAATACTGGTTTAATCCAAGCACAATCAAACAGAAATGAAAGACATATCGCATTTCTCTAGTCATTTACCTATTTCTTCCAACTGAAATGAAAGAATCCTGTATCCTTCCTATATTTCTCTTTTTCCTGAAAATTCCAGACTTGGTCCCATGTTCTCTCAGCCTCCGTTCCCATCTTCTCCTTCAGTTTCCATAGGAAACCTTTGTCTTTTAAAAGATTCAAATCTTCTATGCTTGGAATTATGGAGGAACTGGGGTTTCTGGGTATCATAAGTATTTGCTCAGACTACCCATAAGTAATTTGAGCAAATGACAACATGTAACTTTGGAACACAGTGATGGTCATAAATGCAAGGACTGATCGCATAGCTAGTTTTTTTTTTTTTTTACACCATCATAACTTTGGACAGTCATGAAATAAGGCAGTCTGAAAGTGAGGACTTTTTCACACAAGCCCTCCCAACCATGCTATGGCATGACTAATCCACATTTGGTCATTTACATATTTCTGAACAAGTGGAAAATCCTAACACCATCCCATTTACCTTTCCATGAGTATATAATAGTAGTATTTCCATAACAACCCACTGCTTGTCCTGCTACCTATGGCAGCTTTTTCACAGTGAACTTTGTTGTGCACCCAGACTGCACATTTGAAGCTGTGTAAGCATAGTGGGATGTGGTGGATCAGTGGCTAAGATGCTGAGCTTGTCGATCCGAATAGTTAGCAGTTTGGCGGTTCAAATCCCTACCGCCACATAATAGAAGGAGCTCCCATTACTTGTCCCACCTTCTGCCAACCTAGCAGTTCAAAGGCATGTAAAAAATGCAAGTAGAAAAATAGGAACCACCTTTGGTGGGAAGGTAACAGCATTCTGTGTGCCTTTGGCATTTAGTCATGCCAGCCACATGACCACGGAGACGTCTTTGGACAGCCCTGGCTCTTCAGCTTTGAAACGGAGATGAGCACCGCCCCCTAGAATTGGGAACAGCTAGCACATATGTGTGCTGAACTGAAAAAAAGAGATATATTACTGTAAAATGCACAATCTGTCCCCACCTTTAAAAAAGTCCTGCTCTTGAATTTCGCAGCATGGAATGAGCCAATGTGAACTAATTTTCCTTTCCTTTTTTCTTTCTTTCCTTCCTTTCCTTCCACACTCCCCTCCACCCCACTATATCTCAGATACAGAATCCGTCCTGGATTGGCAACAACGGTGCCGCCTCTCCTGTGCCTGCCTGCGTAGTGCCCTGTGACTCGGTGCCTTCCTGCATGTCTCCCCATGCTCATCCCCATACCACCGGAGGAGTCTCTGAATTCCTGAGTGTTTCGGGTCCCGGCAGCCACGTGGGGCAGACGCACATGGGCAGCCTCTTTGGCAGCGCCGGCATCAGCCCCAGCATCAATGGCTATGAGTTGAACGGCGAGCCGGACCGCAAGTCTTCCAGCATTGCAGCCCTGCGGATGAAAGCCAAGGAGCACAGTGCTGCCATATCGTGGGCAACATGACAGGGCTGCTGCTTTTGCCCTCGAGAAACGGACAGCTCAAGCAGGACAGATGACCCAAACCCTCTGCTCTTGGACTGGGTGGCCATGTGAGCCCTCCTCAGAGGTCTGAATGCAGCACTTTTCGCTTCCTTAGGGAGAATGGCATGGTGCCGATTGCCGTATTTGGAGTGTTTTAAGCATGTAGGCCTTTCCCCCACCCCTCTTCCGAGGAACAGGAATGTGGAAGTCAAGAGAGGATATTTCTCCTGCATCAGACAAACTTGAGTTTTCGATTCCCCTTGTGCTGTTGTTCTCCTAATTGCCTGTTTGCCATTGTTCTTGCTCTATCTAGCATGAAAGCTGCCTCCCACCAAGGAGTCCATCATGCAATCGTTGGCCTTTTCCACAGAAATATCGGGGTGGGGGTAAGGGAGGATTCCAAAGTGTGCCGTCTTTCTTTTTAAATAGTCCTATATTTTCCCATGACATCCTCCCTCCCTTCTCCCCTCCGCCCTCACATGTTTGACTACAGAAAGTCTATTAAAGTGGAGCTTGGAGGGGGGGGAGATAAATAGCTACACAGGGTTCCTTGATTGGTAGCATTAGGAGCCCTTCATCTGGAAGTTCATCTGATTTCTTTCTCTCTCTCTTTTTGTCAAACAAACAAGAAAACAAAGGCCAACCCACAATTTCTGTCTAATTGCTCCCATGTGAGCTCTTTTGAAACCTTCAGGTTTTAATGGAACAGAAGGGGTTTATATATGATCTCTAGCACCAAAAGGCATGTGGTTGCTATCACTGTAGATGGCTGGTGCCAAAGTCTGAGGAGACGGGGTGCATTTTGATTGGGGTACCCTATGCCATACAGCAACATGAACTTCATCCAGACCTTATCTTCCATGTGAATTGTGTGAGTTTCTGAGTTGCTTTATGTCATTTTTCTTTTATCCTGACATTTCCCTCCCTTCAATCTCCTGCAATGCAATAATGCATAGACAAGGGATAGACAATAATGAAAGCATGAGTCAACTGTGGGTTCAATGAAAGGCACGCTACGAATATAACTCCCCCTAAACAGAAATTGGGGAGGCGTGATGGCTCAATGGTTAAAGACGTTGAGCTTGTCAGCTGGAAAGTTGACAGCCTGGGTTCAGAGTGCCACATGGTGGGAGTGAGATCCCATTATTTGCCCCAGTTTCTGCCCACCCAACAATTTGAAAGCATGCAAATGCAAGTAGATTAATAGGTATCATTTCGGTAGGAAGATAACAGCATTCCGTGCACCTCAGCGAATAGTCATGCTGGCCACAGGACCACAGAGGTGTCTTTAGACTCCCTTGGTCTAAGAAACAGAGATGAGCACCATTCCCTAGAGTCGGACATGAAACCTTTACCTTTAAGCAGAAATTACAAAGAGACATACATCTCCATAGGGCCACTTTGCAATCATAACCCCATGAACTGATTCTGACAGCAAATCAAGGACACCTAGGCTAGTGTAAACCAAATCAATCTTTTTTATATGCTACCTAATGTTTGGGACACTCTGACTTTGGTACCCCATCCTCATCACACCAATGCATTTATTGCAACCTCAGTAAAACCAGTTGTGGGAGTTAAATTAATTAGTTTAATGGTTGCCTAACCTGATGTTTGGTTTCAATGACGAACCAAACAGGGAGAAAATCTGTGGGCAGCAAAGGAAAACGTCTCCCTAATTTCTCACATCGGCCTGCTCTTGCAGTTCTGAAAGAAGGCCAGTTTAAAGGATTTACTTGTTTAGATTGATATTTGACATACAAACTTTGGAGTAATAACTAAAGAGTTTGATGTCCACTGCCATGGGCAATACACCCACTTCAAATGCTGCCTTTCTGTTGTCGCTATCAAGTTGTTCTTTCTTCAAACTCTGGTTTCCTCTCCACTCAGTGGAGGTAACTCAAAGGCCTATCTTGAAGAAATAAAGCAAGAGGGTTCCCCCCCCCCACTTAGTTGGAAATTCTTTTTTTTTCCCCAGCCCAAAGCGAAGTAGCAGACACAGGCCTGCCTCATGTTGTTCCCATTCATCAGGATAATCACATTTTCCCAATTTCCATATGTTTGCCCTCTTTTAAAAAAGGATCAAAGAGGATTTCGGTCCAGCCAAGCTGAGATTCTGTTCAAAAAGCTGAAAGGGTGCTTGGGTTTTGCGGTTTCTACAACAGGCATTCATATCCACTAGAGGAGAGAGACTTTATGCTTAAAACTGTCTTAGCTGGCTTTTAAGGAGTGTTTGTTTGGTTAGTAACTACTGGGCTTTCCTTTTTCTAGCGAGCAGTTGCTTCGCAGGCTTTGCCATACCTTTTAATGGGCTTCAGAGGAAAAGCAAGATTTTCACCATCCTTAGGGCACAAAGCCACCGGGGAGGGGAGGTATGACCTTCGGATAGCCATGCTGGAAAGGGAGCCTGCAGCTGGGAAGGCATATAATGAAACAGGCATAACACACCAAGGAAGAAAAAATCTGTGTCAAATCTGAAGAGGGGCAAGAGAGAGGATGCATTCATTTTATAGGGATGGAGTAGAAAAAGCAGGGTTATACTTGGGGGTTAGGAAGGCATCTCCTCCTCTACCTCTCAATGCATTGTTAATCCCAGAACATTTCTTGGGAGCTCCAGCATTTCTGACCAGCTGTAGGAATAAGACACATCTGTCTGTAGCATGCAGAGTAAAAAGGCCTAAACTTTTATTCCTTTGGAGATCAGGTGCATTTTTCAAGTCAAAAGCCACAGTTAAAAAATATTTTTAAAAAATCAAATTAGTCAATACTTTGGAGTTCCATTGCATTCAGTGGGAGTACAAAACCTCATTAAACTTATTGCCCCGTGGGGTAAGTATGGTATGAAGAAAATGTTGTAAGTTATCAATAGAAGGGCTACCTTCATAAGGCATTTTAGGTGCTCATAAAATGAAAGAGCAACTCTTTTATACCTGCTGTGCTGTGTTTAAAGACAGTTCCCCCCCCAAAAAAAAACCCAACCATTCCTTTTTTAAAAAAGATTGAAACATCCCAAGCAGTGATGTCATTACTTTCCATCACTGGAGATCAATGAGCCATCAAATTATTTTAAGGCTATCCATGAGAATCAGACCCTGAACTCTCAGGAAAGTCATGATGACATGATTGCATAACAGTCATAATCCATGCTTAATCACGTTTTTGTGTTCCTGGGTGTGCTTTCCTAGGAAAACACATTTGTGTGCATGCTGACTCCAGGTATGTTTATTTTATAACAGCTAGGTTTGCCATCTTTGGGATGAAGGAGAAGATCACTCGTAACTGGGAGATGCTAGTTCTGCACACATTTCTTTGTTTTCAGCTGGTAAAAAGGACTGGAAATAGAATGCTGCTGCTACTTGTGCTGTTCAAATTGCCATTGCAGCATTTCAAAGCTTTAAAACAGGCAATAATAGTTTTGGCAAGTTCTTTTACTATCTGTTCATCTCATGTCATGTTAGTTCCCAAGTGGCTTTGAATGTAAACAATACAAATGTACATCAACAACATATACTTCAAAATGTGTTTCAGGAGCTGTGCGATGTTCAACCCAATATGGTACGGTATGCATCAATTCCTTGAAAAACCAATGATGGAATAGCCCATTATATTAATTATCCGCCTTCCTCTCATTAATAGGCAGAATTATCTAGGGCTCTTTGCCCTTCACAACACTGGCCAACAGTGAATGATGGACAAAGAAATGACATACATATGAGAAACACAGGAAGGGGGGGGGAATTCAACATAGGAATACCTTGTGCATGTGTGCCCATGATATCAAACATAGCATTTAACTGTATCATAATGTCAATGAAACCCTTTTCTTGAAATACCTCCTGAACAAGGGAACTCCATTAATGGCAACAGCACAAGATGTGAGGCTATACAGAATACTGATTGTGAGCACCAGAGGCTTTCTGGATGCCCAACAGTAGCAGCTGGTTTTCAATTGTCAAGCTATAGGCCAGGAGTTTGGGTAGAGGGAGCAATCAATAATAAATTTCCTTGGGGGATGAGGAAAGAGAGACCTATCTTACCTTCTATTCCATTGGTAAATGCTGATAAAAGCAGCAAAGCCAACATAGCCATCGGTAAGACTTGTGGACTTTAACTTCCAGAATTATTCAGCTGCCATGGCCTGGCTGCAGTGGTGGGGTTCAGCCAGTTTGCACCACTTCAGGAGAACCGGTTGTTAACTTTCTGAGCAGTTTGGTGAACTGGTTGTTGGCAGAAATCATCATTGCAGAGAACCGGTTGTTAAATTATTTGAATCCCACCATGCCTGGCTGGCTGGGAATTCTGGGAATTGGAAGTCCACAAGTCTTAAGAGTGGCTAAGGTTGGACACCCTTGGGCTAAATGAAGGGGTTAGTGGGTTTTTCCCCTTGTTTTTTTTTTAACATGGCATTTTTGTATCTGTCTCTCTTTTTTTTTCTTTCACTCATTTAATGATTTTTGCCTTGTCTCAAATCATACCCCAAGGTTTGCAAAATTGCAAAGCATTTTGAAAACAAACAACAGTGAAAAAAAGGTAGTTTCCTAGAAAGTAATTTGAAAAAATAATCAATAAGACACAGCTGCTGAGAACTTTGTTTATTTTGCTGCTTTGACTGACACAGGAAAAAAACAAACATTTGGAGGGTTTTGTTTTTTTAAAAAAGAAAAATCAGCCGAAATGGAAACCTAGATGAAAGCTTTTTCACTGCTTTCAGCTTCATGGCTGGCATTTCAGGGAAGTCAAGGTAAACTTTTTATCCTGCCCCAACTCTTATTAACAATCCAGTCCTCCTTCCGCATAAATAGATAGTGCTAGGACCTTTGTACTACTGATCTTGAAGGGCAGTTTTCAATTGTGTAATAATATATCTGTTTTGGGGTGTGCAGTGACTGAAAAGGAGAATGGGAGAAAAAAAAATCAAAATAAAATAACCTCAGTCAATTGCATTGTTGTAAAATATTGTAACCTTGTATAAGTGCAACTTTTTTTTTCCTTTAGCTTTATGGCCTGGGGCAGAATATATGAAAATATACATTCAAAAATGTTGACAAGTAAAGCAATGGATTGAGAGGAAAGCCTACAAAATTGCAGTGTGAGGTTGTGCCATACAATTTTACTGCCTATACAGATATGTACTGCAAATTCATTACATTGTAATATTAAAAAAAAACCAGATTGCTTTGTACCTTGTCTTTCTTTCTTGGTTGCTATTTTTTCCCTTAATTTTTCAGGAAAATAAATCATTGGATATATCATCTTTTCCTGTCCTGGAGCTGAGAGTGGTGGTGTGAATTTTTTTTAGTGCTGCAAACAAAAGTTAAACAGGCAAAAATTGCTGGAAAAGAATGAACAAACATCCAGAGCGCAGGCAGAGGAAAGCCACATAAATATTATTATTGTCGTCATTCCTAGTTGCAATAAACTGTCTCTTCTCTGCTCTGAACTGAAATCTGTCTATTTTGTGCCTGACTCATGGCAAATGAAATGCGATCAGAGGGGGGCCTCCAAAAGCTCATGTTAATTGAAGTTGGCAAAAAATACTAACAGTGCCCTTTTGAACTGCTGACACAGAGCAGAATGGATTAAACAAGGCTAGATTAACAACAGGTGGCAGCTCCCAGACCCACTGCCTCTAGAGAGTCTTAGCAACCAAGAAGCAATGATGAGAACATCCTAGAGGCAAAGTCCGAGCAGCCAGTATGTGGCTGGAAATTAGACTGCTGGTAAATTAAGGGACGATCTGATCACAGAACTATTTTTTCCAGGTTGTGGCATAGGATATAGAGGTGGCATTGCTATTCACAAATCAGTATTCCAAAATACATGTATCCTTGGAAACAGGCCCAGGTTGGTTTACTTATTCATTTTTACAAGCCAAACTTGGCTTTAGTGACTAAAAATAGGCTAGGTGTTTATTCTCAGGACGCATCTTTGAAACAATATACAACTAATCACTTTTGACAGTTGTTTTCCATTAGGTGCTCCTCCAGAAGTCATCATGGGGCCATACCTGCCCGTGCTGTTGAGGCTACTGGTCTGGCTTTGGATAGGGAATGACTTAAAGCATCTTGAATATCATAGATCCTGAATGCAATGTGGAGACGCATCTTTCAATTGTAGCCAGTTGGGTGAAATGTTGTTCCCATGTGGGGTGGTCTGCCTGTTTAATTTGGGTCAGAGAGTTATTCCTGTCTACCAATTGTCTACTAATGGGTCTCTGCATTGGACAGAAAAGGGGCAACTGTTCATGGATGCCTCATATTAGGATAATACAAAGCTTAGCTTTTGGTCTTTTAGTCTCATCCTTTATTTATTTATTGAATCCTGCATTATTATTTTTTATAAAGAACACAAAATGAACATACCTAACATGCCTTCCTCCTCTGATTTTGTCAACAACAACCCTTTGAAGTGGGTTCACCTGAGAGACTAAGGTACCCAGCCAGCTTTCATACCTAAGGCAGGACTAGAACTCACCATTTCCTGGTTTCTAGCCTGGTATCTCCACCATCAGAACGAATTTTGTCTAGGCATTAAAAACTTAAATAGGATTGAGATTGCTTAGGTTCTGAATGGAAAACTTCCAGAGAGTACAGGAAGATTTTGACTGTATTGAAAAGTAAAGCAAAAGGAAAAGGAAACTTTTTAGAAGGTGATATGCTATACATAAACATTTATATTGCTTTCTCCTAAAGTGTTTAGGAGAGATCAGTGTTAAACTCTTAAAGGCTCCTGTGTGTTTGCTAGCAATCAAAAGAAGAGAATGGCTAGATTGTCTCAGTAGACGGGACCTCGTTCTCTTAGCTATGATCTCTGATTTAGAAGACCTCAAATTCTTTTCTTCCTATTCCTTGGATTTTATCACACCAGCACATTCTCATGGGAACTTTTGTGGCCTGTTAAATTCTATGTTGAATTTTGTTCAAATATGGCAACCACTGTGATTAAGTGGTTAAGTGACAATCCCAAGTAGATTATCAGTCAAATTTTACCTATCCAGAACCTACCAGGAAACATGGATAGCTCAATGACTGAAAGCATTAAAAAAGGTTTGCTAGGCCATTGAATGGATTACAAATGTAAATATATAAACAACATCCTCTTCCCAACAAACTAGATAGAAAATCTAGCACTTCCAGTTCCGTGGTTAAATAACATCAATTTTTGCTAGTTTGATGCTCCTTAGATAGATTGAATGACAAATACCATAATCCACACCATATAATCCCATAATTCCCAGAGAGCAAAGTATAGCAGCTGTAGAGCACCAAGATAGAGAAAGTTGAGCATGAACTATATTGTATAAGAAACTGCAGGCCTAAGAACAGGAGAATGATAAGAGCAACTGTATCACCCTAAAGCAGGGGTGTCAAACTCAAGGCCCACAGGCTGGATCTGACCTGCGGGGTGCTTAGATTTGGCCTGCGGGGTCACCCTGTAAACAGCAAAGGACCGGCCTGAAGTGCTTTTGCCAGCAAAAACAGACGCTCAACCTCCATTTTGAGATGGGACAGCCTCCTGCAACCCTCTGCCAGCAAAAACAGAGCTCAGGAGGGCTTTCTTGAGCTGTGTTTTCACCGGCAGAGGTTTGCAGGAGCCATCCCAGCTCAAAATGGGAGTCAGTTTTCGCTGGCCACCTCAAGCGTCCCTGACATGAGTGGTGTCAAGTTGGCCACACCCCCTGGCCATGCCCTCCCGGTCCCCTGAGGTCAAACACAACCCTGATGCGGCCCTCAATGAAATCAAGTTTGACACCCCTACCCTAAACGAATGGAAACATTAAAGAAATGGTAAAACAACTTACTAAAGACATAGCACAACAAGAATAGGCATTCACTCCCCTGTGTCCAGTTCAATGACATAGTCCAAGTCCTTCTTCCACCCCCAATCTCTGGGATGCAGAACTTTTACACAAAGCCCAGTTGATCCATTGCCAGAACAAATGGACACAGTTTATAGAGGACAGGATTGGAAAGGGCTTTGTTAATCTCCCACACTCTCTCTCAGAGTGACATTATGGTATATTTGTGTATTTCAGTGCCAAATACACTTTTTTCTCTCTGTTTTCTCATCTCAAATGCTTGCTATCTATCTGGGCTAGAGCAAATGGTGGAGGTTAACTGAACCAGTGCTTATCGTGCATTTCCATGCTTCACATTACCAGCGTTGCTGAAACAGTATACTATACTATTATACTAGTATAATAGTATACTATAGTAATACTTAAGAATTCCATTTAACTTAGAGAAAATTACCAGACTAAAATCTGGCAGAAACTTTAAAACAAACAAACAAAACCCCCTTGACATTTTCTTTCTTGAATAGTTTTCCCCTGGATGTTTTTTTTTTAAATCACTCTGCTACTTCAGAGTGCTACTAAAAGGAAGCATAGAAACAACTAGACTGCAAGCTAGAAAGAAGGAACATTTTTAAAGAAAAAAAAGAATGCAAATATCTGCATTTTGAGATTTAAATCTTTTAAGATAACTACATGAATGTATACATAGCTGTATTTTCAGAGAGAAGGGGGATGGACGGAGGGAGGAGAAAGGGAGGGAGAGGGACGGAGGAAGGAAAGCAGGAGGGAGGGAGGGAGAAGGAGAGGTTTAAATCTATGTAGATGGATGGATATGCACAAACACATAGAGGAAAGAGCATACTCTTTGGCAAGCGCTTTCCTAGAAAAGAAGAAAAGCAGCAGAAGAAGAATTGTCCAGGGGTAGCCAGAGGTCCAGACAGAATTCCTTGCAAGCTTTTGCCAAAGTACCTCCATCTGGATAGGATTTTCTCAAACCAGCTCAGAATCAAGCTGGCATGAGGTCAGAATAGCATCAGTTTAAATGGCAAGCGTAGATATGTCTAGAGAATACACTCCTCCAAAGAAGGAAAATTTTCAAGTATGGGGCAATTGTGGGGAATTCAATTAGTTAATTCTATTGTAGGGCCAAGACTGGTGGTTTTTAGGGAAGCTTTGTCTTGGAGCTCACCATGATATTCTAGAATAGGATAGCATTTTGGGGATGAACTGATTGAGAGTTTTCTATAGAAACACAGTTTCAAGGGAAGCAAACATCTGGCACTGAGAGAGGGTAGCCCCTCAACCTATTCAGGATCATGTAACAGTTTTTAAAAACACATTTTCATCACCCCTTGCCCCCATATGATAGCTGCCTAAGATTACTCAAACTGTTTGAGCTTAAACAGTGGTATAATAGCCCACTATACTTACTAATGACCAGATCCAGGGGTGCCACTTTGACAGGAATAAACCCCCACTTTACTTAATGCCTGGCCAAGACCTCTGATTCCTCAAAGTTTTGCAAAGTTATGATAGACATAAGTTGGCAGGGGATGGAATTGATGTAGGATCCATTGGCCAGGAATATGGGGCTACTTTTACGGCTATATGGTTACATTTTACAGCCAAAAAGGCTATGGGAATGTCATCTGAATCTCCTACAAGGCTCTATATACTTATAGGGGAAGTTAGGAGCAAAGGCTGGAATGGAATAGAATGGGAAGAATAGGATAGGGATAGACTGGACTGGACTAGACTAGACTAGACTAGACTAGAACAGAACAGAACAGAACAGAACAGAATGGACCTTGAAGGTCTTTTAGTCCACCTACTCTACTCAAGCAGGAGACACTCATTCCAGACAATGAGCAACTAGAGCAGGGGACACTGACTCAAAATCAATAGTGAGTGAGTTATTTTGTAACCTGACCCCACTTAGGCATGTTGTTAAATTTCATTATGGAAAAGCAGTATTTAGGAATACCTAATCCTAAATTCCTTCTATCCAGGAAGGGAATAGTTTTTGCATTAAAAAACCCGATCTTTTAGAAACATAGCACAACTATAATCAGTGGTGGGATTCAAATAATTTAACAACCGGTTCTCTGCCCTAATGATTTCTTCCAACAACCAGTTCACCAAACTGCTCAGAAAGTTAACAACCGATTCTCTCGAAGTGGTGCAAACCCCACCACGGACTGTAATGTTATTTACAGTATATGAAAACATCAAAGTTCTTTTTAAAAAGACTGTGGTTGGTGTTGCATTTAATCTAAGAAAATAAGGGGCTCATACCAGTGGTGAAATTCATTTTTTTTACTACCAGTTCTGTAGGCATGGTTTGGTGAGAGTGACAGAGGAAGGATACTGCAAAATCCCCATTCCCACTTCACTTCAGGGGAAGGATAGTGCAAAATCCCCATTCCCACCCCAATCTGGGGCCAGCCAGAGGTGGTTTTTGCCAGTTCTCCAAACTACTCCAAACTACTCAAAAGACAGTCTTTGCTGCCTTTTTTTGCCCGTAGTCTCCATGAAAAGCTTTACAAGTTCTTATTTTTTCATGTTCCTTACAGATCATTCATTTTTGCAGCTAGTTGGATTCTACAATGTAGAAAGTTCAACATCAGATTCAATTTAATCAATAATAATCCACCCATCTTGAAGTTGCCTTGGTCTGCATTATAATGTCTAAGAATGCCACATCTGCTATATTGATATTGCAAGGATCCTCTTCCCCACCTCCTAAGGGAGTGCTGCCTTTCACAGTCATTTTTGTCCATTTGTGTGAACAGAAAGGCCTCACAATAAAAATGATTTTCTCTGTCACTAATGAAATCGATCACATTTTAGTAGAAGGTTCACCTTCTTGTTCCTTACTTCCAAAAGATTCTTAAGATTAAATAAAAATATCAGCCCACAGATGCCACTAATGTCTCCAATCTTATTTACCCTACCCAATAAAAACTGTGTTTCACAGGCAATGAAGGAGTTAAACTTTCCTTCTTACTCCAAGCAAACTGACAATCAAGGCAAATGAGGATAAAGTCAAGGACACTCAGAGAGGAATTATTGGAACCAACTCCGGAAAATGAACCTGGCAAACAGGGGCCTCTCTCCATTCACTATCCTTTCTCAGAAATCCTGTGGGGATTTCTGCTGGGAATACCTATCAGAGCTGTGCTGTGTTTCCTCCAGTGGATTATGCCTCAGCCACTCGCCATCACTGCTCCATTTCAGCTAATTGTCTCATATGTTGCTATTTGTTATCCTCTTAATGAGAAACACAACTTTCCTCCACAACCACCAATGCAAGGACCTGGCAGGCCACAGAATCCTGAAGATCAACAGATGCAGGTCTGTAAAACAGCAGTTTGTTCCAAACTGAAATTACACAGAGAAGGCATGTGATTCCAAACAGCATCAAACTCAAGTTAGCTTGAAAACAAACATACCCACTTCAATATATAAAAAAATAGGGAGAGAAAGACTAAAGACCTAGCACTGTTATCTAGTGCTTAAGGCAAAAATTAGTTGCTGTGAGAACCGCCATCTTGTTTTAGATGTCTCCTGTAATGCTGGGTGGCACTTAGCCTCAGATGTTTTTCACTCCATTCTTAGGCCTGATTCAAAACTTTTAGCTATTGATAAGCAGAATATCCATATACTATTAACATTCTTGACGTCATGACTCTTAACGGAGTGAAGCAATGCATCATAGGGCAACAATTCTTGATCCAAGGCAGAATATACAGAATATGTCCAAAATAGGATTGGATTTAGGATTCTTGAGGGAATGAAATTTGGGGACGTTGTGGTTGTTAAGTGCTGCTACTGTCATGTAATCTTCTTTTTCAATGTTTCACAATGGTTTCCCAGCCAGTTTTGCAATCCCTTGCTCCCGCTTCCACCTAGTTTACCTGCCTGCTGAAAAGGAGAGAGGGAGGAAGGTTAATTTCCAATGCTGCCTGCAATTCCTACAAGGAAACTCAATGGGGAAATTGGCAAAACATTGCCCCTGCTCTTTTTTGCCCTGTGGTCATTCTCTTTCTCTATTTATATCATAGGCCATGATTTATGGCTTTGTGTGTACATTTATAGCATTCATCATACACAAACACAGAGACACACACACTTTATTATACTGTATACTGTAATATGCACTTCAGGATAAAAACACAATAAGCAATCTGTGTCTTGCTTATCATTCTGTAGTGAGGAGACTCACGTTACAGTGAATTTAATACTAATATTTATAATCACTGAAGTGCTTTCCTTTGAAGAAGGAATAATTCCTTTCTCTTTTCCCCCATCTTTTTCTTGTTCAAATGTTTTTCTCTCCTTGGTGCCTTGGAAAATTATGAAAGATGATTAGGGGACTGGAGGCTAAATCATAAGAGGAAAGGTTGCAGGAACTGGGTATCTCTAGTTTCATGAAAAGAAGGACTAGGGGAGACATGATAGCAGTGTTCCAATATCTCAGGGGTTGCCACAAAGAAGAGGGAGTCAAACTATTCTCCAAGGCACCTGAGGGCAGAACAAGAAGCAATGGGTGGAAGCTAATCAAGGAGAGAAGCAACTTAGAACTAAGGAGAAATTTCCTGAAAGTTAGAACAATTAATCAGTGGAACAGCTTGCCTCCAGAAGTTGTGAATGCCCCAACACTGCAAGTCTTTAAGATGTTGGATAGCCATCTATCTGAAATGGTATAGGGTTTCCTGCCTAGGTAGGGGGTTGGACTAGAAGACCTCCAAGGTCCATTCCAACTCTGCTATTGTATTGTATTGATTCTTATAATTTAACCAGTTTCAAGCTAATATAGTTTCCCAGTGCTCAGCTGCATTTTTTTCCAATAAGATATGGCCAAAAGAACAAGGGAGCTGTTTGAAAAATATGTTCTATAATAAAAAAAACATGCTTAAAACTTCCTCTCTTGCACATAAGTATCTATTTTAAGAAATTGCCATGAATTTTAGTTCTCTAGCAAATGTGGAACTGAATCAAATTCAGATAAGTTAGTTACATACACTGGAAAAGACCCTGAAGCTTGGGGGTGGGGACTTAAGGCAATAAACAAAAAAGTGGCTAGAATTGATGACAAATACATGCATTTACAAGAACTCAAGAAAGCAGTGATTCAGAAAACAAGTCTTCTGAAATTATGTGCATTGGGTTATGAAGAATAAGAAACAATCAAACAACAAACTGATTATGCCCCACTAATTCCAGCAGTCAGTTTCTGGATTTTGAGAACTTCAAAAGAAACTAAGTAAGTTAAATATGGTCATTTCACTATGAGATTTGCAGTCTTCTAACATTTCCAATCAGGGAAAGTAAAATAATATTGTACTACATTCCCTGAGACTGATTACTTTAGGCCATGCTTTGTCCATCTTTTCCATTTTTAAAAGAGCAACGTTACTTGTCTGTTGTGAGCCCAGTGGAGTGATTAATCACATCAGATAAGGACAATCCACCTAAACCCTCCACAGCAATTCAGCCAGACTTTAGCACAGGATCAAAGTCGGAATCAATCAGTCTCCATTGACTTGGAACTTTGGGTTCAGGTTTCTGTTCAAGATCAAACATCCAGTCCATTAACAGGACCAGCACTCCATTTTGAGTCCAAGAGGCAGCTCCTTAGGAATGAAGATCTACATGTGAGGAGCCCAGCAGACATGAACAATTTAGCAACCAGACCAGTTTTAATGAATATGGTAGCAGTTGATATAAAGCCCCATGTTAGACAAGTTCTGCGCTAGAATTGCAAGAAGCAGGGTCTACTCATAAATGTGTTTATGTGGAGACATGGGCAGCCACTGAGATTAATAAAGCCAACTTACCTGATGGGTGCAAAGTTAGGAAAGAACTAATCTTGTACACATGGGTTGTAAGACATGGAAGGACACCGGTTACAGACCCTATAAATTATTTATCTGTAACTGAAGTAAAGTAAGCTTCCCTCTTTAATATATATTTTTTCTTTTTAGAAAATGATTTATCATAATGTGGTAACAACTGAGAATATATAAATTCCAGGGTTGCATGAAATAAAACCACATCTATTTGCGATATGACTGGTGGTTGGCCTAAGGCAGTATCCTGGGGATGTTGGCCTAAGGCAGGATCCTGGGGATGCATCAATGGCAACAGCAACATTGAAAAGATGAAAATGTGGTGATTTGTGAGATTGGGACCATTGCAAGGAATTCTGCCCACAGGTGAGCAGTTATGAATGTCTTTGTATGTATGTATTTGTACTATAAGGAGAAGCTGGAGCCGTTGCTCATGTACCATCCTGAGATCATGGATGGAATATTGAGACTGGTGCTGAAATTCCTGAGAGTTCCGATCTTGGGGTGTGTGAACATCCACACCCCAGGGGAGTCATAATGAGTTCATGACTCCCATTAGCATTCATTGGCTTTTATTTAAATTAATAGCACAAAAACACATACCTTTGATCTTGTCCTTACACTGGAGATGATTCTGACACGAAAGACAAATATCTATTCTTTGTTGTGGGTCTTCATTGTTGGTCTGCAGATCACATATGCCCTGCCTTCTACATGTGAAATTGGACCCTTAGGTTGTTCTACCCAGATCCTATGGGAACCAGAGGGGACCTAGAGAGGGATATATCCTAATAAATTGACAGTTTAATTGTCTTGATTCCCATAGTAGAGAGACAACCTGTTCTGACCTAGGCCTCACCAAATCACAAGACTGACTCCTTGTCCCAAAAAAAAAGCCATTTTTATTTGGCTAATGTGAATTCTTAGCATTCACATACAGAAAAGTCCCGTCAATAAGCCTTTCAAGGCTGAACTGCAACAACAGACCTTATTAGTCCTTGAATAGTTGTTAAGTCAATAGCTTCCAGGCACAACGCTGTACAGTGAAATACTTGGCAAGGAGTCTCTGTGAGGCACAAACTCAGATAAGAAAAGCTTCATACTAATAAACAAACTAATTGTCTGCTGCAAACACCCCTTCCCTTTTGCTATTTATTCCCTAAGAGAGGGGCCATTCAGCGCCCACTTGTGCCTTTACTCCCGAGTTGACCCATTCCTTAATTGTTCCCTTCTCCTGACAGCTCTGTGCATGCACACATCGGGAACAGGCTCCAGCTGTTCTTCAGCCCCACTTATCTCTGACTCCAAAGGTAGCTGATAACTGTCGGATGGCCCTAGCCCCATTTCTGCCTCCAACACAGAACACTCATCAGAGCTTTCCCCAGACTCCAGGACTGGCTCATGTTCCTCCAACTCCTTACTGTCTGAGTCTGCTGCCAACTCTGCTGGCTGCTGGCGGGCCACACCATCACCAAAGCATTGAATAAGAATGATTTTGTAAGGCCTTTGCCCAACTGCCAATCCCGAACGCTTCCTAGTTTACCAATATGCTAAAGATGATGAAGTGACTGGAAGAAAAGCCTTTATTGGTGACATTTAATAAATGTTACTAAACTAGGCAGTGTTAAGTATGGGCCTACCTGGTGATTCTAGGAGCAACAAATGCCTATTGTTTCTGCAGATTCCCACTAGCAATCTTGCTCAGAATTACCTGGACCATTTTTTTTTGGGGGGGGGGGGTGGCAAAGTATCTGCTGGCATATTAGATTTGTGGATTTCTTTATGCATTAAGTTGTTCTCAGACTTCATAATGGTGAGCAAGTTTTGTAAAATTATCACCCAAGGGTGGACAAGATTCTCTTGTGATGTGAACATCACTTCACTTGCTGAATCCAGGAGATTGTTGATGCTTCTTTGAGAGAGGGAATAATGCTGCCTGCCTACACCCTCTTTTGGACCCAGCCATTTTTTGAGAGCTTCTATCCAATCTTAACTTTTAATTTATCTTATGGCATTTGGAAGCCATGCTACTTTCAATGCTCTCCTTAGACCAAAGGAGAATGAATTATATCCATATTAACTTCTTTATCCATGTGGAAAATCCATGTGGATGCTATTCCTGGGGAAATTGGCAGCATTGCCCATGATTGTCAAAAGAAACGGGATAAGGATTATCAGGGGATCCTGTTGAGATGATTAAACTAGGCAGGCAGTTTCTGTTCTGCTGAGGCAATTCCTAACGTAACCTGACACTATGCAGTGTAGGTTTAAAAGTGACCAGCATCATTTTGAATTGGTTCCAGAAGCTCACTGGTACTGTAGTTTCAAAATAGATATTTTTCTGCACTAACTGGGTGCTCTACCTCTATGTAATGTATTAGCTCTGTGTCGGACACTTGCTGTAGTTTCCCAATCCAACATACAGAATGTTGCAATTTTATATCAATTTGCTCTTTTATATCATTTCACTTTATAAAACCAAGAATTTTGCTTTATACAATGTCTACAATTGTATGATTGGGCGGTTAACAAATGTAGTGAACAAGTAAATAGAATTGACTGGCGCATGCTTTTACAAATATTATTTTTCAAAAGAAAACATGTGCACACAAACATTGAGAAATATGGTCCCTGGATAACCTCTGTATAACAGGGGGGGGGGGGCTACAGTATGGAAACCTTATGTACAGTTCATTTCAAAGTGGAACATCCACTGAACTTTCTTATATCTGCAAATATACAAATGTGTGTTCAGTTAATATTTCTGGAATCCAGGTGAACAGAGGTAGATATTTAGACCATGCCTCATTATTTTCTCATGACACACCTGCAAAATTGGCTTTCCAACTGGTATATGTTTAACAGAGCTATAACCAGCAACAGTTCTTAGACAAGTATACAAATGGACACATTATATTCACATTTTATACATATTTAAAACATCATAGATGTACATCGTAGAAAAGTAATGTGTTCTTCTGCGCATGTTATGGCCTACAATTTTCATACACCCTTACCATCTGCTGTGTGACTATGACAGAAGTTACAATTCAAAATACTTAAAACTGCATTGTGATTCCTTTTTCCCCTTGGCATATACTTTGAAAAGTGTCTCATACAAGTTCCAGAGAAGAAATGGGGAACTGAAGAATCCAACTGCAGTGGAATCAAGCACCAGCAAATAGACCAGTTTTTTGTTATTCCTTTCTGGACAAGGAAAGGGTTTGAGATTGCCCACAAGTGCTCCAGATATTTGTTCCTTGTGAGGAATTTGCAAGACAGTTTCTGGCAGGTTTAAAGCTGTGGGAGACAAGGCAATGCTATCATTGCTCACACTGTGGTTGGTGTCTTTATGGACATAGGCTTTGCATACGTTCTTTTCTAAACACTTTCAGAAATTGCTTTTCAGCTAGTAAAGTTCGATTCTCAGTAAAGGAATTTTTAATCACAGGTGATCCTCGACTTACAACCACAATTGATCCCTCAATTTCTGTTGCTAAGCAAAACACTTGTTAAATGAATTTTGACTCAGTTTATGACCTTTCTTGCCACAGTTCTTAAGTGAATCACTGCAGTTGTTAAGTAAATAACATAGTTCTTAAGTGAATCTGGCTCCCCTATTGACTTTGCTTGCAAGAAGATCCCAAAAGGTGATAAAATGACCCCGGGACATGGCAATCGTCCTAAATATGAACCAGTTTCCAAGCTTCCAAATTTTGATCACATAAACATTGGGATGCTGTAATGGCCATGTGAAAAACAGCCATAAGTCACTTTTTTCAGTGCTGTTGTAACTTTGAACAGCCACTAAACGAACTGTTGTAAGTCAAGGATTACCTGTACAAATTTAATGATTTTTTTTTAAATTAAATTTTTGCAATAAATAGCAAAAAGAGATTTTATCTTGGAAATTTACAAATTGACTAAAGGTATGGATGGATTCTAAATAAGATTTTGGAATTAACTATAAGAAACCTTTCAATGATAAATGTTTGTTTTGAAATCTCTTTAAAAACTAGGAGAGGATGAGACTTTGAAGGTTAGACAGTAAAGGGAAGCAAATATTACATTTAAGGGAGAAGAACGCTTAAATTTAACTAATACAGAATGAAGCAAAATATTTTAACATTGAACACAGTCAAATATTTTTTGAACTATGGATCAAAGGTTAATTTTCTATTGTGATTTAAAAGTGTCTTCTGCAAAATGGAAATTGGCAACTAAGAACAATTTACCAACTGGAATTTGCTTCAAATGTTACTGTTCCACTTATATTCCCGAAAAAAGAAACTGTAGATACAATTGAATGCCCAATTAGCGTCCTCAAAGGAATATATAAACCACCACGGTAAAAAGGTCATGTGGAAGGAAAATTTGGGGTAATACTATACTAGCATGATTATCCTGCTGAAAACAAAGAGCAATCAACAAGAGGAGGCACACTGATCACACATACCGAACATTTCCAAGTTGTAGAAAATTGTGCCAGTAATTCTGTTCCCTGCTACCAGTAATCCAAATGTTGGATAAAAAAATTAATATCATGGCAAATTGCAAACCCAATAATTAACCATGATGTAACTGAATAAAATCTGTGGCAAACCTGGCCCTCCTTTAGAAATAATCTGCACAACTAATTGTATGGAAAATTGTTCCTGCTAACATTGAAGAAAACCATTGAAGAAAAAGGTTTTGGCAAGGAATAGGTAAAACAAAATCAGCTGCGCAGCCTTGAGCCCACAGAAACAACAGGGGACAAGAGTCAAGTGCAATCGGAGCTTCAGCTTCAAACACTGGAAGCAATTAATAGAATCATATTTAGAATAAGAGGCATCCAGACTGCACTTTCACAGCTGGAGAACAGGACAGATATTTAAGGAACTTTTACCTGCATTCTTAGGAAGGAAATGTAAAGAGGTTTACAACAATCAAGGTCACCCAAAATATAAATTATACATGCCGAGATAGTTGAGCTTAATCCTTAATATCATTAATAACCTTTCTTCTAAAACCTCCTTCACTTGTTGAATTAGTTACTGAAGAATGAGGACAAGCAAAAGAAACGAACTTTGCCTTGGCTGCCCCAAAGAAGCAACTTAATTGAAGAATTTGCATAATGATTTTGGATATTGGATGATGGACTTCTACTCAGAAGAGAGGCAAAATTAGGCCTCCTCAGAAGAGCACTCAAACATGTACTGTAGAAGAAAAGTCCTGACATTCCAATCAATACCGCAGTTTATGTGATGTCAAATTTAAAATAATGAAGGTACTGTAATTTAGGTCTTAATTGTTTTAAGGGTTTTAACCGTTGAGACAATTTGCTTTATATTCTCCCTGAGCAGTTGAATTGGAAACGCTTTGGCTGCCACCCCCAAATTTTGTGTTCTATCTGTATTATCATGGCAGTAAGAATATTTTACCTGGATGCTCTAGATCCTGGTAATGCAGTACTTCTTGCATTTTATGATTTTTCTATAATTTATATTTAAAAATCTATATAATTTTTCCTCTTTCAGACATAAGTGACAGGGTGAAGAAATTTCCTATTGTCAGCAGAATCCTCATCTAAGCAATAGAAATTACAGATTGAGTAGTTACTAAAAATTCAAATAGGCGCTTCAGAAATATGTTAACATTCCACGTTGCACCTAACTGAAATATCACAGTACTGATGCAAAGAGAACTGATTCCTACTGCAGATATAGGTCAGCTAACCTAGGTTAGTGAATATTTTTATTAAATGGAGAAATAATTATTATTAATCTTCCCTGTTAATAGTTTTTCAGTTAAACAATTTGCGGCCCCAGGAAGAAAGATTTAACTTTTCTTCATGCAAGGCTCTTATGATTTCAAATTGACAGTAAAGTTGCTTTTATTTGTGACACAGACTTGAAATGCAAAGGTGTCCTTCTGTCTCATTCCCTAGTGCCGTGATAGCGAACCTATGGTTCTCTATGGACATGCACACCATTGCCAGCTGCTCTTCTGGTTGCTGGAACCAGAGCCTGAAATGGCCCGAAAAATGCCCACAAACCAGACCATTTTGGGGGTGTTTTCAGGCCATTTTGGGGGGCATTTTTCAGGGCATTTTTTGGCCTGAAAATGGCCCAGAAAACGCCCAAAAAACAGGCATGCACGAGCCAGCCAGCCGATCTTCGGGTTTCAGTTCTCCAGTGTGTGGGTATGTACAAAAATTCCAGTTTGGGCATTTGGTGCCAAAAATGTTCGCCATCACTGTTCCAGTGCATGTTCTTTATGTTTACTTCAGTATCAATTGAAGCTTACATGATGGATGTGGATTATCTTGTGATAAGAAGTTATACACATCAGGATGTAAATTGTTTCGGAAGATGATAAATTGCTTTCTATGAATCATTAATCTACTGCACAATTATACAATTCAAATTGTCATGTACAGCTCCCTTCAAAAAATAAATGTTAGCATTGAACTCAGCATTTTTTTATCAAGAGCTCCAAAGTACAAAAGGCATTTTTATGTATTCTTAATTAATGATTGGTCAACTGAAAACCATCCCAATATGGCAGGGAAAGCAGGCTGAAATATAAAAATAGGCTAAGAATGGAATACTCATTCTATATGCTTAAAAATGCAGTCTAATCTGAAGGTATTCTATTCAATCTTCTGTTCAGCAGAAATAATGAAATGTGTTCCTTTTACTAACAACTAGATACCTTAATAAAAAGAAAAATAAGAACTGCTGCTTTATTCAACTTCAATTATCTTGTAACGTTAAAAATGAACCCAACATCAATACACATTTTTCTTTTTTTGGTTGGTTAACTGAGTGAAAAAAAAAGCTGCCAATTCTATGGCAGAATTAATGCTTATAATGTATTTGAAAAGATGCTAAAGCAGGCCTTGCACACCAGCCAAAGAGGGCACCTGGGCAGCAAATCTGGAAAGCAGTCTGAAAATGGACCAACAAGAGATATGGTATAGCAGCCCTTAGAGAAGTATTTTTTGATCTGTGATCAAAAACTTTGCATTGTGTATATTCCTATGTATGCAATCTTTATAAAGCCAACAAACATTTCAGTAGACCAATGCAGCCTCCACTGCTTCTTTTTGCACTGAATTTTACTCTCTGTTGAAAAGCTTTTCAGGAAGCATTAATTTTTGGTGACCTCTCTCTATAATACTCCTTGGCATGATTCTTTCAGTCCTGAAGGTTTTTCCTCGCATCAGCTGCTGTCTGGGGTGCTGGATTCCAATTTCCAACTTCACTCATGGTTGCTCTTCACAAGCTTCCAATGTTAGGAAAGCTCTTCAGCTTTTCAGGAAAGTCATCTTTGTATAAGACTGGATCCGCCCGGTGCTCTACCACTTTCAGAGGCATGGTCCCAAAGACAGAGGCAAACTTGTTAATACATTCGGACCTGGGGGGGGGGGGGGAATAAATGAAATGCTTATAAACAGATTGCCCCTCTGTATATTTATTTAACAACCTGTTGTTTGCAGCTCCCCCTTTTATGTTCTCTCCAATTATTTAATATTTAATTAAACAAGAGCAAAGCAAACACAAAACACATGGACATGGTTTCCTGTTAAAGGCAATGGTTCCCCTCACATATATGTGCTAGTTGTTCCCAACTGTAGGGGGCAGTGCTTATCTCCGTTTCAAAGCCAAAGAACCAGGGCTATCCGAAGACTTCTCTATGGTCATGTTGCTGGCATGACTAAATGCCAAAGGCGCATGGAACACTGTTACCTTCCCATCAAAGGTGGTCACCCTTTTTCTACTTGCATTTTTTACATGCTTTCGAACTGCTAGATTGGCAGAAGCTGGGACAAGTAGTGGGAGTTCACCCCATTACGCAGAACTAGGGAGTTGAACCGTTGAACTGCCAACCTTTCAACTGACAAGCTCAGGGTCTTAGCCACTGAGCTACAGCGTCCCTGTAGAGTTTCCTGTTAGGACATTGCAAATTCAATAAAGGTAGCATCTAAAAGATTGATGTTATTATGATGCCTTCCTACTGTTAGAAGTAGGAATGGGGATAAAGGTCCCTTCATGCTGGAAAGATATGAATCTCTATGACTGATGTATATAATCAAGGCAAAGAGATAAAGAGATGCTATCAACTGCACATGTATGCAGAGTGGTCAGACTTTCATTAGCCCCTCTCCAGCAGAATTCCAGAGATTCTTAAAGCAACGCGCATGCTGCAAACTACAGTGAATTAATTGCCAAAATATCTCTTAAACAGTCTCTGCCAGGTCAAATTTGGCACTATACAGGGCTTGCAAAAATAAGCCTGTAGGTAACAATAGACATACAAAAATACTTCTTTGGCTTTTTATTTTTTTGAAAATAACTACTGGAATTTACTTCCTTTATGTTATCTAAGCTAATGCCTGTGTTTGAAAGCTTAAGTTACAACATTTCTTTAAGAGCTAAAACCCAAAACTGACTAGTTTATTTTCATTGTCCAAACTCAATGACATGAGGGTTTTTTTTTCATTCAAAAATGTGCAAACATTTTTAAAAAGCATGTTGGATTCTTATTCACCCTACTTATCATCTCACTTCTCTCTATAAGGCTAGTGGATGACTGAAATAAGAAAATACATATATGTTAGAGGATGTAATACATTTCAGCTATCAGTTTGAAGAATACATTTCAGTGACTATGAAATAATATGGCAAAAGGTAAATATCTGCTAAGGAGCAGGTATGTTACTCTTTCCTAAAAATTGTCCACTTTAATAAACTTATTTATCTGCAAAATCTGTCCCAAATGTCTTTAATTAGTTGATGCTTTCAAACCTAAAATTGATATCCAAGAGCAAACAAAAGGCTCCACATGATGCCCAATGAGGCCTTCAAGAACCTCTCTCAGAATTGTTACAGAATTGAACTTTTTAATCATGCAAACAAGGGAAGCAAGTTAGTTAATGTATTTATGAAATTTATAGCTGAAGAAACTATGTTTATTATATCTCATTAGTGGAAAACAAATTTAGATTTTTTTCTTAGTTTTCCAATGGCTGAAACAGGATAGTTGAATTACCACTTAGAAATCAAGAACGCAAAAAGGAATATGCTCCAGCCTTGTACTTCATGCATATCAGACTTTCTCAGCATACTTAAATAATCATTGTTGAAGCAAAGGCAGTTTTAAGATAAAGCACCTAGTTACTGCAATTCAATAACCAAAAGGCGAGGCAATTGCAATAACATCCATTTTCATTTTAATGATATATAGTGATATATAGTAATATCATTTTCTAGTGTGAAAACTGTTACTGTTTTCCTTGAATATATGTACTGAAAATTACTCTTCATAATTATCCATTGCCCCCTTGTTTATGATGACAAACAGTTGTCAATTAAGGCTTGCTGAAACTGCCCCAAAAAATCTTAAACCAAAAATTGGTTTAAAAAAAAAATTAACCCGGTTTCAAAAAGCAGTAATACCCAAACTGAGAAACCATAAACTATATGCAGGTATTATTTTAGGAATACAGGAATTCATATATATTTATCTGAAATCAGATATGATTATATGTGGCATACATTATACCAATATAACATTATACATTTTACCAATTCTCTCACTCTTAATATGGTTTTTCTACATGGACCAATGGATTTAGCTGAAATTTGGACACAATCAGCTAATCTTTTAAAGGATAATATGACAGTACATTAAATACTGGAAATGAGAAAAGAACAGGATGAGACACTCACCTTTCTACCATGTGTGTTTGATCTAAGGATAACCCATCGATGGCTGTGCATTCTGGACATTTGAATTTCTTTCTGGGTGTCACCTATATAAGGACAGTATAACTACAGACTTAACGATCAGGCATTAATCTGGCTACTAAAAATGCAATTTTTGAAATGCAATCTATATATTAAAGTGAAAATCAAATTCTTAAATATGGAGGAAAAATATATATTCATACCATTTTCTTAGCTGACTGCAAAGCTCAAAGTAGCCCAATTTTTTTAAAAAAAATATTGGAGGGGTTTTGCCTGCTGTAAGTGGAAAGTAGCAGTGATGACAAGTTCTTAATTCCTGTTTAATGACTGTTTTCTCACTGCCAAGGTTCCTGTATAAACACTATTTGTTCTTACAGCCATAAAAGTGATGAAATATAGTTTCCCATACTTCACCGTAACCTTAATCCAACAGACACACTTTGCTCATTTAATTGCTGATTGGCAAACACTGAGAGGCTCTCCCAACTGTACAACTTAGCAGTGTGTTAGCACAGTTTGGATTTCTCACAACAAACACACATGCTTTATCTTTTAAGGCTTTTCTCAAAACCCTAACCACTAGTTTGGGCAAAAGTTGATGGGCAGGCAGGAAAACAGACCTTGCTAACTGAAGAAATGCCTTGAGACCTCTAAATCTCATTCCAAGTTGTCACATCTCAAAATGACCTGAATGTGAGGTTCTAGGCCAAAAATGTATTGAAGCATATCAGGAAATTCATTCAGGGATAAAAGTTCATATAAAAACTGATCTTGCAATTAATGTTTTTGCAGTGAACAGTCTAATAAATCAGCTTTTGCAGCTGAAATAGACAGAGATGGATTGCTCCTTCACATTCCCCACCTCTCTTAAATCTTGTTTATTTTTTTTTTTAACTAAACTTAAATTTCTGCAATTACTAAAGAAACTAAGGAGTTCTGCAACTATCTGGTCACAGTGGTCACAAGCAATAGAGTATATTCATAAGCAAAAAATGTATGGATGTGGAGAGTTAAGTCTTTTACAAATAGATGGGATCATCTTCAAAATGGATGAGAAAAGATGCACAGAGCTCTAATAAGCTATGTTTGAGCTGTACATAATCATGAGATCTATGACTGCTATGACTCTATACATGATAGAACCTAAGGAACAATTGAATAAAACCTCACCTTAATAACTGCTTTCCCGGTTACGTTGGCCACTAGAAAATTCATGGCAATGTCTTCACAATTCATATGCGCATCCACCCAGTTTTTGATGTCCCCAGGCATTTTATATGTGTATAAGTAATTAAAATACTGAAGAATAAGAAAATAGCATAGAGATGAAATGTTTAGTTTTTATACCTGGCACTAATAAAACTTGATGTGAAATGAGTATCTAATGTACTAGTTTATCTAAAACATATTTTTAATGTGCCCTATTAGGTGTATTTCTATAGTTCCATCGAGTGGTATAGTAACATCACTGAGGTATACAATACCAAAGAATAAAACCAAATGAGGATGATGTTTTATGAGGATGATGGTAAGAGAACACCTAAACAAGTATTCCAAAGACACAGATCCCTTTTAATCAGGCGATGTGAGTAAGTACCGTATGGGGCAGATCTATGTGGCAATAAAAGATCTTTAACACTGCAAACTTTGTTATACTTTTGTTTATATTTGAACTTAGATTTTTTGTGGGAGACAAAGAGCTCCATTGATCAATTCCATTGAATCTTATCTACCACCAATTTGCCTTGACCATTAGTAGTTCAGATCCTTGTAGAAAGGTAGCATGAAATAAACCTGTACTCATTTGAACAACCCTGGTTCCTGATTTCTTGTGCCTGACAGCGGTCCCAATTATGCTCACTAGATGAGACTACCTGCACAAGTGGGAACCAAGAAAAATATAGTATTTGAATGTAGAAAGATGTTTAAGTATTTTATCAAAACACAATTACTGATCTTTATATATCACATGTCCATATATCATGATTATATTTCAGATGTCCAAGAACATATAAAGATCAATGCCACATTTTTCTATAAACCCTTATTTCCCACTTTTTGAATATAAGGATTCTTTTCCCATGACAACCTTAACAACTTTAAGATGTATCAATATCAACTCCCAGAATTATCCAGCTACAATTCTGGGGTTGAAGTCCATACAGCTTAAAATTGTTGAGGTAAAAATACTGTCCTAGTCAACGCTAAGTGAGTTCATAATTTCAGCTTCCCATCTGTTTTTGGAATCAGCTCTTTACCTTGTGATAAAAGGCTGCCCCTGTTAGCACCATTGAGACTTCATTGGTCCACTCTGATTCATACTTCCATTTACTTGTTTCATGGTCCCATAAATGCAGGCGGCCAGGATAGCCAACTAATCTGTCAGGGAACTCTCTCCACACCTGCAGAATATAGTAAGTGAATCAATATATTTTAGTAACACAAAAACATTACAAGAACAAGTTAAGACTGAATATATATGATAGAGAGTGTTGGAGCAGAAGCAAGACATGACTGAATGTATTGCCAATGTAGTTAGCAATAACAATAGCACTTAGAATTTTATACCGCTTTACAGTGCTTTACAGCCTTTCTAAGCAGTTAGCATATTTTCCCCAACAATGTGGGTCCTCATTTTACCACCTCAGAAGGATGGAAGGTTGAGTCAACCTTGAGCCTGGTAAGATCTGAACTGCCAAATTGCAGGCAGCCGGCAGTCAGCAGCAGTGCTCTACATGGGGCTGCCCTTGAAGAGTATTCGGCGACTTCAGCTAGTCCAGAATGTGGCCGCGCGAGCGATTGTGGGTGCACCTCGCTTCACCCACATAACACCTATCCTCCGCGAGCTGCACTGGCTACCGGTCGATCTCCGGGTACGCTTCAAGGTGCTACTTGTCACCTACAAAGCCCTTCATGGTAGTGGATCTGGGTACTTGAGAGACCACCTACTGCCAATTACCTCCACCCGACCAATTAGATCCCATAGATTAGGCCTCCTCCGAGTCCCATCTGCCGGTCAATGTCGACTGGCAACTATGCGGAGGAGAGCCTTCTCGGTGGCAGCTCCGACCCTATGGAACGATCTCCCCGTGGAGATTCATACCCTCACCACCCTCCAGACCTTCCGCACAGCCCTTAAAATCTGGCTATCCTGTCAGGCCTGGGATTAAAGACTGTAACCCACCCGAATGGTATGAATGTTGTGCTTTTAATGATGTACTGTCTTATGTGTTAATTGTTTGTTTCCCTCCCTTTTCGAGTTGTAAGCCGCCCTGAGTCCCCCCAGGGAAAAGGGCGGCATATAAATAAATTACTCAATTACTCAAAGTAGCCTGCAGTACTGCACTCTAACCACTGCACCACTGAGGCTCAGTTAACACAGATAGCATCTCTTTCTCTACCATATACCCATCAGTGGTAGAATTAAAAAATGTTTACTACCCATTCTGTGGGCATGACATGGCTTGGTGGGTGTGGCTTGGTGGGTGTGTCGGGGAAGGATACTATAAAATTTCCATTCCCATCCCACTCCAGGAAAAGGATAGTGCAAAATCCCCATTCCCTCCCGATCAGCTGGGAGGCAGAGAATAGATGGGGGCAGTGGGCAGTCAGCGGTGACATTTACCAGTTCTCCAAACTACTCAAAATTTCTGCTACTGGTTCTCCAGAACTGGTCAGAACCTGCTGAATACCACCTCTGATACCACCTATCTGATTTATACTGTTCTTGGAGAAAGTATCTTAGGAATGACTCTGTTTTTTTCATAGAGCAATGATCCACAAGCTCTTGTTTTTTGATTTTCTGCTCTTGTACAAAAGGGAAACGTGTCTCCACAACTGTGGCAATGTATTTATTTACTAATTTATTTGATAAATTTATATAGCTGCCCATCTCACAAATGTGATTCAGGGCCGTGGACAAAGTTAGAAAAGAAATAACAAAAACAACAAATAATATAAAAATACAACAAAAAACATTAAAAACCTTTTCAATATTAAAAGTACAGGTAGTCCTCAACTTACAAGTTTGTTTAGTGACCATTTGAAAAAAGTGACCTATGACCATTTTTCACACTTATGACCGTTGCAACATCCCCATGGTCATGTGATTTACATTCATATGCTTAATAACTGGCTCATATTTATGACGGTTGCAGTGTCTCAGGGTCATGTGACCATCTTTTGCGACCTTCTGACAAGCCAAGTCAATGGGGAAGCCAGATTCACTTAACAACCAGATTACTGATTTAACATCTGCAGTTATTCACTGAACAAATGTAGCAAGAAACATCGTAAAATGGGACAACACACACTTAACAATTTTCTCCCTCAGCAACAAAAATTCTGGGCTCAATTGTAGTTGTAGATTGAGGACTACCTGTAGTAAAACCATTGAATCTAGAAAGCTTAATTCCCCAAAGAGATCAGAATGCAACAGGTTCAGCAGAAGCAGTTTTAAGCAGGGAAGGAAGGAGAGAGGAAAGAAAAAGCCATATGCGTCATCAGTAGCTATGGAAAAGTTGGCAAAGGAGTATCACTTAAGGGATTACAGAAACTTTTCATCCAGTAGAGCCAAGGGCATCTCTGACTCAACCCTGACTGCCTTGCAATAGTCCTTATTATAAGAAACTGATCTACTCTAGGAATTATTGGGGCTTTGATAATTATGATTATGTGCCATCAAACCAATGTAAACTCTTAGCAACCACATGAATGAGTTTCTCTAGGATAAAATTGGGGCCATTTGGTGGTCATAATTCCTTTCACTAACTGGTAGGATGGCATCTGTTCCCTGTCCTACTTTCTAGCAGTCTGGGAGCTAGGATTGCTGCCTGGGCAGTATACAAAGGCAGGCAACTTGCTTTTCAAAGCATCAAGCTAGCATGTCCAACGTGGAGAAAGATTAATGGACATAGACATCAAAAACACCAATTATCAAAGTTACATTTTGATAACAAATCGAAGATCAATAAATTGATATACTGCTTTCAGGAAAAAAGCCATTTCAATCACCAGTTTTACACAGGGCATTAAGATTTTTCTTAAAGAGTAATTTCCAGACTTCAAACTGCAAAATCTGGTTGACAGCAATACTAGATTCATTCTCTTACTTTAAAAATTGTAAGTATTTCAATATGTGCTTCATTGTTTTTGCACATTTCCTTTTACCTTCTTGTGAAGTAAAACAAAAATTGCTGGTGATTGGCAGAAATGTTGCATAGTCCTAACTGCTTAAGAGCCAAATGCATTATCTTCTATCAACACAACTCTGAGAAGTGTCTTTTTCCATCACGCAAAACTTCCACTTAAAATCACAGAGCTATAAATATGCTTCTGCATCTTTAAACAAAGGCTGTGGTGCTCTTATTTCAGTAGTTTTGCACTACGCAATAAATTATTAAGAATCCTAATAGTTCACTCTTAACAAGTAAAAAATGTCTGACACTTTGAGTGTTACTTTAATTTTTATGGCTGAAAGTGTACAGAGATCAAAGCGTTCCCTTCTTTTCTTCTTTTTTATAAGTAAGCTTGATCGATAGAGCCAGACATGTCTGTGCTGATACAAAGTTCAACCACATGTTTTAAAATAGGGTCTGGAGAATAAGGAGGGGAAGAACTTTACCAATATTCAATTCCAAATATTTTCCCTGAATGAAGAACCCCACCCCACCCCACCCCAAAAAAGAAATCCTCCTTGTAACATTACAGGCTGCTACCGTTCTTACACATTTCCTTTGTAAAAAAAAAAACAACCTCTAAGAAATGCATTAGACACTTTCATGGTGAAATATATAAACAGATAAATAAATTACTATCAGCTGAGGACAAGTTAAACATCTGGCAGCCAGCTCAGACCTGTCAAACAGGTCAAAGGCACTCTGGTCTGAGAAAGATTGATCTGCAGTCACTGATTTGTAGATTGAAGGTAGAAAGTACATTTATACATGTTTCTTTTATACTTTTCTAGAGAGCACACTTTATCCTTACTATTGAAAAAACACCCTCTGTTATATTGGCATTTGATATTTTCAATCACATTGCTGGAATTTTGCATCTATCCAGATTTGTTTTATGAAGTTATTTGAAATGCTTTCTGTATATTATTGCCTTAGAGAGCAAAACTTTTATAAACTGGAATTCATTATTTTCAAAAACAGCTTCTGTAAGAGGCACCACTCAAATAGAAGAAACTGCATCCAAGGGGCATCAAGTTCATGCAAGGATTATCCAGATTGTTAAGCATTTGCACAATTTAAGCATCTGGACAACACACTTCAGACAAAATAGGTGAAAAGGTCCCGGAAGTTCAAGTGCAAGGCTTGGAACCGAAGTTCACTAATTCAGTTGATGAATTATTGTAATACCTGGAAAGGTAATTTAACGTTCTCAATATAAGCCAGACCAATGCCTATTACTACGCTCTCTTAATGTACAAGTGGTTTATTCAAATTAAATCACTGTACATTTAAAATAGCCATATCATTGAAATATCTTATTCCCTTTTAAAATAAATTATTATTTAGGTAGCTAGTTAGCTACTAGAGTTTGTGTGTGTGAGAGACACACAATGTGTGAGAGAGAAAGACAGAGAGAGCTTGATGAAATATAGACATACCAACTTGCGTCAAACAAAGGCAACCTAAACACAGTATACAATGCCCGTACAATAAGGATATGAGCATAATAAATGTAGAGAAAAATTCCTTATTATTATAGGTTGTCTTGATCTATAACTGTTCATTCAATGACTTTTCAAAATTATGGAAGAACTTAACGAAGGTACTTATGACTGGTCCCCAAAGTTACAATCATTCTAGTGTCCTACAGTCACATGATCAAAATCCAGACATTGGCAGCCTGCCCACACTTAGGACTACAGGAGTACTTCAACTCTCCCCACTCTGCTTTTCTTCCCCTCTCTTCATGCCCTTCTGGGCCCACTCACCTCCACTGCCCCTGGCCTCTTAACTGACCATGTCATCTTCTGGCTTTCACTGCCTACTAAGCATGCCCAGCCTGGCCCTTTGCAAAAGCAGTTGCTGGCTACACAAGGCTCCCTTCCCTAAACCGTGCATGGTGGTTTCAGAGGTCGTTTCATGTCACCAGCAGCAGCCTTGCCAAGGACCAAGTTGGGCATGTCTCACCACTAGCAAGAGCAAGAAGATACTGAAGGTTAGCTGAGGTGGTGCAGTGCAAGATGGCAGGTCCCTCCGAGTGCAGAATTTAGTTCTATGAATTTATGCCACATAAAATTAGCAGCCTTCTTACCTCATAGCCAAACTGCAGCTCATCCGAGGTCAACATGATGATATCATCATCAATGGCTAACACAGCCTCTGTTTCAATCTCAGCATAGGGGAAGAATCGATTACTCAGTTTATTTTCTGTGGTTCGTACAACTGTTAATGGAACTCGAACTTTAGGCCAAACAGTTTCTGCAAAATAAAAATCAGAAGTAGTTTCTTTGCATTCCTATGTTTAGCTGAAATCATTAACATAACTCTCTCCAAATCAAGTCCTTTTATTCAATGCTGATACTGGGGAGTGACTAGAACTAGGGCTACCATGTCTGGGTTGCAAAAACCTGGGCAATCACTAGATGGCAACAAAGAGATTGTTGCACCCGTATAAGTCATGAGTTCTATAATCAGGGTATCCTCATCAGAAGAACCCAGCAGCATTTGAACTGAAGTTTCTAGATAGTCATAAATTGAGTCATACACCAAGTAAGATGCAATTCATTAAAAATGAAATTTCAACGTATGTTCTTCTGATTTCAGAATGGCTTCACGCTTAGGGTACACATGACCGCACAATTCTTTGGTAATGTAGCAGATTGTCAATAGATGATGAATGAAGCTATTCTAGAAATCTCTCTTTCCAAATGTTAAAAGTATGCTTCAAGAATGAAGGACATTTTCCTATTCAATTCAATTTGAGTTCTGTACCGTCTCAGTCATATCTGTTCAGTGAGTATGAGAGAATGGGGAGCAGCAAGAAAACATGCCACACAAATTGATGACTACTTGCATAGTAACACTGGTTTATAGACTAAAATCTTCAACACAAATCAACAAAAGGTGCATCCTATACTGGGCTAACACTGATTTATGGAACATGAAGACCCTACCCCAAATAAGATTTTTTGCTATACCACTTCACATTTGGATATGAAAATGTGAATGTCATTCTAAGTAACGACTGAAACTAGCTTTAGGTAAAGTTGGCAGAGGTCACAGCTTACCATTATATGAACATATATGTATAGAACAATCTAAGCTCCATCATGAAAGAAATGCTGGCAAAAACAGCATGGTAGTATATCCATGCTTGCTGCTAGGAAAATTATAGTTCTATAACGTACATAGAGTTCCCTTAATAAGCATATAATGTTCTACACACTTCTGATGTTGGCATCCAAACATAATACCGGAGACAGCTTCCTTAGGAAAACTGTATCATTTTCCAAACCACACTTAAAAACTATGTAAAGAAAGTTTACCTTGGAAGAATTTGGAGGGCTTTTTGGCTTGGTAACAAAAAAAGTAAAATCTACAGAGTGAAAAGGTTTGGAAATATCATTTCAGTTTCCTACTCCACCTACTTTTGTAGGTAGCCCCTAGAAAATTGCTTTTAAAAAATGTTTAATACTGTCAGTGAGGTCTTAGTCCAATTTTTAAGGTTTATTTTATTTTTTATTTAAAACATTTCTATAGCTGCCCATATATGTCAAACTCTGGCTAGTTCCCAATCAACAACTAAAACATCAGTAACAATAGCATAATACATACAGTCATTAAAAACATTTATTATTTATTTATTAAATGTATATGCTACCTGTCTCCCCTACAAGGTAACTCATAAATATTAAAGGAACCCGTTTGGTCTAGTGGTTAAGGCACCAGGCTATGAAATAGAAGTCCTAGTCCTGCCTTAGCCATGAAAGTTGACGTGGTGTCTCTGGGGCAGTCATTCTCTCTCTCAGCCCAACTCCCCTCACAAGATTGCTGCTGTGGGAAAAATATGAGAAGGAAGATGTGTCGGATATGTTCGCCACCTTGAGTTATTTGTAAAACAATAATGAATGGATACAAATAACTAAATTAAAAAGTGCCACCAAAGTTATACCTCCAACATCTTCCTTAAATTCTCTCATCCACGTCATTCTCTGCCAGTGCTTGGGGAGGGGGAGGGGGGAGAGCCAGATATTAAGTGCTTTTTAGATGGCTAGCATGGTAGTGGACTACCAAATTTCAAGGTAAAGGGTATTCCACAAGGCTGCCACAGTAAAGACTCCTTCTTAGATCTCAATCTCAAGACAAAGTTTTGTATATGGAATTTAATTTACTATCACTGATATTATTTTCAATAGAAACTCCCCTATTTGCTATATAAAGGAATATCAATCAGAATGGAAAAATATAGGTAGTTCTACAACCATTTGTTTAGTAAACGTTCGAGGTTACAAGGACAGTGAAAAATAGTCACTTATGATCATTTTTGACACTTATGATTGTTTTAGCATCCCTGTGGTCACGTGATCAAAATTCAGATGTTTGGCAACTGGCATGTATTCATGATGGTTGCAGTATCCAGGGTTATATAGATTACCTTTTGCAAATTTCAATGAAAGTCAATGGAGAAGCCAGATTCACTTAACAACATGTTACTAACAATTGCAGTGATTCACTTAACAACTGGGGCAAAAAAGATCGTAAAATGGGACAAAACTCACTTAATAACTGTTTTACTTAGCAATGGAAAATTTGGGCTCAATTGTGATTATAAGTTGATTATACTGCGAACTCTGGGCCAGAAAATTATAAACTAAGAAGGAGGCACAGACACAATTAAGTTTACCCCCTGCAATATTCCTAAATTCACATGCAAATACCACACTGGAAGGAACTTTATCTCTTGGAAAGGCCTGACTGAATGCACAATTTGGTCATTCTCTAGGATTTCGTACTATCAGTAGAGGCAAAGATGAACTTCTATCAGCTTTGGCTATATGTCGAAAAAGCAAAACTAATCATAGTTATTTCTGTATTTATTATACTCAGTTTAGATTTATATGGTAGTGTCTGTAAACATGATTCAGAAGTTCTGTTTGATACCAAACACAAGTGCCTATTTCTTGTGTATCTAAGTAGTACATAACATCTATTCTGAACTGGCTACATGAGATGGTAATACATTTTCTGGATTGCATTTAAGAATTTTGGTGATTATATTTAAAGATTTAGAATCAGGTTATCTGAAAAACTACTTACACTTATATGAAATTGCCTGAGTTCTGAGAAGCCCAGAATTATATGCCTTTTTATAAGAAAAAAAACACACAAGATCATGAACCTAACAGGCTCAAAATGTCTTTAAACTGTTCTCCATCTATTCTAATGAACACTATCATTAGTTTTTTTACTTTGCCTACAGTTTGCACATATATTTTTACTATATATCTTGATTATAATTAAGCAGTAATAACACAGAAAGTGTTCTGTTTACAGAGATACAGCAGCCTTATAATAGTACTGTGAATAAGCTAAGAAACATTATTGCTTCTATGCATAGCAAAAATAATAATAATACAACAACAGAACAACAGAATCCAGATCTGATTTGCTCCAAGTCAGAAATATGTTCCTTATATAGCAATAGCCAGGATATCCTGCTTGGATACTCAACCAGGTTAACAGTCCCAGCTTTACTATTACCAATTAAAAGAAAATAGCCATAAAGTGCAGATACTACCGTAGGGAAATAAACAAGACCTTATCGTTGACAGCAGCGTGCATTACTAACTTCAAACTCATTCCTTGTCCTAATCCATCAGAAACTTCCTGGCTTTAATAGGCTATAAATGGTAGAGGCTTTGAAGTCCAAGGATTAAGAGCTACAAGAGACAGACCCAATGAAAGCCTTAGTGAAGTCAACTTCTGCTGTCCTACCAAAAAGCTAGGTGGAATGAACTGTATGCATTTGAATTAAAACAAATTAAATTAAATCCTTCAATGGCAGACCAAAAGATTCCACAAGCTATCCAAGTGTTAAAAATACTCAGATGAAGGGGGTAATTGGCGGTCACATAAGAAAGTTATTAAAATATATACCTATAGATAACCAAATCTCTGTAAGAAGCAAACCTATGACCTTCAAAGCAATTACTTCTCACACCAACAAATTCTGATTTTTCATCAGCAGCTAACTAATGGCTATTCTAAGAATTATCGTGATGGGAAATATTTTCAACATAGTAAAAATTTTATTTTAAAAACAACCATGTTGCTATTAGTTATTGTAGACACATTGCAAGTTCAGCTACTTAAATATAAGCACACAGCAGTAAAGAAGCCATAGTAAGAAGCCACTAAAATGCTTCCAACTTTCCAACCTATGTTTGGGATGGTGGTTTTTTTAAAATCATTTTCGCCTATCAGTGATATGGAAACAGCCTAGTTGAGAAAACCTGAGGATTTATAGGTTGTTTATTTATATTTTTAAAAGTCTGTATAACTCACATGTAGTATGCAAAGGGGATATAAGAAAGAAATCAGCAACATAGTAAATAACTGTTAAATCAGGAATACAAATAGCAATCACCACAAAGCTATTCTACAAGGCTTTAAAAACCAATTGCTAGAAGCGAGACACATAAAAACATTTTAGCCTGGTGCCTAAAACAAATCAATGTGGCGTCTGGCAAATATTCGTCAAGAAAACATTCCATCCCCACAAAACAGCAACTAAAAAATATGGTAAACCAATAGGACAGCAGGTTCTGTGCGTCCGCCCCCCTCCCAATGCTTTAGAAAAGATCAAAATTCTCAGAAAGTAGGCAGGTTTTTATCTATATGTAGAGCTGTCCAGTGAGCATGGCTTGGAAAAATGTTCCAGTCAGAACACTGTCTGATAGATATTGAACTCAATTCACAAGAAAGTCTTCTGACTAAGACAACTATCAGGTAAAATTGAGACAGCAAGAATTATTTGTTCCTTAGAAGCTTTAACAATAAGCACTCATGATACAAACAAAGATCAGGAGTGACCCAATGACACTGGTTATTCTACCAAACTTTTCAGGTATGTATTGGACTTACCTTCTGGTGGAACTTTATTTTGATTGTTCCAAACAACTAACAATTTGGAAAGACTTGGAACCTTTGAAACTTCAGTGATCACTCGAAAGAGACTTTCAACACGATCATATGTCAAGACAATAGCAGTGAAGCCTTGTGACTGAGGTGGGATCAATGGGAGAAACAGTGGATTGCTTACACTGCTCCATTTCTAGAAAATAAAACATAGAAAATTAAAATAAAATCAGATTAATTATAATAGAAAAAAAATTCAAAACCGGGACACAAAGGAGAGCATTTTAATGAATATCTTAATTGAGCCAAACAACAAATCAAACAAATCAAAGAAACATGTCTTTCAACAGCTATTGTTACAACAGGCAGGAGACCATTAAACATTACTTTTTATATATATTTTAGTTCATGAACAAACCATTAAGTATATTTAAATAAGCTGGAAAATGCTAAAAGATGAGTGGAAGACACACTAGAGGGTTTTAAAGTTTAGCTACTTTGGATGGCTTCTGTCCAACACCTCTCTTCTAAAATGGCTGCTATATTAACTATACTCTGTATATTAACTAAAATTAGGTCAATAAGAAGCTGGATGCCACAATTTTGGAAGAACATGAAATAAAGAGAGGCAATTTCATAAACCTGACAAAAAGTAGGCCCCAATAAAAGGCAAAGACTTTCTTTGTCCTACATAGAAGAAAAATATTAACTTAACAAAAATAGACTTGTTTCGTTGTTCTAAATATTAACTACTTAAGAAGTAAAAGAACACAAGAAGATACATAAAAGTTGACACTTATTTAGTGTCCTTTGGCTTCATCAAGAATAATCTCCAAATACTTTAAAGGTTAATTTTTCAGTCCCAGCCAATATAACTAAACACAGGATACAGACGCCATTAGCACAATAACATAGAATTACAGAAGACATTTATGAATATCTTTCCATTCCTAGTTACTATACTGGTATGATGAAAGACAAAAATAATAGCTTAATATAAGTACAGAAAAAGCAGCTATATTAATCATTGAACCTGGACAATAAAAACAATAGGGAAACTGTCGCTGCCCAAAAAGATTTTTCACTTTTTAAAGTCACAATTGTCCAAAATACTATAACATATATATCTAAAAGATCTGGGCAAATAAATTTCTTTGCGTAACATATGAGATCATCTTAAATTTCAGTTCCATGTTAAAACCCTCAAAGTACATGGGATTATACTCCAAAGTGCATGACAATGTCCATATGTGAAGAGGATGAAGAATACATACAAACTGTATTGTTAGAAAATTGCAGTGATTTGAACAGTATAGTGCTATCTGTCTTAAGACCAATAGGAAAGTGGTACACTGTAAAAATCTTTGTATTTCCTCTGAGTCCTCTTTTCCCCGTCTGTAATACTCTATACAGGAAGCCTTGTGTTTCTTTTTTAATGAAACAGCAATTATGCAACCCCTCTTTTTTAAATTCAGTAGAGTCTGAAAAGGAACATGCAATGTATTTTGCTGAATATGAATAAAAATGTCAAGAGAAGATGCCTCTCAGTATATGTTGACTCCTGGTAACTGTATCTATACTACATTGTTTTTCAGCGGCCCTATTGAAAGTTTTCAATTTCTCAGTCTAACCAAAAGCTGTATAATTACCCAGTGGTGCTTCATCCAAATTCTACCCAGAGCGGAAAGTACTTTGCTTCTAAGATCAGCCAAGGATAGACATGCTGCTACCTTCAGAGGCATAGGTGTGCATGTTGGCCCTTAAAAGTTGCGATGAAATAGCTTTGCCCAAATATAGTAAAACAATTTCCTTTAGAAGATAAATGACTAGATCCTCATTTTAAATGCTGATACGTGGTCCATATGATTGCAGCTGTGTGCAGAAGTCCATGGTTTATCCCTAGAACAGGATGCACTGAGGCTGGATTATCCATTTCCAGAAGTGTTTTCTTCCCAAACAGGAAGAGATTTGTGATGTTCTGGACATATGATTAAGGATTAAGAAGAATATCTTAAAAGTAAGGCTTGTTTGATGCAGGAAGATCAGTCTATGGGTTTTTTTATAATTGTTGGTGAGTACTTTTAAATAGAACTAAGCCACTCATCAGCTTTATAGTAACCAATTTTTGCATAAGCAAACTTGAACTGCCGAACTTCGAAGCCTCTATAATTCTCTATTCTTCTTTCCTCATAAAATCAACTATTAATTAAAAATGCCAAAGGCAATTAAAATAGATAGCAGAATCTAATGCTAACTTCCAGATGCTCTGGATTATGAATTACATCATACCTGACCACTGGCCTTGATGGCTGCAGTTTATGAGAAATGTAATCCAAAACATCTGGAGGGAAGCAGTGCCTATCTCAGGTTGCTATAATGCAGGGGTGTCAAACTCGCAGTGTCACGTGATGTATCATGAATTTTCCCCCCTTTGCTAAACCGGGCAGGGGCGGGGCCAGCGCATGACACATCCGCCCGCGAGTGACACCCCTGCGATACTGCAAACAAAAAAACAACGAAAACAACATAATAGAACTCTGATCTAGTACTTCACACTGATAAAGAAATAATCCAATCATACTATCACCTCAAAAGCTTCCTTAAATAGACCCACTGTTTATTTGGCAGTAGAATGAACTCAAAATACACTGCCCCACCCATGTTAACAGTTGCTTGGGTTGGATCATTTTCATAAGGAAACACGAGGAAATAACAGGAGCCAATTCTTAAGGCAACTCTGCAAGCCTTGCAAAAGATACAGCTGCTTTAACTATTTGAGAGAGAGAGGCACTTTTTTTTTGCAGGAATGCTCACTGAAAAATACATTTTGCACAGGCCTTGATGGGTTGTGGTATCATCTAGCTATTTTAAAAAAGGAAAAAAATCCTACAGAAATTGGGGGGGGGGCGAGTTAAAGAATACATTCAACTTTGTGACACCCAAGAGTGAACTCCTCAAAAATCAAGTTCCTTTATTTGAGAATAACATTTCAAAAGAACATTTAGGCACGGCAGAAGCACCATTAAGAGCCAACCCCCTGCTGCCTGCCTGAAAAGTGTGTCTACAGTCTGGGACCTCTTGACCTCTCCTTCTGCAGGAAATTGAGCAAATTCAAACTTCCATGATTTACTTGGGTCTTTTAAACTTCTGTTGAAGGAAGGCAAACAATGCAGGTGATTATCTCAACAGAAGCCTAATTAAATCACTATTATAGAAACAGGGCATGAAATTGATGGTGACATAAAGATAGTTCTTCGCAGAAATGGAAATGTGACAGCTACCATTTGTTTTGCGGATATCCAGTCCTTGAAGAGACCCAATTGAATGTTCATCTAACTTTCCCACTAAAGCAAATGGCGTTCATGATGTAATCATCCATCACTTTCTTTGACAAAGTGCTGACACTCAGCTATGGCTGAGGCAATCCTATCCCATTCCCCCATCAGCTGGCTGATATTCATTACATGAGCCGCAGTAACTGAAGACTGATAGACCTCTTATTGTGAATCAGTTTGTGCATAAGCCATAACAAGTTGCAAGTGTCAACCCTGCAAAAATGATCTCACATTCCTGCCTGTTTGATAGTATCTCTTTTCTGCCAACAGCAAAGGAAGCCAAAGCTCTAGAATCAGAACATGAGGCTGAGAAATCTGATTATTTTTTTAGAGCCGTGGTGGCGCAGTGGGTAGAGTGCAGTACTGCAGGCCACTTCAGCTGACTGCTAGATCAGCAGGTCAGCGGTTCAAATCTCACCGGCTCAGGGTTGACTCAGCCTTCCATCCTTCCGAGGTGGGTAAAATGAGGACCCAGATTGTTGGGGGCAATATGCTGACTCTCTGTAAACCGCTTAGAGAGGCCTGAAAGGCCTATGAAGCGGTATATAAAAATCTGCTATTGCTATTGCTATTGATTATTTTTTTTGAGGGTGGATGAAATTAAAAGAAAAAGGTACAGCTCCACAAGAAACAACCTATGGCACATTTCCATAAATTTGCCATTTAGCAATAATTTAGTTTGTTTAAGATCTGATGAAACTTATTTTTTCTCTTTTAACTGCAGGCAAACTGAATCTATTTAAACACCAGTAAGGGAATTAGTACTATTTCCTTTCTGAAAAATAACAGATTGGAGCTGATTCAAGGAAAAGAGAAAAGCCTATCAGCAAGAAAAAAGAAAACAAGAATTATGTAGGACTATAATGTGGCATATAATAAGCTAATTTCTTCTGAAAATACCAATGTAATTTTTCTGATATAAACAGCTTAACCATAATAATTGAAGTATTTAAGTTTACCACAATGATACATAATGATCCTAACGTGGAAATTGCCTGATACATAACAGAAATATCACAGGTAAAATAAAATCTTATGCAATTAAAAAGACCCATTTGAGTTTATTACTGGCCATCTTCTTCTTAAAAGTCATCATTTTAACTATCAACTTAAGTCCTTGGGTTTCAATGGCAATTGGGCCCAGATCACTGCATCACTAAGTGATGTGGTTGTAAAGCATGATATCAATCCTGGCAAACCCAATTGCCATTGTAACCCCAGAACTATGCAAGTTGTTAGGTGGGAAGAGGCGGGAGTCCCAGAGGGTTGAGTGGGTGCCATGGCAAGCACTACAGAATGTGGTTGCGTGCATGATACGGCGGGAGGGAACTGATTTTGTTTGTGGGAAGCCAGCAGGGAAGATCACAAATATTGATCATGTAAGTATGAGCTGGTTGCCAAGTTCCTGAGTCACAATCACATGACCATGGAGTGCTGGTCCTAATTCAACACATTGTAACTTTGAATAATAACTTAATGAGTGGTCATAATTCAAGACTGTCTGTACCGCTTGTACTTCATGTATCAAAATCACATGTCCGATGTGAAAGCACTGCAAATCCAAAATTATGAACCAGAATTATTGAACAATGGGAATTCTTGTAGTTGCAATCCTAGCACATCTAAAGATCATTGAGTTAGGGGATGTTGGTGTCAAAAGAATATAAAATCTGGACCAGCTAGCAGAGATGAAGTGGGAAAAATGAATGTACCAGAAAATGAAGAAAGGATGAGAGAGGTATATGAAGAGAAATAGGAGGCATAGGAAAATTTAAAAGAAACTAAAAGTTAAAAGACAGTCAGTCACTTTGTTGTAGTGTTTAAGACACCAGAATAGAAACTGCATTGACTGTGAGTTCTAGTCCCACATTAGGCATCAAGCCATCTGGCTGATATTAGGTAAGACATCCTAGGAAGAAGATAATGGCAAACTCCTTCCAAAAATCTTGTCAAGAAAATTGCAGGGATTAGTCCAGGCAGTTGCCAGGAGTCAACACTGACCTCAAGGAACATTCAGTGCACATTTAAAAAAGGTTAAAAATAGGAACAGTAGAACAAAGTCAGAAGTCTTATTTAGATTTGCTCTTGCCTGCCCATGCAGTTACAGCCAATTTTTATGTTGTACATTGCAAAATAGTTTCCTTCAATCCAGATTTCACTAGCACTGTACAGATTGTACATCTGATTAGAATTTTAAGGGAAAAAAAGACAAAAATAGCATAACAAAATTAAGTGACCAATAAGAAAATTTTAATTTATATATGGTGATTACAAATGCTGTTCTTTCATTGGATGTTTCAAGTAAACATTTATCATGTTTCTTATCCACAACTGATCATGAAACATTGACAACTTTAACTTGCTTCAATTCTTCTGTTTGCTAATATCTAAAGTTTGCCATTTTAGAAAACAATTGATTCAATTGTCATATATTTTAATAAGCTCTAAAGCAGCGGTCACCAACTGGTAGTCTGTGGATCACTAGTGGTCGGTGAAAAAATTTTGGTGGTCCACAATGAATCCAAGTTGAAGAGTGCTCGGGGATGACCAATTGCCAGTCCTGTGACTAGAGCTCTGGAGTATGGGACTGGCGAGGCAGCTCATGGTGGGGCTGAAAATCTCCGCCCTAGAGGGTGGTATTTGCAACATGCAACTTTGCAGGGGGTGAAACATTCAAGGAGTAGCACGGCCATCGCCGGCCAGAATGAGGTTATGGTGTTGTTGTGGCAAGGGTGGTAGTGGTACAGGGGACCAAAACAATGGGTGTTGGCAACCCGCAGCTCTTTCGTCTCCTTGCTATGGCTCACTGTTCGCTGAACCCACCAGTGGCTGGCCCTGCCTTTCACCCTCTCCTCCCAGTCACTCCTCGCCTGGCCTAAAAAGGTAATGGGGAGATGGAGACTCGCTCCATATTCCACAGCAGAAGCGACGCACCCCTGTATTTGCTTTATCTCTTGCTGAGTCTTGCAGGCACTTCTTCCAGCCCTTGTTTGTGTTGCATGCACCTCAGCTGCTCGGGGAGATGCACAAGTTCCTCTCTGCCCTGAGACACTGGCCCGAGTGTCTCAGTGTTAAAGCCATTTCTCTCCGCCACCACGGTGGCGACACCATGGCCTGCCTACTGTTCTCGCAGCACCTTGTGCAGCATAGTTAAATTTAGTGTGCTTCACAATAGGAGAGACAGCGTCCCCTTCTCCTCTTGGAGCCCATTATGACAAGGAGCATTGGCCACTGCCGGGTCAGGCGAGTATCTTAGGGCACAGAGCAGGTTGTGCATCTCCCTGAGCAAACAAAGCACCAACAAAGGCCAGAAGAAGCACCCGCGAGACCCCGAGAGCACCGGAGAATCAGAATTTTATATCTATATCTATATCTATATCTATATCTATATCTGTATCTGTATCTGTATATGTATATATGTGTGTGTGTGTATATACATATATACATATACATATACATATATACATATACATATACATATACACATACACATACACACACACACACACACACACACATACACATATATGTATTAGAGAGAGAGACAAACAGTGATGAGAGAGAGAGAAATACCTGTTTCCCATAGAAAAGAAAATACCAGGAGCCACAAAACATGGGGAGGCATGGCTGGGGGGGGGGGAATGTGACTGGATGGGAGTGAGTGATGTCGAGTTGGCCATGCCCACCCAGGTTTTGTGGCTCCGGGTATTTTGTTTTCTGTGGCAAACGGGTCCAAATGGCTCTTTGATTGTTTAAGGTTGCAAAAACAGGTGGCCAAGCTAAGTGCCTGAAACACCCCATCCCATCAGTGGGAGTCCAGGTGGTTCAGCGAACGGCGTGCTGGATTCATATTAGTGCGGGATTTAAAAATATGATTTTTGTGGTCCCTGAGGTCCCCTGATAATCTGATTCACCTTCTTAGGAAGTATTTACCTGTGGACTCAGACTTCAGAACAGTCTAGCTCCAGTAACAAAACCATGTTATTATGTACTTTGATCATTTTCTGCTATACTCCAATACTTGACACAATTCAATTTTACACAACTTAATATATATTTTTATTTAGCAGGGGTTCATTTTTCTGTCTTGCAGCAGTTTTCTTTATGACAACAATGTACAAATTTAAGTTCATTAAATGCAGTGATTCTCCAGATGATTATTAAATGATGGGGCATAAACTAAAATTTATTCTACTAAAAATTATTCATAACATTGAGTTACACATTCTGTATATTAGCTCATAATATAAAATTTCCTAAGGATGAAAAAAACTGACATTCCAAGCCTGAAGGTTTGAAAGAATAACCATAGGCTCTGGTGACCAACTCAGATTGGATCCTGCAAGTTTATGTTTTAAAAGTTCTGATTTATTTAACGGTGATAATACTAATATCACATCAGTGCTTCAATCTACCAGGATACTGATTATTAGCCAAATCACATATAAATAAATAATATTGTTTCTATTGTTCTAGTTAAATTACAGTTAAATAAAAACTGGTTTTTATATATCTGACAAATGATTACATTGTCTTAATTTAATAAATTATACACTCATTTTATCGCTTTCTCTCTCTCTTTCTATCTATCTATATATAGAGAGGGGGGGGGGTGTCATGGAGAATAAAATACACTAATACTAATCCTACCATTTTAATACTGGTGAAAACCCTATCTCTTGCAAAGAAACAATGGAATGAAACATTTTTATTTAAAATATATGCTGTGTTTCATGGTCTCATTACCTCCCTGCAATTATTTCTCATTCTACCTTAACTCCTAGGTATATTAAAAGATTTTTCAGATGAAGGTTTGGAAAAGCAATTTTTGAAGAGAAAAGAAGGCACCTAGAAGCTAGATAATGTCTGATAAGATAGCTGGTTCTAACTTCATATTGAAAATGTGACATTGTATTTTGCAGACCAACTAATTGAATATCAGTAGAATTATTAATGATTGAGAAATGCCAATGGACTTGAATTATCAGATCAACAGACAATAAAAGCAGATTATATAAATAGAGCTTTGCCATCCCATTCTCAACATTACTTATTTAAAATGTTTGAACTCAAAAAGATTCCCTGACTTCCATTTTAGAAGCCCATTTCCAAATATATGTTCAGATTTTTTTAGAGTACTATTGTTTGCTTGTTTGAAAAATTTGTAAAAGAGGAAAGTTGATTTTCTACTGATAACAATACATACTGCCTACTGCATGTATTTCTAGGCAAACCGAGTTTACTTTCAAGAATCTAATTTTCTGTCATGCCTCTATATAACAACAACAAAAACAATTAAAATTATAAGTCAGGGGAAAGATGAACATAACAAGGTATTACACTAACCTTTAGGAAACTAAAACTCAATTCAAGATTAATTCATGTTTTTCATGTTGAACATCATAATATAAAAAACAAAATATTTATTCTAGAAGTTTTTGTTATAGAGAGGTTGAGCATATTAAAATTAATAAATAAATAATCTCACTTACAATTTCTGGGGGATCATTCCATTCTTCATATGATGTCGCAGCATATGGATAGATCCGGTCATTGATAATCTTAAGAGTTGCCATAGCAATAGCTTTCATTGATTGAAAGTAAGCTTCCCAGAACCACCTTGCCTGCAAAGAATAATTGATATTATGTCACTTTGGTTGTTTCCCAGATAGCAAATATTAATCATTTGTATACGGCTGACATGCATATAACCTATTAATATTTCCATGTTTCAATCTAAGCTACTGTTATTAAGCTCAATTTGTTTGAAATCAAACTAGATTTAGTCACAATAGCCACATTAAAGATAAAAAAGTAAACAATCTAAAATCTCAATTATCATTCAATTAGTTTAGTAGTTTATTTCAACATATCTATACTGCCTAACTCATATAATTCAAGATGCAATAACAACTTATAATCAATATGTTGACACATTATAGAAGCAACCGTGTACCATGTTCATTTCAAAAATGCATCAGAATAAGTTCAGAAATCTTAATTTGTAGGTATAACAGCTTATTGTTTTAGATGTAAGGTATGAAGCACCACAAGCAGACTTTATTGATCCACAATTGCTAAGGTTTGAGAAACATCTTGTGAAGTTTCTTTTGGATTAATCTGTTCCATCTTGTCTTGTATTATAAGGGGATTGACTTATCCTTCATCTCTTCTATGTATACAGGTAGTCCTTATTTAGTGTCTGATGTTGGGACTGGCAACTCCATTGCTAAGTAACATGGTCATAACATGAAATGTGTCCAATTTACAACACCACTTCATCAGTTCCGGTTGGGGGTCATTAAGTGAATCTCCCATGGTGATTAAGTATGATGTCATATGTCCACAACTTGTAAGTAGCTTCCCAACTTACTTTGCTTCTGGAAGCCATCTATCAAGGTCACAACTGGCAATCGCACAACTGTTGGACACTACAACTATCATTAATGCCAAGTGCAAGAATTGTGACATGACTGTGAGGACATTGAGACACCTGCAACTTTGAGAGACAGTTGTATGCCTCCTTTTCAGCACTGCTGCAATTTTGAGTGGTCGCAGAAAAAGTGGTTGATACAATCAGTGGTTTTATTACAAAACTTTCAGAAGCATGTTATAATGCTTACAAAGTACAAATTGGAAGAGGGGGGTTAAAATCTCTGGATGCGATCTTTAATTCAACTATAACTAGGATCAATATTAGTTTAAGATATCCATAGATTTGGACAAACTGCATGGAATGGTCAATTGTCCTCTGGAACTGTCCCATTCTAATTTATAACTGCTAGTCACACTTTATATAAAACAGGAAACTTCCTTGTTTAAAGGAAGTGATTCTTAAAATAGTGAAACTATTTTATGGTGTCTCTTGAGACTCTATTTAATACTAAAGTTTTTCCATAGTTACTTAAAAGCACTGGAGGAGCTGGGTGCTATTTGTATACTAATGACAATTTGTCATTAATGACAAATTAGTCTATTCTTATAAGTTCACCCTCTTCCAGGAAAAGCAGATAAACAGTTCCAGGCTGCTTCTGAACTTGAATCTCTTTGTGTTTTCCAAATTAAGGCAAGCAGCATAGCATGTTTAGCTTGGCTGATATTAATGGAATCATCTCTTAAGCGCCAAATAGTTTCCCCAGGTAGTTTTGTGGAGATGTTGAACAGTTTTGGAAGCAGGATAGCAGCCTAAATATTAGATGTCAGCACTGCTTTCAGATTCTAATAAAGCAGGAGCTGTTAATGAATATTCCGCCCACTGAAGTTTGATATGAGGTGGTCTTTGTGCTCTCTGAACCTGCTTGTTTTCTTGCAGATGTTATCCTCACTAGGTAACATTTCAACACTGAGCTACAAATATTCTCCTTTACTGATGAAGTTTGCTATTTCATACTATATTGACATAAACAATGAACTGTATGTTAATATTGGACAGTGACAAGATATTCTAAGAGGCTATGCAAACCTATAGACTGTCAGACCAAAACATTTCTCACTGAAAGAAGCATCAGCAGAAACCTATCTACTTAATGTGACATTTATTGAGGCAAATTGTTACATTCTTTAACTATATGCAAAATCTATTACAAGTATTTCATTTCAGAATAAGGAGCATCAGGTTATACCACAGTGTATCTCCAAAATACATGAATATGCCATATTGCACCAATGACAGATGTTCAAGTTAGCAAATCTAAATCAGCAAATATTAAGTTGCAAAAAACAGCAAAATTAAATAGAAACATTAAGCACATGGAAGCTATGTTTAGTCTGGAAAAATCTTTGTTTTTCCTTTAATCACTTACAACTTCTAACTGGGAAGAAAATAAAATGTTAAGAGAAAAGAAGACGATGGCCTTGTGAAAGGGCAGTAAAGTTAACTGTCTAAGCTAAAATGTCAGGCGCCATGGTGTTGTAACATTTTGCCCCACTGCAAGAGTCAAGTGTTTCCAGAGTGACACACTTCACACAGTTTATGAGGCCTTGAAGTATTGCTATTTTCATGTTGACAGACATTGTTTTTAAAGCTTTGCTTTTTAAAATAAGTTACAGAGTACTCGTATATATTTTATTACCTTTAGCTCAGGTAGTTCTAGCAGAATTGCACTTCGTCCAATTTTTTAAATTAGTTTTGCCTTTAATTTAAGTTTCAGGTCTTGCAAAGAACGTGCTGAATTTAAACTTTTGCTTCTTATTTTTCTAGCCATGAAATTATCAACTTCCCTTCTGCCATTAACAGCATGTTAGTACCCAATATTTAAACAATCTAAATACTATTAAATACATTCTCAAACTTGAATTAGGTGTGCTGAGTATAAATCTTCCAGATTAATATTTTTGGATGACTTTTTAGTTTGTCTATGCAGGCTTTGGAATCAATTAAATGTTTAAATTGACTACTTTGAAATAATTAGACCAGATACATGATGAAAGATAAAGCTCTCTATTATTGACTTTAAACATAAATACAAAGAAGTTCTATACAGATGTATCTAAAAGAAAAAAATTATTCTCAGCTTCGAAACCAACCAAATATACCACTTCTGTAAAGAATTTAACACAACAGTCCCCTAAATAAATTTTTTTTTTTTAAAATCTACCAGTCTTCTTTTCACATGATTCTAATGGCCAGATGTTGCTCATCTCATTTTCATGTGGATAAAGTTGAACAACAACTGGGCATTAAAACTATTCTTAAGGCCTTTCAATTTTAAGTATATTAAACAGTACTGTTGCCAATATTTGACAAGTTTACATACCAAGCTTACTCTAGTACAGAATTCATTATTGCAATGTATTTAATATAGATCATCTGATCTTAACATTAATTGGATGTAGAAAGCAAAGTCTATTATTTTCATTTCTTTTTCCGTTTCAAATTTACAAAGATCACAAAGTTCTTAGTTCAAAATCATTGTATGACCTTTCTAATATTTGTCATACGGGACCACTTTCTATGGCTTCTCCATGGATTGCTGAACTACATCTTGTTCACTAATATGACTCCCAGTGGTGACATTAAGAAGGAAAAATAAAATGCTTTATTACATGAATTTCACTAAAAATCAACAAACTCTGTTTTCTACTTTTTGCATTTTTATTCAAATGGATAACAATAAATAGGCATTATATAATATTGACCAGTTGTATTTGCTTGGGCATACAGCAATGTTAAGACTGATCCATATATTTATGTAAGGACATAAAGTCATTCGCAAATTTAAGACGTAAAAGAATAAGAATGTACACCTGAAAAATAAAAGAATATATCATCTTTCTTCTGAGGGATTTCCTGGTGATAATATAAAGGGCCCATCTTCTCTTTGCCCAATGCTTGTGCTTTCTTAATCATATAAACACTACATACGTACTACAGAAATAGAAAATATTGAGGAGTAATAAATGTATGGGGTTTTTTTGTTTCATTTCGTTTGTTTGTTTTACTGTTTTGTATTTTATTCTCTATGATAAAACAATTAATGATGATAATGATAGAACGACTGTGGCAAAGGAAGCATGGGTAGTACCAATAGTAATAGATGCCATGGGTGCAATCCCAAAACAACTGGAATACCACTTGAACACCATTGGCATTGACAAACTCACCATCAGTCAATTGCAGAAGGCTTTACTTGGAACAGAGCCCATCCTGCAACAATATCTGTAACACCGTCAAACATCCAGATTTGCCTATCCCAGCTCCTTGGTAAGCACTCAATAGGTGGAAAGAGATGCCAAACCCAGTCTGAACATCTGGCTGACTGTGTTGTTGCTGCTTCTGCTTCTGACTGTGTTGTTGTTATTGTTGTTATTATTCATTGCACAGTCAGACAGATGTTCAGACTGGGTTTGGCATTTTTGTCTACATATCAAGTCCTTACCAAGGACCTTGGAAGGCAAATCTGGAATTTTTGATGGTGTTACAGATATCGTTGCAGGATGGAAGCAGTTCCAAGTAAAGCAGCCTTCTGCAATTGACTGGTGGCGAATTTGTCAATGCCGATGGTGTTCAAGTGGTGCTCCAGTTGCTTTGGGACTGCACCCAAGGCACCTATTACTGTTAGTATTACCCTTGCTTGCTTTTGCCATAGTCTACTTCTCTTTGTAGGTCTTTGTATTTTGTTATTTTCTCCAGTTCTTTCTCTTCTATTCGCTGTCTCCAGGCACAGCCACATCCACTATCCAGACTTTTTTGTCTTTCTTATCGACAACTGTTAAGTCCAGGGTGTTATGCAGCAGGTGCCTGTCTGTCTGGATTCCAAAGTCCCAGAGCAATTTAACTTCTTCATTTTCTATGATCTTTTCTATTTTACAGTACCACCACCACCATCATTATTATTATTATTATTATTATTATTATTATTATTATTATTATTATTATTATTATTATTATTATACAATTGTATCACAGCGGCAAGTTGTTTTGCCGGATTTGGCATTGGTTACTAGCCGGGCCCCACCCAGGGGCCTAGGACGTTGTAACGTATGTTATCCAACTGCAGAATGCCTAAGTATTTGTAGGCTTCATTTTTGTTGCATTTAATTAGTTGGCCATTGGGCATTTCAATTCCCTCACATGCAGTGATTTTGCCCCTTTTTATGGATACAGTGGCGCATTTTTCCATGCCAAACTGCATTGAAATATCGGTGCTGAATAGTCGGACTGTGTTTGTCAATGATTGGATTTCTATTTCTGACTTTCCATAGAGTTTCAAATCATCCATATATAGTAAATGCGAAATTTTTTCAGCTTCTTTGGCTGTTTGGTAGCCTAATTTCATTTTTTTAAAGATTACTGATAGTGGGATCATTGCGATGATGAAGAGAAGAGGTGAAAGTGAATCACCCTGGAAAATTCCTCGCTTGATATTAACCATTCCGTAGATCTCATTCCCTACTGCCAACTCAGTTCTCCATTGTTTCATCACCTTTTCAGTAAAGGATGTAATATTTTTGCTAATGCCAGTTGTTTCTAAGCATTTTATGATCCAACTATGTGGCAGTGAGTCAAATGCCTTTTTGTAATCAATCCAGTCCATATTCAAGTTCATTTTTCTGTTCTTACAATTTTCTAATATCATTTTATCAATTAGGAGCTGATCTTTCGTGCCCCTGCTCCTTCTTTTGTTGCCCTTTTGCTCTACTGGCAAGATGTTGTTTGTTTCCAAATAATCCATCATGTTATCTGCAATAATGCCTGTGAGTAATTTGAAGGTTGTTGGCAAGCATGTTAGTGGTCTGTAGTTTTCAGGTGTTGTTCCTTTAGTTGCATCTTTCTGTATCAAGTATGTTTTTCCAGTTGTCAACCATTCATCAATTTTGCCCTTTTGTAAAATTTCATTCAGTTGCCTGGCCAATATTGCATGTAAACTGGTCAGATATTTGAGCCAGAAACCAAGTAATTGGTCCTTTCCAGGTGATGTCCAATTCTTTACCTTTTTTACTCGATTTTTGACCATCTCAGTTGTTATTTCTAATACTTGCATTTGTTTGTTGCCAATGCTTTTCTCAAAGTCATGTATCCACTTTGCTTCCTTATTGTAGTCCTTTGCATTTTCCCACAATTCTTTCCAGAATTCAACTGTGGCCTGCTTTTTTGGTTTTTCACTTTTGGTGTCACCATTCACATTAAGACGCCGTTGGTCTGATCGAAATTGCTGATTTTGTTTATATTGGATGATTCGTGCCTCATATCTTTCAATTTTTCTAGCTTTTGCTGTTATCTGCTGTTTTACAATCTCTACAGCTTCATTGATGTTTCTTGTATCAAATCTATATCTTCTGATTAGCCGATCTATGATTTTGTGGTTTTTAAGCCATTGCTCATGCATGTTCTTTAAGATACTAGCATCTGCCCTTAATTTTTTGACTTTTTGTTCTAATCGGATTTTCCACTTTGGCTTTGATGCTTTTTCTGTTGTGTGACTAGGTACTTTGATTTTAATGCCTAGTTCATTAGTGACTATTACAGCTGCGCTGTACATTAACTGGTTTGTTTCCAAGATGGATCCCGATTCAATTGTTGAAAACAATGCATTAACCATTTTCATGATAGGGGCCAAAATTTTCTTAGGCACAGTTTTTAGTGATGGTAAACGTTGCCTTTCCTCATTAAGCAGAAAATGCTCCATGATCTTATCCTTCAATTCTTTTTGTTTTTGAGTTAGTTCATCAGTTGGTTCAGTGATAACTGGTTCTAGTGGTGGTGGTATTATTTCCTCCCCGAGAGCTTCTTCTGGGAGTTCTACTATAATGTCTTTAGTTGTGTCTCGAATATCAGTTATTTCCGCTTGTGATATTGTTTTTTTTGGTTTTGCAATTTGCCTGAATTTCCTGAAGTTCAACTTCACTAAACACTTTATTCCGTATAATAAATCGCCTTTGATCTGCTAGTCGTTGTTCACTAACATTATTATTATTATTATTATTATTATTATTATTATTATTATTATTATTATTATTATACAATTGTATCACAGCGGCCAGTTGTTTCGCCGGATTTGGCATTGGTTACTAGTCGGGCCCCACCCAGGGGCCTAGGACGTCGTAACGTATTTTCATAATATGCGTGCAGATCCAAGCAGTGCGGCTTTTTACATTTGACTGATGGTGATTTTGTCAATTTTTAACTGTTTTAAATGTAATTCCAGTGCTTTTGGAATAGCACCCAGTGTGCCAATTACCACTGGAATTATCACTGCTGGTTTGTGCCATAGTCGTTGAATTTCGATTTTTAAGTCCTGGTATGTATATTGTTGTTGTTGTTGTTATTATTATTATTATTATTGTACAATTGTATCACAGCGGCCAGTTGTTTCGCCGGATTTGGCATTGGTTACTAGTCGGGCCCCACCCAGGGGCCTAGGACGTCGTAACGTATTTTCGTAATATGCGTGCAGATCCAAGCAGTGCGGCTTTTTGCATTTGACTGATGGTGATTTTGTCAATTTTTAACTGTTTTAAATGTAATTCCAGTGCTTTTGGAATAGCACCCAGTGTGCCAATTACCACTGGAATTACCACTGCTGGTTTGTGCCATAGTCGTTGAATTTCGATTTTTAAGTCCTGGTATCTTGCGATTTTTTCATGTTCCTTCTCAGCGACCCTGCTATCACCTGGTATTGCAATGTCTATGATTGTGACCTTATTTTTCTCAACCAGTGTGATGTCTGGTGTATTATGCGCCAGTATTTTGTCGGTTTGTATACGGAAATCCCACAAGATCTTGACCATCTGATTTTCTGTGACTTTTTCAGGCTGATGTTCCCACCAGTTTGTTGCTGTTTTAATATTATAATTTTTGCACAAATTCCAATGGATCATTTGTGCTACTGAATTGTGCCGCAATTTATAATCAGTCTGCGCGATTTTTTTACAGCAGCTGAGTATGTGATCAACAGTTTCGTCAGCTTCTTTGCAAAGTCTGCATTTGGCATCATCAGAGGATTTTTCAATTTTGGCCTTAATGGCATTTGTGCGGATAGCTTGTTCTTGCGCAGCCAGGATTAGTGACTCTGTTTCTTTCTTTAATGTACCTGTTTTTAACCATAACCAAGTTTGTTCACTGTCCACTTTATCTTTTATTTTTTCCAGAAATTGACCATAGCAATAGCAATAGCAATAGCAATAGCAATAATAGCAATAGCAATAGCAGTAGACTTATATACCGCTTCATAGGCCTTTCAGGCCTCTCTAAGCGGTTTACAGAGAGTCAGCATATTGCCCCCAACAATCTGGGTCCTCATTTTACCCACCTCGGAAGGATGGAAGGCTGAGTCAACCCTGAGCCGGTGAGATTTGAACCGTTGACCTGCTGATCTAGCAGTAGCCTGCAGTGCTGCATTTAACCACTGCGCCACCTTGGCTCCTAGCCAAGTGCTCCTAGCCAAGTGCTTTGCAGTACAGCACCATGCAGTGCTTTGTTCTGCCAACTCTCCATTCTTGATTTTATCACATCTTTTCTGTATTCTTGTTTTGTCTGTTGGGCCTTCAGTAGATTTTTGTTCTTTACTTCGATTAATAGATGTTCTTGACTTTCTTTTAAATAATCAGCCAGTGCATGTTTTTCTTCTTCAACTGTTTGCTTCACTTGTAATAATCCTCTGCCACCTGATTTTCGGGGCAGATATAGTCTATCAGTATCACCACGTGGATGTAAACTGTAGTGCATTGTCATTAGTTTCCTGGTTTTTCGGTCCAAAAGGTCCAAATCAGCTTGTGTCCAGTTAACTATGCCAGCTGTGTATCTTATAACTGGTATTGCCCAGGTATTTATGGCCTTGATTGTATTTCCACCATTCAATTTAGATTTCAAAATTTTCCTAACTCTGTTGGTGTACTCTCGTCTGACAATAGTTTTTACTTCTCCATGCTTGATGTTATCCAACTGCAGAATGCCTAAGTATTTGTAGGCTTCATTTTCTTTGCATTTAATTAGTTGGCCATTGGGCATTTCAATTCCCTCAGATGCAGTGATTTTGCCCCTTTTTATGGATACAGTGGCGCATTTTTCCATGCCAAACTGCATTGAAATATCGGTGCTGAATACTCGGACTGTATTTGTCAATGATTGGATTTCTATTTCTGACTTTCCATAGAGTTTCAAATCATCCATATATAGTAAATGCGAAATTTTTTCAGCTTTTTTGGCTGTTTGGTAGCCTAATTTCATTTTTTTTAAGATTACTGATAGTGGGATCATTGCGATGATGAAGAGAAGAGGTGAAAGTGAATCACCCTGGAAAATTCCTCGCTTGATATTAACCATTCCGTAGCTCTCATTCCCTACTGCCAACTCAGTTCTCCATTGTTTCATTGCCTTTTCAGTAAAGGATGTAATATTTTTGCTAATGCCAGTTGTTTCTAAGCATTTTATGATCCAACTATGTGGCAGTGAGTCAAATGCCTTTTTGTAATCAATCCAGACCATATTCAAGTTCGTTTTTCTGTTCTTACAATTTTCTAATATCATTTTATCAATTAGAAGCTGATCTTTTGTGCCCCTGCTCCTTCTTTTGTTGCCTTTTTGCTCTACTGGCAAGATGTTGTTTGTTTCCAAATAATCCATCATGTTATCTGCAATAATGCCTGTGAGTAATTTGAAGGTTGTTGGCAAGCATGTTATTGGTCTATAGTTTTCAGGTGTTGTTCCTTTAGTTGGATCTTTCTGAATCAAGTATGTTTTTCCAGTTGTCAACCATTCATCAATTTTGCCCTTTTGTAAAATTTCATTCAGTTGCCTGGCCAATATTGCATGTAAACTGGTCAGATATTTGAGCCAGAAACCATGTAATTGGTCCTTTCCAGGTGATGTCCAATTCTTTACCTTTTTAACTCGATTTTTGATCATCTCAGTTGTTATTTCTAATACTTGCATTTGTTTGTTGCCAATGCTTTTCTCAAAGTCATGTTGTTATTATTATTATTATTATTATTATAATAATAACAACAAAACTCCGCCGTTGCCGGTCCCAAGCCCAGATGAGAAAGGAGGAAGGTTGGGATCAGGTTGACATCTGGTCCCATAAAAAAAAACCCCGCCAACCCATACAATATGGTGAAAAAAACGAATAAGAATTCCATACCGCATCAGTCGTCGCGCGGGTTAACAAGGGCCGCGGTGGATGTTGGGGTCCCTGGACATCCGTCGACAAGTGACTTTGTTGTTGTTGTTGTTGTTGTTGTTGTTGTTGTTGTTGTTATTATTATTATTATTATTATTATGTTATCTTTGGTGAGATTCACAGTCTTTGGGGCTGGTTGGTAGCTCAACAGCTCGAGTCCTAACCAAGGACCTAGGAACTGTTAAGGTAACGTCGGAGGATATAAGCTGTTCCAAGTAGGGTGGTTTTTTTAGAATCAGAATGTTCAAATCTGATAAACTTAAAATTTTCAAATAGCAAGGTAGCCCTTTAGGTATTGCTCCAAGGGCTCCAATTACAATCGGGACAATAAACAATTTCTTTTTCCACAGTCGTTCAACTTCAATTTGCAAGTCCTGGTACTTTGTGATTTTTTTCTTGCTGTTTATCTTCAATTCGTGCATCTCCAGGTATTGCAATGTCAATGAACCATACGTTTTTATTTTCAACTATTGTTATGTCAGGTGTGTTGTGGGTCAAGTGCCTGTCAGTCTGAATTCTGAAGTCCCACAAGATCTTGACTTTCTCATTCTCTAAAACCTACTATACTAACCCCTCAACATAATATATCAGAAATTATTGGTCACCAGAATTATTGATTTAGTCACTGATCTGCCATTGTTATCTCTACAAAAGTAGCTTTTAGATGGATTTAGAATAACAAAAAGAAAAGGATGATATAAATTCACTCATTCTTTCTTTCTGCTTGCACTGTTTGTTTAGTATTATATAATAAGATTTTGATTTTGTTCCTTCAAATCCCAAGTTTAAAGACCTGGCTGTTTCCCCAGGCATTTGGGCCAGTAGGTTAAACAAGCTCTATTACTGATATGACTTTTTTTCATTGAGATGTACTGATTTACCTCGGGCACTGTAAGTTTTTGGTTGTAGCTGTGGTTTTAATCCTTGCCATGCCACCCAGAATCATTGTCATGAGATAGGTGGCCTTTATGAATGACTGAAATAAAGAAATAAGTCAGACTTGGCTCTTAGCAGCCACATAGACAGACCTTATTCAGATTACTTATATTGGAACTATAGGTAGTTCTTGCTTACTTACATCTTGTTTGGTGGCCATTCAAACTTACAATGACATGGAATATAGAAAGTTATGACCTGTCCTAAATCATTTCAGCATCTCCATGATCATAAAACAAGGATCAAATATTTTAGGCCTTCAGAACCAACTAAAGAACTAAATAAACAAATTCCCTCTGAACGATCTCACAAACAAAATTTCCCACCATCTAATTAGAGCTGAAGAAGGCTCTTGGATGAGAAGCAAAATATCTTCAAAGAAAAACAGGAAAGTCAAGTTGTCTCTTGAAAAAGCACCTTTGGGACATAGAACACTTATCTTAGAACAACAGTGCTCAAGAACAATTGGGTAGAACAATGTGGACTACATCATTCAGAAATCAGGGAACCAATAACTAACCCACCCACCCCCCAAAATTCTATAACTTATTTTGACTAAGTGTTCTACCAACCTCAAATTACATTAGTTCTCTTACAAAGCCAAAGCCACACAGTACATTCACATTGCCCAAAATTACTGCAGATATAATTATGGATGAGGAGGCAATAATCTGTATTGCCCACAACTGTGCAGTCTATCTGTTACAATATGATTGCCAACTGAATAAAAAGGTGAAAAGGGTTCAGCTACATTTTTTGACAGGTGATGGACAGCTCCTGAAATAGAAAGCAATAGGTTTCTAGTCTCGAGGGTATCACTTTCAAATATATCAATGTTCTAAGGGTGGATCAGTTTTCCCTGCTGTAGCCATCCTGCTGAGAGGTGAAGTCCCAAGAAAAATATAGGAATCCGGCAGCAAGGCTTTGAGGTGGCAGGAACCAAGGGAGGTTCAAAGACAAGGCTGGTCAGTGGGTAGCACCTCCAAGCACCATAGAGGTTAGAGGTTAGTAAAGCAGGAGCCACTGTCCAATAAAACAGTGTTTAGAAAACCTACTTGGCAGATAAATTGAGGATCTGCTTACACCTTTCCCAGCTTTCTTAGCCGCATACTGATGCTTCCCACTGTGATTTAGTACAATGTCCCTAGCATCTACCTTAGTTACAAGCTGCCTGACTAGACCTGGGCAGTTTAAATGTGGCTGGAAACTTTTAATCAGTTTCCAACATCATAAATAAATAAATAATCACCCACTGTCACAAAATTGATTTATCACTAAACTAACAAAATAGAAGATTTCCCATGGGGAGAGAAACAAAGCAAATTCACTGGCTCTAATACACATAGACCTCCATGTCCTTCTTACTTCTGACAATCTCTTATGCTGGTGATTGTTTATTCTATTCTAGTAAACAAATACTTTACATTTTACAAATTGCTTAGCTTCACTGTCCTATAAAATAGTTCCATTATCTATTGTCATCTATTATGAGAATTCTATTCTTTAAAACTAGATGTTTGGGGTTTTTTTTTAGAAAAGAATAAAATTTATATTTATTTATTTATATATCATCTCTAAAAATTGATTTATAACCTATATTCTAAGTATTGATCATAGTAATACAGAAACATTTCACATCCTCAGTGATGCTCTTGCATATTTCATGAAACAGGATTAGGTCCAATTTCTGCTAATTCTAGATGTCAAATCTGAAGGTCTCTAAATCTGTCTCAGAGAGAAACCATATTAATTTGATTCACAGAAACCTCAGGAAGACTAATAGTTACTTTTCTCTCCTTCAGGCTAAACTTATCCAGCACTTTCAATACTTCCCATAATTGTTTTTTAATAGTTCATTATTATCTGCACTACTCTTTTCTATAGATTTATTTATCTATTTACTTATTTTTCACATTTCTGAACCACCTCAGAAAGGGACTCTGAGCAATGTACATATTAAAATATAAAAAACCATATAAAAGTTAAAAAAATAAAATTTAAAAGATGGCAAGGATTGGACCTGGTTAAAAAAAAATAAAAAGGAAAGGGATGGTTCTCAGAGAACCAACCAGCCACATGGCTGGTTGCATAGATCTCCATGCATGGCCAACCCCATCTAAGACCAAAGATGGTAAAACTCCTGGATACCGAGAGGCCAACCCACTTCAGCTAACCTGAGGTCAGCTGATATCCAGGCCACAGCCTCCGGGCACCATGAAATAGCATCATTCACTTCACCCATAATAGAGTTATATAACTGGGTATCATCAGAATATTGCTGATACCCTATCCTGTGTTCATGGATAAAACCAGCGGTTTCATGCAGATGTTAAAAAGTAGCAGAAACAGCCCTGAGCACCGTGGAGCTTATTTTTAACCACTTATCTTATCCTTGTCCATGTAATAGTTTGATATAAGAATTGGACAAGGAATTGCAGGTGTGACCTGACAATACAATACAGAGTGCTCTCTCTCCTTTCTAGAAGACAGTTGTTTAACAGATCTTTTAAAAAGGCATCCAAATTCATGCCTAAAATTCTACAATTTCACTTATGGTAATCTTCCTAGTAAGTGGCAACTATCAGAACTATTTTCCAATGCAGAACTATTTTCTTGCTGCTAAGGATCTTTCAGAATTGGAAAAAATGGTTTCTGCTTCATATATTTGATAAACCGAAGGGAAAAAAAGTCAAGGCCTGACATTAATGAAGAAAAAATTATAGAAAGGCAGCCTAAAAAGGATTAATGTAAGGTTAATAGCAATATAGCAATAGCAGTAGACTTATATACCGCTTCATAGGGCTTTCAGCCCTCTCTAAGCGGTTTTACAGAGAGTCAGCATATTGCCCCCAACAATCTGGGTCCTCATTTTACCCACCTCGGAAGGATGGAAGGCTGAGACAACCCTGAGCCGGTGAGATTTGAACCGCTGAACTGCTGATCTAGCAGTAGCCTGCAGTGCTGCATTTAACCACTGCGCCACCTCGGCTCTTAAATGTTCAAGTCACACAGACTAAAATACTACAAATGGTAGATGGATAAAAGTGCTTTTCAAAGTAATAAGAATTCTAAAAAGCCCCCAGAGAGAAACAGTTTTTTTTTCAGGAGAAAAGATGGATGGTTAAAAGTCAAATATACTAATTAAAAACCATTTAAAGACCTAGAATTTGCTCATAATGATTTTTTAAAATTATATATTTAGAATCATGGATCAAATACATTCTAGTCTGACTAGCGGTAAATTCTTATTACATACAGGATTAAAAAAAAGCTGGTAGGCAGTACTATTAGTTTCCCCTTCAGACCTTAGTCTGATTTGGTCACAATCTACCTAGTACAATTTTCCCCCCTTAAATTTAAAAACAAGAGATTTCTCATGCCTGCGCACATTGCCTGGAGCCAGTAATAGGTTATATAGCTGTCAGCAAACTGATAAGAGCCAAAATTACTCCACAGAGTCCTCTTTAAAGAAGAGCCAAAAGCAGCCCATTAAATTAAAAGGGGGAAGGATCACAGAAACCAGTCACTCATGCTGTTAATGTAGCATTAAAAACAAATACATATATTATTTACTCCAGCAAATGTCTGGTTTGACCTGGAGATTGAAGCCTACTTGGAGGTCAGAGTTGAAGCATTTGGAAAAGTAAAAATTCTCCTTTTGGTTTTTTTTTTCCTGAATGAAAAGCTTAGAAAAGCACTAACTTCACTCTCCTTTTTGGTATTAAAATGAAAGTGGCATGACAACAATAACAACAGCAAAGATGGAGAGAAGGGGGAAGATGGAATTATTTCCCCATTAAAGCCTAGAGCTTGTTTTGATCATTGCACAATAATATGGTAAGATAGCTACCAGAAAATAAGATTCAACTGCTACTAATCAAAATGCACCCAAGCACCCCCACCCCACCCCATGGCATAGAATGTTATCGAAATAGCCCTTCACATTGTGGGGAAGAGTCATGTTGGTCTCTGATGGCAATTGAGGATCTGTTAGTACCTTTTCCATCTAAACAATCTTAGAGCCGAGGTGGCGCAGTGGTTAGAGTGCTGCACTGCAGCCATTTCAGCTGACTGTTATCTGCAGTTCGGCTGTTCAAATCTCACTGGCTCAGGGTTGACTCAGCCTTCCATCCTTCCGAGGTGGGTAAAATGAGGACCCAGACTATGGGGGCGATATGCTGACTCTGTAAACCACTTAGAGAGGGCTGTTCAAATCTCACTGGCTCAGGGTTGACTCAGCCTTCCATCCTTCCGAGGTGGGTAAAATGAGGACCCAGACTATGGGGGCGATAGGCTGACTCTGTAAACCACTTAGAGAGGGCTGTTCAAATCTCACTGGCTCAGGGTTGACTCAGCCTTCCATCCTTCCGAGGTGGGTAAAATGAGGACCCAGACTATGGGGGCGATATGCTGACTCTGTAAACCACTTAGAGAGGGCTGAAAGCCCTATGAAGCGGTATATAAGTCTAACTGCTATTGCTATTGCTATTAAAAAGCACAAGTGAGCTACAGCTCACTTCATTAGATGCTTGATGAAACAACAGTATGTTTTCCATCATCTGCTTGAGCCTCTCAGCATTTCTGAACAGATAAGAGTACTGTGGGATGCACATAAGGGGAAACTCTATCTATATTATACACCATTGTGTCCTTATCCCAGCTTAGCAAATGAAAACCAAGATATTAACAAATATCAACAACTTAGATGGAAGGTAAATACAAATTCATTTATTTCAATTTAAATCTATTATTTGTCTCTATTTCCAGATTAAATATCAATCAAAAATAACACAGCTAGCCGTATTTCAGTACTCCAGAATACATTATGCCCATAAATTAGATACTGCTGAAAAATAATGACTCATGTTAAGAAAAGATACAACCTAGAAATCAAGAAGCACTGCTGATTCTGTCTTCAAATCTAATTTTATACTGAGTCTTTATATCATTTCTGTTATTAGGCATTTGGGAACCAGAAATCACTACCACACTACTGCATCTTGCCCAGCGGTCTAGCGGTATTACCTGGACTAGCTTCTGCCCATCTTGATCTACAGATACACTTCCCCCAAAACACTTCTGGCTCCCCAATACATTACTGTAATTCAAAATAATAAAACCGAATTTGTCTAAAGACTAATATCCCTCTTCATGCTCCTTGAATCTTTGAGACTTAATCACTTCATACTATATATCTCTAGGAGTCCGTTATCAGCTCCTTCTTTCTGAAGCTGTTCTCTAATATTTGTGAGAGAAAGATAACTCTTCATGTTATCTTTCTCTCTGTGTATAGTTCTCTGACTCTATTCTCTGCTCACTATTGATGAATGACTTCTTTAAGTCTCATAATTCTCTGAACCACCCACACAGAAACTAGATTAATTTTCTTTCAGTAATGCTGCTTTGGTTGTACTATTATGTTTTTAGTCAGCCTGTCATTCACTTCTGTTGCTTCTCCCTTTGAAATGATAAAAACACAATATATTTCTGTTCCTTTGGCAAAGCTTTTAACTCATTTCCTACTACCTCTTACTTTGTGCCATTCTTTTTTCCCCTCTTAGGTTCTGTTGTCATATTTTGGTATCCTCTAAATTCCTTCTCAAAATGCACCCATGTCAAGAAAACATCAATTAAAACTCATAGTTCCTATTCTCTGACAGGAATTCAGTCTATACTAAAGCCTACACTTGGAACAGAACTTTGTTTTGTCATACTGGGTTCAGACAACCTGGTGCTCAGACACACTACTGGGCATCCTGACTGGATGACTGAAGAGTCTGCTAGTGCCACCAGACTCTTCAGCCATCCAACATTTTAAAAAAATTGAATGAATGAAATATCATAGGAAACTGAGATGCCTCAAAATAAAGCCGTAGTGTTCAACACCATAATCATGTGCAATAATTTCTTTAGGCCCCACTGGGCTGCAGAAAGCCGAGTTTTTGGGGGACCAGTACACCTGCTATATGATTACTTTGTGAGCAGAGAAGTATCCCATAGCAAAAAAATGTTCTCATTATATCCAGTTCATGCTCTCAAAATCCCAAATCTGCTCCTTGTCTAAAAAAGCTGTCTACCTGTCTTAAAAACACAACACATACCAATAGCATTATATAAATAAAAATGGACAGCTATGGATAGTTCTTAAAACACAGAATATCTTTATTCTTTTTAGAATAAATGTGAAAAGAAATATGTTGGAATCATCCATCAGAAGGATAACTCTCAAAAAACAAAATGGGATTAGATTTGATATAAGAGGAAAAAATAAGCAAAAGCAGGACTATGTGTTTTCCTAACTAGTTTTCCTAGGTTGCTATTTTAAGAAGGAAAAATATATTAGAATAGAAAAACAAATACAGATTGCATTAAGATTTTATTTTGTATTCTTGCATACCTGCTATCTTAATCTTTTATTTTTACAAAAGTCAAACAATGATTATGGGATAATCATCAGCACTAAGCATAGCTTTATAGGACTATTTCAGGCATAAAGGAAAGTTTAGTTTTCAGGCTCCATGTGGATTTAACATAAGGGAGGACAAGTTGGAGAAGAATGTTTACTAAAGGGTTTTTGTAGAAATCAGACTGGCTATAGAGCTTCTTAACAGACATGGGGTGGTCTTGAAATATCCATGTATTCAGCCAGCGTGCTTTAACTTTCTTAAATTCAATTGGCTATTGCCACTTCCAAACAGCAAGTCTGCTGGGGCTAGATAAAGCCAGAGGAATACTCTGGTTTCTGTAAAACTAAAAGAAGGAGCTTTGTTTGAGGGGATGGGGGGCAGAAGAAGGACATTTACACTCTTCAAGCACACATGGTCACCATATTTTTATTCTTTTAAAGACATAAATGCATGGATTAAGCCTGAACACAAATCAGATTGCAGAATTAGTGGTGGAGTATCGGGTAGATTTAGATCAAGTAGATTAGTAATTAAATTTCTAAGTAGATTTGTATAGCTAAATGTTTAGCCTATTTGAAAATCTGAAATTGTAGGACTTGCTTAAGATCTAAGTGCAAGTCAGAGATAAAGGAAAAGGAAAAGAAAATCTTCCACCTTTCACATTCCAACATATTTAAAATCACAAAATACCACAGCTTCTTATCACTGGTTTATAGATTTCAAAGTGGGTTTTTGGCTGCTCTCAAAAGTGAGGTCACATTGCATAAAGTTTCCTTCTAAAAAATTCAAGTTTACCCATGAGAAAATACTGCACACCAATCTTAATAGCAATGATTAGTTCCAAAACAGTAAGGAATGCAATTTCCCTCAGCAGCAGAAACTTATATACAGTATTTTTTGGAGTATAAGATGCACCTTTTTCCTTCAAAAAAAGGGTAAAAATCTGGGCGAATCTTATACACTGAATACAACATCTTTGGCCTCCCGAAACCCCACCCCGTTTGCAAAAATGGCCATGCGTAGCCTTTAGGAGGCTTCCACAGTGCTCCTGGGGGCTAAGGAGGCAAAAATGAGTGAAAAACAGATCATTTTTTTGTTCATTTTTGCCCCCCCCCAGCCCCTAGAAGCACTCTATAAGCCTCCTAAAAGCTATGCATGCCCTTTTTTTGACAAAAAACAGGCCCATTTTCGGGAGCTCTGCAGAGTGCAAAAATGTTTTTTTTTTTTTTTTTTTTTTAAAAAGCTACTTCAAAATCTTGGTGCGTCTTACACTCCAGTGTATCTTATACTCCAAAAAATACGGTACCTATCCAAAAACATTTTCCCAGTAGTTTTTGTTGAGGATTTATGCTGTTTCTTCATTAAAGGATTTTAGTGTATGAGACACAACCATTTAAAATATATAAAGCAAACAATTTTAACAAAAATAGTACAGTTTACAGTTTATTTCAATTTTAGAACCAATATGTTTTAATGTATGAACTATAGACATTTAATGTAGTAGTCATCAAATAGTCAAGAAAGTGCTTCAATTAGAATATATCTCAGTGCAAATAACTCACTTCTAATTTCAGACTTTTCTCAGGCATTTTATAGCCACAAACAACTGGTTTAAATCTGGTTGCAGTACAAATATTACAAACATGAATATACATATGTTTGAACGTATTCTAATACTACACTGTATGTGGATTATCAAATACTATTTTCTAATAGAATATCAAACTGGTTTTAGATTATGACAGTTCAAACACAAAGGGATGTAGAGTTATGTATTACATTTAACTTTCCCAAATCATGCAGTAGTACCATGAACAGTATTATTACGGCAAGATGGGCAGCAAACAGACTGACAGACTGACTGTGTAAGCACAGCGGAGCACAATGAAAAAATGAGATTAAATGTAAAGAACAAACTAGTGACAAACACCACCAAACTTAGAATTGTCAATGAAGATTCTGAAATGTTGGAATGCTTATGCCTTATTACCCCAACCAACAAGGGTAAAGGAGCCAGCAATCAAGAAATATGCTGCAGGCTAGCACTTTGTTAGAGTAGCCATGAAGCCTTTAGAAAAAATATTTAGATGCTAAAATAGCCTTGTATATACAAGGATCAGAATTATGCTTTTCTTGTGTTTTCTTGTGTTTTCAGTATTCAAAACTTAAAGTATTAAGCATAAGGGATTCACTAGAACTTCTCCCACAAAGCTCACAGCCTGTTCAAATTAATTATTATTATGGCTGATCGCATAAGTCAGCCAGATATTTACTATTGATATTATGATTCATCAGAGACAGCCAGAAATTTAGACTAAATCTGGCATTTTTGTCCACCTATCAAGTCTTTCCCAAGGACCTGGGATAGGCAGATGTTTTTTGATGGTGTTTAAGTGTATTGTCTCAGGATGCACACTGTTCCAAGCAAAGCTGTCTTTTGCAATTGATTGGTGAATTTGTCAATACCAATGGTGTTAAAGTAGTGCTCTAGTTGTTTTGGGATTACATCCAAGGTGCCTATAACTATTGGTATTATCTTTGCTTTCTTTTGCTAGAGTCATAATACTCTTATTTGGAGGTTTTTATATTTTCTAATTTTTTCCAGTTCTTTCTCTTTTGTTGATTCCAGATACTATAATGTCCACAATCCAGACTATTTTTTGTCTTTCTTATCAATAATTGTAAATCCATATTGCAACATTTTGTCTATTTGAATTCTTATTATTATGGTTGGTCACAGAGTTACCATTATGGTTGGTCGCACAGTCAACCAGATTGGTTTACACGGGATTTGACATTTTTATCCACCTATCAAAAATCTGGGATAGGCCAATGTTTTGTTTGATGGTGTTAAAGCTATTGTTGCAGGATATTACATTTTAATCCCAATTATTATATATAGCTCAAGGCAGTGAACACACCCCATACTCCTGCTTCCTTTTTTTATAAAAATAAAAAAGCAAAACATGGAAATATAAATAAGTTATAATATGTGTGAATTTCATGCCATACATGCAGTCTTTTGCTATCCTTCTCTGGAGGCAACTATGCTTAGCTGTGGTTACCTACTTTATTTTGTTTCTTGCACAAATTGAGGAGTAAAGCAGAAGCAAGGGATTGAAAATAACTACATAAACTTGTGCAAATAATTGTGTTCTAACCAAGAAACTATCTGCCGCGAGCTGCACTGGCTACCTGTCGATCTCCGGGTGCGCTTCAGGGTACTGATGACCACCTTTAAAGCACTCCATGGTAGTGGATCTGGGTACTTGAGAGACTGCCTTCTGCCGATTACCTCCCTCCGACCGATTAGATCGCACAGACTGGGCCTCCTCCGAATTCCATCCGCCAGTCAATGTTGACTGGCGACTACACGGAGGAGAGCCTTTTCTGTTGCAGCTCCGACCCTGTGGAACGATCTCCCCGTCGAGATACGCACCCTCACCACCGTCCAGGCCTTCCGCGCAGCCCTCAAGACCTGGCTCTCCCAACAGGCCTGGGGATAAGTCCTTAATTTGCCCCACCCGAATGTTGAATGTAGAATGCATGTTGTGTTTTTACTACTTATTTTGTTTTCATATCGTTTATTGTGTATTGTTCCCCCTCCCTAATGGCTGTAAGCCGCCCTGAGTCCCCTCAGGGAAAAGGGCGGCCTATAAATTTTAATAAAATACCTAAAAAAATACCTAAAAAATGCTTGCAGCCAATCACAAATAGCCATGAAAATAATGTCATAGATAAAATGTTAAATATTACATTACAGTAAATGAACCAGAAAAATCTAAAATAATGAATAATAGGGTTGGAAGGGACTTTGGATATCTTCTAATCCAACTCCCTACTCAAACAGGAAACCCTAGACCATTTCGGACAAATGGTTGTCCAATCTCTTATTTAAAAACTCCAGTGATGGAGCACCCACAACTTCTGGAGGCAACTTGTTTCACTTGATTAATTGTTCTAACTATAAGGAATGTTTCCTTAGTTCTAGGTTGGGTCTCTTCTTAATTAGTTTCCATCCATTGCTGCAGGGATGAAATTTTGATGCAATTCAAAAAATTATTCAGCCGTATATGATGTTTTTTTAAGCTACATATGGACGCTAAGCACATTATATTAGTCTTAAAAATAGTTCAGAAAGTGGGGATATTAGTAGACATCAAAGCACATCACAATATAGAAGAAAATATTCTGAAACTACAGGAAAGAATATTTTTTCTAAGGTTCTCATCCCATCAAATAATAGTATCTTTGTTTGTTACCAACCCCAAGTATCAGGTTTAAGTTATGAATTGTCTCAACTCAGCTCCTAAAGCTTTATAGCCTACTCTTTTGTTTAACCATGGATGCTTCCACAACATCAAGTTAAGTATAACTCTTCTAAGACAAGTATGAAAGAAAAGAGCAGTATTCAGCAAGGATCTGCAGTCAATAACCCAAAGAACCATAACACTTCCTGTTTTATCCCCACCTCATCCACTTCATATTAGATAGAAAACAAGTATGTTTTTAACCTCTGTGTCAAGGGCCATATTTAACCAATCATTTAGTTCCATAGCAAAAGAGACAGAAAAAAGAAAGAAAAAATGAACAGCTGCTGAGCAGGTGGTAGAGGTTTTCACACATCTTCCACACAAATTAAGCTTCTGCATCCATAGACTATTTTTCCATTCAATATCTATGCTGGACAAATTTTTTCTGAAATAAATTCTTAACAAATATCAAATAACTTTATATCACGTCTAAGATTTCATAGATGCCTTAATATAAAATCTTATTAATAAATAAGATTGATCATAAATGAAATGAGTGCATTCTGTGCCTGAAGTAACAGATATGTTTAGCAAATCAGTATATTTTATATACTGTTATATAAAACATAGAATATATTGTTATGCATTATAAAATGAGAATACTTATTCTGAAAAAAAATACAATACATTCTATCTAACAAGCATGCAAAGATATGCTTTTGGCTTTATTGATATATTCACACACACACATACAATATACTGCAAATCCAAATGAAAATAGACTCAATTACAGTAAAACCTTGAGTTAATGGATCATTCATGGGAAGGGATTATTAGTTAAATTCAAAATCTGTTAAATATGAATTTAAGTAATTTGTGTCAACTTAGCCAATTGCATAATTGTGTCACTGACATAAAAGGTTTTGTTGTCAATAAATATTCAATAATAGATTCACCCTTGATTTAATGGATTCTAGTTAATCAAGTAACAGTAGGATGATATTGTATCTGAAATCAGTTAAATCAAATTTTATATTATTAACACAACAAAGATATGGGGATTTAATTTTTTGAATTAATACTGGAGATTTTGAACTAGATTAAAAATATATTAGTAATAATCTGAGAACATCCATAGATACAAATAATGGTAGTTATTATAGAATTTAGGAAAAATCCCCAAACAGTGATTTCCAGGTAGGTTAAATAACATCAAAAACAAATTCATGAGTTTTTTGTTACACTAAAACGAGTCACATTCTGAGGATTTTTTTTATAATGTATGTCAAATCAACTAACACTGACAGCACTCTGCTTTAGACTTTATCCTAATAATTTATCCTTTTCAGAAGAAGCAAATTATTGATTTAGAAAAAAGGTAAAATAAATAAGGTTCTTTACTGACTATATAGCTAAGCTGATTAATAATCCATTTTAAAAATATCATGTAATCAAACTGTAAGCATTATATACCAAAATAGGAGTAAAAGAGATATTGTATTTAGGTTACTGAAAAAAATGTAAAATTCACTGATATTTTAAGAAAATCTAGTATTAATTAGCATTAATTTTTAGGACAATATTTAATTTAAATATTTAAACCCGTGTGCGTGGTGTGTGTGTGTGTGTGTGTGTGTGTGTTTAAGAATATTTGTAGTTTCAACTAGTAAATATATCCTCCAATGTAAAATGAATCCAAAAATTTAATTGAACAATACAGTACATAGAATATTTGCCCGCCTAAAATGCTGCAAAACAACAATAACCAAGCAGCAGATTGATTCAAAGATCAACATTTGCAATTTTGTACCCATTAATAATACTCTTGAGTATACAAATAAAGAAATTATGTTGTTAAATCCTAACAGTTTTGAACAAAAGTTTCAGACTGAAAGAAGAGTTCAGCAGAAGAACAAATTACATGTGGAAGGTGAGGAATCTCATTGTTATAAAGAGTGCTCAAAAATGGACTCACACAGGTCTGGAATAGCCTATGTTGGAATTGACAGGGTGGGGGTTGATTAGATGAACCATTGGAGCCCTTCCAATTCTACAATTGGTGATTTCAGAACACTGACAGATGTGGCTCTAATTTCATTCCTACATTTTTGCCAGATGTTGCATCCTCAATAGACTAAAAGAAAAGAAACAGGGAAGGGAAGTATCTATAAACATAATTACAAATTTAAGGATATGTATTTACAGTTCTGTGCATTACTCTTGCAGGGTAGGTATAATATGTAATAGTATAATAAAAAAGGAGTCTGCTAAATAATATGGATACCTGATCACATTAAGATCAACTCTTCTAAGCTATTTTCAATAGTACTCAGAAGTTAACCATTTCTAGCACAACTGTAGCCTTTAACTAACCCATCTCCAAACAGAGAGTCTAGCAAAGGCTATGAAAATCATAATGAATCAAGGGAGCAGAGACCTCTTCTGGCTATTTGTCATATTGGCAAAAATTCATAGCAAAACAAAAACCTGTGGGATCTCTCTCACAGAATTTAAGTAATCTAATTACCTCATAAATAATCCAAGTCCACATTAGTTTCCAGGACTGCCTCATGTCAATTGACTTGAGTAGAAAAACTATTACCTCCTCATAAATTTGGCCCTCACATTACATTATGAGTTTTCCTGATATTTATGCTTGATTTCATATACTTCAATATCCTCTTTGTAACCTTGATTACATTCCCTAGACACATTTATTTTTATACTGAATAGCACTGATAGATTGATTCCTCATTAAAGTTCTTTAAAACAAGTTCCAGACTTTGTTTTTCCAAAGAAATTTTGAGCATTCAACTGATCTACAGTCCAAAACAGAAGGTTCACATTTTAAAACTAATGCTGGATTATCATTCTAAAAAGAAACAAAGTTGTTTTAAAGTTCCAACAGACTTTATCTTTGAACTTTGAATATCAGTTCTCCTGAATCACATGCATTTATTATTTATTGGTAGTGCAGTGGTTAGAATGCAACTTTGCAGTATTGCAGGCTAACTCTGCCCACTGCCAGAAGCTCCATCCTGACCTGTCAAGATTGACTTGGCCTTCCATCCTTCCGAGTTCGGTAAAATGAGGACCCAGATTGTTTGGGGCAATATGCTGACATTGTAAACCGCTTAGAGAGGGATGAAAAGCACTATGAAGCAGTATATAAATTTAAGTGCTATTGCTATTTACCCAATGTTCCTTTTATTTGCATTTTTAGATAATTATTCACTTAGCATTCTCTTCCTCTTTTATCATTTAACACTTAGTATAGGCAATAATAACTGTCATAAGAACATGTCTGCCTAAATATAGAAGATAAACAGAGAAACAGGTATCTCACTCCCAGAATTTGGATAGCACATAAAGGTAGTCCCCAGGTTAAGAACGTTTGATTTATGGACAATTTGTACTTATGAAAGGATTGTCAATTATTAAAAACTAAGATTGGTATTCTCTTCCTTCAAGCTGATAATATACTGAAGCAGTGTGGTGTTTTCATAAAACACTGAAGCAGAATGTTTTTAATGCACAGTCTGTTTTCAGCAGTTAATGAAAGGAAGCAGAATGCTATCGGCCATTATTACTAATAAGAAATCCATTCATAAGTTCAAGTTACAGGTTAATGAAATGTCAGATTTAGGAATGTGTCTCATTCTTAACCTGAGACTGCCTGCACATTAAAATGATGGCTTCTATTTTGAAATGCAGAATATAGCTGCCTATCACCTTCTTAAAAGCATCTGTGAAGTGCTATAAAGAGCATGTCATTTATTTAATCTTTTATTCATTTATTTACTATGCTAAAAAAGCAATAATCTGTTTTACATAATCTATAAATAAAGTATGTAAAATAATCTTAAGCATGACAAGATTCAAAGTGTTTAATATACAGACCAACATTTATTTAAGTGTCTGTGCTATCATTCTTTCCCAGAGGAGTCGTAATTAATGAGTTATGGAGAGCAGGTTTGGTGTAGTGGTTAAGGTCCTGGCCTAGAAACCACAAGATTTGGAGTTATAGTCCCACTTTATCATAAAGGTCATCTGGATGACCTTGGGCCAGTGGTGGGTATCAGATGATACACCTTGGTACAGGCGTACCGGTGCCTGCCGGGAGCACCGGGTATCGTTCTGGTACAGTGCTCTGAAGAGCCCGCCCGCCCTCGTTTCTTACCTGTATTTGAAGAAAACGGGCCATCTGCACAAACATGTGCAGCGTACGATGCCTGTGCGATGCTCCGCCAAGCAGCTGGAGCATCACAGAGGCGTTGCAGAGTGTCACAGGAGGCAAGGACGCATGCATGTGCTGTGCACATTCATGTGGTGGCTGCCAGGCCCATTGCACCGTACCGGTTGCAACGGGATCCGGAACCCACCACTGCCTTGGGCCAATCACTCCCTCTCAGCCCAACACACTTAACAGATTTGTTGTTGTGAAGAAAATATTAGGTATGTTTGCCTCCTTTGAGTTATTTCTTTTTAAAGGATAAAAATATAATAATAATTTTCAGGAGGGGAGCAGAGTGAAGTAATGTGACCAAGGTCTCAAATTAAAGTTTAACTCGTCGTGACTTTATGAGTCTATTCATGTAGTTTTCTTGACAATAATATGGAAAGGAATTCCTATCATTTTCTTTCTACATGTTAGCTTTACATTTTTCAACTAACCTACAGCCCTGATATTTTTAGAAGTCTGTCATCTGAGCACTAACTGGATCCCCAATATGTTTTGCTCATAGTTCAAACAGGTAAGTCAGTACAAAAACCAAGAAACAAAGTCCATTAAAAAATCATCATCATCAAGCTAAACAATAATCAAATTGCAAACAGTATTGTCACAAGTTATAATGTTATTTTGTAATATTCTCTGACCTGGACAAATGGGGTAACTTGCATAGATGTGCCAAAAATAAAATTAGAGAAGAAAGGGCTATGTATGCCATTTTCAATGCCTGGATGAAAGGCAGCAATGAAACATATAAATACACTAATTGAGAGTCCTAACTTTAATGAAAATGTGAAAATCATTCAGAACTCCCATAAGCAAGTAATCAAATGTCTTTTTTATTCATTGTAATTCAGTTTCCATTTCATATTATTCATTTCATTTTACAAAACAAGTATAGAATATTATGTTTGTGTAATCTCAGTGTACCTATAGTGCATAATTTACCAATAGGGAATGCTGTGCACCTCCTCTGAAGAAACCGCTAACATTTAAAAACATGCAAAACATTTTAACATTTACCCCATATAAAGTTATCCTACATAAATGCACACATGAGGCTCAAAGCAAAACCCTATTTCTGCACATTAATGAATATTAATTGTACCTGTCTCTGCATCTCTTCAATCTGCCGCTGGGGTATGCTCTGTAGGATATTGTATAGTTCAAGCATCTTCTCCTCAGGTATTACCACAGAAGCTCTAAATGTAGACATAGGAAAAGAAAAGAGGAAATACTTTGAAAACCTAAGCTACTCCAAGGTCATAGTTAATGTCAGAGAAATTAAGAATGGTCTAGATCTAGACATGGTCTCTTCTGAATGAAAGGGCCCCTTCCATTTACAGCAGTGTTTCTCAAGCAAGCAACTTTAAGATAGGTAAAATTCATTCAACTGCCAGAATTCCCTAGGCCCGTGATGGCGAACCTATGGCACACGTGCCACAGGTGGCACATGTAGCCATATGCGTGCCGGCCGACTGATTTTCGGCCTTCTGGGGGGCCAGGGGAGGCCCTTTTTGCCATCCCCAGGCTTCAGGAAAGCCTCCGGAGCCTGAGGAGGGCGAAAAATGGGGCCAACGGGCCAACAGGAAGTTCAGAAATGATCCATTTCTGCCTTCCGGAGGGCCTCCATAGCCTGGGAGGGCAAAAACACCCCCCACCACCACAAACATACAGAGGGGGTCACAAGCACATGCACAGAAGGGTCACACTCACATGCACAAGTGAGTGGTGCGCACATGCGCAGGTAGGTGGGGCGCATTCTATTGTGGGTCTGGGCACGAACACACATAATTTTGGCACGTCTTTACAAAAAGGTTAGCCATCACTGCCCTATGCCATCTTAAAGTTGCTTGAGAAACATTGCTTTATAGCATGATTCAGTAGTTCTCCCCAAATTTCTCCTAAAGGGAGAAATTCTGTCTAAATTTCTCCTAAAGGGAGAAATTCTGTCTAAATTTCTCCTAAAGGGAGAAATTCAAGGTCCAATAGAAGATCCATGTAGTTAATTAACTAACGGAAATGGGGAAAGTTACTTTTTAGAGTTAAATTGATAAAACCAGAGACTCGAAGGCCCACCCAAAAAAATGAAAAAAGGGGAAAGGATTAAAAAGTTCTAAAAAAACTTTAATGTAAAGATGAATTATTTCCTAGTATCTTTTTTAAATAAAACATAAAATTGTTAAAATATGAAAGAATTTTGCCTATGCTTGAAAATGCAATGTATTGATAACATCTGATACATTGAAGCTTGCCTCAATAAGGATAAAGCGGTTTTCAAAAGTGCATAAATATAATTATCCTCATGGTGACAGTACCTCAAATTTAGAAAATGAGAGTGCTTTGACAATATTTATTATGGTAAAGCACACATTCTGTCAGGATTCCATGAACATTAGTTTTTCTATGGATGTGCAATGTATTCTATGAACGTCCCAAAGGTGCTTTTTCAGGAGGCAACTGGACTTTGTTGCTTTGAAGACATCCAAGAAGCTTCTTCAGCTCTAACAAGATAGTGAGGAATGGAGATAGCTGGTCATTTTCATCATTTTAGAGGGTCATTGAAGCACTTGGAGGTGCTTCAATCTGTGTCCTCAGGGTCATGTGAGGAGTGCTTCTGATTCCTTTAGTCTGCAATTTATTTTTTCTCTGGAAATCCATTCTTATTCCCACACCATTCCTACTCCCACACCACATCCTATCAGAGCTGAAGAAGACACTTGGATGAGAAGCGAAACATATTCAAAGAAAAAATAAGAAAGTGCAGTTGCCTCCTGAAAAAGCACCTTTGGGACAACCATGACCTGGATGACTGAGAATTTCTACAGACTATTCTATGAATGGGACAACTATTTCAGGGGGGTTGTATCTGAGTGAAAACTTGCATGTTTAATCTTAATGTGGGTCAAAGCTAGACTGTTTTGTTCCAGACACCAGCAGAGCCATGGTTATTCTGAGGTGAAGTGTTTTTGATAGGAGCAGGTAAAAGTCAAGGACATCAGTAGCAATAGCAGTTAAGGTGAGAAAAGAATGTGAGGTCACTGGGAAGAGGAGGAACACAGTGAGAGCTGCTGAGACGAAGTGATAAGGGAGAGGTGGCATGTACACACCATAAAATCATTATTATTATTTTATGGAGTGAGCAGAGCAAGGCTGGCACATATCATTCTTGTAAATTTCATATTGGCTGAAACCTGTAATTTGGATTTTGCTTCTGCTGATCCATAGCTGTTCCAGAATTTTGGCAGAACTTCTGGTACAGAATGTATTTGTTTTGAATGTCAAAACATTTTCTATTTCATGCACACCCATAATGCTTTTTGTACCTGCTTAACCTAACAAAGAAGAAAGCGTAGAATACAACATTTTCTTTGTTTCACTAGTGACTGTTGATGAAAATTAGTTTTCAATATCTGGATGATATAATGGAGAAATCCAAAAATGTAACTTCTTTTTTTCTACTATATTGATGATTTCTTCTGTTTAACATTGCATTTTGCTTTTATGCATCTATTAATCACAGAAAAAAATGAACTTTCAGGAATTCCCCAGCATTTTTGGATTTAGCTTGGTCTAGGATGCTTAGTTTCCCAGCTGAAACTATAGTTGAGTCTGTCCACATCTTGTAAGATTATGAAGTTTTCATCCAATCTTCTAAGTGCTAGTTGGTGTTAATGGATTCCTTTGCTAATCTTCTGAATATTTGTCCTACAGTTAGCTGTTATAGTCCTTACACTGTATGTTGTAGACAGTGGTGGGTTTCAAAAAACTTTAGAACTTCTTCTGTAGGTGTGGCCTGTTTTGTGGGAGTGGGAGTCATGTGACCGGGTAGGAGTGGCTTGGCGGTCATGTGACCAATGGGCATGGCCAACTTGGAAAATGTGGTGAAGCTTACTTAACGATGCTCTTGCTTAGCAACCAAAATTTTGGGCTCAATTGTGGTCATAAGTTCTCTTTTTTCTCTTTCTTTCTTTCTTTCTTTCTTTTTCTTTCCTTCCTTCCTTCTTTCCTTCTTTCATCTCTCTCTCCCACTTTCTCTTTCTTTCTTTCTTTCTTTCTTTCTTTCTTTCTCTCTCTTTTTCTTTCTGTCTCTCTCTGTGTCTGTCTGTGTCTCTCTCTTTGTGGCTCTCTCTCTCTCTCCCTCCTTCTCTGTCTCTCTCTGTCACTCTCTGTGTTTGTGTGTCTGTCTGTCTCTCACTCATTCACTTAATCACTCACTCTGTGTGTGTGTCTCTGTGTGTCTCTGTCTGTCTGTCTCCCCTCCCTCCCTCCCCATCTCTGTCTATCTCTCTCTCTGTGTCTATCAGCCTCTCTCTGATTCCCTCCTTCCCTCTCCGTCTCTCTCTGTGCCTCTGTCTGTCTGTCTGTCTCACAGACACACACACACACACACACACACACACATATACTGTGGTCACCTTGTTGAGTGTTCCAATCACATTTGAAATACTCAACAACTGGCCTGCATTTATGGTATTTTGCAGCATTCTGCGATCATAGGACCAAAATATATGGTTAAAAGTACCTGGCAGTGGCATTTTTCCCGGGGGGGCTCCACAGAACATCCCAAGACAAAGGCCTTGCAAGGTCACCAAACTTGCCAAAGACACCAGTCGCACCGCGTAAGCTCCTGCCGCCGTCCCCACTCCTGCCCCTGTGCTTGCTGGCGGCCATGCGGCCCTGCGCTATAAGCAAGCCCGGGATCCTTGCAAGGCTGCAAAAGGTCACTGGACTCGCTTATAGTGCAGGGCCGCGGCAGGCTGCTCCAGCTGGCCTGCCCCCCCGCCTTTGTTGCAGCTTACTTACCTCCTCGGCAGGCAGCAATAGAGAGCCAAGCAGGAAAAAAGGTAAATGGTTTAGATAGGGCTCTTAGAGGCGGGCGGGGTGATTGGTGAGCCAGCCAATCAGTGAGCAGCGGGTGGGGCAAGCGTGGTACGGACGGGTGGGGGGAGGGAGCTGGAACTGGTTCTAAATGGCATGGTAGATTTGTGGAACTTCTTCTATAGAACCGGTTAGAACCGGCAGGAACCCACCCCTGGTTGTAGAGGACTCCTGCTTTTTTTTCTTGAGCTACTTGATCTTTCGGTTTACTTAAAATCTTTTGGAGGGTTTGTGTTATACAGTGATGTTGTTTGGCTGTAATAGTCTGTTGCCTGTTTCTGTCATTCTTTTTTAATGTATGGTTGTGTATTCTTTTTCATAGCTTGTGTTGGTTATGCTGTAGTGGGCTGAGCAATCTGTGGTCTAAATTTTTGAAACTTTATCAAAAATTGCATGACTGCTCAAACACTCAATCCACTACAGCTGAATATTCTTGTACCGGTATATCTTGGAAATAAGACAAATGGATTCAATCTATATGTTTTTGATATTCTTCTCAGAGTCATGCAGTCTTCCAAATAAGCCATAAAGCGATAATAACAGAATTTAGTCCAGAATTTCAAGCAACAAAGAGAAAAAGGTATGTAGGTACCTCTTCCAGTCCAAAACTTCAGAGAAAGGAAGAACATAAGAATCCGCTATGACAACAGGGATGCAACCAGCCTGAAGAACATCACTCAAAACAGCTTGTCCTAAACGTGCTCCCCGCAGAACAATACAGAATGTGGCTTCCTGTGGACAAAGACCCACAAAATAGTCATAATTGTCTTTCTATTATCTTATTAAATTAAAACTAATACCTGGCTTATTCATCATCTTATGTTTAGGAAACTGGATTTCATGATTATATATATATAATACATACAGGGGTTTCCTTCTTCATATTAATTATGATAAATGTTAATTACAATTTTGAAATACTAAACTAATACCCCAACCATCCCTTTCCAGAATTATTTCAGTCTCTTCAAGTGACACCATTTGTCTCTCAGATGCTCCCATCTCACCAGGAAAAAAAAGAACCCCCATACATACGTGGCAAACATGTACACCAGAAACTCTGGTATACACATGTATACCAGAGTTTCCTGTATTAAAGATACCATATTTTAAAAGGTTCATAAGATGCCTACAGATTTGCATTTTTAAACACATAAATACTAGCGTCTGAGTCAGGCTGCAATGTTGAAAACATAAGAAAGGCAGTTTGGTGTAGAGGTTAAGAATCAGGCCAGGAGACTGTTGTAATTTCTAGTCTCACTCTGGGCATAAAGCCAACTGGATAACCTTAGGCCAATCACTTCTCTCAGCCCTAGGAAGAAGGCAATGGCAAATCCCAAGCAGTCTGTGGGGTCAAAAACTAAGTTGAAAGTACAAAAACAAACACTCAATTACTTTACTCAGATCCAGACTTTTCATGGGGAAAAAAAAGTTCTGCTCGTGACTCATTCACCTGACTCAGTGAATGAGACATGAGCAGAGGTATTTTTTTCCATGGAAGTTCAGGATCTGACTTAAAACAATTGAGTGTTTGTTTTTTGGAGTTGGGAGAAGTTGAGATTTCAGTAACCTTTCCTTTCTTTCAAAATTCTGCTCCAGAAAATAGCTTGAATCCCTTAGAAGAATATCAAAAATGATAGGAAGACTAGGTTGGAAGGATCCTGTCAATTCCATATTCTGCCAGACTCCTTAATTAGGTCTCAAAAACATCTGCTCACCCATAAAACCTTTACACTCCAAGAAGAGTAACAATGCACCAAACTCATCATGTAAAATCAGTGAAAGGCTGTATAATAAATCTAATGCTTCAGATAGTTATCTACAGCAGAAGCCCTCATAATTTTAAAAATAAATCATACTCTCTTGTAACCAACAAGAAACAATAGGAACAAAATGCAGCATTACCTGAAGGACCTGAGGGTAATCAAACACCAGGTTTTTATAGCAACGTTTTCGAATAAATGGAATTCCCTCCGAAAGGTTACTACACTTGTCCAAGATTAGCACAGATTCTGTATTCTCTGCTTGAAGAGCCTCCAGTTCTGAACGGTATTCAGGATGAAGAGCAATTTGGGAGGAGAGGAGAAAGTATCTGCGGAGGCTGAAGAAGACACAACAATTGGAACCATACAAATTTAGAAGTATATTCACTAGGCAATTGAAAATGCACTTCTTTATGCTGCCAAGGACTTGGGCATAGTGGTAGCACAGTGATTAGAATGCAGTATTGCAGGCTAATTGTTGCTGATTGCCAGCAATTTGGCAGTTCGAATTCCACTAGGTTCAAGGTTGACTTGGCCTTCCATCCTTCTTAGGTCAGTAAAATGAGGACCCAGATTGTTGGGGGAAATATGCTGACTTTGTAAACATCTTAAAGAGGGTGTAAAGTACTATGAAGCAATATATAAGTCTAAGTGCTATTGCTATTACTAAGCAAACATAGTCATATATTTGTTCACCTCTGGTTTTTGGTGCACTAACAATATGATAGTTGGAAAAAATTATGTATCAACTCAATTGTGAAAACATTATTAAATAAGTTGAATAAGCAAAATGCAGTAGGTAGTGCAGTTAAAAATACATACTTTTGATCTTTACACTTGAACACAATGTGAGCCACTAACATCAATGAATCATGAATAAGTACGGTGGGACTGCAGACAAACTATATCACTCTCTGAATTTACTGGTGTCATTCTCAATGTATTCAGTTAAGCTTATTTTCAAGGATGTGGAGAATAGAACATTCTCCAATAAATATGATAAAGATTGTGTTTAGAAGTGGTTTTGAAAAGATTAACATAAAATGCATCATGTTAGCCCTGACTTTCTACGCTTCCTCTTAAACTCTTTTATTGTTTTTTCTTTTGGTTAGATACCAACTTGTAAATATTATATGGGCAATAGAAGATAGAATTTGTTTTCCTGGTTATAGCTGAACTATCCCAGTTTTGTTCAGCAATTCTTCTATTCAAAAAAAACAAAAAAGTAACTTTTAATCAGGTAATTAATTTTTTAACAAAAAATGTAGGTGGCAAATGCGATCTATAAGCATAATTAAAAATGTATCATCTGATACATAAAACTGAATACATACCAATTCAGACTTAGAGGGAGTTACTATTATTTAACCAATACCAGTAACAGGAAGTTATAAATACAATAAAAATTCAGTTCCAATTTTCAAATGGAAAACTATAGCTTTAGAAGTAACGTTAATTTAATTTGCGGAACATTGCCACATGACAATACTATCAGCAGTCACATGTTTGTCTTATATAGGGGTTTAGCTTGTTGTCAGTTTTGGGATCATACCATTCTGATGGTATGCATCTTTATTCATCTTAAGAAACTAGCTCAGATTGAAATGATTTATAAATTTCATAAACAAACCAACACATTAGTATATTCTCAAAAGATGACAGGTCAGCCTACTAGAAAAGACATCTATTCTTCCCTCTGGGCATATGAAGCTGATTTAATTTAAGCCAGATCAGTTTTCCATATAACAGTGGATTGTCTATGAAAACGGAGCAAGATATCAAGTATTTCCTATTCTATCATCTTTCTTTAATAACTGTCTGTTACTTAAACTTGCAACTTTATAAGTCACCTGTAGGCAAATATTTTTTTTTATTGTACTATTAAATGCCATTGCCTTGCTACTCAGACATGTAAAATGCATCAGTAAATTAGGTTTGCAACTACTGGCACTTAAAAGTCACAATTTGTAATAAAAATAAAAATAAACTCATAAATTCCCAAAACAAATAATAATTAAAATATGAAGCAATGAACACAAGCATTAACTAAAGGGCATATGATTGAAAGCACTCTTTCAAAAAAATCTATCAAACCTTCCCTGAGTAAGCTCAGTTTCCAATAAAAAGCTGAAGCACTCGGAATATGCAGCTCCAAGTAGAAAGAAGCCAGAAATTCCTTCCTTCACAATGTATTTTTCAGATTAAAAAATCCCACTGAATAATAATGAAAACTATACTGAATCTTTACACTTAAATAAATAGAACTATAAGCCATTATACAATGTTCTTCATCTATAATACCTCACTCACTGCTTGTTATTTATTATGCCTCTTTCATAGTGCACCGTAGATAGCTGTAGAAGTTAGTACAGTAGAGTGAAGAATAACTGAAATTGCTTCAAATGGGATTAAACTGGGTAGAACTGTATAAAAATGAAAATACCTTAAGTAAAATGAAAAAAAAAACTTTTAAAGTTAACTTTAATATTAAAATTCTTTGCATTTTTTGTTATATCACCTACCCTTGGAATATTGTCTTCCCAAAAGTAGATCGTCCCGGACCCTGCTGGCTTGGGGACTTGCATGAGTGACACATTCAGTGCATGATTATGGTGATTTGTTGTTGGTTGCTCTGTTTTTACCTCAGCTACTGATTATGTTCTTATGTTTAACTGCTTAAGCAGCCCAGAGTCATGAATTTAAGATAGGTGACCATATAAATTGAAATAATAAATACACAAAATAAATAAACTGAGAGCGCCATTTTGGTGCAGTGGTTAAGGCATCAGCCTATAAATTGGAAGACACTGAATTTTTGTCTCGCCTTGGGCATGAATTCAGCTGCAGATCCTCAGTCCTAGAAAGAAGTCAATGGCCAACCACTTTTGAAAAACCTTGCCAAGAAAACTGACTCAAAGGCATAAACAAGTGAACTGCAAGGTAGATAAATATATCAGAATAACAGAGTTGGAAGGGCCCTTGGTGGTCATCAATGAAAACAGACTTTAAACATAAACTAGACTGCATATTTTGATTGTTAGAATTTTTAACAGTTTCTTTAAAAGTTTTACAAGTTCAAAGTTATTACAAATACAGCTCATAAATATAAACATGAATACATTTCATTTTACAGAATTATATTTCGCTTTATAATATGAAAGTGGAAGTTACAATCTTCTATTAAATTTGTAAAGACAAGAAGATGGAGAATTTGGGATGATAGAGCATGCTCAAGATGAATAGTTTAGATATAAATGTAAGGGACAAGGGAGAGGAACTGAATGTGATACAAAAATGAGCATGAAGTATTTCTGGAATTTTAGAAAGAAGTTTCTGGTTCTGAAGTATGCCTTCTAAAGACTAAAGCCTAATAATGCAAGCAGATCATAAAATAAGTGAGGAAATAAAGGCAGGACAATTGATATCTTCTATTATCTATTAAACATGGGAGATTCCAATAATATTTTTAAAAGAAAATGGCAGATTTTTCAAATATATATGAAATAGTAATGAGGGGAACTTTAGAAAATTAAAGTCTATTGGAAGATAAATTCCTGTTTGGTGCTTTCAATTCCTAAGTTGTCTTACTAATAATTTATTCTTCAAAGAACAGAAGAATGAATGAGAAAATGAGCTCTCCTTTATGCCAACCTATAGGAAAGAATTAGTCAATGAAGTGAAATTAACAGAAATATTAGTGAAAAGTGATCATGTAATACTGATTTTAAAGGAAAGGAAAGCCATATATAGTCAAAAACATTAAGTTTTTAAAAATGGATTTGAATAAATCATAGTAAGTATTATTGGATGGAAGCAGGAGTTAACATGTTTCTTTTTGCCTATGTTATGTTATGTTTTTTCTATAGAATTAATGTTGCAAAAATAAAAGAAAAATAGAGCTGGCAAGAAAGTTCTCAAAAAGAAGATATGAAAATGTAGTTATAAATAATTCTACAGGAGGCAGCAAGAAAACATTAAAACAAATTGGTGAGGATGCCCCAATATTATAATGAAGATCTGAAAACATGCAAAGACATAATCATAAAATGGAAAGAGGAACAATTCTCTAAGGAAAAAAATTACAGTTTGGAACTGAAAAAATAAAAAATAAACTTAATACTCAGAATGATCCAAAATTCAAGACTTGGCAAAGTATGTTAAAAATAACGGCTTCCTCAGTTAGGGTTATTAATAGGATTAACATAATAACAGAGCTGGAAGGACATTTGAGATCTAATCCAATGTTCTGCTCAAGCAGGAGACCCTGTACCATTCTGGACAAATGGGTTGTCCAGTCTCTTCTCAAAAGCCTCCAGTGATGGAGTACCCATAACATGTGTCAAAACACAATAAAGTGAAAAGTATCCATATACTACTTGTTCAATGCAAAATGTTAATAGAAAAAAAGTTAGTTACCCAATTCCTATTTGACTCGGTTTTCTCCAATAAAAGGGTGTGTACAATAATTATGAAGGAATAGATTGAAGCATGAGATTGATAGAACTCCTTTCAAGAAATACACAATTACTTTAAATGTGTTTAATCCAGAATCTGCTGAATTGCAATAGAAATTTTCAGATGAACCAATCAAATGGTTACATATTATCCCGGACAAGGAATGGAAAATGAATGAAGTACAAATAGTGTTCACACTTTCAAAATAAAGGAGGGTAATAGCAATAGCAATAGCAATAGTAGTTAGACTTATATACCGCTTCATAGGGCTTTCAGCCCTCTCTAAGCGGTTTACAGAGTCAGCATATCGCCCCACAGTCAGGGTCCTCATTTCACCCACCTCGGAAGGATGGAAGGTTGAGTTAACCTTGAGCTGGTGAGATTAGAACCGCTGAACTGCAGATAACAGTCAGCTGAAGTGGCCTGCAGTACTGCACCCTAACCACTGCGCCACCTTGGGTAGAGAATTCAGAATTTATACAATCAGTCATTCTGACATAATATCAAAATATATTGAATATTTTAGCTCTCCAGTTCTAAATGAATGAAGGAGTACCAATATTAAGAGAATTTTACCAAATTCTGACCTGGCTGGCTGAATTTCCTGGCATTGTAAGCAAAAGCACAATTAACATATTAGCTTACCCTTGTCCTTTATTTAGCAGTTGTACTTCTGCAGATAGGGGACTATAAACAGGAATACTGACATCATATCCTTGCCGATAGGTCCATGTAGAAAAACCACCTCCTGCCAACAGAGCTCTGAGGATGATAGAAAGAAAATACCAGATTCACATGTTTTTTTCTTCTTCAAATGCTCATTCATTTAAGGATTTAGATAATCAGAGAGGTAAGATAAGGTTTAAGGCAGAAACATACTAATTGAAAGACAAGAAGCATACAACAAAAGACAATGCATTTAAAACTTAAGCCAGAGATTCAGGTATCTGTAACGGAACATTTTCTATCTCTTTCAACTGCTATGAATAATAGTTAAATGAAAAGCTGTATATTTGTAGTTTAATACAGGCAGTCCTTGAATTACAGCAGTTTAGTGACCATTAAAGTTACATTACTGAAAAAAGTGATTTCTGACACTTTTTCATACTTATAACCATTGCAGCATCACATGGTCAATATTGAGACACTTGGCAATTGACTCAGATTTATGATAATTGTAGTGTGCTGGGGTCATGTGATCACCGTTTGCGACCTTCTAACAAGCAAATTTAATTGGGAAGCCAGATTCACTTAAGAACCGTGTTACTAACTTAACAACCACTGTTCCCTCTAAGGTGAGGCTTAGTGAGGCGGCCACGCACATAAAAAGAAATCCCCGCGCAGAGGTTTCTAACTGCCGCGCAGAGATTTCTACCAAAGCAAACGTGGGGAAGTCCTTTGCAGGCGGCTAGAACTGGCCGCCCGCAAAGGACCTCCCCAGACTTGTTTTGATGAGCCGCCAGTCCTCTTGCTTCTTCTCCTTCACCAGCAAAGCTCCCCCTGGCTTCCCGGCCCATGGCTTTGGCGTCTCTCCCTCCACGCGGAGCACCTGAGCTGGCTCCCGCGTTATCCCTCCCCCTTCCTCCTCTGCCGTGCTTTTGAGGCCGCGGGCGCTTTCCTACTAGCTCCCGCGGCCTCAAAAGCACGGCAGAGGAGGAAGGGGGAGGGAGGGAGGGAGGAGGAAGCAAGAGGACTGGCGGCTTTGAAATGCAACCCCTGCCTTGGTCCCGCCGGCCGCGGATTTGATTCGGCGTAAGTGGGGGCCGAACACATGCTGAGCCGACTTTGCGCAGTGAGGCGGAGTAATTCAACCCCCCCCAAAGAACGTGTGTGTGTGTGTGTGTGTGTGTGTGTGTGTGTGTGTGTGTGAGAGAGAGAGAGAGAGAGAGAGAGAGAGAGAATTGGATCAAAATTGGTGGCCAAAGGAGTGGAGGGAGGGAGGGAAGGAAGGAAGGAAGCCCTCCCCCTGTGAAAAAAACTAAAGATGGAGCAGTGAATGAATAAATCATAAAAGCAACAAACAGTTAATGCGTAAGTAAGCTGAGGAGGAAGTTCTCAACTAAGGAAGAAATATTAGAAAGAAATATAAAAAGCTCAATATGCCAAAACACTTATTTTAGTCTTCATTTAATTACTTGTATTGTAGTCTGATGTAACATCTTTTTAAAGTTAACGTTAGAAAAGATAGGGTACAAAACTTAAATAATAAAAAAATGTACATTCATTTTGAAAAATAAATGCAATACTTGATTAATTTCATATCTTTATTTAAAATAGTTTTGGCATGGCATATGATTTTATTGACTCAGTTGGAAATGATGTGGATGTTGTATCTGACTCTGAGGTATATATATTCTTAAGTAACATAACATATAGCATATTGTCCAAACTTGCTAGACTATTTAATTGATCTTACTACTTTAAAGGGGGAGAGTTTCATGATAAATTATTTTATTACATTTATGTTGCATTTATATATTACATTTATTACATTTATATTTCACATTATATATTTGTATTGTTATTTTAGTGTTTATTGTCAATTTTGATAGATATTATATTGATATATCAATACTGATTTTACTCATACTAAATAACAATTACTGCTATTATTTATCAGCATCAAATATTTATAGTTTTTAATATTGAGTTAGTCGTATTTTAGAATAATAGGATTATCTTTTAATAGGATAATTGGCAAAATCTAATTCAAATGTGATGGGTTGCATTCCAAAGGAATGTGAGAGGACAGGTTGCCTGCAAAATGCCAGGACCCAGGACCCTGTTGGTGCCATGTCTCTCTCTAGCCAGTCTAACAATGTAAAAGCTGAGCAGAGAGCCTTTTTTTTTCAGGGTGAGCGGAAAAGTATAGTGTTTGAGTGGCACTTTTCATGTCTGGCATTCATCGGGCTGAAACCTCGCTCGCAATTGGCGCTTGACGCTTGGAATGTTGCGCAAATGTCCAGCAGACGCGACAGCAGTTCAAACTGTGGCTCTCTTAGGTGCTCAGGCATGAAACTGTGCCGCTCACACACTGTACTTTTCCGCTCACACTGAAAAAAAATTAGAGGGAACATTGTTAACAACTGTAGGGATTCACTTAGCAGTTGTGACAAGAAAGGTCGTAAAATGGGGCAAAGCCCACTTAATAACTATCTCACTTAACAACATAAATTTTGGGATCAATTGTGGTCATAAGTTGAGGATTATATCTAAATGAACATGAAAAGACAACAAATTTCCAATTTGCAAAAATTTAAATTGTCCCTTTCAAGAAAAAAATAACATGACCTCTAGATACATCCAGAATTGAAACATATGCTAGGTTAATGGAAAAGAATTTAGTAAATAGAATGTTTTTAAATAATTGAATTATTTTTCATTATCAGATATTTTTTAAATTATATTTTCTATTACAAAAAAGATTCTAAAGCAAATGGACTAATATTCATATGTCTAAGAATTGAACCAGACAAGGATTTCACTTTCTTCATCTTAAATTGAGGATGCTAAATACAAAATGGTAAATAAAAAGTTCCCCAAAATTAATATGAAATCTGGCTGCCTTCACCATCTGTTACAATAGAGTGTTATCACTATATTTTCTTAATAGGATAACTTATATTAGGAAAGGAAGGAAGAATAAATCTACTAGTTCTTTTTGACATTTCATCAGCTTTCAATGTAAAATATTATGAAATAAAATAGGAGGAGGAAGCTATGTTGAATATGTTCACCTTGGGTTGTTTGTAAAAACAATAAAGGTGGGATACAAACAAACAAATAAAAAATATTAATGGTTCCAGGATACTTCTTACACACTGAACTGCAATACTCTCTCTCCTACACATTTGGACAGTTCCAGAAAAGGCTGCTTTGGTATTATCATTTCTCCCCAGTATGTTGCAGAATACCATATGTTTCACACATCAACATTCCCATTCATCTCAGGGAGGGTGGACTAGTATGCATTCATTTCTTTCCTCTAGATCAGCATTTGCCAACTTCAGCAGTTTTAAGATGTGTGAACATCAACTCTCAGAATTCTCCGCCAATATGCTCTAGATAGCTCAAGCAATATACACACTGAACCAGTATAAGGGCAGGGTTACAGAAACACGGTGAAAGATTTATACGATCTGAAGAGAAACCAGAGTATTATATGAACATGTATAAAAACATAATTTATGAAGATTTATAAAAACATAATAAAAAGAAAAAAGAAACAAGGAAGACTAATTAACTGACACCAAATACAGACAAGATGGCAATAATAGGAATGTTAAATGCAGACAAAATATCAACAGTGTGGATAATTCATTGGTCTAAGTAAGTGAATATGTGGGCTAATATCTTTTACATATGCTCCTCCAAATTCTGACAAGTTAGGGGTTATGGGAATTGAAATCCAAAATATAGAGAGGGCACCCAGTTGCCAATTTTACTACTATCCCCACTTTCAGAATAGGAATATTGTCTGAGACTATCCTTGGATCACACCTGGCTCAAAGTATCTTTTATAGCTTAGACTGAACCAATAAGTTTGAATTTATGGGACACAGGTAATCTTACAATAATTACTCGCCCTTTGGCAATCTCTAATTTGGATTACTACAATGTGTTTTACATATATATGTGGCTACTATAAATTAATCTTTTGGAAGCTTCAGTCACTTGACACAAGTCAGTTATATTGTTAAAGGGAATTAATTAGTATGATCACATTATTGTTTTATTACAGCCATTCACTATTAATTTTTACTGCAATTAACTTTAGAAAGTCTAAGCAATTTACACAATAAATCTACTTGCCACAATGTAGCATTTTGACACATTTTGACATTTATAAATCTTCATGAATGTATACAAATTCATGAAGATTTATAAATGTGAGGTTCTATTCAAGGCATGGCTATAAATCTCAACTCTTCAGACACTCAATTTCTCATTCAAAATGTTTCTTATAACAGATGCTTTACAAACCCAGCCTGGTTAAGTAGTTGCTTTACTGCTAGCAAGACAGAAGACATGTATAAGGGGGAAAAGTCAACCGATTGCAATATACCAAAATCCTGCCTTAAAGATAAGTCTGTTCTAAATCTGAAATACTATTTTTTTTACAGATAAATGGTAATTTGAATGCTTTGTTTGTGCTCTGGGCATTGGGAGATATTTTCTCAATGTTTATATAACAATTCCATCCTGTCTGATTACTGTTGGTTTCCACCTCACCAGATTCTTCTATGGTATTTTAAAAGGTGGTTTAAAATTTCACAGTCTGAGAAAGTAGACTTACAATTTGTTAGCTGTGGGTGACACCAAATGTAACACTTTTTCTGAAAGAACCAAGAAGGATAAAAGATTCCTCTCCCTTACCAATTCATATGTATCCTCAACATTTGTTTAAAAAAAAGAAGCCACAAACCTTTGGACTAGATCCAGTGAGTATATTTGGGATGAAGAAGAGAAAAGCTGTGCTTTTATTTATATAAATTTTGTTAGTGTCAAATTAACAAAAGTAAAAGACAAACAATACAAGACATATACGTTCATTGTCGCCTGATTACAAGCTTGCTAGAAAGGTTTGGCTACCTATAATTAAAGACAAATAAACACATCACAAAGACTTTTGGCCTACATTTTCTTTATTAATGTCTTAGATTGTTTTTAGGAGAACTAGAGTGGGGTTTTGAGGAGAAACACTTAAAGTCCTTAAGACTGCAAAACAATTATACATGACTGCCCTCTGCAGGCTAGCCATGGTTCATCTATAGATAGCATTTGATTTTTTTATTATTAAAAGTTCTTTTTCAGTTTTTACATTTAAGTTAATTACTAGAAACATATGTTGCATTGATCAGTTTTTTGCATAAAAATAAACATTTTACTTCTAACACCTATTTAATTATCCATACCAGTGCACATATAATTTTAATAGAAACAATGCAAGTAGTACATTCTCTTTGAAAACATTTTGATATACATACTAGAATTTAAAAGCAAAGTACACTTAAATCAACTTCCATCACTTTTAACTGAGAACAGCACTCAGACATGTATTATCTATGTAAATATAATGACATACTAAGGGTAGCTAGCACTAGACATCCCTATGACTCATATCTAGGGGATTTGAGTTTTGAAAGGTTTTACGTTTCATGTTCAGTAAAAATATGCCTTTGGAACATCAGTAAATTGGAACAAATACTTTAAATCTAGGTAAGAAAGAAGAAACCATCCTTGGATCCAGCTGTTTTAAATAACTATCGTCCAGTCTCCAACCTCCCCTTTGTGGGGAAGGTTGTTGAGAAGGTGGTGGCCTTTCAGCTCCAGCGGTCCTTGGAGGAAGCCAGCTATCTCGATCCGTTCCAGTCTGGCTTCAGACCTGGCTACAGCACAGAAACCGCTTTGGTCGCGTTGACCGATGATCTCTGGAGAGCCAGGGATGGAGGCCACGCCTCCATCCTAGTGCTCCTTGACCTCTCAGTGGCTTTCGATACCATCGCCCATGGTATCCTTCTGCGACGACTGCGGGAGGTGGGGGTGGGAGGCGCTGTTTTACAGTGGTTCTCCTCCTACCTCTCGGACAGGTCGCAATCGGTGTTAGTTGGGGAGCAGAGATCGACCCCTAGTCCCCTAACGTGTGGGGTGCCTCAGGGTTCGGTCCTGTCCCCCCTTCTTTTCAACATCTACATGAAACCGCTGGGTGAGATCATTCGACGGCACGGGATAAAGTACCATCAATATGCGGACGATACTCAATTGTATCTGTCCGCCCCGTGCCAACTCAACGAAGCGATGGATGTGATGAGCCAGGGGCTGGATGCTGTTAAAGACTGGATGGGGGTCAACAAGCTTGTGCTCAATCCAGAAAAGACCGAGTGGCTGCTGTGTTTCCCTCCCAAGAATTGGCCAAGTACTCCATCTCTCAGGCTGGGGGGTCAAATTATACGCCCCTCAGACAGGGTTCGCAACTTGGGAGTCCTCCTGGACCCACAGCTGACCTTCGAACATCATTTGTCAGCTGTGACCAGGGGGGCATTTGCCCAGGTTCGCCTGGTACACCAGTTGCGTCCCTACCTGAACCGGGAGGCCCTCACAACAGTCACTCGTGCCCTTGTGACCTCTAGGCTGGAATATTGCAATGTGCTCTACATGGGGCTGCCCTTGAAGAGCATTCGGCGACTCCAGCTAGTCCAGAATGCGACCGCGCGAGCGATAGTGGGTGCACCTCGGTTCAACCACGTAACACCTATCCTCCGCGAGCTGCGCTGGCTACCTGTTGATCTCTGGGTGCGCTTCAAGGTGCTACTTATCACCTATAAAGCCCTTCATGGTAGTGGGCCTGGGTACTTGAGAGACCGCCTACTGCCAATTACCTCCACCAGACCGATTTGATCGCATCGATTAGGCCTCCTCCGAATTCCATCTTCCAGCCAGTGCAAACTGGCAACTACCCGGAGGAGAGCCTTCTCGGTGGCTGCTCCGTCCCTTTGGAACGAACTCCCCGTGGAGATTCGGACCCTCACCACCCTCCAATCCTTCCACGCTGCTGTAAAGATCTGGCTGTCCCGGCTGGCCTGGGGTTAAGATTATAGCCCCACTCGAATTGTGCGATTGTTGTGTTTTTCTTTTTTTAACATGCTGTATTGTCTATTGTTTGTTGTTTCCCCTTCCCTTTTGAATTGTGAGCCGCCCTGAGTCCCCTTAGGGAAAAGGGCGGCATACAAATAAAGGCAAAAGTAAAGTAAAAAGTAATGTTTTTAGAAAGCAGCATAGAAGCATTAATAGGTCCCATGTCTAGTTTTTTGTCTAAAAATGGTGAAGGAGAAAAAAAAATCAAGCAGAAAAGTCATCTCATTTATGGAATATCCCAAGCCAAGCATATGCATGTAGTCTTCCACTTCTTTACCTAATTTTCTATAAGTCACTCAACCACTTAAAAAAAAAAAAGACATGAACAACATGAACAACAATGAAAATTACCTACCTGTCCCTTGGAACATCTAATGCTGTGTTATAGTCAGGTGGCCCTCCAGGCAGCATATTGAACAAGAGATGATTGGTGCCTCGATCCCAACTAAGATGATAAAGGAAACGAAAGAAAAATATGAGCGTCAGAACAGGAATTTTGGACATAAAACCAAAACCATTCTACAACAAAACAGTTAATTAAAATTAAAATATTCACGCTATCTTTATTTGTTTGATTTCTGCAGCAACTAATAATCAATCTGTTCACAGCCTTATACAAAACTATTAAGAAAGCATAAGAATCCAATTGAATGTATTTCTAATGTATGAATACAGGATCATAGCTTTAATTATTAATCTTTGGGAGAAAAAGACACTCAGTAATTAAGACTGTGATTCAATATCAAAACCTAACACAATATTTATATCCTGGTTGTCACATTTTCTTATAATCTCTATTCTTGAATTCCTATTTTAGTTTTGGAAGATTTCTGGAAGGAGGTACCGGGATAATTGTGCCAAAGCCTGAGCTGTTTCCTTGATCCGCAGTGTGTTCTGGTTGAGAACATCAATGGATGGTACAAATAGACAAGCACGATTGATGTCATCTGTGTAAAAGTCACTATCAGAAATAGCAGTTAATAGTTCATTGTATTCCTTGGAAATGGTGTGACTGACTAGCATGTTGTATTCATCCACATACTTCTTTAGGGAATAAATATAGACTTTGATCTTATTCTTTGGATTGAAGCCACAGCGATAAACATCAAAACATGTGTGCATCCTGCAGCTAAGATCTCCCCGTTCTGGAATGGCACTGTCTGCAGGAATCTTGATTATAGGTACATCGTGAATGCTGCGCTTCTCTAAAGTCCATTCATTTGAAGACTCAATGGAGTGAGGCCAGAACTGGAACATGCCAGTGGCAATTAACCCCAGTAGAACAACAGAAAACAGAGCAATGTAGTAGATGCGATGTTTGGTCTTCATTCTTGGGATGAGGGCTGGACCCCGAGTGTTGTATTTGACTGACGCACACATAATGAAAAAAGCCACCTTCCCACAAGCTTCTGTAGAATAGAACACATATAAAAAAAATTAAATGGCAGTATTTTATTATTAAATCAGTAAAACATGTTTGCAGATAAAATAAATATTACATAGATGCTTCCATTCTCCTATCCAATTTCTTTCTCTTTTTAAAAAAGCACTTCTGATTTTGCTTTATATATCTATTTTTCTGGAATTCTATCTCATATAATATCAACTAGGAAAACAGATAACAAAGCAAACAGGATATGCAACAAGTATACATCCCAAATTCTGTCATCTACTCCTGTTTAGTTCTGATTCCAGTATTGCAGTGGGCATATGAGGTTCCTATCTAGCTTTAGGATTTTTTGCTAAAGCAGACCAAAAAATAAGCCATTTTCTACCCTAAAGAGGGAAACATAAATTATCAATAGAACACATTCTAATTTAAGACCATTTCAAATAATACACACATATTTTGATGTGCAGTGTTTAATGACAAGATGGGCAGCATATACATTTAATAAATAATATTTCCTCAAAAATCCTTTTAATTACCCCACAAAATTAAAACACCACCACAAGAGACATATTATGTCATCTTTAAGCTATCTTATGAACTTCTGTGGGTTCTCAAGCTAGAGATACAGTTTATGGAGTGCAGTCCTATAGTGCAACAAAGTACACACTATCTTCCTTGGAAAATTGCAGAGTAATTATTTTACACATATTATAAAATGGAGGGTCAAGGCTAATACATAGCAACCTTCTCAAAGCCACATTGCAAATGTACGACCAAGCTACAGTCTGAGTCAAGGACTACCTGATTAAATGTATAATTTCAGCATACATTATCCATACAGCTATAGTGAACTAAAAATAGTTTTGTACTTATATAAGCCACTTCAGTTAAATTTAAGTGAAACAAAAGATAGCTTCCCACATGGCCAGGATGATTTATTATTTTCCATTTATTACAAAATTGGTATACCTCTTTAGAGACTCTACACAGCTCATAAATTACCAATTTATAATCTAAAACAGTGTGTTAATAAAAGGAGAAATCAGTTATTTTCCCCCAAGAAATAGTTCTAAGACCGGGAATCATCTAGTTTTCTTATTCACTTTGATTGGAGACTAGGTGAAAGCTATACAACACAATCAAGAAGATGATTTTTTTTTACAGGAGAGGGCACACCATTGCTTTATTCAAGGTAGTGGAAACTACTCCTTCTTCAAAGAATTATTACTCAAATCCATCTAGATAACTTCTTCTCTGTGTGATGGAATAGCCAAGAGGCATATATATCTACAGGTGGTCCTTGATTTACGACTGCAATTGAGCCCTAAATTTCTGTTGCTAAACAAGGAATTGTTAAGAGAATTTTCCCCTATTTTACAACCTTTTTTGCCAGAGTTGTAAGTGAATCATGTGGTCATTAAATGAATCTGGTTTCCCCCATCGTCTTTGCGTGTCAGAACCATCTGGAAAGGTTACAAATAGTGATCATGTGATCCCCAGAGTACAACTGTCAAAAATATATGTCACTTGCCAGAGTCCAAATTTGATCAAGTGGCCATAGGACGCTCCACGATAATAAATGTGAAAAATTGTTGTCACTTTTTTCAGTGCCATTATAACTTTGAACAGTCACTAAATGAATAGTTGTCGAGGGCTTCTTGCAGATCACAGGAGGTGGAGCTCAAACTGCAGAGTACCTTATTTACATCCTCAGACTTCACAATTATTGCACACTGAAGCAGTCCTAGGCTCCATTAGCAGAGGGGATAGAATCGAGATTACATGAAGTGTTAATACCACTTTATAGTGCCTTGGTAAGCCCACACTTGGAATATTGCATCCAGTTTTGGTCAACACGATATAAAAATATGTTAAGTCTCTAAAAAGAGTGCAAAGAAAAGCAACAAAGATGATTAGGGGACTGGAGGTTGAAACATATGAAGAACAGTTACAAGAATTGGGTATGTCTAATTTAATGAAAGGAAGGACTTGGAGTGACATGATAACAGTGTTCCAATATTTGAGGGGCTGCCACAAAGAAGAGGGAGTCAACCTGTTTTCCAAAGCACCTGAAGGCAGAACAAGAAGCAATGAAGGAAAACTAATCAAGGAGAGAACCGACCTGCAACTTAGGAGAAATTTCCTGACAGAAACATTAATCAGTGGAACAATTTGCCTTCAAAAGTTGTATGTGTTCCAACCCTGGAGCCTTTAGGAAGAGTTGGACAACCATTTGTCTGAAAAGGGTTTTCCTGTTTGAGCAGGAGCTTTGAGTAGAAGACCTCCAAGTCCCTTCCAATTCTATTATTCTGTTAGCATACAGAATAATGTCATGGAATTATTATAGAGTTACTATGGATGTTTGGTGAAACTCAATTTACATAGGTGAAAAAGGAAGATTTAAGGAATTTGCACACAGCCCAGTAAAACACTAAAGAACTGGATATAAATATTGGAAAGGATAAGGACATTTGGAAAGGTTTTGAATTTTAGCCACTTAAATTAAGAAAAACAAACTGTTTTAGGTAAGAAATAGAGTCCCAACTTAAAAATATTTTTCAGGCTTCATTTACCAGAACTGTTTTTTTTTCAAATATAAGTTGTACACATGTTAAATTTATTTATTTGAAACAGGATATCAATATAATTAAGTAACATTTTCCCAAAGTATATATAAGCAAAAGTTTGACTTGTGATTTTCATTTGAATTGAAAAGTGGTAACAGAAATATTATATTGTACAAATCTTTCCAATATGATGCATTAAAATTTGTAATTAAAAACAGGTACTAGATGACAAAGTGACCTTCAAATACAAAATGGCAAAACAGAAGAACTAGATGAGTAGATCATATGGGGAACATTTTGTATAATATATTCAGGGGCTGAAACAAATGTCTTCTCTAAATAATTCAAGTAATAAAATTATCTCACAAACCATTACATTTTCCCAGTTATATTTCTATTTATGTCATTTAGAATTTCAATAATGGTTTGCAATAAAATAAAAGCTTAGGATTTTTTTTTACTTTGAGAGTCTTGCCATTTTTTAAAATTAAGAAATATTCATGCTTTGAATTAAGACTTTCTAATTATACTCAATTAAATACACTGTAATTACTTGTGGTGAACTATATTTTCTTCCCAAGAATTTTCAATTCACCACACACTGGGGCGAAAGAAGAACTATTTAGATTGTTCCAGCAACCATCAATTTTTTACTGCAGTCACAAACCAGAACTAAGTGTAATCCCCCCCAAAATGACAATGAAAATAAATTTTAAATAAGGTTTATGTAAAATCGTATACTTAAATGAGAAATATGTTATAAGAAAAGCCTAAAGACATTTGCTACTCAACTTCTCAGACAAGATGATTTCAAACTTTGTTAAAAGTGGTTTTTCTAAAAACATATTAAATGAACATAATATGCATCCATTAATAAGGAGCTCCATAAATAACTAGTACATTTTTATGTATTTCTTTCAAAAAATAAACAATTCCATGATACATAGGGAAATTTCTAAACCACCCGTAACTTCAACATATCCAAAGTAGAATTACTGAAGCTACGCTTGTGCTAATAAATAACTTTAAATCATATTTTAGGTACCTTATGCCTTTTTAAAACATTTTTGCAGTCTGCAATCAAATGAATTATAAAACAGAATCATTACCTCTGTACAGAATCATTACCCTGAACAGAATTTCTCCAAAAAGCTCCTTGATCTTGTCAATATTTTCTTCATGAAGACAGTTTAATAGTTAATGTACTGTCACTATAAATCTTAACATAGTAATAAAACTAATCTCCCATTCTCTCATTTCTTACACAGTAGAATGACCGTTGTCTTACCTGAACGGTCCTTCTATGGGTGCTGCGAAGGGAATCCAATCATGGGTTAACTTAGCCTTCTAGCCTTGAGACTGAGTATGCAAATATCAAAGTTACGCCTCCTCTGACTGGACTTCCGCTTCCTCCCCAGTTCTTATTACGAAGTCCACCGAAGAAGCATTATGTCAATCCTCAACAAGCCGCAAGTCATCCGGCACTACGGAGTCAAGTCCAGTCAGTAACTAGTCACAGTCAAATGGAGCCCTGACCAGCCGAAGCCGCGGGCGGGTTTGGATTCCCTTCGCAGCACCCATAGAAGGACCGTTCAGGTAAGACAACGGTCATTCTCCTGTGTGCTGCTCCGGGAATCCAATCATGGGATATATCAAAGCAATGAACTCCCAGGGCGGGAGCTAGGCTGGTCAGGCTCCTCCGCAGACGGAAGGACCCTTTGCAACACTCTCCGCCCAAAGGACGCCTCGGCCGAGGCGAAGACATCAATCTTGTAGTGGCGAATAAAAGGCGAGGGGGATGCCCAAGTGGCCGCCCTGCAAATCTCTTCCACGGACGCTTGCGTCGCCCAGGCCGCTGTGGTGGCCGCACTCCTGGTGGAATGAGGAGTGATTCGCCTTGGAACCGGTCTGGAGTGGGTGTCATACGCCAACGCAATGCAAGCTTTCAACCATCGGCCGATGGTGTGGGAGGACACCTTCTGTCCCATTGAAGATGGCTGGAAGGAGACGAACAGGGCCTCCGATCTTCGGAACGACGCCGTGCGCTTCACATAGCGACGAAGAGCCCTGCGCACATCCAGATGGTGCCACTGACGTTCCCGCGGATGAGACGGGTGAGGACAAAAGTCCGGCAGGACAAGTTCTTGAGTTCTGTGAAACAATGAATTTATCTTTGGAAGAAAGGTCGGATCCAAACGAAGCACTACCTTGTTCGGGTGGAAGATGCAAAGATCCGCACGAACCGAAAGGGCTGCTAGCTCCGACACCCTCCTGGCCGATGTTATGGCCACCAGGAAAGCCGTCTTGAGTGTCAGCAAGCGGAGGCTGATGGAGTGTAGAGGCTCAAAGGGGGCAGCTGTAAGGGCCCTGAGAACCAAGGTCAAATCCCACGTGGGATAACGATGTACCGTCGGCGGTCGTAAGTTGGAAGCACCCTTAAGGAAGGTTCGAACTCGCAAGTGCTGGGATAAGGAGCGGCCTTGGCCACCCCCGACCACCGTTGACAAGGCTGTGACCTGACGGCGAAGTGTGTTTGGTGCCAACCCCTTGTTGAGGCCGGACTGCAAGAAATCCAGAACCTGGGGCACCGAGGCCTTGATGGGATCGAACCCGGTGCGTCGGCACCAGCGGCAGAAGGCCTGCCAGGTAGCTTCGTAAATACGGGTAGTCGACGGGCGACGGGCCGCTTGAATTGTAGAGATGACTTCGTCTGAATAGTGGAGGGCCGCTAGCATCTCCCGCTCACGTGCCACACGGCTAACTGCAACAGCTGAGGGCCCGGGTGCCGGAGAGCCCCTTGGTGGAGCTGAATCTTGTCGTCCGGGATCCTCCAAGGACGCGAAACGGACAGATGGACGAGGTCTGCGTACCAGGGACGTCTGGGCCACATTGGAGCGACCAGCAGCACTTCCGCCTGTTCTGTCAATATCTTCTGAATGACCGACGGAAGGATCGGGAGAGGAGGAAAGGCATAGAGAAGGCCGGCCGGCCAACGGCTGCGTAGAGCGTCTACCCCCTCCGCCCCCGGAGCCTGGTATCGGGAGTAAAACCGGGGAAGTTGTGCGTTGCGCGGGTGAGCGAACAGATCCACCTCGGGCAGGCCGAAGCGGCGAGAGAGCTCCTGGAAGAGAATGGGGTGGAGCTGCCACTCCCCCTGATCCACAGTCGCTCTGCTCAGCCAGTCCGCCTGAGTGTTGGCTTCGCCCGAGATGTGCTCCGCCCGAATCGATGAGAGTCTGGGCTCCGCCCAATGGAACAACCTTTCCGCTTCCAGCATCAGAGCTCTGGACTGCGTTCCCCCTTGGCGGTTGATGTGAGCCTTGGAGGCCACATTGTCGGTCAGGATTAACACATGGTGATGAGATACAATGTCCCGAAATTCCAGGAGAGCCAGACGGATGGCCCGCAACTCCAGCCAGTTTATGCTGTTCGCCAGCTCCTGATCCGACCATCGACCTTGGGCCACCTTGTCCAGGGCATGGGCCCCCCATCCGAATAAGCTGGCGTCCGTTGTAACTTGAACGCGGTCCGGCTCCTTGAATGGACATCCCCTGAGGAGCCTGGACGACATCCACCAATGCAGGGACCGCCTGGCCTTGCCCGGGAGCTGCACCTTGATGTGGGAATGACTGGTATGCGCTCTTTGGAAGGGCAGCAGGAACCACTGGAGAGGACGCGCATGGAACCTGGCCCAGGGCACCACGCTGATGCAGGAGATCATCTTCCCTAGCAGTTTGGAAAGCGACAGCAGCGGTACTCGCCGATGGGATAGCGCATGATGCGCTAGGCGGTATATGCTCTGCCTCCTTTCCGGGGACAGGAAAACCTCGCACGACATCGAGTTGATGGTGGTTCCCAGATGAAGGAGGGACGTGGTTGGGCGCAGGTGGCTCTTGGGCAGATTGAGGACAAAGCCATGGTCCCGCAATGCGTCCATCGTGACCTGTAGGTCTCGGAGGGCCTGATCTCGAGAGGACGACAGCACCAACACGTCGTCCAAATAACAATTGATGCGTATTGGAATTGAGCGAAGGGAGGCTGCCAATACTGCCAGAAGCTTGGTGAACGTGCGCGGGGCCGAGGAGAGGCCGAATGGCAAGGCCCGGTATTGATAATGACGGCCGTTGAAGTGAAACCGCAGGAACTTCCGATGTGCCGGATGAATGGGCACATGGAGGTACGCTTCTTTGATGTCTATGGAAGTCATCATGTCGCCTTGGCGGATGGAAGCCAATATGCTCTTTAGAGAGTGCATTTTGAATTTTTGGTATTTGATATACTGATTGAGCTGTTTCAAATCTAGGATTGCCCTCCATCCCCCGGAGTTCTTTGGTACTAGGAACAAGATGGAATAAAACCCTAGGCCTCCCTGCCCTTTGGGAACTTGCTCTATGGCCCTGATGGTGAGAAGATGAGATATTTCGGTGTCCATAAGGCGCCGCTTTGACGGGCACCTGGGCACAGGGCACCTGATGAACCTCCTCGGGGGGATGGATAGAAATTCTAGCGTGAGACCCAAACTCACTACTTGAAGGGCCCAGGCGTCTGACGTGAGCTCCGCCCACCGGTGGGCGAAGGCCAAGAGACGTCCTCCTATGGGCCCTACCTCCTGCGAGTCAGCGGTATCTGCGAAAGGATCGGTTGCCCGCTCCTCGGAATGACCGTCTACTCTGCGCCTGACTCTGCTGGCGCCCCCTGTCTCTGGCCCCGGCTCGGTCCTGGCCACGGTCCTGTGCCTGGGAGAACCCCCTGGTATAGTTGGGGACATAGGGGGCAGAGGTAAACCCCGAGTCCCCCGACCGAAAGGGCTGCCGTCTACCATAAGGCTGTGGCCTTCTGGCCACACGGGCACTTGTGGAGGGAAGCACCCTACGTCTGTCCCGAGTCTCAATGAGAATTGGATCCAGCACTGAACCAAACAAGGCCCCGCCCTTAAAGGGCGTGGATGCTAGACGCCACTTGGATTTGATATCAGCTTGCCAGTGGCGGAGCCAGAGCAAACGGCGAGAGGCCACATTGGAAGCCACGGCTCGGGAAGCAAACTTTGCCGCGCTAAGGGTGGCATCAGCAGAAAACTCTAGGGCCGCTATCAGTTTGGTGACATCCTGATGGAGGCGCAGTTCCTCCGGATCCAGCCTTTCCTGTAGCTGTCTCAGCCAAACTAAAGAAGTCCTATTAAAGAAGGAAGCTGCAGTTGCTGATCGCAAGGCCCACGCTGCTGCCTGATGAGTCTTGCGAAGGACCGATTCGGCCTTGCGGTCCTCGGCCTTCAATCCTTCCGAAATTTCAGAAGGAATTAATGCCGGTGAAGCAAGAGCCGCTATGGGAGCATCCACTGTGGGAAACTGCAGGAGGGCCTCCAACTCTGGGGAAGATGTGAAAAGCTTCCTATCACCAGACCCAGGGGGCTTAACCGCGGTCGGCTCATCCCACTGCTTTTGGATTAAATCAAGAAAAAGCTTGGGAGATGGGATAAAATCCTGCAGAGCCACCTGCTCAGCAAAGAGCCGCTCGGTGGCATCCAGGCCCACAGCAGCACTTTCTGCAGAAATTGCCTCCCCCATGTGGGTGGTAGTCTTGGCCTTATATAGCAGGGATTTGAAAAGAGTGTGCCTGAAAAGCCCAGGGGGCGGAGGCTGGTCCACAGGAAGGCCCTCGTCACCAGAGAGTTCCCTATCCTGGATTTCACCTTCCTCCACTAAAGGAGATTGTGCGCTAAACACAGAGTGTAAAGGGGAAGGAGGATCAGTTTGCAGAATGGAAGAATCCCCTTGTACTGCTTGGGGAGCCAGGCCTGAGTAGGCCAGAGTAGGCCTGGAGACCTGGGATCTACGCGCTAATTCCGCATCCACCCCTCTGGAAATAGCCTCTGAGATCATGCTGTAGAATTCAGCAGAAAGGCCCAAATCCTGGCCCTCCAGAGGCCTGAGGCCTGCAGCTGTGGGGGTGAACGTGGCAGAGGGCCCAGCGCGTGGAGGTGAACGAAGAGAAGCCCCACTAGCCTCCGAAATAATTGGGGGAGAACGAGGCCCGAAAGCCCCTACCTCGGGAATAGGGCCCTGGGGAAGCTGAATATCAGGAGACCAACCCTGCTCAACAACCCTCACCGGAGACACAGGGTGCTGAACCAAAACCGGAGGGGAAGAAATGGGAGCCCCAGATGCCTTGGGGGGAACTTTGGCCTTGTCCTTGCGCTTGTGCGACTTATCCCGAACAGTAGATGAGGCTCGAGGCCTACTAGTAGAGGCCCTGGTCGCGGCCCTGCTGGGCCCAGGGCTGGCCCCTCCCTCGCCAGGGGAACGGGGCTCAGAAACTGGCCGGACAGTACCTTGCAATTGATCAGCCATGATATGAGTTTGAAAGAGCTCAATCAGCGAGACAAAGGAATGCAATTGAAAGCACTTCGCCAAGAACGCCACGTGGAAGCAGAGACTAAGAGAAGCGACCTCCTCCCTGAGTCAGCAAACTCGAGTGAGGGAAAAGGGAGGGGCGGAAGCAGTGCGCAGACTCAAGCGCGCGAACAAAATCTGCCTTCTCATCCCAGGCGTTAGAGCGCATGCGTGAAAAGCGCTTCCAAATAAGGTCACCGGCTTCAAAGGCGCGAAATTCAAAGGAACCGCAAGGGAAATTCCCAACAGCCGATCCGTGTAATCCTCCGGCAGCCGCTCCAGCGAGGGCACAAAGGAGGGAGGCGGGGAAGGGGGGGAAGACCCGCTCCGACAAGCCAAAGCCTCGGATCTGACCGCGCCCGCGGGCGGGTGCTATCCGGCAGGGGTGGCAGCGCTGGGAGACTCAGCTTCCTTGCGCGCTGATGATAAGGGAGGGCAGGCGGAGAAGCCCCACTCCAGCTGCAGCGATCCGATATCCCTTTAAGGGAAATAGCGAGGGAGGAATCTGCTGACAGCAATCTGCCGCTTTACCTCCAATCCAGCAAGAAATCCACAGTGAAAAACCAAGTAATTTCATCCTTAACCTAGAAATATTAGCAATTAATCAAGAGAGCGTTGAAAATAAGTCTCGTAGGCTTGACTGAGTAATAAGGACTGGGGAGGAAGCGGAAGTCCAGTCAGAGGAGGCGTAACTTTGATATTTGCATACTCAGTCTCAAGGCTAGAAGGCTAAGTTAACCCATGATTGGATTCCCGGAGCAGCACACAGGAGAATAAGCAGGTTTCATATTAAGATCAGACATCTGAAACAAATTTTAATTTGCTAGGAATATAGTTTCTTCCTCCGACTATACTGTCATGGAAGTACTTAATCATCTATATATTATTGGACAGAAGATAAAAGTTTTTTTCTATAGCAGTAAATTCACAAATGAGTAATAATCCATATAGAGATGATTGTATAGTTCCATAGCAGTGGAATTCTGCATCAACCAAATTATAGAAAGAATTTTACTGTTAAACAAATTCTTTCACTATCAACTGAAACTTGATCAATGACTCCTTCTGCAATTTTCAGTACCAGACAGTTATACTTAGAATGAAAGATTTGCAGCTTTTGTTTGCATATCATGCTTCACTATAAATCACTGTTTCTCAATCTCGGCAACTTTCAAGAGGTGTGGACTTCAACTCCCAGAATTTCTCAGTAAGCTGTCCTGACTGAAGAATTCTGGGAATTGAAGTCCACTTATCTTAAATTTGCAAGGTTGAGTAACATTGCAATAAGCAATTTAACCATGGTCTACCAAATTAACTCACTGTTCTGATTCATAGACTACATTATAGCTAGCCACCCAGAATTGGTTCATAGAATATATTAGGATAATGCAAGCACAGAAAAATTCAAATATTTCAGACCTTAATCTGGAAATTTAGGATGAAAGTGGTATGGACTATATATGGGAGGAGTGATAAAATTGGGATTTGTTGGAAAAACACATTTGGGAGAAACTTAAATGTTTATAATTCAAGGCGTCACTTTCAAATCCTCAACATTAAAGCCATTTAAATTCAATAGCTGGATTCATAAAACATGCTAAACCATTAACTATAAACTTTCAACGACAAGGGCTAAACTACACCAAGCACAATACTATAAATCTAGCATGCTGTATTAGCCAGGCCATCACTTTAAGGCAAGATGTGATTTGGCTTTGCTTAGCATGATAAACAAAGCCATTAATTTGTTAACAATAGTTTTATCAATGATATGTTGCACAAATAAAGCTAATAAAAAAGGCTACAGACACAAAATGCTGGCTGGCTTTATCCATCTTTATTAGTTTTTCTACCTTCTTGATCAATGTCAAACTCTTCCTTGGATTAAAACGGAGTTAGAATAGAATAGAATAGAATAACAGAGTTGGAAGGGACCTTGGAGGTCTTCTAGTCCAACCCCCTGCTCAGGCAGGAAACCCTACACCACTTTAGACAAATGATTATCCAACATCTTCTTAAAGATTTCCAGTGTTGGGGCATTCACAACTTCTGGAAGCAAGTTGTTCCACTGATTCATTGTTCTAACTGTCAGGAAATTTCTCCTCAGTTCTAACTTCCTTCTCTCCTTGATTAGTTTCCACCCATTGCTTCTTGTCCTACCCTCAGGTGCTTTGGAGAATAGCTTGACTCCCTCTTCTTTGTGGCTTTCTGAGTTCTCATACATTTTGCTAATTAACAAGTTGCCGGGGTTTTGTAGCCCTTAGTTGATAGGACTTGAGGCTTAACTACCAGAAGTGTATTTCTGAATTGATGTGTTATCTCCTTTTTGACAGGGAACCACGAAATAATGGTTGGAGGAAGGAAACAGTGAGATGGAGTGAAGGAATTTGCAGGGCAGAAATCAAGAATTTCAAAACAGCCATTCTATCCCGCAGAAGCCGACACCATGCAGGGAGGCTTTGGGATCTGGATGGAGGAGAAGTGGAAGCCTTTCACCTCTCGCTGCTCTTGGGGCCACCTGACATCCCGCTCTGCCTACCCCAAACCTCTTTCCCAATCTCTTAGAAGACACCCTCCGCAAGAGACGGGCCCAGAACAACCTCAAGTCGCCGGGGATACTTCTCTCACCTGCGGACCTTCCGCCCGACTGAGGCTCGGCGGAGGGGACCGCGATGGGCAGACGTCCCCCTCGACCCCTCCGACTTCGCCAGCCACGGCCGACGTTTCCGGCTTCCGCTTGAGCATGACGTCATTTCCTGCGCGCGTTCAGTTTCTTCGTGAGTGACAGCGTCTCGAGCTCTGGAAGCCGGCTAGTCTTTGTTTAACATCTAGAATCGACTGCAAGGAGCAGGGGGCGTTATCGGAACTCCTGGTCAGAGATTTTTCCCGTCCTTGCAGCGAGCCAACCACGACCCCTCAGAGGTCGCTACCGAAAGAGGACAAACGCTACATTTGGGGAATATGTGTGTATGTACACAAGTAGTTGTCTTTAGTAGCCCCGGTATGTGGAACATTTGCCACTAAAAGTACAGTTGCACTTTGTCTGTTGAGACTCTCAGTCATCCAGGTCATGGTTGTCCCAAATGTAATTTTTCAGGAAGCAATTAGACTTTCTTTTTTCCTTTGAAGATGTTGTGCTTCTCATCCAAGGAGCTTCTTCAGCTCTGACAGGATAGCAATAGCACTTAGACTTATATATTGCTTCACAGTGCTTTCCAACCCTCTCTAAGTGGTTTACAGAGTCAGAATATTGCCCCCAACAATCTGGTCCTCATTTTACCCACCTCGGAAGGATGGAAAGCTGAATCAACCTTGAGCCAATTTGAACTGCAGCTAGCAGTCAGCTGAAGTAGCTGCTCTCTAACCACTGCAGCAATGGAAGGATTGGGACAACCATGACCTGGATGACCGAGAATCTCTACATACTTTTTCTATACAATTTGGGATGAACACTTTGAATGGTGTGGGAGTAGGAATGGATTTCCAAGAAAAATTGCAGACTATAGGAACCAAGAGCACTACTCGGGTGACCTTGAGGACACAGATAAACCCTTAACTGCTTCAACTATCCCCTAAAAGGATGCAAATGACCAGCTCTCTGAAAGGAATATAAATTCTTCCATTCCCCATTATCCTGCCAGAGCTGAAGAAGCTTCTTGAATGAGAAGCGAAATATCTTCAAAGAAAAAAAAAAAGTCAAATTGCCTCCTAAAAAGCACTTTTGGGATAATTGCCCTTTTTGTACACATAAGCAATTATCACACCATATATGGTCGGGAAGAATAATCTAGTTGTGCCCGTTCTCTCTCTCTCCATATATATATATAATATTAATTTGTGTGTGTGTACACATACACACATACAAATATATTTTAAGAAAACAGACACAACTGGATTACCCTTCCCGACCACATATGGTGTGATACCTGCTTGTGTGTACACAGTGTAATTGTACCCTTGGCGACAAATGTTCCAAATACTATAATCCCAAATACTGGGATTACGAAAATGAAGATATGATTTTGAGTTTAGTATTCACCTAGAAAAGACAAAAATCTTATCTGACGGTTTCTAAGCTAACCTGAGATTTGTGCCATGTAGGGCTCTACAGGGGAAAAATAGCAGTTGGAAAATTAGGTCAGTTTGTGTATGATCAGTAAATCAGTAAAAATGATCAGTAAATATTAGAACCTATATTAAAGTCACAGAAGAAGCAGAATTTTTATATAAGGTTTGTGTGTGTGTGTGTGTGTGTGTTGTGTTTCATGAGGTGTAATGTATACATTGGTGTATTATGTATACATTGGTAGGTGGCATTTGGATTGAAAGTTTTTATTTTCAGTTGTAATCTGAGCAATATATATCATGTTTAGCATGAACAAAATGGGCATTAACTAGCTATATGCCTCATTGTGGTCATAAAGAAGAACAATAATAGTATTTTCTATAATATGCAACTTAAACTGTAAGGAAGAGCTTCCAGGGTGCAAGAAAATTTGACTTTTTAATGACATTGTATCTTAAAACAATTGGTATCTATAGAGACAACAAATTCAATTTTTGTAATAGATAAATATTATTATTATTATATACTGAAGCCTGAGGAGGGCGAAAACAGCTTCCCCACACCCTCCAGAAGGCCGAAAATAAGCTGGCTGGAGCTGACATAGGGCAATGCCTCACATGCCCTCAGACATGGTTCCATGTGCCACCTGTGGCACGTGTGCCATAGGTTCACCATCACAAGTCCAGGTCTTATTCATCACAGTAATAAACTCAGCTAATGTACTTGAAGTAAAAATAAGGGTTCAAGGTTATCATTTTCTCCACATTTCAAAGACATCACTTTTGAAGGCTGATCTCCAAAAGCAGAGGGCAGTGCTGCTCCACTGAAATCTAAAAAGAATGTACAGTACATTATATGCTTGTTGAAAGAGAAATCTGGCCAGTGAGGCTTTGCAGCAATGGTGGGTTACAGCCCCCAGGCCTGCCATGCCCCCGAACCGGTTCCCCAGTCGTCGTCGCCATCTTGTTCTTCAGTTCTACGCATGTGCAGAACAATTTTATTTCACTGTGCATGTGTGCACAATGTGCATCAAGCATGCATGCGCTCACACACAAGCGAACCGGCTGTAATAGCGGCCAGAACCCACCCCTGCTTTGGAGGTACTGAAGTGGACCATCCAAAGCTAAGTAGATCAATTAGCATGCCCTTCTATGGTGACCAAGGAAGGCACATAAATTTATCTTGACTATCAGGATCTCACTAGTGATTAGAACTCTGTGGTTTGATTTCTCCCCGCCCCCCTAATTATTTCCAAGTATGAAAAAATAGGAAACACAAGATTTATATTCTGGTACGGTAAAGGGTAGATGAATAAGAAGCATGGGAGAAAATAAGAGAGTTTACTTACAGTAGCCATAAGATCAGGGGTGGGTTGCTAATCCCGTTCCAACCGGTTCGGTTGGAACGGGGGCGGGGGCGTCCTCGTGCACGCGCGTAGTTCATGCATGCGTCTTAGCGCCTGCGCGATGCTCCAGCTGCTCACGGAAAATCACGAGGCGCTGTATGTGCCAGCCAGCTGCTTGCGGAGAATCGCGCAGGCGCTGTGTGTGCCATGCGCCTGCGTGGAAGCGCAAAAGCCTTCAAAGACCGGTAAGGAGCGCGGGGGAGTGGGTGGACCCTTCGCCGTTCCCGGAAGTTACTTCCGGGTTCGCCGACCAACCGGTTCGTGGCGACTGCCGCGAACCAGTTGAAACCCACCCCTGCATAGGATCTTTATTAAACTATCCATTTTGTATAGTTTTTTTTTAGTTTTGCTCTAGAATTTTCTTTTATAAAGCAAATATAAACTTTTTTTTAACTTTATGAATCTTTTTCAAACATGTTCATTGTCCTAACCTATACAAAGGCACTCCAGGCAATCAATAAGCCCAGTAGAATTTGCTAAGCAAATTAAATGTGACAAAATCAAATATCTTGTCATTTGATTTGTGACTCAGCATCACATTTTTTGGTGTTTTTAAAGGAAATTTTCTTCAAAATCGTCATGGACAAATCAGCTGGAGAGGGCTGATGGAAAGGAGGAAAATCTCATGGTGAAGCAACCTTGAATACAAAAGAGCACTTTATAAAGAATTGTTTAATGGGGTTTTTTTTGCAAGTAATTTTTATTTTTATTAAACAAACAACACAAAAAACCATCACCTTACATTACATCTTGTAGAAAGTGTGTCAATTGGTTACAATAAGCTTTCGTGCCCACACCCATAATCTCTTCCACATTCATTACTTATATTCATATCAGATGTCAAAGATTCTTAATGAATCTTACTATCAACATAGCATAGTTCTCATTTGACTGAAGTTGTTTTAGTGTCCTTTTGCCTAAAATAATCCATAGTTTAAAACACAACCACCTGATGGCATTTCATTAGTTATTACAAAAATCATCCAATAACCCTAAGCCTTTATAACATATTCTAAATAAGAATTAGTTGACAAAGTTTCTAAGCCTTTTTTTTCCAAGTCACTGTTTACAATTTGTGTCCAAGTTCCTTTTGTTATGGTAGTACATATATATATCATTAACTGTCCCCTTATTATCATTCCGTTATTGTTATATCCAACTTCCTCATCCCCAGCCAACATAAATATGTACCTTGTTACCATTATCAACTATTTAACAAAGCAATCTAAAAATTACTGAATTCCTACTTACTAATCACCAAACTTAGATACTTTTTTATTGTCAACTTTCATATATCAACCTGTATCCTTCCAGAAGGCATATAGTCTTATTTCTTTTGCCATTTGTAATTAATCTTCTGTTTATTTCCTTAGTAAAGTTTTTATGGACATCTCTCCGCACCTTGTTACTTGTTGCATCTCTCAGGTAATCTTGGCGCCCTCCATTTGCTACTTTAATTTATCTTTTGTTGTCGATCGTGCTTCTGGTAAGGTTTAACACTTCAGGGAGCGTTTCAACTTGACTTACTGTGAAGATATGGTTAAAAAGTAATTTTTAAGAAAATTTTCAAAGCCTGGATTATACTAGGGCAGTGATGGCTAACCTTTTTGCTATCATGTGCCAAAAGTGGGGGGAGCACAGGGGGGGTCATGCATGGGCGTGCCACACCCATAATTCTATGTGTGCGACCCTCCACACGTGTGCGACTCCCACAAACATGCGTGCGCGACTCCTGCTTTTGGCTCATGATGGGCCTGTTTTTTGCCCTTCCCAGGCTCCAGAGGCTTTCTAGGAACTTGGGGAGGGCAAAAGCGGCCTAGAACTGTGTTGGCTTTTTTGGCAGCTGCAGAACACTGCTGGTTCATATTTAAATGATTGTCCACTAGGACTCCAAGATTTCTCTCACAGTTACTACTATTGAAGAAGGTACAACATATACTGTACTTGTGCATTTGGGTTTTTCTTGTCTAAATACTTTTTTCACTATTGAATTTCATTTGGTCAGATAGCGCCCAATGTTCAAATCTGTCAAGATCCTTCTGTATCTTAAGCCTATCTTCTGGAGTGTTGGCTATTCCTGCTAGCTTGGTGTCATCTACAAATTTGATGAGTTCCCCATCTATGCCCTTGTCCAAATCATTGATGAAGATGTTGAAGAATACTGGGCCTAAAACAGAGCTTTGGGGTACTCCACTGCATACTTCCCTCCATGTAGATGCAGTTCCATTGAGGACTATACGTTGAGTGCGGTTGGTCAGCCAGTTATGAATCCATCTGGTGGTGATGCTGTCTAACCCACATTTTTCTACTTTATCAAGTGGTAGGTTATGGTCTACTTTATCAAATGCCTTACTGAAGTCCAAGTAAATTATATCAACAGTATTCCCCCGGTCCACTAATTTTTGTCACTTTGTCAAAGAATGCAATAAGATTAGTCTGGCATGATCTGTTTTTGACAAACCCATGTTGGCTTTTGCTTATTACTTTGTTTGCTTTTAGGTCTTTGCTGAGTCATTGCTTGATTATTTTTTCTAGAATCTTCCGGTATTGAGGTCAGGCTGATATGTCTGTATTTCCCTGGATCTATTTTTTCCCCCTTTTTTGAAATTGGGAACTGCATCAGCTCTTTTCCAGTCCTCTGCTCCAGGATCTTTGTGGTACTCCAAGTTGTATTCCAGGTTGTACTTCAATGTCTGGGCCTTAATTGTTTTTGACTACTAAGGGAAATCATTATGTCCAGTTTTATCAACTGAAAATTAATGAATAAATCCTTCAGGATTGTGGATATGACATATAAATACTTTAATTAATAAATATGTCCCAACATACGATTATTAACTTTGCTTACATTTTAATTATTTTTTCAAAAGTAAAATCATACATCACTGAAATCTAGAAAACTATTTAAAATGTACACATATTTACAAGATTTGGGGGCTACGTCATTCAATTGCAAATATTCCAGGTAGCAAAATCACAGATTTGAGGAAATCCTAATTCAACGTACCATTATCTCAGTAGAACAGTGTTTGAGATCTATGATTAACCTGGACAGTTTAGACATAGTCGCAAGGCATCTCTTTTTATGGATACACAGATTAGGAAGAGGTAAAGGTAAAGATTCCCCTTGCTAATATGTGCTAGTCAACTCTAGGGGGTGGTGCTCATCTCCGTTTATAAGCCAAAGAGCCAGCGCTGTCCGAAGACATCTCTGTGGTCATGTGGCTAGCATGACTAAACACCAAAGGCACATGGAACCTTCCCACCAAAGTGGTCCCTATTTTTCTACTTGCATTTTTTACGTGCTTTCGAACTGCTGGGTTGGCAGAAGCTGTGACAAGTAACGGGAGCTCACTCTGTTACGCGACACTAGGGATTTGAACCGCTGAACTGCCGACCTTCTGATGGACAAACTCAGCGTCTTAGTCATCGTACACCAGATTACAGCCTTCCTTGTTTTTTCAGTGCTATGTTAGTAAACTGAAAAGGTAAAGGTTAACCCTGTCCAGTTGTGTCCGATTCTAGTGGGCAATGTTCATTTGTTTCCTGGGCAAGGAAGCTAGCACTGTCTAAAGATGATGCAGTGGTCATGTGGCCAGCATTACTATACTATTACTATTGGATCAAATTAGCATGACTGGATTATCTGAAGGCTGTAAACCAAAATATAAGTAACTTTTGCCTCTTTGACACAAAGGAATTTCAAAATCACAAAAACAAACCTTAAATGCAAGCCTTAAATAATTGAAGAAAGAGATCCCAAAACAGCCCTGCCCCTTTGTGACCTTAGACTTCCCTCAAAATAATAGTAATGGCTCTTGGCCATGGAAAATTTGCTTGTCCCTTCTGTAAACAATGGGATGATTTAACTTGATGGTTGTTTTTTTCAATTTTTCATGAATATCCATTCATCCTATATTTCATGTGCTTAGTATTTACTTTTTATTAAATTTACTGCTCATCTTGCTGCATTGATGGGATTAATGTCGTGACTTTTAATTGAATTAGATTTGTTCTATTGAACACAATGGAGCATACAGTATTTCCAAAGAAACTTATGATGGACCAATTGCTTTGCTCATCTAGCCATGTGTTCTCTTTCCCAAATCAGTTAGGGAAACAAGGGTTTCTCCCTGGGAACGTGTGTGTTCATGCTACCCTACTGTATTACTAATGCTCATTTTAATCTTATATCCAGTTATTTAAGGAAGTATGTTCTCACTGACTGTCCTCTCACTGTGGAAGATGATATTATTGCATAGCTAAAGCAATCTCTGTATTTAGTACAATATCATATAACTTCTGGAATTATGCTAAGAGGGTTAAATTAAGTGTCTATGAGATATAGGTCATGACAGCTGAACATACTTATCACTATGAAATTTACAGTGCTGTTAGTAAACTGAAAAGGTAAAGATTAGCCCTGTCCAGTTGTGTCCCATTCTAGTGGGCAATGTTCATCTCTGTTTCCTAGCAAAGGAAGCCAGCACTGACTAAAGATGCTGCAGTGGTCATGTGGCCAGCATTACTATATGCCAGCATGCATGGAACACTGTTGTAGTTTTTTGTGTTGAACTTCTGGTAACTACATAAATACATACATGTCATTTTCTTTGCAACAGTACAGAAGTGATTCGCCTTGCATCTGGAGAATTTTTCTTTTTTCTTTCTTTGCTTTCCATGCCAGCCTTCAGCCTACGTACTTCCACATGGTCTCCAAGTAATAACTTACATCTAATCCAGGTTGTGTCTGTGCTTTCCCCCCAAATTTATCAACTGCATCAGGTTAATTCCAAAAGTAACAATTGAGTATTGATAGAAATCAGTGCACTTACACTACCTGAACTGATGTAGAAAAAAACCTAAAGTGCTCATTAGTGCTGGCATGAGACATCGCCAAGAAATTTCAGGGCTGTAGGTTAGCCTGGGAATTTAAAAAAAAATCTGAGAAGCAATGACAAATGAATGTCTGCTTGAAGTCAGCAAGAATCACACACAATTCAAAGGATATTTTTCATTCAATTGCGTTCTTATTGAGATAAAATAGGAATTTTACACCAGATAAAATCAGCAAAGAATGTAAATTCAGTAAATACTACTTTCTGTGGCACTTAATTCTGAGGACATCTTTCAAAAATATGAGCATGTACCTTTTCTTGGCTCTTTGCAGCGGAGACCTTGTTTGTATTCTCATAGTACAGTCAAGGCAGGCAGGTTTGCAGCAAACCAGTTTATTTTTAGATTCTGCCTTGCCATTTATATCCTACAAAATTATTCACCAGCTCCAGGTGACAGGCTATTTATTTGTATAAATACGTCAGAGCAGGGCTTTCCTCCCCCACCCCTTTTGATCTTTCATGTGCAGCATAAAGCAGAAGGGAATTGATTTCAGATTACAAGTGAAGAATTGTCAGCTCGAAGCCAATTACTCTGTTGCTGTTCATTCATATTCTGCAGCCACCACATTCCTGCTTCCTGGTGCTCTATAATATTTATTATACAAAGCTGATACTGGAGGGGGACAGCAAAATGACAACAGAACTTAGCTGGAACTCCTAGCTAGTTATCTGTAGAGATGGGTTGACAATGATAACTTATAGTTCAAGGAAATACTATTTTCAAATCATCCCTTTGAAGTACCAATTGAATTGATGAATGGTCATTCCCACACCATCTCCACCTTGGGTCTAAGATGAACTGCTTATTGTTTATTGAAGATAAGTCTTCACAACATACTCTACATTTTGATGCCAGCCTGGCACAAAGGCAGGATGAAGCAAGATGAAGTTTAAAGCCTGCTTTGAGATCATCCCCTCTCCCTTCTGTCCCCAAGGTTCAGTGCCTCCTTGGCTATTTCTTCTTTGGCTGATGAAAAAAATAGATTATCCAGAAGTCATTTATTGGGGGTGGGAGTGTGAGGGGCAGGGAATACCAATGTATTGATGCCCTCTATGAGGCTGGTATTACCGTTACCCACAGACCATTTTTTCTCATCTCCTTGCTGATTTCCCCTTTATTGCATTGTCCCGATCCTCTGTGATTGCTGGAGAGATGGCCACTACTTCCTACAACAATTCTTGGATGGATCTACTTGACTTGGGTCCAACTTGCTGCTGCTAATTGGAGCCAGCAACCATGTAGTTACCCCATGTCTCAAAAATGGGTGGAAATTCAACTTCAGGAGCAGGAAGAAGAATCCTAAGACTAGTCTCTCTAGATGTATCTCCCAGAAGACACTAACCCTAACATACATTTATCATATTTGGAAATTATTAGAAGGAATAATGATTATCAGAAATTATTGTAATTATTAGAAATAATAAGGTAAATTATTAGAAGACTCTTCAATGAGAAATCAACCTGCAAGTGCAATTTCTGATGCGATGTAGTCCCCTCACAGAAGGCAATTGTACATATACATTCTAATCAAAATTAGGCTCAAAAAGAAGATTACTTATCACAAGAGTGACTTCGTTTGGGGCATGCTTAGAAATGTAGTTCTCTAATGTACATTCTGAAATGGCACATCCCAAGAGGCATCAGTTCTATATCAGAAATAGCAAACTTTACATTTAGCTGCAGATGCTACGTGCACTTAAAGTAACAGAATGGAGTCATATTACATAAACACTATTATACCTGGACTGAAGCCAGATGCTAATTTTATATAATATGCAATTATTTTAGTTGTAAGGGCCACTGAGTCACAGATAGCAACCTTTGATCCAGTATCATCAAATATCCAATGGGAGTGAAATACTCAAATGTTTTTGTTTTCTAAAATGAGAGTTTAAATAGTGGGACTTGGTTCTCTGCCAACACTTCTCTAGAAAACCTTGTGAATATTTCTGTGAACTTGGCATTGTTTTGATGCTACATATTCTAAGTAGGAACCAATGAAAAATGTTTGTTACAACTAATCACAGTTGATAGATAGATCAACTATCTATCTTTAACCCATCATACATATTCTGCATCTTGTTCAGAAGAGGAAAATAAAGGTCATGAGGAGGACTTGGCTAGAATAGCTAAGCTGTCATGCGTACATGTCCTTCTGCACATTCGGAATCTGATGAAGAACAGCATGGAATATACAGAACAGCTAAAAATAGTATTTGCCTCCTAAATTTATACAGCATGGGATTATTATGTTTTGTTTTGCTCATGTTCTTTACTATGAATAAATGTTCCCTGCAGCTTAGGACCAAAAAAAGTTTTGAAAAGCAAAACCTACTGAAAAGAAATCGGGACCTTATAAGCTAGGGAGATATTATATCTTTATTTTGTTTAAAATAGCATGTACCCATAATGATTTTTGGGGGGTTATGGCCATAACTAACTCTCTGTTCAACTTTAGAAAGATTGATAGTGCATGGCTGCCTTTGGGGAGGAGAGCTGGAAGGTTAGGAGTCCTAGGTGACAGAATGGAGAGAGGTCAGGGATGAAGAACCAATGAACAGAGCAATGATGTAGGGCAGTGATGGCTAACCTTTTTTGGATCGCATGACAAAAGCAGGGGGAGCGCAGGGGTTCTTTCTGCAGGCGTGCCACACATAATGCTATGCATGCGACCCCAGCGCGCATGGACACCCCCCCCCAAGGCAAAAAAACGGCCCTACAAGCAAACTGGAAGTGACTTCTGGTTTTTCCATAGAGAAGCCTCCTGAAGGAGAATCCTCCTTCAGGGAATCCTCCTTCAGGGTCCGGAGGGCGAAAAACGGCCCTATGAGCAAACCGGAAGTCTGTTCCTGAACTTCCGGTTTGCCCGTAGGACCGGTTTTTCGCAGTCAGCTGGCCAGTTGGCACATGTGCGCTGGAACTGTCAGGGCAATGTTTTATGTGCCCTAACAAATGGCTCCGTGTGCCACCTGTGCCATAAGTTCACCATCACGGATTTAGGGAAAGAGCAGCGGTACAGCCTGAGGAAAATTTAGATGAGAGTTTGGGAAGTAGAAGGGTATGAATTGAGAACTTTGGAGATGTCAACAGAGAGCAGAAAATACTGGAATATAGTTATAATAATGATGAATTATAAAATGGGCTGGTAATGATGGTCAGAACATTCTGGAGGATTCAGAGTGCCCAGCAATAAAAAAGTGAATTCCTTGAAAGTTGTGGTGAAAGAAAAACATGAAGTGTTCATGCTGGGAAGAACTTTGGGACTGAATTACATGATTGTTGAGAAGAGATCATTGCTTGGAGATCATTGCTGGAATTGATACTGTGTTTCCCAGAAAATAAGACCTCCCCGGATAATAAGCCCAATCGGGCTTTTGAGCGTATGCACTAAAATAAGCCCTCCCGTGAAAATAAGCCCACCCTGAAAATATTGCAACACAGCAGCAGCCATGATGTGACCACACTTGCCGTGGTGGGACACAAAGATCACTTCATCCTGCACCTCAAAAATAATAAGTCCTCCCCGAAAATAAGGCCAAGCGCTTATTTTGGGGTTCAAAAGAAAATAAGACATGTCTTATTTTTGGGGAAACACAGTAGATGTTATGTAAGAAGAGGTAACAAGAGTGCATCTGAAAAGAAAGGATTCTATTTGGCTGGAAGAAGCTTGAGTGTAGGGAGTAGAGGAATAGTATTGAAAGAAGGAAAAGAAATTTATGGTTCATTCATCTCCCTGAAAAGTGTGAAATTCTGTTCTTAGATGTTCTGCTGTCACAGAAGCAGGATATACAGAATGGAAACAGACCAGTCCCGATCCAGTTTGGACTAGATCAAGTTAAAATCGTGATTCTCAGATTCGTGATTCTCAGAATGTCATTTGAACATGACCTTCATATCAAACCTACCGTTTACAAAAACTTCAGCTTTCAGAATGTGAACTCAATTACATGTTGAAAAACAGATAGCAATTATTTTTTATTATTTTTAGGAAAGAAATTTTAAAAATTTATGAAACAATCGAGATAAGGCACACTAACCCATCATCATTGTCATTTACTATCAAAGTGCGAAGCCAAAACAATTGAATCTTAGGTTTTTTTTCTCTTCTTCCTGTTGGATAAAAATCAGCTTAACGTATTCTAAAAACAATTTAAGAAACAACCACTATTCTTCAATAAGCATTAATTTGCCAATCCTTATTTAAGATCCATTTCTTTTCATGAGATGGTACATTTTCCATTTTTCTACAATGCAGCTATTTAATTAGGATTTTGCCTATTCACATGACAACCATAGAACTTTTAAACAATCAACTTATAGTAAAATTTATTATAGAACAGCATTTCTCTCCAAGTGTGAATGTTTTGTTTTAGGACTGATGAGAGACCAATGGATTTTTTTTTTCAGACATGAATCCAAGCTGTAAAAAGATACAGATTTAGAACATAGTAATCTCAAGATGGAATGCTTTAAACTATTACAGAATTTAACGTTTTGTGTTGACTCTGAAGGCTTCCAGATCAATGTAGGTGTAACAATGTCAGCCTACTAATAATCCTGAATGAATTCAGAACCTCATGTCCCATTACCCTTTTGTGTGTGAATGCTTCAATTTACCATTAATATGTACAACTTTGAAAGAGGCACCCAAGCTTTGAAGGCCACAACTTCTGCGTATTTGCTTTAAATTAAATGTGGTGATTTGTAGTCCATAAATGTGTGTGTGCTAAGATCCATTTCTGCAACTTCTGGAATGTAGCAATACTTTGCCAACTGCTGATGTGATACTTTTTTTCCTTTCTTTTTGTTTTTATAACCAACCCACCCCATAAATGGATTTGTTAAACATATGTATGTATTTTTAACTTAAAAAGGGCTTTTGCCCTGACCCTTCTGGTGATATTTCTACATCACTTTCATGCCTTCTTGATCCAAAAGGTTTTTTTTTCCAAGAAGACAAAGAATGCATACTCCCTAACTGAGAAACATGCTTAACTACACTTTAAACCCTAGTTAAAAGATAGTATTTCCTACAATTCATTGTAGTTAATTAATGTCAGCTATAACAATTCATGTCTGACAGGAGACGAACTACAGGGAGGGGATGACTCTAGGGCAGTGATGGCTAACCTCTTTGGCGCTGAGTGCCGAAAGGGCATATGTGCACGCGCACATTCATAATGCAATGTGCATGGGGGCCCCGCCCCATGGATGTGCGTGCAACTCCCCAAGTGCATACCACCCCCGTGCATGTGCACGTGACCCCGTGTGTGTCCCACGCATGTGTGCGCATCTCCTGCATGCATGGCAGTTACCCGAAAATCAGGTGGCTGGCAGGAGATGCACACGCATGCGCAGCGGAACTGAGCTGGGATGACGGCTCATGTGCCCGCAGATAGGGCTCTGCATGCCATAGGTTCACCATCACAGTTCTAGGGTCTCCTCCTCTCCCTTTAACAGTAAAGAGAGAGGAAATGTGACATGTTTTTTAGCCTTGAGAATCCTCAACTTCATTAATAAATCTTCCCCCAATGGTACAGATGAGATCCATGACTTTCTTTAAGAGTACGAATACATTTACAGCCTCTAACTTTTTTTAATTACTTTGCAAAATGTGTAATTTAGATTCAAATTAGCTGTGTTCTGGGTTTCAGCTAAAGGCATATCAATTCTTTGAAAACTATCTGTTCAGCTGGGAAAAAAACCTTTATAAAAATATGAAAATGCTTAAGAGACAAGTCTACTTATTTAAAAAAATGATAATACAGAGGTTAGAGACTGCAGAGATGCCAACCCCTTGCTAGTTGAGCCCTATCCATCATAATAATGAGAAGGCTGAAAAGAAATAAATGGTTTCCTAGTAGATAGAAAAAAAATATCAATAAGTAATTTAAAAGACAAAATTGATTGATAGCCTCTGGAAGAACGCATCAATGCTATTTCTTCCCCACTAACTTGCTGAAAACATCATAGACTTCTGGTTTCTCTTGTGCAAACTGCTCCACTGTATTTTTCTGCAACCAGTCAGATGAGCGCATTTGTTGCTGAAGGAGACCAATTAGATCGCCAAGGGTGGAATTCCCAGAGGAAGTTGATTCCTGGTGGTGGGACACAAAGATCACTTCATCTGTGCTGTCTACTGTGCCTTCTGATTCAGACAGACACAACAGATCTTTGTCTTCATTCAGGATTTCACGTTCTTGTTCTTCTAGTACTTCACACAGTCTCTGCATCCCTGGAAAAATGGGTGGGAAGTAAGGAAATTAGATAGGATGAAATAAAAGTTGGATGCAGATATTTGAGAATACATTAATAAGAGTAAAAACATAGCCACCATATTTTTCCTTTGAGCTAAATTGATAATCCAAACAATGAACTTACACTGATTCCATGAAAATCTATACCTGCCACCAATTATCTCTTTTCTAGTAAATGAATCATTCCAGGACTTTTTGGTTCACTTAAAAGTGTTTCAAAATGTGTTCAAACCAACTAAATAAAATATGACTTATTACTTCCCAAAGAAGTGTCCATGACTTGAGAGTCACTTACTCCTACTTCTCTTGTTCTAGAATGCCCATCTGTCCTCTATTGGTTTAAAAAATAAAGACAATAAAACCAGAATGCAAAGAAGAGCTAGGATGGTAAAACTAAGGAGGAAAGAATGGTATACATAACATTTGGATAACCAAGTTGAATACTGTCCATCAGGTGTGTGTACATATAATTCTATCTAGCATTTTATTGCTAATTCCATTTGCCCAGGAGTGCAACATCCTATCTTACGTGGTAGGAGTTGGATCACCTATTGGGTTAATCTTGGATACAATATGGATGAGGGCAGCACTAACCTAGCCGCAGTCGATTAATCTTATCAGAAAAGATGATGCGGAACCAGCCAGGCTCATTGCACTCAAATAAGATACCAGGAGCGAGTAAGACCTTTTTGTCCAGGAAGCGTCTCCACAGTAGCATCTCCTCTTCAAATGTTCTTTTTCTTAAATACTGGAATCAGTAAAGAAGAGAATAAACAAGTAAAAAAGCCAACCTTATAGTCCTATAAAAAGTAATTGCATCATTCTCTCTCAAACTGCAGAAAATTTAACCCGTGCAGGATGGATAGACGATCTTGTCATCAGATGCGACAAAGTTATAACTCCTAGTAGTCCCAGCCAACCCAACCAATGATGAGAGATGATGAGGTCTGTAGTTCAGCAGTCTTTGGAAACCATAGATTCCCTACTTCTTCCCAAGAGATTAAGGGTAGACTGAGGTGCAAAAAAGTAAAATCTCTTATCCAAACAGCAACAAAAAAGAGGCATTTATGATTGTGTATATGTGAGTATGCAGATATGTACATAATGCATGTACATATAAAACACACTCAGAATGATGAGTATATTTCAGCCCTCCCAAACTTGGACTCTCCAAATGTGTCAAATATTTAAATCCCACATTTTTAAATATGTATATTTGAGCTACCACTATTTTTCCCATTTTAAAAAAAAGTTAGACATTGACTTGATTTATGTCAGACCTTTCCTGAGACCAAGAAGAGAATTTCTGGTCTATCCAATCTATCCATTCTGTTTCTCACAAAGATCAATCAAACTAGATTGTAAAGACATTTTCTGTTTTTTTTTGTCAAGTTTAACTAAATGGAATTTGAGATTCTAGAGACAAACTATAGAGAAGACCAGTTGCCTTCATACCCTACTTGTAAAAATAACCATATATATTTTTCACTGGCAAAAAGATACATTCAGAAGTGAAATTCAGGTTCTGACATGTTCTAGAGAACCGGTAGCAGAAATTTTGAGTAGTTCAGAGACCCGGTAGCAGAAATTTAGAGTAGTTCAGAGAACTGGCAAATGCCACCTCTGGCTGCTCCCAGAGTGGGGTGGGAATGGAGAATTTACAGCATCCTTCCCCTGCCACACCCATCAAGCCACACCACACCCACCAAGCCATGCCCACAGAACCGGTCGTAAAAAAAATTGAATTTCACCATTGGATACAGGGCATCTAAAGACTACTGACCTTTCGGAAGTCAATCCATATAAAAAAACCTGCACTGCGGTTGAGGAAGGGAATTCCGAGGGTCTTGAGTTCATCTGTCACAAAAGTGTGTGCAGCTTTCAATCTCTCATGGTTTGCGGGTAAGTATACTTGGTTGATCCAATCTAGCCAAGATTAGAAAAATACTTAGCAAAGACACAAATATATATTACTGCTTAATTTCTAAAAGCCTGATAGATCAATGGATGAATGAACTCCATTGAGAATACTGCCCTTTATGTAAAATAAGGCAACATTCATATTCCACCTGCTGCATTTAATCTGTGATAATTCATTTGTAGACATCATTTGTCACTGACACTGGATAAGAATGTGTATATGTAAACTAGGCCACAACGAAAACAATGGTCAAGAATTTCCAAGGGTATATTTTGGATGTGCTTGAGTGTGAACACACACATAGGTTTAAGTGAAGGGAGATAATATAAACATGGTCCTGATGCAATGTGAGGGTTTTAAAAAAAACAACCTCAAATTTGTCAAGCTGGCAATCACCTTCAATATATTTCCTGAAATTCTAGGATACAACTCAAAATTATATGACAGATATTATATGATAGATATTTTTAATTAAAAAAATAGGAACACCTGTAGCAAAAGTCTTTCCTCAAGAAGATCAATAAATATAGATGATCTCAGGTTACTCACCTCTGTCTTTGAGTAGCTCAGCAATTTGGTATTGTATGGGCCCAGAGATACCATGAAAGTAACTAAAAGAAGACACAGCTTTGATAACATCTTGGTTTAGTGTGTACAAGGCACCAAACCGGATTCCAGACACAGCAAAATCCTGTAAATGAAGAGAAGAATCACCAATCCAGCTTCTATAATGTAAGTACTGTAAATATTTTGATTCAATCAACATTCAGTCCAGGAATTTAAGAGAGTATCAACTAAATAATTGTAGAATAATACTTACCTTACCAATCCCCCACAACAAATGGGTCCTTTGTGGATCAGGCAATCTGTATGTAAGAAGAATACTTATATGAATATTTCCAATTAATAACTGAGACTTCTTGATCAACCTTTTCCACTCTGGTGCTTTCTAAATGAGTACCACTCCCAAAATTTCCAGAGATAAAGTCACCTCATTTGGAGTCATGGGAGGTATAGTAAAGCACACTTCAAGGCATTAAATTAGGAAAGTTGTTCTTGACTATCAACCCAGAATGCCAAAACAACAAAGAACATAATAATTATTGATATTGTTAATAGAAACGTCATCTCATAGGGCCAAAATGAATCACCTGTTAACTTTGTGAATATGGAAAAAGTGGAAAAACGGAACTTTTAAATGTCAACAATATCCCCCACCCCCTCCTTTACTGGAAGTGAAAGCAGAAGCTTCGAAGAGAAAGTTTCTGTCAGGACTATGTCAATATACAAATAAGTGATGTGCGGTGAGATTTATGGCTGGTGAGGCAAGAGGGGAAAAGCTGCCCTGCCGCCCCGGCGCTAGAGGCAAAAGCCGCCCTGCCGCTATGTCCGACATAGAGGTGTCCCGCCTCTATGGCGGACACAGTGCCGGGGCGTCCAAAGCCCTGCCACTATGTCCGACATAGAGGTGTCCCGCTAAGTCCAAAAGCCCTGCCGCTATGTCCAAAAGCCCTGCCACTATGTCCAAAAGCTCTGCCGCTATGTCCAACATAAAAAAAAGTGCCAACCCGCGCCCCAGGAGAGGCGGATGAAACACACACACAGGCACACAAATTACTTACAATAATACAATTACTTACAAATTACATTAATTTTGAATTCCTCCCCCTCCCTCCAACCCACATACCTTTTCCAGCTATTTCACAGAGGATTTCAACTCTGCTCTTGTCTGCCATGATGAAAATGTAAAAATGTAAAAGGAAAAAAGCAAGAGCTGCTGAAGTCAGGCTGGGTTAGCTGCTGCCAGAGTCCCCAATGGATGACTCTGCTTAACTGTTTAAAAAAGCCTCTTAAAAAAACGCCCTCTACAGGAGGAGGCAAGAGAACCAAGTGCCTCATCTACATAAGGAATTTTTCAGCTTTTAACCCTTGATTAACTCTGCTCGAGTGATCATAAAGATAGACTAAATGAGGCATGTGGTTCTCCCGCCTCCTCTTCCTGTAGAGGGCACTTTTTAGAGGCTTTTTTAAACAGTTAAGCATTAAGCAGAGTCATCCACTATGACTCTGGCAGCAACTACCTCAGCCTTTTTCCTTTTAAATTTTTTTTGTTTTCATGATGACAGTGGTGAGGCCCTGCCTCCCCTGCCTCCCCTGACTGCACGTCACTGATACAAATGATTAAATTTTCCCATTACTTGATCCATTCATCAACAGCAGTTTCATAAGTTCCATCTACTGTAGCTTAGCAGTCCAACCCCCTCCCCACACCTCCAAAAGGACCCAAGATCTTCTTCCTTCCTTCCTGAAAGCTAGGTTTTCCCAAATGTGTTTAAGGAAGTAAAGCTCAACTTCTTTGCCTCCATACAATTTTCTTAACCACATTACAGAATTAGTTTGCCATTGCCTTCTTCCCAGACAATTGGGTATCCCTGATCAAAGTATTAATCAGAGTTGATTATGCTTAGCTTCTGAGATGAGGCAATGTGGCTGCTAGAAAAATGTGAGAATGATATAAAGTGAGAAGAGAATCAGTAGTGCTTTCTAAAATAAGAACAAAATTAAATTACAAAGACACCTTCTGAAGCAACAAGATATGTCAATGCAGAAATACACAAAAAACTACTGTTCTCATTTAGGGAATATATAATATTTTACTTCAAGAAACAATTTCCCCTTCTGAGCTGGAAGGGCACTCCTATCATTCACAGATTGCATTATTTAGTTATTCATTTTATTAAATGCATAAGGCTTCTAACTCTAATGATTTGCTAGCATTGGTGAACTTTGCTACTAAATGAGTGAAGATGTAAAGCAGACCTTACCTCTCCATTTCCAGTATACTGTGAAATGTGGCAGAGTCATCAAAAACTGAGAGCATATAGACTTCATCAACAATCACATGCAACTCATGTCTAGAACAAAGGAAAAGTGAGAACTTCAGCAATTGGAAGGAAAATATCTTGGTCTCATGAAATAGGCAAGAATTTTGCATTCTTTCATGGACAGTCACTATAATGATTGACTAGAAAAGAACATCCATGATTCTAAGAATGTTTGAGAATAAGAATAGAATTCAAGCATCAGCTAATTAAGAACACATTCATTGCTAGAAATTACAACACAACCTCAACAGATATTACAATCTTCCCGTAAATGCTTTGATACACAAATCAGCCCATTGATTAGACTGTCCAATAAAAGCTTATAGAGAAATAATGTAATGAAATTAATGAAATGGAAGGAAATTAGAAATCCCAGCCTACATGACTATACGTCTTTCAGCCTTATCATTGTCTAATAACTGAGTACTACTTCCTTCAATTCTTATTTGTTGCCCTCCTCCAACACATTTTATTTGATTTTTTAGTCTCTCTTTCTTTCCCATAGAAACTGGAGATATTGCTCTTCAATGGCTCTAGTTCTACTGAGGTGGATGTTTCAAGATGGTGCCAAATTTTTCACTTCACGGCAGGTGCACCATAATAATTAAACAGGCCTGTTTCCTTTTCCATGCTGTTCAAAATCCACATAAAACCCTTGAGGTTATCTGCAAATGCAATGTTACAATAATTAATTCTATTCTTCCTGTTCATCAAATTCAAGTAAAGCTGATCATAGACTAAATTTGCATCAAAAATCTGCAGTAAAGGCCAGTGAACCTCAGGACCTAGAAACTCTTAGAATACTATTATTTTTGTATCACCTTCTCTAACATAAACTGCTTCCACTTGAAAGTTATGATATTCCTGGTTCTGGCCATTTGGATTCTGGCCAGCAAGTTACAGAGAGGTCTCTAAATACTTTCAAAATCCATAATGTAACAACTGTTTATAATATGAGGAGATTTTCGGTGCTAACTGGGCACATACCATATTGAAATTTTGACCCATCAGATTCTCTAAAACATGTAAGATTGTCACACCTTTTTGCAAATTCCAAGTAGTCCTGTAAGTCTGTGAGAGAATAGATATCCCCTAGGGGATTCTGTGGATTCAGGAGAATTAAAGCCCTTACTTTGATGCCCTATAAAAGAAAGAAGAGTATTTAAAAATGCACATATATGTGTATATGGGAACTAAACACATCAATACATCAAATACAACCTGTCAGGAAACCTATTTATTCTGCAGGAGGAGGATTGTAAAAACTGACTTTTTTATTATTAAGTGGCTGAAACTTGCACTTTGATTTCATTCTTTAAATCAGTGCATTCTACAGTGTGGCAATTTTTTTTTAATGCATGATCCTGATGGATTTAAATCCTCCCTCCTCCTCCCTATGTATTAATCTCAAAGAAAAGTAGCTCAACCGTTCCTTAAAAGCGATTTGGGAAAATGCAAGAAAGTTGCTATAAGATGAGGTCAGAGAGTCTACTCTTCTAGAGGCTACATCTTTCCACTGTCCCTGATGCCTGCCCCATCCCAGTTAATAAAATTGACTGGGTATGATGAATTGTTGCAAGTATTTTACAGCTGCAGACTATTTCTAGTTCATTCTAGACTACTTTTTTTTAAAACAATTATTAAAACAGAACATTAAAAATACATTTAATTGATAAACACACCAAACACAAGATTTAGAAAGGGTAATAAAATAACACAGGTAATTTAAAATTCTCCAAGTAAATGATCTACACTAAAGAAAAAAATGTCTTTCCAGTGAACAACAATTCTTTCATTTTCTAATGAAAAAACAATTACGTTAGAAAGACAAATGGTGGGAATCTTTGCTAAAGCAAACTTCTTTCTCATATATTTGTTTGCAAGTTAGGTGAGTAAGAGGGCACTTGTAGGTAGCACTCTGATCTTCATTTTATTCAAAGACAAACAGGGTTAGGGAAATTACTGGTTGAAGGTAATAACTTTTTTAAAAGATTTATTCATTCTAAAGAGTTTAAACACAGAACAAGAAAAGCTGCTCCAGATGAGCTCATATTGCACTTGACAGCCAATGTTTAGAAAAATAGTTAAGGCTGGCAGACTAGCTTGGCCACTGAAATAATCTAGCAAAAATTGGATCAGCAAAGTTCACCTCTGATTGTGCATCCTGCAAGGCTTTCTTTAGCTTATCCACTGTAAGCTGGAATGGACGCGTGCAACTGCCAGTGGCCTGAAATATATGAAACAAGAGATTGAATAGTGGCTTTCAGATCCATCACATGCAACCCTAATGAGGAATATTATTCCTCTCACCGGCTCAGGGTTGACTCAGCCTTCCATCCTTCCAAGGTGGGTAAAATGAGGACCCAGATTGTTGGGGGCAATATGCTGACTCTCTGTAAACCGCTTAGAGAGGGCTGAAAGCCCTATGAAGCGGTATATAAGTCTACTGCTATTGCTATTGCTATTATTAACCAAGGTAGAATCATTCAAACATTCACAGAATTTGGAATCTGCATCGTACGGGATAAAATATCACCAGTATGCGGACGATACTCAGTTGTATCTGTCCGCCCCGTGCCAACTCAGTGAAGCGGTTGACGTGATGTGTCAGTGCCTGGAGGCTGTCAGGGTCTGGATGGGAGTTAACAAACTGGCTCTCAACCCTGACAAGACCGAGTGGCTTGTGTTTTTCCCTCCCAAAAATTGGCTATGTTCTCCAACTCTCAGGCTGGGGGGTGAAATTATACGCCCCTCAGATAGGGTTCGCAATTTGGGAGTCCTCCTGGATCCACAGCTGACTTTAGATCATCATTTGTCAGCTGTGACCAGGTTCGCCTAGTACACCAATTGCGTCCCTACCTGAACCGGGAGGCTCTCACAACAGTCACTCACGCCCTTGTGACCTCAAGACTGGACTACTGCAATGCGCTCCACATGGGGCAGCCCTTGAATAGTGTTCGGAGACTTCAGCTGGTCCAGAACGCAGCCGCGAGAGCGATTGTGGGTGTGCCTCGGTACCCACATTACACCTATCCTCCGCGAGCTGCACTGGTTACCTATTGGTCTCCGGATACGCTTCAAGGTGCTAGTCGTCACTTATAAAGCCCTACATGGTATTGGACCTGGGTACTTGAGAGACCGCCTCCTGCCGATTACCTCCCAAAGACCCATTAAATCCCACAGATTAGGCCTCCTCCGAATTCCATCGGCCGGCCAATGTCGGCTGGCAACCACCCGGAGGAGGGCCTTCTCTGTGGCTGCTCCGGCCCTTTGGAACAATCTCCCCATGGAGATTCGGACCCTCACCACCCTTCAGGCTTTCCGTAAAGCCGTCAAGACCTGGCTGTTCCAGCAGGCCTGGGGCTGCTGAGTCCCATCCCCTACTCGAATGGGTATGCGTGTTGAGACCTTTTAGACTGTTTTATACTGGGTTTTTTTGGGGGGGGTGGTTTTCCTTTTTGTATTGTCCTCCCTCCCCCCCCTTGGTTTTGTTAGCCGCCCTGAGTCCCTCGGGAATAGGGCAGCATACAAGTCGAATAAAACCTTCAAACCTATTTCAAGATAGATATTTCAGCTAAACATGAAAAATATTGGAATGCTAATCTAAGCACAAGCATTCTTTTAATCCAGAATCACCAAATGTTTGTATCTCCAAATCCCTATGATCTATTTTAAATTCCAAAGCTACTCTATCTACTTTTATATCACCCAACATTACCATTAACATTCCGCTAATCCAACCCAACAGAGAACATTTGGTCGATGTGAGGGCCAACCCAACTGGTTTCAATTTTATTGTTCCGATGATCAAGTGATATAGCTAGAAAGCGGAATGGAATGCCAATCTTGTAGTCCACCAGCGACTTGCGGAGCTGGCATCAGAGTCAGACAATGAGGAGGTTGGGGAAGAACATGGGCCAGTCCTGGAGTCTGGGGAAGGCTCGGACGAGAGCTCTGGGTCGGAAGCAAAAAGGGAGCCATGGTCATCTGGGAGTTACGTGCTGCCTCCCGAGCCTCCAGAGTCGGACATTAGCAGAACAGGAGAAGCCTGTTCCCAGTGCGCACATGCACAGAGCTGCCAGAAGGCAAGAACAGTTAAGACATAAGGGACAACTCGAGAGTAAGGCTTGGAGATGAATGGACCCTCCCATAAGACATAAAGGAGGAGCAAAGGCATGTGAGCCTTTGCAGGAAGCAACTTTGTTCATTCTGATTGGTTTAAAATCTGAAGCTCCATTTTGACTCTATGTTCTGTATGGCCTTGCAAAGCTAATTACCAATTAGGTCTTTGGCAGCATTTCAAGGGAGATAAAGGTCGGTGCTTATCAGCCTTATCCCGAAAGACTTTGGCAGACTTCTGTCAGACTCTTTACAAACTATTCGTGACTCATTACGGGCTGTGAATGAACATAATTCACAGCTGTTGAAATAAAAATAGTTTTTGGGGACTAAGTGTGTACTTTTTACTGTCTCAGAAAGCCTAGGTCAGGACAGCCAAGAGATTCAGAATATGGTGGTCATTCATATGCTTTCTTACCTGGCTATCTAAATAGGCATAAACCAGCTTGACCCTGCCATACTTGCTCACATCTTTGATGATTCCTCCATAGAACGGAGTAGCAATCAGGAACGCTTCTGAAATAAAAAGAATAAACTACTGCTACTGGCATTCCTTATATTACAGAGGATCAGTTCTATTATTATTCATAAGATTTGATATATATGTCTATGGAGATTCTCAGTCATCCAAGTCATAGTTGACGTCTTCAGCTCTTGGATGAGATGTGAAATGCCTTCAAAGAAAAAGGAGAAACTCCAGTTGCCTCTTGAAAAAGCACCTTTGGGACTTCAATCTATACGTTAATTTCAGGGTAAATTTTGATTTTGTAGTCTGAAGTTCTGGTGGTTTTAATGTCATTTCCACACCTCAAAGACTAAATATACATCCCTCAAAGGAATGGAAAGGGATTTTTTTTTAATTAAAAAAACTACTCAAGAATTCAGTCAATTTAACAACAGTGTTTAAAAGAGCTAAGACAGGGCAAGCAATTTTATTTTCATCTGGAAAAGTACAAGTGAAGTGCTTTTATTGGAAAAGTGTTGGAGATGATGGGAAGATAGTGACTGCTTAGTTTGCCCGCCCCTGTGAGATGAAGTCCTACCCATCTTCCTGAGAAAAATTGTGTCAACTGTAACTCTCATCACTCTCTATCACCATGGGCATTAGCTTATGGAACGCTATGCTAGGGCAATTCAAGCAGCAGCATAGGAGAAAAAGGACTAATAGAACAGCCTCAAACTTTTGGATTCCAGTGAAAAAGATAACGCAGATCATTCATCTCTTACAGTGTCAGCAGGGAGAAAAATAGGTCTATCCCAAAAATCTCTTCCTGAGAATGAAGTGAGCACTCAATGCAGAGTCCATGAAAATATACCGTACACCTTTCTCCTTTTGGATTTAACCTCCGCCCCACCACAAAAAATCCTCTTGTGATTTCCTAGCTCATCACTTCTAGAGAACATTTAAAGTAGAATAGAATTCAAACGGGGGGAAAAACCTGAATTGATGAAGACAAAAATAATTAAATTTTCTGAAGCTCTATACTCAGATTTATCTATTTAAAGATATATCTATTTAAAGATGGGAATTCTGTGGGGGGTTTTTTGTTGTTGTATTCTTGGATAAGTGCACATACTAGGTCAAATGTATGAATGTTGTACATATGAAATAAAGCCGAATTTACTAATAAAAAGAAAAGAACTGAGTTCCATTATATAATATATAGAGGTATGTCTACACAGATATTCTTTTTCCACAGAGTTCATCTTCTTTTGGCTCATAAATCGTTGGCAGTATACAAATACAGTAAATAAATATCCGTGTAGTTTGTGGTATCATCACATATAGCAGGGGTGTCAAACTCAAGGCCCGGGAGCCAGATCTTGCCCGCAGAGTGCTTAGATCTTGCCTGCGGGGATGGCCTCGAAACAGAGAAGGAACAGCTCGTGGTGGCTCTGCTAGCAAAAACAGAGCTCTGCCCACAGCCTCCTGAGCTCTGTTTTTTGTTGGCAGAGGGTTGCAGGAGGCCATTGCAGCCAAAAATGGAGGTTGGGAGCCTGGTTTCGCTGGCAGAGTGCTTGGGCCACCACAAGTGCACCCGACACGAATAACATCGAGCTGGACACACTCACCCTGGCCCGCTGAGGTCAAACACAACCCTGATGTGGCCCTCAAAGAAATCGAATTTGACTCCCCTGACATACAGTAACAGTGTTTAGGGAATAAACTGTCATAATCAAGCAGGTTAAAAAAAAAACCTTTATCAACTACGGCAACTAATTAATCAAAAATCTTCTCCAGATCCACCCTGATGAATGTGAGTTATTTGGTACAGGCATTCTGTACTATGTTAGACACGGTATCCAGAAAAACCTAAGCAATTTCAATCCTCTTCTGCAAAAAAATCCTGCTTTGCTGCTATCTAACAAACCTGTGTTTTAAATTGCTCCAGCTCACTTACCTCCTGCATCACAGAGAACCATAGCCAAAGAAGAAAACAAAGATCCACAGCCATTCTGCAGAATCACCTTGAGAAAAAGATATTCAGACAGATATTATTTTCTGGAGAGACTATTCTTCCAATAACATTTCTAGCACCAAGGATTGTTCCTTCTCTCCTATAACCCATCTTATCCCAAAGCTGCTTTTTCAAAAGGCAACTGGACTTTGTTTTTCCTTGAGGATGTTTCACTTCTCATCCAAGAAGCTTCTTGACGTCAGAACTGAAAAAAGCTTCTTGGATGAGAAGCGAAACATCTTCAAGGAAAAACAAAGCCCAGTTGCCTTTTGAAAAAGCAGCTTTGGGACAACCATGATCTGGATAACTGAGACTCTCCATAGACCCTCTTATCCTGATTTATTTGATCTGGTTCCCTTAACCACTGGGCAGCAGGTATTCCACTGGGTACTGAGAATTGCACAGTGCCATCTTGATGTTACGTTGGTAGGTGGAGAGCAGTATAAATATGTTAAATGAACAAATAAATAAACTTGAAAGATAGTCCTTCTTTCCCGTAAAGCTTTTTACTACAAATTTGTGATTCACTTCAGAGTACATCAATGGATAGACAAAGGTGACTCTGTGGCACAACACAGAAGAATAAACCCATCTGGACAGGATTCAGGAGTCCATCTGCATCTGAAAGCCACTCTGCATTGCACTGCAGAGAGCATATTCCCCTCATTCTAAGCTAAGTTATCAAATGGACTGGTGTCCCCCAGTCTCACACGTAGGGAAGCAGTGGTCTTAAGAAAGGAAGCCACCTCCTGAGGTTCAGACTTCTGAGGCTACAGCAACTCCTTCTGTTTGTGTCTATGCTTTGTCAAAAAGCAACTGGATTTTCTTGGGGTTTCTCCCCCCACCCTGAAAACATTTCACTTCTCATCCAAAAACTTCTTCAGTTCTAACTGAACGGTGGGGAATGTAAATATTTACATTTTTGCAGTCATCTGGTCATTAGTATTTTGATAGTTGGTCATTAGTTCTAAGAGTTGTTGAGGTCACTTGAGGATTTATCTGTATCCTCAGAGTCACCTCTGAATCAGAGTACAAATGAGACTGCTGAAAGGACTCTGTTGTAAACAGGAGATGGTGGTGTTGTAATCTTCCCTCTATTGAAACAGGGCTGTTCACTTTTAGCATAGATGGCTTCTTTGATCTCTCTTTCAATCCATTCAGTCCTATCTGTCCAGAATGTGAACTTTGCTGTCTTCAAAAAAGTGACCTTTGTCTTTCAGATGCAGATGAACCCTGCTGAATCCTGTCCTGATGGGTTTCCTCTGTTGTGCCATGTGTTTGTGAAGTGGTTGTTTTGTTTCCCCAATTATAGATCTACACATATCTCACTGCATTGCACTCCATATACCACATTGCTCAGTTTGTGTCTGGCTATTATATCCTTGGGATGAATGAGCTTCTGCCCTAATGTATTCTTGGGTTTAAAGCAGCGGTTCTCAACCTGTGGGTCACGACCCCTTTTGGGGTCGAATGACCATTTCACAGGGGCCGCTGAGACCAGCGCAACTCTAAACTTTAGACTCCACCTCGCGTTCCTTGAAATCCCCGTGGATGGGCTCCAGAATGGCTGCGCAGACCGTCACCATGGCTCCATGCCATAAAAAACATAGGTGCGCGCACCCACCCCCCCCCCCGCCCATACAATTAGCCTCGGAGACTTCGTAATGGAGGGAAAGTGTTCCTGTGAGGGAGGAAGCGGCTTAGGTCCTGCTCTGGGCTGTAATTGTGCGGGGCGTGCGCGCGGCTATGTTTTCCACGCAGCTGTCTATATTGAAATCCACAACCAGATCTGTCATCAAGAATTGGCCCCATTCACACAATGAAAACCTGCTTGCTAAAAGTATCATAAACCATGCACAAAGGAAAAGAGCAAAAAAAATGCAATGCAAGTAAGCAATTTAAAAAATGATACAAGTGGAATTATTATTAGAAATAAAATGTAACAGAGAAAATGATATGAATGAAAATATAAAGTTGGATTTCTTGAAATGCCACCCCGAGAACCCATCAGAGAAAGTAAATAAGCAAGGGCAACAATGGAAAGGAGGAAAGATGAGGAGGGAAAGGAAGAAAAGGTAAAGCAGAGGGAGTAAAGGAGGGGAATCAAGAGTAGGAGAGAGGGTAAGAGGGAGGAGAAGTGAGGAGGAGGGGAGGAAAGAGAGGGGAAGAAGAAGGCAGGAAGGAGGAGGAGGAGGGAAAGGAAGAAAGGGTAAAAGCAGAGGAAGCAAAGGAGGGGAAGTAAGAGTAGGAGAGAGGTTAAGAAGGATAAGAGAGGAGGAGGGAGGAAAGAGAGAGGAAGAAGGGGGAAGGAGAGGATGAAAGAAGAAGGCAGAGAAGGGAGGTAGAGAAGATAGAAGGAGCAAGGTTGTTGCAAAATAAAATGGGGTGGCAAGAAAGTGACCCAAACTGTATTCTATATATTTGTAAGAAAATAACGATAAATGATTGATAATGATATAATTAATGGTAATTATAAGAGTGTATATTTGTGAATGAACTTGAAAGAAAAAATTAAAAAAACTTTTTTAAAAAAATAATTAAAAATAAACATAATAAAGGTTAAGAGCACTCCTGCAAACAACCCAAAACCAGGTTGAAGATCCATCCAGGCAGGGTAAGCAAGTTTGTGAATGCAGCTGCAGGCAACTTAGTTAAGGAGGCTATGGGAGAGAGTGTGTGTGTGTGTGTGTGTGTGTGTGTGTGTGTGTGTGTGTGTGTGAGAGAGAGAGAGAGAGAGAGAGAGAGAGAGAGAGAGAGAGAGAGAGAGAGAGAGAGAGAGAGAGAGAGAGAGAGAGAGAGAGAGAGAGAGAGAGAGAGATTGTATAGCAGCCGAGGTTGTCCAGCCTCCAGGATGTGATTCTTTTCAGACTCAAAATTTAGGAGCAGACAAAATGTTGGCTGCCTCTATAAAAATGATGTGGAGACTCTAGTCTAGAAAGAGTGCAGAGAAGAGCAACCAAGAGGATTAGGGGACTGGAAGCTCAAACATATGAAGAACAGTTGTAGGAACTGGGTATGTCTGGTTGAATGAAAAGAAGGACTTAAGGGTGATATGCTAGCAGGCTTCCAATATCAATATCTACATTACCATTGATAACAGTAGCAAAAGTACAGTTATAGAGTAGCAACGATTTTTTTTTATGGTTGAGTGTCACCACCACATGAGGAACTGTATGAAAAGGTTGCGGCATTAGGAAAGTTGAGAACCACTGGTTTAAAGTGTGTACGTATGTTGTGTTGGCAGAAGCTAACTCAGAAGCTACATTAAGCTTGTCCACCCCAAGGGAAAAAAACATTTATTTTCTTTTTGCATTGCTACAATATATACACGTGTTGAGAAATTGGAGAGCAGGAATGAGAGATCAGAAAACCTGTGACACAAAAGTATAATTTCTGCTGTCTTCATCACTCTGCAACCTCTTTTCCCAGTACCATTCACTTGCTTTCTACACACTCCTAACACAGTCCTCAACTTATAACCATAGTTGAGGCCAGAATTATGCTCATAAATTGTGCTGGTTGTTAAGTGTGTCATCATATCATCAATCCAATTTTATGATATCTTTATGCAGCAAATGTTATGCAAATGCAGCGATCGTAAAGTAAAGCCACAGTTATTAAGAAAATACTGTGGTCATTAAGCAGCCCCATTGTTCACAATGGACATTTTTGCTAGAAATGGGAACACTGTAAATTGCAGCCATGTGACCACAAGACACTGCAATAAATGCAGGCCAGCTGACAAACGTCCAAAATGCAATCCCATAACCATGGGGGTGGATGTCAGAATTCAAATCCAGTTTTTGGTGGGTCCATCAAAACTTTGAACAGTTGCTAAATGACATTCATTTATTCATTAGTGGCAATCTTGAGAGATCAGTTGTTAAGCAAGGAGTACCTGAAGACTTTCTGACACATAATGGTAGTCACTTGCAGGGAGAGAAAAAAAATCAGACAAACCAAAAAGTAGGTTGACTTACATTTTCTGCTTTGAGAGGTGCAGGGGCTTTGCTGTAATAAGTCAAAAATCGAGCCACTTCTTCTCGCACACTGAAGAAGATACAAAAGCAATTAGAGTTTTCCAAGTGATATCTTCATTCCTCTCTAGGCTGTATCATGGAAACGGAGATTTAGACTTTTTGACAAAAGAGGGTGAAGATTTATAACCAAGGCTACTTACAACATATGGCCCTTCCAATCAGGGTATTGCAGCAGGGAAGGATCTGTGAGGTTCACAGCACTTTGGGCCAGCTATCAGCAATGAGAAGGAGAGACCAAAATTATTAAGCACATTGCCAGGAAATGGTCTGGAAATTAGCAAGTAAAAGCTATGAAGATTGATAATGTCCTTCTTTACTAGGAAGGTATCTTGCACACATTGAGGTTGGGGTGGGTGTGCATATTGTGATTCATTCCTTTTTGGTTTGGTTGTATGAACTCAAACAAGAGTTGTTTGTTTAAGAAGCTACAAGTGTACAACCCATGACTTTGAATAGTATGAAATAGGTTTATGTTTTTATTGAGTGATATAGATCTCTATTATTGAGTAATTGTCACAAATATGTATAAAATGCATACATATACTGTACTTAAAGTGCATTGCCACCAATTTAAAAGAAAGCAGTGGCTTTGCTTCCTATCACAACATACCAGGTTTTGTCTACTGCTCCCGTCTCCTCTTATTCCATAAAGACCTGGGATGGTGAAAAAGGGACTAAAAGAACGTATCCATTTAGCATGAAACCATTTGTCTGAGGTTCATGGATGAAAACTAGATTAGTATTGTAATTCATGTATTAGTGACCCAACAAGTCTCCCTAAATAGGTTTCTCAAAGGCCCACAATCCATGATGAAGGAAGAAGCATACGGTTATTCAGGAAGAGAACAAAGTCAAAAAGTACTAATATAAACAGGTAATAAACTAGAAAAACAATATAAGCCTTATGTGACTCATCTGGGAAATTATTTTCTTTGTGAAATCATCATAAAATGACATTACCTAGTGATCACTATTACTTAAGAATGATGGGCATTTACAATATTCTTACCTTTTTGGACATTAGATCAAAGCAGAGTTTGTTCTCACTGATAGCCCAATCAATGATGCCCTGGAAATACAGATAAACGTTTCATTAAAAACAAGAATTAGTTGCTATCCTATTAGCTACCACAAAAATTATGTTCTATAAAACTTTCGCATTTCGAGCCAATAAACATTCCGAAAAGAGGATTGTGATAGAAGATACATACGAGTCAAGAGGTTTATATTTCATTCATGTAGGTTTTGTGTATGTGGAAGACTTGTAAAGATATGATATTGTTGTCATTGCGGAAACTTGGTGGGATGAAACTCACAAATGGAACATACAGCTAGAGGGATTTAAATTATTTAAAAGAAATAGACCAAATAAAAGAGGAGGTGGAATTGCACTATATATAAGAAATAACTACATCTCTACAGAAATAGAGCACAACTGTCTTGAATGCACTTGGGTCAATATAAAGATGGCTAGTTTAATGAAAAGAAGGGGCTGCCACAAAGAAGAGGGAGTCAAACTATTCTCCAAAGGACCTGAGGGCAGAACAAGAAGCAAAGGGTGGAAACTAATCAAGGAGAGAAGCAACTTAGAACTGAGGAGAAATTTCCTGACAGTTAGAACAATTAATCAGTGGAACAACTTGCTTCCAGAAGTTGTGAATGCCCCAACACTGGAAGTCTGAAGTGGTGTAGGGTTTCTTGCCTAGGCAGGATGTTGTAGAAGATCTCCAAGGTTCCTTCCAACTCTGCTATTCTATTCTATTCTATTCTATTCTATTCTATTCTAGAAGATAGGTTTAAGATACAGAAGGATCTTGACAGATTTGAACATTGGGCACTATCTAACAAAATGAAATTCAATGGTGAAAAAAGTAAGATTCTACATTTAGACAAGAAAAAAAAACCAAATGCATAGGTACAGTATATGTCCATGATGGCAAACCTATGGCATTCGTGCCACAGGTGGCATGTGGAGCCATTCGTTGGGGCATGTGAGGCGTTGCCCTATCAGTTCCAGCACGCATGTGCACGCTGGTCAGCTAACTTCGCCCTTCTTTTGAGGCCATTTTTCACCCTCCGGAGGCTTCCCTGAAGGCTCTGGAGGGCAAAAAACAGCCGTTTGGCCAAACCAAAAGTCACCTCCAGTTTGTCCATAGGGGCGTTTTTCGCCCTCCGGAACCTTCAAGAGCCTTTAGGAGGCTTCCCTGAAAGCTCCAGAGGGCGAAAACGGCCTTACAGCCAAACCAGAAGTCATTTCCTGTTTGCCCGTAGGGCTGGTGAAAAAAGTGTGAAAAAAGCAGGGGGACCACTGGTTGCGCACACATGCACAGAGGGGGAAAGTACATACATGTGTGGCACGCCCTTGCATGACCCCACTGCGCTCCCCCCGCTTTTGGCATGTGAGCCAAAAAAGATTCGGCATCACTGGTATATGTTGTACCTTGCTCAATAGTAGTAACTGTGAGAGGGATCTTGGAGTCCTAATGGACAATAATTTAAATATGAGCCAGCAGGGTGCAGCAGCTGCCAAAAAAGCCAATACATTTCTAGGCTGCATAAACAGAGGGATAGAATAAAGATCACGTGAAGTGTTAATACTACTTCATTATGCCTTGGTAAGGCCACACTTGGAATACTGCACCCAGGTTTGGTCACCATGATGTAAAAAAGTTGAGACTCTAGAAAGAATGCAGAGAAGGGGACTGTAGGCTAAAACATATAAAGAACGGTTGTTGGAACTGGATATGTCTAGTTTGATGAAAAGAAGGGCTGGGGTGACATAACAGTGTTCCAATATCTCAGGAGCTGCCACAAAGAAGAGGGAATCAAGCTATTCAAGCACCTGAGGGTAGGACAAGAAGTAGTGGGTGGAAACTAATCAAGGAGAGAAGCAAGTTAGAACTAAGAAGAAATTTCTTGACAGTTAGAACAATTAATCATTGGAAACAACTTGCCTCCAGAAGTTGTAAATGCTCCAACACTGGAAGTTTTTAAGAAGGGATGGGATAACCTTTTGTCTGAAGTTGTGTAGGCAGGGGGTTAGACTAGAAGACCTCCAAGGTCCCTTCCAACTCTGTTATTCTATTCTATTCTATTTCATTTGAAATTTGCCAATATTTATATTTTCCATTGTCTATTCCATACCATTGTTTATGTTTGGGAGCTTAATTTTTCATATAAGACTCAAAAAAACTGCAGTGTAGCATTCTACACAAACACACAGAGAGATACATACCAATTCCTTGGTATTGGCCTCATGGGGGGAGGGGAAGCTTAACTGTGCCTATTTTACAGGTAACGTTTATATGAATAAAATATACTTTATATATTTAATTGCTACTATTTGCTAAGGAAAGATATATTGCTTTATGCTATTTTTTTTGCAAAAGTCTAGTAAATGAGCAACAGTATTTTAAAAACCCTAAAATTAATGGCTAAGAGAGGATTTGAATCCAAACCAAATCAGTTCAACAGTTCAGCTATATTAACACAGTATTAACTGATTGCTATGGGAGAATGAACTAAAAGATTAGCATTCTTGTAATGGGCTTCTCAGCTAAGAAAAATGTAATTAAGTTGATTTAAAAAAAACAACCTCACATTTTGAATGAAGTTTGAAATGAAAGTAGCTATTTGAGGTTTATATAATATAAAAAGATCATGCTGATTAGAGCTAGCATAGCTGGTTTTATTGATGAATTGTAGTATTAATGCTGCTACAATTTGAATGCCCTGCTGTTTTAATGTTTATCATGGGAGCAAAGTGTGCTTGTTTTTACAGTAAGCAGCTCTGAAAAGTTCTTTAGGATGGGAGAGTCACATATTAAGCATGTAAAATAAAAATTAATCTGCAGAAAACTCTACTAATGTTGCTTTGGAGAAAAAGCTAAGAGCTACTGTGAAAATCATTATAGAATCTATAATGACCCTAGCTTTTAAATTTGGCAGCAGGATAAAACTCACTATAATCAGTGTTAAGAATGTAATACCAGCAATGAAGGGTGAAATGGAACAAAGAATTCTACACCATCATAAAAATAGGTATTTCTAGCAAATTATTTTGTTTACAGACAGTGCCTGTATGGTCCTACAAATGCTACTATATTAGAATTCTCAACATCCCAGAAAGCATGGGATATTGACAGATACTGGGAGCTATAATTGAGAAATCTCTGGTGCCTCAACTTTCAACTAACTTAAGCTAACAGGTCATAGTCTAGCTTGGTTCTGGATGGGAAAATCTACCTTGAATCCATTGATGGAGATGGAATGGAACATAACCGCTCTTCTTTGATTTAAAATATTTAGCCATCTATGTAAATTCTCTGCACAACAAATTTAGAAACATATGTCAAGTAAAGTATGTATCAGGGCCATTCTGTCTCTTAAAAACAAGACCCAATCCCAATGATTTTGTGTGGTTGGCATTAAAAAATAGAATTAGTCTTAAAAGCTTGTTATATGCCATATTTAGGAGAATTAACTCTAAAATCAAGCCATTTTAAAATAAATAATGCAAGATCTTTTCATCTAATATTCATTTCTGCCTTGTGGGACAAGAAAATTTACATGGAAGTTATAGAGGAAATTATTAAACCATTTCACCCCTAGTGTGGCTACTGCCTAAAGAAAGTTCATCTTTCTGTTGTTTTTTAAAACCATTTAGTCCAAGATGGTTGTTAACCCAATAAATTAATGTCTTGGTAGGTTTAGAAAATAGCAATTATCTTCTTTTCTGATCTATATAATATACCAAGATAGTTCATCAATGAACAAATGTCCTTTATTTCCTTCTGCATTGGACATATATTCCACAAAACGCTCTCAACATCTCAAATAATAAGTAGTCATTGAAAATCAGGATAAAGAATAACAGAATAACAGAGTTTGAACAGTCTTCTAATCCACCCCCTTGTTCAAGCAGGAGTCCCTATGCTATTCCAGATAAACGGTTGTCCAACCTCTTCTTTAAAACCTCCAGTGATGGAGCTTATTTAGAGACAAGTAACGACAAGACTTTTTACTCACAGTGGGGTTTTTGTCCTCATCATACTTGTCAGCATGGTAGAGCTGGTAAACCTCTTCTGAGAACATCGAAGCAATTGCCATATTGCCTCGGACAGAGAGGTAAGGGCTGTTTTGAAAATCAGCATCATGGTAGGAATGCAACACCTTAGTTCCACTATCCGATCTGGTTTGCTCTAACTGGGGGGCCTTGGCTTCTTCTGACAGCCGTTCTCCTATTTCTGTGGAATTGGAGACTGTTGGGTGAAGGTCTACATTCGGAGCTACTCCACTTGCACAAGAGCCCTGATTGCCCTGCTTTAAGACGTTTAGCATTTGGGCAAAGACATTGAACATACGGAAGTCATGGTCCCGTTCCAATTCAAAGCGTCGCTGCTCCAGTTGGATTCGGCGCTCCTCCACTTCCACATCTCGCTGGAGGCGACGTTCCTCCATCTGCAGAAAGCGCTCCTCCATTTCCCGCTGGGCAGATAAAGTCTTCAACAGCAGGGCATCCATAGGGTCTTTTAACCGCTGGCCTTTCCTTTTCTTCCTCAAGCGGTGCAAAGTAGAAAAACCAGGCCAAGCCCCTAGACTTTGGATCCGGGATGAAGAAACTGCAGTAGGTTCCCTGAAACCTAAGAGTAAGCAGATTAACGATAAATAAACACAACATATTTTTTGTTCAAAGGTCAAAGCTGCTTGAATGACTATCTGCTGTCCTCTTTTAGTTATCTGACTCCTGACAAACGGAGTAAATGAGTTACTTTATTAAAGAATATTGAGTAATGTACATTTTTCTTTATATAATAGATAATGTATGATACACAGATACAAGAATGCAGTTGGATCCACAGTGTATATATTATAAAGTATATATTTTACAGTAGCTGGCTTTGCTGAATACACTAAACAATAAATGAGAGGAAGAAATCCCATTTTGGCTTAGGGTATAATGCAAATCTAGCCAGCATCTCATCCAACATTTCTCTTCAGACCAAGGCTATTGTACAGTTCCAGATTAATTCAATAGGCAAACTGGCTACATGCAAAAGTTGAGAGATATCCTAGTCTTACCAAACCTCCAGTCATAATTATAAGTGGTTCCAAGTAAAAGGTTAGGGTCTGATAACAGTTTATTCATAAGGCTTTATTAAAAATAACTCAAGTTAATTCAACTAAATAACTTCCATCATCACATCATCCTATACATTACTTCATTAAAGTTTCTCTTCCAACTTCATTTACATTTTCTGCTGAAATGGGGAACACAGCCCAATATATAGTTATGTCTGAATGTGTTACTCTGGATATACTGCCCAGAAGCACACTGCCCATCATTCCCTCTATATATCTGACTGAATATAAAAAATAGCATATTATATGAGGAAGGGGGGGGGGGTTTCTAGCTCCTGTGAACATTTTTGATGTCTTGTGTTATATATACCACCCTGTGATATTTCGATATAGTTCAGGTGATAAACATTTTAATAAAGCTAATCAATTAAAAAAAACCTTACCAGTTTGTTTACTGCTAAACAAGCTAATTTGATTGGCTGAATCTGTATTGCCACATATATTTTTATAAAATGTAAGTGCCAGTAACAAAAAAAAAACTTAAAGAAGCACTGAGATTTGTTTGCTTTCTCCATTAAAATTTCTGGTATCGTATTACCATATTTTTGGAGTATAAGATGCACCTTCCCCCTCCCCCCACCTAAAAGAAGGTGAAAATTTGGGTGTGTCTTATACACTGAATGCTGCCCCACCCACCCACTGGCCCCAACCCTTTGGCCTCTGGCTCCCAGCAATTTACCTCTTTGTAGCAAATGGGGGCGTGCGGAAACTTCAATAAACTATAGCAATCCCTGCAGCCTGTAACAGTTGATGATCGGGAGAAATTGAAAGTGAAACTTGCTGTTTGCTCCAGGTGGCAAATTGCTGAGAGGCAGACCTTTTTTTCTTCTGCTAATCAGGCTGTTTGCTGCAAGGAGGTAAATCAACAACTACAAATGCGTATAGAATGTTCAAATTATTAAACTTATTTTTAAAGACTGCTTTATTATTATTCTAGACCAGTGTTTCTCAACCTTGGCAACTTGAAGATGTCCGGACTTCAACTCCCAGAATTGGGAGTTGAAGTCCGGACATCTTCAAGTTGCCAAGGTTGAGAAACACTGGTCTAGACAACTTAACAAATGAAGAAGCTTTTTAAAATAAATGCTTGATCTGAAGAGGCCCAGTGCTATTGTTTTAAAAAGTGCTATTCTTTTAAATAGCGGAGAATAACTACACTTACAGAAAGCACATCAATTTTAACAGCATCTGTACAAGTATAGTCTGAAATATAACACTACTAACAGTGTATATTGTCTGTACTGTTTGTTGCAAGGAGGCAAATTGCTGGGAGGCAGAAGCAGATATTTTTCCCTTTTTTTCCTCCCCAAAATCTAGGTGCATCTTCGGAGCGTCTTATACTCCGAAAAATACGGTATAAAGAAACACACAGAGAATCCTGGATTATACTAAACCCTGAGTAAAAGTATTTTGAGACCTCAGAAGGATAAAGGTGATTTCCTAAGACATTGTCAAATGGACAATTCTATTTGAAATATCTATGTCATCTCTACAAGATTCTAAGACCCAATAACTTCTGAGAGACCAAAACTGATGAAAAAGACAATATTTGCCAAGTAATCAACTTCTTTTATGAATCCCAGTGTTTTGCTCCCAACCAAAAATAGCTCATTTCCTAAATTATTCCGTAAACAATCAATCATATGCTGAGATTGCTTAGAGAAAGTTCCCAAGAATGCTGTTTCCTCTTGGCCTAAAACTAATAACAGAACTCCACCAATCCATAGTCACAGGTATTACTATATGTTTCTTCTGCTTTAACAAAGCCTACTCTGTTCAGGTGCTCTTATGGTCCAGGGGAAAATGAATGGCGAGAACAGTAGCAGAAACTCACTTTGTGCCTGCTTATGAAGAGCTGAAGGTGTTTAAATAACTAAGTACTGCATATTTGCTTGGTGGAGTTTAAACCTCCAGGGTACTTTTGACTTGTAATCAAAACTGATCGGTCTCTATGAGATCCAAAGCCATTTACTTCTGTCCTGAATTGATTTAAATCTGTTTTAAATATTGTAAATCCTGATTTAAAGCTACTGTTGGCACATCAAACACTACAAAGGTTAGTTTCCAAGCATGCTTCAGTTATGTTGATTTAAAATATTAAAATATTTGATAGACTTAAAAATATAACAAAGTTCAGGAATATTCCCTTATTCCATTGTTTTGCAAATCTATGTACACTACAAACTGCATGATTGTTTGAAGAGAAATACATCTGTACCAGCAGCCTCTTAATTGTGAAAAGGAAGGACAGGCAGTAAAAATGAAAGTGAAACTTTCTAAGCAGCTTATAAATATATTAAAGAGCACCTTTCATTTCAGATCCATCATGGCAGTGCCTATTAGTGAGCATCCACTCACTTGCTGCCTGCCACATCCTTCACCTTGTGTCACTGCCACATCACCAGCCATCCCATTAAAATGAATGGGACTGTCCTGTCGGCGAGTCAACAGCAGGTCAGAGGAGGAGCTGCTGTGGGACAGAGATGACAGTTGCACTTTAAAAATTATGATTTAAATCAAATTTATTTAAATCAAGCCTTTTTAATAGTGATTTAAATCGACTTGATTGAAATCAAATCCACCCTGCTGCATGGCACTGCTCAGTTAGCAGACCAACTTCACTTCTTGCACTGTGATCCTATTTCTCTTTTCCCCAGTGTTCAGTTGAAGGTGAGAAAGGAGGTGAGAAACGTTCCCTAAAAATGGCAGAACTCTTAAGGAGGAAATATTGGGGAGGAAAGAAAGATTAGCGGCCAGGACAGTAGTGTTCCTCTCTTGGAGTTTTTTTCTAAGTCTTTATTGTAGGACTTTGGAAAAGAGGATTACAATTTACTGTGTGCTGTTTAACTGCTTCCCAATACCCATACCGTTTTGGCAGATGCCCATTTAACAGGATGTCCAGTTAGATCCTGCAAAAAAGATCCAGCTATTCTCCTCAGGTCAAAAGCAAGAAGATAGGAAACCTGGAGAAACCTTTCATAATGACTAGCATCTCTGTGGGCAATGAAACCCACAGAGATGCTGTAGGGTTCCTGCCACCCAATGTGCTCCTAAAGAACCCGGGATTGTGGCCTCTGCTCAGCCTTTTTTTCAGGAGCAGGACAGAGGCTCTGCAGGATGGCCTGAATCGATGTGGCATTCCTACCTGAGAGGGAGACAGTGGTCTCAATGGGGATCTCCACCCTGGAGATGGGTGAGTCAGGCTGGGACCTCTCCAGGAAGGCCCTGTCTATCTCCTGCTCCTCAGCAGAGCCCCCAGGCTGGTAAGTAGTGAGAGAAGGCAGAGGCTCAGGCATCAAGCACTGGTCTTCTGAATCCACCTCCTCGCATTTGATCTCCATCTGCTCCGGGGGCTGAGAGGGTGGGAAGGTCAGCGCCGAAGAAGGGCCCAAGTGGGGATGGTAGCCTTCCACCACCCCACCCGGGAGCCCTTGCTGCGTCAACACGTAGCTGCCGTTGCCGTTGCCGGTGGCGCTATAGACGAGCGGAGGACGGCTGGCCAGGACGCGGTCCATCACCTCGTAGAACTTCCACGTCCTGCCCCCGCGCGGAGCCTTGTTGTTGTCCTTGATGCGGCGGTATTCCAGCTTCATTTTCTTGATCTTCTCCCGGCACTGGTCGCCGGTGCGGTGGATGCCCTTCTCGCGCAGCACTTCGGCGATCCGGTTGAAGACGTGCTGGTTCCGCAGGCAGCTCTCCAGCTCCGCCTGCACCGACTCGTCAGCCCACAGCTGCAGAAGCTCCACCACCTCGGGATCCGACCAGTTAGTGCCCCGCTCGTACTTCTTGCCTCGAAAATCCATGCTTTCCCCGGCTTCTGATCTCTCCACCGCGCCCACCTCCCGGTTTGTTAAGGATCAAAAGTCAAAGCCCCAAAGGCGTAGGAGGGGAGACACGAAAAGCCATGCAGCGGCTATGGCTTGAGCCTTGCAAGGAAGCCCTCCCGGGACTGGAACGGGCTTGGCTTGGTTTAGTGTATTGGTCCTGGGAAACCTAAGGCTTTTGTTCATTGAGAAGGGAGAGGGTGAGAAAGATGGCCTTTTCCCCCCACTACCCCTTTCTGCAGCTCTAAAAGCCGCAGAACGGATCGGATAAGTTGGCACGGCTCGGCACGGATTTCATTTTTTTAACAAAGCGAGTTCCCGGGTAAAGCAAGCTGGGGGGGCGCAAGTACGCATGTTCACATCCGGTGTGATGGCACATGCGTGCTTCCTTTATTCCGGGATAACTTTGGTCCGTGTCAATCACACGATCCGCAACCCTGCCGGGCTAGGCTAAACAAGGCAGAAACTCAAGAATGCATTCGGGGCGCGGCTTGTGGAGGCCACGCCTCCCCAGACCGCCCCTTTTGAATAGCTGGAGCGAGAGGCGAGGGAACCATTTCCGCGTAAGTAGAGCGTGCGAGACGAACCGAGTGTCCGTTGTTAATTAGCTGCAGTGCGTTGAACGCCGTGGTTTGAGACTCTGAAAGTGTAGTACAATTGCTAGAGAGTTGAAATTGTTTTTTTTTCTTAGAGGGACTGAACACTTTTTTTTTATTTTGGAAAAGCTCCCATGTAGTCTTCAGGAGCATAACGAAAACAAGAAGGTTGCATAGATGCAGCCACTTGGTGTCAAGCTCCATTTAAGGTTGTGTTTACTTTTACCTACCCTGGCAGTGATTTAGGCAGAAGATAAAGACACTGAGTGCGTTATTTTAATGAATGAATCACAACTGGTTGAGTTTACAATAACTTGCAAAAATATGAACCAAGATTTACAAATCCTGCAGGTGATTTGATATAGCATGCCAAGACACACACACAAGTAAGCCAAGTTGTGCTTAAGGCTTTATGTGAACTTGGGATTTGCATGTTGCATTCTATGGATGATGTGGTTCAGATTAGTGCAATGTGTGACCCCTGCAGTCAATCACAAAATACGTTTGTTTATCAGGCAGCTGCTGCTTTTTTTTTCAATACACAGATATTTCTCAGAAAATTATTCAGAAGAAGAAACTAAATTGTAAAGGTCCAAAATATTGATTTCTAGAGAAAAGGGACCAAATAGCAAAACTGTTTTGTCAAGCTCCTATGCTTTGACCACAATCTTGTCAGCATATGAATAACTAGTGCAGAAAAACGGTGTGATTATTGGATCAATCTGAAATATCAAAATCATGCATGTATAAAGAGATTGCTTGGGGGGGGGGTGAGTTCTGAAGATTTAATTTGTCTTTCCCTTGTGCTTTAATGAAACATTTCATGTTGCATGAACGTTTGCAAACCTCACTGAAAGAAAATAGGCAGTCAGAAAGCAGCACCAGTTGCAAAAGAATCTTGCCTGCAGATGGCACTGAAGTCTCAATTTCTAACCAGGAAAAGGCAAGCAGGCTGACTTCTCAAGCTACATTTAGAGGTTCGGTAAGGGTGGGAAACTGTGCATGACAAGTACAGTGCCTGGATTTGGCCAAATCCTGTGTTGATGCTGTTGTGTTGGTGCTGTTTACTTCTCCAAAGTGGATAGGGTTTTTCCCCCCATAAAAACGATGTCAGTAAAGAAAACTCATTTCACAAGATGAAACTAATAAATCAAAAATTTGCAAATTAACTTTAGAGGATTTGATAAGGCATATGGAAACATGATGCAGATCATGTTATCTGGGGATTTTTTTGTAAGGAGGGGGCTCATCTATAAGGCATCCAATTTATTTGGAGCAAGATTTTCATTGCCTACAGCAATATATGATATACAATACCGTAACATAATGATCATGTTTCCATTCCCACTGCGTCATTTTTCCACAATTCACTTGAAGTGATGTCGACTCAACCTAGAATTGACACAAAGCAAAGTTAGCATAATATTTGCTTGCTCTTGTGGCCAAACCCTTTCCTGTTTCTGTTGTTTCTGCTTCATTGTCAGATAGTATTGTCGTGATTTGTGAGTTTACCATCCTTTACACACATCACAGTTGTTTTTCCTCCTTGGGCTTTGGACCATCCCTTTCACCAGCCTGTAAGAAAAATATCCATCAATCGGAACAGGAATGAGGAACGTACATCTTCAGGACTCTACCAGGGGTAGACTCTGTTGCTCCTCCCACACTTATCTGAACTTCTTCCAAGTTTTTTTAAAAGTAAAATAAAGAAGCGTAGAGGAAGACATCTGGCCAGATAACACTCCCAGGGAGGAGGAGGAGGAGGAGGCAGACCCTTCCCTGGTTGTACAACTGAGCCACCAACTGATCAGGTGGTGGGGAAAGATAAACATGGTCAATAATTGCACCATGGCCAACTTCAAGTGAGATTAGGGTGATCATGCTTGGTGGTGATAATTCCAGTGATTGTCTCACTAATGTCTTTGCAAGGATGTCTATGCCTTTACTATCATGAAACCTAGAGGCATCTGAAATAGGAATTTCCAGCAGAGAATTTGCACATGAAAACAAAGAAAGAAGCTGTTCCTCCTTCATTGTGTTTTATTTTTTTAATAGTAATGTTATTAGAAATTATAACTACAATGGCAAAGAATTAATACAAACTAAAGAAAAAAGAAAAATAGAGGATGTAGAAAGAAAATAGAAAAATGTCAGGCATGAAAGATCATGTCCACACATGAAGATCCAATTAAACTGATTTATTGCTACTCATGTCTATGCACATATATTCTCAACTAACATTAGATAAGGGTTGGACTTCAATGGGGGGTTGGACTTAGTTCACTTGTGATTACATAGGGATTCGAGGCTGTCCCTCTTTTAACTCTGCCCCCAGGTTCTGCCACTCCTACAAAAAGTAAATAGAAAGGAAGTGTTCTTCTGTTTTAATTTATTTATCTACTTATTTATTTATCAAATTTATTTGCCACTCATCTCACAGTTCAGAGCAATTCTGAGTAACAGTCAATTAAAAGATTAATTATAATCTTTGGTTCTTGTTCCCTCTAGTGTCCAACCTTCAAAGTCCCATCCTATAATACAGTGTTACCTTGGTACTCCACTGTTTTGAAACTCATCCAATTTGGTACTCAACGCATTTTGACACAAAAATTTTGTCCTGGTACTCATTGTTTGCTTGGTACTCAACATGCAAGTTAGAACTTGTCAGGGTCAATTGCCTTGTGACTCTCTACATTATTCCTTAGGAGGAAAAAACTTGTTTGGTACTCATCTTTTTCAGTACTCTTTGTGCCTTCCAGAACCAATTCATGATGAATACCAAGGTACCACTGTATTTTAATGAATTCAGAATCATATTTCATCTTAACACTTAAGTCATTTCATAACTTTCCAAAATCAAAGTTCTAATCAGTTCTGTGTGTGTGTGTTGTATTTAAAATTTTGTTTATTAAGGATTGAAGGAAACTTGAAGGAAAATACCTGAAGTTTTCAGACTTATTGATCCAAAAGTTCCTAATAACTGAAAAACAGTAAACAAGCAATTTATGAAAGTGATAAGAAAAAGAAGCATTTTAACAGGGTTTAATTTTTGCTTCCTTAAATTTATAAAAAAAATAATTTTAATTCTAAAATTTTAACTTTAACATTTTAATTTTATAGTATACTGTCTTACACTTGATACTTTATTGTACACCACCCAGAGTTGTTCTTTGAGGGAGATGGATGGTTCAGAAATGTGAAAAATAAATAAAATAAATGTGAATCCTGTGTCCTTTTGAAGGTGCTGATTATGGTTTGAGCAAGATGCTATTCCCTCATCTCCAGTGTTCGGAGACTTTAGCTTGTCCAGAATGCAGCCGCGCGAGCGATTGTGGGTGCGCCTCGGTACACCCACGTTACACCTATCCTCCGCGAGCTGCACTGGCTGCCTATTGGTCTCCGGATACGCTTCAAGGTGCTAGTCGTCACTTATAAAGCCCTACATAGTATTGGACCTGGGTACTTGAGAGACCGCCTCCTGCCGATTACCTCCCAAAGACCCATTAGATCCCACAGACTAGACCTCCTCCGAATTCCATCTGCCGGCCAATGCCAGCTGTCAACTACCCGGAGGAGGGCCTTCTCTGTGGCTGCTCCGGCCCTCTGGAACGATCTCCCCGTGGAGATTCGGACCCTCACCACCCTTCAGGCTTTCCGTAAAGCCGTTAAGACCTGGCTGTTCCAGCAGGCCTGGGGCTACTGAGTTCCATCCTCACTCGAATTGGTATGCTTGTTGAGACCTTTTAAGTTGGTTCTGTATTGTTGTTTGTCTTTGTTTTCTTTTCCTTTTGTATTGTTTCCCTTCCCTTCCAGTTTTGTTAGCCGCCCTGAGTCCCTCGGGAATAGGGCGGCATACAAGTTGAATAAAACCAAACCAAACCAAACCCAGCTCTAAACCTGCCAGAGACTGCTGTCTTGCAATCTCCTCACAAGGAGCAACTGTCTGGAGCACTTGTGGATGATCCCAAGTTCTATCCTTGTCAGAGAGGAATTAGGAAGAGATGGTCTACTCACAAGCTCTTCATTCTGCCACAGTAGTTGTCTCCATTTATAGTGGCGCCATCATCAGTGTGCAATTTCTTTCCTGGAAAACTCTTCATTCTACTTTCCCACCTTAAAGGCAAGCTCATTATAACCATATCTACCTATCACACAATTCTCTTTCATGGCAACATTGTTCAAAATTCAGAGAATAAGATTTTTTTAAATTGATTGATGGTGTGCCATCAAGTCATTTTTAGCTTCTAGCAAGCACGTAGATAGATTTTCTCCATGTTGTTCCATCTCTAACCTGGTCCTTCAGATCTTCCAATGGTGCTCTTGCTGCCACATAACCAATTAATCCACAGTGTTGTTGGTCATCCTCTTCTTCTCTTTCCTTCCACTTTTCCCAGCATTAGAACCTTTTCCAAAGAGCTAGATTTTTGCATAATGTGCCTAAAGTATCATAATCTCAGCCTGGTCATTTGTATCTTGATTGAGAACTCTGGGTTGATTTGTTTGATGATCCATCAGTCTGTTTCCTTGGCTGCCCATTTTCTCAAGAGTCTTCTTGAACACCAAGGTTCAAAGGCATCAATGCTCTTCTTCTCTGCTTCTTCAAAGTCTAACTTTTGTTTCCAAACAGTCTTACTATGAATTCCATGAATTACACGATTCTGATCTTTGTAAGTATAGACACATCACGACACGTGAATTTCTCTTTCAAGTAGTAAGCCAAAGAAATCAACAGGGAAAAAGGTAAAATAGAAGTTAATACATAAAGCAGTTAAGTAGTACCTGCCAGCCTGTCATGTGAACTCCCAGACAAGCCTGTTGTTCTTCTTTGTAAAGGAGAAGAGAAAATAACATTTTTTTCCCTCACAGGCAGACTCTTTCTCATAGAAAAGTGGGGATCTGGCTAGAAAGAGAGAAGAAAGAGAGGAAAAAATGATCACTGGTAAACCAAAAAGGATTGCCTGATGAATCCAGGAGAGCCAGAGGCAAGACTCTTGAAGTGCTTTTCGATAGCATATTGAGAAAGCCATGGTAAAAGTGGGATGGACAGCAATGGACATGCATTGAGGGAGGCTGAAGAGAGAAGACCAGGAATTGCCAGTGTAATTTAATATCTTTGCTCTCTGATAAGTCAGGAGAGAATTGAAGAGAAATCAAATTGAAGAGAAACTCTACTCCTAAATAGCCACAAGCTTAAGCTAACTATAGTAGACATAGTGAAGGAAGTTAACTTAGATAAATTGGCACAAGTAGCTGTAAATCACTGCCACATTCCTATGTATTTACAGCTATGGAGAAGAGGGCATGGGAAAGAAGACATTATTCCTAACTGCCTTAGCAGAATACTTCATAAATTGCTCTACCTCTCTGAAAGCTACACTTTCTGTTGCTAGTCTTCCTATCACTTGTGATTACCAAGATGTATCAGATCTGTACATGTAGACATGCTATAACGTCACCATTAATTTTATATTGATTATTTGAGGAGGAAAGAATTATTTTTAGCCTTTGCAAGTTTCAGGCTTAAACTTTTTTGCCCAGACAGAAGTAGCATTAAACCTAGACAGCAAACATTTCAACTGTTGCAAGAAACTAATTGTGTCTTGTGTCTTGCCATTTTATGATTGTTCTGATAATAGCTAACAATTGATTTACTTCACGTCAATTCTACTTAGTGATTTAGCCAGAGATTGTTTAATACTGGAATTATTTAAACATTTAGGGAAGTTATACAGTATAATCTATTCTTTAAAATGTAGCAGCTAAAATGCTGTTTCCAACAATATCGTGGTTTTGTTTATGTGCACCTATATTTGTAGATTATAATAAAATAGAACAAGTTTGGGAATCCCAAAGGTGCTTTTTTAAGAGGCGAGTGCACTTTCTTATTTTTCTTTAAAGATGTTTCTCTTCTCATCCAAGAAGCTTCTTCAGCTCTAACTGGATGGTGGGGAGTGGAAGGATTTATGCTCCATGCAGACAGCTGGTCACTTGCATTCTTTTTGGGAAATTCTGAGTCTCGGCTTCAAACTATGTATACCTCAGTATAAGCTGGACAAAACCTTATTTGTTTGCTTATTTCCTGCTTTGATTCATTCTACAAATAACTCAAATAGTATTGTGTGACAAATGCACACAATACTATTTTTTCCTCCTATTTTTCCCATAACAACAACCCCTGCGAGTGGGGCTGAGAGAGAGTGATTGGCCCAGAGTCACCCTGCTGTCTTTCATGGCTAACACGGTACTTGAACTCATAGCCTCCCAGTTTTTAGCCAGGTGCCTTAATCACTAGACCAAACTGGCTCTATTGCTATGCATTGTAAGGAACTTTAGATAGATGACTGTATATATGTCCAATCTTGTCCTCCTTCCAGCATTGCCCTGCCAATCAAGAAGATGCGTAGTGGGAAGAGTTGGCAGAATTCTATATGCTTCCAGTTGGAAAAAGGGAAAGTGTAAACAAGAGCTCTAACCCTGAAGTGAATTTCACAAATGGAGCCAAGCGTCCATATAGTCCAATCCACAGTCAATTGCTTAAAACATTCTACATGTGATGGATACTGAAAATCTTCACTACTGCTTATTAAAGTGAGGGACAACAACTATGCATCTTGATCATTGTTTTTTGGGGGAGGATTCTGATAACATGAGTGGAAGATGAAAGAGGAGACAGACTCAAGAGGAAGAAAAAAAGTAATTTTTTTTTACGGAGGGAGAAGAAATCAGTGTTACAAGGAAAAAATAAACAGTGTCTTGCTGTCTTTTAGTGTGGATTTCCACAGATTGTTCGGAATCCCACATGGATGGTTTTTAGCACAGCTAGTCAGAAGAAACGAAGTGTAACCTGTTGCCAGGACCACACATAGGATATTGAATATGACAGCATGTTAAAAGCTTTTCCTGGAAGGAGGAGCTGACGACAAAATGACACGACATGCAATCATGGAGCGCCAAGATCGCAGTTGATACTTTTGCCGCTGGACAGTTCTTTTGGACCTAAACCATCCCGAAGAGATGGTGACAGGGAAGAGTACGTCCTGCTGATCTCAGGGACACCGCAAAGTCCCTGATTGATCCAGGAGAATCTCTTTTTGCCAGCGACAGAAGCGCAGCCATTGAAGTTGCTGAAGTTGGGACAGCTCCAGAACGGGAGGAAAATGGAAAAAGAAAGTGTGTCAATCTGGTGAGGAAATATTATAAAAGAGACTACCCCCAAAAAATTAAAGCTAAATTAAATTTGAAAGCAGAAGAGAACAAGTGGTGAAATTAAGCTACATTAGACAGTGTGTTATCCTTTTTTAAATTTTCTTTTGCGGATGGAACTTTTGGAAATGTTTTTCTTCTATTTTTTATATTCTTTTTTTTTATACCTATAGATTAAAATCTTTTTCCTTATTTTTATAGTGCTGAATTGGATGGGGGTTTTTGTTGCTCCATTTAAGAATTTTGTTTTTTTTAAGCCTGGAATATAAAGAAGATACAAAAGGAATACAAAGAGGGCTGTAATAACAGAGGGAAAGGAAGTAACACTGCCACTTGGAGGTTTGGAAGACTTGGAAATATTGTCTTTTCTTTTTTCTCTTTGATCATTTGACTTTGCATTTCAAGGTTCCTCAGCTTGTTTACAGAGAGTGATAGTGAGAAGAGCATTGGTTGTTTATACAGGTTCTCTTTGGGAGCTTTATTGGCAGCTGGAGTGGAGTGAAAACAAAGCCTTGTCTAGAAAGATTATAAATGAACTTGTGTTAAATTTAATAAAAAGTTTTGAATATCAGAGTGGCAGTGTTTACAAGTTGGAAGAATGGCGCAACATGAAAAAGAAACCTTAACATTGCAAAAGATTATGTTTGAAATTCAAAAATTACTAGAAGTAACAGAGAAAATTGAGAAGAGATTGGAGAACATAAATCATAGAACAGTAAAGTTTGATGGAAAAATTGAGGATGTTCATCAAATGAAGAAAGTGGAGGTCAGAGTTCTAAAAACTGAAGGAAAAAATAAACAAAGAGACAAGAAAATTATTGATACTGACAGTGACCTGAGCGTGGTTGGAAATGGAAAGAGTGGAATATGGAAAGGGGAGATACATGGACTAGAGCTCTACCCCAGATTTCAAAGTATAGAAGAAAAGAGAAAAGAATTGATGGAACTAAGGAGAGAAATTTTGCCAGAAGCACTAGTGATAACCAAAGATAAGCTGATTGAAGAAGCAGATGGAGGGTTTCGAGCTTATACAAGATATGCAATAAGCAATAAGTTGCAAAGAGAAGTTCATACTAAACTTACTAAGGAAATAACCAGAATACTAATGCCACAAATAGCAAGAGACATAAGACTGCACTATTATTGGAAAGACACAAGTTGATGTAATGAAAGCTTATAATAAAAAATTAAGTCAAATTTAGTTAAATTTAGAGCATTATGTATAAAATGAAGTGATAATGGATACAGTTAAATAATTGATTGATAATGATAATAATGCATATATATGTATTGGTTTGATCAGAGGAAATTTGATATAAATTACAAATGATGACTACAAAAGGAGGTTTAGAAACTCTGTTATTAAATATAACCAATTTTTATTTAGAACATATTATAAAGATGTAATGTTACTGGACGATATTTGGAAGAGCTAATGGAATGCCATTATGTGATTTTGCTTTAAATCTGGAATATTTTATATAAAAGGACATAAAAACAATCATAGTCAAATGAAGGTTGAGGTATGATGATAGTAATATATATAAATATATTTGATTTAAAATATATGATTTGATATGAATTGTAGGTGATGACTGTGGAACGGAGGTTTTTGTAACCAATCGGCACGCTGTCTACAATTTGTAATGGAAGATGGTTTTGTGTGGGTTTTTTTTGTGTTTTGTCTGTTTGTGTTTATTCAAAAATAAAATAAAATAAATCTTTATTTAAAAAAAGCTTTTCCTGAAGGCACCTACTTCCCACCTGATCTCTTCCACTACAACAAATGATTAATTTTAAAATGGTCAATGTATACTCATATTTGTAAATCTAAATAGCAAGAACATTCCACACTTTTGCTTAAAAAAATATTTAAGCCATTCTAAAACACTGATAGGAATTTACTGGATAGGCTTGCTGAGAAACTGGTTATTTTCTAACATACTTCCTATGAAATGCTACTTTGGTTGGTGTTTCTGAAAAAATAGAATTTTCTGCTCCTTTTCAAGCTAGCAGAAGGTGACTGTTTTATTATTGTTGTTGTAAAGGAAAGCAAAAAAAGTATAGAAAATGATAGCACTGCTTTGGCCCTGGTTTTCAAAGCCACAACACAGCCTCACTGAGTAATTGGTGCAGATCAACTGAGAAGATCACTTATATAATTAGGTGACTTTGGCTGCTCTTCAAAAAATTAAGCAAGGTCACATCTGGATATTACTTTGATAAGAGACCAAGGCTAGTCAAGGCTAGTCTGGATAGTCTAAAAGCATCCCAGAATAAGGTGACAGTAAATCATTTCTGCCAGAAAGCTACATGGACATTTCCATAAAATTATCAGCCTTGACTCAACCTTGATTCAAAAGAATCTTTATCATTTTGCTGAAAGCATTGCTGCAAAGTTCATGTTTGACTTGTTTACATAAACTAATTGGGAGTACACTCTATGTTGCTTAGAATCCGGTGGGCACTCGTCTGGGAAACAGATCAATAAGGATCTCAGATGTCGTGCTTGTCATGATGGTGGGGGACTTATGAGGGAATGTGGAGTCAGATGAATGTTACTGAAATTGTATTTTTGGCATGACTACACAAAACATATTTTACGTATTTTAAATGTGAGTGAATGTCAAACCATTTATAATGATTCAGAATCATTATAAATGGTTTATATCCTTTGTGTATAATTAGTCCACAAAAGGTAGTATGTATCCCAGTATTCTTCTGCAGACAGGAGATATCTGTCTTGGAAAAAAGGGGGGGGGATTTTTGCAGACACCTCTTGCCTCCAGCACCCTCTTAAAATCTGCATCAGTGATTTGGTTCAGATATGAAACTATTTACAAGAATCTTCCATGTGGAAACAGAGTTTTACAGACTGGTGGGCAATTAATTTCCCCAAGGGACACAAGTAAAACTAGGACTGTTGTGGAGGGCCAAACTTGTAGGGTTGCCACCGCTGCAGTCCCCAGGATCTCCATGCCCACTGCCGCAGCCACCATAGTGGGGCACACAGGGACAGTCAAATGGATGAATGTCACACACTGGCCATAGAATGCCCAGTAAGGCAAATAAGATAATAGAATGCCCAGTAAGCCAAATAAGATAATAAAAAACAAGATTCTTATTTTTGGCAAATAAGAAACAAACATAATATCTACATTTATTAAGTGCTACAACACAGGAAACTGTTGGACTCGTAACTGGTCCATTCAGGTTAATATCATCTACATGCATCACAATGAAATAAGCATAGTTTCTGTTTCAAAGCTTACCTGCCCATTCGAGTTCATGTCATGTACAATTACAAAATGTTCACTACACAAGTTACTACAAAACTTGTATAGACAGCTGAAGCACCAAAACTCAACCAAGCTCTAAGCACTGATGGCATGACTGTTGAAAATTGCCAACAATCATCATTGTTGTTGTCATTTTGACCATTCTGATGTTGAAAATATATGAAACTGTAAAATAGGCTTATGATTATGTAGTCTAAATTCCAAAAAAATGGGGGAAAGGAATATTTAGTGGAGATATTAGTAGTTGCAGTGACTGGACTTCTGATTCCATAAAAAAGTAAGTAACCAGCAAAAAAAGGGGCTTCCTTCTCATATAAATTAATACTACTAATTCTGCATAGTAATGGGGTCACAAGATTGATTACTTCTATGATGATGGTGAAGATGATGATGAAGTTAGTGACTCTTGGAAAATTGTACATCAAAGAACAAAAAGCTTTAATCTAGCTTCTTCTGATTAGAATCACTAAATTAAAAGAAGTGACGGGCAAGTTTAGTTTACAGAGATACTGTTGGTTGTAGTGAGGAATTTTCCTAGACAATCACTTTCCAACACTTCCACCCAAATCTCCAAATAAGACATTGAATCTTCTCAAGATTTACAGTAAGTACAAGAGAGCAGCAGAGAACTGTCCTGCATGCTTTTGCAAAGCTCTGGGAAGTATCTATCTGACAAGAACATCTAACAGATTACAGCATGAACTTAATGTCCAGAATGTACCACAATGGCATTGCAAAACAAACAAACCTAGTTTGAAGCTCTTACCAGAGATGTGATGGCAACTCTTTTCCAAAGAGCACTGTTGCTGTTTAGTCCTCTGTGGGAAACCTTTGCCCTTCTGTGTTGAGGTTTATGTTTGGATAAGATATGGGTAACTTGAAGGTATTCAGGAAAAAGCAATGAGGAGGCTTGTATGAGCTGGGTTGAAAAGTTCAAGGATCTGCCTACGTTTAGCCTAGTATAACAAAGTCACTCAAAATATTCTTGCAGCAGAGGATGACAGTTTATAATATTTGCTTAATGAGATCATTGGGGTTTATTTGCAGTTAGGGGAAACCTATCACCTCTTCTTCCCAGCCTACTGACAAAATATATTTAAAGTTATGTGACTTGTAGAAAACATTTGCAGTCATCTTAACTCCTTTAACCACCGAGGTATGGAAGCATAGAAACATAGAACGTAGAAAATATGTTCTGTGTTTTCCTAAACATATTCCTAAACATACAAAATAATGCTGGACAGTTGTTGAAAATTAAAGAAGTATGCTGCAGTTTGGATCTATATGCATGCATATTCAAGCAACATATATGGTACAATGGATAGAGCAATCCTCCCCAACCAGGCAATTTGCCTTGCAAATCTCACTATATGAATTCCTAATAAATTAAAAAGGCTGAGTTAGGATGTCAGATTAGGATTTGAAAGATACAGATCCTTCCTCTATAAAGTTAACTGGATGGTTCAATCTTGCCTAGCACCATAGATTGCAGTGAATGAAGATGATAAGAATGAGAATATGCCATTTTAACCCCCTTAGGAGGACAGAATGAATGTGACATACAGAAAGCTACTGCATGTTTTTTTGCACATTAGCAACTTGTAAAAACTAATAATAATAATCCCCCAAATTCACTCAAACACACTGATTTACCATGGACAGAGATTCAACCATAGAGATTATTCCTTAAAAAGAAGGACAGTTGAAGCATATGATATGTCATGTGGTCATGTGGTCATAGAGCCGAGGTGGCGCAGTGGTTAGAGTGCAGTACTGCAGGCCACTTCAGCTGACTGCTATCTGCAGTTTGGCAGTTCAAATCTCACCGGCTCAAGGTTGACTCAGCCTTCCATCCTTCCGAGGTGGGTGAAATGAGGACCCAGACTGTGGGGGGCGATATGCTGACTCTGTAAACCGCTTAGAGAGGGCTGAAAGCCCTATGAAGCGGTATATAAGTCTAACTGCTAACTGCTATGTTGGTTTGGAATCTTAGTTTCCAAGAAGTAGCCTGAACCAGAAAACCAAATCTATCTTCCCGACTCAACCTATCTCTGAGGTATGAGGCTATGATACTAGTTTTTGATATTACTGGTTTTCCTCTATTGGCCTAAGTGAGAATATTCCCTAATTAAATTTCTTGCAAAAATATTATTTGGCCCAGTGCACGCATAAGCAATAGCCATCAGAGGTTTAGTGCCATTAAAGTGGAGTAATAGGTAACTCAGTTCAATCCAACTTGGGATTGTGGGAGTGTATGGGAGTGTGTGCGTTTATGTATGTGAGTAACACAACACCACTGTTTTTCCTAAATATTCATCTGCCAGAGTTTCTGCTTTCAGACTGAGGAATGTTTTGAGATAAAGAAAGAAGTTAAGCTGCCTGGAGCTCAGCCCAACATTTTTTTCCCTAGCAAATTAGTTCTAAATCAAATATTTACACATATAAATAAGATATTAGGAAATTGAAAAAGAGAGACAAAGCTGTCATGTAATATGGCCAACTTTTTAAAGTTCAAAAACTGAGGACAAGAAACTAAAAAAAATAGATGCAAGAACTTTGCAAGCTTCATCGTGAAACCAACCATTTCAGAAAGATGGATATGAACTATCGGGTGGAAACAGAATACCTTTTTTGGGAAAAGAATTCTACTTGGCATTTCACCATTTTTTTAAAGAAAACATTTTCAAGCCCTTAGCTAAACGATAAAGAGGCCTAGCATACAAGAGCTGAAATTTTATTTTGAGTAGGAGAGGATGTCCATAGTGGTGGTGGGGAAGCCAAATGATGTGTGCATCCATGAAACAAAAGCCCCACCTCATTTTGACATACATTGTATATATTTGGCACAAGTATTTTGTGCAGATGTGTTCAAAAGGAATCTAGCAGCTGATGTCAGCCGATAGTACCAACTGCAAGATAAGAGTCCCTATATAGCAACAAAAGCTAGCAGCAATTTATCTTAACTCTGTAAATTAGGAAAGTGTTGATCCCAGGTTCAGCCATTTTTCTTGTCCAGTTTTGTATCTCCTTTGCTTTGATTAGAATTTCCCTTGGCATGCAAATATGCTTTTTCTGTTCCTTCCCACTTGTTCTGCTCCAAAAATAGTCAGGATTATTAGAAGTCGGCTGTTAAACAGAAATCCCATTTAAATGTTTTTGAATTTAGCAATGATAGCTTGATAATTCTGAGAGGCACTCAAAATACCCTAGGGAAAGTAAACAAAAAATATAATGCACTTGAGAAAATGTATTGCAAAAATGTTTATACTAAGAGAAAGCTATATATAAGATGAGTCAAAAACACCTTACTTTTAATTGTATAAATCTACTGATTGTTTGATAGTATTTTTTGCAGAGCAGGTAAGATTTTTTTTTTTAAAGGTTCAGGTAATGAAATTTCAGGAAATAAATTGTGTATAATTACAGGTAGTTCTCAATTTATAACCATTCATTCGGTGACCATTCGAAGTTACAACTGGCGCTAAAAATGACTTCTGACTGTTACTTATTCTGATGACTATTGTTGCAGTATCCCAGTGGTGGGTTCCGGATCCCATTGCAACCAGTATGGTTGCAACGGGCTCCAGTGTCTTCCACATGAATGCACACAGCACACTCATGCATCTTACCATCCAGCGACGCGTCCGCGACGCTCCAGCTGCTCAGCGGAGCATCATGCAGGTGCTGTACACGCCATGCCTGGAAGTGCCAAAGAGGTTAAAGACAGGTAAGAAATGTGGGTGGGCTGTTGTGCCCTCCAGAGCACTGTACCGGAACGGTACCTGGTGCTCCGGGCATGCTTTGGTACGCCCATACTGGGGCGTACCACCTGCAACCCACCACTGCAGCATCCTCATGGCCACCTGATCACAATTTGGATGTTTGGCATGTGGTTCATATTTATGACACTTACACTGTCCCAGGATCATGTGGTCATCTTTGTGACCTTCTGACAAGCAAAGTCAATGGAGAAACCAGATTCGCTTAACAACCATGTTACAAAGTTAACAACTGCAGTGATTCATGTAACAACTGTGGCGAGAAAGGTTGTAAAATGGGGCAAAACTCACCTAGCAACTATCTCACTTAGCAACAGAAATTTTAAGTTCAATTGTAAGTTGAGGACTACTTGTATTAGAGAAAGTTAAAACTAGGATTTTTAAGTCCTGAATAAAAAAACCAAAAATCTTAGCCTGATGCTGGCATTAAAACAAGTGCCCAGAGACCATTCAGTGATGAAATACCACCACAGACTAGACCTTTTCTCTAATAAAGAATCACAAATTTGAAGAGACAAAGAATATCTGGAGAATGGAGATCTTAGTAGATCAATTGGAAACAACTGATCATCCCAGCAGTCTGGTCTCAATCTATGACATGTCAGAATGGTGATAGGTTTTTGCAAAAAAGCTGTGTTGCCTCAGACACACAAAAGAAGCCTATAAGGTATTAAATGACCTGCTTAGTCATGATGCTTTCAGGAAATGACTTCAAAGTACTCCTCAGCATGGTTTCCTCAGTTCTGTTAAATGGAAACTCTTGCACTTTTGCTCCCATGGGGAGCAAGACTAGTCTCTAAACACCCCTTTGCCATAAGCAAATTAGAAAGGGCGATGTCTCCAGAATGCACTCTACTACCCCTGGTTATGCTTGATCTTCTTCTGGGTAGGGGACAGTGATAAAATTCATCTTTTTTTACTACCGGTTCTGTGAGCATGGCTTGGTGGGTGTAGTGTGGCTTAGTGGGCATGGCAGGGGAAGGATACTGCAAAATCTCCATTCCCTCCCCATTCTGGGGCCAGCCAGAGGTGGCATTTGGCAGTTCTCTGAACTATTCAAAATTTCCACTACCAGTTCTCAAGAACCTGTCAGAACCTGTTGGATTTCAGATTTGGTAGGGGAGTTCCAGGTATTCTTATTTTCTATAAATGCCTGTGACTCATTCTTGGAAATAAGCATGAGGTTGCAGGCAGGTGCTGTAGTATATTTCATGCTGACTTTTAATCATTCTCTTGAAATTAAAAGACACATTTTAAAACATTAGTCAAAGCAAATCCCAATAGATGCTAAGGGCATAAGAGAAAGTTCATGTTTTCAGAAGTTCAGACATCAAATGTTCTCAGCATCTCATGCTGTTTTGAGACTCCCTGTTTCTTTTCTGCTCTTGTGTGAAGATGGATGGGGAAAAATATGAGAAGATGAACAAAGCTTTCAAAACATGCTCCAACAGTTGTGGGCCAGACAAAAGTCACACTAAGAAAAATGTAGCATAGATCAGATTGCAGCAGACCTCTATATCTATGTGGAATGCCAAAATTATTGCAATAAATTAGTCTGGACGTGATCTGGAGATTATGTGCTAATAAAAAACATCAGCTTGCATATGGCTCTGGAGAACAGTTTTGTGAAGATGTTGACAGAAGGAATGAGCACTGAGCTATAATGGAAATGGAGAAACTACCAAAAATGTGGGGTCAGCTGCAGTAATAAAAGTAGAAGCCAAATGTAAGACATGTAAATGAGAAAAAGTACGGGAAGCAAAAGAGCTTCTGAACAAGGTATAAGGGAATTGACGTCAATAGAATTATTCCATTGGCACTTCTTTCTTTCCACTTTGCAAAATCACTTTTCTATGTTTATAATTTCTGCTTTGCAAACAACAATCAGACAGATTAGTGGATACATGTCTGCTGCCAAGACATGAAAGATGCAGTGGACATCCAAGATCAACTTCTATTTTATTACTACTGAAAGATTTGAGCAAAGTCAGAGATGAAGTGTACTGTGCATCAGTTTCAATTTATTACCTATTTTTCTCATTTTAAATCCTGCTTATCTTACTTCTAAACAGGTTTCCCTTAAAAAAAAAAGGTACAAAAGGATGCACATGTTTTCATATGTGTTGCAAGCAAGTTTTCTAATATTTGTATGAGAAGCATTTCTTCTCAGTCTATCACGCCTCCACAGATCCTTCGAGTGGTAAATGTAATTGCCATTGCATTATATAACCCACAGGCAATTTGCTTTGTAATGTAAGCTCAACAAAAGGACCAAGTAGATTATTTGATCAGATCAGAGCCAAATGATTTCTAGCTGTGTGTCTAAAAGGTAAAAGTTCCCCTCGCACATATGTGCTAGTCGTTCCCGATTCTAGGGGGCGATGCTCATTTCCATTTCAAAGCCAAATTGCCAGTGCTGTCCAAAGACGTCTCTGTGGTCTTCTGGCCAGCATGACTAAATGGCGAAAGTGCACGAAACGCTGTTACCTTCCCACCAAAGGTTGTTCCTGTTTTCTACTTACATTTTTACATGCTTTTGAACTACTAGATTGGCAGAAGCTGGAACAAGTAAGGGGACTCACTCCATTATGCAGCACTAGGGATTCGAACTGCCAGCCTTTCTATTAACAAGCACTGCGTCTTAGCCACTAAGCCACTGCGTCTCCTATAAGCTGTATGTCTACAGATATTTTAAAAGGGAGCCCAAGATCTCCACTGGTTCCAGAGTACTTTAGAGATCTTCTCCTTGAATCCACAGAAAACTGTATCACCATAACATTTGCTACTTCTAGTATAAATTCCCTATTCTGTTCCAAGGTACAATGAAGCAAATGCTAATGTCATTGCTCGTGGCATTGGTGTAGTGCCTTTGTTTTATTTCCTTCTGCAACTGTCAAATACCACCAACTAGCAGGAATACATTTAAGTAGGTGATATTTGGCAGGAGAGGAAGGCAATCACTCACTTTCTTCAATTTGGAGTGGGGTTCAAATTACAGGTAGGTTTTGACAGATTGTAAAACTATTTGATCATCTATCAAAATTCAGTCTGATTTCGCAGCTATGTTCAAAGGGAGCCCAACTATCAACAGATATTATATGGTACCTAGAGACTAGACAGGAAGTTTCTGTTATAGCCACAGTAGCGCAGTGGTTAGAATGCAGTACTGCAAGCTTCCTCTGCTAACTGCTGGCTGCCAGCAGTTTGGCAGTTTGGGTCTCACCAGGCTCAAAGTTGACTCAGCCTTGCATCCTTCCGAAGTAGATAAAATAAGGACCCAGATTGTTGGGGGCAATATGCTGACACTGTAAACTGCTTAGAGAGGGGATGTAAAGCACTATGAAGCGGTATACAAGTCTAAGTGCTACTGCTATTCTAGAACGAGAAAGCCACCTCGAAGCTTTCCTTACATAGTTTACACTCAATGGAGTAAACCTTTAGCATTATGAGGCTGTGTGAGCTTTGCCTATTGGGCAACAAAGCCAAAAGAGTATCTGGAATGACTCATTGTCGAGATGAGAAGAGCACAGTGCATGTGGCAGGTCAAAGGACTTGTTGATGCCAATTGTAATAAATATCTGAGGGTGGAAACTGACATCACAAACAAAGCTAAAGTGGTCCTATTTCCATATCCATGAGAAGGCCCCTTTGCTTCATTTTAACCCTTATAATTATTTATCATCTCAATGGGAAATTTAAGAATGAAACAGATGGAAGATAAATAAGGCTCTTTTTTGTGTGCACGCTACTATTATTTACCCCAAAACTAAGTCCTATGGAGTTCAGTAGGTTTTATTTCTGTCAATAAGCCTATGAGTACAGCTTCAGAGTCGTCCTGTTTTTCACAGTTCTAACACTGATGCACAACTCCTGCGTTGATTTACAGGAATAAAGTCCCTGAACCCTATGACTAGTTTCTGAGTAAACATGCCCAAGATAATGCTATAATTAGCTTCAAATGGTCATCTGTATTTCTTGGACTATGCACACAGCCATGGCTGCTCAGTCTTAAGACTTTCATTCCTGTTGATATCCAGATGTGAAGGCAGTCAAAAAGGGAGGGAATCTAATAGCTATTGCAGTATTAACATCAATGTCTCATGACTTGCTACATGTGCCATAATGAAACCATGTCTTCCTAATGCCTCACTTATCGAAAGGGGGGGGAATGGGGGATAGGGTTAGAGGGTCATATTTATTTTGGATAAAAATATAGAGGTTAATATTAATTCCATGTAGTCAGCTCACCCATGACTCCACATTTTTCCAATTATAAATTCAAGTGTAAGGCCTTGTTTCCACTGTCGTCTTTAAAGCTTGCATGAAAATTCATAGATGTATTATGCATGCTTGCTGATATGCGTAGTTCTGTACATGTGTTTGTATACACTTTCCCTAGTGCAGTGATGGTGAACCTTTTCAGCACTGAGTGCCCAAACCGGAACGCACATGCATGTGCACATGCTGGAGCACTGTAAAACCAGCTGGCCAGCGTGCGCATGCTTACTTTTTGGCTGGTTTTTTGGGCCGTTTTCAGACCATTTTTCAGGCTTGGGGGGGGGAGTTTTCAGGCCGTTTTTTGGCCCCCAAAATGCCCTGAAAAACGCCCCAAAAACGGCCCAGATAAGGCCTGGAAAAAGCCCCCAAAATGGGGCTTTTTGGCCATTTTCTGGCACTACAGCTGCCTGGCACATTGGAAACCAGAAGAGCAGCTGGTGACAGTGCACATGCCCACGAGAGGGCTGTGTGTACCACTTCTGGCATGCGTGCCATAAGTTCGGCATCACTGCCCTAGTGTATGATATTTTTGCCAATTATTTCCTGTGATTTAATATGTTTATGAGCAATTTGTATACATTTTTAAAGTTGCAAACCACATCACAAAAATGAATTTTGTCATTGTGTTCCGGTTCGCACAGAGATTTGGGGTTACCAAACGAAGAATCCGATGCATTGGCCCATCTGTAATTTTGTAGTATCTGTTCACTCATAAATACTTACTGCAAGAATAAAGTGAAAAATGAAGAGAGACAGAGATGCATTATTGTTGTAAAAGCATCTCCTTAGTCAGTTTAATAAAAGCACTGACCCACTCAACATAACTCTTTCCCCAATGACTAGTTGCTCCCTCCCAAAATGTGTACAGTACCTTTCATTTGGCTCCTAACTCCTAACTCCTAACTAACTCCTAATGTAGGACATTCTGAAGATTTTAAATGATCCAGAAAATCTGCTCTTTAGATGTCTAGATTCTCAGTTATCCAGATCATGATTATCCCAAAGGTGCTTTATCAAGAGGCAGCTGGACTTTCTGTTTTTTCTTTGAAGACATTTCACTTCTCATCCAAGATGCTTCTTCAGCTTTTCTTCATCTTCTTCAGAGCTGAAGAAACTTCTTGGATGAGAAGGGAAACCTCTTCAAAGAAAAACTAGAAGATCCACTTGCCTCTTGTAAAAGCACCTTTGGGACAGTGTTCCTTAGACTTATTTTTTCACTTGCACCATACTGTCTGTCAGCACCTGATAGGTCTTCTCTATGGTCTGCCTAAGTGGGCTGTTTCTTGATTTGGGCTTAATGTATTCTATAATGGTACCTTGGTTGCCTTCATTAATTGGTTCAGTTGGATGGTGCGATGAATACCAAAAACAATGAGTACCAAACAACTTTTTCTCATAAGGAATAATTTAGTGAGTCACCTACCAGCTGACACCTACATGTTCTAGCTTTTGCATCGAATACCAAACAAACAATGAGTACTGGGACAAAAAAATTAAGCCATAATCTGTTGAATACCAAATTGATGAATTTCAAAGCAGTTTTGTACCAAGGCACCACTGTATTTGGAAATTATACTTTATGCAATCTCAAAATTATGTATTTTTTAAAGACATTATTAAACTAATTTGGAATTAGTAGAAGTAGAGAAATGATTTGCTAGGGGCCTCATTTAACAGGAGGAGGAGTGCAGACCACAGCAAGCAGACTGATGATGTAAAATGATGGAAATATATTGCACCTGTGAATATAGCCAGGGTTCTGCATTTTTTATTGATTTTTTTTCAGATGGATCACTGCTCACTCCTGACTTAGCCCAATGTGTGGACCCAGTGTGAGAGTTAGTCAGCTGCATTATTATCTTCCCCTTCTCTTAGAGGGGTAACTAGGGTCTTCCTATTAAAAAACACATCTTTATGACCTATAATAGATCAAATAAGCCAAGAATGGAGAGTTACTTTGCATCAATGATTGGTTGGTTGGTTGGTTGGTTGGTTGGTTGGTTGGTTGGTTGGTTGGTTGGTTGGTTGGTTGGTTGGTTGATTTACTGAATTTGTAATCACTCTTTACCACAGTCAGTTTCATGTTAGGCAAGGATATGGATGCATGAGTTTTGCCCTTCACCAGGTGACTATAAAAATCATGAAACTGAGAAAGGAAGTTTATTGTGATTTTGCTGAGAAAGTAAATTTGAATAGTTTCACACAAATATGGAGTTGGAAGTTGGTTGCTGTTGCTGACTGCTATAAGAATAGCTGATGATGGAAAGAAAGACAGCTTGAGGATAAATGGAATTGTTAGCAAATGATGTAACATTGAACAGGGAGTAAGAGATGAGTGTGTCATATAAACAAATGTACAGTATAAGGAATGCTTCTGATGATGTCAGAGGGACAATATTAACAGATTAACAAAGCTAGAAGGGACCTTACAGGTCATCTAGTTCAAACCTCCACTCAAACAGGAGACCCTACACCATTTCTGACAAATGGCAATTCAATCTCTTCTTGAAATTCTCAACTGATGAACCTCCCACAACTTCCAAAGGCAAGCTGTTCCATTGGTTGATTATTCTCATTGTGAGAAAGTTCCTCATTTCTAAGCTGAATCTCTCCTTGGTCAGTTTCTATCCATTATTCCTTGTCTGGCCTTCAGGTGCTTTGGAAAATAGTTTGACCGCCCCCCTTCTGTGACAGCCCCTCAAATATTGGAACACTGCTATATATTACTTGCAGACAAGAATATGTATGAGTAGGTAGTTTTCTATGCAGCCAATTCTGGGCTTTTGACTTAGAAACCACAAGGTTTGCAAGAAATGTTAGACAATTAGATAGATGAAATGAGCAATAAAGATCTGAAAATTAATTGGAACCAAAGTAGCTCTGGTTGACTGGGAAGTGGAATCCATGTTTGCAAATTCCACAATTTGGGAAAATAGAATTTGAGAAAATGGCTTTTAAAGATGGGTGGGGGATGAATAAGCATATACTAAAGATGGAAGAAAAATGATAGCAAAGGCTAGCAAAGTAGTGTGTTGTAAGGAAAGTAAGTGATTTGTTGAAAAAACTGAACATGACTGTGTATAGTATCATGGTTCTGCCCACTATGTTGAAAACTGGGTACAATGGGAAAAACATAAAAAGTTGAATGCAGTGGGAATAAGTGAGTTGAAAAATGTGGGGAGTAAAACCACAAAAAATAGAATGAAGGAGGAATAGATAGTGAACATGGTTTGAATACAGAAATGGTGACCAAGTATACTGAGGTGGTTTTGTCATAGAGAAAGAATGAATGAGGACTGAATTAGAAAACAAATGAAGGATGGAACAGTGAAGAATGAAGGGAGGAACCAAAAATGTTATAGTTAAATGGAATTGATGGGGATCTGAAAAGAAAAGAATTGGGTTTAAAAAAGGAAAGGAAAAGTATGACTGAGTAGATAGACATGGTGGAAACAAGGAAGATTCTCAAGGATCAAAAGGTACAGAGAGTGTACTTTTTGAAAGCATTTTCATCAGTGAATAGTGATGGTGTAAATTAGATTTAGTTATAGTTGCTTTATGTCTCTTATTTTGTGCCTTCTCACTTTTATTACTCCTTTTCTGCACTTCACATAATGTTTATTCTGAAAGGGAATAGCAAAAATGACCCTCTAAGTATGTTAGCATCATAGCAAGCAGATTATGAGAATCCATCAGCATAGGCAGGATTTAGCCCAGATGCAGTTAAGGGAAAAAGTTGAGGGCAGTGACCCAAGATTGATATGTCTTCTATCTGAGCCAATAAATATTTATTTTACAATCTTTGCAGCAGTAAATCTGCATTAAGTAGCTTTCCAGTTGGTAAACCAAATAATGTCTTGAATCGGTCAACAAACATTTTTTATAAGTCATTCTCCTAGCTGATGGCAAACCTTTTCTACATTATACTTTCTTTTTCATACATCTCCCTTTCCATAGGTGTATCTCAATGGGAAATAGCATCAAAATTATCTTATACTCACTTCAGTTATTACAGAATATATCTATCTGAAGTTAGAACTATGCTTGATTGTGCTTGGAAAAGCCATAGCAGGAAATGGATCTGCGTCATTCTTTATAAGGCAACAGCCAATTTATTTCTCCTTCTGGGTGGGATATGTGGTAGCTTGCTACAAGCTAAGGAAAGAACAAAAAAAAGAATATGGGCAGCGGGGAAGAGCTGACTATACACTGCTTTATCGATTTGGCAAAATAGTGTAGTAATTGCAGTGCAAAAATATATAATTTTCTCTCCCCAACATCGTAAGAATATCTACTGAACAGCACAGATGTCTACAGATGGGCTGTTTGCCAGCTTAGTTGAATTGAGGTAACATTTTGCTTAAGGAATATCAACTCAGAAATTGGGTGTTTGATAACAAAAACAAAATACCACAAAAAGGAACTGTAACTTCAGCACTGAATTTTCTTTATACAGAGAAGAAACTGTTCCATCTTTTATTATCTTTGAGTAAGATGAAGGGAGGAGATAGAGAAACAAAACTATAAATGTAGGTAACAGGCAAAGCAGAGACTTAACAGTTCATGTGCTGTATGGATAAATGAATGTTTTCTAGTTAAGACTTTGAGGAAGCTAATCAGTCCAACTAACAAAAAAAAGTGGGGGGGGGGTAAAAAAAGGAGAGTCTAAGCAAAGCTCACATCACTTTGATGCCCAATTATTGTTCCAAGTTGTGGGCTGGATTTAGCCTTCAAGGAGAAGGAATTCACTTGGAATAAAAAAAAGCTGTAAGGTAGGAACAACCAAGCTTTATGTAATTACTGATAATGGAGTTATCTTAGTAAAGTGATTATTTTTAAGGCTAATTGGTTTTATTTTAGATTAGCTTGTTCTTTCTAGACACACAATAACTATATAGATTGTACAAATTATTGGTTAGAACCTAATATTTAGAAATCAAATTATAGGGGTACGGTCTGCTATTGGATTGTTAATTAACAGTTGGGGATTGTTTGATTATTGATGGTGGTAATGGTTATAATTGTTAATCCCTCTGTTTTAAAATAATTTAAAATAATTGTATCCTCAGTGGCATTCCATCCATTTAAAAAGTAGGAACCCTTCTGTATGTTCCTAAAACAGAGCCAAGGTGGCACAGTGGTTAAATGCAGCACTGCAGGCTACTTCAGCTGATTGCAGTTCTGCAGTTCGGCTGTTCAAATCTCACCGGCTCATGGTTGACTCAGCCTTCCATCCTTCCGAGGTGGGTAAAATGAGGACCCGGATTGTTGTTGGGGGCAATATGCTGACTCTGTAAACCGCTTAGAGAGGGCTGAAAGCCCTATGAAGCGGTATATAAGTCTAACTGCTATTGCTATTGCTAAAAATACTTGGCAGGCTTATTTTGAACACCAAAAAAAAAAGGTAGCAATCCCAAGTCATGTGACTCACATCGCTGCTTGTCTAGGCTTGGGATCTCTATCTATATAAAATTCTAGCTACCACGGGTGGGAGATTGTCATGCTTTTCCTCTGGCATCTCAAGGTAAAGATTCTGGTGATGGAAGCAAAACTATAGAAAATCTCCACCCGAGATTGAGAAGAGAGAATCTTCTATCAGAGTATACCTTGTTGAACAAGCTAGTAAGAGCACAGAGTTGATGTAGTGCAAACGAAGGTGCAGTGTTGCTCATTTAAGACAGTTTTCAGAGAAAAGAGGATTATGAAGGAAGAAGAATGGCCGAAATTGCATTAATAGTCTGAGACGTGGCATATCTTTTGTTAAGGAAGCTAAAGGTAAACAACTCACGGTTAGAAGGTATCTAGAGAAAATGACTCACCTCCTTTCTCTCCAATAGAGAGTGCACTTGGTTGTATTGTTTTGCCTCGTTTTTATGAATTACAACCGACCATGAGATGGATGAGGTTGGTTTATTTATGTAAATTTTACTTTCCTCAGCTACCACTATATGTATATTTAATGAGGATCCAGAATGTTGGGGGCAACATGCTGACCCTGTAAACCACTTATAGAGAGCTGTAAAGCACCGTGAAGCGGTATATAAGGCTAAGTGCTATTGCTATTGTTCTTGTTGTTTTACTGTGGTTTTAACGTAGCTGCCCAGACTCACTGCTGCAAAATGGGCAGCCATTTAAATTGATTGAAATAACTAAAGAGCTTCTGAATAAAGGGAAGCTTATAAATCTTATATATTAGACCAGTGTTGTCTAACCTTTTTGTTGTTAGGTGCCAAAAACTCGAGCGTGCTCAAGCAATAGCATACGTGTGTGCCAGCACTTATAATGCAAAGCATGCCCCCACATACGTATGTGCACACAACCCCTACATGCTCCTTGCCACGCACACCACATTGCTTGTCTCCAGCTGAGCTTGGTATTTCCTTCAGGGGGCTGGGGAAGGCCGTTTTCACCCTCCCCAGGCTTCAGGAAAGCCTCTGGAGCCTGGGGAAGGTGAAAAATGGGCCCAATGGACCTTCCAGAAGTTTGGAAATGGCTTCCCCCAGCCCTCTGGAAGACCGAAAATCAGGCCAGTGTGCACATGCGCACTGGAACTGATAGCTTGCGTGCCAGCAGATATGGCTACCTGTGGCACGCATGCCATAGGTTCACCATCAGAGTATTACACCAATATGTTTCTCCCGTGTTAGGACAAGGTAGAGAAGCAGTCACACCATATATTGCAATTCCCTTATATCCTGTGTGTTGACCAGATACCTTTTCCTTGGCCTCATATTTGGGTTCTCAAGATGCATTGAAAAGAGCAGGCAAAATTCCAACATACCAAAAAGAAAACAATCCCAAGGAATTCCCCTGGAAATCAGACAAAGTCACCTCAACCCAAGTATCCTGGCAATAAGAATTCTTTCTCAAGAAATGAGAAAACAAAAAAAAAGTTATATATTGACTGGAGGGAAGATTCTATAAACATTGTCAGAAAAGGCAAAAGATGGGATGGGCAGAAACAGCACTACTGCTCTTTGCATGAGGTGCCAGAAATTTTTACAAATCATCCCACATCAGATTTCTCAATGTACCTTTTCAACACAGGCATTGGTAGAGAAAGCTTCTGCTTGGCTATCCAGCTGCTTGACGCAAATACTTGCAACACAGTTACTGAAAATGTCTTTCTTCAAGGCCAAGCTGTTTTTAGTTGATTTTTCAGAAACATGTTTTTTTTTTCCTCTTTCTCTCTCCAGCTATGCATAAGGTCATGGGAAGCATCATCAGACTCGCTCCAAAGAAGGCACAACACCAGCATGTTCACTGCATACAAAGAGAAGCACAGAGTTCTGAGAACTTCTAAGGAAGATCATTAGACACCAATTAAGCAGACAACTTATTTTATTCTGCAAACTACCTAGACAAGTTAAACAGCTAAATTGTCAGCCTTTTCACTTAAGGCAGCCAAAAACTACTGTTTGTCACCTGCTTGTAGCATTTACCCCAACTTATACATGGGATTCTAGACATATTGAGAAGACTGGCTCAAACTTGAATCAGCCTTCCATCCTTCTGAGGACGGTAAAATGAGGACGTAGATTGTTGGAAACAATATACTGACTCTGTAAACCGCTTAGAGAAGGCTGTATAGCACCGTAAAGCAGTGTATAAATCTAGAGGCGGTATTCAGCAGGTTCTGACCAGTTCTGGAGAACCGGTTAGGGTTAACCTAACCCTAACCGGTAAATACCACCTCTCACTAGCCTTGCCCCCATCTATTTTCTCCCTTTCGAGTCCTAGCTAATCAGGAGGGAATGGAGATTTTACAGTATCCTTCCCCTGCCACGCCTGCCAAGCCAAGTCACTCCCACCAAACCACGCCCACAGAACAGATAGTAAAATCCCACCGCTGCTATTGCTATATCACATTTGGGCATGTTATGTAGATTAGGCAACAAGTTATATTATTCTCCACTTCCTAGCATCTTCTCATTAGCTCACTCATCTCTGGTCTCCTGAGCATCATGCTGCTATTGGTGCAACTCTTCCTATCAGCTTCAATTATATGTTTTACAACAACTGTAGAAATTGGATGTTCAATTTAGTAAATAATGGCAAAAGTTAATTGGTAATTTAGAAAACCTTAACAACTATTTCCCACAAACTAGACTCAACTGGGTAATTTATCTTCCTCATTACATAACATCCATGCATCAATATTTTTACTCACAGAAGTTGTTCCTTATCTAATTTATAGCCTGTTCAGAGTATTTAGAGTAAAGCCTGAAGGGATATATGAAATTCATCAGAGCAGAAAATGGCAATTTGTGAGCTGCCATCACGCAACATCTTGAATCAAGGTACTAAAAGTTGGTATAGTAAAGTGGTTGATTATAGGTTACAATATAAGCAAAAACATGAGAATGTACCTGCTGGATTAGGTCTTATTCCCATATTTACTTTTGAAAAGTACTCCACTTATCCAAATTACCAATTTCTTGAACAACTTTGACTCTTCTTTGCATTTTGAAGAGATTTTTAAGAGTGAATTTAGCAATACGAGAGCTCTAGACAATTCACCTCTCCCATCACCGCTCTTAAAATCATCCAAAAATGTATTCATCAGCCTTAAATCTGTTGTTTCAGATGGAAGCGGGGGGAGGGGCATTGTTAAGGGTATGATTGGAAGTAATTTGCATCCGGACAACTTTCCATTCCCATTTCTACCCTTAATTTTCTACCCGGATGCAGATACACAAACCCAAATGTGACTGGGTGGGCGTGGCCAGTTCAACATCATTCACGTCGATGGGTGCTTAGCCTTAGCTGTTACAATGTAATAAGGGTTAACCAGAGAGGCAGTTTCTGTAAGCAGGGCAATAAAGATTAGTCTAGAAAAAACATCAGAATGTTTCCTTCCTGCCTTCCTTACAGGATTAGCCCTGTAAAGTGGGGGGGAAAAACAAACAGAAATTTCTTCCAATAACTGGTTCTCCAAACGGCTTAGAAAATTAACAACTGGTTCGCCTGAATAGGTACGAACTGGCTGAATCCCACCACTGGGTTTAGATCATTGGAGGGAACACTTTAGTCAGTTCGGATCTCATAAGGTTGATACCGTGTATAGAGAAGAACTTTGAGAATCAATGGGCAAGCTTGGAGATGATTAAATGAAACACTGAACAATTGTCCTATGAGGAGCCCAACATTCCCCCTGCTGGGCTGTGGGTAAATGAAATACTATGAATGTCACCATAGAAATATAAATATATATACAAGCACAGCATTTAGTCTTCCGTGATAAAGGTTTAGATAACAAATGAGTTGGTCATCTGGAAAACTTCATACTCTATTATAGTAGCCACAAACTGAATTAACATCCTTCTTCCCAATTCACTTTCAGCTAAACATCCTTGAGCTTTTAAATGCTATCACGCACTTTTCTACAGATGCTTCGGCGCAACTACGCAAAGCAGTTCACGATTGTTTATTGCCCCATATATTTCTCCTATTGAGGGCCTCGCATTCAATATTTTAAGCACCACTTGATTCAGGTCGACTGCCAAACGTAATCAAATCTCTGGGAACAGGAAGAAAGAAAGAAAAGAAAGGCTTGTACCGGTCAAGTTGTCAAGACAGGAAAGCAGCTGGCTCCTTGAATGGAATGGGTACATGATGCAGGAATTGCTATGGAAACATCACCTGTACATTCTGTAGCAGTACTGTAAAGTTATAAAGAAAGAACACACTTTAATTAACTGCTTTCAACATTTCCAAGAGTTGCCTCCATACAGTGTGCTAAAACACATTGCAAATGCAGTAAGGGTAAGAAATTAACAAACGAAGCATTGTTTTCCACAATAGCCAATCTAGTAACCAGAAGATATCCTGCTGTGACAGGTAAGTTGTTTCTGCTTTTAGCTGTGCTACTATGAATTTGAAAGCTTTTCCTTCAAACTGGTGGTAGGTAGGCACTCCAATTCTAATTAAATACTTCCAGTGGAGATCCCTCCATTTCCAAGAAGACACTATTCTACTCCCAAACAGCTCATACTTCTAGGAGATTCCACTTACGGTAATTGTAAGGTAAAATATTCCTCCAATGAATGTCCAGATCCAATGTCTCTCCAAAGCTCCTAGTTCTTCGGTATGGGAGAATTCTGTTCCATCTTCTACATGACAGCTTACAGATGTCTGAAGACTTAGCCTAGCCATTGTTTTCACTCACGTTCAACAAGTCTTGGCTTCCTTGCATGATTACAATAAGATGTCGGATTATGTTTAATGAAAGCAACACAAAGTAAGAAGCTTAAAGGCTATAGGAAGGAAAAGCTGAGAGAGGATAAAATAAATCAAAAGAATTATTTATTCTGTTTGGACCAAACTAAGAAATACGTTGAGAGGGAAGCCTGAACAGTCTACCAGGGAAGGCTCTCTTATTAATTGTTGCCCTCTAGCCTAATTAAAACAATAGCGTCTTTTCCTTCATCCTCATTTGCTCATTTAATTTCATAGCTCTATTTTCTCCTTCCTTAATTTCTCATAACCTAAACTTGTAGCATTTTTCTCCTTGTATGACTGCCAATTAATCATATGAAATAGAAATTTGAAAATGGGAAATTGTGGGGAAAACTTAAGTATGGGAACATTGGCTGGCTTTTGCAATGAGGATTCATCTTCACAACATGTTGAATAACGTCATGTGTAAAGGAATAAAGTTTGAGAAGCTACTAGATAATCTAACATGGAGGAGGAGGAAGAGAGGGAGAAAGAAGAATTCTTTTTCAATAAGAGGCATTTCTTTCATACGCAGTATCTGGAAACCTGTATCCTTGCAATCATGTTGCAAGTTACAGAAATCATGTGTCAGCTTTCCAGATAGCATCCAAAATTAAATTAGTCCAAGGCAATATGCTGCTCAAAGTTCCATGCAGAGAGCCATCCTGGCACATCTGCGGGGAAACCCGAATCTGAAGCTTCTTCCATTCCCTCCCCCCCAACTTAAAGTTCATGATCTTGCCCCCACACCCACAAGTCCATCACATGGTCCAATCTTCCACTGCCATGTTGGTAGTTCCACCCATCCAGTTCCTGTCAGGTGCAGAGGGGTAGAGACAAAGGATGACCTTGGCAATCTAGAAAGGAATTTTATTGTGGCTACATAACATTCTACTCCGTATTATCCCCCCTCCCATTTCCCCACTATGGAAACAGCATAGTAGCATAAACGTGTGGCAGGCCAAAGATCCAAAAGGAACGTGGCTGCAGGCCTGACATCATGAAGCAATGGTTTAGCCTAGGATATGCTGTGGAATGTAAAATTGACTTTTTAAAAATTTATTTGCATTTTTTTAAATCCTGCTTTTATTATTTCATCAGTAATTCAGACAGTGAATATACTTAATATTCCTTCCTAAGTCCTTTTTTATTTTCTTCACAACAACAGCCTGGTATGGGCTGGGCTGAGAGAGAGTGGCTGACCCACTCTGACTTAGTCTTTTATGACTAAAATGGGACTAAAATGGGACATAAATTGTTTCAACTCCTACCTTCAAAATGACGCTATAGAGCACTGCACACCAAGACAACTAAACGCAAGAACATTTTTCCCCAAATGCCATCACTTTGGTAAACAAATAATTCCCTCAACACTGTCAAACTATTCGCGAAGGCTGCATTACTATTACTATTAGTCTTTACGTCGTCCCTATCACCCATCTCCTCCCACTTATGACTTCAGGACTTTAACTTTGTTGCTTGTTTATATTGATATTGATTGTTTCCTGATTGCTTATTTGTATTCCATGATTATCATTAAGTGCTGTACCTTATGATTCTTAATAAGTACATCTTGTCTTTTTATGTACACTGAGAGCATATGCACTAAAGACAAATTCCTTGGCCAATAAAGAATTCTATTCTATTATTTATTTCTTTGTTTATTTAAATTTATTAGCTCCCCTACTCCAATAGAGTGTGAACAATAGGATGGAAAAAGTGTTGATATTTCTGCACATTGGTGTTAGGAAAAAAAAAACCTCCTGAAAATACTAAGAAAGCAAATCGATCACAGGATTAATCAATTCAGAATTCTTACTGAAGGTGCAAAACACCAGGCTCAAATCATCTTATTTTAGATACATTGTGCAAAGATTTAATTCTACTGAGAAATCTATAATGCTGGGAAATGTGGAAGGAAAAAGAAAAAGAGTCTGGTAGATGGATTCAATTACAGTAATGGGAGCACTGTTAGAAGAAAGACCACATTGGGAATAGATCATCTTGTGGGGAAAAAAATCTGTCTATGCAGTCACTAAAAGTCGACATCAACTTGATGGCATATATACTATTATCATGCAAAGTGCAGAAATAGGGTAAGACATAACAAACAAAAGTAATGACCTATGAAACAAAAAGAAAAATAGCTAAATCTATTTTATACCAACACCATGCAATACATCTCTTTATATGTTTTTATCTTTACAAACCATCTTTGATCCTACTACATGAATGCACCTTTTGCTTTTTAAACTTCTCATTTTTTTTCTTTTTATTTTTTTTAAAGCTCTCATCAATTCTATTCAACGTAACTTTCTTGTTTTTTTCCCCCTTCTGCTCAGTTCATTCAGTCTGGACCCAATCTCCTCTATATCTTAACATTTCTTAAATATGCCATTCCTATGGCATTTAACTTACTCTTATGTTTCTCCTGACACATCCAATGTTCACTTATATAACCAAATAGCTTCTCCATCTTCTTTCTTTGCTTCCACTTTCTAATCATTCTGTTGGAAAGTTAATCTGTATTCTAATACCTTTTCAGATGTACTTTCTGCTGATTCTCTTCCTGCATTCTGCTTTCTCATTTTCCCACTTCTTTCCCTTCATGTCCATTTCTCCAAAATTCATCCTTGACATTACAAAATAACTGTTTGTCCAACGTTCATAATATCTCATCATCCTTATATCCTTGGCTAAGGCTTTGTACACATACACACACAAACCCACACACGCATCAAACCCATCAAACGCATCAGACCCCGCTCACCGCTCTTGAACCCTCATATGAACCTATAATTTTTCAGTATTATTTTGCCTATTCTCAACCATTCATACATGTAAACTATGAGAATAATTTTGTCGTAGAATCACATTCATCACATGCAATAATGCATAGGAGAGAACAAGTGTTCAGGTGTCCTATGCAACCTTCCCTGCCAAACGTAATGAAAATACTCGTAAGTTTGGATTCTGTTGGGCAGGCAATCAAAACTTAGTTTTGCCCCTTACAAAGCTATGATATTTTTTGCAAGCTTGGATTTCTACTAGATAATATCACTATAGTCTGCTCTAATTCCACCAAGATACATGCTGTGTGTTGACACACATTAGGAAAAAAACTAGGAATACAAAATGCCTCATAGTACTGGAGGAAATAAAATAGCAATAGCAATAGCAGTAGACTTATATACCGCCTCATAGGCCTTTCAGGCCTCTCTAAGCGGTTTACAGAGAGTCAGCATATTGCCCCCAACAATCTGGGTCCTCATTTTACCCACCTCGGAAGGATGGAAGGCTGAGTCAACCCTGAGCCGGTGAGATTTGAACCGCTGACCTGCTGATCTAGCAGTAGCCTGCAGTGCTGCATTTAACCAGGTGACCTGCCTACCTATTTGGTCTATTAAGCACTGAGAGGCAATATCAAGCTTCTTGGTCTTCTCTATGAGGATTCTCTTTAAATCAGACCCAGACAAGACATCTCTGCAAACAGTGGACAATCCTTTGACAACCAATATATGGATGATTCAACATTTTAGCCATTTTATTCTATCCTATTCTTCCATTTTTCAATCTTTGGGGAGAGTTTTTTCTGCCTCCCAAACCCTCCTTGACATTCCATGGCTTTTGGTAGTCAAAGCAGGGACAGTAGTTGCTCTCTCTCCTCCCCCCCTCTCTCTCTCTGTCTATTCTGTGCTTCAATCAACATGCTTGGCTCATTGAGCTGCTAAACTGTTCTGTACACCAACAAATGCCCAATTAGTACATTCCATGCCATCATTGTCCTGTATCTGAACTCCAAAATGCCATCTGAATTGAGAAATAAATTCAGGTTATCCCATTGTTGCAGAGTATGCTTCCTACATTGGCACAACAGAATTGACAATGCAATATGAAGCTGAATATATGTGCCCCAGAATAATGTTGCAGGATCCAATATTGATCAGTCACCAGGACCAGAGGTTTAGTCTTCTGAGCTTTTGGACTCGTATTGGAGACCATCCTCAGGGAACCTCTCTCTGGTAGTCTATGGAGATTCTCAGTCATCCAGGTCATGGTTGTCCCAAAGGTGCTTTTTCAAGAGACAATTGGACTTTTTTTTCTTTTAAGATGTTTTGTTTCTCATCCAAGAAGCTTCTTCAGCTCAAATGTACATCAGCTGAAGAAGCTTCTTGGATGAGAAGTGAAACATCTTCAAAGAAAAACCAGAAAGTCCAGTTGCCTCTTGAAAAAGCACCTTTGGGACAACCATGACCTGGATGACTGAGAAGCTCCATAGACATTTAGCTATGAACTCAGAGCTGAAGAAACTTCTTGGATGAGAAGTGAAACCAGAAAGAAAAACCAGAAAGTCCAGTTTTCTCTTGAAAAAGCATTTTTTTGATCTCTCTAGTAGAATGTGTGCTTTGGCCTATTCTCTGTGTGGAATTTATAAGGTGCCTCTTGTGTGTGGCTTTTAGATGTGGTTTTAGGTGTTGATGGCTGACTATTAAGTCATTGGCTGTTGTTTCCTTGTGCTGCCAAGACCTCACCTCTTAAGTACTTGCTGGTGATAAATCAGCAATCCTTTTGGCTGACAAGGGCCCATTTCTCAGGCTTTAATCATTTCCCTAGCTGTTTCTGTGCCTGCTCATCCAACAATCTTAATAACTACAAAATTGAATGTATGTCCTTGTTTATTGCAATGTGAGGCTACCAATAAGTTTGGGTTTTCTTGCCTGACTGCTTGCTTGTGTTCTTGCAGTCTGGTGGTTAGCTTCCTTCCTGTGCCTCCTACATAGTCACAGGGGCACTACATGTAGGGGATTTGATAGATTACATTGGAAGTATCTCCTACCTCCAAGTGATCTTTACAATGCCTAATTTGTCCTCATATGGGGTAACCTCTGGGTGGTGCATTTTACTGCTTTTTAAAATGTTTTTAATGTATGGCAGGATGTGCCAGGTCTTGTACCTTGTTTCTTCCTCTTCCTCCCTAATATAATCTACTGGACAACAGCCAATGACTTAATAGCCAGCCATCAACACCCCAATCAACATTTAAAAGCCACACACAACAGGCACCATATAAATACCATGCATAGAATAGCCCAAAGCACAGAGAGAAGTTCCCTGCGGATGAGCTTCAGCACAAGTGTGAAAGCTCAGAAGTCTAAACCTTTGGTCCCGGTGATGGACCCAGATTGGATACTTGACAATGGAATGTTCTACCTAATGAGGACCTTGGTTTCTGAATGAAATGGCTCCCTCTTTCTCACAATCTGGATTTTAATAAGCACTCTTGCAAAGGCTCCCAAGCCTTGCCAATTGCAAAGACAGGAGTATGCTAGACTGAACTATATCTTTCCATTCAGGAGGTGGCTCCCTTTTTCCTCACAGAGACGTTTTAGTCTTTGGAGTAGCAAGGCTAACCTGGATTATTAATAGCTATCAAAAAGAATGATTCAGATGCAGGTTGCATATAATCAGTGTTCTTCTCATATTGTGAAAGAACACAGTGTCTGTTGCTGTTTTCACTCCAACCTTCAGTTTTTGTATTCTTCCAGTCTTTTTTTTTTGTCATGGGGAGAACGGCTGAATCATTTCTCAGCCAAGATGGAAATCACTGTTGGGATGAATTGCTCTGAATGGTCAGGATGGCCAGAAAAGAATATTCACTCATTGTGTTTCTCAGTTGAAGTAGGGCAATTCACTCCTTTTCTACAAAAATCACAGGAGAAAATCTGCAAATTACACAGCTTCCTCCTGCAAGAGGAACAACTGTTGAAGCAAACATATGTACATAATGTGAGCTGAGTTGTTATAGTGCAAGCTAGTGATTTCAGTTGTATATGGATTCTGAACACTCTTCTCTTTGTTTTTATTCAGATTCGTGCTGAACTGTCACACAGGAGGGTGGCTGTGAATATATTTGTATACCTTTCTTTTAGTTTCATTCTAAGCAGGAGGCCATCCTTAGAAGATGAGCTTGATCAGAAGTGATTTTATGTTGATTTTGAATGTTGAATGTTGATTTTATTTATATGCCGTCCTTTTCCCCCGGAGGGGACTCAGGGAGGCTCACAACTCAACCAGGGAAGGGGCATACAAACAGAAAATTAAAACAACACAAAAACAATACATAATTTAAAATACACAACAGTCATACCATTCGAGACGGGGGCAACGGTTCTTTAGCCCCAGGCCTGTCTGAACAGCCAGGTTTTAAGGGCTTTGCGGAAGGCCTGGAGGGTGGTGAGGGTTCGAATTTCCACGGGGAGTTCGTTCCAGAGGGTAGGAGCAGCCACAGAGAAGGCTCTCCTCCGGGTAGTCGCCAGTCGACACTGGCCAGCAGATGGAATTCGGAGGAGGCCTAATCTGTGGGATCTAATCGGTCTAGTGGAGGTAATTGGCAGCAGGCGGTCTCTCTCATTTTAGTAGCCAAAGTGAAGCAAAATAGACAATATGCCTTTGAATTAATTTCTATTTGCTTTTAGAGAAATTTCAGCTGTTGATCAGCCAAATGACAATTTACAGAGGTCTCCTCACACGTTTATATTTGCACATGGGAGAAATGAGTCATATTTGCCCATCACTTACTCTTCTTTGATCTATTGCCAGTGAAGCTGATCCCCAGATTATCCATTGTCTTTTGTCAGGCCTATGTATTATTGCTTTTATGCACTGGGACAACCATTCTGGTCTTGTCGTTTAGAAACCAGGAGACTCTGAGCTAGTTCCACCTTAGCCATGAAAGTCAGCTGGGTGACTCTCCCTCTCTTAGCCCAACTCATCTCACAAGGTTGTTGTTGTGGGGAAAATAGGGGGAGGAAGGGCTATTATATATGTTTTCTGCCTTGATTGTTTATAAAAAAATAATAAGGGTGGGATATAAATCAATCAATAAAAACTAAAAGAAATTACTGCCAGATATCTTTAGAGTCAAGAATAATAGAGCTGAAAGGGATTCTAATGGTCATTGTGACCTGCCTCACAGCAATCCATGCACATCTGGAAATTGGAATATAAAATTCACCATAAAATCCTGAAACTCCTTTCCGCATTTATCATGAGCAGCACACAATACTATTCTCCCATCTTTTTCTCAGAGCCGGTACTCCTGCTTCAGAAGAAGGAAAATTATTATAAGCCCAGCTGACAATTAAAAGCATATGGAGGAGACTAAACCCAACTTGCTGAAGGAACAAAATGTACTGAGATCCATATACCCATTTTTTTTCTCCAACACAGTTCAAACAACTGCACCCACAATAGAAACAAAAGGCTGAGAGCAACGTGACTTTATAAACAGTGTTGCCTATTAATCATTTGTAAACGACAGAAGTTCTAAAGAAATGCTGAAGCTCTAATGTTGCATAAATGTGACTCAAGCCTGTATTATTCAGTCATTGTATTATATTTTTTAATGTACAAAATACTTTCTGATTTTGTTGGTCATCTATATACCAGTAAAACGGGTGTCATGCTTCAAGGATTATATTACACTTCCAGGAGATGAAATCTGTCTTTCTGTCTCTCTGCCTACACAGATTTGCTTGAAGTCTCGATAACTGAAATGTCTTTGCAGTGACATTTCCTTCCTTATTCCTTTCAGTGACACTGTTTTCATCCTCAGAAGGGTTGTCTTTAACTCAGAGGGTGGCAAATACACAATGGGAATCCTTGCTGCAGTTTTGCTCTTTGCACAATATACCTCATAAAGTCTTTGTAACCTACATAGGATAGGATAGCAGAGAAGAGCAGAGCAGAGCTATAGTTTAGTTCTGGGGAAGAATCAAAATATTTTGGTGTAGTTATTGTTTCATTTTATTTAGGCTACAGAGGAGATCACCGTCATCTACTGCTACCTTCCCCTCCTCAGATACACCAAAATCTCCTATACCAGGGGTGTCAAACACAAGGCCCCCAGGCCATATCTGGCCCACGATATGGTTGGATCCAGCCGGCGGGGCCATCCTGAAAAATGTACGGTGCCAGCCCACATCGCTTCAGCCAAGTATACCCAGTGCAAAAAGGAAACATTGCAGCAGTTTGGGGAGTGGTGTCAAGCTGGCCATACCCACCCAGTCAGCCACACCCACCCACCCAGCCATGCCCAGTGAGTGGCATCAAGCTGGCCATGCCCACCCAGTCAGCCATGACTACCCGTCCCCCACCACCCGAGGTCACCCACAGCCCTGATGTGACCCTCAATGAAATTGAGTTTGATACCCCTGTTCTATACCTATCCCCATCTCTGCGGTCCCCATTTCTGGTAATCTTAGAAAAAGACGTCAGCTCTGTTTCTTGGTCAAAAGATCAGAAAAGCACAAGGAGTAACTCCTTCCTGCTTGAAAGCTTGTGCTGAAAAATTGGCCCTCACCCTCATCTTTAATAAATCGTTAAGAGATATGCTATGACTCTTCTTGCTTCAAACGCTCAACTATCATCCCGGTTCCAAGAAACCCGCCATCAAGGAGTTGAATGACCAGTTGTCAGAACAGTTGCTCTGACATCTGTAATTATGAAGACCTTTGAAAGTTTAGTAATTGCCCACCTGAAAATCATGCTTACCTACCAAGCAAATAGTTCAGCAGATAATGCTGTCAATATGGCAATACATTACATCTTGCAACATCTTGAATCTCCAGCATCCTTTACACGGTGCAGATGGGGAGGCAATTGTTCAGAACAGGCTTTCAAGCAGGAAGGAGTTACTCTGTCTGGGACTGCTGCTTTTCTGATCTTTTGTCTATGAAATAAATTTTGTTTACAATTCTACGAAGTACTGATACAATTATTTAAGTTTAGTTTAATAAAAATGCTTTCCCACAAGGCGTTATTATCAATAAGCTATGTATATTATATCTACTTTAATATTGTATCAGATTAATCATGAACCCCCTACAGGTATATTCTGGTATATTACATTTCTACATTTATTTAATTGTTCTATTGATTCTATTGTTACATTGCGTTTTTCTTGGGAGCTCAAGGCAGCTTCTATGGGATTGCTTTTTATTTTATCTTCACAATGAAATCCCTATGGAGTAGGTTGGTTTGAGAAAATGACTGGCCTAAAGTCACTAAACATGTAAATTTTTGTGTTTTAGAAAAGTGTTTCCTTAAGCTGCTCCTGATTTGAGCTGAAGGTGGCTTAATTCTAAAAGAGCTTACGAAAACTATGTCCAGACTGAAATTTTTGGCAAAGGATCCAGTTTAGAATGTAGACTGTTATGGTCGACCACTAAAAAAAGGGGCCTCAAAACTTTCCATTCAAGAAATCAATTGCTCGTGATTCTCCTTTCTCTCTTTCTTTCAGGAGATTGTGTATGTGTGTGTGTTCATACATGTGTATATGTTTATGCATGTGTGTATATGTGTACAGTATGTATGTACCGTATTTTTTGGACTATAAGACACTCCAAAGTATAAGACACACCTAGCTTTGCAGAGGAAAACAAGAAAAAAAATCTGCCTCTGCCTCCCAGAAATTTGCCTCCTTGTAGCAAACAGCAAACAGTGTGGTCAGCTTCAGCACAGCCTGATTTAACACAAACACTGATTGGCGGTTGGATCAGCCTCCCGGAATACCTCCTATCAGCTGTTTCTGGCTGCGGGGATCGCTTCTGCCCCCATCACCACTGTCTCTACACACCACAGCCTATCCCCGCCACCTGGAACAGGCCAAAATGGGATGCGTTGAGGCCAAAAATGGGACACACGGAGGCAGAAAACGGGATGCACAGAAGCTGAAAATGGGACACGTGGAGGCAGCGATAGGTGGCAGTGATCCCCGCGGTTCCACCACAAATCCGCAAAGCCCTTATCCGCGGAGACATAAGCGCGAAGACTAATTCGCGCCATTCTAAGCGCTAAGGAAAAACGCGACCCTACCACGATGACATAATCGCGGAGGGCAAATCCGCGCATTCCCAAGCACTCAGTACCCTAAACCTAACCCTAAACCTAACCCTAAACCTAACCCTAAACCTAACCCTAAACCTAATCCTAAACCTAACCCTAAACCTAACCCCTAAACCTAATCCTAACTCTTACCTTAATTGAAATCGGCTTTCTGCTGCGGCGCCGTTTTAAAGCGCCCTTCTGTTGCCGCGCTGTTGTCGCGGCTGTGATGACGCGCGGTGATGACGTCGCGGCTTTAGTGACGCGCTTATGTCTCCGCGGATAAGGGCTTCGCGGTTTTGTCGTGCCACGGATCCCCGCAGCCTGGAACAGCTGATAGGAGTTATTCCAGGAGGCAGATCCAACCGTCAATCAACTGATTGTGCTAAATCAGGCTGTGCTGAAGCTGACCACACTGTTTGCTGCAAGGAAGCAAATTGCTGGGAGGCAGAAGCCAAAGGGTGGGGGCCAGCGGGTGGGCAGGGCTTCGGCAACATACATTCACTGTATAAAACAGACAGACATTTCCACCCACTTTTGGAGGGGGGGAATTGTGTCTTATACTCCAAAAAATAAGGGTATATGTGTATGTATCTCCATCTTATTTTTTCTATTGCAGTTAGCTTTGTACCTCAGATGACCAGAAAAATTATGAAATTGTGCATTGGTAAACTTTTTTTTTTTAAGCCCAGTGGAAAATAGGTGTCTTATGGAAAGAAAAACAGTAATTAGAAAAAGGTTATGTTGTGTTTCATACTGGTGTATTGAACCCGGTAAGGGGTATTTTGTCTCCTGCACAATATTTAGTTACCCAAACCGCGGGGGTTTCCTAGAACAAAGTAAAGCCTAGCCAGTAAACGCACAGGAATATTTGAGCCTGTACAATGAGGAAATATCTATTTTCAATTCAACTCAGGTCATAATCACATTGAGCTTGTTGAGTAGAAAATAACATAATTGAGTTCCTTTCCTGCAGAAACTGATGATGAACCATAGTCATGTCAGGGCAGCCTGGCAGTGCGGATGTAACCTTAGAGAGTTATGTAATTCTGAAACTAACAATATTAGCATTTTAGACAACCTACAGTATTTTTGGTGAGCAGAAGCGTCCTTTTCTAAATCTTCTCATTTAAATCAGAATACAGAAAATCAGGACCTGTAATACTGAGTTAAATGGACCAAAGACTGATTGCTATGATCCTACATTGTCCCAATCCAAGAAATAAGAAATGCCTTTTCTAAAATTCAGGAAAGACATCAAAGTGACTGTGAGCAATATTTGCTTAATTACCTACCAATAATTGTTTGCTATGTTATTAGAACAGGCACTTGAAGTAAGTCAGTAGGTAGGAATTCCTGTTCTGTGATGCTACTTTATTTTTTTTTAAGTTTTATTTTAAACACATAAACAGAACAATACCTAGATTAAAACAACAAAAGAACAAAAAAAGAGGGGAAAAAAAGATTCCATCATACAGTAGTTCCATATTGGTATGTCTTTAGAATTGGTGTTTTCCCTCCTTATACATTCATATCTTACCTTCGTCGACCCCTTTTTCTTTACGTATTTGTCTATACTCTTCCATTCTTATTTATACTCAACTGTATCAGAATGTCTATGTGATGCTACTTTAGCATTAACAGCAACTTTTTTCTTCCTACATCTCTACCCATTCATGTATTAATAAATATTACAAAATATTTGGTGGCAGCGCAGTGATTAGAATGCAGTATTACAGGCTAACTGCTCACAGACAGGAGTTCAGTCTTGACCAGCTCAATCTTGACTCAGGCTTCCATCCTTTTGAGGTCAGTAAAATGAGGACACAGATTGTTAGGGGCAGTATGCTGACTCTGTAAACTGCTTAGAGAGGGCAGTAAAGCACTGCAAAGCCATATTAAGTCTAAGTGCTATTGCTATTGCTATAAATTATTCTTGTGAAAGAAGAAAAAAGCACCTCTCTTTGGGGGAGAATGAACAAATACTAAAACCAGAAACAAAACATATCTATTTTAGAAGGTGAAATAGAGCTGATTACTCTATTGGATAATTATATTTCCATAAACAAATGCATCTTAAGCACCTTACTAAGCAATATTAGTAAGCAGACTTGTCTCCCGGACACACTTTTCACTTATTAGTTCTTCCTTTCCTCCTGTTGCCTTTTCTCTTTTCTCTCTCCCTCTTTGTCCATTTAACTGTCCTTCTGAGGACATGGGCAGTTTTTAATTTCACGTAGTCTATGACACCTTGTTTGAAAGTAACATAAATGAGTTCAAATATCACATTACAACTTCCCAGTTGAAAATAATGAGAGACACCACATTTTCCTGCCATAAGGTCTGGCTCTCTTCAGGCATCTGTGTAGCCTAAGAGTGCATCAGCCACCAGGTGAGCGCTAACAAGTGACATTAACAGCAGGAAGTGTTAATAGAAAGTCGATGAAATTCTAAGAACAAATAATTCCAAACTTGACACTAGAAAACACCCGCTGCTTCAGATGACGTGGTCTTTGAAGTGGAGAAATGCTTTTCCTGAGTCAGCTAAGCTCCCTAGGTGTCAAGCAGTTACAAAACAACTCAATTAGCTGAATGATTTCCTCTGAAATGGAAAGAAGTGGGAAGTCCAGGTTAAATCAAACTCTGTTGCTGCTTGAAGGTCAAACAAGATGTCCCATTTTCTATGTCATGGATAGGAGCTGGCAAAGGAATACTCAGCTCTGACCATACAGGACAGGAAGGGATGCAGTTTAAAGGCAAGCAAACAATTCCAGACGCCTGATGCAGCATCTCACTAGGGGTGACCACTTCATCCTGGCTAATGTGAGCTAGCTTGAAGGAAGGGAAAGGAAGAAAACCTTCCAAACAAGCAAACATTTCTAACACCCTTTCTTTGAACTCAGAAAGGCAAGCCTACATAGCAATAGCAATAGCAGTTAGACTTATATACCGCTTCATAGGGCTTTCAGCCCTCTCTAAGCGGTTTACAGAGTCAGCATATCGCCCCCACAGTTTGGGTCCTCATTTCACCCACCTCGGAAGGATGGAAGGCTGAGTCAACCTTGAGCCGGTGAGATTAGAACCGCTGAACTGGAGATAACAGTCAGCTGAAGTGGCCTGCAGTACTGCACCCTAACCACTGCGCCACCTCGGCTCTTTTATATGTTGGGAAACAGCTAGGTACGTTTAAAAAGAACTAGCAGCAAGTCTGGCAATTACAAAAACATGGTCAGTAAGACACAGAATATGATCAGAGAGCTTGATGGCCTCAGAGGTTCCAAAGTATCAGGACTTTCCATCTGTTTTCTAGACCCAGTAGGTGTTTTACAGTAATATGCCTTTTTGCTCATAGAACTGCATGTACAGATAATAAAAACAGAAGAATTTGCTTTTCTGATATTGACAGTTCTGCAAGGGAAATGTTTGTCTCTGTAACCAAGCACTGGAGAATTGTTTTCTCCCCTAATAGCTGCTTTTGTTGAATTATATCTATGTTATTAATCTTACTAAAATCCAAAACATGCCATAATCTGCACACAACAAATTTCATCTTACAACACATTTGGAGTTAAAAATCAATCCCAAATTTGAAAAGTAGAAAGATTACCATCTTTAACTTAACTGAACGTTTCCCCCTGGGATTTTCATCGGCATCCATTAAGCTTCTGCCGAGCCTAGAAACAGCCCAGTAGTCATGGACAGATCATTACTCAATGGTTTAATGTACAAAATATCCAGGAATGATGACAGCTATTATTGGGAAGCCTTTCCATCCAGAGCACAGCATTCTGAAAAAAGGCGTTGAAATTCCCCATATGTGTCCATAATACTGCAAAAACAATGAACTTGCAAGGTTAAAATTTTCCACTGCAATATAACCAGCTGGGAGAAAACTGAAAGCAGTTCAAAAATGCTCTTCAAAATCCTTAATTTAAAAAGCCTTTTTAAATAGTCAAATATGAAAAGCCTTAAAAACTATAAGCCAATAGCTCTGGGGCTAAAACAATATAATGGATGGTCACCATAGTATCCACCCTGCTACTTACCTGCTTTTATTCGTCCAGCATTTACCAGTCAATCTTCCCGCCTCCGATTGCCTTAAGTGACCTTATGTAAGAGGGTTGGGGGATACTCTGCTATTAGAAATCCATTGTAGTTTAAACTGAAAATTATCCCATTATCAAAGATCTTTAAGATAATGCTGACTTGGTGGAAGGCGGGTTCCACATGCTAAACCAGTTTTTGTCAGGGTGATAATTTACAAGTATTTTTCATGATAGGAGGTGTGGTTCTTGGCTGGGAAAACAACGATTAATTGCATTTAAAGAGGGATTTAAAATGTATACATATTTTGTGAATGGTCACAATCCAAAGATAGTCATTTTGTAATTCAGGACAGCTATTTGGGCTACTTTGTCCAAATCTACCTACAAATCCAACAACGTGGCCTACATTAATCCATATTAATCTGCTGCCTTCCATTAGCTAATGTTTATTGTTGGCCATTATTATACATATAGATAAAGCATTAATTGGGCACAATATTTTTTTATCAATTGTCTCTTTGGAGCAATTGTGTCCTAATTTATTGGTATGAAGCATTACTTATTCTGAAAATAGATGTTAACATTTATGTATTATTTTTTTTTAGAACTGGTACATAAATTATAGGTCAGACGTTCCGAACATTGGGAAGAATGAGCCATCCAAAATGGTTCTTCTGGATTCACGGACAGAACATTTTGAAATAATGCGGGTGTACTTGTGTATTTATGGCACTTTCAAAGAGCAAACCATTTTTAAAAACCAAAACCCCACCCCTAAACATTCATCCGCTGTGTGGATTTTGATCCTTCTGGCATGTTTCACAACAATCCTAACTGGATATGTGGGTAAAGAAGGAAGTAGTAAATCCCCCCCCCCCACTTTTAAAACCTTGCTGGACCATACATTCAGAACATGCATTGTGGGGAGAATAGATTTAATCTCTTTTTCTTTGGCCTGGCCCTTGATTACATTTTGCATTTTCTTATTTCCCTTAAAGTTATATCAGCTATTCATGCCATATATTCTCAGTTTAAATTCTAGAATTTCACTAGCTGCCTTAAATCTGAAGACCTGTAGCCCCCAGGTATTTTAAATAAAACAATAAGATTCATAATTTTGGCTTTCTGCACATGCGTTTTGTCATTTTTATCTTGTCTATGCTTCTGTGAAACCAGCATTCTTGGATGGCAATTAGAGCTACCAAATCCAGGGTGCCAAACTTGAGATAACCACTGATGTTAATTCTCCATTAATGTATGGTAGTTTTCTGGTGCTCACTGCTGCCATCTAGCAACCATATGGATCGTTGCAACTCAGTTTTGGTAGTGCTAGCACACATTCAGCTAAATAAAGGGCCCCTTTCCTTATGCCACAAAAGGAATTAAGCAGTGTTAAACTATGCAATCCTGATAAGCAAGCTGATATTGATGCAATATCAGATTTGTTTATATGCATGCCAGTGTAGTGACATTAGGGGTCCTAACTGATTAGGGTTAAAAAAAATCTGTCTAACTTAACTTTTTACAGAAAGAAGAGAAGCCTAACCATCTGCCAAAGTCAGCAAACAAAGCTGCTATTAAAGGCACAACCTTGGGGACTAAATGAAAAATTGGCAGTGCCTGGAGTTCAAATATTAAAGAAGGTGAAACTCTCATAACACGCTTTGAAACTTTGCTTTTCCCCATCCTTCTTAGCCATCGTGTTTTGGTTCTAACTTAAAAAGCCTCAAAGCTTTCAACATAACAAAGGTTTTTCCCAAATTCCTGATGATGAGTTGCTTTTCTATACTGACTTTTTCTTCTGTTTTTTAATATTGTCAAATACAATGGGTAGAAATTAATTATAATTGGGGAGTGCCCAACTCTCAAAAAAAACCTCTGGTTAGCTTATATTCAAGGACAGGATAGCAATAGCAGTATCAATAGCAGTTAGACTTATATACCGCTTCATAGGGCTTTCAGCCCTCTGTAAGTGGTTTACAGAGTCAGCATATCGCCCCCACAGTCTGGGTCCTCATTTCACCCACCTCGGAAGGATGGAAGGCTGAGTCAACCTTGAGCCGGTGAGATTAGAACCGCTGAACTGCAGATAACAGTCAGCTGAAGTGGCCTGCAGTACTGCACCCTAACCATTGCGCCATATGAAACCAGAATTTAGAAGACAGCAACAGAAAGTAAATGCCACCTCTGCAAAGAAGCCCAAGGAACAGTGAACCAACTAGTTAGCTGCTGCAGGAAGATTGCACAGACTGACTGCAAACAACGGCATGACAAAATAGCAACAATGATTCATTGGACAATTTGCAAGAAACATCATTTGCCTGCAAGCAAGAATTGGTAGGACCACAAAAGAAACCAAGTAATAGAGCATGAAGAAGCAAACGTTCTCAGATCATTCTAACAGATACTGGATCAGGGGTGTCAAACTGGATTTCTTCAAGGGTTAGATCAACATTGTAGTTCTCCACGGGCCAGCAGCAGTAGGGGGGGAGACACAGTATGGACGCACCCTGCAGTACTTTGCCAGCCTAAACCGGCCTTGGGAGGTTGATGTTGAGGCTTTGGAAAAAAAAAGTGCAAAGAAGAGCAACTAAGATGATTTAAGTCCTGAAGATAATTAAGCATATAAAGAATGGTTGGGTTTGACTAATCTAAAGAAAAAGACTAGGGGGGATATGATAGCAGTATTCCAGTATTTGACAAAGAGGAGAGAGTCAAGTTATTTTCCAAAGCATCAGCGGGCAGGACAAGAAACAATGGATCAAGGAGAGAAGCAACCTGGAATTAAGGAGAAACTTCCTAACAGTGAGAACAATTAATCAAGTTGTGGGAGCTTCATCACTGGAGGTTTTTAAGAAGAGATTGGACAGTCACTTGTCTGAAATGGTATGCCGGGATGGCGAACCTATGGCACGCAGAGCCATAGGTCAGGGCACGCGAGGCATTGCTCTGTCAGCTGGCCAGCGCACATGTGTGCGCTGGCCAGCTGAATTCAGCCTTTTTTAAAGCCATTTTTCACCCTCCCCAGGCTCCAGAGGCTTTATAGGAGCATGGGGAAGGCAAAAATAGCTTTCCCCCCCCCACCAGAGGCCCTCCAGAGGCTTCAGGAGCTTCCCTGAAGCCTCCGGAGCACAAAAAAACGGCCCTATGGGCAAACAGGAAGTTCGGGAACGGACTTCCGGTTTGCTCATAGGGTCGGTTTAAGCCCTCCGGAGGCTTCAGGGACCTTCAGGAGGCTTCCCTGAATCTTCCGGAGGACTAAAAACCACCCTTTTTAGTCTCCAGAAGCTTCAGGGAAGCCTCCTGAAGATCCCTGAAGCCTCCGGAGGGCTTAAACCGACCCTATGAGCAAACCGGAGGTGACTTTCGGTTTGCTCATAGGGTCATTTTTTGCCCTTTGGAGGCTTCAGGGAAGCCTCCTGAAGGTCCCTGAAGCCTCCGGAGGGCCTCCGGTGTGGTGGGGGAGGCTGTTTTTTCCCTCCCCAGGCTCCTATAAAGCCTGGGGAGGGCGAAAAAACATGGACAAATGGGGGGGAGCACCTCTCATGTGCGCATGTGCACTGGGGGTTGCGCATTGCATTATGGGTCCAGCATGCCAATGCACCACCACCTTGCGCTCCCCCCTTAAAGCACATGAGCCAAAAAAGGTTTGCCATCTCTGGTATAGGGTCTCATGCTTGAGCAAAGGGTTGGAATAGGAGCTCTCAAAGGTCCCTTCAAGCTCTATTCTGATTGAAAGTTTAGATGTTTGAGATGATTTTGTTGACCCCAATGGTGAATTGTTAGACTGAAGCAAATATGATGTGTGGTGGGATTTATTTTGCAATCTTTGACTTAAGAACAAGTCTCTCTAAAGCCACATAAGCAGTGTCCTAGTCTATTTTAAGAAAGACCAAGCAAAAACTTTGTGGATGCAATATCAAGCCATCATTTTATGCTTATTTTTTCAACTATATGTCTGACAAAACATTTTGTAAACCATAATTTTTGCTTACTATTTCATACTGGCAGCTATAATTGTTAAATTATTCCACATTAGATATGGTAACATATCATTGGAAATACCCATTGCTGAGCAAGGAAAATTGAGTACAATATAGTACAGTTTACAGTTTTTTAAATCATAGGAAATTTCACTGAAAAGAATTAACCAGGTTTGGCTTTCTTAGGAGAGGTGGCCACTGAAGATTTGTTTTAATTTGTAGTATTAGATTTATTTCTGAATAAGCAGGCTGACACTCCAACAGACCAGAAACACTACTTTCTCTCATCAAATTTGTAGGAGACATATCTCACCAAACCTGGATGATATTTCCTCGCAATCCTTTTTTCTCTGCTCAATTCAGATCTCTTTTTCTCTAAGTTGAAGTTTGTTCCATTTCATAAAGAAAATTGATATTAGCTAAGACTGGATATAAAACCTTTCCTCCTCTCCATGTTTTATTCATTTTTATCCCTGTTCAGAACATCAAAGGATGGTCCTCCTATCAAGCAGCAATCTTCCAACTTTGAACACACCACTTTAACAATCAGATTAATAATATTCCTTTGTAAAGGTCAATGTTTTGTCCAAAGATTGCTTCTAAGTAAGCTATAGTGGCAGTCCTACATATTCAAAGAAATCTGATAGTAAAGCACAATAACACTTTGATATGTAGTAGATAGCTACTGAAGAAGGCTGTGGACAAGAGTAATTAATTTAGACTCTGGAAACTAATGCCCTTGACAAAAATACTTGTTCAAATAAACACCAGGTCCTTGAATCTCCTCCCTTCTGATTATTGCTTCCTGTTCACCCCTTCCAGTTCCTTGGGGATAACTGAAAGCGCCATGAAGACTGGTTGTTTCTTGAAAACTTCTCCTTTCTAGGCAATCATTACAATGAAAAATGAGAAAGCAAACCCCTTGAGACTAAGCACTATTAAAATAACTTCTGGAAACCCATCTAAAATGGAGCAACTTGGCATAGGCAGCACTAATCCTATTCATAAGTTAACTATATGAAAGAAATGATGGGGAAAATATAAAATAAACCTAGCGTTACAGTGTAACAAGAATTAGGGAGCCCCACTTTTCTCATTCATCAGCACCCAGATAACCTATAAGCCATTTGGGACCTGGAGATTAAATCCTCCTATTTCAGGGAAAATGAAAATCGTGGAATGTATTAAAGGAAAATGCTAGTGGATTTCAAATAACTCACTTTTACTTATGAAATAACACAGCCATTGGGCAGTTATAATGCTCATGAGAAGGGCAGCTCTAAGAGACATTGGAAAGAGAAAAGGGCAGTAAGAAAATATTTTTTTAAAAAAATCTGCTTGTGCTTGTATGCATGTACTCTTTGATACTTTGTATGTATACAATCAATTTAAGTTTGTGTGTGCACACACATCTGTATTTTATGTACACACGAATATACATGTGATAGATGAGAAAGAGAAAGGCAGGCAGGCAGACACACAAAGGTTGCTTGTGGTAGTATACATTTTGGACTGAATTCCTTGCAAGCGATTGTCAAAGTTCTTAGTCTAGCAGGATGTTCTTGAGGCAACTTACAGTCAAGGTGGCATTGGTTAAACATTAGAATATCAGAGTTGGAAGGGACCTTGGATGTCTTCAAGTCCAACCCCTTGCTTAGGCAGGAAATCCTATACCATTTCAGACGAACGATTGTCCAATCTCTTCTTTAAAACTTATAGTGTCGGAGTAGTCACAACTTCTGGAGGCAAGTTGTTCCATTGATTAATTGCTATAACTGTCAGGATATTTCTCCTTAGTTCTATGTTGTTTCTCTCCTTGATTAGTTTCCATCCATTGCTTCTTGTCCTGCCCTTAGGTGCTTTGGAGAATATCTTGACTCCTTTTTCTTTGTGGCAACCCGATACATCAGAACACTGTTATCATGTTCTACTCCTTCTAGGACATATCCTTCTTTTCATTAAACTAGATATACGCAATTCCAGCAACCATTCTTCATATGTTTATGCTCCAGTCCAGTGGTGGGATTCAGCCAGTTCGCACCTATTTGGGAGAACTGGTTCTTAACTTTCTAAGAGGTTCAGAGAACCTGTTGTTGGAAGAAATATTTTGGGTTTTTTCTGCTTTACAGGGCTAATCCTGTAAGGAAGGCAGGAAGGAACATTCTGGTATTGTTTCTAGCTTAATCTTTACTGCCCTGCTTACAGAAACTGCCTCTCTGGTAACCCTTGTTACATTGTAACAGCTAAAGCAAAGTGACTTGAGTAATGTTGAGTTGGCCATGCCCACAAGGTCACATGACCACTAAACCCCGCCTACCCACCTGGTCATTAGGACAGAGAATCAGTTGTTAAATTATTTGAATCCCACCACTGCTCCAGTCCCCTATCTTTGTTGCTCATTAAATGCAGGTATGGCCATAGTTTATCCTTGAATGAGGGTAGTTAAGCCTGTGGTCTCATAACAGGAATGGTTTTGTGGGAAGGAAAGTTTAGAGGAATAAAAAGCACTAATACTATTAGAATGTCTGGGCTGGATAACATGATTGAATCATTCCATAGTAAGCTGTGCTTTACTAACTTTACTAACTCTTTAGTGTGGAGGCATCCAGCTAAAGGAAGACAACCAACAAATGATTGTGTCAAGTTAGTTTCACAAAGGAAAAAAGTAAGAAACTCTGTTGAAAAGGAAATAATTTGTTTAGTCTTCCCTTCAATGAGGTTTTTATCCCATTTTTTTCTTTCCCCTAATTTCCTTCTTTCAAGTTCTGTTTCTTATCCTCAGTCCCTTGTCACTGTAAACCCCCTCTCACCAATCTTCTTTTATTTGAGGAAAACCAGCTGCATGTCCCCCTTTATCATGGAGCTTCAATAACAACTGATGACATACAGGTTTTGCTACACACAGGCCCTACTGTATTTTATCATTTGTAATATGCAAGAAAAACTGTGAAATCAACACTGCACACATGTACACAGAGAGAGACAGAACATCCTTCCTCCTTCAATTCCTGGGTTTCTGTGTGGCCTAGAATTAGTAAACCTATATTTATTACAGTCGTGGCTGAGAAATAAAATGTGTGAGGAATAACAGGAAATATTATTATGTTCCCCAAACTCTGATCTTTGCCTAGGGAAATGTATGGCCACGTTTCACTGAAATTAAACAATACTGACTTTCTTTAGCAGCAAAAGACAAGCAAATAGTCAGCAGGCAATAATGATGCTAGATTGGGGCTTTTTTTAAAGACATAAAGCCCAGGAAACAATATTCATTTAAGCCCTTCTGCCAAATACAGAGATATTTTTTCCTCATTATAACCTCTGCCAATGTAACTTTCTTAGGGTTTCCCTCCCCCTCTATTGAATCAGCATCTCTATGTGACAGGATATGCAACATCTCAATATATTAAAACAGTTCATGAGATTATATTTTGCCTGATTAAGTTATCAGTCCCTTCAAAAGCTCAAAGGCAGAGTTTGAATGAAACCAATTCCAGTTCTTCTCCCTTTCCAAAAGTCTGCTCCAATTTGTGAAGCGGGAGGAGAAAAGGACCTGATGAGGTTGTATGTTAAGAAGAAGGGTTGGTGGACTTCCCTGGTTCTGTTTCCTCCCTGTTCACTGACAGGAAACCTTCCTCCTATCATCGTTCTCATAGAAGTTTTTTGGAGGAAATAACTCTTCCTCTGTTGAAAGTAGAATGGCCTTGTTTCCCATTCTCTAAAACTAGAGAAAGAGGGGAAGACTCAGTATGTCAGCCTGAAATGGCCAATAGATAGATGCCTTCCTGATTCTATTCCTCTAGGTATACCTGATTGCACTGCAGCTGCCAAAAAAAGCCAAAGCAGTCCTAGGCTGTGTTAATAGAGGGATAGAATCAAGATCACATGAAGTGTTAGTACTATTTTATAATGCCCTGGTAAGATCACACACTTGGAATACTGCATACAGTTTTGGTCACCATGATATAAAAAAGATGTTGAAACACTAAAAAGAGTGCAGAGAAGAGCAACAAAGATGATTAGGGGGCTGGAGGCTAAAACATATAAGGAACGGTTGCTGGAATCAAGTATGTCTAGTCTAGCGAAAAGAAGGACTATGGGTGACATGATAACAGTTATTCCAATATTTGAAGGGCTGCCACAAAGAAGAGTAGGTCAACTTATTTTCCAGATCACCAGAAGGCAAGACAAGAAACAACAGATGAAAACTAAGCAAGGAGAGAAGCAATCTAGAACTAAGACATTTCCTGACAGTGAGAATAATCAATGGACAGTGAAACAGCTTGTCTTCAGAAGTTGTGGATGCTCCATCCCTGGAAGCTTTTAAGAAGAGTCTGGGAAGCCATTTGTCTGAAATGGTATAGGGTCTCCTGATTGAATAGGGGGTTGGACTAGAAGACCCCCAAGGTCTCTTCCAACTCTGATGATGATGCCAGATGATTTGCATCAATAACACATGTCAGATTGCAATGCAGCAGAAATGGCTGATTGCCTTCTGACACAGGAAAGTATAACGAATGAGATAGGTGCCCTACTCAAGTCAGTCATACCTTGGTCATTTCCTGTTTGGAACATTGCAGTGCATCCACATGGCTCTTCCCTTGAAAATCATGTGGAAGCTATGACTGGTACAGATTGCAGTGGCATGACCAGTGATGGATAAACAGTGGCATATCTACGTAACACCATAGAGCCGAGGTGGCGCAGTGGTTAGAGTGCAGCACTGCAGGCTACTTCAGCTGACTGTTAGCTGCAGTTCGGCTGTTCAAATCTCACCGGCTCAGGGTTGACTCAGCCTTACATTCTTCCAAGGTGGGTAAAATGAGGACCCAGATTGTTGGGGGCGATATGCTGACTCTGTAAACCGCTTAGAGAGGGCTGAAAGCCCTATGAAGCGGTATATAAGTCTAACTGCTATTGCTATTGCTATTGCTTTGCAAGCATATCGACTCCCTATAAGCTTCTGGGTGCAATTCAAGGTGCTCATGACCATGCACAAGGCCAGGTGACTTGTGGGATTGCTTGTCTTTAGCTGTTTCAGCCCATCCCATAAATCTGTCTAAATAAGCATCCTTTGAATCCATTCTGTGAAAAGGAGTCTCTCTTCTCTGTAATAGACTCTGTCCTTTGTAACAGCATATCCCCTATATTTGCATGGCTCCAACCTTGCTGATCTTCAATAAGGCAATTTAAAAAACTGCTTTCCCCCCTCAGCATTGGCCAGGGTGTTGGATGTGTCCATTCTGTAACAGTTTGAAGATTTGTAATATATTTGCAGCTTGACCCCAGTTGTCTGTGTTGAACTCTGTTTTATGTTTTAAACCCTATATGAGCCACCAAGAGTTGCTATCAACAAGCTGGACAGACATGTAAATCGTATCAATCAATCAACCAACCAACCAACCGATCAATCAATAAATCAGAGAGTGATATAAGGACATGGCAGAATAAGATAAACGTCTAGGATTGTGCTATGGTTAATTGGACATTGAGAATCACCCTAGGAAAAAAAATGAGTAAACTAAAGTTTAATTGAGAGCCAGTTTGGTGTAATGGTCAAGGGCACTGGACTATCAATCAGCAAGTGGCTTTGGACCAGTCACAATCTCTCTCTCTCAGCCATAGGAATAAAGAATGGTAAACCAAGTCTGAAAATGTTGTCAAGAAACCTGCAGCTGCAGGGACATGTCCAGGTAAAGATGCAAACAAACAAAAATTTAATTAGCCAGTTGCCAGACTAATTGACATATATTTAGGTTCTTAAGTGCCAGAGAGAATCTGCATCTTGAAACGATAGTATTGGGCAGAGCAGGGACTCAAAGTATATTATCATCCCTGCATTCTAACCTGCTCTGACCTGAAATTTCTTCAGCTTTTATCAAGGTTTTGAGTTATGTTTTTTTTTTCAAACTTGGTAGCTTGAAGATTTATGGGCTTCAACTCCCAGAATTCCCCAGCTAGAATGCCAGGAGTTGAAGTTGAAGTCCGCAAATCTTGTGTTGTCAAGTTTGAACAACACTGCTGTAGAAGGTCAGTCCTCAGTTGTGTTTGCTGAAACTAATTAGACCATAGATTAATTATTGTAGAACATTCAGTCCATCAAAGCTTCTCCATGTTTTCCCCAAGTTTCCATCACCTATAGATCTAGTGCACTTTCATATCTCCATGATTCCTTTGCATGATAATATTCTCATCTCTCTAATGTAACTGCCTGACTAATTGAATTTTATAGCTTCCTACTCTCCATCACTAAATAGAGGCATCTGTTATCAAATGAATATGGATGATTATTCCTGAACAGCATGTCTTGCTCAGATTTTGTATTTAATGGATTGCCATTATGAATTTAATTCCATGTTGCAACATATGCTGGCTCATTTGAATTCTCATATTCTGTTTTAGAGGCTTTTTGCAATCATGGAGTTCTACAGTGTACATGGACATACTGTATGTGCACACACTTGAATACACATTTAAATCAAAAGAACTGAAGTACAAGCTCTGAGTTCTTTGTAAACTGACTTCATCTTCAAAACATAACAATGTGAATCAGGTCTCAGCCACAACATAGTGATTCATCATGAATTAATGGCTTATTACTGGGAACAAACATCCCAGGGATGAGTTCACACACATTGAATGGTAACATCTGTCAAGTACTGCATCACCAACCACTACACATTAGTTCCATTCACGGAACTAATTTTGAGATAGTGGTCTCAATTGGTCAGTGACGATTCACCATACAAATTGATATCGTGAAACCCAGGCTTTATATTTTACAGGGAACTTTATTATGAGATGATCCCATGGATGATTACTTTTTTTCACAAATTTATCTCCATCAGATGAAAACAACCTGCCAGCAATGTAATTGATAGGTTTCAATGGAGGAATTCAGCATCGGTAATTTGCCTTGCAAAGCTTGCTTGCAGAAATGTAAGAGGGTGTCATATCTAGAATTCAGTTGTGATGTTGCAGTGTTGCTTCTCTAAACCATGAATCTAACATCCATACTCTATTCTCTCTCAAAGTTACAAAGCAGTATCTGGTTTCTCTATGCAGACTAGCAGTAGGAAAACTTGATTTAGGATTCCTCTCCATGTGCTTTACAAGAAGCTGTAATAATATAGACCTATGCCCAGAGCCTCTTGCCCTTGAAACAGCTCGACCTTGTTGCTGATTCAACACAAGCTGATTTTACAAAGCCATGGAATCTGATAAGAGTGGCCAAGGGAAAAAGGGTCAAGAGGAAAATATTCCATCTTCAGAAGCAGCAGTCTGACAACTGGAAAGGAGGGGAAGGACATCTTAGAACTCTAAGATTAATTGTGGTTCAGCAGCAGTATCATCAAATACTTTGCTTTTCTGCGTACTCTGAAACAGCCCTTCTTAAGAGTCACTCTACATGTACCAGTTTATAAACATTCAGGCACCTGCCATTCTTGTTGGAACTGGTCAGAATTGTGATCTAGGGAGCTTCAATCTGTTGTACATTTGGGCCCCTGCAGAGTTTTTGCAGAGTCAAGTTCCATGGACTGCAAGGCAATCAAACCGGTCAGTCCTAGAGGAGATAAACCCTGACTACTCTTTAGAAGACCAGATCCTGAAGATAAAACTCAAATACTTTGGCCACCTAATGAGAAAGAAGGACTCACTGGAGAAGAGCCTAATGCTGGAAAAGATTGAGGACAAAAGAAGAAAGGGAGGACAGAGAATGAGGTGGCTGGTGGAGTCACTGAAGTAGTTGGTGTGAGCTTAAATGGACTCCAGAGGATGATAGAGGACAGGAAGGCCAGGAGGAATGTTGTCCAAAGGGTCTCAATGTGTCGGACATGACTTCACAATTAACAACAAGAAGAGTTTTTAACCTCTGATTTAACCAATGGGATTCTCTAATCTTCCAAGCTTCTTCTCCTTGGATTTCTTCTTTTATCCTGGGACTGGAAGCAGAGTGCGACAACCCCATTCCACCCTGGAGCAATGCTAGATGCAGATTATCTCTGCATAAATGGTTATTTCCTTTCCTTTCTCACTAAATGTACGGCTATAGAGCAGAAATCTCATGTCTATTATCCTTTTTGGATTGTTTTTATTAGGAACTGTATGCAAAACTAATGATTCATGAGTTTACCTCTGGGAGAGACTGTGCAGACAGAGAACTGTCAGCTCTCTTAAATAAAGTAACAGGTATAAAGTTCTCCTTCCAGAACCTAAAAATATGGCTTACACAAACCATTTGTCTTTATATTTTATTCTTTATTCCATTACCACCCAAGTATTACTGGGATGAGGGTTGGGGGGAGCCTAATTTTAGATCTTACATTAAATCGGTATGATTGGAAGGAGTTGAAGATAGAGGGAGATGGAAAGGGGACTATCAGTAGAACATTATAAAATGACCCAAAAAAATGCCGGCAAGGGCATGGGTAACCGGGGAACCAGTTCGGGTCATGGCCATCCTGCCGTCTCTACTGGTTCGGTGACCAGTCCCAATTGCCACTACCAGTTCACACAAACCAGTAGCAACCCACCTCTGTCTCCTAGCCATATTATCAGAGTTGCTTACCACTCAGCTGGGAAATGTTAAAAAATAAAAACTGTAGATAGAGTTTGCTAGCAAAGTTACACAAGAAGAAAAGTCTCTTATACCCATATAGGAAGAGAAGAATTGTCATAGAACTAAACCACTTAATTTTCCTTTTGGGATTAAGCTGCATCCTATTATACAGACAATCAGATTCAGGCAAGTCGAAAATAATTCAAACAAGGCTGGGTTGAAACAAGCTCTCATCTAGTGGTGAATCTGACTAATCTGCTGTATATCAGAAATAAATTCTGGCCATCAATCAGTTAATAGTAATCAAGTAGCAAGGGGGGGGGGAATAATGAATCCTGCCCTAATTATTTATCTAAAGTTTTAGAAATCCTTAGGTAATTGGAAACAAATGTTTATGTAGAAAGTTTGCAGTTAGATCTGATGCTAAACAAAATTTGGAGGCACAAAATTCTTTACTTTTGCATTTTACACTAAATTCATATTAGTGGATCTTAGATTTATCCTTATTTTTAAAAAAAATGAAAGGGCTTCCCCAGGCAATGATCAGGAGTAATCACTGACGCAAAGGCACAAATGCACACACACAAACACAATGCTCCCTAAAATGTATATTTATTGACTGCTGAATTCCGCACTACACGAAAATCAAGTAAAATTTGTCAGATCTTGTTCTATGCCTGATCCTACATCAAAATCTTATTCTTCAGAAAACAATCAATAATACTGTCGGCTCAATATTTGAGATGACAAAATAATAAGTGCTTGTGCCACAGTGTCCTGATTTCAAATCACCTGCTATCCCTACAATGCTATTTCTGATGTAGGGGATAAATTTTACTGTAATTTTAACAACTTGACAATTCAGTTTAGTGATAGACACGTGTGAAACTGAGACTGCGATACAGACCCAATGTGGCAAAAATTGGAACTTGAACTCTCTTTTCAATGCTCTTTTTAGTCATTTGATTTTCCAGCAGTTAGAACAGAATAGAGCTGGAAGGGACCTTGGAGGTCTTCTAGTCCAACCCCCTGTTCTGGCAGGAGTCCCTATACCATTTCAGACAAGTGGCTGTCCAGTCTCTTCTTAAAAACTTGAAGCGCCCACGATTTCTGAGGGCAAGCTTTCCACTGGTTAATTGTCCTCACTGTTAAGTTTCTCCTCAATTCCAGGTTGCTTCTCTCTTTGATCACTTTCCAACCATTATTTCTTGTCCTGGTCTCAGGTGCATTGGAGAATAAATTGACCCCTCCTCTTCTTTGTGGCATCCCCTCCTATATTGTAATACTGCTATCATGTCACCCCTAATTCTTCTTTTCTCTAGACTAGCCAAACCCAAATCCTGCAGCCATTCTTCCTATGTTTTAGTCTCCAGTTTCAGTTTCAGTTTCACTTTATTTGTATGCCGCCCTTTTCCTTGGGGGGACTCAGGGCGGCTCACAGTTCAAAAGGGGGGGGGAAGGACAAACAATTTACAACATAAAAGCACTACATCATTTAAGAACTCAACAGTCATACAATCCGAGTAGGGGTTAGAGTCTTTAACCCCAGGCCAGCCGGGATAGCCAGATTTTAAGTGCGGCGCGGAAGATCTGGAGGGTGGTGAGGGTCCGGATCTCCACGGGGAGTTCGTTCCAGAGGGTCGGAGCAGCCACAGAGAAGGCTCTCCTCCAGGCCTTTGATCATCTTAGTTGCTCTTCTCTGAACTTTTTCCAAAGTCTCAACTTCTTTTTTATCATGCGGTGACCAAAATTGGCTGCAGTATTCCAGGTGTGGTCTTACTAGAGCTTTATACTCGCTATGTTACTCAAATAATAGTTTTTCCTATACCAAGGGACTCGGATTTTTGGAACAGTTAAGTAATGTCAATATAGCTGGGCTCTGTTTTAAAGGAGAAAAAATAGAGCGTAATCTGTAGGAAAAGACTACTTATTGCAAGTCATACTGGGTGCTGATGCTATATCCCCATTTGTTCTTAAATGTACCCTACATGGCTAGAATAGAAATGAGAAAAAAAAGATTGCATTTCACTTAGATTTCAGAGCTTATGGAATGTGCCGACAAGAGTGCCAGACAGCATATGTACGAATGGAGCATCAAAATCAGACACAAAGAAATCCATTTGGAAGGGAGTATGGAAAATGTCTTTCCTGATTCTATTGTCTAGAATATTTTGATTTAATCAGCCACGTACCAATGGTTTCAAGATTAAATAGAATCGTTCTGGATATCCGGTTCTGTCTGTGTTCAGTTAAAGAGCAGTAGCCTGGTGGAAAATGTGAACGATCTAGGATTATGAAGTGGGGATTATTTTGTTTTTAAATTGTAAATCAAATAGTGCACAGGGCGCAGCAGAGAGTGAGATGTTGGCACAAGCTTTAGGCAGTTAGAATAGGACAGTGTTTCTTAAATTTGGCAACTTTAAGATGTGTAGACTTCAACTCCCAGAATGCCGCAGCCAGCACGTTGGTAAGTTTGGGAAAAACTGTGATGAGGGGAAAAGTGCTCAAAAAGGAAACAAAGGTTGAACAGGACAAAAATAGCCCTCTTCAACTCAATTTTACTTTTCTATTTTAGGATTTTTTATATATATTTGAGAAACCTAACTGCTCAGAAGCAACCCTGAAGAAAATCAGATGTAGTTTTCTGTACACCCCAAGGGATGTTGAAAATAATAATAATAATTCATTATTGTCAATGCACAACATATGTACAATGAGATTGGTTGAGGTTCCTCAATGCAACCCACCCCAACAAAATACAACTCACAGTGAAGAGTGTGTGGGTGTGTAGGTATAAGTGTATATGTATGTGTATATGTATGTGTGTGTGTACACATGTACAGTATATGTGTGTATGTATGTATGTATGTATGTATGTGTCTGTGTGTGTCTCTGTGTGTGTATATATACAACTCACAGTGAAGAGTGTGTGTGTGTGTGTGTAGGTGCAGGTGTATATGTAGGTGTAGGTGCATATGTATGTGTATATCTATGTGTGTGTGTATGTGTATGTGTGTGTGTATATATAAGTGAGGATACTTTCTACTGTGGACCGGTAAAAGGAGGTCATCCATTGTTGTTCCACCCTGTTTTTACACAAGATCCTAAGAAAACGGAGTCTCTGTTGGATCTTCCTGGCCACCTGGATCCTGTTGCTTTTCTGAGTGATGTCTTCGCTGAGATGGACTCCCAGGAATTTAAAGGAAGAGACTCCCTCTACACATCCCCCCTCAATCTAAAGTGGGGCAGGTTCCTCTGTCTTCCTCCAGAAGTCCAACACCATCTCCTTGGTCTTGCTGATGTTCAGGTGCAGGTTGTTTTTTAAGCACCATGTGGATAGTTTTGAACCTCCCCCATGTATGCTGTTTCATCTCTACCTGTAATAAGACCCAGTACAGTGGTGTCATCTGCAAACTTAATAATCACAGTGGATGGGTCAGATGATACACAATCATGCATGTACAATGTATACAGGTAGGGACTGAGCACACAGCCTTTTGGGGAGCCAGTGCTAAGCTGCAGGGAGGTGGATAGGACAGATCCAACCCTCAGTGTTTGTGGCCGATCTCTCAAAAAGGGAAAAACACTTTCCCTTACCATAAAACAATGAACATATTCTCCCATTTATTATTAAATACAATTACAAAAAAACTCCCATCTGGTTGCAAATTGAGAGTACTGAAATCTGAACCCCTATAGTTTCTCAATCTAAATGCAATTAAAAATTGAAATAATGATACAGCGCTTTAAAATTACCCCCGGACTTTACATTATTGCCTACATTGATCCTCTGATTATCCTGGTTGAGCTTACATTCCAGAGCTTGCTCTACTGCTAGACTTAGTAAGACATACAACGTGGACAACAAATGGAGAGAAGGTGGAAGAATGAGCAGCATGACCTGATTCATATGTCCCAAGAAAAGTAAAACAACATCATCAACAAGGAAGTCTTTTCAGAAAACACTTTTGGGACAACCATGACCTGGACGATTGAAAATTTCCATAGAGATTGACCAGATTCATACATCACTCATGATCTACTGAAGACATCACAATTGGCTGGAATTATAGGTAGCCTTTGATTTATGATGACAAGCGAAATCAGAATTTCCAATGTTAAACAAGACGGTTGAATCATATCTGATTTTACAAGCTTTTTTGCCATAGTTGTTAAGCAAATCACTGCAGTTAACCGAATTCAGCTTCTCTCATTGACTTTGCTTGTTGAAATCTGGCTGGGAAGGTTATAAATGGTGATCACATGACCCCAGGATACTACAAACATTGTAAGTGCTGGTTGCCAAGCATCCAAACTTATTGATAGCTTAGTGTGCCCATCAATACCCAGTCAATAATGATTTGTTCAATAAACAAACATTGCTGCTTAGTTCAACTGATGTTCCACATATGTAGGTGATATATAGCATATATTGTGGCCCTAAGATAATCTGATATCTTCCAATGGAATAGAAGTAGCCCATGTTAAAATATGCTTGTTTAGTCAACTTTTGTTTGTGAAACTAGGGGAGGAAGTACCTTCCTGTCTTTCATCTCAGGGCAGCAAAAGGTCTGGGACTTTATTTGGAATTCAAGCACAGAACCTCAGAATGTAGAATATTCCAGAATGGTCAGGGCAAGTACAATCATCTATAGGGCAACTGAAATGCTTATCTTATCTATCTATCTATCTATCTATCTATCTATCTATATCTATATCTATATCTATATCTATATCTATATCTATATCTATATCTATATCTATATCTATATCTATATCTATATCTATATCTATATCTATATCTATATCTATATCTATATCTATATCTATATCTATATCTATATCTATATCTATATCTATATCTATATCATCTATATACCTATCTCTATCTATCTATCTATCTATCTATCTATCTATCTATCTATCTATCTATCTATCTATCTATCATCTATTGCCAAATACGACTCACTTATTACTAAATCTCCAGAACCGTAAAGCCTACAAACTTGAAATTTGGCATATATGTTCCTCTTGGCTTCTAGATGATCGCTAAGAAAGGCTTTTTTCAAATGACTATCAAATCATTAGTATTTCTTATACAGTAATTAGCACGTTCCGATGCTAAGGAGTTCTATTCCCCCACCCACCTGAAAAGAAATCTGTTCCAACTGCCAGTTGCCTCTCATTTCATTAGCTCAGTTGAAACAGGCAGACGTTCCACTCCTTCACTCACAAGCAGTCTGGGGTTGCTTACAGTACTAAATGTCGGTACCTCACCAAAATGTCTACGCCTTCCACCTATGGAACTACTTCTGGACTCAGTGGCGGCAGGAGCAATATTCCCTTATGTGTTTCAGTCACTGACTACCACTGAGCCAACAGATTGAACCCGAATGAACTGGATTTCTCCTGCATTGCCCGATCACATAGTTTTGTCGCGAAGCACGGGTATCCAGCTAGTACTTCATATTACAAAATGGCATGAAAAAGCAGCATTCTTTTTTTTTTATTAAGACCTTCATTCATTTTCAAAGACTATTGGGCAGGTGAATAATTGGCTAATATGGGGAAAATTTCAAGGTGTATTCATTAATCCAGATTGTTCATAATTCCAGCCCTTACCTGAAGGATGCTCATAATTCTACAGAAGATGGAGAAACTATCTGATATACTGGCATCACTTCTGACTTTACTAGAAACAGCTGGCTGATAAAATGAAATAAATAGTTATCTGGTGGGGAAGAGGAAAGGCCATGATATCGTTCTACAATGTGTGTAAAACCTTAATATGGATCTTTCACAAACTCGTTTCAAAGAGCTCAGAGAAAAAAGGGGGGGTTCCAAAGAGGAAGAAGGGGAGAAAAACATTTAGAGGGCACAAATGAAAGAAAACTGAGAGGCATCTAAGAAAATGAATGTACTCACAAAAGGAATATTTTTGTGAGCTGAGCTTTTTAAAAGGGTAAGGACAGGAGATAGAAACAAGGAGCATTTTAAAATGATGAAAAAATGCTCTAACTCAAATATAGCAAGGATGATATCAGGAACACTGCAGCCCAGAATGTTCAAAGGCTTGCAAAAGATGACTAAAATTAAATGAAAAAGAAATATTAGGTTAAGATGCAAGGAGGGCAAAGAAGAAAAAAAAAGACCGTTCCAGTGCTTGGAGGAAATAATAACATATGATTAAGAGAATGTGGAATCACTCAATTAGCATACTACCTAAGACGACTTCCACAAAAACAGAAATCTGTTCTATATACAGTATTACAAAAAGAAAAATAAGAATGTAAGGATAACTTTGAATTCAAGGTTAGGAAAGAAAATGGCTGGAAAATTCCCCAGTTTTTTTTAGAATGAATATGTATCTTTCCAAATGTATGCGTTTGAAAAATCAAGGGGAAGTCATGGATATTGAATATTATACAATATCTTGATTTCAGTAAAACACTTAATATAAGTCACATTTATTTATTTATTCATTCATTTATATTTCTAGAAAGTGACAGCTTTGGGATAGCAGATTGCAAACTGAAAATGAACTAGCTGCATGCTGGAAAATTGCTAAATTGCGGGGGGGGGGGGGGGAGAGCCAATGCTATGTTAGCGACTTCTGTGAAATATTCTGCAATGTCTTCTGTGCCACAATTTAAGAAGGACATAATATTGCATATCAAGTGGAGAATGGCTAGGATGATTTTAAAAAGTCATTCAAGGTTACACTTGTTTATTTTGGAGCAGAGACTATTGAAAAAAGTGTAATAGACGAAGTCAATGTTACTTTTATAAATTAGACTATAACTACTCATAGGAGGCAGGTTTCAAGTAAACACATTAGGAAATCTCCTAAATGGAGAAGTCTCAGGAAGTGGTGGGTTCTCCACTAGTGATTCATAATCAGAGGTTGAACATCCATCTGTGAGAGATGCATTGGGCTGGAGAAATTATCCCAACACCATTTTCACCTCTGCATTTACAGACAAATGTGCATAATATTTTAAAGTTTAGTTCCATATGAAGTGGTTATGGACCTGTGAGATCCCATACCAAATTATCTCTTCCATATTCCTTCAGTTATGACTCAGCCTTGAAAATATGCTTCTATCCTGATCTACATATATACTTCCTACTTAAGCTGTCTCTCACATTGTTCATGCTGAGCAATGACTAAAGTGAGATGAATTTATTAATTTGTAACTACAGATAGCTTCTTCTTTTTCTTGTTCAATAACAGTGCCAAGATATAAACTTAAATAAAATAATAATTCTATGTTCTCTTTCCAAAGCTAGAATGTTTATTGCATGAGTATTGGTTTGTTGCAGAAAATCAGGAGATTCGGACTGCGAGATCAAGAAAAACTTTATTTGGCTAAATAGTTCAGATACAGATAGCAATTTCTAACATCTGAACAGCGTTCTAATCCAAACACACATTCTTATGGTGTGTTCAAAGCATCAAAAACACGGAAATATTAAAGTATTTCAAATGGCTAAGAGAAGTCAGAGAAGCATTCAGGAAACACTAGTTTCATTCTGCCTTTTGTGGCTAAGCTCTATGTCTGATTCGCAAGCGAGACCTCCAACTGACTTGGCCTACTTTCAACAGGTGTCACAGTTTGACATTTGAAACTTCCTGTGTTCAAACTTCCTGTTTTTCTTCAAGACTAGAAAATGTATAACGAGCTAGAAGAGATAGATGGGGGCCCCAAGAAATCCTCTAGTCTGACCCAGTTTCATGTTCAATCTTATGTCCAAATCTCGCTTTATGTCCTGCCTTATTACAGTCTACAGTAGATATTGGAACCCCTCTTCTGCTAGCAGAATGATGATGGTAGGGAAGATAGGAAAGAAATGTTTTAACCAATTAATGCTTATTAAGTAAATTGCTGGCAAGGAATAACCATAACAGATGCTAGAGGCATGCTGTTGTTTTTAAGGAATTTGTACTGTTTAAAGGCTGCTGCAGTCTGGAAATAAACATATGTCATGAAGACATAAGACTTCGGTGCTGTCTCCTCACAAGCTCACAAATCGTATGAAAGACACCTACAAAATTTCTATAGTAAATGCTCAGTGAGAAGTGGAAAGCTAAGGCAATGTGACTTAAATGAAATACAAAGTGATAAACATTTTCGTAAAAAGTATAGCCATATTTAGTGAATAATGATATTAATAACATTGGCGCCTCTGCTGTGAAACGATTTGTGCACCCCTATTCCCATTCATCAAAACAATTGCAATTGTATTAATACAGAGTTTTCTCTGGAGAAGCTCAGTAATATTAATTCTGTCAGATAGATTAAAATTCTAATGCTAATAAGAAAGATTGGGAAAAAGCTATCTTCTCCAGTGTGATAACTGTGCAGATGTTACCAAGTGTATACTTTCCAGTATTCCAGGCAACAAGTTCAAACCTTCTGGATCTTGCTGGATTAAGAGGACTGGTCTTACGTTGTCAAAGCCTTAAACTTTGACCAATTCTAGAAAGAAACACAGAATTATAAAATCTACCACTTCATTGGTGCAATAATTTGCATTATACTGTAGCTTCTCTGTATAAAACACAGGATGGCTTTGCTTCAGAGCAGTATTATGTGGCTGAGCTTGATTAACTATGACAATGGAGCTCAAAGAATTTAGAAAGAAATCAGTGCAGTCATTCCTCCAAAGATCTCACATACCCTGTTTCCCTGAAAATAAGACCTCCTTGGATAATAAGCCCGATTGGGCTTTTGAGCACATGAGCTAAAATAAGTCCTCCCCCCCCCAAAAAATAAGTCCTCTCCTAAAATATTTAAACACATGCGCAGCTGGTCCCTGCCATTTTCTTGGGACAAAGGGGAACATGCCCCATGAGCCCCACATGCACCTGCAATCCACACAGAACAGCCTCACGGAGGCCACTACCGCAAGCCCTAGCTACCAATCCCCTTCTCTTAGTGGTGGCTGCAAAAAGAGCAGCAGGCCCAATGACTTTAGGGCTGGCAAGAGTGCGCCAGAAACAGATACAGAACCTCTGGCCCTCTCTGGATCAGCTGATTCACAGGCCACGAGTCGAGATTAAGGGGCCTTCTGCACCACAAAAATAATAAGACCTCCCTGAAAATAAGGCCAAGCGCTTATTTTTTTTTGGGGGGGGGGGTTGTCAAAAGAAAATAAGATGCTGTCTTATTTTCAGGAAAACACTATATATACCCTCGCCATCTTGCCCTCACTACAGCCCTTAAAAGAAATTTGATCTCAGAGCTTGTGACTGGCAAAAGGTTATTTGGTGGCTGTGTAGGTAAGTGAAGATTTGTGACTGGATCTCATCAACCTTCATTAAAACTCAGAAGACTTGATTAAAAAAAGAACAATGGGCAAGAGTCTAGCTCCATCTGTACTGGAACATTGCGTCATTGACTAGATCAAAATTTTGATCTAGTTTTGTTTGAAGTGTTTACTTTTTTAAAATTTAAATTAATAATGTTTCCCTTTCCAGTTCCTACATTTCTGACACAAGACGACACAAGATGATATCAGAAATTGCTAATTTTTTAAGACATTATAGAGTACGGCCAAAGAAAAGAGTAGTTATATTGATAGGTGATGGGACCCTCTCAATCAATCCAACCCTGACCTTAGATCTCACCTGCCTTGGTTTAAATTTGGTTATGCAGCAATTTCTATTGCCACTATCCACCTTTTTTGGAGGAAGGAAATTCCTCTCTTTGGCTTCTAATCCTTAATACTTGACTTCTGAGAGAGGTGGGCTTCTCACAGCCTGACATGCCAAAATACTCTCTGTGTGTGCGTGCGCACTTGTGTGTGTGTGTGTGTGTGTGTGTGTGTGTGTGTGTGAGAGAGAGAGAGAGAGAGAGAGAATGATGATGGTGATGATTTGCCAATATAGTGAAGTGATGATCATAATGGAAAACAAAAACTAGCATTATTACTACTACTAGCCTTAGTAGTTTCAAAATGTTGACCAGACAATAGTTTTCCATGCAATTTCAGTGGAATTTATTTCTATTCAGATTTCTATAATTACGATTGTAAACCTACCGGCAATCCTGTAGCATCTTTCCTAACATGTTTTATTAAAAGGCATAAGCTTTTATGAATTTGGGAAAAGTTATGCCTTTTAATAAAGTGCATTATTCAGGAAAGATGCTACCAGAGTCCTGATTTTTTGCTACTGTTGACTAACAGTTCTCCTCCTGTACTGATTACAACTCTAATATCCTAATTACTCCATAAACACATTGCATATCCCAGTCACTAGCTTCATCACCTTCTTATCTCCAAGAAGCCAACAACACTTTAAACAGCATGAAGCAGAAGGCAGACACCACTGAAAGAATTTGTTGTCTAAGGAGATTTTCAGTCATCCAGGTCATGGTTGTCCCAAAAGTGCTTTTTCAAAAGACAACTGGACTTTCTTTGTTTCAGGAACTGAAGACGTTTCTTGGGTGAGAAGTGAAACGTCTTCAAGCAAAACAAAGAAAGTTCAGCTGCCTTTTGAAAAAGCTCCTGAAAGAGTTGTTTTCTACCTACAAACATGCAGCCAACCCCCCCCCCCCCTTTTTTTAAAAAAAATATTGGGACTGTAACGTGGATATTTAGCTTTCTCCAATTCCATATAGGTGATCTCTGAAATTTAACAAAACCTGGATGGCCTTGATTTAGCTTGAAAATACTAAATATAGAAAGAGCTGGTAGTACTTGGATGGGAGACTATTAAAAAAAATCCCAAGGCTGTATGCTAGGCTGGGAACTTGAAAACAATCCAGAAAAATACATTAGGAAAACTCTTCTTACTTTTACAATTTGCATGAATACATTCCTGCAATCATTAGGAATCTTGCTTGAGAAAGGAGGATTTTCTCTTCCTATTTTTCTGTACTTTAAACAGACTCTGAAATGCTTGATGGTAAAGCATTTAGTAGATCATCTTTCAGCAACAGTTTCCTCCAAGGAAAAGGGGTGTTGACTCCTTTATCTCCCCTGGCTCAGCTGCTATCATATCAGAATGTTGTGCTTTAAGTTAGAGCTACATGTTGACTTCAACAGAGAGTACATGATCCCACCCTTCCCAGCTGCCTTTCAATAGCATTGACAAAGTCGCTTAGAAATGAGATGGGTAGCATATAAATTTAATAAGTAAATAAATAAATAGCAAAACACACCTGCTGCATACACATTGTAAACCGCATCACACTGCTTGTCTAAATGCAAAATTTCTCCTAATAGAGGTGAAAGAGGAAGTGGGTATAATCATCTTTTAAGAATAAGAGAAGGTCTCATAACCCAGATCACCCTAGAACTGAAACTATGTCAGTAGGCTATGACATAATTTACTTTAACCACAGCTTGTTGAAGAAGCCATAGTGGCTTTCTTTATATATAATACCAAACTATTAATTATAGAGTACAATTTACAAGGGGATAGCCTTATGGGCTGGTTAGGTTAAGGTCAAACAAGCCAATTTATGGATTTAGCATAATTAGAAAATCAGTTTCTCAGAGGCGGGTTGCTCCCAGTTCAGCCCGGATTGGGTGAACTGGTAGTAACGGTGGTGAGAGGCTCTGCTCACTCACCTCGACGCTTCTGCCCATGCGCAGAAGCATCACGTGTGCGAGCGCGCCCGAACTGGTAGTAAAAATATTGGAAACCCATCACTGCAGTTTCTGCTCATTTTGATGGGAAGTAGCAATTTAGGATTTAAATCAGAAATGGACATTTCCAATTTTTCATGGCTGTTTAACTGAAGTCCTAAGGATTGTTCATCAGATCTTTGAACAAAAGTAGTTTCATTTAATTCAATTCTTCTAGTAAAGGGATGTCAAACTGGCAGCCCATGAGCCACATGTGTCACACACAGCTACGCCCACCCCAGCTCTGCGAAGGGTAAAACATTGCAAAACATCATGTGACTGCAACGGGATGTGGCGAATTTGACACCTATGTTCTAGTAGATATTTGAATATTTAATATAGGAAAAAGCAACTTTCCTGTAAATCGTAATATGTATGATTGGGCTGGAAGAGCCATTATGCTGTAACAATGAAGACATCAGGCTAAGAGACCATGAGTTCCACTTCCACCTTAAGGCATAAAGTTAGCTGGGTGATGTGGGCCACTCTTTCTCTTTCAACCTTGGGAAGAAGATAATGGCAAACCACTTTTGAAGAAACTTTGCCAAGAAAACTGCAGAGACTAATCCAGGCAGGCATCCGGAGATAACAATGACTGAAAAAGGAGGTCTTGGGGATACCTTAAGGGGGAAAAAAGTACTCTTTTGATATACTTACAGGCTCTGCCCTCATGGAATGTATAGCGAACAATTCACAAAATAACATTCTGGTTAGCCTTGCTTCAAATTCACTTCATGGAGAGGATTTTGTTTTGTTTATTACATTAAGGACATTCCAGTTCACTGACCCACTAAAGACTTTAAAAATTATAGTAATATCAAGGCAGAGAAACCCTGTAAATACAAGCTAAGAATAGCTCAGTAGAAAGATGGATGACATATTTCCATTACCGAAAAGGAAAATGGATAAGGGAAAAAATAGATACAGAGGTTTTGAAAGAAAATTTTGTGCAAGAGAGATATTCTTTATGTTTTTACCAGAATCATAGCTGATAACAAGAGAATATATCTTCTCATAACTTTAGTAGCAAGACAGTTTACTGAGTTTAAGTAAACTGAGTTAAAAGGCTTTTTTTTTCAATTTACCGCTTGACAGGATTATTCTTCAAGAGTGTCCATATTACAGAGTACTCTTTTCTTTGAATATAATCAGTTTATAAAACAAGATCCTTCGGGTTTTTTAACTGATAATGAAGAATCGATAAAGAAATAAGGATGAAGAAACTTCCAGCAACAATGGATACTAAATAAATGCTTGATTGGTTGGTTGATCGGTTTGATTATGTGCCATTATGTTGGTCTTGACTCTGAGCTCTAAGATAAGCAAAATTCATTTGTATACATTGAATTATATACATTTGTGCATAATTAAATATATTAGTTAGGTTAATTAAGCAAATAATTCAACACTAATTTTTAACAAAGCAAAATAAAAAAGCACCAAGATGCAATTCTTAAATATATTTAGTGGAGTCAAAAGTTGTCCTTACAAAACAAATAAGTCATTAATCACGACTAATAAACCAAAGTGGCTGTGTTCACAGAATATATTAAGATCAACCAAGCTATAGCTTAATATGTTGACTTCATTTATACACCATGCTAAGGTAAGTCATTCATTTGATTTAGATTATATTGGTATATAAGCAAATGGCTTATGATTTAGTGTATTCTATAAAAGTTATTTCAATTGTAACTTTTGCTTCATTGATTGAGTTCACACGCAACACTAACCATTATATTACAGGTAGTCTTCAACTTACAACAGTTCATTTTTTTAGTGATCGTTCAAAGTTACAACGGCACTGAAAAATGTGACCTATGACAATTTTTCAGTTACCATCTTTCCTGCATCTTCATGATCATGTGATCAAAATTCAGATTCAGTAACTAGTTCATATTTATGACCATCGCTGTGTCCCAGGCTCATGAGATCCCCTTTTATGTCCTTTTGACAAGTAAACTTAGTGGGGAAGCCACCTGTAGTCACCATGGGTCACCATTGGGCAATGATATTAATTGGATGGATGGATGGATGGACGGACGGACGGACAGACAGATAGAATGAATCAAGATTTGTTCAATAAACTCCAGGGGCTGGGTTAATATAATATATACTGTTATTCATGATATGAGAACTGGTTTACACATTGTCATGAGCCACCATTTGTTAAACATAAATTGTTTTTAATATAGTTATCTAGTATCACACATTATGCTAAGCCATTGTTTGCAAACCATTCTGCCTCCACTTTCACAACACTAGGGCTGCCTTATCTGGACTGCACAAATTCAGGCAACTACTAGATGGCAGCAGAGAGGTCAAAATATCTATATTTGCCTCCATCTAGTGGTCATCTCAGGTTTTGCAGGCCAGTTGTGGAAGCCCTATACAACCCACATAAGCCAAAACTAAGTGAACCATATTCATGTATTGCTTGGCACAACATATAAACCAGCTAGTGACTGAAAGATATAAGTGGGATGTTTCCAATAACTTTTTAATTTTCAAGAAAAAATATAGCATAAAAAGAGTTGATTTTAGATTAATATATCCAAAAGCTCCATGTTTCCAACCAGGGGTATCTTGTAGAGGTGTAAAAAAAATGGCAGAATGTGTAAGCTTGACTATATGATTGAACTCCTGCCCCTTTTTAATGTGCAACACACCTCACACAGGTATTAAAAAGGGAGAATTATGTGCCTTATTGATTTCTGTGATCTTCCCAACAGATGCCCTTTTGCCCAGCTCAAAAGATGATGCAATGATTCATATATGAGAGCAGAAATGAATGTTACAAGATTCAAAGTAGCACTTATATCCATGCACCCAAGATCTTCCATGTTTGATAATAGAAGAGGGCATCTGCTTAGCTAACCCCGTGATAAATATCCACTTTCCACTGCATGGTACAAAGCTTGTGGTTCAGAAAAACATATTGTGTTAGTTTGGTGAGTACTTAGATGGAAAACTACACAAGAGAAGCCTTGAATTCTACTTAATCAATATATTTAAATAATATTTGGATCATCTTTCCATACTGCATATGTGCAAGGGTTGCACATATAGGTCTAATTTTTGAAACATAGCACAGCAAATTCCTGTGTTATACAGGATAAATCTCACCAGCTTCTCAACTAGGCAGCTCTGTGCTATTAGCAATTCAGTATGGAAATTAGCTGTTATAATCTTTATCCTGACTGTGGAAACCTAGACTGATTCTAAATATTTAAGATGTTTACTTACTGTGTTACATAAACTATATCATAGAGGTTTACAAATTGTTAAGCAGTGATAAACAACACTTAATAAGGATGAAATCTGTCTGCTCACAAAATGGGAAAAAGGGGTAGAATAGTCACCCTGATTTTAACAATCAGCTGGAATAGAGTGCACTGTTTGTGCTTCCTTGTAGACAGTCAACAGGGGAGATGGCTGTATACGCATTTCCTTAGAACTGAGTTACATTATGTAACAGTAGAACTGCAAAGAAAAAAAATTGCAGTGGCTAGGGAAAAAAATTGGAAATACAATACAATGGGATATATGCCATCTTTTTCCAAGAGTGCCAGACAAAGGAACACTGGATTTGGTCAACAAGCCAGACTAAAAAGTAGTTGGCAAGTTGGGGGGCTCAGGATTTTGCCAATTCAACCACTGTGGTTAGTTTGTAGTCCAATGTATTATGTGAATTCAGGCAGTTGGAATAACTGAGTGCACGGTGTTCTTTTCATCATGCTTTATTACACATGCATATATATGGTTTGCATCACTGCAATTTGTTGAAGAAGCTATAGTTCAAAACAGCCCCATTTCCTATGCAACGAGGTGCTGTTAAAAGCACAAGATTGGATGTGCCTTTTCTTGACCAAATCATTCTCCTTCCTACAAAGGATGTTTGGTCCTGGGAAACACCAAGGCAGGCATTGGAGGAGACTACAGAAGAGGGGCAAAATGGCAGGAGATTGCTTTGGTCTGGCAGTGTGTCTATCATGCTCACCAGAGGTGGTATTCAGCAGGTTCTGACCAGTTCTGGAGAACTGGTAGTGAAAATTTTGAGTAGTTCGGAGAATTGGTAAATGCCACCTCTGACTGGCCCCACCCCATCTATTCTTTGCTTCCCAAATTCCAGCTGATTGGGAGGAAATGGGGATTTTGCAGTAATCTTCCCCTGCCTTGCCCACCAAGCCATACCCACAATAAAAAAAATGAATCCCACCACTGATGTTCACCTATCATTATCTAATGCAAAATTATGATTTTATGCAATTCACTAAACCCAATAACTAAATTAACTATACAGGCTGTGTCAACAGAGTACACTTCATTTTTATTTGCCAACATTAGTCCCATTAGACTACTGTACTACCAAGACTGGGCTAGCACATTATAAGCATATTGTGTTTAAATTATGTACTAGATTAAAATGTGACTTGGTGTATGTGGTACCAAGGCAGGCAAAATGGGGTTAGTTTGTCATTTAACATGTATGAATCCAAGCAATCTGGTTAATGAGATGAACCATGATTCTGATTTTGTGTGTTGCTTGTGTATAGCTGAAGAGTTAATATACGGTATTCCACAAGAGATAAGGAGGAGTAAATTCAATTCCAGTATATAAACATGCATCACTCATTATATATAATTTATAATGTTATTCAGATACTTAGTATTTTAAAAATCCCATTTATCTTCTTTTTCTTTTACTCCTGTGGGAAGTATACCCCAAAAGGACAGTGCCAGAAATCTCACAGCACCAGAAACCTCAGAAAACAGCCTTCTCCCTTTAAGAAAACCCCAGGCAAAAGCATCAGCTGAAAGGAAACTTAAGTAGAACCATTAAGATAAGAATTTTCTTCCAACACTCCCATCCTCATGAAAATACTGAATCCCAGCAGCTTTTCTGAATTCAGACCAGTTTATTGCCTTGGTTCCTTAGAATTAGTTTTAAAACAGCATTATCTACTAATTTATGTATTTATTTTCTGAAATAAGGCTCTTATTTAGTTCTCTGTGAAGAATAGTTCTCTTTGAAGCATATCCTAGAGTAACTGCTTACCCCAAATATTTAGAAAAAGTTAACAAAATTTCAGCCAAGTTCTACAGCTCTTTCTTAATGTTATTTTGATGTGCAACATTTGATTATTAAAGGGTTGCAGCCCTTTCTTCTCACAATGCACTGAAACAGGAGAAGGAGTTTGTCTTGCTATCTCAGCTCCTTACAATAGTTTGCTTCATGTAATAGACATAATGAGGTCAATTTTTTAAAAAAAGTAAATGCCTTTGAACAACAGGCTTAAGTGTTTTATTTTGTGTGTGTTTGTGTGTATGTGCTGTGTGTGTGCGTGTGACTTAATATGTTCTGAGAATCCGTATCTTACTTATTTTATTATCTAATGTGTTTGGTGGACCCAAAAATAAGTAATTAAATTATGTATGCTGTATTGTACAAATCCAGCACTATTTGTTAAAGAGATCATTCAATCACCATTTACTTCCTGTGTTATGAATATTAAATTGCCTTTAAAGATACAAAGTTTATCAAGCCATTTATCTTCATCTCTTTCCTACTTAGCTCTTCTGGCAGTCTTATAATCACCATTGTTAAAAGTTGTGAACTTTTTCTGGTAGAGAAAATACCTTGACATACAAACTTTATTCAAATACTGCATAAAACCATGCCTTAATTATTGATTAAACCACAATTAGCTGGATTTGTGCCATATGCCAAACCTAGAATCAGGGCTAACGAACCAAGCACATCACAAAATGGCTTCCTATGGTACATGATCTTGGTGACATTTATCTAAATGTAGCAGCTCTTCATTTCAGGATGATTTTTGTCCCCTGCAAATATGCTCAGGATTATTTCCTCTGTTTGATAATTTTGACTCACACATCAGATCTTTGGAGTTCAAGATGGAAAAGAAGTTAAACCTGGTGAGAATAAAAGGTTCTTTAAAATAAAATAACTATTTTGCTTATTTCTTAAGGGTTTGATTTAAGGAAAGGTGCTTTCTTAATTTGCATACTTTAAGACTTTCAGCTGAAAAATGATAGTTTCTACATAACCCTATTATGGATCTGTGTTTCCTAGTCTGGCAATTTCTGACATGTTGGAAGACAGCTGAAGCACTCAAAACCTCATTTCTGTTTTTCTCTCCCATCTGTTTTCACTCTCACTTAAGTATGAACAAGGCTTAACATCACTGAAAGAAAGTATCCTTTTCAGCCAAATTTCAACAAATATCTTCAGCCTCTCCATGGACATTTTTTTGTTAATATTAGGGGGTGGGAAGGCAAAGGTTATCTCTGTTGAGGGAAAGCTATGCATTACTAAGAAAAATCATACCTTTTTTTTGCATTCAGCATCCTATCTGGGCTTGCAGAGGAGAAAGAAAAGGCAAAAAAAAAAAAAACAACCCCACCCCACAACCCTGTCTTTTTCAATATGTACAAATTATGGTAATACGCCAGAAAAATATTAAACATCTTCTTATGCCTCTTGATTCGTTTGAGCATTCATCATCTCTAAAACATTTGTCTAGATTATCTGGGTGGATATCTTCTGCATTTTAGCTTTCGAAAGATAGACCTATGAAAGAAATAGATACAAAAGGAAGGTAGGTGATCCATTTTTCTTTTTTAAAAAAGTTGGGCAAGCAGCATATGAACATATATTCAATAAGGAGTCTAAAAATTCCTGGATAAGTTATTTCTCAGCAAGAGATCCAATTTAGTTGTCAGAGAGTAATGGAACTGGATCATAGGTGATACCCATAGGCACCAGATAACCATATTAAGGTTCCCTTGAGTTGATTCCTGGTGATTTCACCAGTGCATACCTGTAGCTTTTGGGGGGGGGCAGCAGTATACAAGTGATTTGCCACTGCTTTTTCTTCTGGAAATATTTTCCCCCGATATCCTTATCTAGCTTAGAGTCCTGGGCTCTCCTAATGGTTTTCCACACTACTACTAACCAGGAAAGATTAGTCATGATTAGCTTTTGGAGGATCAGTCAAAGTTACCATACCATACCTGATTTCCAAAAGTATGGAGAATTAGTAGATGGCACCAAGAGTTGGTATTTCTATATCTAGATATGTCGTATTTTTCAGAGTATAAGACGCACCTTTTTCAAAAAAGAGGCTGAAAATCTAGGTGCGGTTTATACACTGAATACAGCATTTTTTGCCTCCTGAAACCCTGCCCCCATCACCAAAAGTTGCCACACATAGCCTTTAGAAGGCTTTCAGAGTGCTCCTGGCAGCTGGTGAGGGCAGAAATGAGCAAAAAACAGGCCATTTTTGCTCAATTTTGCCATCCTCCCAGGAGCACTCTATAAGCCTCCAAAAGGCTATGCATGCCTTTTGAGAAAAATAGGCCTGTTTTTGTGAAAAATGGGCCATTTTTTTCCTCATTTTTGCCCCCCAAGGAGCACTCTACAAGCTCCTAAAGGCTATGCATGCTATTTTTAAAAAAAATGGGCCAATTTTTGAGAAAAACCGGCCATTTTGTGGAGGTCTGCAGAGTGCAAAAACTTTTTTTTAAATTTGTCTCTTCAAAATCTTGGTGAGTCTTATACTCCGGTGCGTCTTATACTCTGAAAAATATGGTATCATCTATATATATTCTATATTATGTAAGTAAAGGTAGCAATAGCAATAGCATTTAGACTTATATACTGCTTCAAAGTGCTTTACAACAATATTTAAGTGGTTTACAGAGTCACCATATTGCCCCCAACAATATGGGTCTTCATTTTACCAGCTTCTGAAGAATGCACCACCATGGCTCCCATTTTTCAAACCCTGGCCCGGAGTTTGCAATACTTGGGGAGGAGGGACCCCAGCACAGGAGGTTGGTGGTGGGAAGACCATCTGTCAAAACCTGAAGCTGCAAGCGGCATCCCAAACCTGAAGCTGCAAGATTAAAGTGGCAACCAATGAAGAATAGCTGATCTAGGCTGAAGGCAAGACAGCTAAGGATCAGCTGATCGTGGTTGCTTGCAAGCTGGCCAAGTGCCAATTGATCAACTCTGCCGGCAGCCTGATGATTGGGTCTGCTGGGTGGTCAGCTGCTCCGGAGGTGGAAGGGCACGCACGGCTCCAGCCTTCAAAAGGTGCTGGGAGGCAAAGGCACCCAGCACAAACTTTAGTCCTTATTTTTAGTCCTTATTTTTTTCAGAACTCACCGTGTGCCTAGAATACGGCTTAATAAACCACTTAGAATTCGAAGCAAGTGATGTCCTAATTGTGGGTTCGGTCCGGAGCTTGGACCTTTGAGACCCATAAGGTAAATGTAAAGAATTTTCTGTCCAGGCCGTGTCCAATTCTAGGGGGCAGTGATCGTCTCCATTTCTTGGTCTTCAGCATTGTCTGAAGACATTTTCTGTGGCCAGCATTGCGATAGGCCAAACATGCACAGAACACTGTTACCGTTCCACCAAAGTGGTACCTATTAATCTACACACATTTGCATGCTTTCAAACTGTTAAGTGAGCAGGAGCTGGAGCAGATTATCCAGGTAGAGTAGGAGTTGCCATCAGCTATAAAATATAGAGTTATCCAATTATCACTGTGATGATCTACTAATGAAGACCAGCTTCATATTGCCATAGCAATGGTTAAATGATAATTTAAAATACTATTACCATTTTCAGCCTTGAAAATGGTAATTTGTAAGCGAATAAGAAACAACATCTTGATCAGGCCTATTGTGCTCTCAAAATTAAAAACCAGCTGTCCGAGAAAAGATCAAGCAGAAATTGCAAATACAAGGGTTTCCAAATTTGGGGTTCTTAGCAACTTCTTCCCATGGTTGCTGACATCAACATGGCTTGTTGCCATTGTAACATTCTAATATTGACAATTATTTTGTCTTCTCTTCCTAATGAGTCTCAATATTGCCTCCTTTTTTTTACAGCTACCCATTGGATCGATTCATTTATCATATCATCTACCATGAACCCAGAACTATTCAGGTTTGATAAATTTAAGATTTCCTGATATTGAGGTTGTCCTTTAGATATCACTCTGAGGACTCTCAGTCATGATCAGTATAACAAATGAACTTCTTATCTATTCTTTTTATTTTTATATTATATAGTATACAATACACAATCTAATTATGAATCTAAATCTGACCTGTGGTGACGCAGTAGTTAGAGTGTAGTACTGCAGGCTTCTTCTGCTGACTGCCAGCTGACTGCAATTTGGCAGATCAAATCTCACCAGGCTCAAGGTTGACTCAGTGCTCCATCCTTCCAAGGCCGGTAAAATGAGGGCCCAGATTGTTGGGGGCAATATGCTGACTCTATAAACCACTTAGAGAGGGCTGTTAAGCATTCTGAAGCGTATATAAGTCTAAGAGCTATTGCTACTGCTAATTATAATACTTAAATATATAATTATAAAATAATATATTATAATTCCAATGTAAGTATTGTAATTATATATTATTAGTACTATTCCCTGAAGAGCCGAGGTGGCGCAGTGGTTAAATGCAGCACTGCAGGCTACTTCAGCTGACTGCAGTTCTGCAGTTCGGCTGTTCAAATCTCACCGGTTCAGGGTTGACTCAGCCTTCCATCCTTCTGAGGTGGGTAAAATGAGGACCCAGATTGTTGTTGGGGGCAATATGCTGACTCTGTAAACCACTTAGAGAGGACTGAAAGCCCTATGAAGTGGTATATAAGTCTAACTGCTATTGCTATTCTCTTTTCCTGAATTCCCTTTTAGTATCTTTGTGAGAATTCATTTACAGGACTTTGGTATGGAGACTGATCTTAATATACATTACAACTTTTTTAGAAGATAAAAGATTACATTTGAGGTCAAGGATATGGACTCCTTTGAGGCATTCAAGATATGCTTTAATTTATTTTTAAATATTTACTATTACCATTTTTCCCTAGGAGAGATTAAAAATCAAAACTCCTTAAATTCTAGACAGGAAGTTAGTGAATGTTGGTGTAATGGACTAATTAAAAAATTAAAATAATTTTAAATGTATATTGGTAGTGAAACCACAATATCAGGAGAATAATTTCAAATGATATTTGTATTTTTTGCCTAATTACTAACAAAAACTGCACAAGAGTTGGGACAGTGGGTTAGCTGATAATGTAGCATTTTTGACCTAAGACAGGCCAAATGTCCTCCCTAACTTTGTAGGGAATATTCCATTAAATTCCTTTACCAAAGCCAAATAATATTTTTAACCTATTTTTCATATTGGCTACAGTCTTAAATTACATGAAGTTTGGGTTCTTTTAATAAAAACACTTTTAATAAAGCAAATCACACCCTTCCTAACCAGCGGCTGTCCTCTTCATAAGAAAGACTTATATTGTCTAGAACACTGTTGCAGGCCAATGTGCCAAAACTATACATTAGTTTTGGGCTTTTTCTGTCTTTCCCTTGCTATACTCAAAAACAAATTCCAGAATTTGACTCAGAATGCTTACCAATAATTCCTCTGATCTATATCAGCATACTCTCCACGTGAGGGCTCTGAATCCCTGAATTATTTAGAACAAAGACTGAAAGATAGATGCCAATGGGCATAAGGCCATGTACACTGTATGTGGATTCTCTTTTTCTGACAGTTATGCTGAGTATGCACAAACATTGCAAGGAAACTAATATCACTTAAGTGGAATTGGGTGGAGGTGGGGGAGGCTGTACCAGAACTTTCATTATAACACACCCCAGTTTAGATCATTCCTGAACAGTGATCTAGTCATCTTGTGATCTTCTATTGCGGACTTTCCCAAATAGTCTAAAGTTTTCTGCTACTTTTTATGTTTGATATTTCTGCCAAATTAGATCTCAGCTGCTTGGTAACATAGATTTGTCATTTAGATACTATCCTTTATTGGCTCCTACTACTGGCATCTTATTACTGAAACATCACTAGAATTATCTGTGCATAATATAGCCTAACTCAGTAACAATACAATGTAAACTGTATTTAAACAATTACGCTAAGGGATGTCTCCTTTTAACCACTCAAGTGAATTCTTTGGAATACAGAAAATGAAGGCAACTGGATACAATTGCCAGCTATTACTGAATACCTTGGTTGTAGATTATCATTTTGAGTATTATTTCACATTTAAGAATCAGTCATTTCTGGCAATATTGTGAAATGGAGCTTGCTGGGACTTTAATGTCTGTACAAATCAGTTAAATTTCCTGGTTTGGATTAAGTCTCAGCTGTAATTGAAAATCCACATATGTATTATTGACATTTAAATCAACCACTGGAAATATATAATCCTCCAGATGAAGAACTGTCATTCATGATTTATTTCACCAGTGGCCATGTTCTCTGCATTCTGGATAAATATTTACATGTTGTTGGAATTGTTTTATAGTCCTGTATCCATGCTATTTTCTATATGAAGACTAAACTAGGATAGATAGTATATTCCTAAGAAATGTAAACCAGCTTAGCTGATTTTTTTTAATTAGGACAATGTAGCCCTTCTGTTGGGAAATGTTTTATTTTAATAACATGGAACAATTTATTGGAATAAGTTGCATTATCTCAAGAGCTGATATTATGTATCATTCTTGATCAAATTTCCAAACTGGAACTTTAAAGCATATATTCAGTAAATCTTTTTCCTGTACAGAATGCCTGTTGCTTTCTAACAGCTCCTGGACATTGTGCAGACTTTTCTAATCAGTTCACAATGGCATTTATTAGGCAAGAATAATCTGTATCAGTAGCAAAAAGTCAATGTCAGAATACAGAGCACACTGGAAAGCTCAGGATTATGATTATAACAAACTGAGATAATTCTCAACTCTTTATAAATGCTTCATTTATATTTTCAGAGTAACCCTGCGAAGCCAAATTTCATGAAGCACTAGGGTGGAAGCATTTGAAACCTATTCTTTGTTGTGAATATAAATGGTCATTATCCAGCTGCAGTTAAATTACATTTCTGTATATAAAATTGTGGCTAAAAGAGCCATCTTTGAATCTCCAAACCAATACAATAAATAAAGAATCTCTACTGGTTTCTTACACTACAAATTATGGAGAAAGTCTGCTAAGTAGGTGAACTAATAAATAATATAAAATATCTTAAGATATAAGATTGTTTCATTTAAGCTTGGATTAGTAGCTTCCAGCTTTCTTAAATGAACTTTTTTTCTAGATATTGAAGGTTTTTAATATTGATCATGAAAGTAGTACTTTCCTGGCTCATCCTCCTGTATGTTAAAATCAATGTTTTTTTTAAAAAAATTCCCCCATTAGAATGAATGAATGAAATATATACACACACACACACACACACATATAGGCACAGCTGTAATTCAAATGCTGTTTCAGTGGTGCTTTTCAATGTTGCCTACCAATTTGTCTGTCTTACACAGGAACACTGGAACAGAAGAAAGGTATAAACAACCCAAATTTACCACATTTAGTGTTCAGGTCTTAGTGCATTTTGTTTTGCTGAATCTATAGACTTCAGCAAATCTTTTTAATTTACATTTGTTCCCAGAAAAATCTGCCCTGATATTTCAATTAATTCAGTAAGCATCCAGATTGGCCAAGGCCTTTCCAGAAATTTCCCCAAATGTACTACCTCTTGCAATTAGATGATCAAATCTGGCAGAATAAAGTAGAATAATACTGTAGAAATACACTATGGCAAGAATGTTTATGTGGCAGATGAAATAATATATAAGCCAAAAGTGTATTGATATTCTGACGCTTGCTAGAAACTAGCAACAGTATTTCTTCAGTTCTGAACATGTTATAAAAAAGACTGTAATTTAAAATTAAAAGTAGAGAACTATGTAGAGAGAAAGGGAAAAGGATCCAAATGCTATGCCCTTCTCATAAAATATTGATTTCTCATCCAAATTCTTGTGTGCCTTGCATAATAAACAGCATCACTACATCTACTCTGAAACTTGACAAACATTTGCCTGAAGTGTGTGTGTGGGGGGGGGGGGGGGGTGTATGCCAAGCCTTAAGAGACTATTTTGGGGAAAAAAGCAATTAAAATATCCAAAGCAAATACAAATGGTTGATTTAAAAACACAGTAACTTAGAGTTGATGGAATAGGAAGTCAACTAATAGTTAACACAGAAACATTTTTGTTCTTAACATACTTTCATGTTTATAGCAATTGTTTCTTTATGACAAAACTCTACAGTGCCTTGGCTCCACTCCAGATCACTGTTTCCGTGCAATACCATGATTGAAATCCATCAAGGAGCACCGTCCACATCAACCAGTCTAAGTGCATTGTGCAAATATATCAGCTTTATTTCTCTTTTGTGGAAATAATTACAGGCATTCAGGTAGAAACATATTAAATTAATGCAGTCTAGAGTTTAAATGCAAAAATAAATATGAAGTCCAGCAGCTGATGGCATTCATAAAACTTTATTTCCCCCTTCAACCGTTTAGAAAAAGATGTGCAATTTTCAAAATATTTTCTTCATATTGCAAAGGAAAAAAAAATCTCAAACAGCCAGGCTAGAAACATACAAGCACTTCCCCCACCCCCCAACAAAATATTTCTCTTTCAAGACTGCGCAGATTTGCAGACTGCTCTTCGAATCTACTACATTCATACTGGATCTTATTGTCGATAAAGAAAAAAAATAAGAAAATAAGAAGTGGAGGAGGGGATTCCCATCCTGTCAAGTCTCCTTGCAAGGATTTAGATTTATCATAACAAAATAAATCGGAGCGTCCCAAAGGCTATTTTTGTGCCGGGAGGGAAAGCCGAAACGAAGGTTTATTTCTCATCAAGTCTTTTTCAGAAACCGTCCCTTTCATTTCTCTCCCTCCCGCTTTCGGATGCTCTTCCACAGAGTTCCTCCGCCAACTTCAGTATGAAGCAGAGAGCCGGGCGTGCGGCGGGGCGGGTACACAGTCCAAGGCGGCAGATCCGCTTCTCCCCCGCGGTGGGTGAAGCGCGTCCCGAGCCCAGCCGAGGCGCAGCTCCCGTCTTTCAGAGGGCCGAGTCGGAGTCGGAGGAGTCCAGGCTGTTCCTCAGGCGGCTGCAGCTGCTCAGCTTCTTCTCCTTCTGCAAGCTGAGATTCTGGGTGCTGCGGCGGAGGCACTCGAGCGACTGCAGGAACGACTTTTTGGCTTTCTCCTCCTCCATGGGGGAGACCCCTTCCTCCTCCACCTCTTGGATCTCGTCGAAGGTCACCGGCTGCGTCTTGAAGCGGGACTGGCGGGGTCTGCGCAACTTGCCCTTGGCCAGCTTGGCGGGCCGGATGGGTTGAGGGAATTCCTCGGCGATGCACAAGAAGTGCGGCATCACCGCCTGGTAGCTCGAGCAGATGCCCATTAACTCGGCGGGCTTGGCGGCGGCGGCGGCTGCCATCCTGCTGTTGCTGTTGCCTTCGGTCCCCCCTTCCGCGCAGGGTCGAGGCGCAAAACTCCCGCTCGCGTTTGGCACCGGCCGGTTGTGGTTGCTCCCCCTGGGGGGACTCTGGCTCCGCTCCGTACTGCTTGAAGTTATACTTGCTTGAAGGAGCAGAAATTGCGCGGGAAAGCCGCCCAGGAATCTCTCTCTTCTTTTTTAAAGCCGAGGAACTCCGCCGAAAAAGGAGCCCGGCGCGCGCGAGGATCCTCGAAGCTCCCAGCGACTCGCGTCGGCTCTTTGCTTGAGAGCTCCGCGCTGCGTCCCAGCCTTTTTTATACCCCTGGCCGGCCCACTCAGGAGCATGCTCAGATGACACGCGATTCCATTTAAAGGCGATGAGGCTGCTGTCCTTCCGCCTGAGGTCTTCCCGGCTCTCTCCTCTTTCTCTCTTGAGAAAAAAATAAGCAAAAAAGCAACAATGACAAAGTAACGGGGACAACCCCCGCGCTCACCCACTGCGGAGTCGGAGGAAGAGGGCGCGTTTCTGCCTCGCCTACACACCAGGCCCGCCGAGACGATTGTTAAATGCTGGAACAAGACTAATGTGGGGGCCCCTCACCTACACATGGACCGCGCGTTTTTGTTTTTCCTTGCATTGTGGAGCTCCCGATTTTTGAGATGACATTTCACAACCATTCATAAACTGAAATGAAATATAAAATACATTCCTAAACGAAATGAAACTAAACTTGCAAACTTAAATTAATAAGTAATGAAATTACAATTCAATATATTCCATAAAGAATTGTTCACTGAGTTTCAGATTAATAAAGTTTATGTCAAACAAGGCTACAAGGCGATTTTTCTATACATATGAACTATATAGCCAATGTTTTTTTCCTTTAAAAAATGGTTTTGTAAAAATCTTTTTAAAAATCCCCCTTCATAGCCCCCCTTTGAGCTCCATGGGCCCCCGGCTGCACCTCCCTCTCCTCAGGCCTGCTACACACACAGAGAGAGACGTTTTGCAGTCGGCAGAGAGAGACGGGGAGTGGGGGGGGCAGATGGGGGGATGCTCTCCCCCGCAGCCAGAAAAGCACCTTTAGAGGCGCCCGTGCCGAAATCTAGGCGGGCGCATCACCCCAGAAGCTGCGCGGTGGGATCCCCGACTTCTAACACCGATTTAAGCAACTTCGACGAAGCCCCAGGGCGGCGATTTGCTTTTGCACCTGGTAGCCGCTCTCGACTGGACGGGTCATTTTTAAAACTGGATCGGTGGCGCGGGGACATATATTCCAGACTCCTAATTTCTGATCTATGCCCCGCTCGTCCCCTTCCAGCGACGCAGGTTGTTACACCCTCCTATTGCAATCAAGAACAGATTGATCCGTGTATTTAAGCCTATGGCATTTATGAAAGAGAATTTTTTTAAATCTTTCTCATTGTTGCTTCCCGGGTCGCTGAAAAAGCGAAGCTTTAAGCCTTGTCTAAAGGTAGGAAGGTGGTGTCGGTTTCTTTGGGTTCACTCACTCCCGTGTCACTCCCATCTCTGGTTTTGTTTTGCTGGCATCTACAAGACCGCAAGAGGTGCCATCCAGCCCCGCAGCGAGTCTATGTTGATGGCTACGGTTGCTTCACAATCATTTCTGCAGAAGAATAGCAAGTTTGTGGGAGAAGGGATTCAGGTAATTTGTTACAGTAGTGCAAGAAAAGGAGCATCCATAACCGTACATGTTTTATAGGTGCATCCTAGAAAAGCTAGATAAATTGATTAGTTAAAATCATTTCAAGTGACTAAAAAGTGCCTAAGAAAAAATAAGCGCAATCATATCTTGACTGTAATAAGCTGGTTTCATAAGTGTACATGTTGTGCATGTTGTTTCCTATTGTATTCCACAAATCTCAGGACCAAAGACCATACAAACATATCCTGCTGGCAACATTTTTAGGCCATGTCTCATGATGTTGTTTTCATCTTGTTCTCAGCCCAGGAGTTTTTATTTAAATAAATAATACATGAACCCAGGAGTGAGACAGGTGTAAATTGTCCTTAACTATAACTGTTGTACAAATATTTACCAACTAAGCCCATAGTCATCCAAAGGGACCCTCAAGGGTATACATTCGTAATTAGTGATTTATAACTTTATCCCTTCATATCAGTGAAATAAAGCTTGTTTTCATTACTAATATAGTGACCCATCAATGGCAGAAAGATGATGATGATGATGATGATGATGATGATGATGATGATGATGATGATGATGATGATGATGATAAAATCCCAGGTGAAAAATGGCCTTTGTCATCCATTGACTTGCCAGGAAATCAAATGATCTGCAACAGGTAATTCAGAGAGGATGAGATTTGGCACTGGAGGCAGCAAATTTCACATGCTATAGTGTTCTATATATATCAGTGGTGGGTTCAGCCAGTTTGGCCGAAACAGTAGTAGCGGTGGCGGGAGCCCCAACCCCCGCCCAGATGCTTCTGTGGATGTGTTTGCAGGAGCATGCCCAAACCAGTAGTAAAAATATTTGCAACCCACCACTGATATATACCGTTGCTTGTGGTGGTGCAGTGGTTAGAATGCAGTATTGCAGGCTGGCTCTGCTCACTGCTACGGGTTCGATCCTGACTAGGTCAGACTTCCATCCTTCTGAGGTTGGTAAAATGAGGGCACAGATCGTTGGGGGCAATATGCCGACTGTAAACTGCTTAGAGAAGGCTATAAAGAATTATGAAGCAATATATAAGTCTAAGTGCTATTGCTATTGCTATGATCCACAACACACGTCTTTAGCTGAGGATTTTTATTCTTTAAACTTCTCACAAATCTCCTTTTGAAGAATTTTCTATTCCTTTTGGTCCAATTGGTTCTTTCTTCCTACATTTATTTTGCTATTTACTTCTCATTAATTCTCTCTATATCAAACCATCATATCGTATTTCATATGGATGATTTAGTTGTAATTTAATCCATATGTCCATTATCTCTCCAAGATCCAAACCAAACAATGGTCTGTTTCACATTCAGAGCCTCCCAGAATCTTCTTGCTTCCTTCACTAATTATCTCAGTTTCTTATAATAAACAATGAAATCAATTGTACATTTTTATTTACAAATTATTTTCATTGATTTATTTTATCGCATATGAATAGGTTTGTTTAGTGTATTGGAAACTAATATAGATTTTTCTGTAAACAGTTACCAGTTGTTAATTCATTCTTGAATCTCTCAATAGCCCACCAATTTTTCTGTTCTCTCTGATTTAAGGATTATTGGAGTTGAACTCCAATTCATTATTCAAATTGGAGAAAATTACACAATTTCCCCCAAAACTCACTTGTTTTTTCTGTTCCACCAGTGGAATGTAACCTGTACCCATGACCATCCTTTGAAGAATGACTTTCATGCAACTCACTATAATCTCTTATTCCAACTTTTTGACATTTTTTTTCCTTTTATTCATAATTAAGTCAGCACCTTCAATCCCAGCCATGTATTCATCAGCTCCACAAGATCTAACCATAGTCAGTCAGATTTATCAAATCTGAAATAAGTTGTTATTTTGTTTTTTTTTATTCATTTGTTAAGATATGATTTTTACCACTTAGTTACATTCCAAGTCACAATTTTCCAAGTGCCTTCACTACTCATGATGTTTCTCATAGTTACTTTGTTAGTATTGCCTTCAGTCATTGGAGCAAAGATTATGGGAGCTGAATTTCCAGTCTTCAGATTTGAAAACTCAGTTTAATGGGAATCAGATAAAATGTCAAGAGTTATGAAGTTTCTACATGTAAAAAGAAACAATAAAGTGTTGTTTTGGAACATCAGTAGAACAAGAGTGAAGTTTTGGTTAATCAATTAAAACCTAAGTATTTTATTACTTGCATTTGCTACAATATAAAACAATGGAAGCAGCATCTTGGTGTCTTGTCCAGAATCTTCAAGACATTTCCCAGATCACCCTTTCTCAGAAACCAAAGCCTCTGCATTAACCTAGGACCGAGGTTAATGCATCATCTGGCTCGCTTCCTAGATCTTTGTGAGGAGTATGTAGAATTATGTTTGAAAGGAAAAGGAAAGAAAAGAAATAATACTAATTTGGCAATGGTGAATCTTACTACCAATTAAATGAAACTTTATCAGTATTTTAGGACTACTATAGAAGGATTTTTTTAGACTCATGGCGTGAATAGTATATTATTATATGATGGAACCTTTACTAACACTGAGCTCGCTACATTATTATTATATAGCTTCAAACACATAATCAGTTGGCTCAGTCATAAGTACCACCTATGTGTACTGAAGACTACTGCAAGTAAAAATTCAAAGTTGAGATACAAACCAATATTTGAGACTTGAGGGCCTCATGTTTTTTTTTTTTTACAAAGCCTTGGTCATCTTACCTGAGAAATTGAGGAAACATTTAAAACTATTTGTTGGGCATGAAAGGTTTGCACTGCAGGTGCAAAACAAAACATTTCCATCAAGTACATGAAATAGAAAACCTGGAAGCATGATGCTGACCTCAATAATCAGGTACTCCAATAAAACATTAACATAATTGTTACTTCTATTTTAAGCCCAAAGTAAAGTCATAAGTATTTCCAAAATCTATTAAACTAACAAAAAAAAAATCCCTCAATTTCTCCTCAATGGTAATTATATATATGATATGCATACAGTATATAATTTTTAACAAATGAGTCAAGCTTTGTTTAGCTATGTGGGTAGGGAGCAAACAAGGAGGAACAAAATAGGGAAATGCTTATGGATTTAAGAAGAAGTAGGTCCAAGCCACTTAAATCAGATATTATTTTTTTTGCAATATTCTTATAAGCTGTCCCAAAGGTGCTTTTTCAGGAGGCAACTGGACTTTGTTTTTTTCTTTTGAAGATGTTTTGCTTCTCATCCAAAAAGCTGCTTAGCTCTGACAGGACAGTGGGGAATAGTGTCAGAGCTTCTTGGATGAGAAGTGAAACGTTCAAAAGAAAAAGCAAGAAAGCCCAGTTGCCGCCTGAAAAAGCACCTTTGGGACGACCATGTCCTGAGTGACTGAGAATCTCTACAGGTTCTTACAAGCTGCTACTGTTTTATGTGAACAGGTAAATTTACAAGTTGGCTCACTGTTATCTCCGATTAAGAGAGTATCAAATGCCATCTGAAAACTCATGAAATTATCATGAGGTTCTTAGAGATTTGACCTAAACTTTGGAAAACAAGCTATTAATAATACATAATTATTATTTTATTTAAACCATTATACATTTTATTCTTTTTAAATTTTATTTAACGTTTCCTACTTTTTTATCCATTGATAAAATATTACAGTCTAATACAAAATTATGCATTAATCTAATGCCAGCTTTGAAGAGACAAAGAAGGTTTTGCTATTTGCTGGAAAGCTACAAATAAGATAAATGAATATTTATTGCCTGGGAAATCATTCTGTTCTATAAATATAATGGAAAGTGGAGGTGGGAATTAACTGGATTCAGACAGTAACAACATATAATTGATACTTAAGCTGAGAGTTGGGTGGCATGCATATTTAATTAATGATTAATAATGCTAAATCCAAGTGCATTATTTATTAATTTATTAAATTTCTATCCTGCTTTCATTCTAGAGCTCAATGTACTGTACAACTTTGTCCCTCCAATAACACCCTGTGAGAATTAAGGCTAAGCTTAGAGAAACAAATGCCTAGCCAATGTCATCCAGGGAGTTTCCCTGGTTAATGTACTTGAATGAACCTGAGTGTCCATAACCCTAATCCTGGACCCACCTCTTAATCAGTACACCACACTGACTTTGGAGATTTGGCATTAGATTTAGCATCTTATGTAATGTATAGCATTTTGGTTTGTTATCCACAATGGCTCATTTCATTGTCAGCCGCCTGCCAACAATAATGTTGTCAGGGAATATATGCGCAGAGCAGAGCTTATTTTTAAAAAAATCTTTGCGAAGATTCATATGCATCCTGTTTTAAATAAAAGTAGATATTTTTGTGATCTCTTTAGTAAATTGTAGAAGTTATTAGAGATTTCAGAAAAAAGTGCAGATATAGATATGTAGCACTAGCAAAGCATCAGCCATTCAGTATACTGGATCAGCTCTCCTATCAAAAGAGTGGTTTTCTACTTCTTTTAATCAAGATTAATACTCCCCAGTGTTCATCCCATGATACAAATATATTTGAAGCAGATGATCATTCTCATAATAAATTAGTTAGAAGGATTGCTTTACTTATCAGCAAATAAATAGCTGATAAGGGGTGTGAAAGAAGTGCAATGCACCAGAGCATGCAGGACAATGCAAAATACAATAAATATGACTTTATGCTTTTATGAAAAATATATTCTGAACTTTTGAATTATTTCCCATGCTCTTTAAATATGTTCTCTTCTAGAGTTTATAATATGGCTTTGGCAGTGCCAATCAATGGGACTTTAAAATCCACTGAAAAAGAGATAGACCAGAGCACATTACCACTTACAGCTTCAAAATATACTTCTGCACAATGAAAAGAATTGTTATCCATGCAAAGTTGTTATTACAAAGACATAAAATAATCCTGTGATGCAATTAACTATATTTCTCCAAAAATTCATAAACATATTATTCTTGTATCCATTCTTTATTGCCTCCTCCACTGCTCTCTTCTGGAACTCAGGCATCTCTTTAAAAAAAAAACATAGCTTGTTTGCACTCAAAATTAGTAGCTGTCTTTTCAAATGATGTGAATTTTATTATATTAATAAGTCAAAAGGTCCTTATTCCAGTTGTAAAATTAGTGTTAACGAACACGTATTAATTCACATACAGTGAGGCAAAAAAGTATTTAGTCAGCCACCAATTGTGCAAGTTCCCCCACTTAAAAAGATGAGAGAGGCCTGTAATTGACATCATAGGTAGACCTCAACTATGAGAGACAAAATGAGAAAACAAATCCAATCACATTGTCTGATTTGGAAATATTTTTTTTTACGCCATATCATTATGAACATAAATGGGTTTGGATAATTTTCTGCTGAGCATGTTCCATGTAGCTGAGACTGCTATTTGCTAAGCATTGGGGCTGCATAGCCCCTTTTTTGTTAATATGATCCGTGCAGAAATTCTCTTAGCCATACTGAAAAAAGAATATAAGATGCGTAACAGGTGGGCAGAGTAGTTTTTGCTCAAGCAAGCCTAAAATTTTTAGTGGAATTATTCACTGATGTAATTTTCTAACTTGGGTTTTGACTTGCAAACTGCCCTAATGTCTATATTTGTTCCAGTGGCTTAAGTCATTGCTTTAATCTCCTGGTATCTGAAATGTGACACTGACATATAAATGACTGATACTTCATGTCACGCAGTTGCTCTAAGTAAGTATATTCCTTGCATACAGTAAATCCAATATAGCATATACATAAGGCATTCTGACTATATCTGGTAACATTTGAACCACTACATGTTATTTAAATCAACGCTAGATAAAAGAAAAGCAATAGCAACATTGTGACTGACCGTCATTCTGAATTATGTATTGTTTTCACTATTTATCACCATCACCAGCTGACTAGATGAGAATGTATTCTGCTGCAATTTTGGCATAGTTCTATTTGGTCCAAAAGCTTCAAGTCCAAAGGCTGCAAGCCCCATTTAGCTCAGGGACTTAATTTTTGACTTAACTTTTTTAGTGTTAGTGAACAGTTGTGAGTGATTTATCAAAGCACCAAACATCGAGGAATAAAGCTGTTTACCTTGAATGTAGAAAAGATTTTGTAAAGGTAAAGGTAGGTTTTTCCTGTCCAGTCATATTTGGCAATAGGGGGCAGTGCTCATCTACATTTCGTAGCGGAGGGAGCCAGCATTGTCGGAAGACAATACCGTGGTCATGTAGCCAGCATAACAATGCACTGAGGCACACATAACACTGTTACCTTCCTGCCAAGTTGGTACCCACTTATCTATTCACATTTGCATGCTTTTGAACTGCTAGTTGGGGCAATGAGGTGAGCTCACTTGGGTCGTGAACCCAGACTGTCAGCTTTCTAGTTGATAAGCTCAGCGTCTTTCGTTAATATTCACCTTTTTCTCAATCCTTTACCATTATTTCACCTATATAGTATCATCATTTCCTAGAAAGTGAAGGGGGTGCACCCAGATCCTCTGAATGAAAATTTGAAATTCCAAATTTCTTTTTTTTTCTTCAAAAAACAAAAGCCTTTATCTGATGTCTTGCCATAATACATCTGTAGAATATGGGTATTTATAAAATTAAAAATCTTGAAGGCTCATTTCATTATACTACAATTAATGTGCATTGCTCCCAATAATCACTTATTAAAGATTTTGTCGGCTGTGACCAGGGGGGCATTTGCCCAGGTTCGCCTGGTGCACCAGTTGTGTCCCTACCTGAACCGGGAGGCCCTCACAACAGTCACTCGTGCCCTTGTGACCTCAAGACTGGACTACTGCAACGTGCTCTACATGGGGCAGCCCTTGAAGAGCATTCGGCGACTTCAGCTTGTCCAGAATGCAGCCGCACGAGCGATTGTGGGTGCACCCCGGTTCACCCACGTTACACCTATCCTCCGCGAGCTGCACTGGCTGCCTATTGGTCTCCGGATACGCTTCAAGGTGCTAGTTGTCACTTATAAAGCCCTTCATGGTATTGGACCTGGGTACTTGAGAGACTGCCTGCTGCCAATTACCTCCCAAAGACCCATCAGATCCCACAGATTAGGCCTCCTCCGTATCCCATCTACCGGCCAATGTCGATTGGCGACCACCCGGAGGAGGGCCTTCTCTGTGGCTGCTCCGGCCCTTTGGAACAAACTCCCCACGGAGATCCGGACCCTCACCTCCCTTCAGGCTTTCCGTAAAGCCGTTAAAACCTGGCTGTTCCGACAGGCCTGAAGTTGATGATTTCCCTTCCCCGCTCGAATTGTGTGACTGTTGATTGTTTTTAAATTTTCTCTGTATCCTGTTTGTTGTTTTTGCCTTGTCTGTGTTACCCCCTCCCCTGGGTTTGTTAGCCGCCCTGAGTCCCTCCGGGAATAGGGCGGCATATAAATGAAATAGACCTATAACCTATAACCTATTTTATTTTTAAGTACTTTGTAAACATACCATATATCCTTTGTCAAATTTAACTAGGAACAAATAAATGAATCTGAGTGTGGTAAAGTATGCAGCACATGATTCTAAGTTGTAGTCCTCATGATTATCTCATTTCTGTAGACACTATCAGTTTACCTACATGATTTTGTTTTAGGTTTAAAGCTTATCTTTGAATTTGGAAATTGTTCACAACTACTAGCATTAGGGCTGTCTCATTTTAAAAACATGTCTATATGCAATTTCATGTACTATGTATATGATGTGGAATGCATGTGAGGAAAATATTTTTGCATCTCAAGTCTATTACGTCTTAATATAGGCACTACTATCTCATTCCCTCTTACTTTTAGCCTACTTCAAACTTCAACTGAAATTCATCATCATCCAGAATTATAGACCGAGATTTATTTGAGGCCTGGTAGTATTCATCAAAGTCAGAGCACTGGTTACTTTCCAACCATATGGTCCCATTACTAATAAATTATCCTGCCTCTGGACAGTATTAATGGGTCACATCCATTGTTACAGCCTGGTGTGTGGTGAATTTTTCTCTTACTGCATCCCTCCTCCTTTATCTGCAAATCTTTTCCACAGAATTTCCCAACTTTCCTGGAGGGAGGGAATGGAAGAAATCTTTATTTTACTGGTCAAAAACTCCACCAGGTTTAACTCTCCATTTAATTAAAAAAAATTTTAAAGCCTAAGTTTTTTTTTTAAAAAAAAAACAGGGCTAAAGTAAAAAGGAAGTGCACAAGTATGAAAAGGGGATATGTCAAAGGATATAAACATTTCAGTTTAGTACAGCTTAACGCAGAGACAAAGCAGAGATAGCTGATTCTGGATGAGAAAAATGAATGTTCCAATATGGGTTCTGATGCAGCAAGTGGCTGATGTAGTTCAGTTAATTTTGCAGACAAATGTCAGACTGAATAACAGCTTGTCTTCTAAACCATCAATGCCAAGCTATACTCATTAATTCAGCAAGTAGAGTACAAATGGTTTTCTGCCAAATGTATAAAACTGGCATATTTGCAAGGATGGTATTTGTATGCATACAGTATATTTTAAAACATGGAATTAAAACTGAATGGCTACGTGAAAGAGCTGTTGACAAATCCGCTTGTTTCCATTCTCTGTGCAGTCGTGGACAAGACACAGCACTTTGTACTTTTATCAGGATTATTTTTAATAGTTGCTTCACTCACATGAAGCTTCACAAATGATTTTATCTCTATAATTTCCAGAATCAACCTTTGTCAGATTCAAACCAATCCCCCAAAGATGTTGTACAAGTCCAAGTAGCTTTATTCTTTGGAAACTACTTCAAAACAATTGAATTGACACACAATTATTGTTCTTATATGAATAATAAGGGGTCTTTTCGGTGAATTTTGTGGAATTCTGACTGGGAGTTACCAGAATCCCTCAATCAACAGTGTGAAAATAGACATGAAGATAAGGACCACACAAACTGTATTTTAGCTTTAATCATCACAGATTTTACAATCTACATTAAGAGTTCCAGAAAAATCTACTTTCATAAGTGAGCCAATGGAGATCACAGGCCTTGGGCAAGAATGGGTGGTGCATCGAACCAACTTGGAAATAAGGAAGAATTTCCTGATAGTGAGAACTATTAAGTAATGGAACGGCTTACCATTCAGCACCCAGATTTGGGTGCTCCATCACTGGGATTTTTGCAAAAAGAGTTGGCAATCATTTGCTTGAGATGGGCAGGGGATTAAAGAACTCCAAGGTCCCTTCCAGCCAGAGGTTGTATTCTGCTGGTTCGCCCTGGACGAACCGGTAGTGGTGGCGGTTCCACCCACCCACCCAGACATCATCACAGACGCTCTATGCATGCACAGAAGTGCCGCGTGCACATACTTCCGGTTCTGAACTGATAGTGAAGATAAGAGGATTTCATGCCTGCTACCAGCCCAGAGGTTGGTTGCTCCAGGTTTAGCCAAACCGGTAATGGTGGTGGCAAGAGGCTCTTCCCAACTGCGGATGCTTCCATGCATGCACATAAATGTCCACACATGCACAGAAGCATTATGCGCAAGCATGAGTGCAAGCACAAGCGAACGGATAGTAAACCGGTTAGCAACTCACCATTCTACCAGCCCTACGATATTATGATTCCAGTTGTGCTGCATCATTCCAGCCGTGTTACTACTTTAGCTTCTATAAATATTTAGAAAATTATAAAAACAAGGAAGAAAGGCAAAGGCTAAAACAACAAAACAAAGTTCAGAGATTGAGCATTATGAAGATTTCCTGAAATATTACCTTTGAAATGCACCAAGTACTTCAACTAAGCCTTGCATTGCCCTCTAGAAAGCTTCAAGGCAAAGCTGATACCAGAAGCAGGAGAGACAAAAGTAAACATAAAGGCAAATTGCAAAAAAAAAAAAAAACCCAACCCTTGCTCTTCCAGTGATGCTTGGCTATTGATTTCCACCTGATTGGCAGGACTCAGCATAGCCTGGTACCGGCTGCAGATAAATACAGAAAGATTGAGGCTCTTTTTAAGCAGCACACAGGAGAGAGGGGAAAAAAAACATATTACTCAAGATGTCATCAAGAGGCATCAAAATTGCCCCTGCACTGAACCCTTTTTTTTTAAACTGCCCTGCAGGCCTCTCAACGTGTTCCAAAAAAGGAAGCTAGGATTCAGGCAGAGGAGGCCAGCTCTTGTTGATTTGCGGGTAAACACCGTTCTTCCTTAATTCAGGCATGTATACATCTGTCAAGTGTCTCTGTGTTCACCAGGCCTGCCTCTTCCTCCCACTCCATTGTTGGGTGGGCAGTTCATTCCGATTATATAGTGCCGGCCATCTCAATGGTGGGCACAGTGGTTGTCCTTATCCCTCCAAATACAATATTAAAAAAGTTTGTGAAAAACATCAATCTAAACTAAACCTAAATAATGGTTTGGGCTTTTATCAATATATGCTTTTAACAGTGATATTAAAAGAAAGCTGTGATCATCCCTTGTCACTGACCAATGCTAATAATGTAGTTGAGTGCAAAACACGAAGGGCCCCCGATTGTCTAATCTTGAAAAGATCATACCACATTATAGCAATAGCACTTAGACTTATATACTGCTTTATAGTGTTTACAGCCCTCTCTAAGCGGTTCAGAGTCAGCATATTGCCCCCAACAATCTGGGTCCTCATTTTACCCACCTCGGAAGGATGGAAGGCAGAGTCAACCTTGACCCTCGTGAGATTTGAACTGCTGAACTGCAGCTAGCAGTCAGCTAAAGTAGCCTACAGTACTGCACTCTAACCATTGCACTCCCTCGGCTCTGTGATTATGATCTAACTTCTCACTGTTTGTGTATAATATAGAAAACAACTTCCCCTTATGAGAATAAACAGAATAACAAAGAATGGGTTAATTTAGGGGGCCTGCTAAATGTATAATGTATTATATATAATGTATTACATTATACCTAGATGACTGCTGAATGGCAATTATCTTTGCTATCAGATTGGGCTCATTTGGATTTTTCAGGCCTATATATGATACACTTCCTTTAAAGAGGCCTCCCCCCCAAAAAACATTCAAAAGTTGAACACCTCCTTTCTAGTGTTATTGCTTTAATTCAAATTGGGGATTCCTGTACTGTAAAAAAAGATATGAAAAGAAAGTCACATATTGTGTACTTCCCAGAAGAAGAGGTCAGGTCTGAGGAACAAAGTCTTTGCTGAAGCAGCAACAGACTTATCAAAACTTCCCCAGCTCTGATAAAGAAACCTGGAACACATTGACATTTATAGAAAAAAATTGGTCTTAGAAGGGCCGATGAGTCCCAAATCAAATAAATAAAAAAGGGCTGCCGTAGAAACAAGATATTTAAAAACCACACACATGCCTACAAATTCATTAATAGGACTTCTACTTTCAAGTGGAAACATTATCTGCCCAGAAAAGGCAATTTGGAAAACTGTGTTTAGTTAAGAAAAAGGTGCCAGCACTGGATGCTGAGATATTTTGGGCTTCACAGACATCCTTCAAGCCTTGCTTTATATTGCCACTTGATGAAAAAAAAAGTTGTCCCAGGCCACCCAAGATTCATTTCTCTTGGTTCCCTGGGTCCTTAAGCATTTTCCTGTCATCAACTATCTGCAGAACTGTAAAGGTATTGGGTGACTTAGTTACTGATCACTCAAGCAATCCTAACGTAATAGATAGAATGGGGCCAACTTGTCAGTTCGATAAAAATGCATGAATGGTTTCAAGGGAAGACAGATAATAAAAGAAGTGCTTAAGCAAAAGAAAGAGAAGGTAAAGAAATAACAGTGGATTGGCTATTCTCTGTTTGTTCTCTTTAAAAAAAAGCTTCTTTCTTCCTGGTGGCATTTGCTTTCATTTTGCTACACAGAAACTCTACCAAATAATGAGGAAGAGGTACAAAACATGTCTCTTTATAGAGGGACAAAAATACTGTTGACCCAACACCCTATTTTTGTTTTAGGCCTGAGGGAAATAGTTAATTAGAAGGTTCCAGAAGGTGGAATATAGATATGCAATGTTCAATTTCATGAACCATTTCATGCTCAGAACAGCTGGTTTTGGACAGTTCCTATACAACCTGAAATGGATATGTTTCAGCTGTATGGGGTCATGTGTGTTAGTAAATCCAGACAGAAGTGGTTGAGGGGAAAAGTGGTTGAATGACAGAAAGGCAAAGGGAGAGAGAGAAGCAAGGGTTTTGAGAAGAATAGCAGTAGGTCAATTAATTGTCTCCCCTGGAAATCTTCCTTACTGCTATCACCAGTAAAGAAGAAACAGATGTACAGGCCAATATATTGCAATAAGATGATGAGGGTGAAAGTTTGTTCTCTGAGCTTGTTGGTTGGCTTCCAAATGTTTCGTTATCAGGCTAGGTAACATCTTCAGCAGAATTTAGGGAGTGTCAGTGTTTTTTTGTTTATAACGGCTTCAGGTGCAGATGTGTCAAGTGAGGATCTTGTGATGGCTCAACTGTGAGTTGTCAGTGGGTCTTGTGATAAGGAGATTACATAAGGTCAGGTCATTGAAAGGTGAACTGCTGGTGGGGTTGCATGGGTTGATTGAGGGTTGTGTGGTCTCTGGTTGGCTGTGGGGTTGATTTGGATTCTGAGGGGTTCATAGGCTGGTTGTAGGTCAATGTGTCTGTTAATGGAATTGCTTGTGGAGTGCCAGCCTTCAATGTAATGTCGAGTGTGGTGGTGGGGGGAGTGTGGCTGATTTTTGTGTTGCTCCAATCGAACTGGTGCTGTTTGGTGTTGGTGTGGGTAGAGATTAAGGATTTGGGATTATGGTGTTTGACTACCTGCTGGTGTTTGTGGATCCTGGTTTTTAATTGACTTGAGGTTTGTCCCATGTAGAATTGGTTACAGTTGATTTTGTAGATTACATTGTTTGTTTCTTCCTTCTGTATTTCTGTATAAGGAGAAGAGGCTGAGAAGATTGGAGAGCTAGGTCATTTGATAGGACGTGCCATCACCCCTAATCAACATGGGAGTGACATGGCAGAGAGGAGGGGAGCTGCTGAGATGGGGAATAAGCTGGTAAACATTTTATAAACAGGAGCTGCTTAGAATTAGGCATGTAGGTGAACCTTTTCTGACCAACGAATATTATTAAAAGGCATAAGGTTTTGGAAACTGAAGCTCATTTCATAGGATGCAGAGTCGCTAGACTGATGCAGGATTTAAATTGGGTTGAGTTGGTAGTGAAAAAAGTGGAAGGAGAGAAGAAGGTAGGTTAACTATGCAGCCTATGTGTAAAACATTACAATAAATCAACAACTGTTGATTTATTGAAGTTTTTGAACTCCTTGTATTGTTCAGACCTTCTGAAATTGCCCACAATCTTTTAATGTATGCAAGTTCAACAACTGTTTGAAAGTGCTGTTAAAGCCCCACTTTTCCAAAATGGTTACTTTGAGGTTTGCTGCAGAACATCTGGGAGGTTTAAATGCTTTCATGTTATGTTAGCCTTGTTTTATCAAACCTCTCGCTACTACATTTTGTCCCTATGTAGAATCTAGAGGAGATAGCTTGCAGATGATGATATACATCAGTTGGAAGAATATGTGAGTATTTGTTGGGGCCTGTGATGTGTATATGCAGGAACCAATTTTTGCCATTTTAACATTATAGACCCATGATGGTAAACCTATGGCACATGTGCTGTCGTCCCAGGTCAGATCTCGATGGTGTTACTTTCATGAGCTTCTGTTTCCCTGCAAACAAAACAGAAGCTCACAAAAGAAAAAGATTTTGACTCTTGCTGTGCTGCTGGTCTCTGCTGCGCATGCACACATGCCTGTACATTGGTGCGTGCACACGTTCATTTGTCCATGCACACCTTTCACTTTGGGCATGCGTGCGTGCACGGTTTGGGCACTCAGTGTCTAAAAGTTTCTCCATCACTGTTAAAGACTAACAAGGGCCTCCTCCTACAATGTCAGAAGCTGCTCAGGGATGGGTGATCAGGGTTAAATGAGGGTGGAAATCAGAGGCAATATATCATCATGCTTGATCTTGATGTTATCTTGTCCAAACCAGAGCACCCTAAGAAGCCCTAAGTTTTAGCTCTGCTGAATTATAACTGATTGTAACTGATTCAAAATAGTTTCATAGAATCTCCAGAACATGAAAGTTTGCTTTCAGTTTCTAGGGAAAACTACTGTTTTCCAGTAAGGTTGTTTATTGCTCCACATATCACCAGGTCAGGGGTGGGTTCCTGCCAGTTCTAACCTCTTCTATAGAAGAGGTTCCACAAATCTACAGTGCCGTTTAGAACCGGTTCCAGCTCCCTCCCCCCGCCCGTCCACACATCATCAAGATGAAGAACGAGAGGAAGAATTCTGGGAGTTGAAGTCACAAGTCTTAAAGCTGTCAAGTTTGAACACTGGAGTTTTGTTTCTAAAGGGTTAGGGGTGCAAGGGTCTTGTAACTTGACAGCTTTAAGACTTGCGTGCTTCAAATGCCAGTTTCTGAGCCAACATTTTGGTTGCTAAGCAAGAGCATTGCTGAGTTCACCACATTTTACAAGTTGGCCACTACCCAGTCACATAGCCGGCAAGCCATTCCCACAAAACAGGCCACACCTACAGAAGAGGTTCTAAAAAATTTTTGAAACCCACCACTGCATCAGGTTCATGAACATATTAAGCCATAACATGACCTGTTTTGTCTTAGCATATCTAAAGCTATTGTGCCTTGTATTGTAGCTTTATTCTTTGTTGTTTGTTCAAAAAATAATAGTGAGATGAACAAGATTGGGTGTTGCAATTTGTGTGTAGTTTATGGTTTAATCTGCCATGTGAGCTAATCATGGCTTATTAAATAATCATGGTTAAACTAAGTTTAGCAAGAGTAATACATTTTGTAAGGTTTGCTCATAGAGCTTGACAAATATTTGCCTGCTGCCTCTTCTATAATAGCAGTCAAAATTTTTGAAATGCACACCCCCCAAAAAATAATTCTACAGAAAGAACCTCCCTTCAGTTACATAATTTTCACTTTCAATGAAAGCTTGCCTTGGACACAGCTGTAAACTGCATTTGAAATAAATTGCTGCCATTTTCCCCGGGGTTACACAAGTCAGATTTTTCAATGACAAAACAGAACTATCTACTGATTGCACAGCTTCATGTCCACCATCACAGGCATTACTGAACAGCAATTCTTTTTGATCCAGTTAGATACTAGCACAGAAAAAAAGGAGAGGGGGATTCATGCTTATTGTCCAGTTACTCAAATTTTTAATGTGCAGAAAACGCTGAATCACACATTTACAATCAAAGCAGGTAATGAACAAGTTCCAAGTAAGGGAGAAGGAGGAAGAGAATTAATAGCATTGCAGCAGCCCCTCTAAAAGCATTGCCACTTACATCTATCTAATATAAGTATTAACATTAACCTACTAGTAGCTAATAATTCAGAAAAGGGGTGGAATTTGAAGACCATCCTGTGGGCATTCACATAATATTCATTGCCACTGAAGTTTACCTTTTCATTAAGCAGTTGGCATGGTGGCACAGCTAATCACAAAAACACCCATTTATCAAAAGGTAAACTCATTGAGGCTGCTGTCTACTACCCAGCTATATTCTTCTCCCTTTTCTATCCCATCAGTTAGTTTGATTTGTCTTGGGGCATGGAGCCTACTTCCAGACGAAGCACTCAGGTGCAATTCTTTATCATGTCTATGGAGATTCTCAGTCATTCAGGCCATGGTTGTCCCAAAGGTGCTTTTTCAGGAGGCAACTGGATTTTCTTGTTTTGCCTTGAAGACGTTCCACTTCTCATCCAAGAAGCTACTTCAGCTTTGAATGGAAGGATTTATACTCCTTGCAGACAGCTGGTCATTTGCATCCTTTTAGAGCAGGAGTGTCAAACTGGCGGCCTGTGGGCCAGATGTGTCATGTGCAGGCCACAGCCACCCCAGCTCCACAAAGGGGAAAACATCACATCAGATGATGGCAACGTGGCACCACAAGTTTAACACCTGTGTTTTGGAGAGTTCTTGAGGCCACTTGGAGGTTTATTTGTGTAGTCAGGGACACCTGAGTAGTGCAAATGGGTGTGGAGCCTTCTTGGCTGCAGGATGTCTGACTGGATGTCCAGTCAGAGCTCAAGAAGCTTCTTGGATGAGAAGCAAAACGTCTTCAAAGAAAAACAAGAAAGTCCAGTTGCCTGTGAAAATGTACCTCTGGGACAACTCCTTATCATGTTTACTTAGTAAGGCCTATGGAAGTACACAGGTTCCTATACATAAAAGTGATATTGAAGGCAGATGCTGTAGGTATTGATAAGCTAGTTTCTCTCATATTTTCAGTTAAGTAAGTAAAAATTATTGGCGTGCAGATCCTGACAGTCATCCTCCTTCAGTATTTTATAGTTGTTCAGTCATTCATAAAACAACAGATTATCAATTACCCTAGCCAAGCTTTTGGAAGAAGCTCAAACTTCAAAAATATGTGGCATTGTAAGAGAAACTTGTTTCCATAAGGTCCACCATTTCCTTTCATTTTTAAATGCATGTTAAAAACAATAGCAATGCATGCTGCTAGATCTCTTACCTTATAATTATACACAAGCTGTTTCAAGGTTATTACAGATTGGCTGATGAAATGTTCAAATTAGTTTGGCCCCCTAAATGGTAGCACCTAATATTCAAAACCCATTTGAGAAAGTTGCAAGATTCTTTATATAAGTATCAAGATGTATCGCCTTTACAATCCCTGAAGTAAAAATCTATCTAATTTACTTAAATTTGAGCACTCGTCCTTTACAGCTACTGCTAAAGCAAATATGTACAGAGATTTCTACAAGTATCCTCTTCTAGCCGAAGTTATAGCAACAATGCTAAAGTGGTCATGTGTTCCAAAAGACTAGTAAATCTCTGCCCCAAACAGCTTAACAAGTTGGTAGGCAGGAGGGCAGCCAATGCTTCACCCCATCTCTCTCTAATCAACTGAGCTGACTGGACTATTTGGGGATACAAAAGGTGTACAAATCTTCCAGAAAACAAATAAACTTGCATTCAGAAATATCCTCACCAGCACTCTACCTTTCCAGCAAGTGCAGAGGTACCTAAAGCCTCCATCCCAGACCATACTCAAGCAAGTCTAACCTACCACACTGAGAAGAGAGTGACTGGTGGAGTCTCTTTTCAGTAAATGGCACTGCATGGGAAGGAAACAAAACAGAAAAATCCACCAATTACTGCCCTGAAATTGGCCCATAGTAAATGTATATGAAAAGGACCAATCAAAGCCCTCTTACTGGGACAGATTACAACTATTGGGAGTACCAATTATGTCATCATATATTTCTGCCAACTCTGCTACTAGAGGAATACAGGGAGTTCTCATTTAACTACTACAATTAGCACCAGCAACTTTGTTATTAAACAAAGTGGTTGCTAAGAAAAATGATGTGGTTATGATCTTACTTCAGCTTTTCTGCAAAGGTCATAAAGTGAGAAATATTTGATACCTTTTCATTATGACCATCATTTTGTGGCTTTCACTGCCTGCTTTGACAATAAAATGAGCAAAATCTTGATAAAAGTAGTCCTGGATTTAAGACTGCTCATTTAAAATTGGAGGGAAGTTATAGCAATGCCAAAAAACGTGAGTTACAATTCATCCTTGGAGTTGCAACCCCGCAGTCACATGTTCTTAATTTGGGGCTTGGCAAAGGGCTCATATTTATGATGGTTGCAGTGTCCTGCTATCACATGATCACAATTGCAACCTTCCCAGCTGGCTTCCCACAAGCAGTCAATGGGGTGGGGGTGAGGGGACATGGATTTACTCAACTGCTGTTCAAGTCACTTAACAACCATGGTAATTCTCTAAATGACTTCAGTAAAAATGGTTGTAAAATTGGTTCCACTCATATGACTTGGTTAACAACCATAATGTTTAACAACTGTTAATTCTGGCTCCCATTGTGTTTCTAAGTCAAGGACTATTTGTATTTGCTTTAAAAAAAATGCTGATGTAAATATATCCAGAGATCTAGCTACATATATCCTGGAGTGCTTCTCAGCTGAAGATCCTAGTTCTGATCCAATCATAACTGGGAATGTAGTCATTCCTTCCCTGTCTTATCTTATGAATAACTACACTTGAGAAGGAACATGCTCCTGACTTTTGAAAAATGAGGCCAAGGTTCCTAGATATATATTTTGAAATATTACTGAAGTTCATCTAACGCAACAGAATGCTGAACTGAATAGCACTGAGTTATTTAAAACAATTTTGTGCTACCTTCAGTTACAATCCTCTTACTGGTATAGGTAGAAGATTCTATTGAAATCATAACAGCTAATTTATAAGGATTACAGCTAATTATATTAGATATTTCTTTCCCCCTGCTCCCCCTTCCCCCCAAATTGCTCCAGCATTGCAGGAAATAGTTATGGACATGGCAACTACAGTTATAAGTTCTGAAATTGGAAAGGATCCTGAGGTCCATTATTAGTCCTTCTCAAGAAAAATCCTTTCTGTTCTCCAATAACATTTGCACTCTGAATTCATACATTTCAATTGGTTTAAACAATAAACAAATAATGTTATCATCAGGATTACATATTAGCAAGCAGCCTAAGAAAATAATACATTGCTCAATGGAAATATGCAAAAGTTGTACGTTCTCTTTGCAAGCAGTCTTTCTTCTCTCCTGAGATGATGGCAGTCAAATGGTGAATCTGGCTGGGTCATCACATCCAAGTCAGCATTAAACTCTGAGCTCAGCAGAAAAAGCAGAGTTCTGCATTTCTTTCAGTCATGTATGCATTGCCCCTGGTTCTGGATATATTGTCCTGAATGTCAGGTTTATACGTGGTTCCCTAGAGTGATACTCCTTGGGAACACGGTGCTGAAAAAGATCCAAAACAGCCCTTCAATTACATAATACATATTAAGGAAATACAAATACTTTGTTTTTTGGTACGAAATGTATCAAATTGTACTTTAAAAAATTGAGTTTCCTTATACTGCTATACTTATGCTATACTTATAACTGCTATACTTGGTAAAAAATAAAGAAGAGGCCAAATCCCATCGTCCTTTTGTTTTGTTTTTTCTGGTTAATAATACATTTGCTTACTGCATTATTTCACAGGTGGTAATCTCATGCCTTCTGGTTGCCCAGGAAAAAAAACTTGTAAGACTTTTGTGACCTATGAAAGACAAGCAGCCCAATCTCATAGCATAGCGTTCCCCAAACTTTGTGGCTTGGTGACCTGGCTGGGTGGGGGGGGGGAACTGGGCTGTGTCAGCAGCAAGCTGGCACATATGTGCACAGCTCCACTCAACCCGCCGTACGTGTGAGTGGAGCTGAATGTGCGCATGTGTGCCAGACTGCTTCTCCAGTAGTGGGCTGCGCCCTCTGGGTTGAGGACCTGTCATAGCAAACAACTTTTTATTTCTCCCCACCTGAATGTGTTTCAGTGTTGCATTAGCCTCAGGTTCCAATCCTATACACAGATGGTCATGTTTACGACCATCGCAGCATCTTCAGTTACATAATCAGAATCTGGACACGTGGCATCTGGTATCTACAAGAGTTGCAGCATCCCAGTGTCATATGATCACCATTTCCCACCATTCAGCCAAGTCAATGCGGAAATAATAGCATGATTCACTTAACAACCACCTTGCTTACCAAGGAAAATTCTGGTCCCAATTGCTGTCATAAGTTGAGGACTACCTAAATATAGATCTGTAAGGAAGTAAACAGCATTTTTATAATTTTTCTCTAGGCTCCTCACCTGCCAGTCTTCTTGAGTAGCTCCTTCCATCATTAGCAAAGTGCCATGATCCAATGGTATGTGAACTCTTTGCACATAGGTATAATCATTGTTATCCTCCTAAAAAAGATTTATTAAGTATAGTTAATCTATAGTCATAAAATTCTAGAAGTGTAAGCATCTACTTAGGTTATTTTATTCAACCTCTGCCTAAGTAGATGCCTTAGTTTCTGCTTGAATACAATGAATATAGGGAAACAAAATGTCCTTAAGCCAAGTGTTCTCATGACCTCTTAAAAGAATTGGTGAATTTGTGCAATCCCTCTGATTACTAAATCTAATAATACCATTTGGGTTAGGCATGGACAACCCCCACTTTTTTATTAATTAAAGTTTAATCAGATAAAGCAATGATACATTTTGCAATTTTATAAATATAAAATAACTCAGAAACTGCAGCTAGTCCACAATGCAGTGATGCATGAAAGGCAGCATCATGTAAAGCAGCAGTCTACATACAAGTAGACTACAATATGCATCATTATGAGAAGATATTCTCACAGTCCATGAAGGAGAATAACTAATATATTACACAAATTTGGGTAAAAGCCCTGCTGGCCACAACTACTACATCATCTTGCAGCAGAAGCTGCAAGTCCAGGAAGATCCCCAATTGCACATTAGGTTTGCCTGGGGAGCTGTGATCCCATTCAGACTAAAAAATGGGAGCCAGTTTTATCTAGTGGTTAAGGTCCTCAGCTAGAAAGCAGGAATCCATGAGCTTTAGTCCTGCCTTAGCCATGAAAGCAGCTGAGCTCTCTTTCAGCCCAACTCACCTCACTGGGTTGTTATGGGGAAAATAGTAAGTAGTAGTTGTGTTGAATATATGTATTGCCTTGAGTTATTTGTAAAAATAATAAAGGCAGGATACAAATAAATAAATAAAATCTAAGGTAGTAGAAGCATTGGGAACATTCAGATTCGGCAGGGAAGCACACCCTCCCAATCCCACCGCCAGATTCTAAACAATCATTGAAAGAAGACCTCAACAACTTGGTCACCTTGGGATTGAGATACAGTTGAGTATCATCCAGATAATGATAGCAAACTCTGTTTCTGCAAATGACCTCAATCACAGGCTTAATACAGATGTTAAACAGGACAGGCAAGAACAAACTGGCATGTGAGGAAGAGCAGAATCACACAATACTGTTCCTCCCATTCATAATCCATACAGTGCATTTGGAAAGATATCAGTACCATATTTAACAAGTTATGACATCTCTGTACTGGCCTAAAACTCTAGATAACCTACTTCCTTCAGAGCCCTCTGAGGCACCAATTCAAGTACCTTCTCAATAACAAAAACGAGAAGGTTGTAGAGTGAGGAAAAAATTCAAAATTGTTTCATCCACTAATGGCTTCTTGAGGAGATGGCACATTGCCACTTCCTTCAAGGCAGGCAGAACCACACCCACATTAAAAGATCCATTCACCACCATATGGACCCAGCCATTTATTAACACTCAACAAGAGATATGAGGGGCATAGATCTAAAAAGCAGGTAATGGATCTTGTCCTTTCTCATGGGGCACAGGGTCAAATATTTTCCAGGGAACAAGACAAGTTAGTGCTTCTGTGAAATCAGATAGGATGGCCCAGTCAGAGTCTAATTCTTAGATTTTATTCAAGAGGGGTCCATGATAATGCAGATAGTTTTATGTTGCAGCCCAGCAGAGAGCATGATTAAACAGGACTGCTGGCCAATAACCATTTATGCTACAATGCAGTATCTAATTCAAGCGCTTATGTGTTTGGTAGATTCATTCTTCTTCTATCCCCAATAGCATACTAAATCTCTCTTTTGTCATTTCATCTCCAGGAGCTCCTCAGAAAACAAGGAAGCTTTTCAGGACCAAGGAAAAAGAAGCCAATGCAATCTGATCCAAGGCCCTTGACATTTGCCCATTCTCATGGGCAACTAAACTCTTAACTGAATTGCCCATCATATCACTAAGTTCTCTGTGAAATCTATCAAGGTTCATTAGTATTGGTCAGCTTGGTCTGTTAGGTCCAAGTTCCCAGCAGGGGTGGGGAAAGGGCCAGTAAGCTGAAGGCGAACCAGAAAGTGATCTAACCATAATGAAGGCCTGCTAATAATATCGTCCACCTTCAGATCACACCACAACTACCACAAAATAAAATCCAGGTTTAACATGTGATCACCACTATGTGCTAGCCTCCAAATATCTGGGATAGATTCATGGTTGCCATGAGCTCTTTCATCAATCCATGCTGAACACCACATGCTGGCTTGAACAGGCAGAACAGCAGCAAGTTCTGTTGGTGTGGAAAGCGCGAGTGGGCCTGAGTTCCGGCAGCTGCTAGCTTCCAAAAAAGATGGAGGAAACCCAAAGTGCATCACCTCTCAATGCATCAGTATAGTTCCTGTTGAATTTCCCATCCTCTTGGTGATCTTAGCTGCCCTTCTCTGATATTTATATCCCATCTTTCCTCTAAGGAGCTCAAGCATTATAAACAGTTCTTCCGTTTCCACTGTAATTCTAATAATACTCCCATAAGCATTAGGTAATGACATAGCAATTGGCCTAAGCTGAGCACACCATGCTTATTAAATAAGAAAACAGCTTGGAGTCAGATGTCTAATTCTAAACAATCAGATATCCAGCAACTCTTGGAACACCTCCAGATGAAGTTTATATTGTATTATATCAGAGTTCAAGATACTGCCACTTTCTGTCCCAGATAGTTCCATTACATGGAGTCCTTATAAATTACAAAAGTAATTCAGTTTAGTAGGAAAAGATGGAACAGTTACACAATGTAATTGGTAAAACCAGAAACAAGTACAAGGAATGCAGAATTTCTACAAGCAGTATTTCTACCATCAAGAAAACATCCAGAAAATATTTTCCTGAAAGAATGCATTTTCTACAGCTAGAATAATCTGCAAGGACAATGTGGAATGTAGATACATGTAGCTTTCATTGACTAAGTAGCATTATGCTCTCAATTAAAAAGTATCCCAACTCTTCCCAGATCCATATTAAACTCAGACTCTTCTTGAGTTAAAAATTCAGCTACTATATCAACTAAGAAAAGCATCTATCCTTGATTTTGATGAATGTGTTCATAATTTTTGTTCCAATATATTTCTTTTAATACTGAATAGTAATAAACACCTCCCACAATTAAGGAGATAACTTTTTCAAGTCTGAAATGTTTAGAGGATATTAGGTAATTGGTTAAAAAAAATACTCTCAGGAAGTTTCTATGTACTATTCCTTAGGATCCATCCACAAAGTGTATCAGACTTCAGAGAGAAAATCCTAGCAGTTTTATTACAGTAGTTATTGATGTTCAAGATACCACAATAAATCTAGTTTACAATTCCATTGTTGCTAGTTCAAGAATAATAACGAGCAAAAACTATCAATCGAGGGAGATATGACTTTGGAAAAACACTGAAGTGGGAGAGAAAATAAGGCTGCAAAATTTCAGGTCAATAGACTCTATTATTTGGGCTTCTGACTAATACAGAAGCCAACAATGATGCATGATGCAAGATATGGCCCTGGAGGTGGCTATCAAGCTTCTGTGTAGGACTGAGTTGGCAGGATAATTGGCTTGAACAACTAAACATCCAGATAGTAATGGCTGAATATTTTGTCATGCATCAGTCAGAGAGTGGGAGGGAGATGAAGTAGTGGTAATTTGAGACAGCAAACTTGCCAACACAGGAACCAAAACTGATCCAACAGGAATGTATTTCCATTGAAGTTCTGGGATGCTGCTAGCATGCCACCAAACTTTTCAAATCTACGCTATAATTTATGCAAGGTTCTGACTTTTATTAATATTTAACACAACATTGAAATCTACATATCTGAAATCTTTGGCAGAAAACAGAACTATCACCTTAACTATTATCCATCTATGAATCTCTGTGCCTATATGTTCCTTTCTTTAAAAGTTAATAGAGTTTTTACTTCTGTAGCAAGACCAAAAAATCTCTCTGCTGTAGTAGTTATCACAATGATTATTGAAGCTATTTTTATTTCCTCAAAGACCCACTAATTCATGAATTCATGTCTCCTGCAGCCTTACAAAACACACCAGCATCCTATTTATTTCAATGTTTTGCTTTTAAAATCAGCCTCTTATGTTGGTTTCCTACATTTTTTTCCAGACATTATGACCAAGATGAATACTCCAATCGTTACATAATCTCCTGTTAGAAATGTAGACATTTATGTCTCATTTATAGCAAGAGATAAAGGAACATGCAGCCTTCCAGATACTGAATTACAACTTCCATCAGCCTCACCTGGAGTAGCAGAATGGAGATTCATGGGTGTGTCACTCTCACTTTGGTACAGCAACAAACAGTTCAAATACAGACTCCAATAGATAGTTAGGACTGCAGAAAAAACAACTTGCCTTCCACAGAAGACCTGTATATTGCAGGATAGCTGAGAAAATATCTACAGACCCCTCACATCCTGGATACAAACTGTTTCAACTCCTCCCACTGGAAGGCCACTACATTGCATGCTAAAACAACTACCGTATTTTTGGAGTATAAGACGCACCGGAATATAAGATGCACCAAGGTTTTGAACAGGCAAATTAAAAAAAAAAAAGGTAGGTAGGTAGAGGGATAGAGAGGGAGCGAAAGAGAGAGAAATGCAGTAGATAAGTAGGGAGAGAGAGTAATTAGGTAGGTAGGTAGATAAAGGGAGAGAGAGGGAGGGGGAGAGAGAAATATAGTAGGTAAGTAGGGAAAGAGAGAGTAAGTAGGTAGGTAGAGGGATAGAGGGGGGGAATACAGTAGGTAGGTAGGGAGAGAGAGAGTAGGTAGGTAGGTAGGTAGGTAGATGTTTCCAGATGTATTTATCCATGTGCTGGAGAAAGAAATCGCTGACAACCTGCAGCACCTAAGACTTGTTTCTGCTGGCACAGCACTTGATCAATGTAATTCTCATCAGTCATTCTAACTAAAGAGCTTTCCCGAAAGGGAAAAAGTTTTTCCACTCTACAAACCTCCCAAAACGGGCCCATTATTTTTCAAATAAAAGGCATGAATAGCCTTGGGTGTGTGTGTGTGTGGCTGCAGAATGCATGGGGGAGGGGGGGCAAAAACGAGCAAAAATGGCATGTTTCTTTTGTCAAAAAATTGCATGGAGGCTTATAGAGTGCTGCTGGGGGGGGGGGGGGCAAAAAGGACAATATTTTGCTCATTTCTTCCCTCCCCAGCCCCCAGGAGCTCTCTGAAAGCCTCCATAAGGGTATGCACAGCCATTTTGGTGAAGGGGGTGGAGCTTCAGGAGGCAAAAAAATGCTGCATTCGATGTATAAGACACACCCAGATTTTCAGTCTCTTTTTTGAGGAAAAAAGGTGTGTCTTATACTCCGAAAAATACAGTAGATACAGAGAAAGTTTTTTCCCTTGTGCTGTCACTCTGCTGACACCTAACTCCCACAGAATTGTCCTGCGTCTAAGTATTTACTTAGTATTTACCATGTGGTATGGCTGCATTCTTCTTATCTTCTCTACCGTTTCCTCTTACTGGTATCATTATTATGATTATTACTCTGTTGTTTTGCAAGTATATTGAGAGAAATAGTGGGTTTTGGCTCCGGTTGCAACGGAAGCAGGGTGTGCACCACGGGCACACACGCTGCACACGCATGAGAACCCACTGCCTGTGATGCTCATGCTGCTCAGCGGAGTGTCATGCAGGCGCCATACACTGTGCGCGCACAGATGGCCCATTTCCTTCAAATACAAGTAAGGAACGAGGGCGGGCACCGTTCTGATATGGTGGCTGCTGCTTTCGGCAGGCACCGGCACGTGCGTACTGGGGCATACCACCTGCAACCCACTACTGATTGAGAACTTCTGCACTAGAGACAAATTCCTTGTGCATCTAATCAAACTTGGCCAAATAAAGTATTCTAATTTATGGAGAATCTATTGTGTCTTGGCTTGGGCTATGCACACTTAATATTCACCCAATAGACATAGAAAAACTTCTGAGTAACAACTCACATGCATAAACCATTATTACCTTCTTATCAATAAAACAAAAGGCCTTCTCTGCAGTTCTTCTTTCCTGTTAGTGTGCGTGCGTGTGTGCAAATAATTAAAACACTTAGTATTCTTCAGTGGAGGGGATCAGACTTTGCTCAATATCTTACAGGAAAAAAACAAAATTATCTAGAGGCTAATCACGTATATCCACTATTATCTAACATGTACACCCTAACTCCTCCTCCTACTCTCAGCTACCTGTTTCCTTGGTTACAATCTTAGTGGCAGAGTTGCTGCCTGCCTACTATTACAGTTTGGCTTCAAAGCTTTAAATTTACATTGCAGTATAAGCTGGGAAGTTAACTGCAGTGAACTAATTCTTCAAGCAAATTCAAGGCTCTGCAGCAAAAGAAGACAGCATAGGTAGATTTTGCAGGTCAGAACACTTGCCATTTATCTCGGCTGCTGTATATATTTATTTTTGGAATGCTTTTATTTTTAAAATGCTTTTATTGTCTCAACTGTTTTTATAGTTTTAGAACTATAAGCTGCCCAAAATCACCAGTTGAAATGAGTGGCTACAGAAATTCAATGAATGAATGAATACATAAATAAAATAAAATCAAAGCTATTTATTCTTTCTGAGATGAAATGCCAAATTGCATCCTGAAAAATTAGTCACATAACATGTCATTTGCTTCCAACCCTATGTATATTATATTTGTGCACGTATCCTTTTTGCAGGAAATCAGAATTCAAAGTTCAAAAAAAGAGGTACTGAGTATATTGAGTAAAAAGGGTCCTACTATTAAAATACCTCATGTAAACCTGTCAATAGTCAAGGTTTTAGTATAAACAAAAATGTTTTTAGTTTTCTAGAGTATTAGCTACCTCATGCAAATCTGTCATCTGCAAATCTGATAAGCATTTTTTCCTACCTCATCATCACTATTAATAAAAATATTGAAGATTAGACCACTCAGATTGGAACCTAATGCCATTCTATTCAATTCTTCCATCCAACTGATGACAAACCATTATTGAACACTCTAGGAGTACTATTTTCAAATAAATCGTGTTTTGTAGTTCTCATAACATCCAGGCAGCATGTAACTAGTGTAATAATTATGATTATCACAGGGCATTTTCCAGATGCTTTCCTGAAAACAAGACATAATATGCTTGCAGCATTTTGGCAATGTATTAAGGAAATTTATCTGATCAAAATATGCAACATTAGTTGACAAGATTTGTTTTTGGAAAATCCACCTTGACTTTTGATTATTACCCTACTACTTTTAAGATGCTTACAAGTATCCACGTCTTTGTAATTTATTCTAGAATCATCCCAGGCCCGCATATCAAACTGACTGGGCTGGTCCTCATTCTCCCCCTTTCTGATTACAGAACTGGCACTTGCTCTGTTTCTGCCATCTGGCATTTTCACTAGTTCTTCCAGAGACAGTAGGCAATGTACATTGTCAGCTCAAATGGCTCCTTTCTTTAATAGATTTAAAAGTGCTGATTTTATTTTCATTTTTTAAAAAGTAAAGCCTTGGACTAAATCGTCTAAAATATCACCTTTCTTTATACCTATTCATATCTTAGGATATTCTTCAGAGTTCCAATTCCATACATCCATGCTAAGACCACATGAGGAGACAGAATAACAGAGGGACCTTGGAGGTCTTCTAGTCCAACCCTCTGATCAAACAAGAGACCCTATACAATTTCAGAGAAATGACTGTGCAGTCTCTTCTTTAAAATCTTCTGTGATGGACGACCCACAACTTTTGGAGACAAGTCATTTCATTCACTAATTGCTCTCACTGTCAGGAAATTTCCCCTTAGTTCTAGGTTGTTTCTCTCCTTGATTAGTTTCCATCCATTGCTCCTTGCTCTTCAGGTGCTTTGAAAAATAGCTTCCTTGTAGCAGCCCCTCAAATATTGGAACAGCAACGGTGAATCTCGGCTTTGTCAGTTTGAAAACAAATTCTAAAGCTAAATTCTCATTGGGCCAATAAATCATTTTCTTTTTTCTGCTACTAGAAAAGAACTTCTAAGTAATAGTTTGCTGTTAATTTTCATTCAAATCATAAAAAATTGAATATTGTGTTTATCACCAAATTTTATTCTTTCTTATGTAAATTACTCAGGAATTATACTGAAGAAATAGATTAAATATTGGAAGATATTTCAAGACAAGGTGGAACATATTTTTATATAAGTGAAAGTCTGCTCATAAATTTTGCATCTCACATTATTTCAAATTATTGATCAACTAATGTATAAAAAGGTTTTTGTAATGGATTATTTTAATTCAATATGGAAAAAAACTGTCTTCAACTGTAATCATCATCTTCACGACTAGGCTATCCTATTCCTCAGCAAAGGAAAACGAACCTTGGAGTTGGCTTTTAAAAATTGTCAGTTATCCAGGGAGCAAAGAATGTCAATAGATACAAGTTTGTACATAAAGTTTTGGTTCAGAAGAAAAAACAAATAAAAAATGGTCTTAACACCAGTGGAAGCTGATCAGTTTCAAATCATTGTTTCATTTGTCTAAATCTTGTTAAACATTTGTTGTACTTTTCTACCTACTTATCTGAATAGGTTTATAATAAAAGTTTGGGTTCTTCCATTTTAAAATGGAAACATAAGAGTTTCTGGATTTAGCTATCAGGTACAGTATATGATTAGGGCAAATGAGAATTGAAGTGAAATTCTGCAATGAGATAGGAAATATTGCTTAGCAGATTCACTACAATTAGGACATTTTCCAGCCTCATCCAGAAATGGCAGCAAAAAACCCTGCATTCAAACTGCACCCTAACACTAACCTACTACCAAAGCATCCCACCTATCACCAAATAGCTCATCAAATGCTATTTAAAGCTATGAACTGGTTAGTAATGGCTTGAACACTGGGTTTATGTGCTACCCATCTCTTATTAGATATGTGGGACAGAAACAACAACATTGTATTATGCATTTAAACTCATTAAAATATGTCTTTCAACTGGATTACATTTCAGCTTTATAAACTCACAGGCAGAGGCTTCTTCCTCATCTCAAACATCCGGGTAGCACCAAAGCTAAGTGATGCAATTATGGGGTTTTTCCCCAGTGTAGGCTCATCATCGCTATGCCAGTCAACACTGTTCTTTTCATTTTGGTAAAGGTTACAGAGTAGGGAGTTGAAAGTATTCTTGGTGAAATCTTCTACAAGATCCTTCAACATGGCCAATAGTGGGTGCCACTGAAATCAGAGGAGAAAAAAAGGAGGTAAACATCACAACTAGAAGCAAAGTCAGTGTCCAGTAAATAAGATAGCTATACTACTAAGAAGTCTGTTTCAAACTGTAATATCACTAATTTGAAACTTAAGGAAAAAAATACTGTACCTAGAACTTGTGGTAAGCATAATGAAATAAAAACCTCTCATCTTACAATATGCAGGAACATATAGCAGTTAAGTGGTTGGACTCTTAAGAAAGTGGGCAGTTTGTCAATATTTCTTATAAGCCAAAAAAGGAGGTTAAAAAAAAAAAAAAAAACCCCAACAACCCAGAAGGTAATAACAGCAATTCATGTCACTATTACTGCCAAGAAAATGGACATATGTAACTGACAGGAATGATTCCAGGTGTAACTCAAGGTGTTGTGATCAACACATTTTAAATCCTATATGGATTGGAGCCAGGCAATCTGAGGACCATTTAGATTTTGTCTTCCCAAGATGTTCTGGTGGTCCCCACCATTTGCAAAGTGGATGAGAGAGGACTCAGGGGCATTCTCTGCAGGAGTTCCCTCATGCAGAATGCCCTCACACTCATATAAGAACTGCACCCTCAGTTTTAACATTTAGGAAGTCTTGGTAACATCCCTTTCCTACTGTATATTTGGAGAACTGAGGTGAGAAAGCGAGATGTACTTGATGGATGCTGTTCTTTTGATGCCATGACTTACAATAACTCTATTGGGTTTTAAGTGGACTATATTTATTGATAACTTTGACAATGTGTCATTGTAACATGAACTGTATTGCTGTAAGGTATTTAGGGTCAAATGACTGAAGCAGCATTCCTTAATAAATAAGCGTTTACTTTTACACAACTGTATCTTTACATATATACAAATACACATTTTGCATCTGATGTCTAGACCCTTAGTTTCTCATATTCTAGAAAGGTAGTGATAGCTTATGGAATCTTTCAGGGCTTAAGTGCCACAAAGTTCATTAATATCTGATTAAATAATGTAAGAGCTTCACGACTAGCAAAGTTTCTTTCATAATCACCAAAGCTTGCATGTTTTGCAATATCATGATTAATTGGTACTTGCCTATAGCATTTGCTACTTTATGCCTGAACTATATAAGGGCTACAGGTAGTCCTCCTTTAGGGACAACTGGAACCGGCAACTCAAGTCATTAAGAGATATGGGTCACTGAGACCACGAGCGTGCTTATGATCTTACTTCACCTCAATTTACGACCACAATTGAGCCCCAAATTTCCATGGCCAAAGTTATTTAGTGAATCACTGCTCTTGTTACTAACATGGTTGTTGGTCACAAGTTGATCACATGACCCTAGGCACTGCAACCATCATAAATCCAAGCTAATTGCCAAACATCAATATTATGATCAAGTGATCATGGGAAAGGTGCAACTGTTGTAAGTGAAAAATGATCATGTTTTTCAGTGCCGTTGTAACTTCAAATGGTCATTAAGTGAATGGTTATAAGCTACCTGTATAGACCTACAACATTTGCAAATGTGAGGATAGGTCACAATTTGTTCATTATTGTCATAATTGTGAACAGTTGTTGTACAAGGCTGCTATTAAGAGAGGATTACTTATAATTTGTTATAAATTCATCTTGTTGCAAATGCATATTGGAGTTAAAAAAATGAAACCAGTTACAAAGTTGCTCAACTAGCAAGCTGCCTAAATAATTCTTCATAGGAGTTATAGTTCAATGTTGCAAAGAACATTTCTAGAATTTCCTCAATGATTTAATAGCCAAGGTAGTTGGGGGAGAGGGGTTCCCTTAGCAAACCATGAAATAAATCAGATTTAAAGTCAGAATTAACACTGCTATTTGACAGGGGGAAAACAGTGTTGTTTTTCTCTCAATTTTAACTGAAGTAAGGAAAAATATTGTACGATTTCATTATGTGACATGAAAAGTGATAGCGACTTTTACTCTGTTCTTTTCCAATACTGCCCTCCAGTGTTTGATAAATGCAAGGTTCCATCATTCATCCAATAGAAATTCAGGTAAGATCACCATATTTTAAAGTATATATTAATTAGGTTTATGTCCTACAGAAAATTCATGGGCTATACCTGTAAGTCAAGGATTGGGAAGAAATCCTAATTAAGCAAAGGAACAAGAGGAGGACAGGCTGAAAATTGAAACTGAGACTCAAGCCACCACCCAAAGTATGCAGGCACTAAAACAGGATCTTTAAAAAAATATTCCATTTTCATAATTCTCCAATAACTGAGCAAGAAGAATGCACGTTCCAAAGGCTTTAACTATGAAAACAGCACAGCAGATGAAACAAACTAGGCTGAATGTCCAATGCTGTAATGCCCTGAAAGCTCAATAAATGCATTCCTTAACCTCCTCAGCAAGGTATGGTAAGACTACCGTGTAGTAAATATTGTTCTGCTAAAACATCAGCTGCTTACTTTTTAACAAACCTCTGTTCAGGAGAGGGAAGAAGGAATGGCCTTGAGAGATAGGAGGAAGACTTGTTATGACAATGGTCAGGAAAAGAGAACTAAGTCTAGGGCAGACATGTAACCTGAGTAAGCAACTCAGACAAGATCCTCCTTAGTAGTCACAACGATAAAGGAAGGAGGGGAGGCACATTCAGATTTGCAAGATTCTGTTACTACAGTTTTTCAATAAAAGTAGTACTACCTACACAATACTGGATTCCTAGTCTGATCTACCATGAAAGGATCATATCATCCCTTATGAGATCATGACAAATTTTAAGGAACAGCTCAGTTTCTGTTTCAAAGGTAATGCTGTAAAGATAATTCAGCTGTGAATTATCCACTAAAAGAAAATCCGCTTTATCCTGTCTCAGGGGATTTACCCCATTCACAATTCTCCACAGTTGCATCAAGAAGTGGCTTTGCTGCTCTCTTATTCCCACTCCCCTGTATCCAGTGAAGTTTTTCCCCCCTTGTTTGAAAAGAAATCACAGTGAAGGAGGAATGCCTGAAATTCAGATCACCATTGTTATTATGGCTTTTTAATGTTGCCAGCTTTAGAAAACTCAAGATCCATACGTACATCAGGGTTTGCTTGCATTTCAAGTCTGGAATAGGTGTAGGGTAGTTTTCCATACCATGCTGTGAGTCTGGGTTCGTCATAAGATCGATCTACAGAAGGAAAATTGGATGCAATAATTAGGGCTACTATGAAAACCAGCAATAAATGGCTATAATTTTTTTTGGCATTTGGGGAATAAATGACGGTAACTCATTTAGCAATTTTTTGCCTTCTCTAGATAAAAAAGCTGAGCAAATGAGACTTTTAACTTGCAATTCATAAATTATACGACCAAGAGAAAATTATTCTAGGCTATTTATACATCAACAAAGTAGTTATGTTTGAAATGCAAATTTCTAGAGGGAAATGTGAGAAGTAACAAAAATGCCCTAAAGTGAACCAAGCTCAGACTGCTTATGGTTTGAATTGGTTTGAAATCCAATAGATAAAAAAATAAACAGAACAATGAAAAGAGTTTGTTGTATGACCAACCAAAAACATCCCATTGTAAGAATCTGTTTTACCACAAAAAAATGTAGCCCCAACTTCATACTGCCTTTTGAAACTCAAGACCAGTTCAGAGCTGAAAAGATAACACTGAATCTTCAGCCTGTCTGCCTTCTCAGAAAATAATAATAATCACCAGCAAAACAATCAACCAGTACAAACAAAGGAAAATCACTAGTAGGGGTACAGAACCTTTCTGAATCTTTAGAACAAGAAAAAAATAATAGTTTGTTTTGGCGATCTCCTTATATTAAACAAAACACAGGTTAGCCCTAAATCTGTGTGTTAAGTAGAGATTAGAATTAGTGGCAGTGGGCCAAGTATTTTTCTGGCTGCAATGGATTCTACTAGAGTGAATATTTCAAGATTTACTGCTGGACCTTAAAAAACAGGAGTCAACAGTTAAAGGAGACTGATAGCAAAGCTACCGTGTTTAACGTGTGTTCTTTGCCTCCATGGAATTTCGTGGAACAACTGATCAAACATCCAATCTGCTTCACTCAAGGAAATGAAGCCAGGAATCAAATGAATCCTAGAATAAAGAAAAGTCACATTACATGTTGATATTTTCTGATTTATTTCAAACTAAGACATTCCAAGTAGGTTCTGTGTCATTTCTTTCCATCAAGCAAAGTGGCTTGCTAAGAAGAGTGCCCACCACCACCACTTAAATATTGTGGGCTGCTTAGGAGTTATCAAGCTCTTCCACTCCCCATTTGCTTATGTTTAAAGTTTTGTTGGATAACTTTTTTTTTAAGCTCACATTTCTTCTTGTACCTTGCCTGGAGGACAAAGAAAATAGTCCCATGGCATCCATTTGGGAAATAAGAACAGAGAAGTAGATGTAAGGAGAAGTAAAGTAGATGATTTATGCTGAAAAGGTGATTGGGAAAATATTGTTAATTCTTCTAGACTTCAATAACTTTCAATATCATTAACCTATTATATCATTTTGAGTCAATAATAGGCCAATGAGTGCATAATGATATAGGCTCCAGGTCATTCAGGAGAGACGTTTGGAAACTACAGATTCTTTGAAACAGATAAGAGGTCAGAAGGATATATAAGTCAAAATGTGCACACAGACTTGTGTAATTTGGATCTAACTATAGTACCAGTTCATTTATTGTTAACTTCTTAAACATATCTGGAATCACTTTGGATCTTGTATAAATAGCATGACAAAATCAATAAACAGAAAACAGAGATTACTTTTTCTGAACACAAGTCCTCTTTTGTAAGTGGCAGGAACTCCCTGTAAGTTTGTCTTCATCAGAAAGGAAAAATTAAGTTCAATCATATCCTTTAGTTAGCACAGATATTTTTTGTGCATCATGGAGAAAGTGAGATTTGGAAAAGGAATGAAGTTCAATATTCTCCTAACAAAAAGTCTATGGGTAAGTTCCCAAGCCCTGCAAGCAGATATTTCTTCCTCTAATAGCATTCTTTGGATCCAGCAGGAAAAAAAAGATTAAATAAGCAAAATACAAGATTTACTCAACATGGAAGGAGAAATACACAAAATAATTGTTAGTCTATTCTTATTGTGGATGTACAACAAAGGGAGATCCCCAAATACGTTGCCTTCCACTTTGGGGTGAAAACCGTCAGAATTTTAAATAAATATAGTTGGAAGTAACTAATAGGAATGGTCTTGATTCAATGATTCTTTTCACCTGAAGATTTAGTAAATGCAGCCTTAAAAACAGTTAAGTTTCAACTACATTGTAGACTTGTATCCATTAGAAAAGCAAGCCAATATGGACAGTCTTATTAGAACACGTTCTTTGATTAAAGATAAGAGGATGTTCTTAACAAGTGAAAGTTATTTATTAAATTTTATTAATAAATTTCTGTACAATACCATGGCTCTCCATGTCTGTGGTCCTTTGTAGCATCTTTGCTATAATGACTTAATACTAATTCAAATACTGAAACATAATCCTAACAGAGCTATCCTGCAAGACACACACACACACACAGACACACACACAGACACACACACACACACACAGTTAGATACTTACTTTGATATTCCTGAGGGCAATGTGCTGATCTCATATAGACCCTGTTTTCTGCAGTGGAGGAAGAAAAAAAAACATCATGGTTGGTAAACATAAAAGGTTCAAACTATTGATTAGGGTTAAAAAAGAAAATTCACGAATCCAAGGGATATGTATAGGAGTAAAAACACATTATACATTATAACTTGACTTATGACCATTAATTTAGTGACAGTTCAAACTTTTGATCGAAGTCACTGTGAAAAGTGATTTAAGACCTATCCTTGTATTTATGACCATAATCATGTGATTTCATTTCGATGCTTGGCCACTGGAATGTATTTACAACAGTTGCAGCATCTTGGGAACATGTGATCACCACCTTAACCTTCCCAAGGAGCTTCCAGCAAGCAAAGTTATTGGGAATCCAAATTTACTTAATGATTGCATCACTTAGTGACAAAGTTCTGGTCCCAATTGCAATTGTATGGACTTTCTGTAAGAGCAACAAAGCCAAATGATCAAGAGATACTGGTATTAAAATGAACTAGAATTAAAATACTTACTCTATTACTCTGGGTTCTGGGACTTTGCATACAACCTAAGGATAAAAAAAATTATGTATGTATATTTAGTTTACTTAATGGGGGAGAGAGTATAAAAAATAGAAATATTGCTGAAAATTCCAATAATAATTGTTCAGTTATACTGCTGATAATGCATCTGAGTTGGGAGACTATTTTTTTAAAGAAAATACACACAAGAAACTATTACAATTTGCTTTCTATGTGTTCAGGCATATTTATATACATATAAACAAAGCAATAACAATATAATACAATATTTTTACCTCTTCAGGTGCTTTAAAAACAAACTGTCTTTTAGATGAAATCTCTGCCTCTCCTTGGAATGTGGATGGTGCTGAATTGGCAAATGCTGGATTTCTAGCATTAGACTTTCTTGAGGCTAACATAAGAAGGAACAGTATCAAACCAGATAACAACAACTTTCATACTTTCAATGTTATTTAATAATTGTATTTTCAAATTAAGAGTACACACACAGACAGAGAGACACGGGTAACATTTTATCATTTTTTATTTCTACTTCAAAGTGCGATGTGGTGACTCAGTGGTTAAAGTGCTGGGTTTGTCAGCTGAAGAGCTGGCAATCCAGGTTTGAGACCTGAACGCCATGTGATGGGGTGAGTTCCTATCCTCGCCCCAGCTCCTGCCAACCCAGCATTTCAAAAGCATGCAAATGTGAGTAGATAAATAGGTACCACTTCAATTGGAAGATAACAGCACTCCATGATGTCATGCTGGCCACATGAATGTGAAAATGTCTTCGGACAGCAATAACTCAATGGCCTTGAAACTGCTCTCTATGATCGGCAATGACTAGCAGAGCAAAATCCACAGGGAGTCCTTTACCTTTTACTATCTCTACTTCAGGAACCGTGATTTTTGTGAGAGGACTCAAAGTTTTGAGAGCACTTATTTCTTTCATGTAGAGCCCCCATGTATGAAGTACTTTGAGAATCTGATATTAAAAATAATAGTCTAAAATCATGTTATTTTTTCATGCTCTTATGAAGGAGGCTTTGGGACAGGCTTTGAGACAGGCTCAAACAAGCATATGAATCACTTCTCATGGTTTAATTTCTTCATGCTACTATTGAAGAAATCTATACATTTGCGTTGAAACCACATTTTTATAGTTCTAGTAAAATCTATCATAGCAAACTCTATGGGTTTTTTTTAATAATACTTAAAAAGCGTATACTATAATCCTATATTTAAGTAACAATTAGCTTCAACATTAAATAGATTTATTTCTGAGGGACCATGCATACAATTAGACTGAAGTGACCTTAGTTAACTGTTCAATTATTTGCCATGGGGAAAATATAATATTAATTTATCACATTTAGTAAACAAACATTTGAAAAGTCCTAATTAAATCTATTTATGACAGTCAAAATTAGTTCAAAGGTTTCTAAGAACTCAGATCAATAATCACTGAAGTTAGGAAATTGTTTCTAGATCTTCTATCGTAAAGATCTTAGGGAGGCAATTAAAGCCCTTGTTTTGACAATCTCCCTTCCGCTGTAGAGATTTAATTGTTTTAAATAATATTCTATTTCCAGAAATGAAAAGCTAGCATGTTTCAAACCAACCACCATCCTCAGTCAAAAGTTGCATTCCTAACTACCTCTTTGCCTTACAGATTGGAGGTTTGGAGGGGGGGGGGGAATCAGGAAGTATACATGTTTATATAGAAGCACAATAAAATAAGGTGGTAAAGAGCAGGATGAGAAGTAATGGGAGGCACATATCAATCTATCTTAGAGGTTTTGTCATAAGGGACCATTTTCTGAGAGTGGTCATGAAGATTCCAAATGTTTCCACTAGCCTCTAAATTTGATGTTTTTCATTAAAACATTTCATTAAATCAAAATGCCTTGTGCCACTAGTACACATGTGCAAAAAGACTTAAGACCTTTAGTGGCCCAACAGGCCAAAAGATGTTTGATCTAAATAGCTGAGAAACCTAGTAAACTAGTTCACAGGCCAAAGGGCCTTCTGTAATATTTATAGGTAGAGAGAAGATCTTTGTGAATAGTTAGTAGTGTTCCTGCTAGGCAACAAGTTTAATTTATTTATATACATTAGAACAAGACAGCATTTACCTGAACATGAAGTCATTCTGCTATTACCCTGGCTGGCCCAGCCACCCTGGACTCTGGCTCTCTGCCTTTTATTTTCCATTCTTCTTCTTTACCAGTCTTCTTGTAAGGAGTTTAACATTCCTAAATCAAAATAAACATATTAACACACTGCTAAAGTGCTTAGACCTTAGTTCCTACTGCTTTTGAAGAAGAGAGTATTAATACATTACTAGGAAACAAAATCTCTAACATTGTATCATTGTTAACAATAAAAAGGTAAGAAATTGCCTTCTATCTAAAATGCAGCAGCACCCAAGTTCACAACCTTGCACTATTTTATAGTAATAGATCTTGTTAAGATCAAAAACATTTATTATTATTATTTTCCTAACCAGGGATTACAAGGGACAGCTCAGAGTGTCTGCCTAACAGGGCCATCAAGCATCCTGGGCAAGGCAGGCCCAAGGACACCCTGTAAGGAAGCAACCTCGTTTCTATATTGGAAGTAACATGCAGAGTAACATTATTGCAGATTGAACAGTTTTTCCCTATGGTCCACAGAATCAATTCCTTACCACCACACCAGTCAAGGATTATAGGTCCTGGGATTCAATACCTCCTAAGGTCACTTTTTTTTGGGGGGGGGGAGGAGGGAACGGGAGCGAGGAGAAGAAATAATAAAAAAAAACAGGCTTAGATTTAAGGAATATCTTTTTGTTCTCCTCCCCCCCCCCCGCCACTCCCACTCTCCCCCCCCCACACCCCGCCAGACCCAAAGCACGAGCTCTAAAATTCCCCCGGCTACAGTACCGCAAGGCTTTTAACACCACAATAACGAAGGTTTCTCTTCTGTCTCTTTCTTTCAGTCCACCTTCCCACTTTTTTTTTTAATCAAGCGCTTGCGGGTAATAGAGCTACTCACACAAGCGCGCCACCAACAACTACACCCTCCGCCGCAGGAGACCTCCACCAAGGGGGAAGGAAAATAAATAAATTAATAATAAAAAAAAAGCCCTCCAAGCCCACCTGCGCGCGCACTTTCCGAAGGACCCGCCCTTTTCTCTACGGCATTTGTTGAGCAGAATAGGCGACTTCCTCGCGCCGGTATCCGTTGGGCGGCAAGACGTCCTTCGGGGCCCCACCCACCCGCAGATCGGAACGGGAGGAGCGGGAGGCGTGGCTGCGCTCATTGTCTCGGAAAAATTTTTGAAGTCGCTTTTCCGCAGAGCAACTTTGTGATGCTCGTTGGAAAACTTTTCCGGGTCCCCATCCCGGGTCGTCCCCCCTCACCCCCCCCAGAAGATGACTAAGACGGCAGGATCTGAGCGGCTGCTGTTCCTTAGCAACTGACATTCTGAGGCGAGATGCTTATGACAGGCTGCATAGTTTTTACCCCAAGTTTTCACCAATGGTGTTAGCAGTTTCGCATTTTAGGCTTTAAAATGAGAAAGAATTAACTTTTCGCCGCGTTTACAGTTCTCTCAGAGATTAAGTGTGCGTGGAACTCCTGATTTATAACTTGACCTGACTTGTTTTACTCAAAGAAGACTGATGCTTATTGGAGAGGGAAACTGGATAAACCTAAAAGCTTTAGTCAGATTGTGACTTACATCTTTTGCTGTTTGTGTTCATTAAAAAAAAAAAACATTTTGATGCACATTCAGAAGCAGCCAGCAGAGAAAAACCTAACGTTTTGCAGGCTGCTAGTGATCAACCCAAACCTAACAACCAGCCCTGACGCTAAAGGAACACCTGGGACATTATTTAAGAGCTCTTTGTTGCACACTGTTGCGTGAAGACACAACCTGACCACATCTTTTTGCCACATCTGTGAACCTTCCCTCATTTCACACTCACTAAATGAGTCAGACTTAAATTGTCCTAAGCAGAATTGATGCAATCGGCTACATTTTGCAGTGAACTCAGTTTACCAATATAGCTAGGATCAACACTTGTGGACTAATTCTATAAAAATGGTATGGGCAAATCCCTTGCCCTCTGGTTCTAGGTTCCAGCTTCACTGGGCACCATGCAGTTTCCCCCAAAGACAGCAACACAATGCCTGTGATGTATCAAAATTGCACAACAGCTGATAGTACTGTGGACCTTAAAGATTTACTGCAAAGCTGAAAAAGCATACACCTGGAATGATGGAAATCCCCTTCGTCACCATGCCCCACCCTGCTTCATATAGAGCCCACAGAAATATGGAAGCTGGCATTTGCCAGTATAAGGAAAGGAAGAGAAATTCTAAGTGTGTGTGATGTTATTGTAAACTAAATCATTTATGTCAAAGAGTTGTGTAACTGTAGTATTGTAACTGCCCACTGCAGTTAAAGCTGAGAGCTGGAATTAAAATACCTCAACTTTGCCTGAGCTAGTGTTAGAATACTTTGATTTCCTTAGACAAACCCCACAATTGGCTTCTGTAAGCAAATTGGGGAACAAATCCTGAACAAGTGTTGATAAATGTTCCTATTTTCCATCAGCAAGTCTGACTTGTTTTTTAAATAATTTTTAAGCACTTTCTAGTCTCTTCCCGGTTATATAATTTTCATGGATAAATTGATAATTTGTCTATATTAAAATAAGCTTATTATTATTATTTATTAAATTTATAGGCCGCTCAATCCCGAAGGACTCCGGGCGGCTTACAGAGAAAAAAGGAAAAAAAAGGAAAGAAAAATAAAAAATAATTTAAATTTCACAAAACGCGCATTCGTTCTAATCGGGGCTGGACCTTAACAATAAGGTCAACAGCCCCAGGCCTGTCGGAACAGCCAGGTTTTAACAGCTTTCCTGAAAGCCATGAGAGTGGGTAAGGTGCGGACCTCTGGGGGTAGCTGATTCCAAAGGGTCGGAGCAGCCACAGAGAAGGCTCTCCTCCGGGGGCCCGCCAGCCGACACTCTCTGGCTGACGGCATCTGAAGGAGGCCCAATCTGTGGGATCTTATCAGCCGTTAGGAGGTATGTGGCAGTAGGCGGTCTCGCATGTACGCTGGTCCTAAGCCATGTAGGGCTTTAAAGGTAATGACCAACACCCTGAATTGCATCCGGAGACCAATTGGTAGCCAGTGCAGCTCGCTGAGGAGAGGTGTAACATGGGTGTACCTCGGTACACCCAATATCGCTCGCGCGGCTGCATTCTGGACTAGCTGTAGTCTCCGTGCGCTTTTCAAGGGTAGCCCCATGCTTCTATACAGAACTCTTTTAGATGTTTCTTTATAATTTTGATATAATTCCAATTTTTTCATGTAAACCTCAAAAAAATTCCCAATTTTATTTTTACCATATCCGTCTGAACCCTTTAAATCTCTTTTGTAACTACTGTTACATCAATCAAACTGTGTGTGTGTGTTTGTGTGTGTGTGAGAGAGAGATATTTATGTATGTATACGTATGTATATATAATCTAAGTAAATAACAGAAAAACCTTCAGATAGTTATTTTATTTTAATCATAAAATGTTATAGATTTCATTCTAAATATGTATTATTATATAGGCATGCCAGCAGATATTTTGCATACTTCCAAATATTCTAAAAATATAAATTGTCATAATTATCCAGTAAAAAATACAGCCATTCTGGACAAAACCAGTTTCTGATTCCTAATCAGCACCATTGCATCATTTTTTGTTTCTTTTCTATGTACAATAAAGTTTAAACACATATTTATTTTCATATCAGTCTTAAGTTAATCTTCAAAGGACAATATTCAAAATTCAGTTAGAGTCTCTTGCATCTATAAAACATGCTGAAATTAATTTGCAGAAATGATTATTTGTATGCCTACCGATAAAGACCACTGTGCCCAATAAAGCAAAGGGAATGGTAGTATGCACTTTTTCCTTTTCCTACTCAGGAAAAGATTGAGCTAACATGAATCTCCCCTGAATATATTTGCCAGACTCAGAATACAAATGAGTTTTCAATAAAGGAAGGAGGCCCATAACATGTTAAAGCATTTTCATTTTATTTGTTCCAAAGGTACAAATAATATGATTTAAGGAAATAAAAAGTCAAATCTTAATTTTCATGTAATGACAGATAAAACTACGTCTTAAGAAAGTGATTTTTCATTTCATTAAGTTACAATGAAGGAATAACAAATCCTTGTTAAATGTATTCTCAACATTTGGTGTGACTTCTTTTAATTCTGGAGGCAAGAACTCTTATGCAAGAAGATAGGCTGTCCAGACATGTTTATCTTCTTTCTCTCATTATCCTTTGTGTTGCAGCCTTCTATAATACATCTCATATCACTCAAAGAGCTCCCCCATCTTGTTATAGAGATGGAATTTCACAAGCACTTCCTGGTCCCAACCCATAAACATTTATATTACGAGAACATCCAGGTAATCAAAATCCTGTCTGCTGTTGCAAATATTTTTAAATATTTGATATGACAGTTCACACAAAGTACAATTTTACTTACAGTATTGTGATTAGTAAACAAACATTGTAAACATATGAAGTCAGTACCAGCATTATATTTAGCTACCTTTGTAACAAATAAAGCATTATTGTGATGCCTGACGCTGACTATTATATAATGAACATTAACATTCATGTTAACGAGATAGATCCTATAGCCAATCTTGTAATTTTTAAAATCTCAATTTCAATAAGGGATATTTCTTGAAATATCAAAATTGAGGAAATAAAAACTTTTAGTTTAAAATACAGAAGTAATGTGACTCTATTATCGGTAGTGATGTTACAAATGCCAAATTGTTATATTTCAATTTCAATCACATTTGTCAAAATGAACCTATCTGAAACACTACTAATGTGCTTCAGTAAAACAATTGAAAATATTGTTTAATAATTATATAACACAAAACATTTTAATAGAATGGTTCCAGAACAGTATATAATGTAAATATTGTTAATTAATTTTTCTACACCTCTCATATATTTTCTTCATACCAGTCTCCAGTTTCCCTCAGAATATCCTATACAAAAACTATAACATAGGGCAAAGTATTTGATGCTTCAAAGTAGATTTTTCAAAATACCAACGTTCTTGTCAAGGCAATGTAGCTTAGTTTTCCTTTAGTTTCTTTAAATGGTAAGCTCTTGATTTTAAGGCTGTTTCTCTGATTGATTTTTTGATATACCAATCGGGGAGCACGTTTGTTCCCAACCATTTCTAAGAAACAGAGGCAGAAAAAGATGTGTTACAAAGTTGTTAAAGACCAAGATATCAATGGATTGATAAATGAAAGCAAGTTATTTCCCTTTAGAAAGGGAAATTCTAATCTCCCTTTAAATATACATACCAAAAAAGCATGAGATGGATATCCACAAGTTATCCTTTCCCGACCAAGAGTATTGAGGGAATATTTTACATATTGTTCAGGAGTGGGTCTGCATATGTTTGTTTTACGAATTTTAGACATTTTTGTCAGGACAAAATATGGTTGAACAGTCTGAAAAAGAAAGAACATTATTTTATTAAATTTATATCTAGCAGTTTGTACCTGTACATTGTCTTATTTAAGAGCTATAACGGACATGTGTTACAAAACAATTTAAACATAGAAACTGCTACAGTGACAACATATTATGATAAGAATCATATGGTTAACATAGGTAGTCCTCACTTACCAAGAACTTCATTCAGTGACCATTTGAAATTATGACAGTGCTGAAAAACTAACTTTAGGCCCAAATGTGTGATATTCAGTGTCATTCATGTCATTACATGAACACGATATAAACTTCCAATGGGGAAATGGTAGATTAAAGAGCTATCCTGAAGTGGCAGCCCGCAATTAGTTATGTTTTGGGCCCAGGTTTCTTTAACCACTGTCTTGCTTAGCAATGAAAATTCTGGTCCCAACTGTAGTCTTAAGTTAAGGATTACTTCTACATATTGAAAGCATTCCAGTACCCAGCTGGAATGAGCATTGAAAAGACTGGGGAAGTAGTTAAGAGACAAACAAAAGAGGAAGGCACGAAACTAATTATTCTTGCAAATTTTGAGTTAGCTGTCCCAACATCAGGGTAAGCTTTCCAAAGGGAGGGGGCATGAGGAAATGTGATTTCCCACTTAGCAAAAGCTTCATTAAATAATACAGCTGCTGGTTCCAATTGTAGTTGGCTTACTTCGCTACAATAAATCATTGATTTAGAAGCAACATTAAATGATCTTCTATGTTCATACATGCCTGAGTTAAAGATCAATTTATCTGATATTAAATACGTAGCTTATGTATCATGGATTAATTCATTACAAACATTGTACTGAGGTATTTTGAAATGGAAATTTAATTTTCAAACAGCATTATTGCACTGGGTAGTACCAAAGTATAAAATATTAAATGTTGTAATACTGTTAAAAGTGGTATCATTTTGCAGTTTTTCACTTAAAAACTGGTCTTCAGGATGTTATTTTAAAAAAATCCCTATTAGCAGATATTGCTATTTTTTCCTCCATTCAATTGTGTCCAATTCTTGGAAATTGCCTGGACAAGTCTCTGCAGCTTTCTTGGCATGGCATTTTGAAAGTAGTTTGCCATGGCCTCCTTCCTAGGGCTGAGAGAGAGCAATGCTACAAGGTCAACCAGCTGGCTTTGTGCTTAAGGCAGGATTAGAACTCATAGTCTTCATGTTTCTAGCCTGATACCTATCACTATACTAAATTGGCTCTTATTCCTAACTTACCCCTTTTCAGCTTAATAAGAGTTTTAAAGTTTGATTAATTTAGTTTCATTTTTTCAGATTATCATGTTTTCCGAAGGTAAAAAAAAATATTTTTTTTGCTGTTTACTTAGCTGTGTAATTATTTTTTTTATAGTTTGGCACAGTGTTATGCTCGTTTTTCCTCATTTTTCCTGGAAGAAGGAAAAATAAGCACAACACTGTGCCACCAACTCCAACACCATTCCAGAGATCATGTTTGAAAGGCCTGAAAGACCAAGAGTGTACCTTCTCATCCTATTTTCACAGACGCCATCTAAAAGTGCAACCAATGCTGTCAAGACCTCAATCAGATATGCAGCAAGCCCTACAGAACAACCCCAAGCTACTTTTGAAACCTAATTTGTTCCATTAGTTACTTGGGACGGACCAATTTAATAGGTGTAGCTTCCCTGCAATCAGGGTGGTGTACAGTCGCTTGTATTGTAGCCCCAGCAATCCTCTTCTGGATGTTTTTAAAAACATTCATTTCATTCATTTTCATTTTATTATATTTATATGCCGCCCTTTTCCCCCGAAGGGGACTCACATGCAGTTGAAAATAAATTATTTAGAAGACTTAACTAATTGCTCTAAAAAAATTCATTTTGGAGGATGTGGCATGTCTTCACAGCCTTTGCTTCTCATGCTCTTTTGATATATCTAATTTTTCACTATACTTTCTTTTGGATGTTTTTGATGTTAGAAAATGCTATAAATCAGGGGTGTCAAACTCAAGGCCTGTGGACCGGATCTGCCCCCCTGGTACTTAGAACTGGCTTGCGAGGATGTGCTAGAAACAGCCAAGGACCAGTCCTTCTGAAAGTGAATATGGAGCTCGGGAGGATAGCCCTCCCAAGCTCAGTTTTTGCTGGCAGAAGGTTACAGGAGGCCGTCGCAGATGAAAACGGAGCTTGGGAATCAAACACAACCCTAATGCAGCCCTCAATGAAATCGAGTGTGACTGCTGTAAATGGAAATATCCTACTGCAGAGGCTGATGAAGGAGGAGAGTAGATTTTAACTTCATTTTCTAAGATGCAAGGTAACCTTCTAGTCAGGAAAAGGGGGAGAACATGTGACCCTACAACTTTAAGTCAATTGGATAAAGGACATTTGCAACCCCAAATTAAGTAGTAATAGAATTCAAAAAGTATTGAAAGTGGAGAACGATCGTATCCCCAAGATGGCAATGACAAGCACTCCCCTTCTGCCAAACAACCAAGATGTCCTTAAAATATATGGCAAAGGATGTTCATGGAAGACTCTAAACTTTACATGGAAAGACGCTGAAGTACTCATCCAAGACCCAATATGTTACATAACATGTGAGGGGTATAATGCCAATGCTAAAAAGTAGAATTCAAAAATGGTCACATAACTCTTGCAGTAAAAGCAAGTAAATAAAAAAAACCAATTTAATTAAAAGCTTTCTATCAGCTGGACAATTAGCAGAATAAAGCTTTAAAGATGGTATTTCCTAAAGTCAGCACTATAATGAAAATACTTTGATTAAAGAAACTGTCTATTAATTTATTTTTGGCAATGGTACCTACAATTGTCTTTCAGATAAGGAATAATTTGAATGTCTTTTAATATTTAGCATCCCATACTATCAGGTTAATTACACATACAGTATCAAAACAGATGAATCACACTAACCTGCACAAGGATACCTTTGTCTCTGTATTCCAAGCCGAGGGATTGAGAAAAGAAATTTCCAAAAACCTAAATACATGTAAAGAAGCATAGCGGTAGGAATGCACAATATGAAACTGAAAATAAATTATATACTGTCAATTTTACACACCTTGCCATTAATTATAAACCGTGTAATGTGGAAAATAGCATTTCAAACTAGGAATTTTGTACATTGTAAGGAAATGTGATTAATACTTTTAATAGAATAACAGAGTTGGAAGGGACCTTGGAGGTCTTCAAGTCCAACCCCCTGCTTAGGCAGGAAACCCTATACATTTCAGACAAATAGTTGTCCTAGCTCTTCTTAAAAACTTCCAGTGTTGGAGCATTCATAACTTCTGGAGGCAGGTTGTTCCACTGCTTAATTGTTTTAACTGTCAGAAAATTTCTTCTTAGTTCTAGGTAGCTTCTCTCCTTGATTAGTTTCCATCCATTGCTTCTTGTCCTGCACTTAGGTGCTTTGGAGAATAGCTTGACTCCATCTTCTTTGTGGCAATCCCTTCTTTTCATTAAACTAGACATAGCCAATTACAGCAACCATTCTTTATATATTTTAGCCTCCAGTCCTCTAATCATCCTTGTTGCTCTTCTCTGCACTCTTTCAAGAGTCTCAACATCCTCTTTACATTGTGGTGACCAAAACTGAATGCAGTATTCCAAATATGGCCTTACCGAGGCATTATAAAGTGGTATTAAATTATTCAAGTGGTAATATAAGTTAAATATATAAAATATATTCTATTATATTTTTGTAAGCTTAGTGAAGTGTTTTTGTGTTTGTTTCACATTTGTTAGTTACATTTATTTTATTATTTAGTGCTACTTAAGCATTTTATACTTTTGATTTATATTTTTAAGCAACATGTCAGTTAAAAAACAAAGCATTCCCTCCTCTTTTTTGCAATAAGCCTGGGAATAGTAGTTTTGACAGACACAATATGACTGAGCCAGCGTTAGCTACTGAGCTTCCATAGCTGAAAATGTTTATATAATTAGTACACTATGCTCACATGTTCCCTCCTCTTTCTTCTAATGTGGCTGCCAGAATAGCAGGGATGTTGGCTTGAGAATAACTGCAGTTTAGAGTATTATCTGAAGTGTAATTTATTATTAACATTTGCTATGATTACTTGAAAGAAACTAGGTTTTGGGAGCCATAATTAACTACAAATACAGTGCATGGCCTTATTTTTGGAGGTCATTATTTTTGAGGTGCAGGAGGCAGCAAACGTGATCACCTCATGGCTGCTGCCATGTTGCGTGTCGCTGAGCCTGCCGCTTCTTGCGGCAGCCATTAGCGTGACAGAAAGGGCACGGTGGCTAGAGTTGCAGGAGCGGCCGTTAGGTAAGGGTATGTGGACATGTTTCCCTTTCCCTCTGCTCCGGCCTCGCTTCCTCACCTCATGTTGTTTGCACTGCAAGCAACCAGAGGAAATAGCGGGGACCGGCTGCACATGTGTTTAAATATTTTTGGGAGGGCTTATTTTAGCACATGCGCTCAAAAGCCTGATAAGGCTTATTATCTGGGGAGGTCTTATTTTCAGGGAAACAGTGTAGTAAAAACTATGTATGTACTTATTGTAAATCAAAATGTATACATTCATAAAAACAATTGGAAGGTTTTAAGAATTGTGCTCACGTGAAAATACTTCCTTAAAAGAGTGGCGTTTGAACCAACCCAAATTCAGACTCCTTGCACAAAGCTGAAGGAGACAACTATATTTTTAAATAGAAGGCTGTCCCACACCAACAAAGTTATAGGTACATACATTTAAAAATCTGAATTCAAGAGACTAATTCAAAGGTCTCTATATTCACTTTCATGAAATAAGGAAAACATTATCCTCTTTAAAGACTATCTCAAATATTGTATTTGCCAATAAGCAGTTCAGTTGAAGAATGGGAAAAATTACACACACAATGTTCCCCCCATATATGTACCTTGCTTGCTGCATAAAGAGTTAAAAATGGAGTTTCTGCTACTCCAGAAAGAGAAGTTATATTAATTATGATTCCCTTGGACCTGAAAGACAAGACAGAATATAAATTATAAATCTGCTGGAATAAAACAGAAGCCTAAAATATACAAATGTTAACTATAACATCCATAAGTATTTGCATAAAAAATCATTGCACTTGACTCGTAGTGACTGCCTAGAATAGCCATGTAGTTTTCAGGGTGACAATGTAGAAATGGTCTGCTACTACCTTCCTCCTGGCTCTTCTTTTTTTAAAAATATTTTAAAAAACAATAAATTCCCAGTCTAAGGAACAAATCTGAGAATTCTTGGTGGTGCCCCATACACATACAATACTCCTCACTTACTGACTGCCTTGTTTAATGACTGTTAAAAGTTGTAACAGTGCATAAAAAACCCTTAAGATTGTGATCAATCCTTGCCTTTATGACTGTCGCAGTATCCTGCGGTCACAAGATTATCATTCAGGCACTTCACAACTATCAAGCATTTAATGTACAACCATCACAATGTCACATAATTGTCATTTGAATTCTTCCCAACCATCTTGCAGCAAGCAGAATGGAGACTGCTTTTCACCAAAATCTGAGCCACTGGAAGTTTCTGGCAATGATTCTTGTACAGGTGACTGGATTATACATTATGCAAAACTATCAATGTGTTAAAATAGTAAAATGAAAAGCTAAATGGGAAGCTTAGTCCTGAGAACGTGACAAAGTTCAACTCAGACACATTCCAAAACTGTGAAACTGATATGGGGAAGACATATTCTTTGTCTCACTTATCAAATCCAGGAGACTGCACCAAACAAGAAGACTTGATTTGATTTGATTTTACTTTATTTGTATGCTGCCCTTTTCCCTGGGGGGCCTCAGGGCGGCTCACAATATAAGGGAAGGGGAAAAACAGACAAGTTACAAACATTAAAACAATACACCGTTAAAAAAGCACAACAGTCATACCATTCGAGTGGGGTTGAAGTCTTTAGCCCCAGGCCTGTCGGAACAGCCAGGTTTTAAGGGCTATGCGGAAGGTCTGGAGGGTGGTGAGGGTACGAATCTCCACGGGGAGTTCGTTCCAGAGGGTCGGAGCAGCCACCGAGAAGGCTCTCCTCCGGGTAGTTGCCAGTCGACATTGGCCGGCTGATGGAATTCGGAGGAGGCCTAATCTATGGGATCTTATTGGTCTAGTGGAGGTAATTGGCAGTAGGCGGTCTCTCAAGTACCCAGATCCTATACCATGAAGGGCTTGTAGGTGACAACTAGCACCTTGAAGCGCACCCGGAGATCAACAGGCAGCCAGTGCAGCTCGCGGAGGATAGGTGTTACGTGGGTGAAACGAGGTGCACCCACGATCGCTCGCGCGGCTGCATTCTGGACAAGCTGAAGTCGCCGAATGCTCTTCAAGGGCAGCCCCATGTAGAGCACGTTGCAGTACTCCAGCCTAGAGGTTGCAAGGGCACGAGTGACTGTTGTGAGAGCCTCCCGGTTCAGGTAGGGACGCAACTGGTGCACCAGGCGAACCTGGGCAAATGCCCCCCTGGTCACAGCTGACAAATGATGTTCAAAAGTCAGCTGTGGGTCCAGGACTCCCAAGTTGCGGACCCTGTCTGAGGGGCATATCATTTGACCCCCCCCCCCCAGCCTGAGAGATGGAACACTTGGCCAATTAGTGGGAGGGAAGCACAGCAGCCACTCGGTCTTATCTGGATTGAGTACAAGCTTGTTAACTTCAGCACCAACTTTAATTTCAGCAAGAGCTTATGTGAAACCAAGGAAGATCTTGCTCAATCAATAAATCCTTTAAATAGCCAAGAAGGAAAAATGTTTTAAATGGCCAACATTTCTAAGTTTTTGGCTTTCTCCGACGATGAAGAGACTTGAGCCTGGGTAGAAAAATGGACTACTTAAGGCAAGGAGGAAAGAATTTGCAGGCAGCAGAAGACACTTTAATGCAGAACCAAATACCATGGTTCAAAAAGAAGTATATCAAGCTGGATCAAGATGAGAGATACTTGTGATAGAATGATTTTCTGTTTCCATTTTGGGGGAATATAACTGGAAGGAACTAAGCAAGCAATAATTTCTAGTTTTCAGAAAAATTATCTACCTCATGTAACAACAGCACAAATGGAAAAATGCCAAAAGTACAATCTACACTAATACTGAAAGGTTGTCATCTCTTAGCCCCCTATTATTCCAGAGTCTTTTGCTTTCGTGCACGAATTTTCTGTACCTGCCATATAAGTAAGCTTGTTCTCTCTAGTCTCTCAATTTTCCTTCCAGTGATACTCAGGAATGGCTTTAAGGTTATTCCCAGGAACATCCCAGAAACATAGCCACCCCCGCAGAGCAGCTTGTTGTTGAGTTCTCACTGATGAGTCATTCAGGCTTTTTAATTCCATTTTAAAAAGAAATCACCAAACAGTGAAAATAAAATAAAAAAGGGAATCAAGTAAAGATAGGCTTTCACGGTCGGATGATTCATGCACCCAATCCCATGACTCACACAGCATTACACTGCCAATAAAACATGGAGGCCTGCCTGATTAGTCATAGTAATGAATTTTTCAAAGAAAGGATTTTCCCCTATAAATAATAATGGCTGTCTGGATGTGTTTATGTGACTCACCTTTCCACCATGCGAGGAAGCACAAATTGTGTCATCTGAAAAAAATAAGAAAAAGATTGAGTAGTATGCAGAAAACAGACTGAGGAAAGCCCTCTCACAAAACAGCTGACCTCTCTTCACCTCAAAAAATTATAGAAGAATTTGAAGGCGGTCATTTGTAAGGCAGTGTATTTTTATTCTACTTAGGCAGTTTGGTTCTTTGATAAAACATGTTGAGCAACTCAGATAAGCTGCACTTATAAACAACTTAATCAGTCTGTATGATTTAGCATTATTACAGAACGGTTTAAAAACTTCTGTATATTACATAGGTGAATTTCCTCAAATATCTAATACCGATGCTAGACAGTGCAAGAAATAAAATGTAATTAATAGCACAGCAAGGAAAGCAAAAGTGGTTGAACTATGCAATTGCATGACAGGTATCAGCAATGGCAGTCTAGACCACTTATAACAGGGGTGTCAAAGTCATGTCATCACGTTGTTGTCACATGACATATTGCCACTTCCCTTCCTTCACTAAAACGGGGGTGGGCATGGCCAGCATGTGATGCATCTGGCTTGTGGGCCAAGAGTTTGACAACTCTGACTTATCAGAATTTGAAACAAAAGTCAACTGATCATGGATTACAATTCCATATGTCTCAGCCAGCACGATTAAGGTTGTATGAGGCACTTCTCATAATACATTCCATCTTAAGAGGAAAAGAAGGCACAGCATAAATAGGCAAAAAAGATGAACAACGCTTTCCAAGTTATTGATCACACAAAGAAATCAAAAGCTTTTGCTTTGTGATTTTTAAAGGTAACAATTTCCATTATTTTGTAATCACTGAGTAAGTTAGGCGGCCAAATAAATGTTCCTAGATAAATAAGTAAATAATCTAGAAAAGCAAGCCACTGAAAGGGCTACAATTATTTTACTTTGCCACAGATCACCTAATGCTGCCTCTTATCTTAAGCAACAATTTGTGTGTTAGCTACCTTTTAACATTAAAAAATGATTCTGAAAGTACTTTTTAAATAAATTGTTATAATATCAGAAAAAAATGGTTCTCCAGCCAAAGCCATGAGAAACTTAATTTATATTTTAATATGTCAACTGTAATACAGCAGTTACCATTAAAATGTATTTTATCAAAAAATATAAGCTACTGTTTTTTTACAGTATAGCCACCATTAGGAGGAACATGATCCAATCTACAATTTTCATTTTGTATCTAATTCAAATTGCAAGTTTTATGGTCACAACATCTGCCCTAATATTGGACTTTTTTGCCACATGTTCCCCTAATACACAGTCTGACAAAGAACTCAAAATGTTCTATGACATTTCATTATTAACCATTTTTTAAAATCATATTGACTGTTTATGATAAATTGCCACGTAATTACTTGAATGAGATAGATTAAAAGATCATACTAGTTTCAGATGATTATATTTCAGATACAAAATGTAATATAATATATTAGAGACCAATTTAGAAGCGAAGTCAGCATTCTAAAGAGCATAAACAAATTCAAAACAAATGCTGGAACTTATATGCTGACTCTGTAAAACCACTTAGAGAGCGCTGAAAAACACTTTGAAGCAGTATATAAGTCTAAGTGCTATTGCTATGATCCAAGTTTGGCTATTGGCAACCGACTCATATTTATGACAGCTTTAGTGTGCCGACATAATCTTTTGCAGCCTACTGACAAGCAAATCAATGGGGAAGACAGATTCACTTAACAACTTACCTAATAGCTTCTGTGACTCACTTAACTGTAGCAAGAAAGGTTGTAAAATAGGGCAACTCACTTAACAACTGTCTCATTTAGCAACAGAAATGTTGGGCTTAATTGTGGTCATAAGTCGAGGACTATCTATATTTCTGATGTAGCATATTGATACTTTCGACATACCTCTTTTCTAGAGTAAGAAAACATTTGTCTAAAAAAAATATCAAAATAGCTTGATAGCCTCTATATGCAAAATAGTCAATTCTCCTGCATTAGCCCAACTTCCCCAAAATGGCACTTACCTTGCACAAAGCTACGGCATTAATATTTATGATCTTTTCAATTTGCTGTAATGGGGAAAAACATAACATATTATGAACTCTTGATTTAAACGTTTGCAGTAACGAAGATGACTAGAGTATATACTACATAGAAATTATTGATCAAACTTTGGAGCCTAATTGGGATCTTGTAATTTATTGATTAGGATTCAGAATTCAAAGTTACAGTACTGGAGAATCAGAAATTTTATATACTTTTCTTGGCAGAGTTTATACCACCACGCTACATCAATGTATTGTCTCAATTTTTTAAAAAAATATTTAAGATATGCCCTAAAATTATCATTTTAGGTCAAATTGTCATGAAAATTTCATGGATATAATCTCCACAATGATAACCACAGTCAGAAGATTTTTGATATCCCTTCTGTTGTGTTTTGATAACAACTACATGTGTATATATTATAAACATATACATGACATACAGTATATATAAATTATTGATGCTTCTCTTCCTTTTCTATAGCATTATAAATTCTATGACGCCCGTAGCACCCCTTCCTGCTGGTGGAGCTGTGTTGCCGGTGCCACCTCGCACAGTGAGCATGAGAGCTAGGACCCACTAGGGCCATGGTCCGAAGAGTACAGGGCATTGAAAATGGGAAGGGGGACTTTCCTGCCTGTCACCCTGTTCTGAAGCTCAGCACAGAACTGAGAACAGGATAAGAGGCAAAAATCCCCCCTCCCCATTTTCAAGCCATTTGCAAAAACACCCCATTCCAAACCTTCAGTGCGAATTTGCAGGTGTGAAATGACCTCCCGTAAAGAAAGGCACGGAAATCCATTCACCTGGGACATCGGAAGAAGTCCTGCAGGGAGATGATGATGCCAATGTACAGGAAATCTCTCCCCCCCCCCAAACCTGCAGATCATCCAAACTCCTCTTTGAAAGGACGATCTGCAGGTGGATGGGGGGGATTTCCTGCACATCAGCAGTGACGTCTCCTTGCAGGGCTTCTTCCAATGTCCCAGATGTATGGATTTTCATGCCTGCCTTTCCTGTTACGTAGACAGAATTGCCTGCTATGACTGTCACTGCTAGGTAAGGAGGATGTGAGGCATGTGGGGCCTCCACTTGGCCTCTGGCTTCTTTTCCAGCCACAGCTGGTTGCAAAAGCATCTATGCTTACTGGAGGCGGAGATCTGAGCGGCACCCGCGAATCAGCTGTTTTGTGAATGGAGCAGCTCAGCTGATCCGATTAAGGCCCGGAGAAGCCGTAAGGTGACCAGGGATGGGAAGGACTGTCTCCTGTGCTGGCCACGTCCTCCCCTTCAGTAGGGCTTCTTTTCGGGGGAGGGTGTATATTTATTTTCGGGACATGTCGTATTTTGAGAAAAATAGTAGTAGCCTGAATTATTTTTCTTGCATGTGAAACAAAATAAAGACTTTTACAAAACTGAGATACAAAAATGTAAATGCAAAATTAATTCAAACAAGACTAATGCACTTAATATTGGGGATTTTAATGAATGTATTGAAGATATGAAGATGTGAAGTATCTTGACTCCTTAGATTAGGATTAGTCATTATACATTTTAATTTGAAGTTAATGAACTATTCATAGGACTGTTTCTAAATCTGGGCAATGGAGGTGCTAATAAGTTCTTATTTATACTTTTACAATTATGATTCTATTAACACATTTACAAATATTGAAATTTAATATTAAATATTAAATTTAAAAGACAAGTGTGGGAGGAAAAGAATACTTACTCTATCTAAATCTGGAATCTCAAGGAAATATTCAGGATAATCATATGAAGCACCCACGTTGTTCACTGAAACATACATAATTTTTAATTATACACCTTGAATGAACTGCTATCAATATCATTTATAGCCCTATTAAGAGTATTTGCTCACAATGTCTAAGAATAAATGATACTCTTCAACTGAGACTGAATTTGACTATAGAACATTAGATGGCAGTATAAACCCACAAATGATGTACATACTCTGAAATCTCTCAATAAAGAATATTTGAGTGGAATGAGGAAAACAAAAAAGACAGAAATATAAGAGTAATGCAAAATAGTATCCTTAAGAACAATTTTATTACATTAAACATTTTCTTTTGGCCACCATTTCTTATTTTTAAGATGTTTTTTCCGTTTTGTTTCCATGTTTCTAAAAGGTCCATTTTTTTTACAGATTAATAAAATATAAGTGTTTTGAATATTTTTTCACACACTTCAATTTTTCACACACACAATTCAAATCTATGATGTTCTAGTCATCACCAATCAATTAGCGTATTTTTCTGAGTGTAAGACGCTCCGGAGTATAAGACGCACCAAGGTTTTGAAAGGGCAGGTTTTTTTTTTTAAAAAAAGTAAGTAGGTAGATAGAGGGATAGAGAGAGAGAAATAGAGAGAAATACAGTAGATAGGTAGGGAGAGAGAGTAGGTAGGTAGGTAGATAGATAGATTTGTTTTCGTAGATTTTCACGGGTGTATGTATGCTGGTCTTGTTGTATTCGGGTCTATATATATATATATATATATATATATATATATATATATATATACCGGAGAAGGAAATCACTGACAATCTGCAGCACCTAAGACTTTGTTTCTGCTGGCACAGCACTTGATCAATGTAATTCTCATCAACCACTCTAACTAGCTTTCCGAAAGGAAAAAAAAAGTATTTACACTCTGCAAAACTCGCAAAAATGAGCCCTCCCCCCACAAAAGGCATGAATAACCTTTAGGGGGCTTGCAGAGTACTCCTAAGGTGGGTGGATGGGCAAAAAATAAGCAAAAAACGGTCCATTTTTCGCGAAAATGACCATTGGCTTACCTGAAGGGTCCTTTTCTGTGCATTGCGGGAGAGTCCAAGCAACGGGTTAAATCCAGTCCTTCTGCCCAATGGACTGAATTGAATTTCCAGCCACACCTCCTTGTCTCCTCACATATCCAGTTTTCAATGAAGACATGGTCTGAGATTAAGTAGATAATATTACATTAAATGTAATCCACAAAAGTCAATCGACCGGTAACAACCCAGTCTGAAGAAACTGTCCACCCAGGGCGGGGTTGGACTCTCCCGCAGCACATGGAAAAGGACCCTTCAGGTAAGCCAATGATCATTTTCCCGTGCGCTGCTTGGAGAGTCCAAACAACGGAACATAACCAAGCAAAGCTATGTCTAGGGTGCGTGAAAAATGGTGAATTCTAATCAGAAGTAGAAACAATGGATTGCAGTATTCTCCTGTCAAAGGCAGCGTCTGTGGAAGCAAAGTTGTCCAACTTGTAGTGTCTGACAAATAAAGAAGGGGACAACCAAGTTGCCGCCTTGCAAATCTCCTTGATTGACGCTTGGTTGGCCCAGGTTGCTGTTGTAGCAGCACTTCGCGTAGAGTGCGCTGTGATTCATGATGGAGTCGGACTACCCTGCTGCTCGTAAACAAGGAAAATGCAAACTTTGATCCATCTGCTGACTGTGGAGGAGGTGACCTTGCGCCCCATGTATGCCAGAAACGAAGAGGGATTCGGATCAACGAAAAGAAGAAGTTCGCTTGATGTACCTCTTTAAAGTTCTACGAACATCAAGGGAGTGCCAATGCCACTCTCTGGGATCCTTTGGTCTCGGACAAAAGTCCGGAAGGACAATCTCATGGGCACGGTAAAAATACGAATTGATCTTTGGCAGGAAGGATGGATCTAGCCGTAGAACGACTCTGTCCGGGTGGACAATACACAAATCACTGTGGACAGACAAGACCGCCAAATCTGAGATTCTACGAGCAGAAGAAATTGCGACTAAAAAGGCGGTTTTGAAGGTGAGGTGCCTCAAGGAAGCATTGCGGAGGAGTTCAAAGGGCGAGTTAGAGAGTGCCCAGAAAACCGTGGCAAGATCCCAGGAGGGATAGTGGTGAATAATTGGAGGCCTAAGGTTGGAAGTGCCTTGTAGGAAACAACGCATCTCCAGAATCTTGTTGAGTGGTTGCCGGTCAGAAGAGAGGATCATCGTCGATAAAGCGGCTACTTGGAGTCTCAGAGTATTAGGTACCAAACCCTTTTCAAGGCCCTAAGGAGAAAGTCCAGTATCTGTGAAAGGGGAGCAGAGGTAGGCTGGATGCAACGGTCCACACACCAATGGGCAAAAAAACGCCAGGTGGCGTCGTATATTCTAGTGGTGGAGGGGCATCTGGAAGCCTGTATGGTTTTGGCGACGTTGTTGGAAAACCCGGCCCTTTTCAGAAGGTCCCTCTCAAGTGCCATACGGTTAAGTTGAGGCACTGGGTGTCTGGGTGGAGAACTGCCCCCTGGCTGAGAGAGACCAACTCCTGTGGAATATTCCATGGGTGCACAATGGAGAGGCCTGTCAAATTGGCGAACCAGGACCGTCTGGGCCAGTAAGGTGCCACTAGCAGGATTTCGGCGCCCACATCTAGAATCTTCCTGATTACTCTGAGAAGGAGAGCCAATGGGGGAAAAGTGTAAAGTAGGCTGGGAGGCCAGGGCATCGACCCCTTCCGTCAGGGGACACTGGAACCTGGTGTAGAAGTGGGGAAGTTGAACGTTCTCTGGGGTGGTGAACAGATCGACCAGGGAAAGTCCGAATCTCGACAGCTGTTGAAAAAATTGCGGGTGCAGGTGCCACTCCAAATGGTCTAAAGTTGTTCTGCTCAGCCAATCCGCCTGTATGTTGATCACTCTGGAGATGTGTTCTGCTCGCAGCGATTCTAGGTGTAGCTCTGCCCAGTGTCCTATGACTTCCGCTTCCGACATGAGGGACCTGGACCTGGTCCCCCTTTGGCAGTTGATGTGCGCCTTTGTTGCTATGTTGTCGGTGAGTATGAGGACATGCTGGCCTGTATGTGCTATTGGAACTGCCGAAAGGCCAGGTGGATTGCCCTCAACTCTAACCAATTTATGTTGTGGGAGAGGTCGTGAGGAGACCACTGACCTTGTGTGACCTGGTTGTGGAGGTGTGCCCCCCAGCCGAATAGGCTGGCATCCGTCGTGATGATCTGACGAACATGTTGTTTGAAGAAGGTGCCCCTCATCAAGGCTGGCGATTGCCACCATCTGAGGGAGCAATGGATCCTGGACAGCAGCATTATCTTGGTCAGAGAGTTGCTGATGTCGGCTCTCTGCATTGGGAGCAAAAACCAATGCAGGTGGTGAGTATGAAGTTGCGCCCAAGGAACTCTGGAGAGACACGAGATCATTTTCCCCAGTAATTGGGATAGGGATAAGGTCTGGACTCTGGGAGAACGGTAAATCCGGCAGGCTAGCTGTTGGAGACTCGCAATGCGATATTGAGAGGAAGACTTGACAAATTGAGGTGTCTATCACTGCTCCTAGGTGTAAAATCCTGGTGGCAGTAATCAGGTGGCTTTTCTCTAGGTTTATGGTAAAGCCATAAGTCTGCAATGTACGCATGGTGACGCGGAGGTTGCGAATTGCCTGTGTTGGTGTCAACAATTGGATCAAAATGTCATTGAGATAGCATTGAAGACGAATCGGTCACTGACGCAGATGGGCGGCCACTATTGTAAGCTTCGTAAATGTCCTTGGGGCCGAGAACAGGCCGAATGGGAGAGCCCTGTACTGAAAGTGGGTCCCGTCATAGAAGAACTTCAGGTAGCGTCTGTGTGCAGGTCTTACAGGCATGGGGAGATACGCCTCTTTCAAATCGATTGATGTCAGGACATCTTGAGAGACCGCCTACTGCCAATCACCTCCACTTGACCTATTAGATCCCATCGATTAGGCCTCCTCCGAGTCCCATCTGCCAGTCAATGTCGACTGGCAACTACGCGAAAGAGAGCCTTCTCGGTGGCAGCTCCGACCCTATGGAACGATCTCCCCGTGGAGATTCGTACCCTCACCACCCTCCAGACCTTCCGCACAGCCCTTAAAATCTGGCTATCCCGTCAGGCCTGGGGCTAAAGACTGTAACCCACCCGAATGGTATGAATGTTGTGTTTTTAATGATGTACTGTCCTACATGTTAAATGTTTGTCCCCCCCCCTTTTCGAGTTGTAAGCCGCCCTGAGTCCCCTCAGGGAAAAGGGCGGCATATAAATAAACTTCTCAATCTCAATCTCCTTGATGAATGCAGCTCAGAACGGAGTGGAGTAACTGCATTTTGAATTTTTTGTTGGCCACATATTTGTTTAACTTTTTTAAATCGAGGATTGTCCTCCACCCCGCCGAGCTCTTGGGGACCAGAAATAAGATGGAATAGAAGCCCCTGTGTTCCTCACCTAGGGAAACTGTTTCTATTGCCCTGATGTCTGAGATGGTGAATTTCGGTCTCCATGAGGCCCCGCTTGATGGGACACTGTGGAGTTGGGAAACAAATGAAGTGGCGCGGAAGAGAAAGTCCAATGAGATCTCCTCCCAGGCGGTGGCGAATAGGTGAAGACGCCCCCCCCCATGGGAGGGTTGGGGTTATGGTCACTTATTATGTTTGAAGGGTCTGTTGCCAGACCCTTCTCGAAAGGGATGTCGGGAGAAAGACTGGAAACGGTTCCTGTCCTAAAAGGACTGCCTATCGTGCGCTCGATCCTGAGGTTGTTGATACTGCCTCTGGTAAGAGGAAGTAGAGGGCTATGGGTCAGCCTGGCATGGGGCTTGGGGACAAAATAGGAGGAAGACCTGCTGTCTGCTTTGTGAGACACGGAGGGTATGACCTTTCTCTTATCTTTATTTTCTACTAGCACAGAATCTAGGGCTTCTCCAAATAACTTGCCACCCTTGAAGGGAGCTGAAGCCAGCTTCCATTTTGACCTCATGTCTGTGTTCCAATGACGGAGCCACACAAGGCATCGCGAGGTAACATTGGAAGCCATAGCCCGTGAGGCGAACTTTGCGGCATTTAAGGTAGGGTCCGCAGAGTATTCCACTGCAGCCACGATCTTGTTAACATCCTGGTGCAGTCTGGACTCTCCTGGGGGTACTCTGGTGATTAATTGGCGAAGCCAGGCAATGGAGACCCAATTGAAGAAGGAAGCAGAAGTGGTCGCTTTGATGGCCCACGCTGTGGCCTCAGGTGTCTTATGACAAGCTCGTTCAGCACACTTATCTTCCGCCTTTAGGCCTTCCAAAAGGTCAGGAGATAAAACTGATGTAAAAGTAAGGGCAGCGACTACATCCTTAAAGAGCTTGGGTGACGGCACTATTTCCTGAGCTGGAAGTTGTTCACCAAACAAACCTTTACTGTGATCAGGAGGGTTAGAGGTACCTGGAACAGGAGTGGATTCTGACTCCATATGAGTAGCAATTTTGGCCTTGAATAGGATGGACTTGAATAAGGTTGGTTTGAACAGACCAGCAAAGGCTGGCTTGTCTGCTACCAAACCCTCGTCCTTGGACAAGTCCTGATCCCCCAAGTCCTCATCCTCCCACACTGATTATGCAGTTGCCAATTAAGAATCAGGGGATGAAGGTCTCTGTGGAGGAACCTTATCCTTGCGATATCGGGGAGCTTGTTTATTAGTTTGGGGGGGGCAGGACACTGAGCCTCCCTCTGCTGTAGGCCTTCGGCGATTGGATTTGGATTTTATTCAATTTGTAGGCCGCCCTATTCCCCGAAGGGACTCAGGGCGGCTGAACATAGCCAAGGGAGGGGAAATTACAAAAAGTAAGACAAAGACAATCAGACAATACAAACAGTTTAAAAGCACAACAGACCCTGGGTAATCACCGTAGCAATTACTTCGCACATCTCCGCTGAAAGTTTTGGGCCCTGATCTTCTCTTGGGCAGGTTCCCGCTGCTGTAGGACTGGGAGAAGGATCTCTGTCCAGGGGAGAGGGGTCCTCCCTGTCCAAATCTAGCTCACAGTCAAAAAGATCAGCATTACCCCCAAAGGAAGAAGGGGATCTAGATCCTGCTCCAGCAACATCAGGTGATAAAACTCGAGAGGGCCCCTCACTGTCCGAAAGGGACCTGGTGGAATGAGCCGTTCCCTAATCAGTTGGGGATTCTGGCTGGGCCGGTTGATGAACCTGGGTCACCACTTGTCTTTGGGCCTTGGCAATCTGTTTTTTGATTGCTTTTGGCACCTAAGGGACCTATCCTGACCCCTAGTGAGCCTGTCGGCATAGGGTTTGCCGGCTCTGGCCCCTCTGATGGCCTCCCTTGCAGCCATGCCCACCTTCTGGTAAAAGGTCTGGCCTGATCATTGGTAGATTGGCTTGCCAGTTCCAGGGCTTCCACGATGTCATCGGCCATGGCAATGGGGCTGAGCGACCTCTGAGCTTCGGTCTTGCAGAAGGTAGGGTCGCAGGGAAGGTCCTCACTGAGAATCTGGGCAAGCGTGCGCCAAAATCAGTCACGACACGACCGGGGCGGAACAGGTGGTTGCCAATTTGAGGTAGGGCAGAAAAGGGAGCTTCGTGGAGAATGGCTGCAGCCAAAAACTCCAAAAACGTTGCCTCGCTGCTTCCGATGCTTGGGCAAGAAACCGCCGCCGCTAGAGTGCTGCTGGAAGTGGCAGCAAACGCGGGAGAAATTTGCGTACAAAATGGCCACCAGAAGGAGAGGAATCCAAAATGGCCACGCCCAGTGAAGATCACGCATTGATCTGTCAATTGATCAGTCTCTGTCAATTAGGAAAGGGGCTGCTCCGAGCCTTGATGAGTTGCAAGAGCCGAACAATGCAATGAGGCAGGCGATGAGAACAGAAAGCCGTGCAGGTCACTAATGAATGGACAATCCCGGCGGTGAAGATCCACTTAAGGCAAAAGCTGTTCCTGTGCCCGGGCAGAAGCCCGGGTGCACAATGGAGCTGTGTTTGCCTGCCTGAAATCCGATTGCTGACAGAGGGAGGGGAAGCTAACTTGCTATCAATCAAAAGGGAAGGAAAAATCAACACTTTTGAAATCACTCACACCAAATAAAAAAAAAACTTATTGCAATAATAAGAAGACACAAAAGATTTGTCCAAATGGGCAGTGGACTGAATTGAAAACTGGATATGTGAGAAGACAAGGAGGCGTGGCCGGAAATTCAATTCAGTCCATTGGACAGGACGACAGGATTTAACCTGTTGCTTGGCCTCTCAAAAAAATGCATGCATAGCCTTTAGAAGCTTATAGAGTGCTGCTGAGGGCTGGGGGGGGGGCAAAAAAGGGCCGTTTTTCATTCATTTCTGCCCTCCCCAGCCGCCAGGAGCTCTATAAAAGCCTCCATAAAGCTATTCATAGCCATTTTGGTGAAGAGAACGAGGCTTCAGGAGGCAAAAAAACGCTGTATTCAGTGTACAAGACACATCCAGATTTTCACCCTCTTTTTGAGGCAAAAAGGTGCATCTTATACTCTGAAAAATATGGTAAATAAAACCTAGATTTCAATCTAGGTTTTTCATGGTATTTCTGGTTATTGGAATTACCACTCACTTTAAAAAAGTCTTTTTCCAAAAAAAAGAAAGAAAACCCCCAGTATCACTATGTGGGCGGAAAATGTTATGTTTTCTTGGGCTCAAGAACAGAGATACAGAATGCTGAAGCACTAAAGAGATTACTCCTCTAGAAGAAGGCAATGGCAAAATTCAACAATGAGGAATGAAGGTACAGAAATGACAAAAATAGTTTGTGGTAGCAATATATGGATGAGAAAATTGGTCACTCATAAAAAGAAAAACAGAGGCCCATAAATTATGGACTTAGAGGTTATTGCTAAAAGTACCATGAACCTCAAGAAGAAGAAATCAATCAGTCGTGGATTAAATAAAGGCTGCAGCCTTGAACAGATGGCCAGCAAGCAAGTGTACATCTTTAGACATATGATGTGAGTAGATGGTAGATTGGAAAAATGATTGTTTCTCAACACTGAAAAGGAACAAAACACTGTACATTTTTTTTCACTGAATGAAACTTATTGGCTAAATAATAATATGATGTTTTATGGATTTGTTTATAGCTAAGAGATGAGGTATGGGATGAAGAGAGAAATGTTTGTACCTTTAGAGAGGTAAATTAAATTTGTTTATACTTTTGTGATGAAGCGTGCAGCTCACTTCTTTATACATTTGTTTCCCCTTTTTTGTTATATTCTTACCTTTTCTTTTCCCTTCCACTTTTTAACTCTATTCTCTTTCCTTTAAGTTTACTTTGTATTATTTTTCACGATTATAATCAAAATTCTTAATAAAAATAATAAATAAATATCCCAGAGTTTCTGGTCAAAAGACAAAGATCTAATGATAGAAAATTGATTGCATTTCAGGGAACTCTTTTTTTTTTGTCCTTTGTCTCACATGGAACCACATCAAATTCTCATGAAAGCTTAGGGTTCCATGAACATAGTTTGAAAAATTCTGAGGTAAAACTGGAATACAACAAGATGAATGGGACAGATGTTATTTGAATGTCCTCATAAGAGTTATTATTAATGACTGGAAAGAATTGAAGTCTCCCAGGCATTTGGCATGTCCCACAGGTCAGCTGCTTTGCACATCATTACGGAGGCTTCATGGGTGTAGTCCCTTTTTGCTGTACTGCTGAGCCAAGCTGGGGTGCTTATGGCTTCTTTCCCTGGCTTCACTGCACTCACATCACACTACAGTTCTCCCCCCCCCGCTCTAGAAACTCCCCAAGCCCCCAACGCCCTCAGCTCCACATAATTGTACCTAGGAGAGACAAGATGCCATCATAAAGTCATTTCATGTCACATGGTGACCCAACTTAACAACCACATTGGCTTACAACCAAAATTCCCCGTTCAATTGTGATGGTAAGTCAAGAACTACCTGTAAAGTAAGAAAAATAAAAGGGTAACTGACATTACAATGATCTTTGGCCATGTCGTGGAGGGAAATTCCCTGGAGAAAGCAATTATGCTTGGAAGAGTTAGTGAGACCTGGTGCGGAGAATCGCCAAGAGTCAGACACGACTGAATGGATAACACCATCATTATCATCTCTGGAAGGAATGCTCTATTTTTTGTGTTCGAGATATCAAGCTTTGTTCCACAGAGAACAAATACAATCAAAAAGTGCATTTTATGAACCCATTATGGTTTCCTCACACCTTCTCCAAAAAAACCCAAATAAAATGAATTTAAGACACAAACCTAAAACACCAATGTCAAGGCCTTCCAAGCCTTCTTTTATTTTGTTGTAAATAGTTCCTCGGTTTTCAAAGTCAGCAGCAATTGTTTTTGTTTCCACCTTGTATTTGTCCTCTGAAATAAAGAACACATACATAACAGGTAACTATGGAGCACCGTGTCATTACTATTATACAATAAGGTGAAATGGTAAAACAGCCAAGATTTTAAAATATATCACTGCAATGAACCTTTTATCAGATTGTTTGCTCATTTTAAAGGCTTTCAAGAAATTTTAAATTTCTTATTTTTCAATGAAGAAAACATTTTTTTTTAAAAAAATAGTTATTATTCTAAAGTACACAAAGCCTCTTCTCCTGAAGGTCTAATAGGTTACTTATTTAATAGTCATTTACAATTATTCTTTTCTAGGCATTCATCATTGACTAGTTTTAAGCAATCTACCTTAAATACTGGATCAGATATTTAAAGGATAAGTAACTATGAATCGCAAAAGTATTTCATAGTTTTATTCCTTACTTAATAGCAATAAAACACTAACGACAACTTGGGAGCAAAATAATCATCTGACAGTTAAAAGTTGCTTCCTGATACTTTTTACTTGAAAGCAACAGCTATAACACTACACACCATACAAAATAGCAATAGCAATATTATTATGGAGTAGCCATTAGGCAATATCAAATATAAAATATAAAACACATAAGATTAATAAGACCATAGATAAAATAAAAGAAACAAATTAAATAAAAAATAAGAATAAAAATAAAGAATGCAAATTATATTTCTGTAACATCCTTACAACTTATCCGAAATCAGATGCATAGATCTCAACTGAATTGATTTTTTTCAAATAAAGAGCTATATGATATGTAATTTTTGAATTCTGACCTCATATGAAATATGTTCTTTTTAATATAAGGATCCCATAGATATAGTATGTGTCCAGTTGCACAAATGTTGCTTGAATAAATACTGTTCAAATATGTTTGTGCATTTCTGGGTTTAATAACTTGGCAATTTGGAAGGTTATGTTTGTAGTGTCTCAATAGCAGTAGACTTATATACCGCTTCATAGGCCTTTCAGGCCTCTCTAAGCGGTTTACAGAGAGTCAGCATATTGCCCCCAACAATCTGGGTCCTCATTTTACCCACCTCGGAAGGATGGAAGGCTGAGTCAACCCTGAGCCGGTGAGATTTGAACCGCTGACCTGCTGATCTAGCAGTAGCCTGCAGTGCTGCATTTAACCACTGCGCCACCTTGGCTCTCATCCATTTCAATGTGCCAATCTTATTGAAGATGGCTACATCTTTGTGTGTCTAGCCAAGATTCTTTGTACAACAATCTTTTTAGCTAGTTTTCCAATTATACAAGAGATAGGAGACCACAGCTCCTAACATTATTTCCCAGTTGTACAATCCAAAAGATCTTGAACTGAAATGATGTTCTAACAGACACAATTTTGGAAGTCTATCAGTTTCTATAGTATTATTTTTGCACCAATAATTTCATGTCCTGATTAGACAAAGAACAAATTTATAAATTCCCCCATTTAGCTCTGAATGCAGCAACTAAAATCCTTTTATCCACACCAAAATACATCTTAGATGCTGTGCTTATTCTAGTGGTTATATATATTTCAAGTCCCAAACCTTTGCTACATATCAGAGAACGCGGAAAACTTTGGCCCTACATATTTTAATAATTGGAGCTAAGTAACCTGGACAGCTGTGGTTAACTTACTTCACTTTTGTATTTTGTTCTGTTACAAAGCTGAATGCCATGCCTAGTTACAAGCACTAATAAAACATATGGCTGACTCAATGGTAATGGCAATGGAAGACTAAGTTTGGGACAGATCATCTCAGAGAAAATTCATCTATGGGGCTGTTAAGAGTCAATTTCATGGTTCATCATCATCGGTATTGTATAGGTGGATCAAATATTTCATATTCTAGTTGAATTTGGATATTGAGATTCTTCGCGCTCTATTTTGTTTGTTCCTGCTATTCTAATATACAAACTCTTTTATGGGAAAGAGCATGTCTTATCAAATGATTTATGTTTTAGATATCTCACAATCAAACCTTCAGCAAAAAGATTCAATGGATCTCCTTACTAGGCATTCACCAACATTGCACTGGTTCTACAATGTGTGATATTCTTTTAATATGCTACTGATAACATATAGATTAATAAAGAGTATAATTATTTATGGCTGTTTATCTTTGTCGATATCCCTTAAAATCTTGGATTATTTTTAGTAGTAATAAAAAACCCACGAGCTTTTATAATAAAGAGATATGATCTAGAAATAATGCTCATTGAGAAGATGTCTCTGCTAAAACTCTGACCACAGGATTTCAAAGCAGAGCAGATGTAGCTAAAAATAGCAGCACTCCACCTCACTCTAGAGATGTTCAACCTGTTGTATTCTTTTTCCTGATGTGATCACAAGATTGCTACTGCAGTAGGAACTATTTACGTCATTATTTTGCATAGCAGCGTGTCCCTGGGGACTTGAAAATAATACTCGTTTTGAAAAGATGAAATACAAAGGGAACATTTGTATCTTGCTGTAAGGGCTATTTATTTAGGAGGTGGGGATGGAGAAAAAAGTAACTGAAAACAATGATAATTTCCCATGATTAAATAAACAATGGACAAGCAAAATAAGTGTGCACCATGTGGTTTGGTCCCAAGGTACAAGGTGATTAATTGGGAAAACGTGGAAATCTGCAAACATTTGCAATGACAGAAGGGAAAGGCAAGATTAAGCTCTGCCCTCCTCAAATGCAGTATTTACCAATCTAACAAGAGCACAATCAAGATATATAGATCTGCATGCCACTTCACATTTTTCTTTTAAATAAATGAATACAGAAGATGGTTTTAATTACAGAGATACAATTTGGTGTCTAACTATGATTCAGTGTGTTAAAGGCTATCAGCAGAATGCACTTACGTGCTATTTATGGAACGTAAATGAAGATTAAATATTTCACATATTACTTATATTAATGCTAATTTGTATCTAGTCTTTTTGCTTAATTTGTCCTATAAGGTGGATTACAACAAATAAAGAACAAACTTAAAACAAAACAAAAAATTAAAGACAAATTAAACCCAATACAGGCATGTTTTTAAATTTTAAAATCTAATCTAGGAAACCAGTGAGTCTGTATTTTTATCAAGAAACCAACAAGCTGTATTAAGATATTTAACAATATTATTCCCCTATTTTTGAAGCTCTATTATGTAGTCCAATTAATAGCTCTATTATAAGCAGTATGGCCATATGCTATGAGTAGCACCCTATATCATTGCCTGTGTTGCCTCCCATTTTAACGCAGATGGCAAAGCGCATGTGGGAAAGGACGAAGCAAAGATGGCAAGACACAATAAATGCAGACATGAACATTGCCCAGTTCGACCCAGATGTTGCATTTGATTGTGCAAGATGGCGTTCGTAAATTTGAAAAACAGACCCTGCACCTGCAGGAACACTGCTAGGAAGATGATGATTCCCTTGGTTAAGTAGTCCTCTAGCAAGACAAACATCTCGCCAATTTATTGTCATCAGGCATGTGGAAGGTTCTTATCTACACGTCATGCTATAATATTGTGCAAATACTTTCCAATACATGTAACTAACATTTTAAGATCACTCTTCAGACAAAAATCATCTATAATGGTTGATGGATGATGATTTATGTATGTATTTGGCTAACATGGCTACCGATCTTTAAAAAAAACACACCTCTATATGCCTTATAACACGAATAAAAGCCAAAAGCCAATAGAACAAAAACCTTTAGTAATATATCCAGCAAAACCATCACTGAGCTTGAATCATATCCTCAAACTGTGATGGAGAATTATGGCCCATGAGCCATCAGCTCTGGGGCGCATGCTCATGCTGGCCAACTGATTTTCGGCCTTCCAAAGGGCTGGAGTAGGCCGTTTCCGCCCTCCGGAGGCTTCAGGAAAGCTTCAGGAGCCTGGGGAGGAAAAAACTCCCCCCCCCGGGGGATTGTACACACATGCGCATGTGGGTGGCGTGCATTGAATTGTGGGTGTAGGCATTCATACGTGCACAATAGCATGCACGCACACGCTTTTGGCACGCCTTTAGAAAAAGTTCGCTATCACTGCCCTAAAAATTGCAGTTGTGGGAAGAGCCAGTTCTTATGGCCTTCTGGAAAGCTACAAAGCCAGGGACCAGCTGAATCTAAAGAAAGTGGTTCCTCACAGAATTGGGACTGCTATGGAAAAGTTTCCCTTCCCAAGTCTTGTTAAGTGGCAATATTACCCTCAGGCAGAGATAGTTCTGCAAATAACCTGATCCACACCAGGTTAGCAAGTCATTAAATAGCAAAATTTAAGAGGCAGTAATGATGACAGTTTGATTATTCTTCTCTTCACAGAGCAAACTCTGAGGAGAGCAGCAGTAACATGTGACTAATTATTTTTAGTTAAGGACTATAAACTAATTTTGCATTTTCTTATTATCTACAATTAAATGACCAAACTACCACAATTTTTAATCAGATATTTTATATGCTGTATATGTGTACATATGTATTGCTAAACGTTCTATTAATATCAGCAAAGTATTTATGTACTGCCTTACTAGCTAGTCATTCACAGAAAGGTTTGTAGGTAGGTAGAATTCTTCTTCATTAAGAATCATCCTGGCAAAAAATATAGTTCACTAGCTGAATACCCAAGCTCCGCTACGAAATTATGTGAGCGGGCTTGATAAATTGTCACTTACAGCTTTAAAATTAATGAGTAGTTACCATCAACCTCTCCTCTTCCCTTCTCTCCCTCAGGCTTGTCCCACAGAAGCTCTTTTCCTCTCCTTATCCACTTCTCTCCCTCAGGTTTGCCCCACAGAAGCTCCACCTATCTTATCACCTTCTCTCACTCAGGCTCCTCTCCAAACTCCCAGCCAGCAGGCCAGATGAGTCACGTGCTGGTCATGCCCACATCCAAGTTTTCAGGTTGGGAGGGGGAGTAGAACGTCAAACTCCTTAACATCAGAGTGTGTTAATAATATATGAAATACTAATGCTCTGATGTCATTTTGAAAAATCCTTTGTTACTGAGCTCCTAGAAGCCAAGAGGAACATACGTGCAAAATTTCAAGTTTATAGGCTTTACGGTTCTGGAGATTTCGTGATTCTGCATGAGTGTTTTCGCCTTTATATATATATATATATATAGATTATATGTAAAAAGTATAGATAGAAGGGGCAATTCTCTATCCCCTCTGTCTTCATTTTTGTTAAATATCACTATAAAACTCAGAAAGCAGTCTGCCTGGAGTTGAGTTGAGTTTGAGTTTATTATTATATTTCTATGCCGCCCTATTCCCCGGAGGGACTCAGGGCGGTTCACAACCAAGTCAGGGGGGGGGGGGAAGGGTACAAATAAGAAAAAAGAACACGAACAAAACAATACCACAATTTAAAACACTCAACAACCATACCATTTGAGGGGGGACAAAAACTCATTAGCCCCAGGCCTGTCGGAACAGCCAGGTTTTAAGGGCTTTGCGGAAGGCCTGGAGGGTGGTGAGGGTCCGAATCTCCACGGGGAGCTCGTTCCAAAGGGCCGGAGCAGCCACAGAGAAGGCCCTCCTCCAGGTGGTCGCCAATCGGCATTGGCCAGTGGATGGAATTCGGAGGAGGCCTAATCTGTGGGATCTAATCGGTTTATTGGAGGTAATTGGCAGTAGGCGGTCTCTCAAGTACCCAGGTCCAATACCATGAAGGGCTTTATAAGTGACGACTAGCGCCTTGAAGCGTATCCGAAGACCAATAGGCAGCCAGTGCAGTTCGCGGAGGATAGGTGTAACGTGGGTGTACCGAGGTACACCCACAATTGCTCGCGCGGCTGAATTTTGGACAAGCTGAAGTCTCCGAATGCTCTTCAAGGGCTGCCCCATGTAGAGCATGTGGAGAAGCCTATCTCCCAACATTTGTATAACTGCCAATCTAAAACCACCTCTAGATGGCCTACAGCCAATAAAACAATATTTATAATCTTAAAACCAACAATTAACAATTTAACATTTAAATCTGATTTTAAAAAATCACAATGCATGAACAGATCATTTGGATCACAACTAATACAAATTAAAAGAGAAAGCATTACATAATCGTTTATTTCTGTAGTTTGAAAATAGTTTTATAACTCAAGGTTAAGGTCACAGATGGGAAAAAATACTATCCAAGGGGAAACTTCTGTGACACATTAGAATGGGCTGAATCTAGAAGTGTGCTCAATAGAATTCCTATAGTAGCTTTTTCTTATCACTTTTTCCCCCTCTGGTTCCCATCAAGTCCCCACCTGTGACTTTAGGAACTGATTAGCAGTTTGTCTTACCTGAACTGTATATCTCGTAGGCTTGTGGAAGGGTCCAGGAATTGGGTTATTCTCACATCCAATCTGCCCAGAGACTGAGTTAAATTTGAAGCCACACCTCTCTGCTTCCTGTGCCTGGCTCCACTTTCAATGAAAGTCACGGCTCCATAGAAAACCTGTAAACCTGTAAACAAGGCAGAAGGGAAAGGCCTTCCCAACCCCATGCACTACCCATAAGACCTACAGAACCTACATTAGGGTGAGACCTGGACCCTTCCACAAGCCTACGAGAAATACAGTTCAGGTAAGACCAACTGCTAAACTCCGTAGGAGCTTGTGGAAAGGTTCAGGTTGGGAGATGCCAAAGCTGCCTCCCAAAGGAGGGAACTAAGAAGCAGGGGAAGGCTGGGTTTCCAAAACGCTTTGCAAAACCCTCTGACCGAAGGAAGCTTCAGCGGAGGCATAGGCATTCAGCTGATAGTGCTTAATAAATGGTGTAGGTGAAGCCCAAGCAGCCGCCCGACAGATGTCCTCGAACAGGCATGGGACGACCAGGCCACTGAAGTTGTAGCACTCCTTGTAGAGTGCGCAGTTATGCCAGCTGGAACCAGAGTGCCCCATGCCTGGTAGTCATTAGAAATAGATGACCTGATCCAACACCCAATGGCCAATGGGGTAACCCTATCCCCTAAGGAGGAAGGACGAAAGGAGATGAACAGCACCTCCATTCGATAGAACAAAGCAGTACACCTAAGATAAATGTGCAGCGCTCACCTGATGTCCCGTCTATGCCACAATCACTCTCTATCCCTAGGAGGAGCCGGACAGAAATCCGCAGCACCACCACCTCATGAACCCTATGAAAGGGCTAATTAATTTTTGGCAAAAAAGAAGGGTCTAAACAAAGAAAAGAAGGTCTGCCCTCGAGGACAAGGCACTCAACTCTGAGATATGTCTGGCAGAGGTGACTGCCACTAGGAAGACCACCTTGAGCATGAGGTACTGTGTACTAACCATCCTCAATTGCTCAAAGGGTTCCTCCATAACGGCCTGAAGCACCAGAGGCAGATCCCACATGGGGAACCTGTGGACCACCGGGGGCCTGAGATTAGCAGTCCCTTTGAAAAACCATTTGATCACCTAATGCTGAGCAAGGGATCTGTTTCCCACACCCCCTAGTACTGTGGATAGGGCCAGCACCTGCCTATGGATGGTGTTGTGAGAAAGGCCTTTATCCAGCCCATCCTGCACGAACTCTAATATCTGAGGAACTGTGGCCAAGGCAGGCACCACATGCACTCCCCTGCACCAGTTTGTGAAGATGGACCACATGGCATTATATACACGGGTGGTGGACTGCCTATGCAATGCCTCGATTGTTCCAATTACCCTATCGGAGAAATTGGCAACCCTCAGACATTCCTTTCAAGTGCCAGGTGGTCACCTGGAGCCACTGTGGCTCTGGATGAAACGGGACCCCTGGCATAGGATGGCCTCCTCCCTGGGAGTCCTCCATTGGGAGGATATTGGGAGGTCCAATAGATCCGCAAACCACGGGATGAGGGGCCAAAAGGGCGCTACCATAATCACCTCTGCCCTCTCTGTGACCACCCTCCTAAGGACCCCAGGAATGAGGGGAAGGGATGGAAATGCGTAAAGGAGACCCTCACGCCACCAGCAGCACAGTGTGTGCATGTCCTCTTCTCTCTGAGCTGGGAACTGGGAGATGAATCTGGGAAGCTGGGCATTGGTCGGTGACGTGTAGAGATCCATGAGCGCTTGTCCAAACCTCCGGAAGATCCAGCGAAAAAGCTCGGCCTGAAGTTGCCACTCCCCATGGTCGACGGTGGTCCTGCTGAGCTGGTCTGCCTGCTCATTGTCTACACTGGACATGTGTTCTTCCGTCAGGGACAGAGATGACGTTCCACCCAGGTCCTCATCCTGAATGCCTCTTGCCACAGGGCCACAGAGAGGGTGCCCCTTGCTTATTTATATGAGACATTGTCTGTCAGTGTCAATAAATGGTGGCCAGATACCAGTGCTGTGAAGTGTCTGAGGGCCAGGTGGACCACCCTCAGTTCCAACCAGTTGATATTGTGTGTTAAGTCCACCAGGGACTATTGACCTTGTGCCAGCTGAGAGTCCAGCAGAGCTCCCCAGCCGAAGAGGTTCACATCCATTGTCAGAGTGAGGTGCATTGGATCCTTAAAGACTGAGCCCTTTCGAAGAGCCGGTGATAGCCACCATCTCAGGGACAAGAGGACCTGGGGCGGCACCCTGATCTTGAACGACGCATTGCTGGTGCCACTGCATTGATGTGGAAGAAGCAGCCACTGCAGCATCTGGGTGTGCAGGCAAGCCCATAGCACTATAGCGATGCAGGAAATATTTTTCCCTAGCAGCTTGGACAGAGAACAGGGACAGGCCGCTCCCTACGGACATGCCTAACCAACTGGACAATGCTTTCCCTATGCTCGGGAAAAAGGTTTGACCCTCTGCAGCATCTATAATAGCACCCAGATGTTGTAGCATATTGGAAAGGTCCAAATTGTTCTTTGCAAAATTCACAGAGAACCCATGTGTCTGCAAGGTCCGAATGGTTAAGGCTAGATGAGACCCTGCCTGCTGGAATGACGATACCTAAACTAAAATATCATCCAAATAACACTGAATTTTAACTGGTACTGATCATAGGTGCGCAGCCAAGGTGGCAAGAACCTTGGTAAAGGTCCAAGAAGCTGAAGCGAGGCCAAATGTAAGAGCCCTGTACTGGTAGTGGATGCCCCAATAGGAGAATCTCAAAAACTTCCTATGCTGTGGAAGGATCAAAATATGGAGGTAGGCCTTTGTAAGGTCCACCAAGGCCATAAAGTCTCCTGGCCTATTCCCCGTTAGAATGGTCTTGAAGGAGGCCATTTTGAACCTTCTAAATACAATATGCAAATTCAAAAGTTTAAGGTCCAAAATTGCTCTCCACCCCCCCTCCAAACTTTAGGAACCATAAACAAATTGGAGTAAAATCCCAGTCCCTCCTGATCTTTATAAACCAGTTCAATAGTCTGAATCTCAAGGAGTTGTTGAATGGCCACCTTCATGAGATTCCGCTTGACGGGATTCCTAGAAGAAGAGAAAACCCGAAACCTGTTCAGGGAGTGGGAGATAAATTCCAGACGAAGGCCGAATTTAATAGTGTCTAGAACCCACTAGTAATGGAGTCCCACAGATCTGCAAACAAGGAGAGTCGGCCGCCAATTGGAGGGTTGGAATACAAATCACTTGCCTCTGTGGAAGGGGCAAACACCCCCCTTGAAAGAGCCTCTTGTTCTGGGACTGGTATCTGGACCTGTCTCAAGGATACAATCTGTCTGTCTGCCTATCCTGTTGCCTATCACTATGGGGAGGAGAATTCCTGGATTGTTGGAGTTCCTGGTCCTGTGATCAAAATGAAGGTCTATGGTAGTATGGGGCTGGCCTCTGGTCCGCTGTGGGCAAAACTTTCTTTTTGTTCTTGTCTTCCACAAGAATGGGGCCCAGAGGTGCCCCAAACAACTGAGTCCCCGTATAGAGAGCAGCTGCCAGGAGCCACTTAGACTTGGCATCCGCCTGCCACTTGCGAAGCCACAAAAGCTGCCTGGAGGTCACCAAAATCGCCAAGGCTCTGGATGCATATTTCACTGCATTGAGTGTGCCATCTGAAGAAAACTGAGTGGCAGCCATTAATTTGTTTAAATCTTGCTGCAACCGTTGGTCATTCGGGGGAATATGCTCCTGCATCTGACACAGCCACAGCAATGTGATTCAATTAAAGAACTAAGCTGAGGCCGCTACCTTAATGGAACAGGATGCAGCCTGAAAGATCTTCCGCAAGGTAAGCTCCTCCTTTTTATCCTCAGCCTTGAGGTTATCGGCTATATCCCCTAAGACAAGGGAAGAGGAAGAGGCCAGTGCAGCCACCAGGGGGTCTATAGCAGGCATTTTCTTACTTTGCCTGCTCGCTGGTGGCTTGCTGCAGGTACAGAGGCTGTCCTCCATCACACAGGAGCTCGAGCCTCAGCAAGTCCATAGGAAACCGCCCATGCTGCTGCCAGTGCCTCAAAGAGTCGCTGTCCCACAGCGGCACTCAACGGGCTCCACGTGGCCTTTAGGGAGCTGAATCAGCCCACCTGCCAGTGCCTCCGACCCCTTATCTCTAACTGCGAAGATCTACTGCCACTTTCAAAGGAAAGGCCAGGGGAGGTAAGGAGGGGTAAGGATAAAGGGTCCAGAGTTAAACTAGTCCAATCTCAGGAGCGAACAAGAAAGGTGTCTCTCTTGGGCCAGACTTCAGTGGAAAAGTGGAGCCAGGCACAGAAAGCAGAGAGGAATGGCTTCAAATTTAACTCAGTCTCTGGGCAAATTGGACGTGAAAATAACCCAATCCTGGACCCTTCCACAAGGTCCTACGGAGAATGGAGGGAGTTCAAAAAAATTAATTACCTATTTTCTCCAACAGGGAACATCTATAGGACTCTGATTTCTTCCACAAATGAAGAGAAATTCATGGATGGGTAAACCCCAATACTATCAAATATGCATAAGAGGTTTTTCAATCATCTTACCATATTTACCTTATTACCTTACCATATTTTTCAGATTATAAGACGCTCCGAAGTATGACGCACCTAGCTTTTAAGGAGAAAAAAATCTGCCTCTGTCTCCCAGCAATTTTCCTCCTTGCAGCAAATAGCAAACAGTACAGATGATATACACTGTTTGTAGTGTTACATTTCAGACTATACTTGTACAGATGCTGTTAAAATTGATGTGGCTTTCTGGAAGTATACATTATTCTCTGCTATTTAAAAGTGTCTTCATTTTGTTAAGTTGTCTAGAATAATAATAAATCAGTCTTTAAAAAATAAGTCAACTAATTTGAACATTCTATAGGCATTTATAGTTATTGGCTTACCTCCTTTGCAGCAAGCAGCCTGATTAGCACAAGAAAAAAAATCTGCCTCTGTTGCCCAGCAATTTACTGTACTTTTCGGCCTATAAGACATACCAGTGTATAAGACGCACCAAGATTTCGAAGAGGAAGTAAGAAAAAAAAGTTTTTGTCCTCCCCCGCTCCCAGGAGCACTCTGCAGGCTTCAGCAGGCATGGGGGCAGGCAAAAGTATCTGTTTTTGTGAAAAATGGGCAAAAAATGGGCCGTTTTTCACAAACACAGGGGCATTTTTGCCTTCCCCCAGCCCTACTGAAGCCTGCAGAGTCCTTCTGGGGGCTGGAGGAAGGCAAAAATGCCTCATTTTTTGCAAAAACTGGCCTGGTTTTTTTTGCAAAAACGGGAGCATTTTCCCCTTCCCCTAGCCCTGCTAAAGCCTGCAGAGTGCTTCTGGGGACTGGAGGAAGGAAAAAATGCCTCTGTTTTTCACAAAAATGGGATGCGGGCGTGGGGCTTTCAGAGGCCAAAAATGGCTGTATTTGGTATATAAGACGCACCAACATTTTCATGCTCTTTTAGGGGAAGAAAAGGTGCATCTTATACTTCAAAAATTACGGTACCTCCGTGCGGCAAACAGCAAGTCTCACTTTCAATTTCATCACGGACCTCCCAATCATCAGCTGTTTCAGGCTGCAGGAATTGCCATAGCCTATTGCTGTCTCCGCAAGCCCCATTTTCTCCATTTGCTGCAAGGAGGTAAATTGCTAGGACTCGGGGGCCAAAGAGTGGGGGGGGCTGCATTCGATGTATAAGACACACCCAAATTTTCACCCTCTTTTAAGGGGGGAAAAGGTGTGTCTTATACTCCAAAAAATGCAGTATGTTTCAGCATTGTTTAAAATCAGGAAAGCAAAAGCTACTCTGCATTTTCTGTGGACAATATTTTGCACCAATTTACTGCAGTATGGAATACTACCTTACTTTTAGGTAGTCTTAGTGTCTTTGTATATAATCATATCCAAAAGGCATCAATCATTTACTTATTTAATAAACTTGTATGACACCTATATCATAAAGGCAACACTAGATAGCTACCAGAAGATGGCAGACAAATCAACATAAAAGCCAAGCCATAAAGTAATGTGGAATAGAGCAAATCACTTGTCTTTTAGCAAACAAAAACACTGGCAACTTAAGACTTTTTACTTCTTCAGTGTTCTTCTATTAAGAGTAATTTATTTGAGTGATTTACCTGTTTGAATTTCTCTGTATAAAAATTCTTTGTTGAGCAGTCTTTAACAACCACATACCGTTCCTGCATATACACATACCTTACTGCCTTGCCAGTATATCCATACGAGTCACATTATAATATCAATATGTCACATTTTATTTCTTGTCTAAATATAAAAAAAATTACTCCAATTTCCACAGGTATACTCTATCCAAATTCTGCATTAGATCTGCACAAAATTTACAGAATGTACCTTGGAGCAAAACCATTGGAATGTCTTATGAACATCTTAGATCAGTGATTTCCAAACATAGATAAGCTACCCAAAATTGGGTAACACTGGTATTTCTTTGGGTAATGACACACAAACCCATTATCCAAACACAACAGGGAAATAAGTAAGGATTTTCTGATAAGCGGTTTGAGTAATGAAAGAAAAAGTTTGAGAGGTATCGCTTTAGACTTTACTGCACTGGAAAAACAGATCCGTTTGGGTTTTTTTAAAACTGACTTCTTCCATGTGAAGTATTTGTCTTTCCTTGTGGAAACATCAAGCTTAATTAACCTTATGCTACTTTGAAGTATTTTTCCTCCTAGCCTTCTATGCCATTGACACATTTTTCTTATGCAAGCAAAAATTGGATTATTCCAGGAACTGTTTAAAAATGCATAGAAAACATACTGCCCATGATGCAGTTGAAAAGTAGGGAACCATGCTTAATTATTGATATTACAATATGTTTAATTTTTACCATTAGCCTATGGTTTGTACAGTATTATTCTACTGTTGGCAAACTGCCAGCTAGGTTCGAAGCAGGAGACAAGTGGGGACCCAGCCTAGAATTGCTGTGCAGCTGCAAGCAACATAAGCTTGACCTCCTCGAAGATCCATGAAGCTTTATCTGGTCTTTCTCAGGGGAAGACAACCAAGTTGGGGAGATTCTTGTAACAAAGGTAAAAGGCAATATATTTGCTCACTTAAGCCATTTATGAGTGGCTCTGATTGCTTGTGCCTGACATCTACCCTGACATCTTTCAAATCATTGGTGGTAATGAGAGGGCTCGGGAGGTTTGTTCTGCTACTAGAATGACATCAAATATTTTCAATGACATCCAAGGTGATCTGCTATAAAGGGAGCATTCCACTTGGAAAACAGCTGTTTTTATCATCAATGTTTTATCAATATAAGGAGGGGGAGAAAGTAAATCCCCTATCTTTTCAACTACTGCAGAAGAGCTGCAGGAAACATTACTCTTACTAAAGAACCTTTCATACATTTGAACGATTTAGCACGAGGAAGATTATATTCCTTTTAAACTTCTTCCACAAGGCTGTCATGATGCTGCTCATGTTTAAGTGTGTTCCTCATGCTTATGATAATGAGGGCTATTTTTAGCCTTGTTGAAAGGCAGACACCTGCCCAGAGGTTCCTGTATGAATTGTACCGCATACACACTCTTGTGGATAGCTAAGCTTTGTTTTGAACCTTGAATGCATATGATGGTTTTAGTAATGTGTTTAATTTTTTTTTTGTAATAGCTGATTTTTGAAGTTGCATCTAGAAAGAATTTTGACATAAAAACTCTGATAATTCAGAGACACTGTGCATAGGAAAGCCAACTACTCTAAATGAAGTACAAATAGTGTTGTTCTTTTAGCTGTACTCCAGATTCTATGAAAGCCCAGATAATCATGTCTAAAAGTGTCTCATTGTTGAGTTTTCAAAATCATTTTATGCTAATTCTGTCTTTGTCAGAAAAGTGATCTTGCTTCTTATCCATACACTTGCGCAAATGTATAATTTCCCAAATGTGTTGGACTTCAACTTCTATAGTTTTAACTGATATTCCTATGAGAAGAATGAAGTGGCATCCAAACTGGATAACTATAAAAAGCTGGGGCTACCTGTGACAAATGTAACCAAATACCATTTTATTTACACTATACTTATCCTCCTTCATACAGAATTTAAGACAGCACTCAAATATCACTGTAAAGAAACAAACTTTAGTCAAGCACTTCAATTCAAATACGGGTAGTCCTAGACTTACAACAGTTCCTTTAGTGACTGTTCAAAGTTACGACGTCACTGAAAAAATTGACTTATGACCTTTTCCCACACTTATGACCATTGTAGCACCCCCATGGGCACATGATTTGGATACTTGACAACTGACTCACATCTATGACGGTCATAATGTCCCAGAGTCATATGATTGTTTTTTGCAATCCTCTGACAAGCAAAGTCAAGAGGAAAGTCAGATTCATTTAACAATTGTGTTACTAATTTAACAACTGCAGTGATTCACTTAACAAATGTGGCAAGAAAAGTAATACACTTCTTGCACAAATTTCTCACTTAACATAAATTTCGGGCTCAATTGTGGTCGTAAGTTGAGGACTACCTGCACATCTGATTCTTCTTAAATTGTAAAATACGTGTGGTAAATAAAAATTGGTAAATAAAAATGGAACATACTACAGGTAATCCTAAACTTACAATTGGACACTTAACGACCATTAGAAATTATGACAAATCTTCTCAGAGGTACTTACGACTCACTTTCAAAGTTACGATGGCAACCCATGTTCATGTAATCACATTCTGAGTACGTGGCAAAACTTTACAGCTGTTTACGCTGTTCCAGGGCCATATGACCATGATTTGCAACTTTTTTACAGGTTCTGACATTTACTTCTGGTTGTTGGCAAAAAGTGCCCATTAGGGAAAATGGATTCACTTAACGACTGCCACATAAAATGTAAAGAATTTAATCTGGCCATGTGATACCTTGACTGCCAACCATAATTCCAAGATCAATTACTGTTGTTAAGTCAAGAACTACCCGCATTAGGTATGTTTGCCACCTTGAGTTATCTATAAAGATAATAAAGGCAAAACAAAAGAAATTTTACATAAATTTAAACATCACCCAGGTTACCAGAGATATGTCACAGTGTGCTTGGGGCCACTTCGCTGTAGGAGAAAAAAGGCTACTGTGGTACAATATGTTTCTGTCTCTTGTGCCCATAAACGTAGACATCACTATGATCTGAGGGAGGAACTTCTATGATGTGACCAGCAGGGAGGAAGCTACCACAAAAGACCTACCTAACCCAGACTGCATCTTTGCTCTCTTGCCCCACCCTTCCTGCCTGTGACTGGTAAATAAGTAACTCTTTCCTTCTAGCCAAAAGAGGTGGAGGTAGCTCTTTCTTGTCAGCTCTACCTTGTGGTGATGAAGAATTGATGTCATAAAAACTAAATATGGCCATGCATGTTTAGTACTTGCACAGAAGACTACCGGAAAATTCAACAGTGTCTAAAACAAAAGAATGCTGGAATAAAGCAATAGCGAAATACTTCTGTTTTTGGGAAAACTATATGAACATTCTCTCGAAATCACTTGGAGTCAAATTCAAATGATTTTTTTTATTGATCAAGAAAAAACAAGAAAAATACTCACCTATTTCACTGGCAGTCTTATCTAGTTTTTCTTGAGATCTGCTGATAAGAACCACTTTCATTCCTTTTTTTGCTAACTGAGAAAATAAAATAAAAAAATTACAAAAAGATTAATTCCAATTCTGTACAAGCTCAGAATCATTATTAAGAATTGCAACTGTGGAGTTGATTCCAAAGATTCTGCCAGAAGAAAACTTTAGTACTCACCTAATTCCAAATAAGTGTCTCAAATGGAAAAAAAGGGGGAATTTTATACACAGATAGTCTTTGACTTATAACAGATTGCTTAGCAATCATTTAAAATTATGAAAAGGGGTTTAGGCAAAACAGCGAAGGACCGGCCTGCGGTGCCTCTGCCAGCAAAAACGGGCTCTCAATCTCCGTTTTTGGCTGGGATGGCCTCCTGCAACCCTCTGCCAGCAAAAACAGAGCTTGAGGGGGCCACACACTTACTGAAATAAATTCTATTTAAAAAAACTGAAAGAGGTTTAGGTAACTGAAACACAGGAATTTCTGTTTTGGAGATTACTATTTTTTTATAGAAGTAGGGCAAAATTTAGCTAGAAAATTGTGTCACTGTTTTTAATTTCTTTTTACACTGAGTGCAGCTGAAACAAACCTAGACTTCTTTTCCACACAATCTAGGAAATGGATTTTCATCTTAACCTTTTATTTTCAGGCTTATGATACAAAATCTAAGCACAACTTTCAACCCCTCAGCAACATTCAGAACTCCAGATTCATCAAAAGAAAACTGCTATGTCAGGAATATGTCCATAAGGATATTGAAAGGAGTGCAAGCCCTAGAGACAGTTAGCTATGCTTAATAAGTTTCATAACCACATTCAAATGGACATATAGAGAGGGCAGACAGAGAATAAATAATTTTGTAAACTGAACTTGATATTGTTGGGATGTGATAAAATGAATAAAATCCTCTAATGTTTACCAGAGAATGGGAAACAACAAGGATGCAGAAAAGGCACCTTTGACAGTCCAGAGAGTGGCAGTAGACACCCAGGGGCCTGTCAACTTCAACCATTCTTAAGAAAGCAATATGTACTGTGGATTATGCAATTAATCTATTTTTAAAAAATATATATCTGAAAGTTCAACTTTTCCTCAGGTCATTGGGAAGCACTTTTCACAATTGTATATATTGGCAGAACATTTTCTTCCACAACACACATTGCTTCCACCCTACACACCTTTTGGTTTTATTGATTTGAATGTTCTACACAGCCTGGACTCATTTGGAGTTAGGCAAACTTTTAGATTAAATTGATGAATGGATGGAGGTTAATCTGGATTAAGGCAAAGTGTAAATCAAGTCTTGATTGAGTTGTTTACCAGGATAGGATAGCTGTTGGAATCATGATAGATATAGCAATTACTTTTTTGTAAAGGGCAATGGAGAAGTTATAGGCCACCTACGGTATAGAATATTCTTATTTCAGACCCTTACCTTCTCCAAACAATTTGCATAATTGTTGAGAAGTTAAATGGAACATTTGGCGCCAAGAAAAATCCAATAACGAGTTTGATAGTGCTAGATTTCTTGTTTTGTTTAGTTGGGATTTTTCTTTTCAATCAAAGTATTGCAGAAATATCTGAAGACCACTGGAACTGATGCATTATCAAGTGAGAAAGAAAACATAAGCAGGCTGGACTTTTAAAAGCAGTATAGGAATTGGTATAAGGAAGGATTCACTGGAGAAGAGCCTAATGCTGGGAAAGATTGAGGACAAAAGAAGAAGGGGATGACAGAGAATGTGGTGGCTGGATGGAGTCACTGAAGCAGTCAGTGTGAGCTTTAATGGACTCCAGAGGATGGTACAGGACAGGAAGGTTTGGAGGAACATTGTCTATGAGGTCGCGATGGGTCAGGCATGACTTCACAACTAACAACAACATTAAAACTAGTAACTTGAATTATCATTCAAGTATCAGTTTCTAAGTGTGGTCTGATTAGCACATCTTGGCAGTGTTTTCGTGTTTCCCCGAAAATACAACCTGTCCTGAAACTAAAGCCTTGCCACATTTTTTGCTTGGGCAAAAATAAGCCCACTCCCCAAAATAAACCCTCTGGACAACCCCCCCCCCCCCACCTCCAGCCAGGCAGAGCACCACTCCCCAACATAGCGGTATCCTGAAGGCGCTAAGCCCCAGGAGCCTGGGGGGAGAAAGGCGCTCACATGGCTTGCCTCCTTTGGGATACCGCTAGGTTGGGGAGTGGCGTTCTGCCTGGCCAGAGGGGGGAGTTGTCTAGTTTTTCCTGCAGCAGCAGCCGCCACGCTCCGAGCATAATGTCTTCTCCGGTTCCAAACTCCCAAACTCGGCTGCCGAATGTTCCAGCAGCAGCCGCTCTAGAAGTGCGCTCTATGGTTGTGGGCTGGCAGCTGGAAGACTCTGTAAGAGAGTCTTCTGGACAGTCTTCCAGCAGCCAGCCCACAACCAGAGCGCACTCCTAGAGCGGCTGCTCCTGGAAGACTCGGCAATCCAGTTTGGGAGTTTGGAACCGGAGAAGACATTATGCTTGGAGCACGGCGGTGGCTGCTGCAGGGAGAGCTGGGCCCGGATATGTTGAGGCTAGCATGCCTACTGGGGGCAGAACAGATGCTCGCGCAACCCGCTTCTTCAGCCGGCAGATCTCCATGCACTGACCTATGGGGTATCCCTAATGTGGCAAGCCACGGGAGCTGGGGAACAGGCAGAGCACCATGTGGCTTGGCGCCTTAGGGATACCCCATAGGTCAGTGAATAGCGCTCTGCCCGGTTGGAGAGGGAGTTTGCCGGGTGGTTGCTTGTGAGCTTGGTCACCTCATGGCTGCTTCACCCCTGAAGCTGTGCCTGGCTCTTTGGGAGCCAGTTCACAAGGGAGCAGCCACCCGGTAACCCCAAAACAAGATGCCCTCCCCTATAATAAGCCCAAGGCCATATTTTGTAAGTAAAAGGAAATAAGACCCTGTCATATTTTCGGGGGAAACACAGTATGTTAATATAAACACAAAACTTTAAGACATACCAGTAATTAATTTCAAAACTGTCACATTATGAAATATAAAATTCATTTATGTAAAAAAGATTATAAGTAAAAACTCTAGTGTCCCATTGTAACTCAGAATGTAGGTAACTGACTTACAATACTCTTATGATATCTCCTTATTGCCCAATTTGGCTGGGAGAGAGAGACTGTTCTGGGAAGGATGAGTGGATAATGTCAGGAGTGTATGCCAACAGTATATATTCCCAACAGGGTCACCTAAGGCGTGAAGGTCATCCCAGCTGCTCAGGTAAAGCAACAAGACAAGGTGGCGCAGTGGTTAAATGCAGCACTGCAGGCTACTGCTAGATCAGCAGGTCAGTGGTTCAAATGTCACCGGCTCAGGGTTGACTCAGCCTTCCATCCTTCCGAGGTGGGTAAAATGAGGACCCAGATTGTTGGGGGCAATATGCTGACTCTCTGTAAACCGCTTAGAGAGGCCTGAAAGGCCTATGAAGCGGTATATAAGTCTACTGCTATTGCTGCTATTGCTATTTATAGTGGATAGCAGCTATATATAAAGCATTGGTCTCCACAATCACTTTAGTGAAGATAGCAAAGACATTGTTTTATACTGTGCGGGAGAAGGCAGCCATAAACCACTCCTGTATTTTTACCAAGAAAACCACATGGATGGAAAATATCAATTGACTGAGGACATAATGAGCCTCTCAGGTCAGATGGCATTCAAAAAGCTACCGAAGAGATGCTGAAGATCTTTTGGAGTGCGCTAACAGTGTTTATGACATAGCTAGATTAAGTCTTTAGGACATTTAGTTGCTGATTCTGTCACAGAGGAAAAGAAAATCGATTGCTGCAAAGATAGTATATCAGGAACACGGAACATAAGAAGCATGAATATGAATAAGTTCCATACAGTGAAAGATGAAACAACTACAAATTGATATCTATGGCATCAGTGAATGGATCCAGACTACACATTTCATTCAGAATATCACACTGTTTATTACTAAAAAATGAAAAATAAAGAAGAAACAGTGTTGCTCTTATAGTTTGTAAAAGTATAGTAATAACAGTACTTGGCTACAATGCACATCAATAACCAAATTATATTGATCAGATTTGGTGAACAACCCTGTAATATGACAATCATTTGCATAAATGCTCCACCCACAAAAGCAGGAGAAGAGGTTGAGTTTTATGATCAAATTCCATTTGAACTCAACAGAATATGCAAGGAAAATGTGGTGCTTGTGACTAAAGACTGAAGAACCAAAGTTAGAAATATTAAAGGGGAAAATGTGGTTCAATTATATAGTTTAGGAAACCAAAGCAGGAGACTAGTTTAGCCAATCTCTGCTATTCCAATGAATTCTTCATAGCTAACACTATCTTCCAATAACCAAAATGATTGCCCCAACACATGGACATCATCAGATGGAGTATATAGACATCAAACCAACTGTATTATTGCTAAAATGAGGTGGAGCTCAATTATAACATCAAAGACATGGCTAGGTATTGCCTGTGGAACAGATTACAAAATGCTCTTGTGCAAGTTCCAAGTTAAGCTAAAGAAAAAGAAGAAAGCTGGTCAGTTTCCATGATACAATCTTGAACATATACCCACTACTTTCAAGGAGAACATCAGGAATTGGTTTGAAGCCCGAAACTCACTGATAGAAAACCAGAGGAATTATGGAATGAATATAAAGATGTGTTAGGGATGAATGCAAAAAGAAACCGTCAAAAATGAAGACAAGAAAGAAAGCAAACTGGATGTTGAAATAAACTCTTGAAATTGTTGTGAAGTGAAGAATAAAAAAACCAAAGCCAAGAAAGATTAAAAATCTGAGAAAGGAATTTAAGACATTTTTCAGAGAGCTGTTAAAAGAATCAAGAACCAGTATTATTTTAATGACATCTCTAAAGACACTGGAAATGGAAATAGGCATGAAAAAACAACTAAAGTCTTCCAAAAGATCTTTGAACTGAGAAAGAGCTTACAACCTCAAATTGGTATGCTAACTAAGAGGGCAGGAATAAACTGAAACACTGCACAACCAAGGTGTCAACAACCAAGATAGCTTAGAAGATATTCCCTTCTTGCAAGAGTTTATAAGTAGTAGAAGATAACATTAGATCAGTCCTCTGATCATTACCAACTCAGAAGCCTCCAAGAACTGATGAAATACCACTGAATTCAAAGATTCTAACCAAGCCATGCCAACAAATCTGGAGAACACAACTGGCTAACTGATTGGAAGAGGTCAATCTACATTCCAATACTAAAAAAAATAAACTTTTAAAGAGAATGCAAACTTTGTACAATATTAATTTCACACATTAGTAATTCAATGCCTAGAATCATACAATGCACTTTAGAGCTTTGGGGAAGGGTTTTGGATCTGTATAATGATCTACTCACAAAGTTGTCCTAACCTCAACCCTTGGACTGTTTCTATTACTTTGGACTCTGGTTAATGAAAATCCTTTGCAGATAAGTTTCCAAAGGATTTTGAACTAAGCACGTGAGGACAAATGACTGGCCTGTCATTGCCTGTATTTGCACCATTTAAAGAGAAATCTTGCATACAAACGTCTGCATGTATGCCTGGTTCAGGTCAACATACCAAGTTAGAAAGAGACTGTCATAGAAAAATCTATATGATTGTTAACAGTTTGTACCAACATGATGGCACACAATCAATTACAAAAAAAATAATATTGATCAGGTGTGTATACAATAAATATATTGTATTTATTTTCAAAATTTATATGCAAAACAGATTCAAGATATAATAAATTAATTGAAAAAAATTCAATTCTGTCGAGATTTGAGGTGGGCCAAAAGCAATACAAAACACAGTAGCCATATCTTTCATGAGTACAAATTTCTGTGTACTGTCAGTCACCTGTTCATACAAGACCTGACTTATGGGAAGAAGGCGGGGCTTAGCAGTGAGAAGACGGAGTTTCAGGCTATTCCTGAAATTCCCCTATCCCGAAGGAAATTGGATGGGTCGTTTTCGATCCTAGCTGTCCCGAAGAGACAGTGAAAGGTTTGGGGAGATCCAGTGACCTCAGAGACGTTCGCAGGTCTCTGGGGGGCTTGGAATTCAACCCCTTTTGCCAGCTCCTTCTGGATTAGCTATATGCTGCAGGTTGCCCCTAAGAATGGTGGAAGTGATTTCAACTGGTAAGCTGATTTTATTACTCAAAGAGAGACGGTCTGCACTAAAATTTAAGCTAATTGAAACCAAAGAACAGAAGAATCTAGCGGCGAATTGGTTTTTCTTTAATGGATTTATGGCCGGGGGTTACCCTATTTCTTAAATGTTTTAAAGATCTACTTCAACATTCCCTCTGACTCTTTTTAAGTGGGCTATAAACTAATTTACTACAAATTGGCTTTTTACGATCTGACACTTTTATTGCTTGGCTGTGTTGGTCTAAGATCAGATAAGATCGCACAGCTCCTAGCGTGTTTTTACTTGCAAATATTTTAGAGCTTCTAACTGCGTCACAACATGGTGTCGATACATACTCCAAAAGGTTCGTTTCAAATTATTTTCTCTGACTCATATGAAAGATTTGGAAAAAAATTGGACTATTTGACATTAAAATATGAAGAAAAAAGTGAGAACGTTGAATGTTTGAATGTTCCTGAAATACAAATGAAGAATGTGAGAAATGAAGTCTCTCAACTTGCTGACACGCAGGGCGTCTGGTTTATTTCGGAGGGAGAAAGAGATGCAACGCTGGAAAGGGGGGCAGCCATACAGAAGATTTATTTTAAAAGACAGAGCGCAGGAGGAATGAGAAGCATTAAAGAATCTACACTTTATGAAACATCATTTGCAGAATTTTTAATTCCACCCTTGAGAATTAAAGACAAATTGAAAAGTGTAACAAGCCTGGGACAACGTTATTATTTTATCAGAGGCATCCTGAGTAAAAAGGTGCGAAGATATCCCTGTTTGGACTTGCTTATAAAAACATTTAGTAAATCTGTTCCACGAATGGCAATAGGATTAAGAAGGTTTTGTTATTGGAGAGATATAGGCTGATAGATGGAAGAATACAATTTAAAATTAGCTAAATCTAATTACTCTTATTTGTAATAGATATAGCTGAATAATAATTGATATTGATAGTAATGTATATAATGTGGAGTTGATATGATAAATAATAATTGGATATGAGAAGGGAAGGTTGGAAATATTTTTGGACCATATACAAAGGTTATTAATCACAATAATTGTTACTATTAAAAAATAAAATAAAATATATACAGTTAAATGTTAACTAATATGAAAATGTTAGGGGAAAATGTTACGATATACGATATAATTACATAAAGAAGGGAGAATGATAATAAACTACACTGCATGGAAGATGGAATTTTTGGTATTAAATATTATGGATGTTCAGCTAAAACAGGATATGAGGATTTGATGTTAATAGAGGATTTTACAAACAAGTAAATGAAATGTCAGCATGTGGTTATGGACTAAATCTTTGGCATAGTTAAGGATGAAGGATGTTTAAATAACTGTAGTCAACTAAAAGTGGAGGTATAATGATGTCAATATGGTAAACATTTGAGTTAAGATATTTGAATTAATATGAATTATGATATGAATTAATTATAATATGAATTAATGGAAGAGATGCACCAAAACATGTTGTAACCAGCTGATATACTTTTTTTTAATATAATATATACCTTTTTTTGTTTTTCCTTTCCTTTTTTCTTTTTGTTCTTTTTGTCTTCTTTGGTTTTTTTTTTCGATTTGTTTTTTTTTTATTTTTTCTTTTCCCACTGGTGTGGGCATGTATTGTTTAAGAAACAAAAATTATTATTATTATTATTATTATTATTATTATTATTATTATTATTATTATTATTATTAATAATAATGTTATTATAGTCAAATGAAAATGGATATATGATGATGGTGACATGTATGAATATTTAAAATGCTCGAGTTAACATGAACTATGTTTGTTGACTGTGGAAGAGATGCGCAAAAGTCTATTTGTAACCAACTGATACACTTTCTATAGCATGTAAAGAAGGATGTTGTATTTGTTTTAAATTAAAAATTAAAAAACTTTATTAAAAAAAAAAGACCTGACTTATGTAACCTAAATTTATACAAGGAAAGACCATTGGCTTACCTGAATGGTCGTTCTCTGGGCACTGTGGGAGTGTCCAAGAATGGGTTAACTTCAGCTTGCTGCCCAAGGACTGAGTTTAAATCTTTAGTGTAGCCACGCCTCCAGTTCCCCCTGGAGGTCAGTTTGAAAAATGAAGAGATGTAACCTGGAAGGATGTCATTAGAAAGTGGACTATGTCTTCCGGAGTGGTAACTCAAGCTCCACTAAACTACCCCAGGGTGGGGTTGGACACTCCCGCAGCGCCCAGAGAACGACCATTCAGGTAAGCCAACGGTCTTTCTCCTAGGTGCTGCTTGGAGTGTCCAAGCATGGGACATACCCAAGCTATGCAGCCCCGGGGTGGGAAGAAGATAAGTCCCCTTGTTCCGGAGCCACGAGGACCCCCCTGCAAGACTCTCCTCCCAAAGGAGGCATCAGCAGCTGCGAATGAGTCCAGTTTATAGTTGCAAATAGATGGCGATGACAAAGTCGCAGTCCTGCATATTTCCTTGATGGGCGCCTGCATTGCCCAAGCAGCCGAGGTCACGGAGCTCCTCGTGGAATGAGCGGTTATGCAAGGAGGAACTGGTCAGGCCTGATACTCGTAGGCCAACTTTATGCACAGCCAACATCTGATAGTGAAGGAAGAAACCTTTTTGCCCATCGAGGCAGGCTGAAAAGAAACAAAGAAGGATTCAGACCTGCGGAAGTACGCTGTCCTCTTCTTGTATATGTGTTCTGTCCGGCAGATGTCCAGCTTGTGCCAAATGCGCTCCCTGGGATGTGGGCAAAAATCAGGGCAAATCACCTCCTGCGAGGTGTGAAAGAAGGTGTTGATTTTTGGGAGGAAGGAAGGATCAAGACAAAGAATGACCCTATCCATGTGCACGACACAGAGGTCCTCTCTGATCGATAGAGCCGCCAGTTCAGAAATTCTGCAAGCCAAAGTGATGGCAATTAGAAAGGCAGTCTTAAACGACAAGTGTCGCAAGGTGATGGAATCAATCAGTTCGAATGGAGTTGAGGTCAAGGTCTGCAGCACAACTGCCAAGTCCCATGTCGGGTACCGGTGAACCGTTGGGGGGTATAGGTTGGTAGCTCCCTTCCGGAAGCTGAGTGGTATAGTGTCGTCTCTGGACAAGATGGTGGCCAAGGCGGCTGTCTGCCTCCACAGTGTGTTTGAGGCAAGACCTTTGTCCAATCCGTCCTGGAGAAATTCAAGGACTTGCAGTATGGTTGTTGTGGTGGCGGTCATATGACGCGACCAACACCAAGATGAAAAAGCAGTCCAAGTTGCGTCACAGATGCGCACCGTGGAAGGCGGTCTGGATGCCTGAATGGTGCAAATGACCTTGTCTGAGAAGTTGTCCTGCCTCAGGATGTTCCCCTCAAGTGAGAGACGGCCAACTGGAACCACTGAGGGTCTGGGTGAGGAATGGCCTCCTGGCTGAGGGAGATCTGCTCCTGAGGAATACGCCAGGGTTTGGTCACTGAGAGATCGACAAGGTCGGCGAACCAGGATCGCCTCGGCCAATGCGGTGCGCCCAACAGTACTTCTGCACCCCCTAACAGGATCTTCTTGATCACTTGGGGGATGAGGTTGAGAGGCGGAAAGGTGTAAAGAAGGCCGGGAGGCCAGCGGCATCGAAGGGAGTCTGTCCCTTCGGCTCCGGGGCACTGGTATCGCGAGAAGAACCAGGGAAGATGCATGTTCATCGGACTGGTGAAGAGGTCTATCGTTGGAAGGCCGAATCTCTCAGATAGCTGGTGAAAAAGAGATGGCTGAAGACGCCATTCCAAGTTGCCAATTGTAGTTCTGCTCAGCCAGTCTGCAGTCACGTTGTCTTCCCCCGATATGTGATCCACCCTCAGAGACCCGAGGTGGGGCTCGGCACAACTCCCGAGGGCCTCTGCCTCCACCCTCAGGGCCTTCAAATGAGTCCCGCCCTGATGGTTATGTACTTCTTGGTGGCAATGTTGTCCATCAGTATTAGAACGTGCGCACCCTCGACATGCTGACAGAAGTGTCAGAGGGCCAGCCTGGCCACCCTGAGCTCCAGCCAATTTATGTTGTGGGTGAACTCCGCTGGCGACCACCTGCCTTGCATCACGTGTGTCTGAAGATGACCGTCCCAGCCGTACAGGCTGGCATCCGTCGTTATAAGGCGTTCCGGGTCCTTGAAAATGGAGTCCTTTTTCAGCGCCGGTAAACTGCCACCAACTGAGGACCGGATGATTCTCAGAGGTATATTCACTATTCTCTTGGAGTTGCTGGCTTTCCGTCATTGAACTGGAAGCAGGAACCATTGAAGTTCCTGTGCATGCAGTCAGGCCCAGGGAACTACCGCAATGCATGAGATCAGTTTTCCCAGTAGTTGGGATAGAATCACGATAGAGGCTGACCTGGATGTCCTGATTTGTCGCACAAGGGAGATAATGCTGTCTGCTCACTGCTGCATGAAGACGACCTTGCAGGTGCTGGAGTTGATCACTGTGCCCAGATGCTGAATTCTGAAGGTTGGTGTCAGATGACTCTTTTTCCGATTGATGGAGAAGCCGTGTTGTTCGAGAGTGCGAATGGTGAGGCTAAGTCTCGATGTGCTTGTGGAATCGATGGCGACAGGAGGAGGGTATCATCCAGGTAGCAGATGAGTCGTACAGGAAGAGATCGAACATGTGCTGCGACTGCAGCCAGAAGCTTTGTAAACGTCCTTGAGGCTGATGAGGGGCTGAAGGAAAGAGCCTTGTACTGGTAATGATGATCTGCACATTGGAACCTCAAGAATCTGCGATGCGCTGGGTGAATGGGAATGTGCAGGTACACCTCCTTCAGGTCGATCGATGTCATGAGATCGTCCTGCCTGATGCAACTCAATATGGTTTGGAGTGATAGCATCTTGAAGCGCTTGTACACTAGATGGATGTTGTTTCTTAAGGTCCAATATTGCTCTCCCCCCACCCGATGCCTTGGTGACTAGGAAGAGGATCGAGTAAAACCCTCTGCCCTTCTGACCCGGGGTACCTGCTCTATGGCCGCTATATCCAGCAAATGTCTGATCTCTGCCTGCATTAACTGGCGCTTGAGGGACGATTTGGGAAGAGGACAGAGGACAGTGGGGCATCGAGAGGAATTCTTGGGTCAGTCCGTACTGAACCGTGTTCCGAACCCCAAAGTCCGTCGTTGTCTCCTCCCATTGGTCGGCATATAACTGTAGCCTGCCCCCAATGGGAGGGGTCTGGTGACGGTCACTTGGTCCGGTTGGAAACCCCCCCCTCGAAATGCTCTGTGGTTCCCCTGCTGTCTATTCCTATTTCTGAAGGAAGACCTATCCTGGAACCGGTTGTGTGACTGAGTATAAGGCCTGCTGTACCTCCTAGAGGTAGACAGGGTGTCTGCACTCCAAAAGGACTGTTTGCGAAAGAACTGATGACCCTTACGGTCCAGCTTCTTGGTGACAGCTGGTAGGACCTTGTGCTTGTCTTTGAACTTGATTAATACTGAGTCCAAGGCCTCCCCAAAAAGGTTGCCACCCTTGAAGGGGGCCGAAGCTAGCTTCCATTTTGCCTCCCGATGCAGCCTCAACCGCCTGTGATCGCAGAAGGCTGTTTCATTCCTAGCTGCCTAATCCACACATGAGGGAAGCGAAGAAACTAAAGGAAAGCTGTTTCCGATGGTAAAAATGAAAGACTAACTATGGCTATACAGTAAACAACAGAAATAAGAAAAGGCTACACTATCAAATTTTGAGAGTCCAGCTTTCTGTCCAAGGACTGGAACTCTCCAGTGCATCCTTTTAGGATGATTGAGTTTTTCAAACTGACCTCCAGAGGGAACTGGAGGCGTGGCTATACTAAAGAGTTAAATTCAATCCTTGGGCAGCAAGCTGAAGTTAACCCATGCTTGGACACTCCAAACAGCGCCTAGGAGAATGTAAAAATGACAGCTGGCTTTTTCCATGTGCACACAGAACACAATGTAACACAGAGAACAAATAGAAGAAATTACATAAGAATTACTGGAACTGAGTATTTCTGCAATCAGGGGACTGCTTATACATAACTTGCATTTCAAGAATTTTCTTTTCACACATTATGTCGGTATATCAACATGTACACATATCACCATATACAATAGGGACATGCAAAATATTTTCAATATGAATTCTCTCATTTAAACAGAATGCTTCAATTGCTCTAGAAATTTCTGAGCTTGAAACTAATGCATAAATAACTGGTGTATTACAATAACATATAGTGACTCACTTCTAATATACACGAAGGGAATTTTAAAAGGAAACTTTCACTTCTACAGTATGAAATAATAAACTTTATTATGAGTATAATCAATCATCCTAGGGAAAAATACAATGTACATATCTTCCAGTAGCAAAACCTAACGTTTATTACAGTTAATGACTATCAAAGGCTAACCATAATCACAGCCTCCCCCTTTTTACATAGTCGAGTTCATCCTTCCCATTCGAATTTTCTTGTAACTTTTAAATGTATTTTGTGGTTCCTTAACATAAATGAAGGAAACATTTATTCTTGAATTACTTTTATAAAGGGAAACAATTCCAAAACAGATCAGCACTAAAAGAATACCTACAATCACTATTTGGGGCAGGGCTGAGGTATACAAGCTTAAAACTTACCGCTTCTGCATAAGCCTTTCCAATTCCATCTGTAGCTCCTGTGATAACTATAAAATAAAGGGCAGAGAAGAAATTAGAAGAAATTAGAAGTATGAGAGTGAATTAAGATTTCCAAAGTACAGAATCAAAGTACAGTATCATACACACCAGATATTAATATTCTCTTTAATTCCCCCCTTAATTGAAGGATTATACAGATAGTGCTCAACTTATAACCATTTGTTTAACATCTGTGCTAAAGTTATGAAAGCACTGAAAAGAGTGACTTATGATCAGTCTTTGCACTTATGACCATTGCAGCATCTCTGTGCGCAAAAATTGGGCACTTTGAAACTGGCATTTATTTATAATTGCAGCATCTTTGTGTCAAGTGACTGTCATCTGCAACCTTTCCAAGTGGCTTTTCATAAGCAAAGTCAATGGGGGAAGCCGAAGTTGCTCAGTGCCTGCATGATTTGTTCAATGATTGCAGAAGTTCACTTAACAATCACAGCAAAATGATAGTAAAACCAGATGGTCACTAACTTAATGACCACATTGCTTAACATTGGCAGGTTCCAATTATGGTTGCAAATAAACTACAGATATTTTACATGTAATATCTGCATTATTTTATCATCTCCCTAAGAATTAGAATTCGAGACTATTGTGAATGAATTAACAATATTCAGATGCAAATGATTCCATTACCAGTTAACATGAAATAACAAGTTCCTGTATACCCCTAACACAAATTACCAGTCACTATTATTTCACAATAGAAAAAGTAATCTGATTTGCCTGACCTGTTTCTTTTTAGACGGTTTAAAATGTAGAGCACTGGTATACTATTTTAACTGGGCCTTGGACCATGCGACAAACCAAAACAGAACCAGCTTTGGTGATAGTTTGGCTCCAATATATATATATGTTTTAAAACCTCGGAACAGTACTATCACTGTTGAATGAAGAAACAGAGTAATGGCAACTGAAGACCAGATATGTCTGGGACTTTAGAATTCAAACACCTGCCTCATAGACCTAACAATTGTTAATAAGAAAGACACAAAAGAATGGATAGCAGATGTGGCAGTAGCTAGAGACCGCAAAGTAGAAGAGAAAGAACTGGAGAAAATCACAAAATACAAAGACCTACAAAGAGAACAACTGTAGCAGAAGAAACAAAGATCGTACTAACAGTAATAGGCATCTTGGGTGCAATCTCAAAACATCTGGAGCATTACTTGAACACCATCAGCATTGACAAAATCACAATTAGTAAAGGCAGCGCTATTCAGAACAGCTTACATCCTGCGATACCTTCAATACCATTAAACATCTGCCTTAGGAAGGATTCAATATGTGGATAAAAAATGCCAAATCGTTTAAACATCTGGTTGAATTGGGCAACAAACCAGAGTAACAACAACATCAACAACAACATCAACAACAAATATCCCAATATTTCCTCCACAAATCACCATTAAAGTTAAACTAAGTCCTTCACTTGAAAGCAGCGGAAATGCCTTTAATATACTTAATGCTGGCACTTGACCTGTATGACTGCAAGATTCTCTGCAGTCATAAATGAATTTTGAAAAATTAACTTCAGCTGGTTAAAATATATGTGGTTTTAGCCTACTGAATTTATTTTTATTAATAATATATCAAAATCAAAAAGCACGTTATAGGAACACAGTTTGCCCTCTATCCACTACCTGCATTATACAAACTGCTTAGTTACTTGAAACTGGTTCAGCTCATGCCTTCCAGCCCCTTGAACACTTAATGCACAAACACTTGATTGATTAAATATTAATGCTGCAGTAAGCTTTGACAGCTCTCTTTTGTCTGGGTGCTTTTGGGGAGGGGAAATATATGCAATGACAGAGAGCTTGCATCAATATTCCTCTTGGGATCTATTACATGGAAAGCAAATTGCTATTTCAATTCTCCTTTCTTGCTAAAAATAGCAGCCCGATTGATTCAAGCAACAGAGCATCAGCCTAGCAGTGCCAAATTTAGAAGCTACTGAAATCCCTAGAAGTGAAAGTTAATGGTGTCTAATATATGCTAACTCATATTTTAGTAAGAACAAAGAAGATAAGTGTGCAGACCCTGCAAGCTAATATCAGTACCAATATACTACATCAAGAGAAGCCCCCCCCCAAAACCTGTTACAATAATGACACAAATGTGAATTTTTAAAATGTCTTTCATTCACAGTGTAACAGAACACCTTCAGACTTTGCACCTTATCTTTCTTTTGTTCATTATGCTTCCCACACATAAATTATGCAAAGATATCACGACATCATAAAATTTGTGCAAAGGAGAATCACGACATCGTGGATTTCATATTAAAAGAACACAAGCATGTAAAGTTTAGGAAGCTGGACCAAGAGAAGTGCAAATAAAATAATGCCTGTAGAAGGGAATATTTGTTATAGCTGTCCCCTGACTTCCCACTCTTACTTGAAGCTATATTGATGCAGGTTTTGGATGAACCATAGAGGCTGAAATAAGCTTAAGATTCCCAAACACCTTAGAATCAAAACTAAAAACAACAGATGTCCAGACATTCTGGAGCACGGATGTCAAACTTGATCATGTCAAGTGACATATCGTGACATATTTTTGCCTTTGAGGAGCCACCAAAGCCCCTGTTCTAGAGGATTGGGAAAGATTGCAGATTAGTTGGTTAATTTAATTGAAAACTTTAAAAGCAATTTTAAATAGACCTGTTCCATATTCATAACTATACATGCCATGAGCTTTTTACTTCTGCTTTCCAGTATTTTTCAATAAGTTTTCAGATCTAATCAAATAAGTTGCTTAGCTTTTATTTTATCGGAGGAGGACGAACATCCACATGAAAGGCTGCCTTAACTTGCGCCCACTACTAAAGTTAGGGCCTTCTTGATGACAATATCCAAGTTACAAATCACTCTTTAGTACTGTGAGAAGATTATCATATTGATGCCTGGACGCTATTTTTTTATTTTTCCATATATGCATAATGTTTTAATAGATATTTCTTTTAGTTTAGACTGTATTTTTGTATTGATTTCATAATTATAATTTTTTTTTCAGGTATTTTATTAAAATTTATAGGCTGCCCTTTTCCCTGAGGGGACTCAGGGCGGCTTACAACCATTAGGGAGGGGGTACAATACACAATAAATGATATAAAAACAAGATAAGTAGTAAAAACACAACATGCATTCTACATTCAACACTCGGGTGGGGCAAATTAAGAACTTATCCCCAGGCCTGTTGGGAGAGCCAGGTCTTGAGGGCTGCGCGGAAGGCCTGGACGGTGGTGAGGGTGCGTATCTCGACGGGGAGATCGTTCCACAGGGTCGGAGCTGCAACAGAAAAGGCTCTCCTCCGTGTAGTCGCCAGTCGACATTGACTGGCGGATGGAATTCGGAGGAGGCCCAGTCTGTGCGATCTAATCGGTCGGAGGGAGGTAATCGGCAATGGCTGCATTCATTTGATATAGAAATATGCCTGCAAGATACTTGAAAAAAATACTAAATACATCACACTTCCTTGCTCTACTAATATTCAAGTAGTCCTTGACTTATGACCATTCATGTAATGAGTGTTCAAAGTTACAACAGCACTGAAAAAGGTAACATGACCATTTTTCATACTTATGACTATTGCAGCATCCCCATGGTCACATGATCCAAAATCAAACACTTGACAACTGACATTTATTTATGATGGTTGCAGTGTTCTGGAGTCACGTGATCATCTTTTGCGATATTCTAATAAACAAAGCCAATGTCATATTCACTTAACCATATTACTAACTCAACAACTGGAGTGACTCACTTTACAAGTGGCAAGAAAGATTGTAAAATGGGGCAAAATTCATTTAACAAATGTCCTGTTTAGCAATGAAAATTTTGAGGTCAATTGTGGTCATAATTACCATCACAGGACTACCTGCAATTAAAATTCTGTTGGATCATCCTATGGCCTACATACTGGTATTATAATATTTCCAAGAAAGCAAAAAACACGTATGTCTTCTCTGCGAACCTGAGTGATTGACAGTATGAGAGCTGTGGGCTCTCTGTGAGATTCTGATGGAGCAACATATAGTTAAGGAGCTATTCTTTTTTTTTGGTCTAAATGATCTCTATAAAAGAGACAATAAATATCTAGGAAGCGAAGTTATGCCATTATAAATATATATGCTGATAATATCCTTGATCTTCAAAGTTTTTTTTAATGAACCTGTGACCTTATCCTTAATATAGGTATAGTGTAGCATATAAGGGACAAACTACTTCACTTCCTTATTCTGGAGATGAATTTCTGGAGACAAAATATATCTCTTTTATTCTGCTTTTCCAGCTCCTAAGAGACAGCTTCTTAATCATTTTAACTCTAACTACTGGCATTGCAAAATTGTTTGGTCCATCACCAGAGAGTTCAGAGTATGTAAGATCACTAGTTGGCTTGTATAACAATGACTCAGATAGTATTGCTGCCAAAGCTTTCTCACTGTTTTGAGTGTATAATCTGCATCATTTGCACTTATTTGCTATAATTGAGCTAATCTCTTATTATCTTGTTATTGGCTAATTGTCAAGTAAACCATTTTACCATTTTAATTTTTTGTTTAGCTAAACCAATTTCATTTGTAAGGAAGGAGCAGAACAAGCACTTTGTCAAGGTGCTCTTCTGCCACTGTTAAAGAAAAATATGGTTTAAGTTCAAATATATGTCCAGAGTATTCATGTGAAAATATATGGCAGAGTCATTTGATGTGTAACATTTTCTATTGGTATTTCAGTGCTAATGCTACAAGTCAAAAAATCAAGGTGGAAAGTGGATTACTTTTTAAACCACATACTTGTATATATTAGGCTTTACAGAACTTGGTGAAATGGAGACAACCAGTGTAACACGCTGCAATAGGAAAAATGGCATGAATGCGATCAGCGTAGAGATGAAAAGGGAAACAAGCACCTGGGCATTTATTGAATTATAACCATATTAATTAAATACTGGGAATTTTAGATTCACATCTAGTTGGCAGAAGTTCCCCATTTCTGTTTCGAAGTCTTTGTTTCCTTCTCAAGTTACCAGTTACTGTAAACCATGAAATCACTAAATTTTCAAACTATGTTCTGCAGTCCCCTAAGATTCTATGATAATTTGATGGGATTCTGTGAAAAACTAAGGGGAAAAAAAGTTTATTCAAAAGTAGCCAATTTTCTATCACAAGAGTTTTCCCTCTTAATAAGGGATTCTACGTTTAAAAAAAAAAAGACTAACAGGTTCCACTGCCTGAAAAATTTAAAAACCTCTGCCCCAAATCACAAATAAAACTTCTACCGAACTCTAATTTTCACCAAACCACTATGACCAGTGTAAAAGACTGAAGTCTAAGACCTCCAGACTGCCCACCACTGCTCCAGCCTATCTATTCCAGACACCTTCAGCTACGCAGAGAGCTCAGAATTGCTGATCCTCTCACTTGCTGTTAAATCACCTTTGTTCGTAAGGGCTGCTCCACAGAGGAGGTGCCTGGTTGTCCTCCTTCATCAGAGGTTCATCCATAACATCAAGTCCTTGCCTGCTCCCAAACTTTGACATCCATTTCTAACTGTGCAGGATCATGGTGAATCCTTCCCTTCCTGTTTACTTTCCATATTGCAGGTAATATTGATGTGTATCCATGCATGCACATGCCATAAAGTAGTCTATGTATAATCAAAATGGCATCCCTGTGAGCTTCACTAAATTGTGTGGAAATTAGTACATTTAGGATTGCGCTGCTCAGGTTCAGTCGTGTGTGTCTCAAATCCCTTTGGAATGTGACTTCTTCTGGATATAAATGAAGATTGTATTTAAAAGGAAGGAGAAAAATGAGTGTTTAAGTGGCTTCAGACAGGCAATGGGAGGGGGGAATACAACACTTATCCTAGATATATATCCTCAGTATATATTATTTAAGTATTATTTTTACTTTGTTTTTTATTAGATATTTATTAGATATAAAATGCATTTTTCCAGATATGGATCACTCGCTACAAACTGGAAAAATTGCAGATGGAACTGAAAAAGCAGTAATAAAAAACTGAAATAAATTCCAGGGCTGTTAGTTTTGCTGTTGCTTCTTATGACACATATTTTGATAAATTAGGTTCAAGCCCAAGTAAGGAACTGAAATATGAAAACAAGTTTTTATCAACTTTAGTTTTACATGGAATGCAAAAAAGATTTAAGGGTCATTCCATGTGAAGTGGTCTGATTTCAGAAAAGTGCCCTGCTCGATCATCATGGATTTCAATGAAATTTTGTGTGAACATGCACACATATCCCCAATGAACTTTCGTAAATATCTCTTGCGGAGATATAATGATTTCTTTGACCTCATATCGCAGCCTTCTACAGTATGACTCTAAGGTTCCAGCAACTTTGAGACATAATATATCTGGCAATATTTTGTTGAGAAAAACAAAACTTGGCCATTTTGTACAACTGCGTGTTCTATTAAACAAAATAACAAAAACATTCTCATGAGCGATGTCCATCTAGATAATTTGGAGCAATGTTGGCCGAAAATATTGCGGCTTGAAAAAAGGTTGAAGTTTGGCTTTTTATATCTCTGGAAGGAAAGGTATGATAAATGTGTAACTGTGTGTGTAACAACTTAGTAACACAATGCTTTCAAATATAAAATTTCATTCTCCTATTGCTTTCCAATAGTTTACAAAATGAGTGTAAAGTTGACACTTTTTGTAAAAATGCCAAAAATAGGGTATTTTCAGCCTACTTTTACAAAAAAAGACCTTCTGGAAACTCTTTAATCATTAAAATTAAATTAATCATTAAATCATTAGAATGAGAATTCATTAACCCCTTAAAAATGTAGGGTTGGTTTTTCATCGCTGATGTATAAAGCCCTAAAAATAAGGACAAAGTATTTTTAGGACTTTATAAGTCAGCCATGAAAAACCAACCCTACATTTTTAGGGGGGTTGAAACATGCTTTAATTAACAATATTTTAATTGTAAATTAAAAGTACTGAATATTCTAAAACAAAATGTACAGAACTCCATGTGAAAACAATGACATTTTTATGTAACAAGACAGATGTCTATAGTATTTATTTGATTAAAACTTTAACTTCTCAAATAATTGAAAAATTAATGTTTTAGTTTTGTGCATTAGAAACACTACTTTTGCATTACAAAGAGTTTTCATTTTATTGCCAATTTTCTATCACCAGAGCTTTGCCTCTTGCTTGGGAGTATCAGAATTGAACTAACAGATTCTGCAGCCTGAAAAAAATTGAATACCCTTGGGGTAGTCAATGTTCATGCTATTTGAATCTCAAGAGGATCACATTAAAAATCTGACTGGATAACTACTATACCCATAAAACAATCTATAGTTATTCAGATATACAATTCAGAAATGTGGCCATGACTTAGCTCAGTAATATTAATTAGTTCTCAAATTAAGTTTGATATGTATATAGCTAAGAATTCCTGTTAATATGTAATGCTTTCAACGTTAATTCCATTGTTTGATTGTCATAGTCTATGTTTTATATACAGAAACATCAAAGCAATAACTGATGATTATTTCACTAAATACTGTATTCAGGTGAATTTATCACTATTATAATCAATAAGAAACCATGACTCAGGGCTACCTTGAAATATGGTTCCCAAGCAGAAATAGTAAATCTAGTCTCAAATATAGAGCAAACTTTCAACCTAATAAGTTTAATATACTGATGTTTTATCAGAATCTATCATTCAAATATGCTTTTTTTGGGGGGGAAGAGAAAACACATTATTTACAGTCATTAACACAGATTACTTCAGCTTATTTGTGGATGTGTTGATGCATGTGTGGAAAAAAAATTGAATTCCGAATTCTAGCAGAGGCATCTAAATTGATTAATTTGCCCCTCCCATGCCTTCAGTGTTTGAGCAATAGAACAATTCAACCATAATAGACAATAAGCAGAGATGCGTAAGCGGCTGTGAATAGAAAACGATGAATGAAATGCATGACGTTAGAGAACTATGAATTGGGGAGTTTACTGCATGAATTGAAATCTAAAGTAATCTGCCCCTCTGCTTTGAACTGAGCATTGCAAAGTAAACTAGAAAGATGCGAAAAAGGGGGGGGGGGAATGGTCTCTGACACATTTACAGCAACTGATGGCCTGTCACCTAGACGCTGATGAGTATTTTCACTGGATAAAAATGGCAAGCAACAGTCTAAAAATAGACTAGTGTGCTGCAGACCTGTCTGGCTTGGCTACACTACCAGAATACCAATGTAATTTCTTGTAAGTATGCTTGTCCCATATTTGAACAGTGAAGGTGAGAGGAAAAAAAGTGATTGTATACTGTTATTTGCCAGAATTTGAAAGAGCATACAATATATTAGGTGTGTGTTTAGTTTACATTTTGCAAAAGAAATAAAATAAAATAAAAATATAACAAAACAAAGTGCCTTTCAATATGCAGGGAACACGAAAAAGTCAAGGAAATGATCTTTCTGCCAATGGGCAAAGATGGTGAGAAGGTGACAGGCAGCAGGGTAAAAGCAGAGCCACCGTATTTTTCGGAGTATAAGACGCACCAGAGTATAAGATGCACCAAGATTTTGAAGAGGTAATTTTTTTTTTAAAAAAAATTGCACTCTGCAGACCTCCCAAACCCTCTGTACACCTCATTTTTTGTGAAAAACGGGGCATGCAAAGAGTTTGAGAGGCCTGAAAAGTGCTCTTGGGTCGGTGGGGGGACAAAAATGAGCAAAAAAGGTCAATTTTTTGCAAAAACGGGCCCGTTTTTTGCCAAAAAAAGAGAGCATGCATAACCTTTAGGAGGCTTGTAGACTGCTCCTGGGGGCTGGGGGGCGGAACAAGCAAAAAATGCCCCATTTGTCAGGCCTCCTAAACCTTCTACAAGTCCATTTTTGTGAAGGGCTAGTGTTTCAGGAGGCCAAGAATGCTGTATTTAGTGTATAAGACGTGCCCAGATTCTCACCCTCTTTTTTGGAAGAAAAAGGTACGTCTTATACTCTGAAAAATATGGTACCTAATACCTTCTTTGCCTTTGTCTTCATTCAAAAGGAAAAAAGAGTAAGTCCAGCCTACCAAAAGCAGCAGTGTGGGAGAAAGAATAAGAATGCAGGTCGAAATTGGCAACAGGACTCCTATGCATTCCAACTGAGTTCAAATCACCAGGACCAAATTATTTTTACATCCTAGGGTTCTGAAGGAGCTAGCAGGTGTGATCTCAGAACCAGTAAGCAAAATAGCAATAGCACTTAGACTTATATACCGCTATAGAGTGCTATATAAAATCTCATCAGAATTTCTAAGTGATGGGTCATAAAGTTGGACATCACGTTACCTTATTCTTAGTGACAGCAATCTCGGCACTCCCCGCTGCTGTCATTAAGCAAATTTCACTAATCATTAGTCAAGGAGACATCCCAACCCAAACATTCTTGGTTCAATCAATCCTAGCCCTGAGCCTTGGTTCACCCACCCCTTCAACTCATCCCAACTGGTTATACTCTCACATCTCTGCCCTTTTGGCTGCCCCACACCTTATCTGGCAGGGCAACAAGCAGTCCCAGAACTGCACAGCTCCATGACTGCATGTCACAACCCTCAGGGGTTTCTTGGGATATTGCACCTTTGGGACGGCAAAAAGTCCTTGAGCCACCCTTCAGTACAAAGTTGCAGCTGCCCTGGAAGCCTCAGCTAACCCACTGCACGTCCATTTTTGCGCAGGATGGGGTTTCAGACCAAAAATGCTGTATTCAATGCATAAGACACACCCAGATTTTCACCCACTTTTTTGAGGGAAAAAGGTGTGTCTTATAGTCCATTGCTAGAATAAATTAATAAATAGCACATACATTACCAATAATTTTGCTGATTAATTAAGCTGAAAAACAGCCAAAAGCGAGCTCTATAATTAAAGTACAATTTAAACCTGATATCCAAAGTGTATTAAACCAAAATGCAAAGGAGAAAGCACTTTAAATAAGCATTTCTTCTTTAAGATGAGCATTTTACAAGCCTCTTATCAGGAAAATTTTGCTCCTATGTCTACCTCACCAAAGCAGACATAACATATATCTGTAAAGCAAATAACTGCCTTGCATTTTCTTCCATATGGAGTAGTTGTCTGTCAAAAAAATTGACTATTTCAAAAATAAAAAGTACCAAACCAAATTGGCAATAGGGACTAAGTAAGTGGGAAGCTACAAATTAACACTTATCTTTTTTTAAAAAAAAATGTTCAGAGTAATTTCTAACTAGAGATAAATTATAAAAACACCAATTTTCTGATATACTGTTTGATTGAAAAGCTACACAGAAGGCTACAGTTTCTAAAGAACACTACTTCTGGTTAAATAAAAATTTAAAGCCATTCACAAATTAGCCAGCAGAGGTAGCAATATACTTTAAAAGCATTTTTCTGTAACAGAGTTAACACCTTTTTCAGATGCAGAATGGTATTATGTTTTTGTATAGGTTCACTGAAAAAAAACTTACTTTTAAATGTGGCCAAATATTCTATTTCAGCACTTAAGCCTTGAAATTTCATGTTAAAAAAATGCAAATGTCCCAGAAGCCATATGTGAATATCATAAGCAATGCCCATGGGCACTAGGTTGCTGAACCAAGCAAGACAAAACGACCAAGGGTCCTTTTCTGGGTCCTGCGAAGGAGAGTCCAAGCATGGGTTAAATACAGCCAATCTGCCCAGGACTGAATTGAAACTTTAAGCCATGCCTCTGGTGCTGACTAATCCTCAGATTTTCTTCAATGAAGTTGCGCTGAGAAGTTCAGGAACCAAAGCAATGAAGGTCGTAAAAAAAACATCCACAAGTCCAGAAGAAATCATATGATAAATGACGGAGCAGACCCCAGGGTGGGGATGGACTCTCCTTTGCAGCACCCTAGAAAAAGACCCTTCAGGTAAGCCAATGGTCATTTTCCTGGGTGCTGCTCTAGAGAGTCCAAGCATGGGACATATCCAAGCTAAATGTCACTAGGGCGGGAAGCAGAAGCATCCAGGGTCTCTCCGCTGGTATGAATGCCCTGGAGAATTCGCCTCCCAAATGCCCCCTCCGCAGAAGCAAATTTGTCCAGTCTGTAGTTTCGAACAAAGGGAGACAAAGAAGTTCATGTGGCAGCCTTGCAAATCTCCTCTATCGGTGCCTGGGTAGCCCAGGCCACCGTGGTGGCAGCGCTTCTGGTAGAATGTGCAGTGATATGGCGTGGCACCGGAATAGATTGAAGAACGTGGGCCGGGGTAATACAGGCCCATATCCAACATACGATGGCCTGAGAAGAAACTTGGGAAGCAGGTTGAAACGAGACAAAAGTGATTCAGAGCGACGGAAGGCAGCCATACGTTTGATGTATTTACGTAACGCTCTACGAATATCAAGCATGTGCCACTTTTTCTCTTTGGGCTGTTTGGGGTATGGACAAAAATCCGGAATTATGACCTTCTGGGCCCGGCGAAACCAAGAGTTGAACTTGGGTATAAATGCCGGATCCGAACGGAGGAATAATCTGTCAGGTTCTATCAAGCATGTCCTCGTGAATTGTCAGTGCTGCCAATTCAGAAATTCGCCGTGATGCCAATCAAAAAGGCTGTCTTAAATGTCAGATGTTTGAGGCTGGCCGATCGGAGTGGTTCAAAGGACAGGCCAATGTAACAACACATTGAGATCCCACGAGGGGTACCTGTGAACGACCGGAGGCCTCAGGTTGGTTGCACCCCATAGAAAACTACGGATGATGGGATGACGACCAAGGGAAGAATGCTCGTCTACTGTCAAGATCATGGACAAGGCCACCACCTGTCGTCTGAGTGTGTTAGGGGCCAGGCCTTGGTCGAGTCCATCTTGCAAAAAGTGTAAGGTCTAAGAAATCATAGCCGTAGTCGCCACAGCATCGTGCTCTCTGCACCAGCTGTCGAAGGACTTCCACGTGGCATCATATATTCTGGTTGTAGAAGGCAGTCTGGATGCCTGAATGGTGTGAATGACCTTGGTGGAAAGACTACCCGTACTTAGGAGGTTCCTCTCAAGTGCCAGACGGCTAGTTGTAACCACTGGGGCTCTGGATGTTGAGAGACCTTGTGCTGGGGAATCTGCCAAGGAGGGTTGACAGAGACTCACTAGGTCGGCGAACCAGGTCCTTCTGGGCCAGTAGGGAGCCACGAGTAGAATTTTCACCTCCTCCAACAGGATTTTCCGAATCACCCTGGGAAGAAGAGGCAATGAGGGGAACGCGTATGTCAGTCCCAATGACCATGGACAGTGGAGAGCATTGACCCCCTCGGCTTGCAAGGTATGAAACCTGGAGAAGAACCTGGGGAGGTGCGTATTCTATGGGGTGGCGAATAGGTTGACTAGAGGACAGCTGAACCTCTGAGACAATTGGTGGAACAGATCTGAGTGCAGGTGCCACTCCGAGTGATCGACCGTGGCCCTAATCAGACAGTCCGCCTGCATGTTGTGGATCCCAGAGAGGTGCTCTGCTTGGATCAAGCACAGGTATCTTTTCACCCAGGCGCTCTGTCTCCTCCATCAGGGACCTGGAGCGAGTGCCCCCCTGGTGGTTTATGTGTGCCTCTGTGGCACCCCTTGATGTCATCTTGGAAGTGAGCGAGTGCGAGCTGAACCACTCTCAATTCTAACCAATTGATGCTGTGGGACAGTTCGGGCGCTGCCTTGCACAATCTGGTTGTGGAGATGAGCACCCCAGCCGAATAGATTGGGGTCCGTCATGAGGGTGAGACAGTCTGCCTCTTTTAAGAGGGCGCCCTTTGTCAGCGCGGGGGAAAGCCACCACTGGAGAGACTGATGTACCTTTGGTGAGACCCGAACCAGCTGTTGAGAGTTGCTCATGTTGGCTCTCTGGTAGGGCAGGAGAAGCCATTCTAGGTGTCGAGAATGAAGGTACTATTGACAGGCACAAAATCATCTTGCCGAGGAGTTGTGCACAATCAATGCCTGCGATGACTGCAGTACTTGCAAAGGAGTTGTGCACAATCAATGCCTGCGATGACTGCAGTACTTGCAAAACCTGGCTTCTGATGCTTGCCAACTGCTCTGGAGACAGGGAGACCTGGCAACTGGTGGTGTCGATGATGGCGCCCAGGTGCTGCAGTCTGGTGGTTGGATGCAGATGACTCTTTTCATTGTTGATAGAGAACCCATGATGTTGGAGGGTTCGCAGTGTTTGTGCAGGTCTTGCACCGCTTGTTGCCGTGATGATGACTGAATGAGGACGTTGTCCAGGTAGCAATGCAGGCACACCGGGCGTGATTTCAGGACGGCCACCACCGCAGCTAGGATCTTTGTAAAGATCCGAGGTGCCGATGACAAGCCTGCATAAAAGAATCTCAGGAACCTGCGGTGAGCTTTATGAATGGGCATGTGGAGGTAGGTCTCCTTGAGATCTATGGATGTTAAGAGATCTCCCAGCCTGATGCAACCCAGAATTGACTGAAGGGACTGCATCTTGAACCTTCGGTATGCTATATGATGGTTTAGCTTTTTTAGATCTAGGATCCCCCTCCACCCCCCGGAGTTCTTTGGGACAAGGAAGAGTATTGAATAAAACCCTGTCCTTTCCTGACCTGGTGGAACCGGTTCTATGGCATTTATGTCTCTGAGGTGAAGGATCTCCTGTTCCATGAGTCCTCTTGACCAGACAGGAGGGGCTTGGACACCGAACGAACTGTCGGGGGGGGGGGGGGGAATGAACTCTAACGTTAGACCTATGCGTATCGTCTGAAGGACCCACTGGTCCAATGTAATCCGCTCCCATTGGGCGTGGAACAGCTGGAGACGCCCTCCTATGGGAGCCATCCGCTGATGGTCACTTATAATGTCTGAAGGGTCTGGAATTGGACCCTCTGTGATAGGGACATTTAGAGAAGGACTGTTGACAGTTTGTCACGAAAAGGCTGACGGTCCTTGGACCTATCCGTGCCTTGAGAATAGGGACGTTGGAAGGAACTGGAGGTAGATGGCTGCTCCAAGTTCCGAAAGGGCTGCCTCCTATAAGTCTGGGAACCCTTGCAGTCAGATTTTTTGTTGACCAAAGGCATGACCTTCTTTTTGTCCTTATTTTCAACAAGGGCAGGATCTAGGGTCTCCCCAAAAAGCTTGCCGCCCTTAAAGGGAGCCGAGGTGAGCTTCCACTTGGGAGTGCATATCCGTGTTCCAATGCCTGAGCCATAAGAGGCGCCTGCTGGGGAAATTAGAGGCCAGGGATCTAGAGGCAACCTTAGCAGCCTTCAGAGTGGCGTCAGCAGTGTATTCTGTCGCTGTGATAATTTTGTTAACATCCTGCCTCAATTTGGTATCCCCAGCTTGGCAAGGAGCTGTCTCAGACAGAGTAGTGCTGTCCTGGACAGAAAGAACACAGAAGCGGAAGTTTTAATAGCCCAAGCCACCGCCTGATGAGTCTTGTGGCAGACATTCTCGGCCCTTTTGTCCTCCGCCTTGAGCCCTTCTAATAGTTCAGGGAGGAGCACTAAATTGGAAGTGAGCGCCGCCACAGGCGCGTCCATGGGAGGCAATTTCAATAAGTCTTCTATACAATAATACAATACAATACAATAGCAGAATTGAAAGGGACCTTGGAGGTCTTCTAGTCCAACCCCCTGCCTAGGCAGGAAACCCTATACTGTTCCAGACACATCGCTATCCAACATCTTCTTAAAGACTTCCAGTGTTGGGGCATTCACAACTTCTGGAGGCAAGCTGTTCCACTGTCTCACTGTCTAACTGTCAAGAAATTTCTCCTCAGTTCTAAGTGGCTTCTCTTCTTGATTAGTTTCCACCCATTGTTTCTTGTTGTACCCTCTGGTGCCCTGGAGAATAGTTTGACTCCCTCTTCTTTGTGGCAACCCCTGAGATATTGGAACACTGCTATCACGTCTCCCCTAGTCCTTCTTTTCATTAAACTAGACATATCCAGTTCCTGCAACCGTTCTTCATATGTTTTAGTCTCCAGTCCCCTAATCATCTTTGTTGCTCTTCTCTGAACTCTTTCTAGAGTCTCCACATCTTTTCTACATCGTGGCGACCAAAACTGAATGTAGTATTCCAAGTGTGGCCTTACCAAGGCATTATAAAGTGGTATTAACACTTCACGTGATCTTGATTGTATCCCTGTTTATGTAGCCTAGAACCGTGTTGCCTTTTTTGGCAGCTGCTGCACACTGCTGGCTCATATTTAAATGGTTGTCCACTAGGACTCCAAGATCCCTCTCAGTTACTACTATTGAGCAAGGTACCACCTATACTGTACCTGTGCATTTTGTTTTTCTTGCCTAAATGTAAAACCTTACTCTTTTCACCATTGAATTTCATTTTATTAGATATGCCCAATGTTCAAGTTTGTCAAAATCCTTCTTTTTCTTAAGCCTGTCTTCTGGAGCGTTGGCTATTCCTGCCAGCTTGGTATCATCTGCAAATTTGATGAGTTCCCCATTTATTCCCTCATCCAAATCATTGATGAAGATGTTGAAGAGTACTGGGCCTAAAACAGAGCCTTGGTGTACTCCACTGCATACTTTCCTCCATGTAGATGCAGTTCCATTGGGGACTACACGTGTGGTTGGTCAGCCACTTACGAATCCATCTGGTGGTAATGCTGTCCAACCCACATTCTTCTACTTTATGAGCCAAGGTGGCGCAGTGGTTAAATGCAGCACTGCAGGCTACTGCTAGATCAGCAGTTCAGCGGTTCAAATCTCACCGGCTCAAGGTTGACTCAGCCTTCCATCCTTCCGAGGTGGGTAAAATGAGGACCCAGATTGTTGGGGGCAATATGCTGACTCTCTGTAAACCGCTTAGAGAGGGCTGAAAGCCCTATGAAGCGGTATATAAGTCTACTGTTATTGCTATATTGCTATTGTAATAAAACTTTAATTTTATAAGTCTATTTTCATTTATTTTGAGGTATTGCGTTATTTAACATAGTTACCTAAATTGTCAGGAAACGTGATGTCCTGTGACAAAATGGAGGTCATTTTTGGATTCAGCGCACCAAAAACATAAAGATTACGTGGAATAACCAAAACAACTCTCGAAAAATTTTTTTTTGCAGACCTGTGTAATCAGTACTTTGAATTGCAGCCAGAACCCTACTGGAAGCGAGTGCAACTCATGACGTAGTTGGTGTTACATGGATGTGATGAGTTGTGCCAACTTGTGCAGCCAGATTGTGTAAGATTTTCAAGAACAGCATGTTGCAATAGTCTAATTGGGAAATAACTGAGGTATGAAGTGATCTCGAGGAGATCCATTATAGGAATTGCAATTCAGATATTGTTATATCTGAGTTGTTCAAATTCATCCCCCCCCCACTACTCCCTATAACTACCCTCTGCTCTTTAAGTAGGAGCTGTGCGTTCAGAGGAATCCGTTGGCATAATCTGAATAAGGTAGTATCACCTTATTCAAAATCAAAGATAGAAATGTTCCAACTCCCTGAAAACCTGATCTGAGGAACCCAAACCCTATAAGGATTTAAGCTACAACCTGTTGTTTTCCATCCAGACACAGGGACAGAAATACTTGGAGCTTTGCGCTGTCTAAGGAGAAAATTTCATCATTGTGGCACTTGTACCAAGAGTGCTGTCGGAAATCACAGCAAACTGCTGACAGATGCCTAAAAAAAGCAGCCTGAATATATTTTAATTTACCAGCCAGCACAAATTCAGATCTGTGATTGATTTCACTCTGTAGTGCTCAGCTACCAGAGGCAGCCATGAGATTACATATACAACCCAAGGCACTAAACACAAGTCATATTCATTGACTGAAAAACTACATTGTCTGCCAACTTCGATATCCCTTAACTGGAAGCCAAATATGTAAAGTGTCTCTTGAGCATATAACCAAAGTGATAAAGTTCATTCATTCACTTTGGTTCTGTACTATGTAACTTCTAAGCAGAACTTAGCAAACAGGCCCAGACATGCACGAGCTTCACTGAAAAAAAAAAAGAATACTGTACATTAATGGAAATAATGAGTGACTATTGAGAAAAATGAGTTGGTTTGTTTGGTTTTCTGTAACATCTTTATAATGTTCCACAGATCTACTACAGTTGATATGAAATGGTGCAAGTAGTTCCTCAGAGTGTGTATTGCTATGACAGGGGAAGACAAAGTGAAAAAGGAAAGAGGAAATGAACACTGAAAGAAAATGTTCAGATTTAGAGAAGTCTAATGATGGACAAAGAGAAAAATAAATACTATAGAATTTGAAAGGGAAAGGAAACTAATAGTTATAATGATCTGGCTAGAGGAAAGATAAGGAATAAATGACACTCTTAAATTATTCTGAAATTATTAAGAATATAAAAGATAAAAGATTTAAATTTAAAATTCACATATATCAAGAAAATCTACTTCACAAAAACTAGATATAAACTATGGGTTTTGAATTTGAATTTTTGATAAATTCATATAAATATATCAAAACACAGAAAGAAGTTAAAGAGACAAACATCCTTTTAGACAATCAATTGAAAGTAAAGCAAGATATATAATTGAAATATAAGTTTAATATACAATCGTAATTGAAATACTGCCTAAAATTCTTGTAACTTATCTCCACAAAAAGATCTACCAAATCTAGAAAAATACAGAAAAGAGCAATTAATATAAATATTAGAAGGCTTAAAGGGGAGTGTAGGAGAGAGACTTATAATTACTTTGGTATAATCTCTATGTCTGAAAAGCAGTACTCTTCTCAATATCAATATCAACTACTGCAAGGGAGTGTTATGAAAATCATTTAGACTAATCCTTGGAAGCAAATTCTGGATCGGATTACCACTTTGTTTTAACTGATCAAGACTTCTGATATATTCAAGAAGAATAAACACAGAATTATAGAATTAAAAACCACTGAAGAAAGAAAACCAGTGGGGGAAAAGTATGTTAAATGATGTAGATAGAGAATAGAGTAGCAAATAAATGTTTTTCTTTTACTCTCATTAACATAATAGTATTCTTTCAGACTCTTAAAAATACAGTCAAGTAGTGTTTCCCTGTAATATATACAATTCTTATCACTATATTAAAAAAATTAAACTTGTGCAACACAGTTTATCAAATTTGACTTGTGCAAATGACAGGACACATACTCATATTAAAGCAAAATTACTTTAAAGATGAAACAGATGCCATGTAAGAATTTTAACTTTTGTGTAAATATGAGTTACACCTTAACTGATAACACTATGAATAATTGAAAGATAATTTCCTTTAAAGAAAAAGTCAACGGTGGGAAAGTGCAAATGTTACACAATGCAGCTTGTACTTGGAACCATGATAATGTAACATTCAGCATTTCTTTTTGTTTTTATTATCTTTTTTAATTAAACATTTATATCATTTTGAATGCATGCCAGTTACATTAAAGTATAGGACAGCTTTAACCTCCTCAGATTTAAAAGTTGTAGAAACAGGAAGGATTTTGCTCTGAGAATTCCACACTACCACTGAAATACTCCAAATGTAAGCTTAATTAACTAGACCTTTTAGCAAAGAAATAGACGGAAAAGTGGTCAGCCTCATAAGCCCTTTGATGCGCTGTTCAGTAGATTACAGGATTTCTTTATCTTTCCATCAATACCATAGTAAAGAATGATAAGATTATGTTTTTATCACTACATCTATAACCTATATAGAGGCAGACACTACACAAAAAAAAGGCGGGGGGGGAATACAGCCTTTTTTCTCCTCGTTTATAAAAGTAAGCAATCGAAAGGAGCATGTGGACGACCTAAAGCACAACCAAGTGACCTTGAATGCGCACCATTCCCGATTTATGCCAAGTATCACACAGGTGCAGCAGACAAAGACAAATGCCCCGAGCTAAGAAACCTTTTAGGGTGTAATTTCAGAGAGAAACTGGGCTCGAGGACAAAAAACCACAATTAATAAAAAGGATTTTTTTTAAAAAAAAAGACCAGAGAAATGAAAAGGCGCCATTTGATCCGCGGGGCAGCGTTGCATACGCAACAGCAGCTCTTGCCAGAAACCGGCAGGAAGCCTCGAGGAAAGAATGAATGGACTCACCTGCCCAGGTGTTCAGGTACGGGTCCAGTACCGCCGTGTTGTCCAGCAGCCACACGCGGATGGCACCCATCAAGTTAGAAAGCAAACTATAAAACAAGTAGCCGACTACCAACACTCCGACCCAATAGTAAAAACCATCAGGGAATAATAAAAAAGAAGAAACCTCCATGGCTTCCCCAACGATGCGCAAACAGCTACTGGAATGATAATGGCCCGGCAATACTAAACCCTCCAAGCTTGGGTCGGACCCGCCCACAAAACAGTCCCGCCCCAAAGAGCAGCTATTGGCTAATTAATACAATGTAGGATGGCAATTGGATATCCGTCGTGGAACACATGGCTCCTGATCTCGCGGTACTTTCTCCCCCCCTCCCCCCCAAAAGAAGAAGCGCGTGGTTGAGATAAATTCCCGAACAGACGGGCAGAATAGTCCAGCAGGCGCTTCGCGCGCCCATGTGGCGAACGGCTCTTCCGGCACAGCTTGCTTTCTCTGGCTCTTATTGGCGGAGAATGGTGTCATTCTTGTGGAGCCTCGTTGCTATTAGAGTGTAATTGGGATGAGCTGGCGGTTGCGAAAGAGAATTCATTTCGCGGAATTAAAAGTTGGAACTAGCGAAGGGGCGGTTTTCTCTCCCTTTAACTTATTTTTAAATCTTGTCCTCTTTCGGTCCCTATATAGTCAAAGTGTCATCTTATTGGCATCTTGCTTCAACTCACTATCGTTCATTCTCCATTCATTCCTGACCGCCTTACTAGGTATACCTACAACTGGTTTTTCCCCCTGTAAGATTTGAGATTGTCCTGGCAACGTTTGGGGAGGTCTCACTGCCAGCATCAGGCTGGTTTTTTTGGCTTAACATGTGATCGGAGCTATCATCTTTCTATAAATCTTGGTGGGGGTGTGTGGAGTGCTGGCTGTTTCAGTAAGTGGATTGATTGGATATGTGGCTGTATCATGATTGGTAGATTGGTGCTGGCTGTGTGTCCATTGTTGTTTTGTGTTGTAAGGCCTGGGTGGTGGGTGGGGTCATTACAACACAAAACAATGGACACACAGCCAGCATCAATCTACCAATCATGATACAGCCACATATCCAATCAATCCACCTACTGAAACTGCCAGCACTCCACACACACACACACACCAAGATTTATAAAAAGAGGATAGTTCCGATCACACTTTAAGCTGAAAACACCAGCCTAAGGATGGCGAGTGAGACCTTGCCAAAACTTTGCCAAGACATCTCAATCTCACATGGGAAAAGACCCGAATGCAACAAGACCAGATAGATATATTCAAAAAAGCTATTTGCACTTTCCCTTCAAATTTATTATTGCCAAACCCTCATGGGTCATATGATTCTAGCGTCCACAATCCTTTGGTATATGCTAGATTCACTTAACAATTATGTGGTTTGTTTAATGACCATATGATGTGCTTAACAATCTGACTAGCTTTATGACCATTACAAAAATAGTCATAAAATCAAGACTGGTCACATGGTGCACTGACTTATGACCCCTGTGACTCACAACCATAGGCTCCATTGTGGTTGTAAATCAAGAAGTACATGCATATTCTACTAAGGCTCATAAATTCACCAACTTGCTTTAAATTTATGTCATTTGTATGTAACCTGCAAGAATTCACTTTTCCTGACAAACATAACTTAAGTTATTTTAATTTTCAGATCTACTACTTGCAATATTCAGTCTTTCCAAACACCTCTAATGTTATTACAAGCATTCCTTATACATTTATTCCATAAACATTAAACATCTATGAAGTATATCACGTGAAGTGTTAATACCACTTTATAATGCCTTGGTAAGGCCACACTTGGAATACTGCATTCAGTTTTGGTCTCCACGATGTAGAAAAGATGTGGAGACTCTAAAGAGAGTGCAGAGAAGAGCAACAAAGATTATTAGGGGACTGGAGACTAAAACATGAAGAACAGTTGCAGGAACTGGGTATGTCTAGTTTAATGAAAAGAAGGACTAGGGGAGACGTGATAGCAGTGTTCCAATATCTCAGGGGTTGCCACAAAGAAGAGGGAGTCAAACTATTCTTCAGGGCACCTGAGTGTAGAACAAGAAGCAATGAGTGAAAACTAATCAAGCAGAAACGCAACTTAGAACTGAGGAAAAATTTCCTGACAGTTAGAACAATTAATCAGTGGAACAGCTTGCCTCCAGAAGTTGTGAATGCCCCAACACTGGAAGTCTTTAAGATGATGTTGGATAGCCATTTGTCTGAAAAGGTATAGGGTTTCCTGCCTAGGCAGGGGGTTGGACTAGAAGACCGCCAAGGTCCCTTCCAACTCTGCTATTGTATTGTATTGTATTATCCAACAGGACATTGTACATTCTTATCTTTGTGCTCAGTGCTCAGGCATTTGTTAAATATTCCATTTATTTTCACGCATACCTTATTTTCCTGATAATACTGCTCTTACCATATTTGGAATCAATTTTCAATTTACGCTTACTAATGTTAGCATGAGCTTTTTTAAAATCAAGAAATACGCATTAAAATTTCTTTTTGTATAATGCTTAATAACCTATGGAAAGCAAAAATCTAGTGTCCACACATCCCTGCTAATAGCATAAAGCTGATCTGCACAACTCCTGCTTAGCATTCATTATTTGTGTATCTTGAATATGGGATTGTATTCAGAGTCCATTTTTCTCCAGCCTAACTGCACATTTAAGCAATATCAGGAAACCATTCCATTGCAGCCTTTATCAATTATTGAGTCTTATTTAGAAAAGCTAATTAATGCAGCAATAGAAGATATTTAATAAAGACAGCAACTTCTCAGAAAATTATATGGTTACTGGGGGAGGAGGGAGAACCTGTTTGTACCTGTACAGAAGGCTCACCCAAATTGTTTCATCCCTGCAACTGGTTATATGAGTTTTTCTGCTTAAATAAAAAATACATCAGATCTAATGATCAACATATTTCCATAATCTTTTCAGAAACTTTCTAAGCCTATTTCTTTAAACAAAAGTATCAAGAATTTAAAAGAATATAAATATTTTTTGGCTTATCTGATTTCTGATAAACCTGAGGTTGTTTTGATTGGTAGTTTAAAATGTTTTTAAATGTATAATACTAATTTGTATAATTAGTATGTATATAATGTTAGTATAGTATTATAATGTATAATACTGATATTAATTTGATAAGATTGAACAAGATAAATGTGGGAGTGATTGGGATGTTTATGAGCTTGGGCCTGTTATTTCCAGAATTTCTCTTTCCCATAGAAATAAACATAAAAGAGTATAAATTTTCACAGGAAAGTTGAGATTAAAAATACGTAAATCAAGATTTCTATATTTAAAAAGTCATTTATTGCTAAGGTTGGCAATATATTATGCATGGATACTTTATCTACCCAGATGATATTGCATATATTCAATTTTCTGCATTCATACTTTCATTTAGCACAATAAGAATAGGATGTCACAATTTGATTAATAGATTTAAAACTATTTGTTCATTTCTGGATGATTCTGAATTAATTATATACTGTGTACTATTACAAATTACATATATTTCTGCTTTGGATCAACAATTCTGTATATGGTGGTATGTGTTAATGTGTGGAATTGTTTTAGTTATAAACTGCAGTATAATTAATAAACTGTTAACAGTGTATTTAATGTGTTTTTTAAACATTTTTGTATATTTTCAGTATTATTTGATGAAGGATATTTTTCTAAAATGTGTTGGGAATTAAACATGCTATTTGAAAAGTCAAGGCTATTTTCCATATTGAGCCAAAATTATCTTTAAAAGTTCAGAAAGTCTTCTCAAAAAGTAAGACTTCAAGTCTTATGGTACCTACCATTTAACTTCATTAGTCCGAGCCAGGGGTGGGTTCTAGCCGGCATTACTGCTAGTTCACTAGTGTGTGTGTATTGTGTGCACGCTGGATGTGCACTTGATGTGTGCTGGATGTGCAGTTCAATAAAATTGAAACCAGTTCAGAGGCAGGAAACCAGTTTGGAGTAGCCTGGGTCACTGCTGGTTCTGCAACCCAGGCTGGCAAACCACTACTGGTTCGGTCGAACTGGGCCGAACCGATAGGAACCCACCACTGCCGGCCAATGTCGGCTGGCAACTCCCCAGGGGAGGGCCTTCTCTGTGGCTGCTCCAGCCCTCTGGAACGATCTCCCCATTGAGATCCGGACTCTTACCACCCTTCCGGCCTTCCGCAAAGCAACTAAGACCTGGTTGTTCCGGCAGGCCTGCGGCTGTTGAATTTTCCAGCCGCATCCGAGGTTACGACTGTTGCTGTATTTTAAATTGTTTGTCTTTTATTTTAATTTTGTACCCCCTCCCCTTCTGATTGTTAGCTGCCCTGAGTCTTCTGGGAATAGGGCGGCATACAAACCAAATAAAACCTAAACCTAAACTAAATAAACTGGTCCTAACATGTCCTTGTTGAACTATTGATGTTGACTGAATGCTGGTCAGATGTGATTGGAAAGAATATTTTTTAAAAAAAACTCTGAGGGTAGTTCTTTTTTTTAAATCAAAATTTTTTATTTTCATTTTCATAACACACACTCACATGTATACTATACATAGCCCATATCATATAGTATTAAATAATAATTATATCAGTTCCTCTTGTCAACAATGCCCCCCCCCAAATAGAAACCCATTCTAGCTCTTCTGCTCTCCATACACCTCTAATATAGACTAAAAGAAATGTCAGGGGAAGATGAATGAATGTGACCTGGAGAATAAAAAAAAGTCCAGGATGACATGGTATGGTATAGTATGGTATGAAGAGGGATGCATGAGATAAAATATTGTAGTGGGAGGAAAAAGGGAAACTAGAGGGAAATGCAAGTGGCAAAAGAAAGAGAAATGTAACTAAGTTAATTAGATTCAAACTAACTTCAGGCAAAAAGTAATTTGGAAGAAGTGATTTAATTGGCATTGACATGGGAAAATAATTTATTTTCTACAAATTTGAAGTTTTGCTTTCTGTTAAGTGGCTGAACTTATAGAGAACAATCAGTAAAGTTGGCAAATGATGCAAGAGCCATTAATAGACAAAAGAGACAATAATGATCTCTCAGTCCCAGAAAAGGAGGGAGCGTGAGAAAGACACTCCAGATAATCCAGCTTGATTCTGTATAAGAATCTGTGAAACTGAGGCAGGTTTTCAAGATTCTGTTATTATAATCTAGAGCAATAAGGTGGAATTTTAGTAATCCTTGTAGCATCTTTCCTGACTTGATTCGTCTGAAAGGCCTGATGTCAATTATGAAAGCTTCACCCTCAAGACACTCACATATGCAGAACAGAAGAACAGCTTGCTGAAATTGTTACAACATCAATAGTAAGTTATATATAATAACAAACCTCTACAATGCCAAGATGTAATTAACACCACATTTGAGATGAGGCTTGCCTAAGCCAGGAGGAATTCAACAGCTTACAGTCTAATGAAGATTACTTTGCTCTCATGGAAGCTTGCCAGATAAGCTTGAGAAGCCCAAGATCAATTTCTGACTTTCATTATTTAGTGCAAATTGTTTATAACAGGCCAGCCAGCAGAAATTTGCTCCAGGTTGACTTGGAGTTTTGACTGTCTATGCTCCTCACTGAAGGTATAATCCATTGCTGGATAATTAGCAGAACTGAAAAAGTTTGTTGGATGAGAAGCGAAACATTTTCAAGAAAAAATTAAGTTGTCTTTTTGAAAAGGACCTTTGGGGACAATCCTGACTTGGATGATTGAGAATGTCCATAGACACAAAAGCTGTCCTTGTCACCTACCACTATTATCAACAGAAAAAGAATCTTAGGACAAAGAAGATTCAATGCTGCCCACCACAATAGCCTCTCCAGTAATAGTTGCCATGCATAGGGAGGGGCAAGATTTAGTTTTAACCTTAAGAAACTAACAAGCAAGAGTGGGGGGGGGGATGATTCTGTCCTCATTTCCCACAACAACATGCCTGAGACAGTTTCACCCATAGGAAAAAAAAAACTGGTTCTGAAAGGAGGGGGTGTAAAGGAGAACAGAAGTAGAGTTGGCAAAAGTAAAAGGTGCTCCACCAATGCATAGAGGTTGTACAAATCTTCCTGTGGAAAAACCGGTTTCAGCTCAACCATGACAAGGCTGTGGCTTTGACATCCTCTGCATCTACTTAACTTCCATTGTTCACTTTGCATGAGGTTACACTCCATGCTCAATCTGGGAGTTGTCCTAGACTTGAATCTCATGCTCATGCTGGTGGCAGCTGTGGCCTGGAGAACTTTTTCACATGCATTAGTTCTTCCCATTCCTAGATCAGAAGCCCCTTTTCATGACAGTTCACATTGTTATTGCTTCCTGCTTGGACTATTATAACATGCTATATGTAGGGTTGCCCATGAAGAACATTCATAAATTTCAGTGGATGCAGAATACAGTGACTTAAATGTATGCTATTTTGTGTGTACAACAATATGCCTGTGTAACACTGCTGCACTGATTCTCACTAGGCTTCTGGTTGCAAATCAAAGTTGTCACCTTTAAACAGTGACGTGTGGGTGAGGTTTATGGCTGGTGAGGCAAAAAGAAAGAAAGTGGCTTTTGGCCGCCCTGCCGCTATGTTTGACATAGAGGCATCCCGCGCTATGTCCGACATGACGTGACGCCTCTATGTTGGATATAGCGGCAGGGCGGCTTTTGCCTGCTTTCAAGAAAGCTTTCTTGAAAGCGGGCCGATGCTATGTCTGACATAGCGTGCTCCCAGGCACTAAGTCCGACATAGAGGCAGGACGCCTCTATGTCTGACATAGCGGCAGGGCAGCTTTTGCCCGCTTTCAAGAAAGCTTGAAAAGCAAAAGCCACTTTCAAGAAAGCTTTCTTGAAAGCGGGACAAAGCCGCCCTGCCGCTATGTCCGACATAGAGGAGTCCCACCTCTATTTTGGACATAGAGCCGGGGCAGCCAAAAGCCGCTTTCTAGAAAGAAAGAAAGTGCCAGCCCACCAGCAGAGATGGGTAAAAGACCCGCCTCTGCTGGCTTCCCTGACACACAGAAAGAAAGCTGGCGGGCTGCCCTCCCTGCTTCTCCCTCTGAATGAAGAAAAGTGCCCGCGCATGCGCACACACACACACACACACACACACTCTCACAACTTACAATTACTTACAAATTATATTAATTTTGAATTCCTCCCCCTCCCTCTGACCCACATACCTTTTCCAGCTGTTTCACAACCACAGAGGATTTCAACTCTGCTCTTGTCTGCCATGATGAAAATGTAAAAATATAAAAGGAAAAATGCAAGAGCTGCTGAGGTCAGGCTGGGTTAGCTGCTGCAGAGTTGCCAATGGATGACTCTGCTTAACTGTTTTTAAAAAGCCTCTAAAAAACGCCCTCTACAGGGGGAGGCAAGAGAACCACGTGCCTCATTTACCTAAGGAATTTTTCGGCTTTTAACCCTTGCTTAACTCTGCTCGAGTGATCATAAAGGCACTAAGACTAAAGACTAAATGATTAACCCTTGCTTAACTCTGCTCGAGTGATCATAAAGTCAGACTAAATGAGGCACGTGGTTCTCCCACCTCCTCCTGTAGAGGGCACTTTTTAGAGGCTTTTTTTAAACAGTTAAGCACTAAGCAGAGTCATCCACTGTGACTCTGGCAGCAACTAGCTCAGCCTTTTTCCTTTTACATTTTTTTTTCTTTTCATGATGACAGTGGTGAGGCTCTGTCTCCCCTGCCTCCCCTGACTGCACGTCACTGCCTTTAAAGCCCTATGTGGAATTGTAAGACTATCTACCCTTGATGATTTCTCTCTGTCCCCATCAGATCTGGCAGAATGGGCACTTTTTAGGTTCTCTCAATGAAGTGCTATTGTTAAATATGTGAATAGAGAGTTAAGGTTTCCTCCCGGTTCGGGTTAAGAGAGATTAGCATACCCACCATGCATTGGTCCATTCGAGCAGCGGGAAAATAAAGTGCTGTCAATGGCTGGACTGCCTGACACAGCCCTTTAAAAGAGGGCGCTGTCAGCCAGCCTACCGAAAGTTTCCCCAATCATAAAATAAAGAGTTAATCACTTTAGGAGTTCTGCCTCTTCACTCACCCCCAACTTAACAGATATTATCTGATGGTCCCTTTCTGTAACAGCATCTGCCTTGTGAAATGGATTATTTCCAGAAATGCACACAGTCTCGTTCTATTGGTCTTACAGAAACCTGTGAAGAATTAGCTATTCCTCAGGCAGTGAGGCTAGGATATTAATTCAGTGGAGATCTGGCTGTATATGTAGGTTGTAGGGTAGAAATGATATTTTTATAGGGGCCTCAACTTGGATTTTGTATTTCATTTTTCATGCATTGGGATTTGTTTGTGAATTTATTTGGAAAGGTGGGAGTGACATAGAAATTTGATTAATAAATGAAATAAAAAACTAGAAGACAAAAAGAATCTCTCAACCCTGAGAAAGGAGGGGAAAAGAGATTCAAGATAACCCCACCTTTATTCTGTAGGGCAATGGTTCTCAGCCTCTGGTCGGTGGATCCCAGGGAGGGGGGCACGATATCATTATAGAGGGTTATTATAGAGTGTTGGCAAAGGTTTGAAGAAATGTTATGATTTAAATCAAATCTTGGTGGTCCGTGGCCATCATCCGTGGCCACAAAAGGCATTTAAAGGAGGTCTGTGGGGAAGAAAGTGTTGAGAACCATTGCTGTAGGGTATAAGAAAGGGCAAAGGGAAACATAGAAGCTTTCAAAATTCCAAGAAGCTAGGATGAGCCTAGAATCATATCTCCAGCAATAAAGCGGAAGACCTGTAGTTCTCGTAGTATCTATTTCCTGATTGGCCTGAAGGAATGATAGAAGTTTTGGCCTCTCTGCTTTCATAATCACTTTCTTTTCCCCTCCCTCCTTTTTTTTCTTTTTTCTTTTGACCTAGCATTTTTCCTCCTACAAAGTTGTAAATTTGGAAAGAGTTTCCAATATGTTTAGCGTCATGCAACAGAAAAGTTGCAGAGTCATTATATCTGCCATTATCCTTTAAAATATTAGTTGCAAGATGTAATTTGCACGTGCCTATTACTCATATCGTTCATCTTTTAAGTAGTACCATATTCTGTAATACTTTAATAGGCGTGTAAATAAAATTCTTTCCCAGCCACATGTGTAGCAATCACCTGTCTTTAGTAATAGAGCTACTGATAATACTTGCCTGTTAAGAAAAGAATTTAGCAATTTTAATTTTAATACCATGTTAAAATTAAATTTAAGATGAGATTTATGATAAAACTTTATTTTTTAATAATATGGTGAAATTGGATGAATATTGTAATTTGGTTCTTGCATTAGGAACATAAGCATAGTCACGTGTGATCTGGGCAAGGCACTTGTTAATCCATCAATTTGTTTCTCAGTTAGTATTTAGAGCTAATAAATTCCCACTCTGCAATATTGCTTAATAGAACTGTCACCCCTGAATGTTCTAAGAATGTTATCTATTCTTTAGTTTTTTTTCCAATTTATAATAATGTATTAAAGCAAGTTTCTAGTCTTTAATAAGGAGTCATCAGATATTTGAATCAAAATCCATGGTCTTCACCTTTTGCTGGTATACTTTAGTACTTTTCTTTTCTTTTTTTTAACTATTTCTGATTGTCAGTTTGACTAAGCCAATTTTTGAAATATTTTATCAAGTTTGCATCTTTACTATTTACTTTTGCCTTCCAGAATTTTAATATTTCATCTTTTTTTAGGGCAAGCAATATATTTGCGATATTTCCCAGTAATGCAAACAAATGTTGGTTTGTTTGAATCCCCTGATTTTGTCAAAACTGATTTATAGCAATATCACTTAGACTTATATACCACTTCATAGTGCTTTACAGCCCTCTCTAAGCAGTTTACAGTGCCAGCATATTGCTCCCAACAAACTGGGTCCTCATTTTGCCTACCTCAGAAGGATGGAAGGCTGAGTCAACTTTGATCCTGGTGAAATTTGATCTGCCAAACTGCTGGAAGCTGGTGATCAGCAGAAGTAGCCTGCACTCTAACCACTGAGCCACCACAGCTCTATTATCTTACCTTTGTATTTATTAATTTGCTTTGAAGCAAGCTATGACTCTTAGTTCTTCTTCCTTACTTGTCTTAATATCAAGGTAATGTATTTTCTGTAAAATTTCCCTGTGAAATTTCCCTTTTGTTTTTCTGCCTTTGAGTCAGTTCTGACTTTTAGTGACTGCTTGGATTAGTCCCTACAGTTTTCTTGGCAAGATTTTGAAGTGGTTTACAATTGCCTGCTTCTTAGGGCTGAGAGTATCACTGACCCCAAGTTACTCAGTTGGTTTTGTACCTATAGAAGGACTAAAACTCACAGTCTCACAGTTTCTAGCTTGGTACCTTTAACCATTACACCAATCTGACTCTCTTTTTCATATTATTTTTAAATATATATTCTGCTTTAAAAATTTCAAGTCGCTGATATCAGTCATAACTTACTGATCTTTCTTGCCAGTCAAATTAGCTTTTGTTTTAAATCATAGTATCTCTATTATGATGTTATCAGTGCTGCTGTACTATATTAATTGATTAGTTTTAGCCAATGTGTTTGTTAAAATATTGTCCGTTGCCAAGTTTACATATTTTGATAGTTTCAATTATTTCAATGCTTTTTCTTATGACTTTGAATTATTATATGTTTATTTTCTTATTTCCATCTATCTGCCAAAGAACTGGCATTCATCGCTTTTGTTCAATGTTTTCATGTCTTCAATCGCATTTTGTTTCAATCACCTTTTGTTGTCAATCTTGCTAATATTTGATGTTGCTCTTCAAATATTCTTTCATGTAATGATTTCCCATTTCATTCATTCAATACTATTAGCATTCTGCTAGTTTTTGTGGGTTTGTTTTTTAAAGTCAACACCTGTAAGAGCTTTTGATCTATGAATAAATTGTTATTGATCCATTCATTTCACTTATATCTGAGTCTGGGTACTTATTTTTTCCCAATACTAAACATTTTGTTTTGAAATCATCTCATTTTAAAGTTTAATTAAAAATAGCATTTCATGATTCTTTGGTTTTCTTCAACTTACTATTTCTTTCACTTTGCTGGCTCTTGCAGACACTTTATAGCCAGCCTTCTTGATTGTCTAGCACAGGGGTGTCAAACTCAGTTTCATAACCCCCCATCAGGGTTAATGTCAGGGCAGCCTCCCTCAGTGATCAAGAAAGAAACCACTCAACTCCATTTTGAAGAATTAAGAGTACTTTTACTGGTTATGAGTAGATAGCAGCTAAGCAAAGCAAGATCTGAGGCAAAAGTGCGCGTAATCATAGCTATCAATATGTGATTCAACTCCCTCCCCCTGGTAACCCCATCCCATAGTCCAATTCGCACACCCCTCAGGTGTCATGTGGGTTTCATCTTCAAAAAGCATCATCAGGTTGGTATGCCGGACACTTGGCCTTGGCAGCAAATCCACTATCTGCAGCATGCGCAGTAGATGGTGAGAACAAACTCCCTTTTTACAATCACTCCTGTACTGAAAACTTCCCCTCTCAAATACCATGCCTCTCCCTCCCTGTTTCAATGGCAGCCGAAAGCAAGTAGCGAAGCAGAGGCTGACAGTTATATTTGAATTCAGGGGGGGGGTGCAGAGTGAGCATGGTCAGGGTGGGCATGGCCAGCTTAACGTCACTTGTGTCAGGGGCACCTGTGGTGGCTTGAGCGCTCTGCCAGAGAAAATGGGCTCCCGACTCTGTTTTTGGATTTTGACAGCCTCGTACAATGTTCTGCCAGTTAAAACAGAGCTCATGTGGCCCTCGTGAGCTTCATTTTTGATGGCAGAAGTACCGGGGGCCAGTCCTTCGCTGTTTCCAGGGTGGACCTGTGGGCCAGATCTAAGCAGCTCATGGGCCAGATTCAGCCCCCAGGCCTTGACACCCCTGGTCTAGCAAAACCAACTAAGCCCCCTAGACTGTTTATTCACTGATGACCAGGAGCCATCACACCACATGTGGTTCTTATTGACCTGCTTTTCTATTGTGTTCCTCATTGAAAATAGGTTGTATTTGGCCCATACTTCATTATATATGTACACACACATTATTTATATCTTATGCATTTTCTGTCTTGCCTTACATTACCTCATTTTTTTCTTATTAAGGCAACGTTTCCATTTTCTGAAGAAAACCTTTGATTTTATACCTTAATGGACACTAATTGCGAACCAAACTTACGTGGTGGAATACCTTCCAACTGAGCTTTGGTTATTGTGGTTTTAAATAACTCTCTGACATTAAGACGAGATTTGGTTCTCTCCCTTTCAGTCTTTTTCAGCAATCCCCTGATTTTTAATAAACTAATATTGTGATTGTATTAGACCCCACTTGCATGTATGCTAGCTGTAATTGCATTACGGTTCCTATGTCCAATTTGATACCATCTATGTCTCACATCAATTCATGATCAACATTTAGAATGAAATTCAAAGCTTTCTCCCATTTGGTCAGTCCCAAGATAAAGTTTACATCCTAAGTCATTTTGGGTGTATAAATGTGGATTTCTTTCACAACATGAATTATGCATTCTATGTAAGATAAATTGAAATTCCTGTGTTTACAATAGCAATTACACTTATACATCACTCCATAGTGCTTTACAGCATTCTCTGCATGGTTTACAATGCCATCATATTGTCCCCAACAATCTGGGTCCTTATTTTACTGACTTGATGGAAGGCTGAATCAACCTTCAGTCCGGTTAGGATTGAACTCCTGGCTGTGGACAGTTAGCCTGCAATACTGCATTCTAATCACTGCTACATCATGGTTCTTCTCCTGTTCAAGCCTCACTGACTATATATTTAAAAAATCAGACATATATTTTTAAAATCATACTGTAAATAGGTACACCTCCCTTCATATATATAGATTTATATTTAGATTTATTTTTTAAAAAAATGGAGCAGCAGGTTTGACAGATTTCACCATCAACTTCATTTTCCTCTGTTTTCTTGCAAGCAGGAGTTCAGCTGCTTAAGGATAAAGCAAGGATTTATGTTGTTCTGAGGAAGCAGCAAACAAATTAGTTGTCTTCATTATTATGCATGGGAATTACGTTGGTAGTTAGGATTTTTGGAGACAAGAATTCTGATTATGTGAACAGTTAATTGCTATCTAACATCAAGCATGAGAAATACAGAGCGAGATAAGATGTGGAAAGCTAGGAAAAACAACTGTCATGTTCAAATGCAGTGGTGTGCTGCCCCGCTCATTCTCACACATACACACATAACTCTGGTTTAGTGAATTTATTAATATTCCTCAGCAATTACCTTCACCAAAATTATCCCAATTAAATTCAGCCACAAGCAGTCCACAGAGCAATTGCCCAATAGTCCACAAAGTCATTGAAAGTTGCTCAAACAAAGTAATTCCACCAAACAAACTTAAATCCACACAGAAGAGAGCTCACAAAGCAAGAAAACTTCAGAGTCTCCAAGGGACAAATCAATTCCAAACACAGTGTCAATCCGGAGTTTCGCACGAGACATGATGACCAAAAACACACAGCTAGAAAACAAACATGTCCCCAGCAATATCTCCCTCTGTCTGCTGTGATAAATAGCTAGCTTTCCAGTGCAGCTTATCAAGACAGGCGGGTCTTTCTCTTCTCTAGTAAGTAGCTGCCAATTGCTTCCAGGTGCAATTCAAGGTGCTGGTTGTAACCTTTAAAGCCCTTCATGGCTTGGGACCAGGTTATCTGAGGGACCATCACTTGTTGGTCACATCTATCCAATCCATCAGAAGGGGAAGGCAGGGAATGCTGTGAATCCCATCTCTGAAAGAAATACATCTGGTAGGAGCCAGAAGAAGAGCCTTCTCCATGGTGGCTATCTCTCTCTGGAACATCATTCCCCTAGAGATTAGAACGGCCCCCATTCTAATACACTTCTGGAAGGAGCTGAAGACCTGGTTCTGCCAGTGGGCCTGGGGAACCCAGAGTGAGATGGAGCCCATTAAATGGCTTGTGTGATCTGCTGTTACTGGGAGGCGAGGGGTGATTTTATTATATTATACTATATTAATTTATTTGATTGTTTTATTAGTTTTATTGTTTTGTATTCTGTAAGGATTTAATATGAAATGGTTTGACATCTCTTGGTATCTTTCCTTTATTCCTTTTAAACTGGCCTGGATAAATTATCCCAAAGCTAATTCAGAAGGAGCAAGTTATAGTCTATGAAAATGAAGAATTAACTATTTCTCTGTTTGTTTCAGAGAGGTATCCACTTAATGTCTTCTGGTATTCTGAAGAGAGAAAGAAACTCAAAAGTTCACAAAATAAATTTCAGTGCTTTATTTCAAACATAAACAAATAAAAAAGTATAAAGAACAAAGCAAAAATCCATGTTAGTTCTCTTAGCATAGAAAGTAGTTCTATATTTCTGAATATAAAGTTCTTTACTCAAGTTGTGAGCTCTACACAAATAGCCAGTCCAACTCTTGTAGAAAACCAAAGATCTTAGGAACAGATATTAGAACAGTGAGACAGAGAAACCCCATTTTAACCATGATGGTGATAGTGAAGTTCCTTTGATTTTTTTTTATTATGGCACAGGTCATATTATATCTCTTTGTAAATTGGAGTAAATTGGCTTGATGGTTGGGTTGCATCATACAAAATTAAACTTGCTGATTGGTCAGTTTTCTTTAGCCCACACCTAGAAACTTTTGAAATATTTGGTGACTGCTATTGGTTCATCTGATAAAGTTGTTGCTTCTCCTCTAAGACTGTCCATGAGTCTTTTGGGTTGAAGTTGATTTCCTCTAGCTCATCAGCTAAAATCAGATGTGCATGTTGTTTTGTTGTCTCCTTATTAATTTACTATCAATTTGAAATTTGAGTTACTCTAATAGACTCACAATCATATTTTCTTTAGTTGTGTAAATTCAGCTCTAAACTGTAACTATATCCTACAAGCCTGATCCAATGTTCTAATTTTCTATCTTCTTTTTCTAACACAAAGCAACAATCAATATATTTGTAGGACTACCTCTCTCCCAAATGCTGCCATGGTGTTTTGGTGAGGTCCAAATGTGGTTACATTTTGAAGTCACCCAGGAAATTAGTTACGCTGCAACATGTTGAGGTTCCACCACAAAACCGTGTTCGACTAAACCGCGCTCGACGAAACTGCGTAGCTGACGTCATCAACAGGGCGACAACAGTGCGGAGACAGAAGCACGCTGTAAACGCTAAACCTAAAATTAACCCCTAAACCTAAACCTAACCCCCTAAACCTAATCCTAAACCTAACCCTAAACCTAACCCTTAACCTAACCCTAACCCTAATCCTAACCCTAACCCTAAACCTAACCTTAACCCTTAACCTAACCCTAACCCTAACCCTTAACCTAACCCTAAAGCTAACCCTAAACCTAACCCTTACCTTAAGTTGAATCGGCTTGCTTTCAAAGCGCTATTTAAAGAGCCCTTCTTTCTCTGCGCTCGCTGCTGTCGCCCTGTTGATGACGTCAGCAATGTGGTTTAATCGGGCGCGGCTTAGTCAAGCGCTGTTTTGTCGTGCCACAACATGTTGATATTAATGTGATTTCTTTGACTCCCAAGTGTAATTTTTTTACTTTATTTCACCAAATAATCGTATCTCAAAGCCAGATAGCCGGAGATAAAACCTTTTGCTCATCTGGACTGACTGAAACACCATATATAGAAATATATTTTCTATATCAGTGGTGGGTTCCTACCAGTTTAGACTGATTTGGCAGAACCGGTAATGGTTTGGTGGTCTGGGTCACTGGAACCAGCAGTGACCCAGGTTTGCCACGCCTCCAAACTAGTTCTCCAGGTGGCAGAATAGGCAGCGCCATCTTGTTTTTCACTTATTTATTTTTATTGCACTGTGCATGCGCTCACAGAGCACATCAAGTGTGCAGTGTGCCCACGAGTGAATCGGCAGTAGTGCCTGCCAGAACCCACCCATTTTATATGGTTATATATCAATTTTCTATATGGTTACAGAAAATACGTAGAGGCAGATTCATTCAATGAAGATCGAGGAGGGGTTTCTATGGAAATTCTCTGTCAACCATCCAGGTCATGGTTGTCCCAAAGGTGCTTTTCCAAAAGGCAACTGAACTTTATTGGTTTTTTTCCTTTGATAACATTTCACTTCTCAGAAGTTTCTTCAGTTCTATGGAGGAAGGGTTTTTCTTTTTCATCTGATTTTTCAATTTGGGAGAAAAGGAGAATGATATTTGTGTGGTTTACAAATTTCTGTTGAGAATACTTGCAGGCATACATTTTTCCTTTCTTTTTGAAAACAAACCCACGTTTTTCTATGTTTTTCAGTTCATATTTATACATTTATATATTACATTTATATGCCACTTATCATATTATTCAAAACGGCTCTAGGTGACTCTTTTTCTATTTTGTAGAATTATCTTGGTGGAATGACTAGGATCATAGATTTCAATTTTTTTCTTATACTATTTTACTTTATGATTGTATTATTTAATTTTTAAAATAGGATGTCAACTCTGAAGCTAGTTGTCAGGGTTCCAAGTAATACACCCATTGCAAATAGAACTCTAAGGCAAAGATTGGTGGAATTCCAACTCTGAGAGTTCCACCTCATTAAAAAATGAAAGTTTCCTGTTCTCTTAAACAATAAGTCACATTGTCCAATCTGGGTGCTGGCTGGTTGCCTGGTTACTTCTCTTCTCCTCCTCTGGCCAGCCAGCAGTTGGAATGTCCTTGGATTATAAGAGAACTATTTTGTTTTTGCTACAAAATTCCAATTATCTCTACACCCCCCTCATCTAAGAGCCGAGGTGGCGCAGTGGTTAAATGCAGCACTGCAGGCTACTGCTAGATCAGCAGTTCAGCGGTTCAAATCTCACCGGCTCAGGGTTGACTCAGCCTTCCATCCTTCCGAGGTGGGTAAAATGAGGACCCAGATTGTTGGGGGCAATATGTTGACTCTCTGTAAACCGCTTAGAGAGGGCTGAAAGCCCTATGAAGCGGTATATAAGTCTACTGCTATTGCTATTGCTATTGTGTCAAACCTGAAGCCATGTAAAGAAAAAGCCCTATAGAAAAAGTTACAGAAAAGAAAATGGCCACAGCCAGGTCAGCTTTAGGTTTGACACTAGCCTGACTGAGGCTATCTTAGAGGCTTCAATGTTGCCACAATGGGGCTGAGGGATAGGGAGGGGAAATAGAGATAGCTGGGGTTTTGTAGCCAAAACAAAATACATACCCTGAGAACCAAGGACATTCCCACAGATGGCTGAGGAGAGGAGGAGTGAAGTTTCCAAGCAACCGGACAGCACCATGTGATTAGATCATGTGACTGATTGTTGGGAAAAGGGGGGAAGAACTTTTACTTTTAATTAGGTAAAAACCATGGGAACTTTTAGAGTCGATTTTCACCAGCCTGTGCCAATATGATATATCCAATAAACATGTTCTTTCAGGAAACTGCTTGCCTTGGAGTTCTGTTTGCTATGTATTACTTGAAACCCTGACATAGGGTTTATTTAAATTGGGTACTTGTAGAGAACTGAAAATCTCTCTGCTAAAAGTGGAATTGACAGTTGTGGTGAAATGAAGATCCAGCAAGTAGATCAGCTCTTTGTAATTCTTCTTCAAACAATTCTTGGACCAGAAAGTACTACAGTTAAGTCACTCATACACTGGCCATCTCCCAAATGAATTATGGTAATGCACCCTACATTGGACTGCCCTTGAAGAGTATTAGGAAGTTTCAGTTAGTACCAAATGCAGCAGCACCAGCAGTTATCTTCATACTATGCCTAGATCTGTGCATGTTGCACCTCTTTCCACAAACCACATTGGTTACAAATTTGCTTCCAAGTCCAATTCAGGATGCTGCTGATAACTTATAAGGCCCTACCCTATTATTTAGGGACTGCCTCTTATCAGTGTTATCTATCCCTATCATCAAGCCCAACAGAAGAGGCTTGTGGTAGCTTCTATTAGCTGAGAGAATGCTGTCTGTCAGGATCCAGGTGTAGTTCTTCTCTTCTGCTGCACCTGCCCCATGGAACATCATTCCCCCAGAAGTCAGACTAGCTCCAACCTTGATGGCTTTCTGGAAGGACCTGAAGACCCAGCTGCAGCATTTAGGCTGAAGATCAGAGGGAAACCATAAAATGGCTGTATTGTTCAGGGAACTGTAATGTATATCTTTGTTTTGATGTTTGCATTGTGTTGGGGAGAGAGGTTTGCTACTGTTTATATTTTCATTTTAAGCTGCTCATAGTCATGAATGTGAGTTTGGTGGCTGTGTGAATTGAATAAACAAAGAAACCAACAACAAACCTAGGACAATCTGATGACATTTGGGTTGCTTAAGTAACAGGAATTGAGTACAATTTGTTGCTACATTAAGCTATCCAGGACTAATAAATATATTTGCCCAGATGTGTAAACCATACAATAATCAACCGATACACTGGATTTATTCTACTATTTCATCAGTTGGTAATAACATATGGAAGCATACAAGATGTTTAGAATAATACCGTGTAACTCTGAGTCTACTAAATATCTGAGGATATTTATTCTAGTTGGATAAGCCAGATAAAAGAGAATTTACTTGTGGGTTTCTCAGGGAAATAAATATAGTAAAATGAATTGACCAAATTAATCAAGTTTAATTTACGTACCAATAAATTTAATAAAGAAATGTTATTCATTTATTTTTTTTCAAAGAAAGTAACCAGTCTTAAGTTAAGAACCTGTAAGTAGTAAAAGGAGGTGCAATATAATCTTACTTGCAAGATTCTGTTTATAGCTAATTTCAATGAAGTAGCTTAGCCTTCTTGAATTGATGTCTTAGTCTGAACTACCAGAGGGGCTATTATAAAAGAGATGATCTTTAGCAGCTTTTTCAATCTGTTTATCTGTTTATCTCTTATTGACAGAGCCAATATTGTTGATATATAGTCAGAAAACCTGAATACTACAAACAATAATTTTAGATAAAGTATTCTGACATCATAGTTAACTCCTATTCAATTGAATCATGTGAATATTTCATAAATCATTTGGAATAAGTTTAGAGCTGGAATGAATTGAGCTTGTTGGAATTAACTTACTAAGTGTATATCTTTGGATTTCACACAGTATTTACGTAAACAGAATATAACCCGGAACATTCAGATTGTAAAATCTTAGAAGGAGCAAAAAAAACACCCACACTGCAATTAGGCCCCCGAGATCATTGTTTGCACATGCTTGTGATTTGTACATGTTTTATGAAAGCCATTCCTAATGCAATAATTGTTTTATCTTAATTTCATAAATGATAACAATCGTCTATTACAAAATAAGCACTATTAATCTCCATAAGAATGAAAGGAAAATTTATTCACCTTTATCTATTTTTATTTATGCCAACTAGAATGAGTCAGACAACAAAATTAAAACTTTTCAAATTCTGCAATTTATTTTGTAAATCAACAGAGGTATAATAAATGTGTAAGTTAGATACAGATAAGTAAGTATAGTATATTATGTGTAGTATAACTACACATAATATACATATGGATTGTTGTAGAAATCACAAACTGGTAATAGAAAAATAGAAAATAAAACCGAGGAAAACTAGAACTTTGTCCATCCATCTCAAAAATGATTTTCTTTGGAAAGGTTTGTTTGCATTTTGGATTCACTGAGGATTCTCTTACATTAGATTTTAGGCACTCTCAAATTGGGAGTGCCTAAAATCTAATGTAAATCTAAAATTAAAGAGGAATAGAATATGAAAAGGGAAATGAGTTGAGTGGGGAATCATAGCAGTATATAGTTTATACTGTATAATATACTATATCATATACTATATCAGTATATCAGACTTGTAAGTTTCTGTTACTATAGCCAATCTCAATAAAAACTGTAGACATCCTATGAAAGTGACTTTATGGCTTGATCTATCTTGTAGGGCTAATAGTTGATTGTGAGGATCTCCACTGCATTGGAAGGTTATATAATCTTTTTATATTTTTTTTGTAGTCCTGGGTATTTAATATTAGCAATTTTGCTTGTCCGAATATGATTCTTATTGTGTCCTGTATGATTGTTGTTGTAGTTGAATACTTGATTAGCATGTGTTGCTTTATGATGCACCTGATTTGGAAATTTGTCACTGTTTTCTTTGCTGATGGTAACATCCAGGGAGGGTAGTTTGTTATTGTTCTATTTTACTGTTCTGAATTTGATTTCATCAAAGATGTTAATGGATTGTCTTGTGTGTATTGTTTAATTGTTCTTTCTTGATTATGACAAAAATATCCACATAAAAAAATCCATGTTTTGGGTGATATGCATAAGAATATTGCTACTTCCTATACATTGTATCACTATTTCTACTAAGAATCTGAAGATGGTTGATCCCACTGATGGTTCACAATATTTGTATACTCACATGTCAAACTGCAAGCATGTGATAAGGCCCATGTCTATTAGTTCAATACATCTTGGAATTTCAATATTTATATTACTTGTTAGGGATTGGTGTGCTATATAGGAGTGGTGCAATAAATTCCTGCACCTGTTTTGAATCGCTGGATGGGAAGACCACAATGGCATTAAATGATTTCATCTTCTTCAGTTATTAACTCTTCATTTTTCATGAGGCACTGTAAACGTCAATTAATGAATATTTGGCCCCATCTTTGGTATGTCTGAATTTGTTGACAAAATTGTATGTTGGGTTCTTACAGGGATGCAATTATGTCAGATTTGTATAATTTAAAGTATATAGAAGTCGGAAAGTCTGGTCCATAGCTTTTCATATACAATTTCTTCTTTTGTTATTTGCTTGTTCGGGTTACATTGGTGAAGATTATCTTGAATTGATTGCCCAATTTCTGTACTAAATTTATGAGATTGTAATTTTATGAGGTCATAGCTTTCCTTGACATTCAACAGTTCTTTTGCTTTTAGGGTGTGCACTATCTGTGATACCTGTTATTTAATACCCCTTTGTCTCCTAGAATTGCAGAGGCTAATTCTTTGGTGTTTTAAAACTCTTTCTTCTGCCTTAAGATGATTCTGTGTCCTTGTAGTCACAAGTACTCTCAATCCTTTTCCAATGTCCTCTCCCAAATGGATATATTGGAGGACATTTTTATTCTCCCTCAGCGAAATCTGGCTCATTTTTCAAACTCGGTTCTAGCTTATGGCTTCTTCCCTTGGTCCTTTCTACCAAAACTGGTCCTGTTTTGCTGTGTTGGAAGAACATACAAGCAGAGGCCCAAACCTGTTTGCATAATTTTTCCCAACATTCTGTGCATCTGGAAATAATAAAAGGACATATATAAGTTAAAGAAAGATAAGCCACTAAGATAACATATAGCTAACATACAGAACTGTAGAAAATAAACTTAATCTGGCAAAGGATGGATAACAAAAAAGGCTTATTTGTGCATCTTCAAAATAAACAGCAGATGATACGTACCAATAAATTTAATAAAGAAAAGAAATGTTATTCATTTATTCAGTCTTTTTCAAAGAAAGTACACATTCCACCAGATTAATTGTGAAGAGGAGGATGTTGAAGTGGCAGTATTAAAGTCTAACCCTAATTCAAATGAAATCTGAAATGAATATGTATCTTTAACTATCACACTTCCTAACTCAGTGATCCAATCTTTCTGGCACTAGGTTTTATGGGAGACAATTCTTCCACGGACTGGGGTGGGGTTTCGTGCACAACCTAGATCCTGCAAAAGTGCACATGAAGCTTTGCTTGCTCACCCACCATTTTCACGAACTGGTCCTAATAGACCACAGACTGGTACCAGTCTGCAGCTTGGCGACTTGGACCCTTGTTCTAATTGATTCATGCAATAAAAATAAAACAACATACTGTATTTTTCGGATTATAAGACACACCAAGGTTTTGAAGAGGCAAATTTAAAAAAAGTTTTTGCACTCTGCAAACCTCCAAAAACAGCCCATTTTTTGTGAAAAACGGGCCCACTTTTTTTTTCTTCAAAAGGGCATGAATAGCCCTTAGGAGGCTTGTAGAGTGCTCCTGGGGGGCTGGGAGGGGCCAAAAATGAGGGAAAAATGGTCAATTTTTCGCAAACACTGGCCCATTTTTTGTCAAAGCCTTAGGAGGCTTATAGAGTGCTCCTTGGGGCTGGGGCAGGACGGGCAAAATTGAGCAAAAAAACAGCCCATTTTTTGCTAATTTCTGCCCTCCCCAGCCCCCAGGGGCTCTCTGAAAGCCTTCTAAAAGCTATGAATCACCATTTTGGTGAAGGGGGCGGGGTTTTGGGAGGCAAAAAATGCTGTATTCAGTGTATAAGATGCGCCCAGATTTTCAGCGTCTTTTGAGGGGAAAAGGTGCATCTTATACTCCAAAAATATGGTAATCCCCTAAAAGTACTTAATTAATATGGTTATTGTGGTTTGTTGCACAGTCAGCTGAATGTTTAGACTGGATTTGACATTTTGATCTACTTATTTACTCCGTCCCAAGGACCTGAGATAGGCAGATGTTGCTGTTTGATATTGTTAAAGGTATCATCACATTACCTACACAGACATATAAAATCACAGCTGACAGTTTTTTAGCTGGTGTTGGCCTTCATTTGCAGCAAGTTCTTCCCAAGAACTGGATGTCATAATGTATTGGTGTAGTATACGTTTGGATCCTAACAATGTGGCCTTTTGTACCTGATCAATGGAATTTTCATAAATGTGCAGATGTGCTAAATTTATACATCCCACTTTGACACTTTAAAACATTAAAAGTTATTTTCAATAATTGGTTTCCTGAAAATCAGAAGAGGGAGCACTGCTAGATTTCCAGAGGAAGTCTTTTGATAGGGCTGGGATCATAACTGAGATCCCTGATCCCACCAAATCTCCCATGTTCCTTTTCTAATTCTTGTCTTTTCTTTAGTACATGTTAGCATTTGTTATCTTGGTCTAAATAGAAGATGGTATATATTTTGAAACAGAATTTATATCCCAGGTACTACTTAAAGCAGACATTCCAGTTCTGTAAATGCTATGTATCGTCACACAAGGCTCTATTGGTTAAAATCTCTATTTTGAACTGTATCTAGAAGTCTATCAGTAACAGGGAGTCAATGGAGATTCTCAGTTATCCAGGTTATGGTTCTCCCAAAGGTGCTTTTTCAAGAGGCAACTGGACTTTCTGATTTTTCTTTCCAGACGTTTCGCTTCTCAACCAAGAAGCTTCTTGATCTCTTTTTTGAAATGTCTTCAAAGAAAAACTAGAAAGTCCAGCTGCCTCTTGAAAAAGCATCTTTGTGACATTAATCAGGGAGAGTTGACAGCAATTGCACTATACACAAATAGTAGCTCCTACCAGCCAACAAGCAGGTTGCTGCTTTTTATATCAACTGCAACTTCTGGGTAATCCTATATAGAATGCATTTCAGTAATTTGTAATTTGACAAGAATGCGAGTTTCTGTAACCTGGGCCTCTTTTTTCAGGAACTCATTTTCTTTGGATGTGTTTCAATCTTCATGTCCAAAGGTAGTGAAGCAAAGCTTGCAGAAAAATTGATAAGACTAAAACTTGAAGTGGTTTGGAATGTACTGTTGAAATGAGAACTATTTTAGGAGATCTGGCTAATAGAAACAGTATTATCTCAGGACCATCTGCTGGTTCTTCTTACTCAAGAGCCACAAAGATAGTTGGGCTATTGAATGCTATCTACAACATGAACTGCAGAAAATTCAGCCAAATTTTTAACATTTTAAAAAAACCTTACAGCATCCATTGGAAATCAACTGATTTCATCTATTAAAGACTTGGTATAAGGTAGAATTATAAATAATAGAATTATTATAAAAACTGAATCCTTTTTCTCTATAAAGAATACTGATAGAAGTCTTTTCAATTTTAATAATTCAGTTACAGAACAAAGAAAACCAATAATCCGTTTGGTATTATTTTCAGTTAGCACATATCTTTATAAGTCTCAAAGATGCTTTTTCAAAAGACAATTGGACTGGTTTTTTTTTCCTTGAAGAGGAAGAAGGTGACATTTTGCTTCTTATTCAAGAAGCTTCATCGATTCTGGCTGGATGGTGAGGGGTATGGAGGGATTAGAATGTGTGTGTGTGTCTCTGTGTGTGTGTGCATGTGTGTGTGTGTAAGAATCATATTTCTTTGCACTCATCTGGTCATTAGTACTCTTCCTGAAAGCTCTTGAGGCCACTTGGGGTTTTATCTGTGCTCTTAGGTCATCTGTATCAGAGTGCAAACAGGGGGTGGAATCTTCTTGTAGACATCTGGTATCTTATCCTTCCCCCTTTATTGAGAGAGGGCTGCTTAATGGTAACATAAATGGCTCTTTTATCCCTCTGTCAAACCAATGGTACTCTCTAACCAGAATGTGGACTTTTCTGTCTTTAAAGGAGTGACCTTTGACTTTTATATAAATGGTTTTTTTTGGGAGGGGCAATGATATTTTATTGATACTCAATAAAAATAAGAAATACTGTATATTTTTCAAAAAAATAAAAGCCCTTTATAGCTACAATTTTTAAGGCCACTCTAAAAGACTTCTTGACCTATTTTGTTTCTTTTAAAATATATATTGTTTCAGGTTGCACTTTTTATCATTGTTTTTATAAAAATTAATTTGTTGACTTATCTAATTCAAAAGTCTTTGAAAAACAGTAGAAAAGCCTACTAATATTTGGAATATATAATTCTATATTGTATAAAGAAATAATTTCTTTGAGATTATTTTTTCCTAAATCTTTATTTTTACTATATTGGAGGATAAAATATTCTGAATCTAAAAAAGAAAGTTGGCTACTTTAAAAATAGCTAGGGTGGGACTTCCTGGGGGCGTGGCCTGTTGCCGAGGAGGGCTCCACCGAACTCCTCAGAGATCTGGTCTGTATATCTAAATAAGATCATAGATAGCACCCCTTTCTGGCTAAGAAAGGGGCAGGGAGGATAGCTCCGTAGGTTAGGGTCTATTCGTAAGCCACAGCCTTTTTTCTTTTTTTTGGCTGTGGAAAGAGATTAGATCCAGCTGAAGCGGAGCTTTTATCTCCAGCCATTTCTTCTCAGCTGCCTTTTTTTTTGGCAGCCCCAGACAGGCTAGCCCCCCCCAGGACAAAACAAAGTTTTTTTTTAAGCTAGAATTGATACGGGCGGGTCCCACCCCTGTGAGATTTATGTTTTCATTACTATCGTAAATACCAGCACCATTCGTCTTAGAGACTTCTTTGTCTAAACAGACCTCAAAATGGCGATTTCTCTCCGTGGATGATTGACGTACTTAGCCGGCTTTATCTTCCTGCAGACCGCTCCTTAACAAAATAAACTCTTCTTTTTTGGAAATAGAGGGGAGCGAAGCTCTGCTTACTTGTTTATTTATTATGCCACCCAAGTCAAAGAAGCGTCTTGCTACAAATGTGTCTAAAGAAATTAAAGAATCTTCATTGGAAACACAGCCTTTGTCTCCTATGCCCTCTGCTGGGGAACTTTTAACACAGGAATATCTCTTTAAAATGCTTAATGTTTTTAAGAAAGAAATTAGGGAATTTGTATTGGAATTATATGATGATTTAAAATCTAAAGTTAATCAAATGAAGGCGAATACGTTTGCAGCTGTGTCTGCCCTGTCAGATTACTCTGCTGAAATAGAGAACAAATTGGAAAGTCTGGAGAAGGCTAATTTTAATTTGACTACCAATATTCAAATTTTACAACAAGAAATTAGAAATAACGAAAAACAGCTTATGATGATAAATTTTAATAAGAAGGCATCTGCCATAAGAGTCAGAGGATTCCGGGAAAAGGAGCAAGAGAATTTGAAACAGACCTTTGCTGAAGCCTTCAGCCACGCGCTGGGAAGCCCGGGACTCAACTTTGATTGGCAGATTCGGAAAATCTATCGCCAGAATTCATTGATAGCGGAACAGCGACAGCTCCCGAGGGACATAATTATACATTTCTCTACAAAAGAATCTAGAAATGCGATTGTGCAAAAGTTTCATAATAACAGTCTCCGAGTTGACGGCCAAGACCTGATTGTTTTCAAAGATATTCCTTCTCAGATGCTGAAAGCAAGAAGGGATTACGCCTTTTTAACTAAGGAGCTTAGGAGCCAACAGATTCGATACAGATGGGAGGCCCCTGCCGGTATCACGGTTACATTTGAGAATCAAAGATTTCGTCTTAACTCTGCTTCGGAGGCTCAAGATTTCTATTGTAGGATTCTGAAGGCGGGACTTCCTGACGCGCTTGGAAGAGTGGAGAGACAAGCGGAAGGAGAAGCCAAGCGGCTGGCCATGTGGTTGCAAGATGGAGGGGGTAGCCCCTCCTCCCTCGGAGAAGCAGAAAAACGGAGATCGAGAATCTAGACATTTCAAAATGCTTGCTAAAGTTGAGGACTGAATGGAGGTTTGAGACCTCTCTCCGGTAGAAAAAGCGGACTAATTTTTACCAGAAGGGAAAGCTGGGTGAAACTACTTTGAGCTAGATTTTAAATTAACGTTAGCATAAATTTGATAGTGGTAAACATCAGACAAGCAAGGGATGAGGGTAAAATTTATGTTGTTTAAAGCTTATCAGAACAGAAAGCCGGTTGGGATTATCTTAAGATAAGTGTAAAAAGAATGCGGAATGATTTATGTTGTTTAAACTTTGTTAGATGGGACTACTTTAAAATAGAAGGTTAACTGATTCTTGCTGAAAGTATTATTTGAATATGTGGAATGATTCATGCTATTTAACTTTTATATGAAGGGAAAGTTGGCTGAAATTGCTCTGAGTTACATTTTAAACAAATGCTAGTATAAATTTGATAGTGGTAAATATCAGACAAGTAAGGGATGAGGGTAAAATGCATGTGGAATGAACTACGTTATTTGTGGTAAACATTAGACAAGCAAGGGATGAGGGTAAAACTTATGTTGTTTAAAGCTTATTAGAACAGAAAGTCGGTTGGGATTATTTTAAGATAATGTGTAAAAAGAATGCTGAATGATTTATGTTGTTTAAACTTTGTTAGAAGGGACTACTTTAAAATAGAAGGTTAACTGACTCTTGCTGAAAGTATTATTTGAATATGTGGAATGACCCATGCTATTTAACTTTTACTTGAAGGGGAAAAATATCAGACAAGTAAGGGATGAGGGTAAAATGCATATGGAATGAATTACGTTATTTAAACCCTATCAGAAGAGGAAGTTGGTTGGAATTATCTTAAGATAGAAATTGATTTCTGTGAAAAGTAATATTTGATTTACGCTGCTTAATTTGATTACTTGACAAGTTTGATTACTTGTCTGTAAAGTTATATTTGAATATATGGCATGAACCACGTTGCTTAAATTTTATCGGAAGGGATCATGAGGTTTAGGAAGAGGAACGGGAGAACCTACAGAAGGTTGGGGTAAATAGCAAAGAAGTAAGAGACGAGAATAAAATATAGATAGAATGATTTATACTATTTAAACATAGATAAAGATGGGGGGCTGAGATCAACACAAAGAGTGGTTTCCCGCTTTTTTTTTCTTTTCTTTTTTCTTTTTTCCCTTTTTTTTTCTTTCTCTGTTTTTTTCTCTGTTTTTTTTTTCTTTTGATATATTACTTTTTTTTTTTTATTTTTTTAATCCATATGTACACAAGATATTTTAGACAGAAGGTAGCGCCAGGTGTGGGCCCTGGGAAGTCGGGAGGATTAGGGATGGGGATTTGTGGGGGGTGGGGTGGGGGGGTGTTAACATAGCCTTAATAAGAACAAGAATGTATTTATATACGGTGGTTCTTTTTTTTTCCCTTTTTTTATTTCTTTTTTTTTTCCTTGGTTCATTTTACCTTTATCAGATCAAACAACACTTGAATAAAGGCATACACCAAGGAGGGAGGTAGAGGGAAGGAAGAGGGAGGAGTAAGGAAGGAGTAAGGGGAATGTAAGGAGTAAGGGGAATGTAAGGAGGGTGTCTGGGGAGTAAGGGGAGAAGGAAGGTTTGAGGGGAAAGGGAAGTAGGAGGGGAGTGCTAGAGGGAGAAAGGAAAGTTGGAGGGGGTAGATGGGGTGTATGGAGGATGGAAGGGTTAGGTGGGGTTGTGAATGATGAGTTGTGTTTCCTTTTTATCTGTTCGTTTTATTCCTTTTTTTTTCTCTTTTCTTATAGTGAATACCCTGTATATAAATGATTGCAAATGGAATGTGAAAATTGAATAAAATATATTTAAAAAAAAAAAAAAAGCTAGGGTGATCAGGTTTAATTAAGTACTATAAATTCCTTCTCTTAATTTCAATGTTAATGTTAACCCCCAGACAGTATCTACATTTTCATTCTCACCACCCACTCAAGTACCAAATGGAATTGATCAGAACCTTACAAGACAGGGTGGACAGTTTGCCAACAGTTAAGAGGGAAAAGAAAAAGAACTAAAATACACCACAAACTCAGAACTTGTAGCTATCTCAACTGGGCCTTCATCAAATCTAGAAAAAGAACCAGCAGGTTCTCCTCCATAACAGACGAAGACTAGGACAACAAGCAAAGCAATGTTGGCATTCCATACATTGCAGGAATTCTGAAAAGCTCAGGAGGATTTTCAACCAACACAACATACGTGCACACCTTAAACCCAAGAATACACAAAGGTAGAAGCTTGTCTATCCCATAAAACATCCAGTAACAGAGAATGTGATATGTGCAATGCAATGTGACGTGCAGATCTGTACATTGGTGAGACAAAAAAAAAACCACTTCACAAACACATGGCACTACATAGGAGAGCAAATCCATCAGGACAAGATTCAGCAGTTCATCTGTATTTGAAAGACAAAGATTACTCTTTTGAAAACAGCAAAGTCCACATTCTGGATAGAGAGGACCATTGGTTTGAAAGAGGAGTAAAAGAGACCATTTATGTTACCATTGAGCAGCTCTTTCTCAAGAGGAGGAGGAATAAGACACTACCTATCCTGTTTACAACAGGATCCAAGAAGATTCTACCCCCTTTGCATTCTGATACAAGTGACCTGAGAGCATCAATAAACCCTCAAGTGGCCTCAAGAGCTCTCAGGGAGAGTGCTAAGACCAAGATGCCTGCAAAGAAATATGATCCTTCCAATCACCATCACCACCATCCTGCCAGAATTGATGCGACTTCTTGGATGAGAAGCAAAACGGCTTCCTCCTCCTCCAGTAAACAACAGTCCAGTTGCTTTTTGAAAAAGCATCTTTGAGACAATTATGACCTATATGACTGAGAATCTCCACAGACATCCTTTATAAGATTTAAAAGTAAAAGACTGAACTTTTAAAAAGTTTCTTTGACCAATTTTTCTGTGCCTGCTGACTTGTCACTTACTACTTAGTAAGATCAAGCAGAGTTGGTATCCTTTTCCTTCTTTTATCCTTGTAGAAAAAAGTCCAGAAGCCAGGAGATATCAACTGTGCTGTTCTTTGTTCCCTTGTTATGCATAAACAGAAGGCTGCTGGCTGAAACAATAAAAACGACAAAAGGACTATATGAATATCACATGGATGCTACCATATTTAGTCTGCAAAAATTCAGAGGACCACCAGGTAGCTTCAAAGTGATAGAAGACATAAACCCTTTGCACTACTTAGTTGTATCCAGATTTCTGCTGCCCTACCAAATCATAACATAATAGAACACATATTCACAACAACCTAACTTCTTTGTATTTTTAAATGCATCCTGAAGCTTGATATCAATAAGCCACAATAGCATGTACAAAGTGTATGTGCAAATCAAAGTTTAACAAGATAGTCCTTGTTCAGCAACCACAACTGGGAATTGGGAACTTGGGTATTAAGCAAAACTGTTACTGTACTTATGATCTTACTTCAGGTTTCTTTCGATTTACAAGGCCTGCAAAAACTGTGAATATGAGGATGGTTAGCAAAGTTACTTTTTCATTATTGCAAACAAATTCCAAGCAAATTCCAAACAAATTCCAAGTGATGAGGCTCATCCTCTGAAGACAAACAATCACTAAACAAGGCAGCTACTAAATAAAGCCTATTAACAATGTACTAGGGATATAGTCATTTGGATAAATAAAGCTTACTAGCAATGTACTAGGGATATAGTCATTTGGACAACCCAGAAGCATTAGAATACTTATTGGTGAAACACAGATGTACTTACATGCCTACTGGCAACTTTATGATTTGACAATGAGGTATTGCCAAAATGGTGTTCCTAATAAATGACTGGATTTCTTTTAAAACTTGGCTCAAGGCTCATAAATTAATTAGGGCATATTTTGTAAACCTGATACATACATTTCTGTATTATCTGCTAGCAAAATAAAGATCACAACACACATAGCACCTCCCTCTATGAGAGAAATGGACAGTTTTAAAATGTGATAAATAAAATAAATAAATACTCATCTGCCCACATGAACCGTTCTATTTCATAGTATGCAATTGTGAGTGGTTTCCTGCTTGCCTTATATTTCAACATTTTTCACCCAATCTAAACTAATACATTAGCGCAGCTCAGGCAGGAAGAAGATGAATGATGAAAGTTCCACTTTTATTAAATGTGTATTGTCAAATTACCCACACATAGCAAATGTTAGTGCTTATATTACAATGCACAATGCTGCTTTTGTCATTGAAAACCTCCAAACCAGCTGGTCTTTGTTGCTTTATTAATTAATTGGTTAAACTAGAAAAAGTTAGCAACCCACCCACCCCACCACCTTAGTTAAAAAACCCCAAATAACAGCCTAATCTAAGTGTATTTGGAACAAGGCTGCTTGAAACAGTCAAATTTTGTTCCAGTTCTTAAAACAAGTATTTGTTCCAACTGTTCAACAAAACTCTTGAAATACACATTGTTTCTTTTAGAAGAAGACTTTGAGCAACCATTTTTGAAGCTAAAACATTTGGCCTGTCCTTATTGACGATAATCTAGCACATTTCACCAACTCTGGAGATTATTTCTTGGAAACAACTGATCATAAAAAAAGGTATGCATGTAACATAATTCAGGGTTTTTTGAAGTGAATATTTTGCACAAAAGAAAATGTGCCAATACTCCATGATGTCTTGAGCAAGATATTCACTGGAAAATTCTCTGTGATTTAAGAGCTTAGAGATCATTACAGTATATACTCCATATATGAGGAACCAGTTTCATTAAGTAGCTGGTTAAATACGCCTTTGGGTATTGCACTGTATGTTCCTACAAGAATTTATCTGACTCCTCCCTTCCTTTAGTAACTAGATGATATTGATTCGCAAAGGATTTAGAGGAGTGGTTCGCAACCTTTCTTTGCCCATGCTCCACCTAAACATCTCTAAAATCCTGATGCTCCCATCCCATGACATATAATTGTTACTATTAAGAAAGTGAACTCCTACTCATGTGGAGGAAGCCTAAAAGGCCATTAACTTGGTTTAAACAAGGTTCTAAAGAACATGGCATCCATGAAAGAGAAAAATAAAAGAACAAAAAACAGTAGAAATACTGAGGAACTTAAAAAAATAATAGTATGAAGCAGAGGTGGGTTGCTTCCGGTTCAGGAGAACCGGTAGTGATAATTGGGCATGGGTTGCCAAACCGGTAGTGATGGCTGACTGGCCATGCCCCTGAAACGGTCTGCTCAGATGCTTGCCCTGCCTCACCTTTGCCACATGCATGCACATAACTGCCTGCTCCTGCCTACACAGAGATAAGAGGTATTTGCACTAGCCTAGCCCCCACCCCTCCCCACCAGCCAGCATCTCCCAAAGACATCGCCGTTGCAGCCTGGCAAGCTTTGCATGCTGGAGAGGGTGGCGGCGGGATGAAAGGGCAGCAGCAGGATAGGGCAGTGGCAGTGGAGAGGGCAAGGTTAACATGCTCCTAACCGCGTCCTGTGGTGCCTCTGTCCACCGGCTCAGGGCAGAGGGCTCAGCTGGAGCCCTGATGAGCTGAGGAAGTGTGGGGAGCCTCCCGCATGTTGCAGAGGGGGGCAGACTTTGCCCGCACTTCCGCACAGCCAGCGTCTCCCAAAGCCACCCCCATTGCAGCTGCAATGGGCATGGGGGCAGCTTGGCAAGCTGGGCGCCTGAAAATGGAGTGGAGGCATGGGCGAAGGCTGGGAGGGGAATGCAACATGCAGAGGGGTCCCTGCAGCCTCTGGCCTGCAGCTGAGTCCACTGCCCTGAGCTGGTAGAGTTTCGCAGGGAGCGCACTAATCTTGCCGTCCCCGACCACCAGACTCCGCATTGCCCCTGCCTGGCTCACCCTCAGCTGGCTCCCGAGCTAGGAGACAGCGGCCGGTTATGCCTGCCCTCTGGATCGCCAGCATGAGCATGGTTCTACAGGAGCTCAGCAACAATGTGAAAACAAAACACTTTTCGGCTCCGGCCAGCTGGTAAGAAAGAGTCACCGTCGCCGTCATCTTCACACATGCACATCCTTTGGACTTGCAAGTCCAAGGCATACACATGTGCAAAGATGGTAGCAGCTTTCTGCCCCCGCCTGGTGCTGCCATACTCCCGGGGGTTTCCCACTCACCTAGAGGGTCCATGGGGGCTGAGAAGTGAACCAGGTGGGGTGCCACTTGCATGCCAGGAGATGGCTGCAGGAGGCCAATTGGAGGGGAGGAAGAAAACGGCCATTCATGCAGTCCCACCCGGCATCCCTGCTCCGGCCCTTTGGAGGCAATAAACTCAATGAAGGCAAGCGCTCCTTTCAGTGGGGTGGCCGTGCTCACCCACTCCTGGCCCAAAGCCTCGCAACCCCCCTGCCCAGCCAAGCATGGCTCACCTGCGTCAGGAGACTTGAGGCCTTGGCTTGAAGGCACACGTCTGGGCTGGAAGAGGCGCAGCTGTAACCGACCGCCTCCTCCAGCCCAGGCAGAGCCAGGCCCAGCCAAGCACTTTCCGCACATGGGCTGCTCCAGGAGCCCTGAGGTCTCGGCTCGAAGGCACGCACCCGGCTGGAGGAGGTGCCGCTGGAACCACCCACCCATTGCCAAGGAGACCCACCAGCGTCACCAGGTGCCTCCTGGCGCAGGTGAGCCGTGCTTGGCTGGGCGGAGAGGTCGCAAGATTTAGGACCAGGAGCGAGAGCCCAGGGCCTTCCAGGAGACAGCGAAGAGCCCCGGCCTGCCACCCCCCTGCTTGCAAAAATTTTCATTACCATTTTGGTGGGCGTGGCTTAGTAGTGGTGTGGGGTCATGTGATTGTGAGTGATGTCAAGTGAGCCATGCCCACTCATTCACATGCCTCCCCACCTAGGCATGCCCTCCGAACCAGTAGGAAAATTTTTTGAAACTCACCACTGGTATGAAGGGATATGGACAAACAGCAAATAAAGTTTCAAAACATATATTAGAAGTCTGAAATGTATAAATATAAAGTAATTTTAATGAAAGCTTTTTCTGTAATACTTTGATCATATTAATTTCTATACATATTAAAATAAAGGTACCTAAGAAATTCAAAGTGCAATTTGAGCTCACCTTGAGATCATATTTACAACACAATCCTATGCATGTCTACTCAGAAGTAAGTACCATTGTCTTCAATGTGGCTTATTCCTGGGAAAATGTTGTAGGATTGCAGCTTTAGTCTACTTAAGTTATTGAGATCCTTGTCATGATGCCTGCTGCAGAGAGATTTTATATTAGGATCCAATTTAGTCAGCTTCATTCTCAAGTCTCTTCATTCAGTAATATCCAGTCGATTTCTTTTGTTCAGTAGCAAATCATTTACAGCACTAAATGAAAGCCACATTCAGCTAAATATGAAGATGGGGACAGTAACAGCAGTTTTCTTGCAAAGTAGGTTGAATTTGGGAATTTAGTTTGTGTCTCATCACAAAGCCATGCCATCATTCCTTTTATATTGAATAAAGTTTTAAGTGACTCATCATTTTGCATTTCCAAGAGTTCTTCTTGGTACTGAATTGAAACATCTGATAGATTCACCAGCACTGGCTGCACTACCCAGGTAGGGTTTGTGACTAAAAGAAATAAATGTGAGAAAAACTTACGAAATGATGCAAATTATTAAAAGAACTACGTATTAAAAGAAGATGGCACAGAACGAGAGAAAGTTAAAAAAACATTGTTAACTTAATTTTATGAATAATAAAATTGTCATGAACGAAAGGGGGATTGTAACCTATGACCCCCCCCCCTCGCCTACTCAGTTTGAACCTGTAGCTTAGTGGGGAAATGGTTTGGTAGTTCAGTAGGTGGAGGTAAATCACACAGGACTGGCAAGGCCTATGCATGTGTGGGCCACCTCCAGATTGCTATGAGAGGAAAAGTCTTGTAAAACACGGCCTGGGAAAACACAGATTAAAAATAACTGTAAATCTAGCAATTTACTTAAACTTGGGTCCTGGTTCTGTATCCTCTCCATCCACTTTGTCTCCCCACATAGGAGCTCTTCCTGCAACCACCCAGCACTGGGGGGGAGGAGTGGGGGAGAGGGAGGGAGGGAGGGAGGGAGAGGGAGGGAGAGAGAGAGACAGAGACAGAGAGAGACAGAGACAAGAGACAGAGACAGAGAGAGATCATGATGACACTCAACTTTATCTTTCTTTCATCAGGAATACGTAAAGCTGTTCATCACCTCAAAAAGATTATCACTTGAAAGCATCAATGAATTAACTAGTGCCAGGAAACAAGATTTAATCCTGAGATACTATATGGTTTTATGATTTTTAAGTCTGCCAACTAAGGGAATAGAAAAGGATAAATAGGACAGCGGCGATGTAGACAAATGAGAAGACAGTTTTATTCTGCACTGAGTGCTTATGATTTCACTCAACAGCTTTAATACCTGCAACTGGCATTGGACAACTTTGTAGAACAGGTGAAATATCCACTCTGATGTGAGTTTAGGATGGATGTATGCTGATATAGTAAGAATAGTCTACTGCTGGGAAAGATTGAGGGCAAAAGAAGAAAGGGACAGAAGAGAATGAGGTGACTGGATTGAGTCACTGAAGCAGTAGCCATGAGCTTAAATGGATTCCAGAGAATGGTAGAGGATAGAAAAGGTCTGGAGGAATTGTCCATGGGGTTGCAATGGGTCAGACACAACTTCACAATTAACAATAACATGCTGATAGAAAGTAATATCAGACTTGCAACCTGAGTGAATTGTGCTTGCGTTGACCTTTCTCTTCTTGTTAGAAATAAAGCTAAGTGATTTCTCGACTTGGCACTTATATCAGGACAATAATTATTGTCTCTTGTAAAAAATGAGAACTTGATTCTTTTTTCTAACTGCAAACTATGCATGCCATTTATCTATTGCAGGGATACCGGAAACACAGGTATGAATCTACAGGTAGTCCTCAACTTAAGACCACAATTGAGCCCAAAATGTATGTTGCTAAGTGAGAAATCTGTTAAGTGAGTTTTTCCCCATTTTACAACTTGTCTTGCCACAGTTAAGTGAGCCAGTGCACTTGTTAAGTTAGTAACGTGGTTGTTAAGTGAATCTGGCTTCCCCATTCACTTTGCTTGTCAGAAGGTTGCAAAAGGGGATCACATGACCCCAGGAAACCACAACTGCCATAAATAAGAATGTTTTTGAGCATCCAAATGTAAATCACATGATCACGAGGATGCTGCAATGACCATGTGTGAAAAATGGTCATAAGTTACTTTTTTCAGTGCCGCTGTAACTTCAAATGGACACTAAATGATCTGTTGTAAGTCGAGGACTATCTTACTTATGACTTGGCATTTAGTAGTTGGAGGTTTGCCTGCTGTTATAAATTTAAGCGAACATAGATGTCTGCCAGCCGAAGGAAGACACACGTGGCAACAACCTCATAGAATTCTCTTTTTTTTTTTACTGAAGGTTTTTAAATGTATGGCATATCTTTCCAAAAGAAACTTATCTGGTGCCACTTTATTTTATCGTGTTCTGATTAAAATAGCTTAATCCTATTTTTTTCTTCTTAAAAGTTATGGAGTGCATTTTTAGGCCCTATATTAAGAACATGATAGTTGCCAAAATATTTAGGTTTCTTCTTTGGAGGCCAGTGAAGTTGCTTTTTATCTGACTATTTTGGCCTTTTAGCTTTTATAATTGTTCTAGATAATGCTTCTTATATCCTTCGCTAGACCATCATGCCTTAATAAAATGTACCAGGTCAGTAAGTATGTCCTGAATTCAAGTTAAGTCTTAATTTAGGGCTATTGTGTAATATGTAATTTTAAGTGCCACTCAGCAGAATGGACTATTTGCAATTCAGATTCTGCTTTCTTTTCTTCTACATCCACTAATTTGATATACTGGCCTGACTGGAAAAACTGGAACTATAAAAGAGGGAGGCTCCTTTTATTTAGACAGCTACTTGCATCACAAGGGGTGTCAATAAATTAGAATATCCTAAACATTTGTCTCTCACGAAACCTCCCCCTTTAAAAATTATTGAGAAAACCAAAGCTTTAGTTTGTATGGGTTACAGTTACTGATATTTACCATGTGGAAAATTAAAATCGACATATGTGCCACCATACTGCTTTTCATAATTATTTGATGGCATTTTAATATTGTATTATTTTTCAAGAACCTAGAAAATAATTTTGATCTTGCAGAGGACTGAGAGGGTTTGAGGAGGCACCCTAGGCATCCATGAATCACACTTTGATGCTTTGTTTGAATGGAACTTCATGTGAAATAAAGGACTTGAATTTCTGGAAATCTTTATTTTTCAAAAAATTGGAAATTTGCTGGGAAATTGAAACAGATGTATTACAGTTTTAATTCTTCTGATACAAAGCCATTTTCCTACTTTATACAGATGTGATCAGGAGGGCTTTTGTAAGCTCCAATTAGTATTTCTTAAGCAGGGCTGTGGGCCAGATGTGTCACACCCGTGGGTCAGATGTGTCACACCTGGCCATGGCCGGTTTAGTGAGGGGAAAGTCCCCATCCGTCACATGACGTCCTGAATTTGACACCCTGAGTTTGACACCCATCTTAATAAATTTGTCTAGCCAGCTTTATTTTGTAAATCTAAACTATTAATCCTATAAACAGCTTCTAGTACTTGTTTCTTTTTTAAAACACAATTTTTTATTTGAAAATAGGTATTCCTGCACTGACTAAGAATCTCTACATTTTTATAATTTTTGTTTTGAGCATTTTTAAACTTAGGCTAATTTTCTTTACCTCTTAAAACATTCTACAAATGATGTAAAATAAGAACTAGAAAAGATCCAGTTTTTCAGGGGGGAAAAGCCTCCTCAAGGAAAATATTTCTTCCTAACTTCTTATAGGTTCTGGGGCTTCATATCTCAAGTGAAACTAATCACTTTTAAGTGTTCAACATTCATATCTCGTGTAATGCTGTATGGCCGATCATCACCTGGCTAGGTAACTCAGTGGCTAAGACATTGAGCTTTGCAGTTTGGTGGTTTGAATCCCTAGTACAGGTTTCTTGCGTGAGCAGGGGGTTAGACTAGATGACCTCCAAGATCCCTTCCAACTCTGTTACTTAAATTACAATGCCTTTTCTAAATCTAAGTCAGGCTCCAAAGATTGCTAAGGTACAGAGAACGCCCATTTAGAATACCAACATATTGTAAATCCAAATTAGCACAATACAGCATCCAAAAACACCGCAATGAACCCACATTGGAAAGATAAAGAAGACACATTAATAATCCCACTCAATTGATTCGCTCCAATCGCGAAATTCCAAGCAGCGCAAACTGGAAAGGAAAAAGGGGAACGCGATTAACGGGATATAGTTATATACCGATAAATAACGCGCAAAGCGGAAAAAAACGGGGAAAAAATACCCACAAGGATGAAAACCTGGGAAATGAAACAAAAATACAGAGCTTCTGCCAACGACACCAAGCCAGCAAACAAACAAACAAACCCTCAAGTCAGCAAAACAGGCAGCATCACATCTGCATCGGCAACGGAGAGACGTCTAAATCAATTCTTCTCTTTCTTCCAACCCACTTTGCTACTTAATTAATTGCAACCTGTCCTGAGACCTATATCGCTTTAGTTGTGCGCACTTTGCTGTCCTGAGATTTGTGAAAAACGAGCTTTTATTAGAGAGAATAACGTTCTGAGTCCTGTCTGCAGGAAGCCATTGCAAGAGGAAGCGAGAGAATTTTACGACATCTCCCAGGATCCTAATAGCCTACAACTCCCATATTGCACTTGCTCACCGCCCTGGTTAACCCTTTTATTACCCGCAGCTAACTTTCTTCCACCAAACTCCACGGTCCATTTTATCTACCGTAGTTTGTCCTTTTCCCTTAGTGCCAGCATCTGGCAGGGGAAGATACCTTAAAAACATTCACCTGCCGGAATCCAACACGCACGCCTGCATCTTTCACACTCCTCCCCCGAACAGGACTTCCAAAGAAATCCTTGAGAATTTTAAGCAAACAATATATACCATTGCTCACAAATAATAATATTAGGAATAAATATTAGCAAATAATAATAGTTCTGCAACTGCAATCATCAGCAGTTTAATCTGAATGATTTGTATTTTTCTTATTTTTTGTGCAAATCTCAGAAACTTTCTATACATAATCCTTCTGTGTACCTTAGAGAAAGAAAGAATTTATAGTTTTTAATTAAACCTGATCATCCTAGCAATTTTTAAAGTAGTCAATTTTCTTTCTCAGATTCACAATATTTTATCCTCTAACATCAAATAAATTATTTCTCTATACAACAGAGAATTATATATTCCAAATATTAGTAGGGTTTTCTACTGTTTTTCAAAGACTTTTGAATTAGATAAGCCAACAAATTAGTTTTATAAACAAAAACAAACAAAATGTGCAACCTGAAACAGTATTTTAAAAGAAACACAATAGGTCATGAAGCGCATCTTTATAGAGTGGCCTTAACAATTATAACTATAAATGACATTTCTTTTTTTGAAAAACATATTTCTTATTTTTATTGAGTATCGATAAAATATCATTGTCCCCCCCAAAAGAGCCATTCCAGTTATTATAGTTTGTGCTGCAATATTCACTATAATATGGCTAGAGTTTTTTTTGACTTTTAGTGGCCTAATGCTATAGTTACATAAGAAGTGATTGGTCAATGCTTTCTAAAATAAATTCAAACATCTCAAATCAATCTATTCCTCATGCAATACTTAATTTTGTACAAGTAGTTGAAAAATATTCACTTACTGTCAGTGTAGCTTTTTTTCTATTTATCATTTATTTTAATCCATCAAAGCAAAGCAGAATAATGTTTTCTATTCTTTCCTTCCTTTCTTCCTTCCTTCCTTTATTTCGTTCTTTCTTTCACAAAGTGCTGCCACGGAGCTGAGTAAAATAAAACACTTCTATTACGCTTTCAATTTTAAAACAGGTTTTTTTTTCCAAACTAATATGTAATCCCCGAAAAATCTAAATTCTTTGTTTTATCACACTGTTAATATGTAATATAACCTCCAAAGCCAATGCAAGTTTTTAATAACAGTGGTACATCTATTTACCATATTTTTTTAAGCAGTAGTTCTTTGGTTAAATTTTACACAAAACTTCCCACAGAAACACCCAATTTCAACAGGAAAGATTTCAGTATTTCTATTTTTTAAAACCCTTTCAACAACTAGAGATCTATAGCACATTTTTTGTTTATGTTTTTTACTTTTAAACAGAATAATAGATTTTTTTTTCATTTTAATACATGGATTAAAGTCATGAACAGCACCACAGAACACAAGAACTGTAAATAAGCCAGAAACATCAGAGACTTAGTTATACCATATTTAATATATAAAATCTCTCTCTTGGGACATACATCTGCCCAATATATGGATGAACTTATCATGTATGAGTATGAGTTTTTTAAAAACACTTACTAAACTATCTTGATATTAGTATTTCAGTTAATTTTATCTTACTAATATAATTGAAGGCTTTAACACAGCTGTGCATGTCTATTTTTCCAAAATTTCACAAATAAGGGAGCAAAGACTTCATGTGATTTTTACATGTAAATAAAAGAGGGAGGAAACATAACATGAACTTTAAAGTACAAGTAATTTCATTGTCCAGATAGTTTAGAAATTGAAGTTAAAAAGGAGAGTGAATATTTTGGTAAGGTATATAGATAGGATTTCCTTACAATCTTTATTTTCAGCTACTGGTAGAATTCTTTTTGTTTTTTTCAATAATGTAATGAAGACCACTAATTACACTTTCTAATATACTTTAGAATATATTTTATAGGAACTGAAATATAAAAAAATGTACTATTTTTAAACAGTGCATTATCTTTTTAAAAATTCCTTGGTTTTAATTTTTTGTATTGAAACAATATGAACAATATATATAGCCTTCTATTTTATATTTATTTTCCTAATATAATTATCCATAAACTTCAAATTCTCATAATCATAATGTTTTATTATCACAATAGAATAAATAACCTATAGTATATAATCAGCTAACCTACTCAGGTGCAAGAAAGCATTCTACTCTCAACTACTTCTTATCCCATAAATATGGCACAAAATAATCTGTAATATTAAGTCTGGAATGCTAAATTTGTAATACAATAATCTTTTATATAAGTTAAATTGTGTACCTTCTGTATTGTAAAATTTGCTTTTATGGAATAGTATTGCCATCAAACACAGCAAATCAAAATCATTACATCGTAACCAATTTTCAATGAATCTGTTTCAAAACAATATTTATTCAACTTGCTGGGAATTTTGTACACACAATCCAACAGAAATTAATAAAAAATTGCAAAAGAGACATTGAATATATCCATTCCATTAAAAGTTACATAGGAAATATGACTGGTAGATGGTGTTACTTCTCGAAGTAATCTATTGAAAAATTGTAATACATCTCTACTGTTAAGAATTATGTTTATAATTCCTTTTTCTACAATTTAAAGCTATATTCCCCTTAAATATTCGCATTCTGAAATATATTTGACTTACATAAACACAGTTTCAGGGTGCTAAGCTCTTTTTAACTTATATTAAACTGTTTTACTTACTTGTGGTGCATATTTAACAATTTTATCATCATTAACTAGTTTGAAAAATGCTGAAACATTTTACAAAAATTGAAAGAGATTTGCATAGCTTAATATCATAAAAGCAGCGAATTTAAAATTAGAGAATTATCGTACAACTATTTTTTTTCAAATCAAGAAAATATTTAAATAATAGCGATATAGAGTTTACCTGTAATCTGCCTACATTTTTTCCAATCACATACTGTGAAATGATGGTCTCGAATGTCTTCTGTAAATTGAAAGAGATGTAACAATAAATTTGCCATATAATCAGATATAATACAGGAAACCTATATATGTTTAAAATATGATCAGGTCTTCAAAAGGTTTAAAAATGCTACTTCTAGGAAGGGAGGGAAATAAAACAATCAAAATGCTATTTAGAAGATATTTGAAGAACATTTTTTTAAAAAAAGTTCAATAACTGTTGAATCTATGTAATTTATGCAAGGCCATGGAAAGAAGTATTCATCAACACAACCAATACAAGCTTTTTAAAAAAAATATGCAGATTTTAATATTCTCCATTTTTTTAAAAAAGGAATCACTGCAACCTATTTGGAAATAAAAAGTCTTTACAGGATATCTTTTTATGAAGCTGAAAAAACTTATTTTTTCCTTTAAAAAAACCCAATGAAATATCCTGTTGCTAATTCTCCTTTTGAAGAAATGCTCATTCATTTCCAAAAACAGCTCATAACATTTTAAATAATGCTGCATGAATACTGCTGTATAGCATTTACTTGCAAATAATTCATCTTAATTTTTCACCATAAAGGCATTTTTTCAACATTACTATATATCTACTATTTTCATAATTCTATTTTTTTATTCTTTTCTTTTTCATTTAATATCATATTACTTAGGCAATAAATGCACACTATTCCAAGGATAAAGGTCCATATAGGTCCATTTAAAGACTCAATTAATAATCAGTACCTTTCTCTTTTTCAAAGGGAAAATTTGGGATTTCAATACAAGAACTAAAACAGATTTAATAGCCTTTTTTCTCTCCAGATTTTAATCCTGATAAAAATATGTTGATATATTCTTCTTTTATGTTTACTCTTACTGTAGAGGTTCAGCTATATTTCCCTAAGACAAAGTCCATTTCTCTCTGATTTTAAAAATTAAATAAATATAATACTGTCTCAAATATTTCTCCCAGTTCTTTCTCTTAACTTTTGTTACAATTTATTGATCACTAAATTTTTGTTTTTGTTTAGTTTAGTTTAGTAAAATTGATATATAATTTTACCTGAATCTGTGAAGAATGAACTGAATGAATAACACTCTTTGTTTTCATATAGTATCTTTGTGTTTGGTTAGTTTTGACAAGAAATATTCCCTCCAGGAATTGAATTAATAAGTATTCTCTAATTTAAAAAACCACCACCAACTAAAACAACTTTTTTCTTCATGTTGTCTTATTAAAATCTCCATAAAAAGCTATTATAGGTTTTAACAGTATAGCAGAGCTAGTTTGAGGGTACCTATAGCTTTCCCCAAAACAGAGGAAGCTCAGACTTTCACAATTTAGAGTAAATATAATTGACAAAAGGCCAAAAGTTCTAAGGTACAGTTTAAATTCTCCCACTTGACTTGGGCTTAAGAAATATTTTCTTAATTTTTAATATTACAGAAGATATTGAAAATCAGATTTACATTTAAATGTTATTTGCTAGGGAGTTTGATATTTAAGGTAGAAGTGTTAGAATATTCTACTTCTAAACCATTTGTTTTTTGTTACTTTTCCTCCATAGCAGCTTTGGATGTGTTGTTTACTTTTAAATTGCTTTCAATGTATTCATAAAAAATTAACAATTACATTTATGCTTGCTATTTTTTTACAGCTATTATTGTTATTTTTTAAAAAGATCTTCTTTATACACATGCAAATATTCTTGTCTCAATAAAATCCGTTACCGCCCAGCATTCTGTGTGATGAATTTCTAAAAACCAAATTTTATCCTAATACACATCTGACACTATTTAAAACAGATTTACTTTGAGCATGTATCAAAATTGGTTATTTCAAATTCCCCTTTCTCTAACTTTATACAAAACAGTAGAATTAAGGTGAGTTAAGTTATCTTTTGAAACTCTATAGCTGAACATTTTAAAAATGTATTTAAACTTCCTCTTGCCCAAAATCAACCACAATTGTGAACTTAATTAATGAAATCAGAGTGAAGATTGCTATTTTGGTCATATTGTTTCCCTCTCATGCCATTTGCATGCATTATATAAGAAGCACAGCAGTTTAAAAGGCATGATTTTAGATTAGTGACAAGTCACAAAGGAAAAACATGCCATAGATCATTACCAGATTTAAATAAACTTGTAACTTAGGAGCTTCAGGTTTGTTCTCCCCATACCTGTTTTATGCTTCACCTTGTTTTATTTTTATTTTTAAAATTTGGAAAACAAGCAAACAAACCCAATAGTTTAAGTTCCAAAATTCCTGATTAAGTCACTAAATAAAGATGCAAGGAGAGTAGCTCTAACTCTTAGAAGTTTGCTAGAAGTTTTCTTGGCAATGAGGGTTAGGAGAAAGTCCCAGATGGGCTATTCCATGGTTATGGCAGCCAAAGTTTTGAATTCACTGTCTATGGAGATTTTCAGTCATCCAGGTCATGGTTGTCCCAAAGGGTGCTTTTTTTCAAGAGGCAACTGGATTTTCTTTGAAGATGTTTCACTTCTTATCCAAGAAACCTCTTCAGCTCTGAAGAAGCTTCTTGGATAAGAAGCGAAACATCTTCAAAGAAAAAACAGTCTCCTTTGGGATTTTAAATTCACTGCATCAAAAGTCCCTCAATATCTTAATCTATATCAGACTAAAAAAAAGCATTAAAAATCATTTTGTGAGAGGACATATAAATTTAATAAATAAAAATAAAAAAGCAGTATTAAAGTGATGAGATCTACTGGGATATCAAACTACACCATCCTTTCTCAAGTTTTTTGTTTCCCAATAAGCTTTCTGGTGCAAATCTCCAGAAACAGGTTTGTAGGCCAAGCTCCAAGATCAAACTGAGCACCTGAAGAAAGCAGATTTGCTCTATTAATGCTTGGTGAATGAAAAAACTAATATTTGTCCTTAAGAACCACAGACTTCCAAGAACACTTCCTAATCTTAACTGGACAAATACTACATCTTTCATAGTGATGACGATAAAATGATTTTTAAAAAATATAATTTTTATTGAGAAACTTTTTAACAAAAAACAAGAAAAGAAAGACAAGAAAATAGAAAATAGTAAAACAAATTAAAAAGAAAGGAAAATAAAGATTATAAAACACCTTATGATCTTCTTGACTGTAGTTAACAGATACATTTATATTTTTCCCCCTCTCTCTAAAGTTATGTCATAATTTTCTCTTCCCATCTTTAAACTCATAATTACAAGTTACTTCTTCCTTTTTAAAAAAATGTCCTTAAAGATTTTCTAGTCACAAATAAATGTAGCTGTTGATCGTTCTCTAATCAAACAAGTAAATTTTGCAACTTCTGCTACTTCTATCATCTTCACCAATCATTTTCTGTTGTGGGTTTTTCAGTCTTGCCATTTTTGCACATATAATGATCTTGCACGAGTTATCATATATAAAAATAGTCTTCCATGACTCTTTTTTAATTGGCTGTCCATTAATTCCAGCAAAAAAATTCAAATAAAATTAAGCTGCAATTTTGGTTGTTTGGTTTCATCCTAGATTTTTGTGACTAGTATATAATAAAATAAAATAAAATGTATTATTTTTTTATTAAATAACTATTAAACAAAGTAGTAGGGGCATGTAAGTTTTACTTATTTCAGGTTTAAAACCGTCCGACTTTCACTATCTACAATATAGCTCAAAACTAATCTCGATGGCCCCAGCCTTATTTGATCTTCCAGGATGCTATGAAAAAGTGGCTTTTCCCTCAAGTTTAGACTCAAATTGTTAGCAGAGTATAATGTATGTGTTTTTGGAGTGGCAAGTTGGTCATGCAGCACATCAGTTAATCTATTATAAATAATCTGAACAGTAGTTTTTGTCTTATTTTTATTGGTTTTATGCCCCCCCCCCCTGTATTTTGGTTTGTTACACATTCAAGTTACTTGTTTAAGATGGGCAGTCATATAAATATTCTGAATAAATAAAAAATGCATGCAGATAATAATGACCTAAACAATAATAACTTAAAATGTAAGTCAGTAACTGGAAATATTTTTTAAAATAACTTAATAGTAAAAAGAGAAGGAGAAAAAAAGAATATTAAGTCCACTGGGGGGAAAAAACAGTGAAAAAATATGGTATTGTAGCCCTGCCTATGCCTGGTTAAAAAGTTTGTATGTCAGAGCCAGCTTGGATTACCAGCTACATCAGTTTTTCTTAATACAGATCAGTCAAATTGTTCTGGACTGCAACTCCTATCAGCTTAGCCAATATGATTAACAGCCTAGATGTCAAACTCAAGGCCCAGGGGCTGAATCCGGCCCACGGAGTGTTTAGATCTGGCCCTTGGGGCTGCCCTGGAAACTGCAAAGGACCGGCCTGAAGTGCCCCTGCCAGTGAAAACAGGTAGCCTTCCCAAGCTCTGTTTTAGCTGGCAGAGGGTTACAGGAGGCAGCTGAAAACAGCTTGGGAGCCTGTTTTCGCGGGCAGTGTCAAGAAGCAGTGTCACTCGCCCCCAACATGAATGACGTCGAGCTCCTTCCCCCCAAGATTAAATGCAACCCTGATGCGGCCCTCAATGAAATTGAGTTTGATACCCCTGGCCTAGATAGTAAGAATCATAGTGAAGAAGTTATAAAAAGCATGAGATTGGCAAATAATAGGTTAGAATATTAAGACTGATGGAAACTTGGTATTCCAACCATGAAAACCTAATTTACAAAGCTTTATAGCAGACAAATCAAAGAAACCATAATAATGGTTTGGAATAATGTCTGAAAATCATTTTAGTTTGCAAATAATTGTTTATCATTTAACATTTTGCATGAATTTATCATCACAAAATAATTTTATTCTTCAAAAAAAAATTAAAACAAACTTTAATGAACTCACCTCCTCCCAACATAATTTATTAATCATTACATGTTTGCAAGATTAAAATACTGCTTTAACTTCTTTAAAAGGAGTAATAATTAAATGGAGGAGTTATTAGATTTGGGTAGGGGAAAATTAATAATTAGATGATAGTGGAAGTATAATGAAATGTGTTGTATTGAATTCTATAATATACACCTTTGTAAACAGACTTTGGATTTTTCTGTATGCTGAAAAAAATTATTGGGATATGGAACTTCAATTTTTTTTCCTCTGGGGAAAAAAAACCCAGTCCTATTGTATCATAAAAGCTAACAAAATCAATTGTGTTTTTTTTTAGTTATATGATACAGCAAACTAAATTACAAAAATAGATTTTGTCTATGAAAGCTTATGTCATAACCCCATAGCTTAAATAACTCATATGAAATGATAATGTACAGTTTGTTGACTTTGTTTTAGTCTATGCAATGTTTTTCAAACTTGGCAACTTTGTGTGGACTTCAACACCCAGAACTCTGGCTGGAGAAATCCAGGATTTTAAGTCCACACATCTTAAATTGCCAAACTTACACTAGAGGCTTTGCACTGCAAAATTATTGAAAATTTAGTTATTTTAAAATTAACATATTCTTGATTTTTATCTTGCATTGTTTTAATTGTTTGCATTTTTGTTACTGTTGTTACCTGTTCAGAGCTATCTGGCACAATATAGATGGTCATTTAAATATGTAAACAAACAAATACTGTTTTAAAAACTTAAAAAGTAGAATGGCATATAGTATTGTCAAGCTAGATAGCTGCATGCATTTGGTTGACTGCCTCTTTTATCCTTGCTGCAAAAAAAGGCAAAACATTCTTAGATGGAATATATACACAGACATACACATACATAAACACAGACACAGACAGACAGACAGACAGACAGACAGACAGACAGACACACACACACACACACACACACACACACACGGTCACCCATACATTTACCATTCCTTGGTCTAAGAATCAGAGAGTGCTGGTAAGACATGTTCCGTAAATATCAAAGATAATAAAGCATCTATCTTCTTATATTGGCACAGTATTTTATTTTGAATTTAAACCCTGAACATCCTGAAGGATAAACTAGCATTAGAAAGGCAAGACATCCATTTCCTGAATAAGTGAAGAATTAAACAATGAATACTGTATAACTGTTAATGGTCAGGTTTGTGATTTTGAGACTAAGGCAGGACTAGATTTCAGAGTGTTTTCTGGTTTCTAGTACAGTGCCTTAACTATGGTCAAGCTGATCCTTCATTGAAATATTCATTACAAATAGTAATAATAAAGTTTACTTTAATACAAATAATAAAGTTTACTTAACCTTGGTTATTGAATAAATATAATAGAATAGGAGCCATAATTCTAAGTCAAAATTAAGGAAACCTAAATGTATATATAACTAAACCATCTACTGGGCTATAGTATTAAATTTAATTTTAGATCAGGTCTTCCATTTTATGTCAATGTCTTAAACGTGATACTGAAAAACTAATTAAATTGTTTTTGGTAGAGTGACTCTTGCCAAAGTTTGTAAAAGAATCTGGCATAAACTATAATACTAAACTATATATTCCTATCATAACTTGATCAATACACTGTAGGGGCCTGATTGTTATGTAATGGTATAGTTGGATTCCTACTTTATATGATAAGAAACCAAACAAATCACATTCAGTGAAATTATTGATTGGAGCTATATATCTGAATGGTCCATAATATAATTTGCTTATATGTGATTAATCATAGTGCATGAATCAAGCCACAGTAGTCCCAAAAGTGTTGGATTACGGAGAATCTCCATAGAAATCAAGGAAACATGAACTTAACATTAAGTACAAATTATTTCATGAATCCAAAATCCTTAAACTATGATATGTTATTTAGGAAATTGAGTTCCATTAATACCATTCACTGCAGACCCTCCAGTATCTTTAACATTTGCTTTAGTTCATGGAAGCAAAATGTACTACATTTTAGATGGGATCATAGATGTGCCAAGCCAAACATCCTGGTTTATAAATCAGAGCAAAAATATGCAAAGCAATTGCATTTATATTGTATGTGAAGTATTAGAAGGCATGTGATATAAATTAGTTCAGTGATTCCAGATAATTTTGTAATATTTTCCAAAGTGGAAGATTTAATTGATAGGAGATCCTTTATTATTTTACTAATTCTACTTATTGCCACTACATTTTTTTAAAAGGTCCATCTGAAATTTCCAACAAGCTAGAGGTAATAATGGTCCTAATGCTGTCCAAAGTGTTAGATTTGTTTATACCAGTTTGTTGGTATAAAATACATTACTCATATGTACATTCATTTGATTCCATGAAAATTAAATATTTCCTCTGCATTAGGACTTATTGGTTTTGAAAAATTTACCATTTTTTGAAATACTTTTTTGAACCACAAGCAATCATTACTGAAATGAGTGGAATTTTCAGAAGCAAACTTCAATATAAAGTGATACGTTTATGAAAGAAAAAAGAACTCACTGTCATTCTTAGAATCCTAGTTTATGGATGCAAAAGAAGTCGATTTCATAAAAAGCAGGGGAAAATCTATTCTTAAATTTATTCTTTTTTCCTTACAGTGTAAACAATGTTATATCCATAATCAGGATCTGATGGTATTACCATCTAATATATCATATAATCTGAATCATGAGTTGGTTGATTCAAAGTCATATTTCATATTTAGTGAAATGATCATAGTCATTTAAACAAATTCTTTCAGTATGTCTAATCTTAATTACTGCACTCAATTTAAATAGATCAGGCATTCCTTTTGTAAAATTTGCAAGCATGCAATATATAGATTACACTTTGATTGATAATTTTCATCCTTATCTAAAATACTACTATTGTCCTGCTTTTATACTGCTCCATTTAATTTGGAAAATGGCAAGGTCTTTAATTTGAAAAAGACACAGACAGTTTTTCTTAGTTATATTAACAAATGTTTCCATCATAAGTAAAATTAAGTGAGCAGTAGCTTTTGAACTACCAGCATATAGTTCTGTACCTAGCAGTACTTCTTACATGGAAAGACAATTATTTTGACATGACTTTAATTACAATTAAGGCTCAACTAAAATGTAATAATAGATTATTGATGCTACTGTAACACTGTAGATTCAAATGAATTGATTAAAATGACATTTCTCTATATTCTGAGCTTTAGGGTGTTGGATTAAAAGCATACAGTTTGGAAGAACTAAACAAGATTGAATTTATATGTTTTTTGGCTTGTGCTTTTGATTTCAATGATAAGAATTCCTATCTATCTATCTATGGTAAGAATTCCTATCTATCTATCCAACTTTTAAATGGATGACAGGTAAAGTTATAGTTTAAATTATCTCCATTAGGAAAATGTTTTTAATCATATACATATTAGATAGATAGATAGATAGATAGATAGATAGATAGATAGATAGATAGATAGATAGAGATAGAGATAGAGATAGAGATAGAGATAGAGAGAGAGAGAGAGAGAGAGAGAGAGAGAGAGAGAGAGAGAGAGAGAGAGAGAATCTAAACGGATCTGTTTAACAACCAGGTCAATTTGTTCTTTAGACTGTAACATGGTATGGATATACTGCATATATCCATATACTGCATTTTCTTGCTACAAAAAAAATCTAAAAAGTCACATAAAAAAGAATTTAAAACCCAGGAAATACTTGAAAAAAGGGGAAAAAATTCCATTGCTTCATTCGGTATATGAAACAAAAGATATTCCTATTCAAGTCAAACATTGGTTTTAGTTTTTTTTCTTTAAAATCCTTCATATGTAATATAAAATGCTAATGATATTTAATGAAAAAATCAAATACTATTTCAAAATGTTTTTTATATTTTTGTGCTTTGTAGTTGAAATGTTCGTAGTAATCTTAAGTTTATCAAATTGGTTTGGTTTATTGAATTTATATGCCACTCTTCTCCCAAGGACTCAGGGTGGCGTACAACATTAAAAAAATATATATATTACAAAAGTTAAAAAGAATTAAATAGAACATCCCAAACAAACCCAAATCAGATTAACAATATTTAAAAAAAATTGATTAAAATTAACAATGATCGATAATTTATTTTGTTTTGTTCAGGCTAGGCTGGCTTGCTGGAAATGCCAACTTTTTAGGGCGTGTTGGAAGGTCCGGAGGTCGGGGATTATACGAAGCTCTGGGGACAGCTCATTCCATACTAGAAGAAAGAGGTTAAGCAAATTGATATAAAAATTGACATTTTAAGATTACCGGTATTTAAGGAACAATGTATGGATTGTCCCTTCACTTCATTCCAGGTAATCAAATAATACTCTTAACATTTGTGGTATTTTGGAAGAAAATATTTTTGATCTCTTTTGAGACAAATTACTGCATGTGCATTATAATAACTAGTATGGAATTTTTGAAGATAAAAAATGTTAAAACAAGAACCATTTTGTTAAAGGTAAGCTCCCCCATCCTTTAAAAGTTGTTAGTATTTAGGTAATTTTTTAAGAAAAAAAATCATTGTTCATACAGCTTTAACAGTATGGAATTTGGACTATTAATTCCCATGCCAGAAAATACTATATTTAGAAATATTTACAGTGTTAATCAGAACAAAAGCTATTTAACAAGTTATTAACAGAGTTGTGATGGCGCAGTGGTTAGAATGCAGTACTGCAGGCTAACTCACTGCTCACTCCAGGAGTTTGATTCTGACCAGTTCAAGGCTGACTTAGCCTCCCATCCTTCTGAGGTCAGTAAAATGAGAACTCAGATTGTTGAGGGCAATATGCTGACTCTGTAAACTACTTAGAGAGGACTGTAAAGTGACATGAAGCAGTATGTAGGTCTAAGTGTTATTGTTATTGCTATATTTCTCTGCATGCTTACTGTGAAGTGCATTCAATTCAGTCTCAGTCTCAGGAAGATCTGCAGATAAATTGCAGTCTTCTCAGGAAATTTAATCCATATCTGTCCAGAAGTAAGTCCATTTGAATGCAATCCTGTTTATGTGTACTAGGATGTAATCCCCACTGAATCCTGCCAAATAATTAGATGCAGGCATTAAACCTTACCAATAGTCCATTGATTTATATAAATTAGATATCTGCTTTGGGATATTTTATATTGCCATGACTTTCATGACTATCTAAAGGAAGTAGCTTCTCCTCAAGAGAGTTTGCATGTGGTTTTCTCCTTAAATGTCTTCATTTCAGTTTAATTCTATTTTTAGTTTAAAAAATAAACAGAATGTACCTTTGCATGGTTATGTACTGTGGTCCTATTAAATGGAAAGTATCTGCTAATTCTGAGGTTAGTTTTCTTTTTTGTATCATATAATAAACTACACATTTTATCTATAAAGAACCAAGGTCCAGAGTGACTTGCTTTTAAGGCACTGTTATTGAATTTCAATTCCACTCAGATGATGTTAGAAGTTCATTATGTGCATTAAAGAAAAGGTTTCCATAAGTTTATTTTGGGGCAAATTACTCTTACATGTTTTAAATGCTAGTGCATTTTTTTTTCAAATTCAGAGAATTTGCTTCTCAAGAACAGCTAAATGATTGCTATATTTTTTTCAATAACTTTAAGAAATAGGTTTCTTGATAACTCTATACATAAATAGTTAAAAATGCAATATTACTAGTCTTGTTACAATACCATATATTTGTTACATAAAGCTTTAAAAACAGTATCTGTCTTCTTTCAATTTATTTTGTCATCAAATTAACTTTGTACTTCAGAATTACAGATATAGTTCCTCTTTATTTTTAATCTGCTTAAAACTGATTGTTTTGGAATCACCCATATTATTAGATAAAGCAAGGGTTACTTCAGGTGGCAGGTGCTTAGGAGCAGTGCTGATGTCTTCTTAGACTGTTCTTCTCCAGCTGGTTCCTCTGTAGGAAGGTAGAATTAGGTATACCACACAGTTTTTCCTTCACATAATGATATTCCCTTAATATAACCTGCTACTTCAGGTAAGGCTGTTTTGTCAACAGTATTGATATAAATTCAACTACTCATCCAGCTGCTACTTGTATATGCAACATGGAAACAAGGCCATTTTGTCTGGAAGAGCAAAGTACTTTGAAATAACCTTGTACTAAAATTGAAATGAGGGCTTAAAAGAAACAGACATAATGTCTGAAATTTTTGGTTTCTTTTAATAATTATAAGGTGCAAATTACCTCAGAGTTCCTTTTCACAGATCTCTATTTGCACCCAACTCTATCCTGGTAACTATTTCTAGTGATGTTACCTTCGTTTCATTCCAGTCCAGAGCTGAGACAGCTTAACATTATTTTTGGTGAGTCTAGTTTTAAGTTAGAGGTTTTTTTCTTCTCCCAATCGAAATTTTTCCATGTATATGATCTAGCATCAATGAAAATAACTGCTGATGTATCAAGAGTTTGGATCTACCCAGTCCCTATTAATTGCATTCAGCTTCCACTTCTTGTTGCTGGGCACTGTTACATTTTGGCATGGCTATAGGGAGTGGATGAACATCTGGCTTCCATAGATGCATCTGCTTATGAAATGCAAGAGTAACACTTTTTGAAACGTATGTCAAATACTGTGCAGACTTCTAATATGTTTACAGCTTTAAAAAAGTAGATCTGTGATACGGAGACGATTGATTCAAATCAGTAAACAGAGGAGGGTTTAGACAATTTGTGTTGCTGATTTTGCTACTAATGAGTTCCCCACTGCTGCTACCAATAATAAACTATCCACGGCTTTGCTTTTACTTTTTATTACTTTGGTAGTGTTTTTACTTTTTATTATTTTGGTAGAATTTGCCCATTCTAGGAACTTGCCGGACCATTTTCTCTTAACATCAGTCAAAGACAGAGTTTGCCATTGTTAGTTACTTGTTAGTTACTTCAGCCCATGTCATCTAAGTGCTCATTAGCCCAAATGCCAGATCACAGATATGGAGTAGAGCTACAGGGTGAAGTAGGATGAAAGTCTCCTGATATTCCTCAGGTTCAGAAAAGCTGTTGGTGGCTTTTCCTGTTGTCAAATGATGCTTGTTAGGGAAAAAAAATGGAGGAATCCACCAGTAGCTTTCCTGAAACTATACCTGCATTAAGGCTACAGGGACATCATCCTTTACCAACTTTGTTACTCAAATAGGATAGGGTTTAGCTATCAAGCAGGTAATTTAATGCTAGCATACTTTTAAAATTGAACACTTTATTTGGCCATATGTGATTAGACACACAAGGAATTTGTCTCTGGTGCAGAAGCTCCCAGTGTACATGCAAAGCCATGGAATAATGATAATTATTCGAGGTGGCGCAGTGGTTAAATGCAGCACTGCAGGCTATTTCAGCTGACTGCAGTTCTGCAGTCAGTTCTGCAGTTCGGCTGTTCAAATCTCACTGGCTCAGGGTTGACTCAGCCTTCCATCCTTCTGAGGTGGGTAAAATGAGGACCCGGATTGTTGTTGGGGGCAATATGCTGACTCTGTAAACCGCTTAGAGAGGGCTGAAAGCCCTATGAAGCGGTATATAAGTCTAACTGCTATTGCTATTGCTATAATCATAATACCAATAAGACAGGGTGAGTAAAGAAGATAAGAAGGATAAATAATAATATTGCAGCCATACGACACTATAGGTAATCTTCAACTTATGACCACAATTGAACCCCAAATTTCTGTTGTTAAGTGACACATGGGTTAAGTGAATTTTTCACCTTTCTTGTCCACAGTTCTTAAGTTAATCACTGCATTTGTTAAATTAGTCTCACGGTTGTTAAGAGAATCTGGCTTCCCCATTTAAGGTCACAAAATGTGATCATATTACTTTGGAACACTGCAACTGTCATAAATTTGAGCCAGTTGCCAAGCCTCTGAATTTTGATCACATGCCACAACAGTTGTAAGTGTGAAAAACAAGTTATAAGTCAGTTTTTTTCAGTGATGGTGTAACTTTGAACAATCACTAAAAGAAATGTTGTAACTTGAGGATTACCGATACACAGACATTATTTTTGTCAATCAATTGAAATAATATGTTTGTGTTCTTAAGTCTTTTCAGTCATCCTGTCCCAGTGCAGCTGATTTGTGAGTTAGATCTGAAAGTGAAGCAGAATTTCAAATCTCTATATTTAAAATCTAGAGATTGTTATTTCTTTCTGGTTTGTTTTTCTCTGGGTTTTTTTAATTATAAAAGTGATATTCTTGCACTGTTAGAAACTATGAAATCTGGGTGAGATTCAGACTGAAGAAAATCAAAACAGAATTCAGTATTATAAAGCTATCTAATAATTAAAGCTATTATAATTATATATTGTACAATTTAATATATAATTACCCTGTTTCTCTGAAAATAAGACCTCCCTAGATAATAAGCCCAAATGGGCTTTTGAGCGTATGAGCTAAAATAAGCCTTCCTTGAAAATAAGCCCTCCCCGATAATATTGCCACACAGCAGCAGCCATGAGGAAACCATGCTTGCCGTCTCCTGCGACTCAAAAATAAGACCTCCCTGAAAATAAGGCCAAGTGCTTATTTTGGGGGTCAAAAGAAAATAGGACCCTGTCTTATTTTGGGGAAAACATGGTATAAGATAACTAGATATAATAGTGTGATTACAGCCCGAGAACTAGTTTGGTCTAACCCAGTGAATAACGCACCAAGCTAGAAACCATGAGTTCTAGTCCCATCTCAGACATGAAACCTGGCTCGGTGGCTTTTGGCCAGTCACCCTCTTTCTGCCCACAATGTCAGGTTTGGGTAACAAGCCAGTTGGTCAATTCTTATCGCAACCAATGGATCAACATTTAGTTGATCTGAAAAAAAGCAAACTGCATTGGTGGAAAATTCTAGGAAGAAAACAAGAGTGTGATAACAGCCTATTATGCTCAACATAATTATATTTAGGACATTATACTGCATTGATTTCTACAAGATTAAACAATGCACATTTGAATAGTCCATTATTTTGATTATTTAAAATTATAAGACAACAAGGGAGTTGCTGTTGTGCTCAGCAAAAACTGAGTTGCCCTGTGATGAAATGGGTGGCCAATAAATTTTACAAATAAATAAAGTAAATAAATTGGATTGTGTTGTGCATTTTTGTACCATCTTTTTATTCAGTGGTAATGAAACTGAAGATTGAAATATGTTGCTACCAGAAACCGTCCTTTGCCAGATGATGATACATTCACACAGGTGTTCCATTTGTGTGAATTTAGTAATGCTATTTACCAATTTGCTTCTTAAATCCCTATTGCCATTGGTTGACAATCACAAAAAGTACAACCATTCCTCCTGTTTGTGTTGGCAATTGTTAGTTGCTGCCCTTCATGAACTTTACTAAGTGCCCCAGTCTTCATTGTCCACCATCCAATGCAAACGTAAGTGCACTTGATAGTACCTAGATAAACCCACTTAAATGACTTGTTTACACTATGAGTGAGAATTGTCCATCTTCTATGTCTCCAACAATAAAATTTTAGCCATTGAACAATATATGATTTCTTACGCTTTCCTTGATGTCTTATTTTAATATTTTGATATGATACACTTTGTATTTCCCATGTAGATTCTCTGTAAAAATGAGAAAAAACACAACAAATTGTGTCAGTTTTTTGCACAAAAATTTATTTATAAAGAAACAAACTTTTTATAAGACCCTGAAGTAAGTATTTCTTTTGTAAAAGCATCTAGAACATATTAGTTCATCTCTCCTAATCTTTAATCTAGTTTTATTTTTCTGTAATCTGGAAAACAGAAGAAAAGCTTGCTTGAAAAGAGAGAGATCAGTGAGTTCAAATTTTATAGATATGGATAAACTATTAAGGTACAAGGATTTAATTAAAGAACAGGGTATTTTGAAAACCAAACAAGAATTAAAAGACCAGGACATAAATATAGATTGGTTTACATACACACAAATTCAGTCCAGATATAACAGCGACATTACAATGTATGAGTTTTAGTTGGAGCAACAGGAAATAGACAAGATATTGCAAGGTATGGATAAAAAATTGATTAGGAAAATATATAAACTTTTGTTGAGCTGCAAAATGGAAGATGAAGTTGTCAAAGAAACAATGATAAAGTGGGCTGTAAAAATGGGGAAAAATCTGGAAAATAAAGTATATCTGCGACATACAAGGAAAACCAGTACAAGATGTTTTATAGATGGTACCTCCCACCAGCAAGGCTTTCAAAGATGTTCCCAAATATATCACCAATTTGTTGGAAGTGTAAAAATGCATATGGGACTTATTATCATACATGGTGGACGTGCGAGATGGCAAAAAAATACTGGACTTAAAAAATGGCTTGAAGAAATAACAGGGGACCATATAGATTGGAAACCAGAATTATTTTTATTGGGTGTAATCACAAAAAAATATAGTAGAGAAATACAATATCTAATCCTGCTTATTATAACTGCAGCCAGAATAACGTATGCCCAAAATTGGAAAAACAATCTAGTACCAAAGGAAGATGAGGTGATAAGAAAAAAAATTAGAATGTGCAGAGATGGACAAACTGATAAAAGAAATACAAAGAAAGGAGGAATCAGAATATTATTTAACCTGGAACAAATGGTACAAATGGTTAGAGGACAGAAATAAAAAATAAGGAAACCTAAAACAGTGATGTAATAGAACTATTAAGAGAGAGGGATAAGATAAGATACAGTTAAGATAAATTAAGGAAAAGTAGTTAAGAGTTAGTTAGAACACAAAGTACAATATAGGTAATATGATGTTCTAATATAAACAGTTAAGTATAAATAAATATAGAATAAGAACACCACGAATGTAAGATAGGAATGTATAGGAGGTGAACGATCAATTGTATATACATACCCATATGGAACTGCTCCATCAGGGAATGTTTGATTCCTTTGTTGTTTTAATCTATGTTTCTGTTTTGTTTATGTGTATATGTGTTTAAAATAAAATTTATTTTTTAAAAAAGAGATAGATCAGTGAGTTCCATTATTAATGTCTCTTCCAAAAGTTGATTTGATGTACATTATTCCTCACAGAATTTTCCCTTCACTAATAATCCAAATTCTAAAATTTCAAGAAACAGTGTAAAATAAAAACTCTAAATTGATCCACATTTTAACATTTTTATGTTGAGGTTTTTTACTGACAAATTAAAATTTAAGGTTATATGTTAAGTGTGAATTGACAAAAACTTGATTAGCATTTTGAAAATGTAATATTAAAAGACAGATATCATTCATATATTTTTTATACAGGTGCTGAGGCTATTCATATACTTCTGGAAGTAAATCAGATACTATATCTGTGTTAATTTAGCCACACCCTGGTCCTGACATCCAGAAGCAACTTCATCCACCCAGCTTTTTGAGGTTACAAAAGCAAATGGAAGACAAGAGTGGGAAGATGGATGTAAACTGAGTGTTAACAGACTGAGATAAAAGATTGAATATCAAAGACACATTTACATGGCAACATCACCTTGCAAGGATGGAGATGATGCAATTCTGGAGCAATAGCCAATGGAGAAGGTGTGTGTTGCAATAAAGTATTTTCTTAGGGTTTTTTACACTGGTAAGTCAAGATCTTCCAGAGCAAAGAACCCTCACCCTCTGAACACTTCCATCTCACCACTACTTCTCTCCATTCTTTCAAAAACTATTTGAAGATCATGCATGGCATTCTTGAACTACCAACTTCACAAAAATTACAGGCTTGACACCCAGGTCCTTCAGGGAACAAAAATCTCTTTATCCATATAAAAGTGAAATAAATTGTTTGCTATTGTCCCAACATCCAAACCTTTCCAACATTGTTATGATGTCAACTACTAGGAATTGCTTTTGAGTTTGGCAGTGTTGGAAGAAATATCCATCTGGTTAAATTCCAAGCCAGGAGGAAGACACTGGAGACAAAATGGAGGCTGATTGGAAAGAGGGTCCATTTATTGATGAAGCAGAACAACCAAGCACTTGGCTCTAGGTAGCTGACCACAAGGAGTTGAGAGTGAGGGGTTTTTATACCTTTTCGTGGGCTTTGCATTTGAGCTTCCTGTTCGTGTGCAAGAGAATGTATTCTATTGGCTGTTGTAGGGGTTATGTAGGGATCATAGCTGGCTCTATAGATTGTCTGAGCTACCCTATTTTCCAGAGTATAAGACACATCTTTTTCCCCTCAAAAAGGAGGCTGAAAATCTGGGGAGAGCAGAAATGAGTGAAAAATGGGCTGGTTTTTGTTCAAGTTTGTTCCCCCACCCCAGCTGCCAGGAGCACTCTATAAGCTTCCTAAAGGCTAAGGATGCTCTTTTTTTGACAAAAAATGGGCCTGTTTTTGCAAAAAACAGACTGTTTTATGCTCATTTTTGGGTCCCCCCTCCAGCAGCACTCTACAAGCCTCCTAAAGGCTATTCATGCCCTTTTCCACATTTTTGGGAGGTCTGCAGAGTGCAAAAGCTTTTTTTTAAAATTGCCTCTTCAAAATCTTGGTACATCTTATACTCCAGTGAGTCTTATACTCCAAAAAATACAGTAAGTTTGGTTGAAGTCTGGAGGATGATGCAATGCCCATAGGAGATTGTGCAATGTAGTGAGCTCTGCTGCTTTATGGTAGTGGATTAATCCTATTATGTCCTAAAGGATCATGTCTTAATCTCATCATCCTGGAGCTGAAGGTCTTTTGTTTTGTAAAGAGGATGGCCCAGCCTTTCTTAATGGGGAGAAATATCTGCTGGGGGCAGGGAACTGGGGCTCTGAGTTTCTGTCTCCCTTAAGATTTTTATTACTCTTTTAGGGGAAATATTTTATCCTGCCTGTCAGATCGTGGGAATGGATCAGGCAGACTCAGGCTTCAGCAACAAGATCTTCATTAGTGACTCAGAATCCAGCAACAGCCCTTTTATAGGGCTCAGGCAGGGTCTCCAACCAATCAGGTTTGAATGAGTTCCTGCTGGTAACAGCGGACCTGAGTGAAAACTACTTACAAGGCTATTTACATGTAGATTACTCCAAGTACTTAACACTGCCTTTTTAAATATTTCTCAAAATATTTCATTCTTTTAGGAGAGGGGTAGCTTCCCACAGCAGTATAATTTTTTTAAAGAATCGGTCATATAAAAGGGAGCTGGAGAGGGGCCATATATTCACTGTTCCCTTTGAAAAACCCAAAGTCAGGAGTTAGAAGGGAGGTGACAAAATACCTTTAAACTGCCCACAAGTCTCACAAACCTCCAGTTTCAAATGTCTTGTCAGACATTAGCTCAACTCTCAAAGAAAGCCCAACTTGTGGGTTCATAGAAGCAGACCACTAGTTCCAAATTGGCTCAGGGTCCTAAGATGGAAATCCCCTGTAAGAATTTATAGTCCTATTACATAACACCATTTTCTAATATTACTAGGATAAGTTGTGACTTGCGTTAGCATGCACATCCTGCTATTTTTTCTTCCAATATACTGGCTATAATTTAAACATTATCATTACCGGGTGACTGCTAATGCCATTATGAATGGGGGGAAATGGCAAACATGATTTGAATCCACCTATAGTTCTCGACAGTATACTGCCATGAAAGTTTCTCCAAAGATTTTATATAGCAAATCGGGAACAACATTGACACTTTTTTTAAAAAAGTACAATAACATACTGCTAAATTAACAGATAAGGGTTACTTCTGCTGTGATTTTGATAGTCTAAATTCTTCCAGGAAAGGTTTTGGGAAGATAATTTTGTAGTATCCTATTTAATAACTAGAAGCAGGACTTGTTTCTGCAAAAGAAAACCTCCCATTGGGGGAAAAAAGCTTATTCCTTGATGTTGTGGTTAGAATTGTAAGCCAAGTAAATTAGAGGCTCTTTTCCCTTTAAAATGGCCACAGAGACAGCTGGAAGCTCAATGCAACCACTGTCTAGTGTCATTGAGAGCTACATCCACAAAGTGAGAACCCAGTGTGGTTATAAGATACTCAAACTGCAAGAGAGAGTTGCACAGCTCCTGAAAGGCCAACTACATTTTGCAGAGCCTAATACTAGAGACTCTTTTTTTTAAAATGCCTCCAGCTATACATGATTGGACAGTATTAGATCACCCTCTTTACTTTTTAACATTCCTCCAGAGGTTGGTAAATACATGTTCTTAAATATAATCACAAATAGTTATAGTTAAGGGGAAAAAAGGCAACCAAGGGCAAATGACAAACCATCTCAAATCTGTTCCTTTTCAGGAGTCATTTTATATGTTCGGTAGTGAGTCATCAACTATCAAGAGCTTGCATCATATGGGAGCCATCCTTAAACTCAATCTTTTATACTGTGTCCAAATTGAAAATTAAACTGTATCAACCCAATGATGGACATAACAAATGTAACATTCAAAGCAATAGCACTTCGTGGATTAAAAAAGAAATAGAACAATAAAGATGACAAGTTTATTTTGATTCAGAATTATAGCACACAGGATTCAACCACATTATTTAGTTCCTTTCCCCCCCCTATTATTCAGTTTAATTTTTTAAAAAATCTTATCTTACCAAACAAACTACATTAAGAAAAATAAAACAAAACTTATCGCTGGCACCAATGGGATTTCCACCCCCACCCACCCCAAACTTTTCTGATTATACTTAGAAAGAGCAATTTTGACAAACTTACAAGTGGGTGTTAACAAATTAAACTTTATCTTGCTGACTGTTTATACTGACTGTAGTTTTATTCAAAATATATTTATTTGATATTATGTTATGGTACTTCCAGAATTTACTCATTGAGTTGAAAACAAGCTTATCAATGATTGCTAAACTAAATGATCCATTTGTAGAAAAGTGATGAAGCAAAACATATGTGAAAATCAATAGTGTGTTGGTGTGTGTCATAATTATAAACACTTCTAGTGTAGAGTTAACAGGTCAAGTTCCTAACTCGTTAAGTTCACCAATGCTATTATAAATAGGAAATTAGTTGTAAAGGCTTCTGATGGCCTGTTTCCTTACTGAAAAAAAAATGTATATTTTTTATATGTCAACTGTTTGGGATGTATTCAGTGAAGAAAACACATATACATTAAACAAAATAATGACAGTCTAATAAACCTACAAATTCTTTTTTAACATGCAAAAGTATCTGTTTTTTCATACATAATATATCTTAATTATGATGCCAAATACACCCACCCACCGCAGAGTGATTCACAAATGTCTGGTATATGGAGAACATTTATGAGTTTCAGATTGGAGTATAATCTGAAGGTAGATTAAAAACGTAACAGTACCACCACTGCTACTACTAATAATATAATATTAACTATGCTGTAACATTTAAAAAGTTCTCAGAATAGTCTTTTGCGCTTAGGGATTGCCAAAATAATATTTGGATAATACTCTCTTTCTATATAAGGTTGAAAGGTGGTTTTAAAGCCATTAGACAAAAATAGTGTCAAATATGTTGACACTATGCTTATTAAGATATGTACAAGATATGCAATTTGAACATAATTAATGCGTATGAAATTCCTACTTTTCAGTTAACTGCAGGACAAGCTGATCTTTATTTGTTATAGTAATATAATTGCCCATATATAGATAGGAACAAGAGAAAGTGATGCTTCTTATAACATAAGTCTGTAGAGATTCTCAGGCATCCAGGTGAGGGTTGTTGCAAAGGTGCTTTTTCAGGAAGCAACTGGACTTCCTTATTTTTTCTTTTGAAGACGTTTCACTTCTCATCCAAGAAGCAAAATGTCTTCAAAAGAAAAAAAGAAAAAAGTCCAGGTGTCCCTTGAAAAAGCACCTTTGGGATTCTTATGACATACCAACAAATTGGAAGACAGAGAAGAAAGCTTTTTTTCTAGGCACACTTCTGTTTCATACATATGAGTTTGGGAATCACTGGCCAAAACCCACCATTAACTCAATATACAATGTCCACAAACACAAACTTAAGTATCTAAAAGAATACTTAAGTAACTAAAAGAACACCTGCAATACAGCATGTAAACATATATAGAATATATATAATATATTATATATATTCTATGCATACATACCTTATTCAAATACATACCTAAAGTGGATCTCTTCTTTTCAGAAGAGATACTTTCCCTCAAAGGACAGGAGAAAATACAGAAGATAACTGCAGAAGAAAAGTGACAAAACATAAATATATTAAATAACTTTGCCTTTATTGATGCATCAATATTCGTTTCTTATATGGATTTATATATATATATGTATGTATGTATGTATGTATGTATGTGTGTATGTGTGTGTGTGCTTGTATGTGTATGTGTTTGTGTGTGTGTGTATGTATGTATGTATGTGTGTGTGTGTGTGTATATATATATATATGTATATGTATATGTATATGTATATGTATATGTATATGTATATGTATATGTATATGTATATGTATATGTATATGTATATGTATATGTATATGTATATGTATATGTATATGTATATGTATATGTATACGTATACGTATATGTATATGTATATGTATATGTATATATTAAAGTCACAACCCCTGGTATGCCCAAATATGGGAGGAAGATCACTACTTCCGTTCTCTGTCCTTCGGCTCGTCACAAGAGACCATCCAGACAGAAACCCAATATTTTTTACTGTTGCCTTTTTTGTTACATTTGTTATATTTGTGCTGATAAATAAATAATATTTATTTATTTATTTATTTATTTATTTATCAGCACAAATATATATATCTCTCTCTCTCTCACACACACACACACACACACACACACATATATATATATGTAAAGTCACAACCCCTGGTATACCCTAATTATGGGAGGAAGCTAACTGCTTCCATTCTCTGTCTATCGGCTCGTCACAAGAGACCATTCAGACAGAAAGCCCAATATTTTACTGTTGCCTTTTGTTACATTTGTGTAGTATTTGTGCTGATATTCGAATCCCAGTAAGGGTATGGCTAGCTGATGAGAGCTAAATAGCTTGAAATAGATCTATACTAGTCTCCCTTTATTTATTTATCAGCACAAATACTACACACACACACACACACACACACACACACACACACACACACACACACAAACACATATATGTATATATGTATATATTTACATAAAATATGAAACATGGTGGAGCTATTTATTTTATTAAAATATTTACAATTTAGCCATTTGATTCCAGGATCTGGTACTGCATAACCAATAGAACTATTTATTATTAGACATGAGGTAAAGATTGCCTTGATTTGTGCTTCGTACAACCATGCAGTTTTCTTGGACAATAATATGCAAGTAATTTACCACTTCCTTATTTTGCCATATTTTTCAATTTAGCTCAAAGCCCTAAGATTTGCCCCCAGTTGTTATAGGTTATAAAGAGTATATAGATTGCATGATTACAAGAAAAAAATTGCTCACATTAGGTAAATCCTGACTTATTCATTAAACTAGGAAAGTGATAAACATTTAGATTGGACCTTAAAAGTTGACAGGACAAAACCTCTTGCTGCCAAGAGACTTGACTGCTATTCAGAGAAGTAAAAACAACAACAACAAACAATTTTCTGAATACAAAGTTGATATCAATTGGCTTAACCTTAAGAGATCAGTTTGAAATCAATCCATTCATTAGATTGAATATCTGAAAACAAAAGGCAATAAAACAGAAAATGACATACATGTGCCTGAGGTGACTTTTATGGATTTAGTTGCATTAGTGAAAACACTGAATAACTCTAGGTCATGGACAGATACTGGCTACCTGTTAGCTAGCTTACATAAATCCTTTTCTGACTAGCAAAGAACAATTAGTGTGCATATCAGAGGTGGGTTGCTCCCGGTTCAGCCCAGATCGGGCAAACCAGTAGTAATGGTGGTGGGAGGCTCCGCCCACCCGCCTGGATGCTTCGGCGCATATGCAGAAGCGTTCGAGCGTGCACGCAAGTGCATCCGAACCGGTAGTAAAAAAATTAGCAACCCACCACTAGTGCATATGGAGCGGGGGGGGGGGGGAATACCAAGATTATTTATTTAGTTGTTTGATTTGCTTGTCATCCATCTTGCTGCGAAACAAGTTTTGCAAAATCTTGCAAAACTTAAAAGAAAGTGGTGCATTTTCTATATCAGAGTGTATTACAGAACAAATTGCCTATTATGGGTAACAAAATAGATAAAATTGCCAAACATCAGAACATCAATTACAGAAGGAGCATATCTAGTAATAGCTTTTAAAGGTACACATGGTACAAAGTAACAAAAGAAGAAAAGACTTTTCTAGATTGTAAATGACATTAACATTACTGAAGTATATCTACAGACAACCAAGCCACAGAAATATGAATAGATTTAAAAAATCTATTACATTCTGAGTTGTATTCCAATCTGAAAATCAATTTGTTTTCTTATTTGTGTTCCTAACAAAATCTAATTAATCAGTTGCCTTGCGATCCTACAATAGAACTATATCATATTCTTAGAAAGGCAAACTGGAGTGCCTGTTTCTATAAGAAATAAGAACAAGATGGCACACTTATGAGAAAATTGGTAGACTGGACAGAATCCACAATTATCTCTAGGTATAAACTGTATAAAAGAAAGACATATATTCAAGGATATATGAGCAACAAATAAACAACAAGTACAATGACTTGGAAAATATAAAAGGATGACATATCCAAATACTACAGATCTCAGCAAAACTGTTAGATGAAAAAGGAGAACTAAAATCAGTACAAGAGCTGAAAACACAAGATAATAAATATGGAATGGTGACCCTATTTACAAATTAAAACAAGATTTAAAAAAGATCGGGAACAATATGGAATACATGAGAAACAAATGGAATTAGAAAAATATTATAGGTAATGGGAGGAAAAATCATTACAAAATTATATAATTTTCTTTTAAGATATAAAATGGAGGAAGACATGGTAAAGGAGACAATGATTAGATGGGGAAGAAATTTTGGCCATAATATAGAGTTAGAAAAATGAGAGAAATTATGGGAGAGAAATTATAAATTTACGACAGCAGTAGCTTACGAAGGATACCTCTATAAAATGTTTTATACATGGCATTTTCCTCCAGTGAGATTGGCCAAAATGTACCCAAATTTATCTCCAAAATGTTGGAGATGTAGCCACAAGTCTGGAACATTTTACCATATGTGGTGAATGTGCCCCATCATAAGGAAACACTGGTGCAAAATTCGGAAATGGTTGGAAGAAATTACGGAGTAAAAATAGAACTGAAACCAGAAGCATTCTTATTAGGACTATTAGATCAAAAAATGGATAAACAACTTCAATACATAATAATACACAGACTCACTTCAGCTAGAATTGCTTTCTCACAAAACTGGAAAAAAATCAATACAGATGAAACAATAATTAGAAAAGTACTCAAATGTGCAGAGATGGACAAAATGATAATAGAACTAAAAGAAAGAGAAGAATCAGATTTCTATAAAATATGGAATAGAATTTATAAGTGGCTAGAAAACAGAAGCCAAAACAGAAAATAGAGAATGTAAATATATGGTGATTTAAATAATTAATATTATTATAAGTGTTAGTACTACTGTTGTTATACTATAGGACAAGGTAAAAGCAATAGGAGGGCAATGCAGAATGGAGAACAATAAAGGCAAAACCTGAAAGCAGATGCAGAAGGCTGTATAATTACTTTATAGTTTTATGTATGTTTTGTTTTTTCTTGTGTTTTTCTTTCTGTTTTTAAAGATTAAAACATTCAATAAAAACTATTTTATATATATATCCACATACATACATACACACACACACACACACACACACACACACACACACACACACACACACATTCGGGTCTTTTGCCATGTAAGATTGAGATTGTCTTGGCAACGTTTCAACGAGGTCTCACTTGCCATCTTCAGGCTGGGTTTTGGGCTTAAAGTGTGATCAGAGCTGCCGTCTTTCTATAAATCTTGGTGGGGGTGTGTGGAGTGCTGGCTTTGTTTCAGTAAATGGAATGATTGGTTGTGTGGTTGTATCATGATTGGTAGATTGTTGCTGATTGGTGCTGGCTGTGCGTACATTGTTGTTTCGTGTTGAAACTGTCTGGGTGGTGGGTGGGGCTCGTTTGTTGACTAGGGCTGGTTTCCAGATGTTTGGTAGGTGGGAGGTATTGTCATGTTTATTCATGTTCTGGGGGTGTTTCTCTATTTCGATGGCTTCCATAATTATTCTCTTGTTGAAGTGTTCAATTTTGGAGATTAACTTGGTTCCTTCAAAATTAATTTCATGTGCTGTAGCTTTAAGGTGCTGGAAAAGGGAGGAAGTTTTTTCTTCTTTTTTCTTACTGCGTTCTTGTGTTCTGTGATGCGTGCATTTATTCTCCTGTTCATTTGTACTATGTATGTTGCAGGGCAGATTTTGCATGGTATTTCGTAGACTCCTTGGTTTTCTAGCTGTATTTTGTCTTTGGGGTTTTTTAAGATGTTGGCTATTTTTTGCTCAGTGTTGAAGGCTGTCTTGATATTGTGTTTGTGGAGAATTTTGCTGATTTTATCCGTGGTGCCTTTGATGTAAGGGAGGAGGGCGATGCCGTTGTCCTGTTCTGTGTCTCGGTTTTTGGGGGGAGTCTCCCTTTGGATTAGGTTGGTAATTGTTTTTCTTTGGTATCCGTTGGAGATTAATACGTTTGTGAGAGTGTGTAATTCAGTTTTCAGGTGGTCTTTGTCGGCTAGGCGTTTGGTTCTGGAGATGAGGGTCTTGGCTACAGAGTTCATCTGTGCAGGGTGGTGATGGGATTGTGCATTTAAATAGCGGTTGGTGTTTTTTTTTCCCGGTAGATGGTGTGCCCTAGGGAGCCATTGGTTTTTTTGTAGATTAGGACATCCAGAAAGGGAAGTTGGTTGTTTGCTTCTATTTCCATGGTGAATTGTATTTTGGGGTGTAGGCTGTCGAGATGTGTGGGGAAGTTGTCCAGTTTTTCTTTCCCATGTAGCCAAATCATGAAGTGTCATCAACATATCTAAGCCAGAGTTTGGGTTTGTGTTCAGATTTATCTAAGGCATTAGTTTCAAAATGTTCCATGTATAAGTTTACGATGACAGGTGAGAGGGGTGATCCCATGGGTGCTCCTGCTATCTGTTTGTATCTTTGTCCATTATGGATGAAGTATGTGTTGGTTAGGCAGTGGTTGGTGAAGTCCAGGATGTGTTTAGGGGGGTTGTGTTTGTTCTGGATAGCTGTCAAGGCTTCTTTTATAGGCACTTGGGTGAAGAGGGATATGACATCGAAACTCACGAGTAGATCGCTGGGTTGTAGGTTTTGTTTCTTTATTGTTTCTATGGAGTGAGTTTTGTATGTGTGAGGTGATGGATTCTGCATAGGGTTGGAGTTATTTGGCGAGGAATTTGGCAAGATTCTGTAGAGGTGAGCCTATGGAGCTAACTATGGTTCTGAGTGGTGTTCCTTCTTTGTGTATCTTGGGGAGGCCATAGAGTTTGGGGCACCTGGAAGATTTCTCTCTGGGGATGATTTTTTGCTGGATCTCTTCACTGATGAGAGAGGCTTTCATTTTGGATTTGGTGGTTTTTTCCAGGTAGTTGATGGGGTCTGTGTTTAGAGGTTTTTAAGCGGGGTCTTGGAGTAGGTTGGATAGTTTGGCTTGGTAGTCAGACATGTTCATCACCACTGTGGCATTACCTTTGTCTGCTGGGTAAATGGTTATGTGAGTGGCGAGTGATCACACACACACACACACACACACACACACACACACACACACACACATATATACACATACATACATACATACATACATACACACACACACACACACACACACACACACAAACTGTTCCACAAAGCTTCCGATAACAAAACCAGATCTTTTTATACACTGAATAAAATATTAGATTAATGTTAGACCAAAATGTTATAGTAATTGTTAGATAAAGAAGTCAGGCAAATAGAAAAAAGCAAAAAATAAAAATCCTAACTTGTAATAATGGGTGGGTTTTACTAGCTTCATTTCAAGTGGCTAAATTCATAATAAGTTTGGATTCCCCCCCCCAAAAAATGAATGTTATTATTTATATCTGTGAATGTATTGTGCAGCTACAGCACATACAGTATGCATGGCCTATTATAGAGCCTAATATAGAAGATCCCTTCCTAGGATGATGTCATCATCTATAACTTCAAAGAAACACCTCACAGTGGATTCATCCTCAGAGAACATGCCAATGAAAGGAAATGCTCCTTTGGAGTAATAATCTTTTTGGGAGCTACTATTGTTGCTTACTAAGGTTATAACCTGAACTAAGTCACTGGAATCAACTGATTTGCACTTGAAACCTAGGATATAAAACTGACACTTGAGATGTTAATAAACTTTCCTTCACTTGCTAATTGGTTAGGCCTGTTCAGCTTTCTTTCAAGCCAGTATCTCTGCCAAACATATGAGCCTTTGAAAGAAACAGTAGAGAAAGAAAGAAATAGAGCTAGCAATACAGCAAATGCAAGAAAATAGGCAAATTATAATTAACGAGACAAGTAAGTGGGTCAATCAATATTTATTTTTTAAAAAAAGAAAATTGATGTTGATGAAGGGAATAAAATGTGCAAAATATAGTAACTAAATAAACATCAACAATGGCAGTGATGATTCAAACATTTTGCTCATTTAGTTTGTTAGTTCAAAAAGGAGGTGGAAAAATTATAAGGTGGCAGAAAAGTTGAAATCATACAGCAGGACATATTTAAAACATTTAAAGAGTCTAGAGCCAGTTTGTGCTACTGGTTATTGCACCAGGCTAGGAAGTGGGAGACTGTGAGTTCTAGACCCATCTTCGCCAAGAAAGCTAGCTGGGTAATCTTCATTCTATCTGAGCCCAACATACCTCACAAGGTTGTTGTTGTTGTTGTGGGAAAATAGAAGGAAAGTGTTGGATATGTTTGCCACCTTGAGTTATTTGTAAAATAATGGTATGAACAAATAAGGAAATACATATTTATCTTGAATAAAGATAAATTTATAGTGTTAAATCAGCGATACTATTGAATGAAATAGAATAAAATTAAAAATGTTAGGATATACAAAGAAATTAAAAGTCCATTGGGTTTGAATGATATACTTCTAAGATTTATTTATTTAGGAACTCAAATTCTGTGTCTTTGCAAACATTCTGAGGAGAAAGTACATACATTAGAAATTTTAGATAACATGGTTTTAAAAAAGAAAATACAGAGGATCATAAGCCAGCTAGGTTAGATTCCAATTTAGTAGCAGGAGTCAGGACCCATCATTATCAGTAGAATTATTTAAGAATCTAAAAGGCCAAAAAGTGTTGAGCACAAAAGGATGATTTCTGTAAAGGAAAGACCTGCATTTCAATATATCTTTTCCAGGATTTATGTACATACAGATCAGAGGTAGGTTCCTACCGGTTTGCACCGGTTCGGTAGAACCAGTTTGTCAAATCTACCAAACCAGTTAGAAGAGGTTCCTGAAGTAAGTTCCGGAACCCCTGCCCCAGTCCTGTCACTCGCTCACTCACCCCCGCCCATCCGGAAGCCGCTCCATCATTCGCTCCCCCTGCCCGTCTGCACTATCCTAGCCCCACCCACCGCTCACTGATTGGCTGGGTCACCAATCGCCCCGCCCGCTTCTAAGAACCCTATCTAAACCCACTTACCTTTTTTCCTGCTTGGCTCTCTATTGATGCCTGCCGACTCTGAGGAGGTAAGTAAGCTGCAACTAAGTGCAGGGCAGGGGGGGCAGCGGCAGACCATCTGGAGCAGCCTGCTGCGGTCCTGCACTATAAGTGAGTCCAGTGATCTTTTGCGGCCTTGCATGGATCCCGGGTTTGCTTAGAGCGTAGGGCCGCATGGCCACCAGAAAGCACGGCCGCAGAGGTGGGGACGGTGGCAGGACCTTACATGGTGCGACCGGCATTTTTGACAGGTTCAGGGACTTCACAAGGCCTTTGCTAGGTCCCCGGACTTGCCCTAGATGCCTGGTTGCCAGTAAGCATAGGGGTGGGGGTGGCGACAGTGGCGGGAGTTTATGCAGTGCGGCCGGTGTCTTGGACAAGTTTGGGGACCTCGCAAGGCCTTTACAAGGTCCCTGGACTTGCCTAAGATGCCTGGCTGCCAGTAAGCATAGGGGTGGGGGTGGTAACAGTGGCGGGAGATTATGCAGTGCGGCTGGTGTCTTGGACAAGTTTGGGACCTCGCAAGGCCTTTTCAAGGTCCCTGGACTTGCCTAAGATGCCTGGCCGCCAGAAAGCATGGGCGCAGGAATGGGGATGGCGTCGGGAGCTTACGTGGCATGGCCGACATCTTTGACAAGTTCGGAGACCTTGCAAGTCCTTTGCAAGGTCCCCGGACATGCCTACAATGCCTGGCTGCCAGAAAGCATGGGTGCGGGGATGGGGACAGCGGCAAGAGCTTACGCGGCATGGCCGGTGTCTTTGACAAGTTCAGGAACCTCGCAAGGCTTTTGCAAGGTCCCCGGACTTGCCTAAGATGCCTGGCCACCAGAAAGCATGGGTGAGAGGGTGGGGACGGCGGCAGGAGCTTACGCGGCACGGCCAGTGTCTTTGACAAGTTCGTGGGCCTCACAAGGCCTTTGCAAGGTCCCCGGACTTGCCTAAGATGCCTGGCAGCCAGAAAGCATGGGCACGGGGGTGCGGATGGTGACGGAAGCTTACGTGGCATGGCCGGCATCTTTGACAGGTTCGGGGACCTCACAAGGCCTTTGCAAGGTCCCCGGGCTTGCCTAAGATGCCTGGCCACCAGAAAGCACAGGCGCGGGGATTGGGACAGTGACGGGAGCTTATGCGATGCGGCCGGTCTCCTAGGACCTCCTAGGTGCCGGACACACTGCACAAACTACCGTCCATCTCCCCGTGCTCAGAAAAGCAACTCCGGGAAGGTGCTTTGGTGGCGGCAGGCGTCCTAGAAGATTAATGCTGGAAAGTAAAATAACAATGATGAAGCTAACGGAAGCACTTAAAAAACAAAATAATGGAAAAGCCCCAGATCCGGATGGACTACCTGTGGAATTCTACAGAATATTTCAAGAAACCTTGACTCTCCCACTCTTGCAAGTCATGAATGAAGTGATATCTGAGAGTAGAATACTGAAATCATGATCAGAAGCATACATTGCATTGCTACCCAAGGAGGAGACCGATTTAACACAAATTAAGAACTATAGACCAATTTCTTTATTAAATTCAGATTATAAGCTATTTGCATCTATACTAGCAGAGAGACTCAAAAAATATTTAAATAGCTTCATCCCCTCAAAACAAAATGGTTTTTTACCTAAGAGACAAATTAAAGACAATAAGATAATGATTTTGAATACTTTGGAATATTATGAGGCTCAATCCCGAAAAACAAATGGCTTTGATGTTTCTTGATGCACAGAAGGCCTTTGACAACGTGAACTGGCAATTTATGTTTCTACAATTGGAGCAGATGAACTTTGGTAAGAAATTTATTTAAACCATACAAATGATATATCATAAACAAACAGCAAAGATAATGGTAAATGGAGAATTGATTGATCCTATTGAAATAAAAAGAGGTACGAGACAAGGTTGCCCATTATCACTGTTACTCTTTGTCTTAACATTAGAAGTTCTAAATAGAAAGATCAGAGAAGAAGAAATAAGAGGAATGAAAATTAAAAAAGAAGAATATAAGCTACAAGCATTTGCCAATGATTTGGTTTTTATTCTTGAAGACCCACTAGAAACAGCATCCAAATTGCTAGAAAGAATAGAGGAATATGGAAAAGTAGCAGGTTTGAAAATAAACAAAGACAAAACAAAGATTATGACAAAGAATATACCAGCAAGACAAAAGGAAGAGTTGCCAGAAGCTTTGCAGATTCAAATCACAAGTAAGGTTAAATATTTGGGGATATATTTATCACCTAGATGCAGTAATCTCAAGGAGGACAATTATACTAGACTAAAACAACAAATTGCGACTGACTTGATGAAATGGGAAAATTTACAACTCTCAATGATGGGAAGAATTTCTTCAATCAAAATGAATATTCTACCTAGAATTTTATACCTGTTCCAGACAATCTCAATCAGACTGGGTAAGGATTTTTTCCAAGACCTAAATAAAATAGTTTTGAAGTTTATCTGGCAAGGGAAAAAAGCTAGAATAAAACTTAAACTGTTACAAGATGCTAGAACTAGAGGAAGACTGGGCTTACCTGATTGGGAGTTATACTATCAAGCAACAAACTTGATGTGGATTAAAGAGTGGATAACACTAAAAAAACTCTAGACTATTGAATGTAGAAGGTCATGATTTACTGTTGGGATGGCATGGTTTTTTATGGTATGAGGGAACTAAAGCACATGGCTATTTTAGAAGACATTATATAAGGGAGGCCATGTTATTGGGAAAAGGTTAAAAGATTACACTACTTAAAAATTCCAGTCTGGATATCAATGATTGAAGCATTTTCATATCCAATAATATATAAAAAGGAACAAACAGTTAGATATGTTGAAATATTGAATGCAGAGGGTGAACTCAAATCTATCCAAGAGTTGAAACAAGAAGGGATAGAAATGAATTGGTATTCATATGTACAGATACAATCTAGATATAATGAAGATAGAAAATCAAAAGGTTTTTACAATAAAATGACTGAGTTAGATAAAATCTTAACAGGCACTGGTGAAAAAGTAATTAAAAAACTATATGGATATTTATTGGAGGTTAAATTACCAGAAGAACAAGTTAAAGAAACTATGATAGCTTGGGGAAAATTTTTTAGGCATGGGATTGATTTAGAGAAATGGCAGAAACTGTGGTCTCAAAACTATAAAATGACAATGTCTACTGCATATAGAGAAAATTTGTATAAGATGATTTACAGGTGGCATCTACCCCCAACGAGAATTGCAAGAATGTCCAAGAATAAATCAGAAAAATGTTGGAAATGTCATCAGATACCGGGTTCATATTATCACATATGGTGGACTTGCATTGAAGCTAAAAGATACTGGACTAAAATTCACATGTGGTTGGAGAAAATGATACACAAACACATAGACTTTAAACCAGAGGTCTTTTTATTGGGAATTATACCAGAAATCTATAACAAAGACTTAAAATATCTGATTGTAAATGTGTTAACAGCAGCCAGAATTATATTTGCAAAAAACTGGAAAAATGAAACAATACCAAAACAGGAAGAAGTTATTCGAAAAATAATGGACTGCACTGAAATGAGTAAATTGACATTTGAAATTAGAGAACAAGAAGACGAGCAATTTTATAAGATATGGGACTTGTTTTATCAGTGGCTGGGGCAAAAAACTTGGAAATGAAAAATGTTTTACTCATGTTTTAACTGTAGGAGTTAAATGATAACACAATTATGCTGTGAAATAGATTAACAACGATACAATGAAAAACTGATACATCTATGAATTGAATACTTTAGAACTTTTTGTTTTAAAATGGATAAGGATAACAATGATTTTATGTATACTTGATAGAGGATCGGTGATATAATGTATAACCTAAGAATATATTACAAGGATATCTTGTTGTTGATAAATAATTTTAATAAGGGAATAATTAAAAATTGGTATATATATGTAGTGACTATTTAGAATATTTTGTTGAAAAATGAAGGAATAAGATTTCTGTTTGAATGTATGATGTACAAGGACAATAATGAACATAAGCATACCCAATAGTTCATTGGTGGAATTATGCATAATTGAAAATAGTGACATACAAATATAAATGGTTGGTAAAAAAATTTCATATTGGGATTTGTGATTATATAAAGGTATACTGTTATCAAATAGACAATCAAGAATGTAAGGGAATTAGGTTTATTGGAAAAAAAACTATAATACTAATTGTAATTGAACATATACTGTACAATGAAAGTGAGGTATTTAGTTATACTAGATGAAAAATCTGTGATGGTAAATGCTATTCGAGAATATGGATGCAAAAACATGTGTAACCAAATGACATGCTCTATGTGATGATGGTTTTTTTTCTTTTGTTGTGTATGTGTGTTGTTTGTTTAATAAAAATAAAAAAATATTTTTAAAAAGGGGAAGGGTTCTGTTCCCCCCCCTTCCTTCCTTCCTTTCTTTCTTTCTTTCTTTCTTTCCCTGCCAAAATAATTCTCAGAGGCACCTGTGAAAACAGTTCGTGCCCTTGGTTCTTTATCAGTTTCTGTAAACAAGTTGCAAACCCTTCAGCTGCAAAGTTAGTATAGTCAAATAAGAAGAGAGATACATTGTTTCAAAAACCCCAGCTTCTGACCTCCGAGTGGCAGTTAATTTTTATCTTCTATAGGAAACAAACTTTATATTTCTTTTAGTTTATATTTATATTTCTTTGGTTTAATAATAAGTAGTAGGAAGAATTGTTAAAATAAAAAGGAAGGTTTTAATCCAGAAGTCAAAAAATAAAGCAACAAGAAGCAGAAAAAAAACAACTTTAAGAGGAGAGATGGAGAACGTTACGAGCATTTCAATCTACAAAAAATAGTTACAAAGAAAAAAAACTTTCCACAGCGATCCCATTAGGATTATTTTCACCGTTCAGTTCTTTTGTTTAAGGATCTAATTTGGCTTTAAGGAAACATTTCTTTGGGCAGTCTTTAGCAAAATAGAAAAAATCCCTCACCAGATGGACTCACTTTCTTTTTTCACTTCCTTCCGGAGCGTCCTGATTTCATCAGCCTAGGGGCTGCCTGTTTACCGCAGGCTTGAAGCACTTCCCTTGGATCTATCAGGGATTTTGCGATATCCCTGAGATCAGCAAGGCTTTGTCTTCCTGATCACCATCTCTACAGCACGGTTTAGGTCTCAATGGACCTTCCAGTGGCAAAAGTGTCAATGGCGGTCTCAGAGTATCGAGACCACACGTTGTAACATCGTGATATGGCTCTTCCTTCCCCCGAACTGTAATCTTAAAGACTAATAAAGAATTTATAGATTCTGAAAATGATCACTCAATCTCCTAAATGCTACACAAATGTTAACAGTAAGCCTGGAAAGTAGTATACAATTTAGATTACTTTATATTATCTACTTTGTGAAATCTACTTTTATAAAAGGGTGACATATAATGTCAGACTACTAATTTGCAATGCTAGTCAGCACTGATGATTTCAATGAATGCAGATAAAACCATTGATATGATGCAATTCAACTTTTGTGGGTCAAGTGTGGTTCTAATATGAATTTTCTACTTTTTTATTAATTGGATTACAATGTGGTATTCTCATTTCTTTTATTAGAATGGAATTATTGTGTATCAAGATATCTCATGGAATTTGTCATCAGTGCTCTTTATCTTGTCTTATATTTCATTTGACATTGGAACAACTGGACTGTCTTTCCAGACATGGAAAGGATATTCTGGATATAAAAACAGCTGGATTAACCAAACTTTTTTCATGTCAATGTTAAATAATTATAATGTTCTATATTAAAATCTATTGATATAGAAGAATGGTTTGAGGCAATTCAGTTTGAGCAAGTTTCATATATACTACTTCTCAGAGTTTTGATGTGTTGGTGGAAATCTGTAAAAATTTCAGCTTTACTTGGGTATTTGAATACTTGAGATACGTAATTTTTCTTGGAAAAAAATATTTGTAAATGCAAATATTTCAAATTGTTTGTCTCAAAATAATGCTGCTTTGAGATGGTTAAAAGTCATAGGCAGCTTACTGAGAAAGGTAAATGTTGGAAAAATGAATATTATTCCAAAGTTAATATATGTATTTAATATATATGTAATATATGGATTTAGAAAAATTCCTAAATTAATACTTTTAGGAGACTCAAAGTAAATTGACAAAGTAAGAATGATTTTTTGTGGGATGGGAGCAGAGAAGAACAAACTCTTAAGTCTTGTTTATATAAATTACAGTTACAATGAAGACTTTTAACTTTCCTCTCTTTATGCTTTACCACTGGGCGTATATTTTAATTGTCTTTTTTCTATGGAATTCAAGTGATTAAACTATAGAAGTTATGATTACAAAGCTATTATAAGGTCACTTTCTCATAGTAGGGTTGTGGTTGTCTCCTTAGTCATAATTGTTAATTGTTTTTAACATTAACTATTTTTTGGCATATTTAGAAGAAGTAGGGATGGAAATACAATTTTGATCCTTGCACAAACAATAAATTTACACTTTGGGATTAGACCAGAATAAGAAGGGAAGATTAGTTTATTTCATTTATTTATATTGGAATTCATAGACTAATCAGGTTATTAATGCCTTAGACAAGATTATTGCGTCATTTTTAAAAAACACTTTGGTTAAAACTTTCTACAATATGAATTTGGATTTTCTAAAACAGAAAATGGCAGCTTATCCAATTAAATGATGTTTTGTATTTTGGTGCTTAAGCATTAACTTCTAAAATTTCTGAACCATTGAAATGTGTTTTGAATTATTTTAAATCTTTGGTATTTTTACAGACAATTACAGATTATTCATAAATGGGATATTGGTTATTTGTTGAAAGAATATCAGTTACATAGAATAAACAGTTGGAATACTCAATATTAATAAATCAATTATTAATGGTCATAAAGAATGTTAAGTATGCCCTTATGGTCTTAATATTAAATTAATCCATTTTTAAAATATTAACTAGACCTCTCAGAGAATGTTTTAAAAGATTGGCTATCAATCATTGAAATTGTGAAGGAAACATGGGTTTGTCTCACCTTCCTTATAGTTTGCTTTAACACTTATTTAGTTTTGGGAAATCAGAGTAGTGTGATTTAAAGGTGTAAATGTAATTTTGAATTGTAGACTACTCTTTCATAATGAAAAGAAAACCCATGACAGGCTTACATTCTTGAAATACTGTCCTCATTTGGCTGATGAACTGATTGTTTATCAACATAATGAAAACAAAATAAATATTATTTCATGTGCTCAGTGTTTAACCTTTTGTTTAAAAGCAGCTATTATTAACATATGTATTTTGTTGCTTTTTCCCTCTCTTTTACATTTTCCTTCTTTCTTTCTCTTTATGTCTTTATGAACGGTAAAATATACTATGTGGTCATAGATCATAATAAAGAATTCAGAAGAAAAACTGAAGCAGACTGTGGTAAATTGTCTCAAAATTTTGATTTTGCTATATACTAAAAACATTGGTTAAACATTAAGCAAATAGTTAAAAAAGCCAATCCTATTGGAGGGTTTATTGAAAAGAAGATAAAGGAATTATATATAGTACTGTCTTTATATGCTTAAATGGTGCAGACCTATTTAAAATACCCTCTACATTTTTGATTACAACATCCAAAAAAAAAGCATCTAAAAGATCTGAAAATAGAAAAGATCAAAGTAACCCAAAATAAAAATAATTTAAAAAATAGGAAAACTTTCTTGTTTTCACAAAACAACAGTCTTGTATCAGGGTCTTTTAAATTAAAAAAATGAGGAAGACCTAAGACAACATATAGGGAGATTTTAAAATTAGGCACTGTGTGAATGTAATGGAGAAAATGAGGTTTTCTACATTTTATACATTACATTTTCTTTTCTTTCTTTCTTTCTTTCTTTCTTTCTTTCTTTCTTTCTTTCTTTTTCTTTCTTTCTTTCTTTCTTTCTTTCTTTCTGTTCTATGTTCATAGAAAATTCCTAGTTCAAATTTGTCATTAAACTTGAAGGTTTAATATTTAAAGTTCTGGATATTTTTATTCTATACTTAATAAATAGTTGATATAGCTATGTCCTGAATTTTTAGAAGTTGTTTTTATATCTAGATGAGACACATCTCAAATCTTTGGCATCTATCATTTTTAAAAAACCAGAGAACAGATCAAGATTGCTTCTTTAACCAAGAAACACTTGATTTCAATCATGATTTCTCAGTGCTAGAACCAAATTCACACACACAAAAAATCACCAAATGTTTTCCCCACTATATTATTTTCTAATAGCATGGGGCAAACAAACAGACATTTAATAGCCTTTACTGTTGTTACAGTTTAGCATTAAAATAGACTTAGGCTATAGACTCTCATCGGCTACTAGACTAATATAGCCAGTCTGGGTAATAGCCCTTATGGCTGGTTTGCACCATTTTAACACTAGATGTTGTCTCTTTCCTAAGATGGAAAATCTATTCCAAAAATTCATATTTGCTTGCTCTAGGTCATTAACACATGCAGCTAAGGTATTTGGCTCCTTTTGAAGGGAACTATATTTAGTTATTATAGTTTTGATGTTAGAGAAAACATTTCAGTGTCAAATTAGAGTTGCAGCTATTACATAACAATAAAAAACATACTGTCACTGAAAGCAAAAAGGCTTCAAAGTAAACCTTACATCAGCAGCCAAAGCATTCCCATTCATTGCTTTAGGAAAGGGGCTACAGAAAAAGGAGTTCCAAAGTACCTCTCAAATTGTTTAATGTTATTATTTTTGAGCTAAAGCCAATTTGCTCAGGGTCATCAATTTGAAATAAGGACAACAGATCTCATTCAGGATTGACCTGGTGATGACCAAGGATAGTCAAATGCTAGGTAATGTCACAGTGCTAAGACACTCTTTCTATAATTTCTACTAAAGTAAAAAAAAAAAAAACATCCTGAGACAGAGAAACATGGTTTTGAAGTAAAACAAAAACAAAAAACAAAACAATAGAATAAAGATAGCAGCTTTTCAGAAAGAGTTTTATTCCTAGCTATGGAATGCAATTCCTGAGCAGTGAAGCTTGCTTCTTACTTCTTCTGCTTTCAAAGAAGTCAAGAACTTCCTTTTTCCAAATCTATGAATTGGAAGAATAATTATGTAAAGGATGTTTAGTTTAAAAAAAAAGGATTTTAAGTGGTTAGAAAACTAAACACTGTACAAATAGATGACATTTACTTGTGGTGGTGGAGGATCTCATTTGTTTTACATTTGTTTGATAATATTGAGCATGGTCTTACTAAATATACTTATTATACAGCAATGACAATTTTTTAAAGATATATTTATACATTTAGGTATCTCAGGAGGCTACATGTGTTTTAGAAACAAGTCCTACTGATTTCAGTACAATTTATTCTCAAGCAAAACGGCATGAAATGCTTCAACTTTAACACTATTACTAACCCTCCTTTTCATAAGAGATTTTCACAAATGCTTAAATTGTTTTCAACATATTCATAAAGCATTACAACAAGCTAAGTACACAACTATAATATGTGTTTCTCAACCTTGCTAGCTTTAAGATTTCTAGACTTCAACTCCCAGAATTCCCCAGCTGGCTTGTTGACTGAGGAATTCTGGGAGTTATTGAATTGGGAAACATTGATGTAGGAGATAGAGTTAAGGTGTCATGTAAATGTTTAATTACACAGATTGACTTTGTTGCTTTGTGGATTTTTAGCAATAGCAATAGCAATAGCAGTAGACTTATATACCGCTTCATAGGCCTTTCAGGCCCCTCTAAGCGGTTTACAGAGAGTCAGCATATTGCCCCCAACAATCTGGGTCCTCATTTTACCCACCTCGGAAGGATGGAAGGCTGAGTCAACCCTGAGCCGGTGAGATTTGAACCGCTGACCTGCTGATCTAGCAGTAGCCTGCAGTGCTGCATTTAACCACTGCGCCACCTTGGCTCTTATGCTTTTTTAGAATCATAACATCTATTCTCTCCCCTCCTCCCCGTCTGTCTGTCTGTCTGTCTGTCTGTCTCTCTCTCTCTCTCTCTCTCTCACACACACACACACACACACACACACACTTCCTTCCTTGGACGATTATTTTAATGTATATATGCTACAATGACAAAATCTACCAACTTGGAATTTCTGGGCATTCTAGGAAGCAAATATAGCTCTCCTACTGCATGCAGTGCTTTGAGTCAGTGCCATATTTTTTCCATGGAATTTTTGTAGGAGATGGCAAGGCTGAGCCTGAGGGAGGGGTCAAATGCGTCATCAGTCATGAGTCCCTGCACACCCACAAGAGATCTAAGTCCAGCCCATCTTGAATGCCTTTCTTAACTCTTACTAATTTCCATTGACCATTAGGAGCTCAGATTCTTGTAGCGAGCTTAAGCTCACAATAAATTTTTATACTCATTAGAACTGCCTGAATCTCCTGATTCCTCGGTGCTTGACAATTTCAATGTTAAAATCCTTGTATACTTTATTTCACAGAAGAATTTAGTTACTGTTACACAAAAAAGAGAGAGAATGGAATAAAAATAAGCAGGCTTCTGCTGAATAATTTTTTGAAGATTCTCTGTGATCTTTATTTAGAAGAAAAGTTACTAATATTTTTGGAGTCATTCATTACAAAACACATTAATTTATATCTCTAGGAAGCTCTCTTGGAATAATTAACATATGGATGCAACAGGCTGAAAATAAAATTTGATTCCAAAAATTATATTCCCCAAAGTATTGACTTTCTACTTAAGAAGAAGAAAAATGAGCAAAAATGTGGTTTATTTGCACTAAGATGAGTAACATTTGAGAATTATTATTAGATTATGGACTTGATCAGAAAATCACGCTATTTCATTTGGAAATTTAAAATAATTGTTTCAAACAATATAAACATTGTAGATGTTTCATTTGGAAATTTAAAATAATTGTTTCAAACAATATAAACATTGTAGATGTTTATATTGTATATTCTATTACATTGTAATAAAAGCAATGTGAAAACTCAGTGTTCCAATGAGGAGGAAATTGACTTGACTTCTGCAATGCACTCTACATGAGACTGCCCTTGAAGACTACAGGAATCTTCAGTTGATCCAGAATACAGTATCGTAGGCAGTAATGAGCATGCTTCAGTATGCCCATGTAACAACTCTATTTTGCAAGCTGCACAGGTTGCCAAGTTTGCTTCTATGTAGGATTTAGTGTGTTGGTCACTACCTATGAAGCCCTACATGGCATAGGGATTGGTTACTTAATTGACAATATGGTCAATTTGATCGAGCAGGGTTGGCTGGGTCTGGGTTCCATCAATTAAACAATGATACTATCAGAGCCTGAAAGCACACCTTCTCTGCAGCAGGACCTGTCCTCTGGCTTGAGGTTCCTCCCAAGACCGAAATGACCTCCACCCTATTAGTATTTTGAAGACCCTGTAGACATGGCTCTTCATATAGGCCTTTAGAAAGGATAATTGATGCCTCCTTTCTTCCTTTTCTTTGTTCCTCTCCAAGTTTGGCTTTCTTTGCCTTGTTCTGTTGTTGTATGCTCTTCCTATGTTTTTTGAATTGTTCTTTGGTTTAAATGTTTTTTAACCATTTTTAAATTGCCCATAGTCTGTTTTATTATTAAATCACCAAATCCAAAATTTCCCAGGGCCTGAAAGGGAGAAAGATGGAGCAGTACTATTTGTGATTGCAATGATAAATATGTTGTCTATTTTCCACCGACACTGTTTTTAAAGTTTTCCTTTTGTCTTATATTCCAGTCACATTCCAGTCTCTCAGCCACTTCTGGGAATAGATCAGGTATTAACATGAATGCACAGTAGTGGCCTGTAGCACAGAGAAAACTTTTTGGATGGAGAAGCACGTGCATAAGCCTATAATTTAGAGATTTGTAACTTCTGGGTTGTTGTTTTTTCTCAAATCTAAGCTTAAATATCTCAACTTCTGCAAGGTACTGAAATTATTAAATGTTGAACAAAGAATTTTATGTAAATTGGAAGGCCAAATGCTATGCATCTTGCATATGTTCAGATATTCTTGGATAGCAATAATTCAACTGACTAAAACAAGCCGGGCTGATTCAAACCAAAAAGCTAGTAAAATGCAGTGGTTAAAATGTAGAACTTAATCCTAGAAGTTAGTTCTCATTTTCACCTGTCTACAAAGCCATTGGACAAATTTTGCCCAGTTTACTTAGCTCAAACTAATACACAATTATTGTGGGCATAAGATTAGCTCAGACCCTTCAGATCTCAGAAAAGCTGAGATATAAATGCAAAAGATATAAAGTCTGATTAAATGTTTCTCCAATTAGAAATTATAACAGAATTTATTAATATACAAATGTATTATTTGCTCATCTAAGCAGATATCTACAGAATTCAAAATGAATTTTACTAACAATTTATATTCAACTTTCATTTTGTCCAAATAATTTCAGTATGTGGTTTTATATACAGTAATAATATAGAAAGTAAATAGATTATTTTCTCATGGGGAAAATTTATCTCTATGATTCCTAAAAGTGGACACAATGACTTGATAGCACATTATCAATTAAAGAGTCACAAAGATTATTCTCTATCACCTAAATTGCTTAATCTGGGTTAGGATACAGTTCATATGTTTTGCTCCTGTTTTCAAGAAAATTGTCCATTTTCCTAATTTGTGTAGTCTAAGACAAAAAGCAGGTTTGTGTCTATTTGAATTATTTGCTATTTCTATTCAGTATTTCCTGTGATGCTTGTTAGTTTCTGAATCTCAGGTAGAGGTCTAAAATATAAAGTTAACATCAACATGCTTCTGCTTTTAACTAACACATGTTCTGTCCTACATATGAATTGGCAGAATTCTGATTGGTTGAAAGTTTGATTTGAAAATAAACTGCAGAGGTAGGTTCCTACCGGTTCGCACCAGTTCAGTAGATCCGGTTCGTCAAATCTACTGAACTGGTTAGAAGAGGTTCCACTGGTGGACCCGGAAGTAAGTTCTGGAAGGCCTGCCCCGGCCCTGTCGCTCACTCACCATGCCCGTTCCATCACAGCTCGCTTGCTCCCCCACCCGTCTGCACTAAACTAGCCCAGCCCGCTGCTCACTGTGAGTGGGCTGGAGTCGACCCGCCCGTGACTAACACAGGTTTAAAAGCGCGGTGGGTCCTCCCTTAGTTTCATTTTGCTTCACCTTCCAGCAGCTTGCTGCTTCCCCCAGGTGAGCAACTAAGCACAAGGAAGGGTGGTGGGGCTGATAGGGGCAGCAGGGCCGGTGGGGGCGGCAGGGGTGGTGGGAGGCTAGCTAAGCCAGCTCGTGACTTTCATGAGGGAAGGCTTTCAGGCATTGCCTCACAAAAGCCGCGAACTGGCGTACACCACGTGGCCCAAAGGGGGATGCCGCAGCGGCCTAGCTTATGCCAGCTCATGGCTTTGCGAGGGAAGGCTCATTTGAACAAATCAGTGTATCAGATAAAAAGAGTTTCTCAAATTTTGATGGCACAAATTTAAGAGCAGAAATGAATTTGTTAAAAGATAAGAGTTTATCATTAATACTGCCTATTCAACATAAAGTTCTACTTAAAAATGCTTTATCTCTCATTTTCCCAGAGTGATTCAAATACATATATATATATATATTTAAAGTCATAATTCCTGGTATGCCCAAATATGGGAGGAAGTTCACTGCTTCCATTCTCTGTCCATCGGCTCGTCACAAGAGACCATCCAGACAGAAACCCAATATTTTTACTGTTGCCTTTGTTACATTTGTGTTGTATTTGTGCTGATATATAAATAAAGGGAGACTAGTATAGATCTATTTAGCTAATGAGAGCTAGCTGATGAGAGCTAAATAGCTTGAAATAGATCTATACTAGTCTCCCTTTATTTATATATCAGCACAAATACAACACACGCACAGACACACACACACACACACACATGATTTAAAATGAATTAATTCTACCTGTATTTAGAAATTGTGCCAATTAAAAAATAGCCTAGTCTCATCATGCAGAGGGCTACTGTTTGACAAAGACAACTCCACTTCATTCATCACACAAAACTTGTACTATTCCTTATCTCCTAAAAAATTATATTGTAATTAAATGTTTATCTAAAAATGAAATTACTGGATTATCTTCTGTCACTGAAATCCAAGTAATATAACTCATAATTTTAAATAACTATTTGTGCTATATTAAGTAACTAAATAGAATAGAATAGAGAATAACGGCATTGGAAGCGATCTTATAGGACATCTAGTCCAAACCCCTGCTCAGCAGGAGACCCTATAACATTAATGACAAATGGCTGTCCAGTCTGTTCTTGAAAGCTTCCAATGATGAAGCACCACCAGTTCTGAAGGCAAGCTGTTCCATTGGTTGATGGTTCTCACTGTCAGAAAATATATTTTTATTTCTAGGTTGAATCTCTCCTTGATCAGTTTCCATCCATTGCTTCTTGTCTGGCCTTCAGGTGCTTTGGAAAATAGGTTGACCCCCCCCCCTCTTCCTTGTGGCAGCCCCTCAAATATTGGAACACTGGTCCTTCTCTTCACTAGACTATCCATGCCCAATTCCTGCAACCATTCTTCATACATCTAGTCCCTTAATCATATGTATTGCTCTTCTTTTCACTCTTCCTAGAGTCTCAACATCTTTTTTACAGTGTGGTGACCAAGACTGGATGCAGTATTCTAGGTGTGGTCTTACTAAGGCTTTATAGAGTGGTATTAGTACGTCATGTGATCTTGATTGAATCCTTCTGTTAATGCAATGTACGATTGCATTGGCTTTTTTGGCTCCCACAGCACACTGATTTATTATTAATGATGAATTATTAACTAATAAAATAATGTAACATGAGAATAAAGGAAAATCCAGACTTTGACTTTGAATTTATTATAAGGAGTCTGTTTTATTTAGTACTACCCCAATGAGAAATAGAACCCTACACAAACTAGGTATTTTTAAAATCATTCACACTTAATGTCTATGGAGAGTCAGTTTTGCAGGTCATGGTTGTCCCAAAAGTGCTTTTTCAAGAGGCAACTGAACTTTCTTGGCTTTTCTTTGAAGACGTTTAAAAAAAAAAGAGATGAAGAAGCTTCTTGGATGAAAAGTGAAACATTTTCAAAGAAAAGCCAGAAAGTCCAGTTGCCTCTTGAAAAAGCACTTTTGGCCATTTACACTTAAGTAGGTTAATTTTAAGAAAAGGGCATGCAGGTATACCTCTTGTAGTTATATAATACACCCCCCCACACACACACAGACACACAATTTTATTAAAGATTTTTTTTACAAAGTTAAATGATAAACACGAAACAACATAGAAGAAAACTAAAATAGAAAAACGATTTTAAAAGTGTTGAAAACAATTGAAAGCAAATAAAAAAGGCAAAGAGATACTTAAAGTACTTAAAGACTTCTGATCGCCTTTACAGCAGCTATGGGCATACTTAATACCGCTTCCTTCTTCACAGTTATATAACGTAGTTCCTTTCTTCCCATATACAGTTCTTTTTAGTTGGTAGATACAGAAATCACCTGCTCATTTTTATCAATTTTCAGCAAGATGTCTGTAAGTGTTCCAGTTTTTTAAAAAAAGTTGTTGTTCCTTCCCAAATCAAACAGGTCAATTTGTTGCTATTTCTGTATTCTTCCATCTTTGTGCATGCAGTATAATAACCTCACTGCCATTACTATACTTAAAACCAATTCTCCATGAGTCCCCCCCCCATTTGACTACCTTTTGTTCCTTTGGACCTCAGGTTTATAGGAATATTTTAAAATTAAGATTAACAGGTAAAGCAGACACCTTTGTGAAAAGCTACAATAATTCAGAGTCAAGTTTTAGAACTTAACTTTTTAAGGAGTCTTTAGTCTGCATTCCCACTTGTGACACTCATTTTCTGAATTTAAAAATTATATTAGCTAGAATATTTATTCCATTTAAAAATAGCTTTCCTGCTTTTAGTCATGCATTGTCACTATTCACAAGTCCATAAGAAGAATATGCTATATATGTTTGTTTCTTGTTTCTATTCTACTCCTCTTTTGAATTGGCTTATATAGGCTTTCTAGCAAATACCCATTGCAATTTTGTTATAAGGTGGCCAAATACTGGGGGAGCTTCCCTTCTTAAATTTCTGATCTATTAGAAATAACAGATTCCTCACATTACATTTTCCAAATACTATACTTAAAAAGGTTATATTAAACAATCACAGTAGTAGTATTTTCATTAAATATCCTTTAAAACTATGCCTTTTTGGAATGTATTACTAGCAAAGATAATCAATGTACTCTTAAAGGCAAGGGTTACTGTTTCTTCTGTTGTAGACATAACTTTAGATCTATTGTAAAAGTATTATAGCAAGTACTGTAAGCTTTTTGTCTTTTAATTGCTCATGTGCTTGCAATTCAAATATAATAACTAACAATGGGCCCCTCTGATACTTCTTTCTTTTGACTGTCCATCTACAATATTCACCTATGAGACATCATAGCTCATAAGGCTTTCAAGAAGCAAAATCAGGCAATCCTTGACTCAGAGCTGCTGCAGGAAATGGCAATCCAACGTCAAGATCTCTTTCCATCATATTTAGTCATGCAGTCTTGTTCCAGGACTATATAATACCCAATAATATAGAATGGGAACAGGAGATCCACAATGCAGCATTGTGAAACATGTAATTAATATTAAATATTAATTTAAAGGGATTGGGAAACAGTACTACTTTATGAAAAAAAAGCATAATGTCAATTTAGCCTCACATATGAAGTCTGTCCTTTAGCCACTATTTTTGGGAAAGCTTTTGTGAACTTGAAAAAAACTGATCTTCAGCTGGTTTAGTCATGACAGTGCTATTAAAATTTTTGTCATATGAATACCTGTTTTTTCTTTCCGTTCTCCCTTTTTTGGCTTCTATACTTTTTATTCTCAGTTTATGTTTTGCCTTTGAATTCTTTTTTCTTTCTTATCCAATGAATTTCTGATAAAACAGGAACATTAAAAAAATATGCTAAGAATGGTGGAAAACCTTACTCTCAATAAATGCCTTTCAATGCCTTTCTTTCCATTGCAGACATAATTCCTTATGCCACAACTTAGACCAAAATATATCAATTTGTATCATTTCTGAAATTCTTCATGAGTAGTTTGCTTTCTTATACCTTTAATAGTCCACAAATAACAAGAGCAGAAGAGAATGGCTGTAAGAATGCAAAACTAACTTCAATGAGAAACTGACTATATCTCACAAAGTAGGATATATTCATTTGGATGTGTTCAAACTTTACTCAATAGTTATTCTAATGCAAGTGAACTGAGTTGAACACATTTTGTCTTATCTGATTTGAGGATTGGGCTATTGTTTGTTACAAAAATATGTGTGGTAATTCTAACCATATTTATATTTAAGCATGCAGTTCTAATCATACTTACACATAAGTATCGTTAGAACATTTGAGAAAGCAGATTGGAGTTTTCTGTTGAAGATGTGGTTTTTTAAAAAAAAAATCGAATTCATTCTTTTTTTTTAATGTCCTCATTAATTTATTCTTAATAATCTATCTACCACTCAAGACACTTCAAGGAGAATAATAAATACAAAAATATTTATCCATGAGCAATTAAAATGGAAGAATTTGACCTGACTTCATGAACCATTTCTTTATCATAGAACTATTTGTGTACAATTATCACTCTCCTTACAGCTTAAAAATGGTTTTATGTGACATCAATTTGCAAGAAGATTTGAGAAGATTTAAGCAACCTCTACCACAGGTTGAAAAACAAGCAGTATGAATAATCACTACATGGCCTAATAATTCCACTTATCACCTCTACTGACAAGCAAACCAGCTACCAACTGCTATATTTTATTACTGCTCCTATTAGTTGCTGTTCTCCTTCCTTCCTAGGACTACAAGTAGTATCTTATATAAAGGAAAAGTAAAAGTAGATGTTAGTACCTCTTTGATTACACTGCATCTTCTCCACATTACTTTATTCAAGAGCTTTATTTAAGAATTTAGGTGAGATAGAATCTTGAGCAACACCAAACCATCAACACCACTGAAATTATGGCCAACGCTACTGAAGGCTACCAAGAGTTTCAGCAAAACAGTTTCCCTGTATTTTTTCCCCACATTTGTTATTCATCAGGATACTTGTCCCAGTTTTCTATGTTAAAATCAGGTCTGAAAATAGACTAAAATGAGGTCTATAGATGTTGCCTCCAAAAATGCATGTAATAATACAGCAGTAACAACCTCCCAGAAAGAAGATATTAGCAATCGACTGAAAATTGTTATGGACTTCCTGAATGAAGGCAGGATTGTTAAAAAGTAATTTTCACATCCATCTTTTTTTTTCTTTACCTATTCTCTATGTTCTGGAGCCAAACAATCTTATTCTGCTCAATGTTATCCATGGTATCACTCATCTGTCTAAGGATTTTGGCCACATCAAAAGTTCATTCAGTAAAATAACATAAGATAATTCTCTGAGTATATCTATAGACAAAATATAGAATTTCTTGTCTCTTTTTCTTTTGAAATACTACATCTTTTTTATGAAAGCCCTATTGAAAAAAATTCTGAAATATTTCTTTACTTGCCTTCACTGACACAAAACTGTCTCAATAATTATTTCTTTTCTATGTTTCACTATTTATAATAGTCTTTGACTCTGAAATAAATCACGGATTTAAAGTGAGCTGCATCAAGTGGGAAAGGAGCTATCCCAGAACAATATTAGGAAACAAACCAAAGTTCTAATCATTCTAGCAAGAAACTAATCTGCTACATGGTGATCACCCCATTTAGCTACTTTATGTTCAGCTAGCATGTGTATAAAGATAGCTGTTACATACACACACATGCTCACACTTATACCGGTATCTAAAATATTATATGAAAAATATGTGGGAAAGAATCTTATGTACTGATATCTTGTCTTATTGGGATATTCAATAATTTGTGTTATAGGTGTTATACTATAGGTGTTATAGGTGATAAATAGTTGACTCCCAAGTGTAATACTTTATATTTTCCTCACAGATTTATTTTGAATGTGCACTTTGATTATGAATTCTAAAGTTTAAAGATAATACATAGAATAAATATACAAACCTAATTAATTATAAAAGCCTCTTTTATGCCCAGACGAAAATCTTAAAGTACTGTATGCTAGTCTATTTGTTTCCACTCTTCTCAGAAGGCTCTGGAGTTCTTGATATAAAAAGGATTATCAGGGATTATCAGGAGACATTTGAGTGACATTCTGCTGAGTTGACATGAGTTTTTTCCTCTCTGTTTTCTATAAAGTCATTAAAGAATGAAAGAAGATACCTCTTTGGGCCTAATGATCTTAGTTATCAAATGGATTGTTACATCTCTTAACATGTAATAGGCATTAAAATAGTTTCCATCTTGTAGTGTCTTTCTTCTCTAAAGGATTGCTCACAATGTATTTGTGTGCTTGCAGTAAATTTCCACCAATAGATCTTGCTTTGACAAAGAGATAGCTTTGGATTTTAATATGTTCAAGAATGGTCAAAGACTTATTGATGAATGCATTATGTAGATAGCAATACATATAAACCTTATCTATAATGTCAGGTATTAATAAAACAATTTGACAAACTTTTTTTTTCTTTTGTTGGTTACTTGCAAAAAAAACAAAAAAAAACAACTCCAAATCCCTGGTCATTACTAGAACTGAGTTTTATGATGGAACTTATCTTGTAATGTTACCTCTGCCACCATAGGCAGTTCTCTTAAAAGTTTTTCCCTCTCCCAGAAATTAGGAAAAATTCGGCTTTTCTGGAAGGCCTCTGGGAATTGACTGTGAAATCATTGGCATCAATACTAGTTTTAGTGTTGTTATTGTATGGTGTTTATTATTTTTTATTATAGAACTTTGCATTTCCAATGCAAAGGTATAGTCCTTTGCACACCAGGTATAGTCCATCTGGATTGAGGCAGTAGATGAACCTCATAAATAAATAAGCAAATAAATAAATAACTGTACATCCACTCTAGCAAGGATCACTTTTGTATACAATCCTGAATTCTATTTTATTTGTCAGAATAGGGTACATGCTCCTCAGATGTTAGCAATAGCATATAGATATGATTATATTGATATGCAAGATACTTTTGGGATTAGAGAGCCTCTCTTGAATGGAATAGCATGAAACTATTTGGGATAAAACTAGGGATTGATTGCTTGTAACATCCTATTATCACTAGTAGGAAAATACGCCATTATTACTAGTAGCAAATGCTCTAGCTCAGGGGTATCAAAGTTGATTTCATTGAGGGCTGCATCAGGGTTGTATTTGACCTTGGAGGGCTGGGGTGGGCGTGGCCAGGATCAGCATGGCCAGCTTGATGTCACTCGTGTCAGGGGCACCTGTGGTGACCCAAGTGCTCTGCCAGTGAAAATGGGTCATGATCTCTGTTTTCAGCTGCGAAGGCTTCCTCTACCCAGTGCCAGCAAAAACAGAGCTCAGGGGGAGGGGGATATTTTCATTGATTTTCACTGGTTTTTGCTCTAGAGGTACTGTGGGGCTGGTCCTTTGATGTTTCCAGGATGGCCCTGTGCACCAGATCTGATACAGGTACAAGCAAGGCTGATAATCAAAACAACTTTTATTTCATTAGAAAGCATTATGTGAAACCTTCAATTGATCAAAGTCAAATAGGCAATGGAATCTAAAATCCATCGGCAACTCCATTTTTTGCTTAGCAAAATATTATTTACTATACACTAAAAGGGAATAGCGGGATGGACATGTATTAATGTAACTATTTTTAAGTTCTGAGGTTGCCTTTTCAATGTACCATCCAGCAAGATAAGGTAAGAAGTAGGGATACAGCAGCATACTGACATGCATTGAAATTGAAATCTCAATAGATGACTGGAGAATTCAATCATACCTTACAGTAGGGAACACGATTAGTTAAAAGGGGAAGTACAGATTTCTGAGCAGAATTATTTGGTGAAATACATGATCAAACTGTAAAAGAACTGCAAACACTTTTAAACATGACAATTCCTACAAAACGTGACATCTGATAATGAATCACTAATGGTTTACCCACCCGTTCTATACTTGGCTGAAAACTCATCATCATGCGGTATATTATTGGTATATATTGCAAAAAAACTCTCCTACACCAATTTAACACTGTAAAGGGTAGGGGTGGGGGTTCCATTTAGTAGAAAATGCTGAAAACATAGCACGATGCTACAACATTATAAAATGCAAAAGCAGAAAAATAAGCATTCGGAAAACTAAAATAGTACTAAACTACCATGTAAATTAGAAACTTGAAACATTAAGAAGTTTTTGCCTGCTTCAAAAAGACATTAAATCAGACACCACATTTCTAAGGACAACATTCTTCAACTAGAGGGTCATCATTGAAAAGGATATTTCATACATGACGACCCACCTGGAGAGAGATAGAGCTTGGTGTTAGATTTGGGTTTACATTGTATTTTGACATTATTTAGCTCAATGGACTACAACAATTCATCATCATCTTCTTTTAACAACCCCATAATACCTTGTGAGATAGAGTCTAGCAGAGTGTTATAATGCCCGATGCCCTTCCTGTCGCCAATGCGGAGTTTTGTTCAGCAGATATATTCTGGGTGTGCCCAGAGAGAGGAATATCTGCCTCTCCCTAAGATCGAATCAACTATAACAATTGCTGTTTGTAAAATGGCCATGTCTCACAATCATTCATGCATTTTTATATGCATATAAGCCATGGATAATGTGACTAAATGATTAAAAAAAAACAAGCAAAAAGGAGGATGGATTGTGCTATCAGTCTGTTAATGCCTAGAAACTTTGAACTAAACCTAGAAGAATTTCAGCTCAAGCAACTCATATTAACAAAGGTTTAACAGGCATCCTCAAAAAGATCAAAGATAAATATAAAACTGGAACAGTTGTCAGCAGGGATGGATAACAAAAAAATAACTTTCCCAAATACGATAAAGTAATAGGGTGCTAGAATAATTATCCTATGGGAAAAATTGTGACCAGATAGATAGATTGAGCATAGGGTGAAAACATATATTGGAAATCACAATAGAGGTAAAGTACATAAAACATTGGCATGAAAATCCAGGCAAAGAAATGTGTTCCTCCTTTGTTCTTCTTCATCCTCCCTCCCATTTTTCCCTGTTAAACTTCAAAATGATCCACTAAAGATGAAAACAGGGAGATTTCAGATTGATAAAATGTACATATAGCTAAATAATGGAATTTGATACTGCCAAGTTGAGGAAGACCCATTTATATTGTTTTACAAGACTGTTACAGAAATTTAGTAGGGTGTATCTATGAGTGGCTACTAGTTTTGATGGTTGCATACACTGCCTCGAGTCACAGGCAGAAGGCTTTAAATGTTGCTAGTTGCTGGAGAGTCAGAACAGAAGAGAACTTTTTATGCATGTGCTATGTTTTTCAATTCCCAGAATCCTTTGGAAGACTACTATGTGATACGAAATGCTGCACTATGTGGATCTTTGATTTGATCCAAGGCACCCCTTAGGTTCTTGCAATTGATGGATATGTGAACTTGGCCTAATACATGTGAAACATCCAGTCTTTCTGAATTGTCTGATTTCAGATTGTGATGATAGTAAGTAAGGTCACCGTGTCATTTATACAATTTGTCATACTGTACAATAAAATTCCTTTTGCATAGCTCAGAATAACATTCCATAACACAATAGATAGATTATCATGGTAGAGTTCTGGTTAGGAATTTAGAAGACTAAAAGAATAATTGTAATACTTTCTTAGCTTTGAAAGCACCCTCATCTTTTGTACTCTTCAAGGCTTTCAAACATTTAGAACTCCAGCAGGTAAATTAAAGGTATTGTATTTTTCGGAGTATAAAATGCACTCCCCCCCCCCACAAGAGGGTGAAAATTTGGATGCATCTTATACATCTAATATAGCCCTGCCACCCACTGGCCCCCACCCACTGGCCTCTGCCTCCTAGCAATTTACCTCCTTGCAGCAAATGGGGAAAATGGGTTTGTGGATGCGGCAATAGACTATGACAATCCCTGCAGCCTGAAACAGCTGATCATCAGGAGGCCCATGCTAAAACTGAAATTGAAAGTGAAATGGGTTGTTTGCTGCAAGGAGGCAAATTGCTAGGAAACAGAGGCAGATTTTTTTTCGCGAGCTAATCAGGCTAAACTGAAACAGGCTGTTTGCTGTTTGCTGCAAGGAGGTAAGTCAATAACTATAAATGCCTATAGAATGTTCAAATTATTTGACTTATTTTTTAAAGACCGCTTTATTATTGTTCTAGATAACTTAACAAAATAAAGAAGCTTTTTAAAATACATGCTTGATCTGAAGAGGCCCAGTGCTATTGTATCTTCATTTAAATAGCAGAGCATAATGTATACTTCTAGAAAGCCACATCAATTTTAACAGCATCTGTACAAATATAGTCTGAAATGTAACACCACAAATAGTGTATATCATCTGTACTGTTTGTTGTTTGCTGCAAGGAGCTGGGAGGCAGAGGCAGATTCCACCCCCCCCCCGTTTTCCTCCCCAAAAGCTAGATGCGTCTTATATCCAAAAAATATGGTATATCCCATGGCTAGCTTGTACACTGTTTCTAATATTGATAATGTTGTCCTAAATTAATGGATAATGAGATGTTGTAACTATAGATTACCAAGATATGAAAAGAAGCACAAATAATTTAAACAAGCATCTTCTCAAATATGAATTTAATTTTAGCTTACCAATAACAACAGAAATCATCATCAAATATATCATCATTACAAAAATAAAACAGGTTAAAACTTTTATCCTAATTTCAGTGATCAACATATACTCTGAATACAAACCTTATTATTCAATATTAGGGAATTTGTCACATTCATATATTTCTAAATCTAATTAATTCATTTAATAGATATGCTCTTCGAATGAATATTTTTCTTTTAGTTCAGATTCATATTAGCCCTGACATTTAGCTATATGGTTAGGTGTTTTCTTGCCAAATGGCTGCTGTAGAAGTACAAGGACTTTATATAAAAGCTTTGTGTTCAGCTTCCCATGGATTATTGCTTTGAGAGAAGTTTTCAAATTCTATTGTGATTCTAGATCTATAAATCTGGGCTACAGAAAAAAAAATCTCAAGTAGAATATTTTCAAGTCCATTTTGTGAGGGGGGAATCTAAAATTTGAAATGAAAAAATTGCAATTTATTATTTATTTTTCCAATATATAGACAGAATACAGTAGATGTTACAGTAGAGCTATCTGTTGTGTAAAAGTACAACAAAGAATAGATTTAATATATAGAATATATGTGCATAATATATGCTCTTTCCCTAATTAGAGATGAAATTAATATTTAAATTTACTTTCAAATTTAAAGTTCCTAGATCTATAGCAATTCCTATACTGATGCATTACCTCTGAAACTTAGTGCTCAATTATAGGACTTTATGGCTTTTGATCATAGTATCCCCTTTAGGCACCTATTTTTATTTTTCTTCTATTCTTTTATGTCTGATTCTCAGAAACGTTCTGAATAGGTTTCTTGGCAAGTTAAACCGCCCCCTCCGGGAATGCCATTGCTTCCTTCCTGGAGCCAAGACAAGGAGACTGGCCCAAGGTCACCCAATTGGCTTTATGGAGGGACTAGAACTCAGTCTCTACTACTAGGTCAAAGTGGCTCTTATGCACCTATTTTGTAATGCCTAAACAAAATAAATATATAAAGAGAAATTAAACTACTCATCATATCCCAACCACTTGCCACTCTTCATCTCGTCTTCTTATTGGACAGAGAGAAACAATAAGAGAACAACAGGACCTCCCCCACCCCCACCCACTATATATGATTGTTGTTAGTTTTTGTTTTTACATTAACTAGTATTCCACTTTTCTGCAACTAAGTTCAAAATATTGACCATGGGTGTCATGATTGTTGTCCAATCTTCAACAACTCTATAAAATAAGGCTGAAAGAGGTCCAAGTTCAGCCATACATGGCAAATGAAATTGGTTTCCTACTTTGGTTTGCAGTTTTATTTATCTGGTGATATATACCAAAGATACATCATTTTCTTTAAAAAACAATTCTCTTTAAGATTATAACATAATGTAAAGTTCAATCCTTTCAATCACAAATTCTCTCACTCCATCCATTTATTTACTGTAATCAGATTTTTAGCCCATTTAATCACTCATTCTTTCATTTTTTTGAATTTCAATACACATTTACACATTTTATCAATAACATGTTCATCATTTGTACACAGTTTTATTTAAACCTCACTCTTATAATGCTCAAACCCAAAAATTCTTTTATTTATTAATTATTTCTAGTAATTACACGTAAGAAAGCCATCTGATCAGCATGGCCACAAGACCAGAAGAATATTCTTCTGTCACCAGATCTTCTCTTGTTCTTGCAAAATTCTAGTTTTCGTATGCTACAATAAGTTAGCCATTTGTGTTTACTTAATATTTCTTTTCTATAAAATGCGTCTTGTGGTGTCAGCCACTACATTATTTTCAAACACAAACTGAGTTTATATCCATATTCTTAATATGGTATGTCTAACAAAAATTTTTAAAATTTATGCTAATCTTAGCTTTATCGTACCATAAATATCTATGCCATCCAAATCTCAATTCATATCCTTCTAACTCCAAATGGCTATTGTTTCTCAGCAACATCCACTCTTTCCTCCAAACTAAACAACAAGCTAATTTTAAATTAGGGAACCCCTCTTCGTTCTTTTATATCTTACAACACTTTCTATTTAATTCGTATTCTTTTCTCCTGCACAAATTTAATTACCATAAATGCTTTTAAAAAATCAAATAAAAATGATATATGTATATTTTTTGAAAAAATGTTTGTTCATTTATTTAAACAATTTATTTATTATTTATTCATTCATTTAATTCATTTTATGGCCACCTGCTCATCCATAACTGAGCCACTTATGGAGGATTAACACAATAAAAAAAACAACCATTTACTGGGAAGAGCAAATCAAATGTTTTACACCATTTGTGGTGCAGTGAGCCTATATGTAACTCAAAGCCTGCTGGAACAATCACATCTTAAGCTCCTTCCTAAAGGCCACCTAGGCCAATACAGTAGCAGAGTTGGAAGGGACATTGGAGGTCTTCTAGTCCAACCCCCTGCCTAGGCAGGAAACCCTATACCGTTTCAGACAAATCCAACATCTTCTTAAAGACTTCCAGTGTTGGGGCATTCACAACTTCTGGAGGCAGGCTGTTCCACTGATTAATTGTTCTGCAGGAAATTTCTCCTCAGTTCTAAGTTGCTTCTCTCCTTGATTAATTTCCACCCATTACTTCTTGTTCTACCCTCAGGTGCCTTGTATAATAGTTTGACTCCCTCTTCTTTGTGGCAACCCCTGAGATATTGGAACACTGCTATCATGATATTGATACTGGAACACTGCTATCACTGCTACCCTAGTCCTTCTTTTAATTAAACTAGACATACCCAGTTCCTGCAACCATTCGTCATATGTTTTAGCCTCCAGTCCCCTAATCATCTTTGTTGCTCTCCTCTGCACTCTTTCCAGAATCTACAGATCTTTTCTACATGGTGGCGACCAAAACTGAATGCAGTATTCCAAGTGTGGCCTTACCAAGGCATTATAAAGTGGTATTAACACTTCACGTGATCTTGATTCGTGAGCACCTGTCTACCCTAGGCCAGAGCTATATGAATCTCATCGGAAATAATATTCTACCACAGACAAGGAATGACTCCTTGATTCCAAAATAGCATTATTTAATTGATGAGTTCAGAGCCTACCAACCTGATCAGATTTTTTAGGCAGTGAACAAGCCATAAATATCTACGACTTGTGCTATGAAGGGATGATCACTAGCACCTTGAATTGTACCAGAACTCCTATTGTAATCATGGCACCTAACAAAGTTATGGTTACATGAGTATATTATTTACACAAGGGCAGCACAATGGATCAGTGGTTAAAATCTGGGCTTGTCAGCTGAAAAACCTGGGTTCAATACTAAATGCTGCGTAATGGGGTGAGCTCTCATTACTCACCCCGGCTCCTGCCAACCTAGCAGTTTGAAAGCCTACAAATGTGAGTAGACTAATAGGTACTTTGGTGGAAAGTTACAGCATTCTGTACTTTCATGCTGGCCACATGATGCAGAAATATTTTTCAGACAATGTAGGTGTCATAGTTCTGAGTAATGCTTACAATTAATTCAAGACTCTGAGACCGTAGCTTCCTCAAAAATCCTGTTTATTGGATATATCATATCGGAAAGGTCAAATGTGAAACCAACGCTGAATGATTCTCGCATTTTGGTATAATTAAAGAACTAAAGAATAGATACTGCCCACCCCCCTTGTGTCACAGGTCACGTTAACCAACCAAACAGATGATGAACCACTTCCTTCTGCCGTTGCTAGGGCACACTGATTTGGCCTTGGTTCTCAGGAGCCTTATCCTTTTTATGTCTGGAACATTGGAGGAAAACATTCTACATTCCATAAGTCCCCCCATAAGCATGGCAATTAAGAAACAAAGCAAGAAAAATATGCTTCAGCTAGAGTCATTTTGAGAGTTGACAGTAGGCTCTCTCAGCTGAGAATCAGAGATGAGTACTGCACCCCTTGAATTGGTCACAATTAGACAGGGGAGATGTTTAAACCTTTTAAAAATAACTATTGCAACATTTTGAACCAGTTGTAGGTTCTTAAAAGTCTCATGTAAAGCACATTACATTAATCCAGTTGTACTGTATAAGGTATGAGTGACTGTGAAAAGGATATCCTGCTTCAAGAATAGTTACAATTGGTGCACGAGGTGAATCTGTGGAAAGACTCTTATGACCATAAACTACCATTTGCTCTTTGGCTAGCATCTGCTCTTCAAACAGCAACTGTGAATTCAAGGGTGCCATAAAATTGCATATCAATTTTGTTCAGGTAAATGCTATCCCATCCAGAGCTACATATGGAAGCTCCTTGGCAATAAATGGCCCATACACCCACAGCCATTTGGTTTTACTGAGGATGCTCTAAGCAAGATCCCAACAACTTCCAGATACTGTGACATAACTTTGATAGCACCACTTGGTCAATTTAAAGGTTAAGAAGTATAACTGGTATCATTGTAGGAGAAGGAGTTTCAGAACCTGGGGGCTGCTGTACTGGTGAGACCTGGTAGCAGGTGCTTTTGGCCAGTTGAACCAGGAGAGAAAGGTGAGTCTTCAAGACCATGTTCCTGCAAGATGAATTCTATCCCATTCAGAAAAGGTAAGGTACTTAAGTACCCAAACTTAAAAATCACTTATCTCCAAGACCTATATAACCTATCTACTCTCAGTGCATGGAATTTTTAATTATTTTCAGGAAGGAAGATCTTGGCTACTCATTACACTCACTACATAAGACAATCCTCCATATTAACGAACCCTCCCCCTGCCCCAGTCCCCAGTTGAAAAGATTAGAATTTCTGCTCTTCTTATCTCTTGGAGGAAATTAACTCATATATGGTGAAATAAGAAGAGGTAGCAAGAGGAAGTCTCTAATTTTTCACTGTCCTGTGAAGTTTCCACTACTGGACTCAAAGTAGACTGCTCTGACTGGCAATGCTATTAGTAGGGGGCATTCATTCAATAGACTGAATACAAAGTGAATGCTAATCTTGTGAAGAATTCAACAGACAACTTTGTCATTGTGATTTCTGGAAGCAAATTTGATTTTAGGGTAGAAGAAGCTGAGCCTGCGTAACTTCGGACTTCCCAGAATGACCTCAACACATACAGTTGCCATATTAAAAATCCCATCTCACTTGGATCCCCTCTTTCTAACCATACGACAAAGGACAACTCAATCTTTTTTTTAAACACACCTATAAATGAATCCATAAATGTGACTACAAAACATCTGTTACATCTGCAACTCAAAATGGGGCAATGGGCAATAATAAGCAAAGATGGTGCAATATGAAGATATGTTGACAGGTCTTTGAATTAAATCCCATCTTTAGATAGCTTTTGCATAGATTTTTAGGACTGGCTGTGACTAGCCCAAAAGGAGACCTGCATATCTATTTACTGCCACTTAGTGGTCATCTATACTTTTGCAATCTAGATATACTAAACTTAATAAATAATAACATTTGACTCAGTACTCACAGCATAGAAAATAAAGAAAAAATAGATGGCGAAGGAATATTTGAAATAAATCTGTGTACAGTTCAAATGTATAGACAGAATAGATAAAGGTAAATATTTTCCTCACACAAATGTTCTAATCATTTCCAACTCTAGTGGGCGGTGCTCATCTCCGTTTCAAAGCCGAAGAGCCAAAGATGTCTCTGTGATCATGTGGCCGAAATGCAGAAGGCGCACAGAATACTGTTACCTTCCCATCAAAGGTGATTCCTATTTTTCTACTTGCATTTTTACATGCTTTTGAAGTGCTAGGTTGGCAGAAACCTGGACAAGTAACTGGTGCTCCCTCTATTATGCGGCGCTAGGGATTCGAGCCCTGCCTGCACTCTTGGAGTCAGTAGCCGTGTTGACGATTAAGTTCCCCAGACTGTTAGTACTGGGGGACTTTAATCTGCCGTCCTTAGGCAAACGCTCTGATGGAGCCCAGGAGTTCATGGCTTCCATAACAGCCATGGACTTGACCCAAGTAATTCAGGGTCTGACTCATAGAGCGGGACACACGCTTGATCTAGTGTTTCTCTCGGGGCAGTGGAGACGTGATCTCGAGTTAAGGGATATAGACATCTCGCCCTTGTCATGGTCAGATCACTTCCTGTTGAGGCTTGATTTTTGGAACCTACTCCCCCACTGCAGGAACCGATTAAGTGGTTCTGCCCCAGACACCTGATGGACCCGTTGGGTTTTCAGAAGGAGCTTGGGGAGATACCTGACTCTCTTGCCCACAATCCGGCAGAGTCCCTGGTCGCCACTTGGAACATAGCAGCGACTAGGGCCCTGGATCGGATTGGGCATTTGCGGCCTCTCCGCAACAGTGGATCCAGGAGGGCTCCTTGGTTTACTGAGGAACTCCGGGAGATGAAGTGCCAAAAGAGATGCCTAGAGCGACGCTGGAGGGCTAGTAACTCCAAATCCGACCAAACACTGCTAAGAGCCTTTATTAGGACTTATCTTGTGGCGATATGAGCAGCAAAATGTGCACATTTTTCCGCTCTTATTGCGTCCACAGAATCTCGCCCAGCCGCCCTGTTTAGGATAACCCGTTCCCTCCTGAATGGGGGGGGGAAATGGGGGATGCTTTGCAGGGTTGAGCTGAGGAGTTTGTTCAGTTTCTGTCAGACAAAATCGCTCAGATTCGGACAGACCTGGACTCCATTTGAACCAGCCGAGATACCGAGGGAGGGTCTTGTTCAGACTTTCTGGAATGAGTTCCAGCTTGTCACCCCTGATGAAGTGGACAAGGCCATGGGAGCGATGAGTGCCTCCACCTGTTTACTGGATCCGTGCCCCTCCTGGCTGGTCTCGACCAGCAGGGAGGTAACATGAGGCTGGCTCCAGAGATTTACGAACGCCTCCTTGATGGAGGGATCCTTTCCACGGCCTCTTAAGGAGGCGGTGGTGAGACCCCTCCTCAAGAAGCCCTCTCTGGACCCAGCTATTTTTAAAAACTATCACCCAGTCTCCAACCTCCCCTTCTTAGGGAAGGTTGTTGAGAAGGTGGTGGCCCTCCAACTCCGACGGACCTTGGATGAAGCAGATTATGTAGACCCTCTTCAGTCTGGTTTCAGCCCTGGCTACTCCACCGAAACCACTTTGGTCGCATTGACCGATGATCTCTGGTGAGCCAGGGACAGAGGGCATTCCTCTGTCCTTGTGCTCTTTGACCTCTCAGCGGCCTTCGATACCATCGACCATGGTATCCTTCTGTGACGGCTGGAAGAGGTGGGAATGGGAGGCACCGTCTTACGCTGGTTCTCCTCTTACCTCTCTGACAGGTCGCAGTCAGTGTTGGTCGGAGGACATAGGTCAACACCTAGGCCCCTCAATTATGGGGTGCCGCAGGGGTCAGTCCTGTCCCCCCTCCTATTTAACATCTACATGAAGCCACTGGGCGAGATCATCCGCCGGCACGGGATTAAATACCACCAGTATGCGGACGATACTCAGTTGTATCTGTCCGCCCCGTGCCAACTCAGTGAAGCGGTGGAAGTGATGTGCCAGTGCCTGGAAGCTGTTAGGGTCTGGATGGGAGTGAACAAACTTGCACTCAATCCTGACAAGACCGAATGGCTGTGGATGTTGCCCCCAAGGACAATCCATCCAGTCCATCCTTAACCCTGGGGGGGAGAAAAATTGCCCCCCCTCAGAGAGGGTTCGCAATTTGGGGGTCCTCCTGGATTCGCAGCTGACCTTGGAACACCACCTGTTGGCTGTGACCAGGGGGGCCTTTGCCCAGGTTTGCCTGGTGCACCGATTGCGGCCCTAATTGGACCGGGAGGCACTTCAGACAGTCACTCATGCCCTCGTCATCTCAAGACTGGATTACTATAATGCGCTCTACTTGGGGCTGCCCCTGAAAAGTGTTCGGAGACTGCAATTAGTCCAGAATGCAGCCGCACGAGCGATGCTGGGTGTGCCAAGGTACACCCATATCACACCTATCCTCCGCAAGCTGCACTGGCTGCCCATTGGTCTCCGAGCACGATTCAAGGTGCTGGTCGTCACCTTTAAAGCCCTACATGTCCTAGGACCCGGGTATCTGCGAGACCGTCTTCTGCCACATACCTCCCTCAGACCAATAAGATCGCACAGGATGGGCCTTCTCCGGGTGCCGTCAGCGGGACAATGCCAACTGGCGACGCCTAGGAGTAGGGCCTTCTCTGTTGCCACTCCGGCCCTGTGGAATGAGCTGCCCCCTGAGATCCAGGCCCCAGCCACTCTCATGGCCTTTCGCAAAGCCATTAAAACCTGGCTTTTCCGGCAGGCTTGGGGCTGTTGACCCCTTGATTGAGGTCCAGCCCCCTCCTGATTGGGTGTTTGTTGTGTTTCCCTTTTTAACCTTGTTGTGTCCAATTGTTTTTAATAATTCTTTTTAATCTTTTTTCATTTCTGTAAGCCGCCCAGAGTCCTCCGGGATTGGGCGGCATAGAAATTTAATAAATGAAAATGAAAATGAAATGAAATGAACCGCCAAACTGCCAACCTTTCTGATTGACAAGCTCAGCGTATTAACCACTGAGCCACTATCCCTATCCCTATTAATAGAGGGAATAGGGAGAACCAAAAAATGTGTATTCCTCAAAACCTTTGCCACTGCAGCCCCATAATTTCCTCAATAATCTTGAATAAAAAAGGGAAGGTTAAAGGTGGGATAAGAGTTTTTGTCCAAAGTGAACTTAGAAGACGTAGTAGTGACTGATGCCCGCTACTGAATGATTTGGAACCATTTAAGATTGTGAGTCTTATTGAACTGTGGAAATAAATCCATAAATATAGGTTGTGAAAAATAACTTCCAAGAAATTTTCTTGTCTTTCCTGACATTTTCTCATATTAGTTACCTTTGTGTATGATAAACATCCTAAAATGAATATGGCTTTTTTTAGCCTGACAGTATATGGAGATAAGGAAGACAACAAGTAATATTAATTCAGAAATTTGTGAGCAGATTTCAATGCGTTTGGATTTCAAAATTTCACATGATACTCAGCAATCTCCTCCTTTTCCACTGGTTCAGTGCCTCACTTCCTGCAAATTCACTATGTGAAGGTTAAGGAAACATAATACTTGATGTAGCATCCTAACGTAATCCTAACATGATGAGACTTATATCTGGACCTATAGGAATCTGGGTTCAGACTTGGACATGTCCTGAAAAGCACTCTCATGGGTGATCTATGGTAAACCTTAGATGGAGATGGCATGACCATTCTTATCCTCTTAGATATTTCAACAACCTTCAATACCGTCAACATTCATACCCTTCTGGGGAATCTGCAAAGGTTGGAGACAAAGTTTTACTGTGATTCCAGTCCTGGCTGAGTGGGTGGGTTGAGAAGGCGATTGTTGGGACAGAGAGCTCAAATTGATAGGTTATGATGCTCTTCAGAGTTCTGACCTTTTCTCTATCTGGTTCTACCTGAAGTCTCTGGGGGAAATCATCTTCTGGTTTGGATTGATGTATCATCAAAAAGTAAATAATACTCAGTTATGCATATTCACTCCCTAGTATTTTTGGATTTGGCTTGATATAAGATGCTAATAGTATCCCAGTTGAAACTGTGGTTGAGTCATCATATCACATACAAGGCAAGGACTGTTAAGAGCCACAATGTAGAAGACAGGCAGAAGACTAGCAGAGCACTTCATGAACATCAGAAGACATGGTGAAATCTCACAACATGTGGAGAAGATCAACCATAATTCCAGTATCTGCTGTAATGTTTTATTCACTCATGTTTGATTAGCATGCTTGTTAACCCATTTTCCTGCCTGAGATCGCTCCTCTGTCACCCCATTTTCCCCAATCTACTTTTACAAAAGCTATTTCAATTATTGGAATCTCTTTGTATTGCATGTGTTCTAATTTAGCATTATTTTTACTTGTCCCACTAGAAGTGGTTTAAAAGCTGTAGAATATGTCTATAATCCCTCCTATTCCTTGACCTTAAGCCAAAACGATGTGGTGATTTTTTTAAAATACCCTCAGGGCTCTTTGTGCATGTATCTGCTACATGTATAAGAGGAAGAGAGAAAAAAAAGAATGAGAATGAGAGAGAAACCTGAAATGGTAATGGAATGAATGGAGAGGTAACAAAATCTGAATTAACCAAACTTGACCATAAAGAAGAAAGTCAAACTAGATCCACTGGATTACATTAAAAACTATATTATCTAGACAAACAAATCTGCACTCCTGTTCACCTATGGAGGTTCACATGAAACTTCCATTCTTTAAAACAGCCCACATGAACTAACAGCATAGCCCCCCTCCCTTTGGTCTCTTAGATCAGCATGGCATAATAGGGCTATTATGATATGTGCTTACACTATAAATACCAATGTAAAAGGGAAATTTTCAACATCTGATTACTTCTTATGCAGTTATGAACTAAACCTTAGAGTATGACTCTGTGGAGCATACATTTACTAGGTTCGTGAGAGTAAGTGGCATACAAGTATTTGTACTAATAGATGGTATATGAACATTTGTAATAGGTACTGGTAAATACTTGTGATTCCAGACCAATCAATTGCACTTCAGAATGTCAGCATAATGGCACTTCAGAAATGAAATAGGCTCCAGTGTAGATCCTACTGGTATTTTGCTGATAAGGGTTGAATCAATGGGAAGGAAAATAAGACCCAATTAACTGTTCTGCCAAATGAAACCAATTATGCACATAGTTCAGTTTTCAATACCTAAATGTGGTAAGATGCCATTCAAAACTCATAAGCAAAGCATTAAAATAAGGACTATTCTTATTCCTGGAATCTGCTTCTCAAAGATCTGCTGCAGTTGAGCATGGAAGTTCCACAAATAGACCACTTTTCCCTGAGTGTAATGACTCTTTACTTAAAGCTACTTAAACCAATGGTATAATTTTAGTAATTGAACTATAAGTTCATGTTGTTTTGTGGAAGATGTAGTTCATTTGTAGTTCAAATGTTTGGGCCTATTATTATTGTGGTTCATTGTACGATAATCAGATGTTCAGACTGGAGTTTGCATTTTTGTCCACCTATTGAGTCCTTTCCAATGACCTGGGTGAGGTAGATGGTGATGTTTGATGGTGTTAAAGGTATCATTGCAGGATATAAACTGTTCCAAGTCAAGCTGCCTTTTGCATTGACCGATGGTGAGTTTTGCCAATGCCGATAGTGTTCAAGTGGTGCTCCAGTTGTTTTAGGATTGCACCCAAGTTACCTATTATTATTGGTATTACCTTTGCTGTCTTTTGCAGCAGTCATTCTATTTTTATTTGAAGGACTTTGTATTTTGTTATTCTCTTTTATTCTGCTGCCTCCAGGTCCTGCCACATCCACTATACATACTTTTTTTGTCTTTTGTTAAGTCTGGGGTATTATGTGTCAGGTACCTGTCTGCCTGAATTCTACAGTCCCAGATCACTTCAGCTTCTTCATTTTCTATTACTTGTCTATTTTACAGTCTCATGAGTTCTTACATGCAGGCAAATGGCATTTCTTGCAGATCTTCCAATACATCATTGTTGCTACTTTGTCATGCTGCTGTTTGCTGTTGTTGTTGTTATCCTGTAAACTGCCCAGAGTCACGGTATTAGTGACATGGGCAATGTAGAAACCAATCAATCAATCAATCAAATAAAGAACAGATCAATGTAGGAATCATAATCTCATGGAAAAGACCTTACATGTCAACTCTTTAATCACTGCATGATTCAATTACAGCTGAAGTCCCCACATGGTGTTTTGGTCACCAGTATTCCTGAGGATGTCTCATTTTGAAAACTTGCCAGGCTCTTTTCTCTATCTGGTTTTTGACATTATAACTAATATTTTACTTGCTATCAATAGAAGGCTGTCATATCTCAAAGTAAAGCAATATCCTCCAGCATTACTATATATCATTAAAATAATATTGACTTGGGTAATTCCTCTTGAGTCAATTTCCAAAACCCTTCAGGAACAACCAAGTTTTTATCAGCTTCCAGAAGTCCATGAGAGTATGGGCTATCTTTGTTGGGTGTGGGAGAGTGGTTTCCTAGGAGGGGAGATCCCAAAGAGAATGCTTGCCATCAGACCTTAGTATTTTGTCTATAAGTATGTCTATGTGCCCTGCAAAAAATCAAAGGTTGATGATTAGTACAGAGTGTTTCATTTGACAGGGTTTGAGGGGAAAGCAGATAGTAAGAAGATAATGTATTTCCCTGAAAATAAGAAAGGGTCTTATTTTCTTTTGATCACTGAAATAAGTGCTTGGTCTTATTTTGGGGGAGGTTTTATTATTTTTGAGGTACAAGAGGCAGCAAGAGTGGCCACCTCATGGCTGCTGCTGTGTTGCAATATTTTTGGGTAGGGCTTATTTTCAGGGGAGGGCTTATTTTAGCAGATGCGCTCAAAAGCCTGATTGTGCTTATTATCCAGGGAGGTCTTATTTTTGGGGAAACAGGATATGTTGATGCTTTGGGCTAGTTATTCTGGCAACTATTTTGAAAGCTTTCCAGCAGCTATTTTGCAAGAGCATCTATAACAGTGTTTCTCAAAATGTGGTCCAAGGACCCCTGGAAGTCCTCAAGAATCTCTCAGGCATCAGTAAAATCAAAATTATTTGCCAACCTACATTGGAAAATAATGTAATATCAAAATCCCACCAAAGCTTTGTGGCATGTGGTAATGGTAATTCATTTACTTTTATTTTTAATAGGGTAAATAGTGATAAATATAACCCATATAAACAAAGATTCCTTTGAGATCCTCCATAAATTTTAAAAGTGGGAAGAGATCCTGAGAGAAAGAAAAAAAATTAGAAATATTGATCTATAACATTCTGAAAGGATGATGTTCAAACTCTTTTAAAATATATTTTTGGAAGAGCCCATAACCATTGACTAATTGAACTCAACTCTTTCCAAGTTTCACTCTTTAGTTCTGATCCTGTCCCCTGAAGAAGGTGAGGTCTGGTCTGAGACCTCTTCTGAATAGGATTACTTCAGAATTGTGAAAACAGGTGTAGAGGTCTTCTCTTAATTTTTTTTCCTGTGTAAAGACACAAAGGTTTTTTCAATGATGCATGGTACTATATAGCAGTGTTTCTCAATTCTGGCAACATTAGATGCATGGACTTCAATTCCCAAAGTTCTCAGCCAGTTCACACATCTTAAAGCAAGCACTGCTATAATGGTATCAATAACCAGCATCGTTATCTTTATCAACTTTTTCCATGTCTTTATAGATAACACAGTTCTAGATCTTTTCCATCCTGTCACCATTTTCACATCTCAAATTTCAAAAACAATCCAAACCAATGTGTTCTTCTCCTTAATGCAACTAACCCTGTAACACTGAAAAGCCACATGGACCATCAATGCTCCTTCTAGGTGACCAGCAGAAGACCAGAAATATAGCTATCAAAGAGCACCCACATCAGAGATGGTATTCAGCAGGTTCTGACCAGTTCTGGAGAACTGGTAGCAGAAATTTTGAGTAGTTTGGAGAACTGGTAAATACCACTTCTGATTGGCCCTGCCCCCATCTATTCTCTGCCTCCCGAGTCCCAGCTGATCGGCTGGGTTTTCTTTTGTTGCTCTGCATAGGAGAACGGAGCTGGAAAGCAAGTTAGTGTGGTGGGGAGTGAATGGGGATTTTGCAGTATCCTTCCCCTGGAGTGGGGAGGGAATGGAGATTTTACAGTATCCTTCCCCTGCCATGCCCACCATGCCACATCCACCAAGTCACACCCACTAAGTCACGTCACGCCCACCAAGCCAGTGGAACCAGCTAGTAAAATTTTTTAATCCCACCACTGACCCATATACATTGTATCCAGCTTTTTGGGAACTGGTAAAAGTTGCTATAGTCGCTAAACTGATGGAAGAGTATCACAGCAGCATCCCTGAATTCACAATTTAAATAATAATAAATGATGAAACAGTAGTAAATCAGAAGTGTGCCACTGCAAGTGAACTTCTGCAGAATGGCACAGCCCAGGATTTTCTACTGTTGTAAAGTGGTTATCCATGAACTCCATGGAGCCCTTTGATTCTGAATGTGCTACAACTAAGCCAAAATAAATTAACTCAGTTGCGCAGCAATCAATATTGTGAAAGCACAAAAGAAGCAACCCAAAAACTAGGTATAAAAATACTCCTAAATCTTCTAAAAGAAGAAGAAATTATATATGTTGATTTTCTAGATTTAAACATTTTTTTCTAGGGAAGGGGTTTCAATTGTTTAGTAGTCTATTTTCAAACCAAAATAACCGGACTTGTACTTCGCACTTTATATTCAGTACAAAAGTTTTATACTGGCATTTTGAATCTGCAACAATGATATTGCAATAGATATTACCTATAATTTACTAGCCAAGGAAACTGAATTTTTATCCATGCTTAAAAGACAGGCTGTAGTATGTCTTAATGGTAAAACAGAAAAAAATAGCTAAATGTTATAGATACAGCACTGCATTTGCCATTATTATTCCATGTGAAGACAGAAACAGAATTTGGGATTATTGTTTTTTGGCCCCTTTTTATGCCAGGAGATTTTACTTCAAATCTAGAGACTACTTATGATCATTTATTTCCTGATAAGTGCATCACTTACTGTAAACCAACTGAACCTGTTACCAAACCATTTAAAAAAATTGGTGTCCCGGGGAGGAGCCGAAGTCACGATGACACGATGTGCAATCTCAATGCTCTGAGATCGCAGTCAATACTTTTGTCTCTGGGAGGTCCAAACGGACCTAAACCATCCCGCAGAGATGGTGAAGAGGAAGAATGCATCTTGCTGATCACAGGGACACCGCAAAGTCTCTGATTGATCCAAGAAAAGCTGTTCAAGCTAGTGACAAAAAATCCAGCCAAATGGCTGATGAAGTCGGGGCGGCTCCAAAACAGAAGGATATGGAAAGAGAAAGTGTTTTCAGCTGGTGAGGAATTTTTACTGTTTTAAAAGTGACTGCCTATAAAAAAAAACCTTAAAATTAATTTACATTGGAGAATAGAAGAAATAAGCGGTGGAATTAAATTTGGACTGGTTTTGAACAGTGGGTTATCTTACTTTTTAAATACTATTTTTACGGATGGAATTTATGCAAGCCTTTTAAAATGAACAGATTAAGTTTCCTTCTATTTTTTTTTTCTTTGACTTTTCTCTGTAATCTATGGATAAAACTCTCCTCTTTCATTACTGTGGATGTTTTTCTAACTCATTTAAGAATCAGACCTTTTTTTTAACTTGAAATACAAAAAGATACAAAAAGAAACAAAGAAATGGTAACATTGTAATATTGTAACTCTGCTACTCAGAGGCTAGAGGTTTGTGTATTGGAAACAAAATACTTTTTTCACTGATTATCCTGGCTTGGCACTTCAAGGACTCACAGCTTGTTTACAGAAAGTGATAAAAAGAAGAAGAAAAACATACAGATGTTTCCTTGAAGTAGATTTTCAACCAAAATGTTATTGTGATGCTTAATTTTATTAAAACCTTCTAAGCTAGAGCAGCAGTGTTTGTCAGCTGGAAATCATGGCGCAATTTCAACACCAGAAAGAAGTTTTAAATCTGTAAAAGATACTCTCAGAAATACAGAAATTATCAAATATAAGTGAGAGGATAGAGAAGAAGTTGGATTATTTAGTGCATCTAACAGTAAAATATGATGGAGATGTTGAAGATGTTCATCAAATGGAAAAAGTGGTGGTTAAAATCCAAAAAATCGAAGAGGAAAATTAATATATATTATGATATTTATGGTGATTGGTTTGTTTCTGAAAACAGAAAGAGTGGAATACTGAAAGAGGAATTAAATGGAGGGGAAACCTATCCCAGATGGGAAGATTCAGAAGAGGAAAAAATAAAAGAATTTATGGATTTAAAGAGAGAAATCTTATTAGCAATAGTTTTGATAACACCACCGATAATCAAAGATAAGATGATTAAGGAAACAGAAGAAGGGTTTTGAAATCACATGAGACATTTTATAAGCAAAGAGTTGCTAAGAGGAGTCCATACAAAGTTGATTAAGGAGATGATTAGAGGACTGATGCCACAAATGGCAGAAGATATGACACTGTTTTGTTACTGGAAAGATACAGGTTGATAGATGGAGGAGTATAATTTAAAACTAGCTAAACTTAGCGAAATTTAATGATAATAGATACAGTTAAATAAATAATTGATAATGATAATAATGTATACAATGTGTAGTGTTATGATAAGTAATAACTGGATATGAATATTAAATGGTACCCATGAAAGGAAGATTAGAAACCCTTTTGGATTATATATAAAGGTTAATTATAATTAAAAAAAAGAATTAAGTTACATTCAGTTAAGTCATGATTACTAGGGGGAAATGATATGATGCAGGATATAGTTAAATAAAGGAGGGATAATGATTATATATATATATGTGTGTGTGTGTGTGTGTGTGTGTGTGTGTGTGTGTATGTGTACAACATAAGAAAATGAGATGTAAATTGTAAACAATAATTTGGAAAGAAGGATAGAAAACTTTGTTATTAAATATTATGGATGTTTAGCTAGAATAGGACATAAGGATTCAGTGTCATTGGAGGATTTAAGAAATAGTAAATGAAATGCCAGTATGTGGTTATGTATTAAATCTTGGTATATTTTATGATGAAGGACGTTTAAACAACTATAGTCAGAAGAGCCAAGGTGGCGCAGTGGTTAAATGCAGCACTGCAGGCTACTGCTAGATCAGCAGGTCAGCGGTTCAAATCTCACCGGCTCAGGGTTGACTCAGCCTTCCATCCTTCCGAGGTGGGTAAAATGAGGACCCAGATTGTTGGGGGCAATATGCTGACTCTCTGTAAACCGCTTAGAGAGGCCTGAAAGGCCTATGAAGCGGTATATAAGTCTACTGCTATAAATGAAAATGGAGGTATGATGTCGGTAACATGTATAAATATCTGAGTTAAAATACTTGAGTTAATATGAATTATGCTTGATGACTGTGAAAGAGATGCACGAAAGTCTTTTGTAACCAATTGATACACTTTCTACAGTATGTAAAAAGAAAGATTTTATGTGTTGTGTTTGTTTTGAAAAAAAAAACTTTTTTAAAAAAAAGTTGGTGTCCCAACCAGAACTGACATGTGGAACTAAAAATATTATGGGATTCATTTAAAATGTGTAGCTATATTTTTAATGGCTTGGCTGATTTAACGACGTATTCAGTTGGTTGGGTTGAATGGCTGTCTAAATATGCTGTGAAGCATGATATAGTCACCACGGCTATGAAATTCACTGGCAGCTTCAGCTATTATATTGGGCCTAGTTTATTTGAGAGGACAAAATGGTGGCAGGAAAAAAAGTTGAATGCTTCTTAGAAAAAAGAATTGATATAAAGTTAACACATAACCAGTTCTGATACTGATGCATTTTAAATGATCGTATCAGGTATATACTGGCCTCTATTAATTGTAGTACAAAGCAAGTTACTCAATAGTTACTAAGTTTTATGCTTAACTGATTCCAAAGACACTTGCAAAAAATGTACTTGAACATTGAAAAGAACTATATATACTACATCATAACATATGTTGCTGGGATCGCATATTTTTGAGGAAGTTATAATTAAAATATTTGCAGATCTGGGGGTAGAAAACTACAAGCTTCATGGAAGATTATCATGAATCAAATGGATGTCTTCAAACAATGTGAAATGTTTTCTTTAGCACTACGAAAAGTATACTTTAAAAAAGCAATATACATCAAGAGAAATGGCCAAAACACCACAAGCCATAGAATTTGTACCTCTATCAAGCAGAACCTGTGTACAAGACCCATTGATTGTTCACAGTCTCTTATGCTGCAGTCTTATCACATTTATCCACTAACACTAACACAGTAGAATTTTATAAGAAAACATATTATCCAATTGGCTATTAAGGTACAAAACAAGTGATCTAACCCAACATCTCTCTAATTATGACACAAACCAAGGTATTTACTTTATCCAGAGCACTGCTGCACTGTTGGTTTATTCAATATAGTAGTTACTACAGCTACTATAGAAATTAAACGTGACTAAACAACAAATATTCTTAGTGCTATTTTTACGTCTCTGATGTTGTTGTTTCCATGAATTTAAACTAGGCTTAATGCCCAGGAAAGAGAAAGTGGAGAGTTATTTTTCAAGCATTATCATCTTACTCTACATTCCAACTTATTTGTGCAGAAGACTAAGATGTGGGGAAGAACATATCAAAATTTCAACCAGGTAGCAAGGAAAATAGCAGAAATCAAAATATTTAAATTCTTTGTGACAATTGATCATAATACAGTCCATTCTGCCCCTATAGAGGAATACAAAAGCCTTCTTAAATATTAAAAATAAAAAAGCCAGAATTTAAAAACCATAATAGTGAAGTTAAAAATCAATGTATTATACATATGATGAACTGTAACTTGTTGCAAGAACTTTAATATTCACAACTGTTAGATTTTATGTAACAAACTCAAGTTTGCAAAGTATTATTGCAGTTCAGCTATATAATTTTCCTGAATACTGAAACTTAAAAATCTAATCTTAAAATAAGTAAAATTCATCCTTAACATTAGTTTGATCATTCATGCTAAAAAAAAACACCAACAAAATGGAGGATACCAACCAATTCATGATTTAAAAAATATATTTTCACTGATATAAAAATTTAGTAACTAGTTTCATAAATATGATATTATCATTAGATTCTATTCACTAGATGAATGTTGCAGACAAATACTGTCTTCTTTGAAATATAAGCCTTAACATATGTATTCATTAAATTTATAAGCTGCCCCAATGTCTATGGGATACAACCACTAAAACCAACAATACAAATGCAGAATATATAATCCAAAAGAAAATTTAGAGGAAAAACAACAATCCATGGGACAACTGAATATCTCACAATGGTTCTATGAATCCTCATGTGGAGTCTTTAGCTTTGTCTTGTATTTGTAAATAGTACATAGGAGTTGGGAAATACCATATTTTATTACACAAGTAATATGAATACTACTAAAGATCCTTTTGTACTGTGTTAATGTTTTTACTTTGACAATTAACACTGGAAACTCATAAGATTTATAAGACTCAAGGATGGTAAAACTCAGGCCTATCCTTGAATGTTATTTAGCAAAGATGTCACATAAAAGAAGGTACAGTACAATATATAAATAAGGGGAAAAGAGATAAAAAAGAGACCCAGCAACTCACAGATTTTTGCTTTCTTGCAAGCTCTTTTCTTATGATAGGTTTACATAGAATTAATGAACTTGTGGTGTTGAGCCCTGCATCTAAAGCTTCTTTTCAGGCATTAAAACGAATGTGTATTGTTGTGAAAAACAGTCACCACAGCATCCTATATAATCAGTGCATATGTTTACTATCTGGTGAGATCTTCCCATGAACCGAACAAGGGTCAACATTCTTTTTTAAGCTTCAGCATTTAAAAAAAAATCCTCCCAGATTTGCAATATACAGTATAGTCACTTGGGTTTTGAACTGGCTAATTTATTTCATGCCTCTCCCCATTTAGAGGCAGCAGATATATATTTGTCAGCAAGCCATTCCATCTAGAGCGCTTTGGGTTTTTTTTGTTTTTGTTTTTTAAGGTAGATGTTTTCCATATAGAACCAGGACAAGTGCAAATATGGAGGAAGAGGTAATCAAGCCGAACAAGTGAGGGTGAAATTTAGAAAATCAGAGAAAGTAAGAATAAGAAACATATATAATACAATCAGTCAACCTTCCCATAGCTTTGGACAGCATCAAGTTGGGTGTAACTGTGTTCGATGCATCTAAACGTTTAACATACTGTTTTATATAAATAACATTCCTGAAGAAGGCAGCTCAGGAAAAGAAGGTGGCACAGGAGAAAAGGGTTTTATTGAGCTCTACAGTTCAGTGAAAATTATTTGTTTAATGCTATTGTTTGCACTGGTAAATAAACTACAATGGCACCAAAAGTGACAAGGTTTACACTGTACCCAACTCAGCTTCTTTTTCCAGGTGAGTAAATCTTGAAATGGAAACCATTTCAATGTCTATCATTATCATTCCTACGTTCCCCCAACACACACATCTTCCTTGGGACTTTTAAAAGGATGGAAGGAAGGAAAGCTTATATATTTTTCAGACAAGAAGTTAAATTTGGCCCTGACTCTGCCAGGTGTTTGTTGCTCCAATTCCCCTTCCCATACCTTTGGATAATAAGTAAAATGTTTAGGTTTTAGTAAACACAGACACTTCACTTTTCTAGTGCTACCACTTCTATATGTCTTCTCACTATTTCTGGACTTAGCCAGCCCTGCAACAATAACAACAACACTCAGTAGCTTCCTATCTCAGAACTTTAGAGGCCAATCTTTCTAGGCAAGAGAGTTAAATCTCAGTTATGCCAAATCTGCAGCGGGGAAAGACTTGTTCATAATCATTCCGTTTAGCTTTGTTTGGACACAATCTTTAAAGTAGGTAATTCTATTAGCTAAAATGTGGCAGAAAAAAATGCAGGTGCAAGAATAACTTTATTAAGCCTAATATATTCAGACTGCATTTCTAGTTGCCTGGGATCTTTTTCATTAATCAGAAATTGTTTTATTAATCAGAAATAGAAAAGTTAGTGATACCTAATACTAAATACTAGGAATGGGAAATTTTAACAGATTATGTAAAGATCAGGGAAATCTTTTTGCCCAGTGATAAATTAGAAAGCAAACAGATTTGCCTTCATAGTAGCTGCAATGAAAAAATAAATATTTGTGTTAACTATTATTTCTTTTGGCATTTTACAGCAATGTGTTTGTTTGCTTATTTAAATTGCAATTATTTTATTTCAATTAATACAATTCAATTAAATAAAATAATTGCACTAGAAATATTTTATTAAAATACTCTTTTAACTTTTTTTAAAAAAAACTGTTGTGTGTGTGTTTTAATACATTATTTGAAGATCTACAGCAGTAACCATTAAGGAAATAGAAATATCCTAAATCAAGTCTTTAATGTATATTATTAGTCTGCTTTTTCTACCCTCCTTTGTCTACTAAAACAATGGATAGAATTACAGCAGCAGACAATTTATTTACTCTATGAAGTTTTATAATACTATATTGTAAATAACACAGCAAATAATGGATACCAAAAGGGAAGACGTGGCTAATAATCATGGCTACGAGATATACACATGTGGTTTTCAGACACACTGTGAAACAAGTAAGGTTTTTTTCCTCCTCCTAGTTACTCCAAATATATTGTTGTTTGTATTTTAGTGTTACTATATTGCAAGACATTTTAATTACTATTTACTTGATGAATTAATATAATCATAAAAAGAAAACAAGTGATGTTGATAGCCTTTTTAAAATATCCAAAATCTATATTAGGACAGTACCTGTTATGAAAAACGCCTCATTTTCAAAGAAGTATTGTATGGGTCAGTGTGGGGTGTGTGTGGGTATTTACAAATGTATACATACACAACCACATTAATTTCATTTTTTTAAAAAGAGTATAGATGTTATCAAACAATGCAGTGCTTAGATTAGATGGGCCGAAATGGTGGTTCAGGTTTTTTGGCTAAGCCCATAACTCTGTCCCATATAGTAAAAATACTTACCAGATAAAACAAATTCTTCTTTTTTTACAAGAGCTGAGGCTAAATAGTGCAATATTGCAAATGAAACTGTTTCCATACTCATATTGCCAGATTTAATAAAATATAATAAATGTTTTAAGTATATGAAATTGTTTAATCTATAAAATACTTTTTATTTATTCCCAGCTGTTAAATAGCCTCTGGAAAAACTTGTGCTCAAGAGTGTGGGAAGGGAAAATATTTTACAGAATAAGGGAAGAGCCACCATTAAAAAAATGCTACATGCCTTTAAAGCTTTGTTCGTTTCCTCAGGTGATTGTAGAATCTAAACAGGATTTAGGTATTCCCATGACATTGATATCATCCTATCCACCCCAACTCATGAATGAGAAGATATAAGTGATTCTTAGCTGCACTAATATTAGTGTTTCCACTTTATTCCGACATTACCTTTCTAAGGTATATAAAATCTGTGAGCTTTGACATCTTTACCTTCAATGTTAATAAAAACAGGGTAGGGATTAGCAATGGGGGCAGCACATTTATTCTAGAAAATTTTTAGGATAATTCCTCTCCATAATAGTGAAAATATCCTTAATAAATAGTGTTGAGTTCATAATAGTGCTGGTTTGCTCTTTGCAGGTGATAAGCAGTTATGAGAATGAGGAAGTACTTTGTTACATAAGTAAATAAGGATTTCTTTGTCCCACTAGAATATTATTAAATAGCTTGTGCATAGAAGGCAATGGAGAGAACTAAGATTAGGATCCAAGGAACCACACAAGTTGTCCATTACTTCTGAGGCTCTCTTGAGTCCCCTTGCAAATGTTGTGAATCAAATTTGAAAGATCTTCAAAGAACATTGCAAGGTGATATGAGGCCTGCTCTTCAAAGGAAGGCATAAAAATAAAGTAACTATGCTTAAAATATCTGCACCCTCTCCTATCACAGGCTACAATTTTAAGCCTTCTTTTCTGAATTATTCTGAATTCAAACCAACAGGGGCTAGTAATTCTGAACGAACATGACTGGATCCAGTTACAACATGCCTGATTCCAGAATGGAATGGATATGATTTATGATTTATGATTTAGTCCTGCAAATAATTATATATAACTATTGATTTTGTATGCTCTAATTGCTAATTATAGATAATAATTTCTAGAAGGTACTAATTTGTGCTGAGTTAAAAACAAAAAGAATCCTGGACTCTTTAAAGGGCAATACAATAAAGAGCAATACATTCTGTGGATTAGAATGTGCTTTGTCTAATATTTTTGACAAAGCTTTTGCTTCCCAAAACCGATCTAGGTTTGAAAATCCACAATACTCTATGTTTGTAGCATTATATAATATGTAATTTAATATTAAGAGCAGTTTTTTACCAGACTAAAATATATATCTGCAAATCTTAACTTATATAAGACTGCAGTAGTTTGTAATTCTTACCTAGAATAAGTCACATTGAAAAATTGAACCTTGCCTTCAAGTAAGCATACATAATCTTGCTTTTTTTAGTCAGTCCTAAAGTAGTAATTTCTGATTAAGTTATGTCCTTTTGGTAATCTCTGGGATAGAGTCAGCAAATGTACCACTTTCCATTGCTTGAGATGTGATAAAAAGTAAGCAGAAATACATACTTTTTCCCTTCATGCTTTCATTATTGCACTGCCCCCCCCCAAATATGATTCATAAAAGGAAATATTTCATGTGTCAAATTCTGCAATACATTTCTTCTATATTTCAGATCATGTTTCCATGAACTGAAACTCAGCTAATATTTTGTTCTTTTCCGTTTTTCCTGATTTAAGAAAAAACGGCAACATCTAACTTTTAGCCCACTTTTGACACTTTTATTATTAGCTTAATCTTGCCCTACTGGGGATTCTTCTTTTAATATGGCCACCTAATTACTGTTTTGCATTAATAAATTGGTTAACCATAAAGTACTATAGATGGCTTTGTTTTCAATCAATTAGTTGTATGGGCCTACATGCAAATAAATAAATAAGCAAAAGTTTAGAATGAATAACATTGCTTAAAATCATGTTACTGATACAATTATACCTGAATTAATGTGCTTTCTTTTTTTCTTCTGTTTCAACTGTACTAGGTCTGGGTTTGTAAAAGTAGCCTGAAGTATATTTTGCACAGAGCATGCAGAATTATAACTTATATGTATGTATATATGTATGTATGTACAGTATGTATGTACAGTATGTATGTAGGTAGGTATGTTTGTGTATGTACAAATCTACAGTAAGTCTGAACCTCATTTCACAGTGATCATACTATTAAAGATTGTAACAATCCCGGTGATATTATTATATAAGAGACTCTTATCCTGGTTTATTTCTTTGATGGTCTGTTGCACTAAAAAAATCATGTTTATATTTCTAAACACACCTTGTAGACTGGAGGAGTCTACTTTTTCTCAGTCTCCAACTCCAAAGATGAGACTTAGGCATAGTAGCAATTCAGTTTCTTCTTTCCAAGTACAAATTTATCATGATTAAAACTGGGCATCTATCTCTTGGGAGATGTGAACATGACTGCAATCAACAAACAATATGATATTTACCTGTACAAGTATGGTTCCTGAATTTACTGTCTCTTTTTCTAAAACAGCACTTATTCACACCAAGAGAAAGTTTAAACATAAACATTTATCAAATATTATTGAAACCTAATAGGGAATCTATTAACACAAATCCAAATGCCATCCAGAATAGGAAAATTTTCTGTCTGAAATGCCTGTAATTAATGATGATGTCATTCATATATGATGCCCTCTACTTGTAACACCCAAACTTCTGCCCACATCTTTCATCTTTTATCTTTCACTGCAAAAGAGAATTTCTTGAATAAATTTAGACTCCTGCTAAATCTAGTCTGCTGTATCAAAGACCCATCACCATATGTGCTGTCTGTCACAAAATGGGATTATAAGAGATTTTTATTAATTATATAGAGTTCATTGGAGTTGAAATAGGAATAAGACATTGTTTTTTTAAATAAGTAGTTGCATTGTTTGAGACTAGTTGGAAGTTCTAGTTGTGTTTATAGCTAGAAATACAACATAAAAGGCTTTGTTTGAGGCTGTCTGGTTGATTATAGTTGGTATCTGTATTTGGTAAACAGAAAACACATGTCAAGTCTTTTCCTTGTTTTCAAACTAGTCTCATTTGCTTTTGCTTTTTTTTTCTAATTTCACTGGCAGAAATGAGAAAATTGCTATTTAGAAAGAAACAAGAAGATAGAAACAGCTCAGTGGCACATTTCTTTTTCTCCATATAATATTCTCTACCTCCTCTACATACCATTTTAAGTACAGAGTTTCTAGACTATTAGGTAGAGGTTTGTAAAATGGAGCAATATTTCAACATTTTCTAATTCACTCATCTGCAATTTAATCTGAAGCAGTGCAGTTCGGTTTATACCAAAATAATTTTTCTATACAGTACATAAATCTGCACATGCATGCATTTTTGCATGTGTTACTAAGCATGTTTCCAACAATGTTATATAGCAAGTCAGTCAAGTAACATTGCCACTGATTGCCACTGATTTCAATGAAATTTAAATTCTCCCACATAAATCCATTTCAAAGCCTAAAGTTCACCAACCTCTTCCAAATGCCTTTGGAAGGCAAGAAAAGTTTTGTGTAACCCTTTGATCATATGAAGCATCCTATTTGTATTGAAGTGAGGTGGGGACGCTCCAGATCTTAAGAAATTAAATTTAAATCACTCCTTAAATTGATGGATCGCTAATAAGACAATTAATTCATTATAATGTACACTCTTATGATAATGTTGATAGGTTCCAAGTGCACTGAAGAGAGAGAAATTGTGCAAAGACTACACAGAGTACAGACAACTTTATCCAATAAATATATAATACCATTAGGATACGAATATTCTTCTTTCAGGCACTTCAGGACACTTCAGTAGTCTATTATTGATCCTCTGAGCTTTCTATTATGTACATCTATTATACATAAATTTATTACACAGATTGTGGCTACTAACACTGCACATGTATGAATAATATTGAGAGGAGTCATTAGTGACTGTATGTTTCACAGCTAATGAAAGATATAAAGAAATGGGAGAAGAAAAAACTTAAATGACTTACTGGATGCTAGGTATTTTAGGGGTTACCAGCAATTAGTTAGCAAATATTAGTCTCGTTAAATATTATGTGCTATTTCATCTGCCCTAAAAACTACTCAGACTGTGTTTTACCTAACAATGATTTGCCCAACCCTTTTTCCCCCTCTGACATTGGTAAAAATGTATAAAAATTATTCATCTTCATGTAAAACTGACACCTTCTCTAACCAATGAGGCAAACATTCTTGTATTAACTTTTAAAGTTCCAATCTCTAATAAACAACACTCAGGGCAAGATAGTTTATCTGACTTGGCTATTCGCATGAGAAATAAGAGAATTTATGTTGGATTGGACCTAAGGCCCATAAAAATCCTGCATTCTTCTCCCTCGTATATCTCAAGTAGAAGTACAAGTGATACTCTGCTTTTCTGAAATTGGTACTAAGTGGCTTATATTCTCCTCTTAATCCACTAGAGTCAGACATTTTGATTCTGTTTTCTAGTTCTCCCGCTTCATCATTTGGTGAATGTAACACTTAGGAACCATAGCATAGAAACTGGATGGCATAAAGCTGACTGATGGACTTTTTCTTTTTTTAAGAACGGAAGGAATTTAAGATAGTTTTTGAATCTTGGCCAAGAAGCAACAAAATAAAATAAAGAGGAAAAAGCAGAGAGAGGGGAAAGAAAAAGAAAAAAAAACAAATAAATATACCAAGCCAAAGTTTAAGTCTATTAACTGTTGAGGGAATTTCCAATATCATTGTCTTTCTTGGACTCATGTTTTACAAATCGTGAAATGATTGCTTGACAGGATATGATACATAAAAACTAGGATGCAAAAAACTGTATTCCCCCTTATCCTATGTCATTCAGCTAGTTAGATGATGAATGCAAAAATGTAGAAAAACTTTATTATTTCATGTAGTTTATTTAGTTTGTATTTAGCAAACCATGGATTTTCTTAAGAATAATATATATTTTCCAATATGTTTTCCACTACTCCTTATCTTTTCCCCAACCACATTGGTGTTCCTAGCACTAACCCAACATTTCCCCCCCAAAGATGAAGGTCAGAACAAACAGTAGGCTTTGTCACCCTTTCAGATGAGACACAGTTCAGAGAAAGTTATCTAATACAGTAATAAGATGATTTACATGACCCTAAATCATGTCAATAGAACACACACTGGATTACTTCAAGATAAATACTGTCTTCTGGGCCATCTCTGAAAGCATATTTTGTTATAGTTACTATAGTAACTATGGTAGTAACTAATAACTACTAGTAGTAACTACTACTAGTAGTAACTACTATTAAAATATTACATTGTTTTATTATATCTATCTATTATCCATCCATCTATCTCTCTCATAGTTCAACTGCATTCAACTAAAACACAACATAGAATGAAGCTATGGAAGCCTCATAGAAAGAGTACAATTGAGCAAAAATGCTATGTGACCAAAATAACACTGTGTGCAAGGAAAGAGGATTGTTGTCCCATTCAGTTTCAGTCCCTTGCATGATCTGCCATCAAAACATAACAAAATAAAGGAAGAGGTTTATTTAGCAGCATTACAGCTGAATTCTTTTTTGCCTTCACTACTCTCTCTGAATGACTTCCCGTAATTCCAGTGGACAACAGTAATATGCTACAGCCACCATTTGTATCACAGATAAACGCTAGCCTCTATCTTTATGTCTTTATAAAACAAGAGATGTCAGGAATCTATGCAGCATGTATGTGTTTTCCTACATATATCCTAAGCTTTACTTTGAGAAGCATTTACTAGTCTAATACAATCATCAGGCTTATGATGGTTAGGTCAGAAAAGATTAAGAAGAAAGGACCACCCAAAAGACAAAAAGCTAAGGGACGACAAACATCCAGCCCAACTAAGGTCAAGGCATTTTATTTCTATTTATTTTTAATGCCACATGCACTGGGGCGAAGCTAATAAATTACCTGGAAACAGGGACAATAGCAATGTTATAGGACAGTGTGTTACCATTACGAATATCTTTAGAAAATGGTACAAGTGACTGAGATTGACTTCTGAGAATGTCAACCTTTAAGTCAAATTAGACTTTTTGCAAATTAAAAAGATACAAAGGTATATCTGAAGTTTAAACACTGGGGGAGGGAGGGCATTTGCTTTCCATAGGTTTAAAAAAATGTTTATCTGTTCATGGCCCTGGTTTTCAGTGTTACAAACTATTATCTAAGTTAGGGTCCTTTGTTTCTACCATGAAAAAAGCATTCCAGATAAGGAGACGGTTTTCAAAGGCAATGCTATTATTGTAAATAGAGAAGCTCATTTAGGGCTTTATGGAGAGAATGACTACCCTATAATGGTTAGTGACTGAGCCAGATTGGGAACAGCGAGAGATTTTCCTTTGGCCATAAACAGTCATTTCATGAATTTGGATCATTGACATGCCCACTATGCCAGGTTGTTATTATGGCAATAAAATGAAGAGGGAATGCTCAGGAATGGAATGGAATGAACATACTGATCACTTCCTTAGATTGTCAGACCACTAGTCCTTCAAGCTAGTTTCTGCCTAAACTGACAAGCCACATCTCTTCATTCTTTTACTCTCCCACAGACTTATTAGGAGATGTCAGTACTGACAGACAGAGGTGCATTCTGCATCCATTTTCCATACTATTGATCAACAGGTTTTCCGAAACAATATCTCTGTCTTTTCACCTCTGTACAGATTAACCTGAACCTGTCACATGAAGATATATTTCAAAAGATCCAGCTACATTTTTTATACTAAAGGAAACAGTTTCCCTTTTATTATTCAATTCTGTGCATGTTAATGGTCTAATGAATGAGGCAAAAATAAATAAATAAGGGAAACAAGTTTCTCCCCCCCCGCCTTTTATCAGCCATGTAAATCCCAAAACAGAATGTATACTCCGACAGCTAAATAAGAGTTTCCCCCTTCCTAATTGTTTTAATATTGCTCTCAGTCCTGTATATATTAAACAAATGGACCAATTTCATTTTGCTGACTCTAATTTAATTCTTAACAAAGCTAATTGTGTGATTGTTCAGAGAGGAAACTTGTGGTGAATTTACTTGAGAGAGTTCCCCTGGGATGATTTTCTCCACTTAGGGCATCAAAAGACATCATATCAATATCCATTGGCATTCCATGTTGAAGAACACAAAACAAGTAGTTAAATTGATTTCTGGAGGGCAAAAAACCGCCCTCTTCAAGGAAGAAAAATTCACTATATACTAGCAATAATGTAATGCAAACTTATTCAAAACTACCAAAATGCCAAGGAATAGCTCCCTATGAAGGAGAAAGGTATATACTGTAAATTTGAGCTATGCAATAACATGTACCAAGAGATTATCTCATATGTAAGAAGTCCACATATATATATATATATATATATATATATATATATATATATATATATATATATATATATATATATATATATATATATATATATATATATATAGTAGATTTTCACTGATACAGGTATGCAGGTACAGTTACAGGTAAGCAGATCTTCACGCCAAGGTAATACGCCAAGACCTGTATATATATATATATAATTTATACTTGTATATCAGTGATTATATGACCTCTGTAGATGCCCTACGTTAAATACAAATAAATAAAATTCCAAAAGATTGGGGAAATGGATGCTTACTAAACATGTTCTAATGAAACAGCTTACAATTATATCATGGAAGTATAACTAATAAAGAAAAGAGGTTTATTACTTAATTTTTAAAAAAGAAATCCTGGAATTTAACAAACTGATTTTTATGAACTGATTAAGATGGCCATTTTAAAGAACTAGTCTAGTTCCAGCTTTAAATTATACAAACCCAGCTGGGACCTCATGAAATGATATGAATGGACCATTGTTTTGCTATGCTGTAGAAATAGTTTGTTGCATTATATTTTAAGAACAAGGATCCTGTTCTACATTTTCTATGTTTCTTTATAATTCTATACTTTATCTCAGATATATAAAATTATATAAAATCTGGCTTCAGAGCTATTTACATGACTCTGATTTGATAAATTTAAAAACAAGTTACTGAAAAGGCCTCAACTACATTTAATTGAAAAGATCTCTTATATCTATGTATTGCACACACTTGTTGACATACATATTGTATATACTAATGAAAATTAAATAATATACATTTTTTCCAAGTCTATATAACATATACACCTTTTTTGCATGTATCCCTAATTTTAAAATAAATTGTATTTTAAATATCCAAGGCATTTTTTCTTTAAAAAAATCTCAAATTTTCGTAACCAAAATTTTCTTAGTTTATTTTTCAGTCTTCTGCATCCAAATACTGTACAATCTGTACTAACGTATGAAAGTTAAAAATGTCCTATTTTGCTACCACTAATGCTGCCTAATTTTTGTCCAGAGCAATACTGCTATGCAGCATTTAAAAAAATAATGGTTTGCAGAAACAACAAAACCAGAAGTCCCAATTTAACTAAGCTAATGCTAACCATTTAGATAATATTGAGACAACTACTAGAGATAGTTAAAGATTGTTGTTGATTTTTTTTGTCTTCTACTTATCTCTGCTGAGTCAGCAGAAAAGTGTGTGACATTTCTGACGATGGGAACCCATTAGTTAGGAAATAGGGATGCATATTGTAGTTTGTAAAGTGGCAACCTGGCCCACCTAAAGAAGTGGTATTAATTGTAAGAAGGATTATAAGATGTGTCTTCACTCCAATGAGTTTACAGTTCTGTAAAAGAAAAAGGAAATAATCTATATATGGGAATGCAACTGCTTCTGATTTTAATGGTGTAAATTGTGTGAGATGTTCAAAAGTGTGAAACATAGAATTACTGTACATTTTTACAGAGTGCTTTGGACACTCATGTACACCAGTTAGTTTTCTTATTGGACAAAGGGGAGCAGAAATTAGATAGCCAAATTATAGTTTCATGGAACGTACGCACTGTCATTTAAAAAAGAACTAAATACAAGAAATCAGCACTTTTGAATTATAAATCGTTCAGTGAGAATATAAAGGTGCTGAAACCCCTCCCAAACAACAACCAAACTCACTATGACTTTCAAGCTAATTCCCAGATTTTCAAGAATAATACATTTAAAATGTTGAAGTTTATCATTAATCAGTTCAATTTATTTCCATGTGAAGCAGAAGCTTACACAATATGGCAAAATCAGCTTCTTGGTGTAGCTTTAAAAAGGACGAATTAGGAATGGCCTACAGAAATTTTTGAATGGATGAACTGAGAACTGAACAAGGATGGAGTTAGGGGGAGTGATAGAAATTAAGATGCAAGAATTTGTCAGCACTGATAAGGTTGTAATTCTCCCTCAACCAAGGTGAAATAAATATAGATCTTTCGGTCAGTAGATTTGCTAAGAAATATATTCATCACAGTTGGATAGATTTATAATCCTGCTTCAATCTGCATCAAATGCAAGGGAAACCTATTCTTCTGGTATACTGAATGCTCATTGTCAAACTGTACCTCTCTTTTCTTGAAGCATTTTTTCATAGATAGAGAAAGATTGATGACGGGAATTTCTTGAAATAAATAAAGTGGTATTTTGTCAGATAAAGAAGCGCAAAGTGTTTGAAGGGAAAAACAGCCCAAAATGAGCAAAGCAATGCAATAGAGAGAAGACAGAAATGGCATTTGATTACATGTGCCATTAAGGAGAATGGTGGTGGGGAAGCAAACTTACAAGGCAAAACAGCTACATATTTCCTAATATTATTATCCTGAAACAGGTTTCACTGTGGATAATGGGCTTTCTCCCAAGTAAGAAATGTCACTTTAATTGTATTGAGATTACGCCCTATACTTGTTATCAAATTCCTTCATAGTACCAATATAAAAAGGAATATCAAAACAAAGGAGATTTATAGCACCTCAAATGCAAGTTTCTAAGGGACCTGCAAAGTTCTATCTTATTTCTCCTGCAAAAAACTCATATAGTTCATCAACGGGAATGTGGTTAACTAGGGTAAAAAAATAATTCTAAAAATATTTATTCAATGCAATGTATTCCACATTTCTCTACCAAAAATACCAAAATAATCTGGATAGTTGATATTCTGTCCTCCTGTCTTAAATCAAAGTTGCAGTCCTATGAGATGTACTTGTGAATAACTCCCTTTCAAATCAGACTGACTTATTTCCAAGAAACCGTGAATAGAATTGGTATTGCGTAGCATTGTATTTCTATATATAACTATATGAACAATGTTTTTATCACAATGGCAGATGATGTTAAGTATTGTCATGTCTAAGTCTTTCAGACTGTAAAAAAAAGCATGGCCCCAAACAATGCAGTAAATAGCAACATATTTGCAATTCCAGTAGACTATAAAAGCATTAAAAATCATTCTGTATATTATCAGAAATTGTGCATTATAAGATAATGATTTCCTATGCAATTAAGGGCCAAGGTGCAATGACAGCAATGGTCTCTAATATAAGAGATCCTGAAAAACATTTACTTTAAGTCTGAGAATCCCAAATGTAACCATATTAAATATACCTTAGGGTTAAATATTCAATTAAAGATAATTATGAACCCAAAATTAATTGATCATATCTCACTCTGTTTATTTTTAACTGACCCACAAAACAAAGTGATATATTCCTCTTTAAAAAAAAACAGATAGAATATGAAAGCAGGTTAATATCTAATAAATGAATTAAATTTGGTTTGCTTATGAATAGCATTCCAAACTTCTCTAGATTTTAAGATAAACTGTGACTTTTCTGAAGATATTGACCGAAAATAACTACAATTTGTTTCTAAGTGATACTCAGGTAAAATAAATTTTCCTAGATTTTCTTTGTCTCAAGTGAAATCTTCTAACCACTGGTCTCGAAGCTACATAGAGGTCAGCATAAAACAATCCCTTCATGGTGTAACTATGTTCATGGCTGCAATCTCATCCAGTTACAATTGGAGCTGAGCTGGGTTACAGTTCAAAAACATGATATACTCTAATAATGTAATATCTGTAAGCAAGATTGCATCTTGTTGATAAACCTTTTTGTTTTATGGATAGTGAACAAATCCCATGATTTGGCCTAATTTTTTTTCTCTGTGATAACAAATTTGCTCACAGAATCAGGAAGCCTATTTAAATTGCAATTGAACAATACTACTCCTGGGTTAGATCTTTTGCTATGAACTAACAACCAGTCTGGGGATAGGAGCTGCTGCAAATGGAAATCATGATGTACATTAATACTTTGGATTACTCCTTCTCCTCTGTCCATGTACATGTTAATCCTAGTCAGTTCAGTCTCTAGAAAATCCTCTTCCATTAAGGTTGCATCTCAGGTATATTTTTAATCCATGGGAAGTGGGACCATTCAAATGGTGATGCAGCAAAAGGATTTCAAAGTAGGAGGGTCCAGATCTTTTATTTTGGACCATGGTTCAATGGGATTAGCTAATCCACAAACACTCTTATCTGCCCTACAGTTCTTAAACAAAAATAGAAAGTTGGGCTTAACCCAGACACCTAATAAATTATTTCTGCTGAAAAGCATTTACAGGCACATGCCGAACCAAGAAATTGAGAAAGCCTTACAACCCCCCGCTTTGAAGGACAGCCCTCCCTAGCTAATTAAACTGCTCATTTTATTTCCATTTGCAGAAGGCCAAACGAAGAGTAACCATCTCTTTCTGCTTGATTTTTATCTAGTAAATCTAGATAATCTAGTTTATCTATCTAGCTTGCATTCTGCTGAATAAGTTAATAAGTGATATTTGAGAATTATGGGGAAAGTCTTTAGCCTAATATCCTAGCATATTTAAATAAGGCCTTTTGAAAAGGCTGGGATTAGAAAACTTTCTTTTAGGAAAGAAGTGGGCAGGAAAGGCAGACATTTTTGCTGAGAGTTTTAACTTCAAACGTGAGTTACATTTCTAGGGAATAAGAAAAGAATGCTGACAATTCTCAGTCAAAATTTAGTGATCAACTTCAGGTTTGCAAGGAAAAGGGAGAATACGATGTGGATTCAGTTTCCTGCTGACTGAATGTTTTTTTATGTTTAGGAAAGAACAAACTTGAAATTATGTCAGCATCCTTCCCCTCCACATTTCCATCTCCAAGATAGTTGAAAAAAAGAAATCTTGTCATCAGTAAATTTTCTCATTGTGGGTTTTTTCTTCTTTTCCCAAAATCTTTGGGAAGCATACATTACTTTCTTTAAAGGCCTAAACCTTAGTGATGATCTACCTTGAGAACAACCAAAAATGGCACAAGCTGGTCCTAGCTAGCGAATCTCAGGATGGTTCCTTGTGTTCTGCTCCAGGAATAATGGGACTGATCAAAAAAGCAAGGTGCTATTTAGTGGCCTTTTGTGGTAATTCAACTCAGTCTGTTAGGAATTTGGTGGGGACATAGGCATCTTTCTCACCTGCATTCTCCCAACTTAGGTGAGTCCTCTTCAGCTTTCTTTCCTTGGAGATAGGATCTCTGTGAAAGGCCTCTCTCAGGCCAAATGTAGGGGCCCACCTGCAAGGAAGCACAATGCACTCTACTTTAATGCGTATAGCTTTTGCTGCTGCCATAGAGAAAAAAATTCTGTTGCAGGCATCACAAAAGAGTAAAGACAAAAGGCAGGAAGTATTAAGGCCAGGTGAGAAATATTGCACTACAGTTGGAAACTTCTTTCAAGGATACATTGGGCAAGGGAGGAGGGAATAAGAAGAGACGAAGTGCATAAAGAATATTGAGAAAGTCAGAGTATATTTTCGTCCATTTCTTCCAAGATACAGTTTGGTTCTTTCAGACTCAGCTTAGCTCAACCTTGAGACAGTTCGCTTTAGCTTTTGGCTATGTGTGGCAAGCATTTGAAATGGGAAGGTAGTGCTCTATGGTTTTAGATGGGGAAGGTCCTGAAGTGTGTGTGTGTGGGGGGGGACAGAAATAGAAGAGGATTTCCTCCCCTAATGTCACTTTTCACCTTGAAAAAGAAACACTCCCCACAAGTGAGCGAGAACAGCACAAAAGTTAGCTTTGCAGAATGATTAACGATTAGCCATCCCCCAACCTCTTCCCCAGAAATGTGGGAGGGGTAGAGGGGGAGGAATCCAGCAGCCCCTATCATGCATCCCCAGCTTTTCCTTAGGCCTCTGTCTGCAAAATATGAGACTTTTTAATTGGGAGAAAAGCTAATAGAGGCTGAGGCCTTCTCTGTACGCCAGATGAGTGAGACTTGTGTTTCAGTTTATTCATTGGAGGAGAAATCCAGTATAAAACTATGCAATCCAGTGAAATACCCCCCAAAGTGGGGAGATTTTAAAGGGGCAAAGTGGATATTTTTGTTGCCTATCACCTCAGGCCTCATAGGCAGCTGTTCTTTATGGAGCAGAGATAGTGGAATGATGCCCAAATAGAGCAATCCCCTTCCAGATACTAAAAGCATACAGACGAAGAGAAAAACTGGGGGAGTGGACATAAAGGAAGCAAGAATTCAGGATCTGCTTTTGCCCTTTGGTATTTGGAGCTGGAAAAGGGTATTCAGACCCCCCACAACTGCAGTAATTTCTCCAGACTGGTAGCAACAGTTGGCTGCCAATGTGAGAACTGAGAAGCCAAGGCAAGAAGCTAACATTGGGTAAGTTGGATTGTTTTTTAAACGCATCTCTTCAGACACCTGTTGCCCCCCAGGTGAGATTCTTCTGCTGCCCCATATGCCTCACAAATAGAGACCTGTCTCTGCATTCCTCGCTTTCTCCCTTCCTTCTTTAATACATCTTTCTCTTAAGAACTGCCCAGGGAGGGAGACACTTTGCCCCCTGCAGACAGGACCTGTTGCTAATGGGAAGGAAGGCAAGGCTGATGGTGCGGAAGGTTGTGTTGGGAGGCAAAGATGCAAAAGGAAACCACTGTGGGCAAAGGCAGGCTGGGCTGCAGAATGGAGTGGTCCTCGTGATGTAACCTTTCTCTGTCTACTTCGCTCAGAAGTCACGAATCTTGGCTAAGGTTGGGAAGCAAGGATGGGAAAGGAAGCTGAGATGCTTTTTTTCCCTTTTTCCTTTTCCCAGCCTTCTCTGCTCACCCTTTAGTTGGCCTTTTACTCTTTTCTGAAACCATCTCAGGTTGTCAAATGGCCTTTTATCTCTGGAGAAGGAGCAGCCCTTAAGCCTGGGTTGTGCCAATCACCCTGATTCCACTGCAGCTTTCTCTCTTGAGCCAGAGGGAAACTCCTGCCTCGAGCGGAGCACTTTCCCCTCTCTATTGGCTGGAGGAAGGGGGATCCTGAGAGTTGTCAATAGTTAGAGAAAGAGTCTTTGGAATATCTGGGTTCCCCCTCCTTCCCTCCTACCGTCCCTCCCAAGAAGGCTTTTGCAACCAATAGGCCCTTCGATTGCGACAACCGGGCATTCCACTGGCACCTTGCTGTTCGCCCTCTTCCCTCTCACTTGGTCCGGTCTCCCGGCCGGAGCTCTTTCCCCATTTGTCTTCTGAGGCGGTGGGGACAACCATGAAGGGGAAACCTCACGCGCCCTTCTCTCGGGTGGCCACGATAAGGAGAAAGGGAAAGCAATAGCGAGCTGCTTCCAACTCCTCGCTGCGCTTGGTCTGATCAAGGAAAGGCGAGGCAGCAGTTCCCGTCGCTAGATAGCGGAGGGCTGAGGCGGCTTCTTTCGGTCCCAGCCGCCTCGGTCGAGTTCTTCGCGGGATCTGGCCTTTTTTTCTTTTTTTAAACCAAGTTCAGGATCGCTTCGAGTTGGAAAAAGGGCGACTCGGGAGATTAGAGACAAGTTATCTAAAAGGAGGTTGGAAGTGAGGCGGAGGAAGGAAAGGCACCGCCTAATACCTGAGGCTCCCCTCGACAGCGGCTGCTTCTCGTCTCCCCCCCCCCACACTATTATTTAGGAGGTGATCCCCCAAATCTCCCACCCATTCCCCTTTGGAGATCTCCCCCGTTTTAAACCCAGACGACGCTCCATTTCTTCTTCTACGGGGAGAGATCAAAGGCACATCAATTCTAATCCTGACGGGGTGGAAGGGGGTGAAACACATCCCACCCTTCAAGCGGGGGGGGGAGGGAGGCGTCCTCCAAACTTTTGCGAAAGTTTTTTATTGCATTTTATTCGGCGGTTAAAAAATAATAATAAATAATAATAAAAAATTAAAAGGCACCAGCAAATCATCCACGGGAGGAAAAAAAAGCGAGCCGAAGTCTATTCAGAAAGTTAAGCTAAGGAAGGGATGGTAGGGACTGGGACGAGCCGTTTTAATCCTCGCGATACACACACACACACACACACACACACACACACACACACACACACACACACACACACACACACACGACGGAAGGGTCCGTGGGGTTACAGAGGGAAAGCAAAGGGAAAGCCCAGAATCTAGGTAAAGTCCAAGTCTCGGCGGTCGCGCAGCTGCTGCTCCTTCGGCGAAAGCGCCCTCCGCGAATGCTTTTTGGGGTAAGGGCTTCCCGGCTAGGTACTTATATACAGCAAGCCCAGACCGCAAAAAGATTCGCGAAGGACAAAGTCTCCTGTGGCTTCCACATTCATCCATCCGGCTGCCACCAAAGAGGAAAAAAAATGTGTGTATAGATCCAAGGCGGCAGGGTTGCTGGTTTCTCAAGCACTAGGGAACACCTTCCGCGCCCCACCGTCCATTCACTCACACAAGCTCCATCCCCACCGAGTACCTCGGCGAGCCCAAGCCGAAATACCAACTCGGGAGAGTAAAAGGAGGGGAAGGAAAGAAAGGAGGGGTGGAATGGAGGGGGGGGTCTTGGCCCAGCCCTTCACATCCAGCCCCCTCCTTCGCTGTCCCCTTGAAGGGGCCGAGAGCACTGGGTTGCAGAAGCAAGGGGCTCTGTGAGCCAGGCAGTTCCGAAGGCGCTTCCCCCACACCCCTCCATCGCTCTGCTCCTGAGCAGAGGGTCTACCGCTGTGCACAGACGCTGCGTAAAGAGAAAACTCTCCCCCTGAGCACTAAATAAATAGAGACGAGGCCCGCCGCTCATTGGTGCGAGCTAAAATCGTCACTCGCCAATCAGGTGGCGCCTTACTCCCCCCCTTGCTCTCCCTCTTTTTTCTCCAAAGGGGAGGGGGAAAGAGAAGAAACATTTCCATATCTAATTATTCAACAACCCCAGATAAGACCACAATCCATAGTGTTGCTATGCCTGTTAGACTTCTTCTTCTTTCTGCTTGCCCCGGGGGTTGAAGATGGGGTGAGGTGGGGTGGGTTAGGATAGACTAGGGTTCCAGATGAAATAGCCATAAGTCCTAATATCGAGTAGCAAGGTTTAAAGATGAACACAATACAACAAAACGCACCCGAAGGACCAGCAGGTGAGCCAAATGGGTATGATGAGGATGGTGGTGATGATGATGATGATGATGATGATGAAGAAGACCATAAGTCAAAAAGTTTAGATCCGTGTAGGTTCACCTGATTCCTTTGCACCGAACCATTCCACCCAAGGGAAGCCCACTGGCGGAGGTCAACCAATGGCTATAGCTGATCCATAAGACTGTCTATTGGAGATGAGGTCCCTCAGCATGGGGAGCGTGGCTAGTTCGAAGGGATGTGTGTGCCATTCGCCCATCAGTGGCTTCTGAGCGTCTGTCCAACCCCCCCCCCCCAAGAGCCCGAAGATGGAGTAAAGGAGTGGGCGGAATAAACGCCTGCCAAGCGAAAAGTTGCAGGAGATGACATCGAACTGATTTCGCCGCCACCTCCCCCCCCCCCCTTGCTGGGCACTGAACCCTCGCAGAGGTGCCTGGTCTACAGCAGTGAAAGGCAGCGGACACTTTTCCACGAAGTTCGTCGCCAAGTTAAATAAGACAAGATTCTCTTCCGGGGACCCAAGAAACTTGATAGACCCCTTTCTGACTACCTCCTCCCAGCGACTTTCCCCTCCCGCCCCCACCTCCACCCCCACCCCAAGCGCACCGAGAGAGATTCTTTCTTCTAGAAGACCCGAAAGCTCCTACCTTCGCTGCCTTTTCCTCGGCAAATCCACCTTGACAAGCAACAGCTCTCCAGCAGATGCAGCACTAACGCAGCAGCAGCAACAGCGCAGCCCCGTCAAGAGGCAAACTCCTACTGAGCGGTACCTGCTTCGTCTTTCCCTTCTAGTAGTGCTCTTATTGCTGCTGCTGCTGCGGCTAAGGCGGCTGCGGCTCAGCTTGCTTTGCTTTCGACACCTTCTGGACTGGGGAAGCGAGGACCCAAGAGAGGACCACAAAGTTGAGGATCCCTTTCCCTTACCTCTTTCGCCGGGCGCTTAGCGGCCTCTGGTGAGAATTATGATAGGAATAATCCTTGTTGGAGGTACAGGCATCACCTCCCCCCAATGTCTGTGCACGCGTGTGTGTATGTTTTTGTTGTTGTTGTTTTAAAAAAAGGAAACTCGTGGCAAGCACCCCTTCCTCCAGGTATGTTTAAACTACTGTAGTGTGTGGGAGGGTCACGATCTTGCTAAGTGCACAAGATTTCCTAAAGATTAACCCTTCCCTCGCTGTCTCAGTTCTCTTTCTGCAACTTGTTGCGACAAGTCTCTCTGAGCACACGCACATAGGCACACACACAGAATGTGAAAACCTGACACACACGCACGCGCGCACACACACACACACACGCACAAAGATGGGGGAGCAAAAAAGGCAGAGGCTCGGAGGAGTCCAGTGCCCCCCCTCCCCCGACGCCGTTTTGATTGGATGGTCTTTTCATGTAGAGGGGACGTCTCAAGCCGAAGTCACGATTTCTCCTCAGTTTGGAACCATCTGTGACTGGAGCCATGACGCAGCCAGCACACATTACTCACTTTTACAGTCACGACTTGGAAATCCGTGCAGTTTGCAAGCGAAATTACACCACCGCCATTGAATTATTTAATAAGATCCAGTTAAGGGTAATCTTATACATTGACCTGGGAGATGCCCGTGTGTGATCTGGCAAAAGTGCAGGCAGGTTGGGGAAATCTATGGCGAGAGGATGGGAGGGTGGGAATTGGTACGGAGCAAAAGGCTTCTTAGTTTGCAGATTTTGGATAGAGAATATTAGGTACCTAAAGGGTCTACTCTTAGGACCACCCGGCTTTTTTGTGATGGGACCAAGCAAGCCCCGGGAATGGACGCCTCCTTCGATATTTTTAGGACATCACTCAATGTTGCTGTGCTCTTAATACTTGACCCACGTCTGTGTTGTTTCTGTAGCAAGAACTGTCCAAGCTATTTCAGGCAACGCGAGCCAAGACTGCCTTAACAAACACTATTTATCTGTTATCTACTGTAGCATCTTACATTCCAGTCTGCCTTTCAGGGTCTGCAGAACCATTAGGTGTTGCTGAACTTTGCATATGGTAGGTGCTTAGTTTCTTCATTTTGGGCTGATTTCAGGCTCCTTCCTAAAGTGTTCACACACCCACTCCCTCCCTCCCTTTCTTGTCAAATTTTGAGCTAAATTGATCTATAAATGTGAGACCTGGGGTGACTCTATGGTGCAGATTCTTCTGACGGCGGGGCTTCTGCTAACCAGAAAGGCTTCTGTGGTAGCATGGTCAGGACCTAAAAATAACAACCGTGGCTTTAAGAAGTTACCGGGGAATGACTGGGCTTTGTATCCTGTATCTGCTGATAAATTACGATAAATTCTCAACATTGCTTTGCCTCCACTTTCCATTCTTCCACCAACTCATTTGGTGAGGAAGTCTCTAAGAGGGGTGAAGGAAGGGCAGGAATAACAAAGACATACACACAAGGATAGGCAGGAGATGTGGGCATTTCAGAGGGGTGAAACGAGGTGGGAGGAGAAGGGGTGAGTCCAAATGAAACAACCTATAGACTCTTCTTTGAGAAGCACCATCATCAGGTGTCGGCTCTTTTCAAATGCATGGGCGGGAAAAGGATAGCCAAATCAAACCAGAACTGTGTTTTTACGCACCTGAGAGAAAAGGAAGGCTCTTGGCACGTAAGTCACAATCTAGGACAGTGCTGGCACTTTCTGCTCCTTTGCCCCATCGCTATTAGGCAACCGGCTCTCCTCGCCGGTCAGCAAAAAGGGGTTTGCTAACGATTGCTCGGCGAAGTGGTCAATCTCCCGGGGAGCGAAAGTTAAAGCGGGCTGCTCGCTCTTTCAGCACCCGGAGCTGTGGACAGCTCCCAGGCAGAGAATGCTCGGGTGGCTTTCTGCGAATGAGAAGCAGCAAGCTAACCCTTTCATCTGAGTGCAGTTTACAGCGAAAATTATCCTGTCCGCTCGTCCTGTTTCCTCTATCTTGCTAATTCTCTCTCAAGCTAAGAGAAATCTTACCGTTAGATTGCATCTAACCATCTTTCTGAAAATAGGAGGGGGAAGCGAGTAGAGCTCGAAAGAGAAAGAGGGACTCTATAGCGCCGACAGAGAGGGATCGAGAGAGTTGCAGTTTGCTATTGATTCAGAGATTTACCGACAGGGTGATTCCCCTTTCTGCAAGAATTCCCTGTGTCTGGGGCTCCGTGCATGCACCAAATTCGTTAAACAGACAAGTGCGATTTTCCCTCCCTCTTCCACCACCCTGCTCCGGTATAAAAATAGAGGCACGAAATAAATCCAAGCATGCACACAGTATAGTCAAGATTCACAGACATATTCTTTGCCGCATGCACAAGAAATATTACTACTTACCCAAACGGGAACTCCTTTGATAGGGATGGGAGGGGAAGAGAGTTGAATGATATAGGGGAATGGAGGAAAAGTCGTGGTGGTGATTGTTGGGGGGGGGACACATACAGACAAGAGAGAGGGAGAGAGGGAGGGAGGGAGGGAGGGAGGGAGGGAGGGAGGGAGGGAGGGAGGAGGGGGAAAAATCCAACAATTAATTTCCAGACAGTTGTTAGGCAAAATATACTGCGGTGATGTCCAGGTTTTCTTCCACCCGCGCTGGCGTTTATATACAAGTGCAACTCTCTGTCTATTTCTGGAACACGATCAAAACCCTGGTGCTATTTTTAGCAAGTGCTGGGGAGAAAAAAAATCCACACAAAGGCATTTCGCTCGAACGTTATGTCCAAAATATCAAATGTACATTAAGTCTTTTACCTTCCTCCCCCCTCCACAATTCAGTTTCACCGTTAAGAGTTGTTTTAAGTGCAACATTGCAGAGAATTTAGAGGGGCGATATTGATCGCTTTCCATATTATCCTACTGCTCAACCTTCCTCCCCCCCCCAACTCCCCCACCCCACACTTCACGGTTCTATTGAGAATGATTCTGCCTGTTGCCTTGCGAGCATTGTTGTGTCTCTTGGCATTGTCTTTATAAAGTAGATTCTAACAGGAATAATAACAGTAACAATAGCAACACGCATACAACAGACATGCACTACTTTACCAGCATGCACAGATGTGGTTTTTAAAGCAAGCTTGCTTGCTTGTCAGAGGAAAAAAAGAGAGAGACCTCGCACAGAAGGAATTATATTCAGCACAAAGAGAGGTTGTTTTTAACATTCTTCATTCCCCACCCCATTTTTTTAAATCCTTTGTCTGAGAATAAAGCCTCTCTAAACACGCACTCTCACACATACACTTTCAAAAACGTGAATGTGTGTATATACGCGATTGCGTTCTAGTAAATCACTAGGAAGAGAGATGAGGGGGGGGAATAGAACCATTAAGACTTTCAGGCTGCAAGAAGGCAGCCTGAGACTCCTTTCCAAGGCTGCGTCAGTTATCAGCTATTGACGTCACGTTCAGATTCTCCTCTTCAGAGGCTCCAGTTCATCATAAAAGAGGTGTATGCTCGGAGCTTTGTGCTTTCAGAGAAGCAATTGAGATCGAGGGAAAAGAGTTAATTAGCAAGAGCCACGTTTTTAAGGGTTGCATCTACTTCTACATTTGCACCGTTCCTGCAATTAAATCGCTGGGTTATATATATATACACATACACACAAACATCAACATAATGCACAATGGGAGGGAGGCATTGGAAGAAATGGAGAGACAAAGGTGTGGATGAAAAGCTATGTGTGTGGGGGGGACTGGATTTATTTAAAACACATACTCCTAGTGGAAATGACTTGATGAGGATATAATGATTATTATACATCCAATACATACACTCTGCAGAAATTTCATGTGATCCCACCTTTTTTTTATTCCCATGTGCTGTAAGGTGAAGAATGGGGGGGGGGGGAATATAACATTTGAAGTAGTACATACTTATCAAACAAACCAGAGGATGTGGTGAATGCATTTTAATACACCTCCCTTATTCTCACCCACCCATTGAAAAATCTTGAGGAAAAATAGGGTTCAACATTTCTCCCTTTTATCCATAGGGCCTCTTATACTGCACACACATTTCATATTTTTATCTCTCTACAGTAGCAAAACCCATATATTGATTAATTCTGTATATTTGCAGGCAACCAGCCCTGTCTCCTAGAGTGACGCAAAGAACAAATTCTATGGCTCTGGCTTTCTATATTCTGCACCCACGCACTCTGCTTGGTCTCCCACGGAATCAGCTACAGAGAGCAATGATCCAGATTAGAGAGGAGGGGGAGGAGATGGAGAGGCACTGAGAGAGGGGGAGAGGGAGGGAGAGGTTGTAATTAAAAATTATAACTAACAGCTGTATGTCTGTACCCACAAGGTGAAATCTGATGTTTCAGTGGTACACAGTGCACGAATCCAGAGGACCAATGTTCACCTATCAATTCAACTTCAATTACTCCAAAAGAAAGGATGTTATTGAAAAAATTATATAGTTTATTTGGCAAATTGGTTATTTCTTCCACATACAAACTCCTTTCCCTCAACTCCACTAAAAGAAATATACCTGCAAAGACCCAGATTACAAACCCTGACAGGAAAAACAAACACTGAGGTTGAAAGATAGGTGTGGGTGGTAGAGAGAAAACACTCTATATCCACATGAGTATTTAATCAGAATCTTTACTGCAAAATAGGTTTCTTTCTCCTTTGTCTTTTCCCCATCCTCCTCCAAAAATGATAAGCAATTTCAAGGAAGTGTGTAGATATTTTTAAGGATCTCGGCAAAGAGTTGGTAAATGGATTCAGGTAAAAATGAAAAAATGTAGGATGTACGATTAGAAAAAACACACATGCTCTCAAGCGAAACAAGATCAGTGGATCCAATGAAAATTAAATTAAAATTATATATTGTGAATGATGCACCAAAGTGCTTACTTTTCCAAGAACTCACTTCACACCTTGTCTAGATGAATGAAAGAAACTAAATGTGCAGACAAGACGTAGAAAGCTATCTGTAATCTAAATTGCATGGGCAAACACAGTTTATTAATGATGCCAGTTATTATTAACTTTTTGCAATACTGTTTTTTTCTTGCTAGACACACAATGATTGAAATAAGAAGAGACATTAACATTATCAATGATGCCACAGAAACATTAGGATATCCATATGCACCTAGATAAATATTACAAGAAGGGCTTTTGACTTTAAAAACATAATCCAGTCTTTATATTTATGCAGCTGTGATGAGATACAGTGACATAGCATCTCTCTACATGCCTCATTCAGGACGTTTCTCATTTCTTCATCTCTCTCACATAGAGAGGTCTTCTCTCTGGGAAAGTAGCATAAACTATTAAACTAATGCAAGCTTCCTAAAAAAATCCTTAAATCTAAAACAAGCTCACCAAAATCAGTGTATAAAATCTTTTTTGGGCAGACTCCTCCTCCTTCTCCTCTTCCTCCTCCTCCTTCTCTCTCTCTCTCTTTCTCTGTCTCTCTCTCCCTCTCTCCCTTTTATATAATAAAGTATTTATCATCTTGCAAATAATGGTGAGGGAAATCTTGCAAAACATTCATTTTCTTCTCTGACTTTTTGATGCAAGCAAACGATTTAAAAGGGACTGTAAGATTTCATACTAATTTCTTGGATTAAAAGTTTTACTAAGGTCATCACATGTATGGGAACATACAGCTAGGCCTTCTTCCTTCTAACAAAATATTTAGCATCCAGGTTACTAATTCATCCTTCTATTATTCCAACTCATGAAGAAACCATCTAGGCAATTTTGTGTAAAGTTGATGAATGTACATCCTATGGTAAATTTTAATTTAACCTGATTCTATTGGATTAAAAAAAGGCATACATACATACAGAATTACAAACATTATCATTAATATTATACCTGTTACAAATCAAACTGCAGAGTGAAGGATAACTTGCAGTTCAGATAATCCAGTTTTAAACTGATCTGATCTGACCAGAGAGTATCCTTCTACACAATTTAAGAAACAGATCTGCTATCAAGCATAACACCACTCTTATACATTTTAATGCTCTTTGGGATATTAGAACCCTGGAATGAGTTCATGTTTTCTTACCAGCGACGTTACAAGGTTAGTAAGTGGACAGTGTTGGAAGCAGAAACTACTTGAGAGAACCTCCATCCCACTCACTGAGATCTTTGTCGAGGTGCATTTAGCTTCTGGGGGCTTATCTCGTGATGACTCATACTAGAGTCTTTTCAGTAACTGCCTCAATTTTTTTTTCTAATACTGTCCTTATTGAGTTGAAAGACCTCACATCTTTATTGGTTGTTAAAAAGCCAGTGAAGTGCATCTTTTTCGGAAAGCTTTTAATTATTTAATTGACTTTATTGGATTACATGCTTTGTAATATGTCCAATGTTAATTTTGAATTTATGTTTTATTATAAACATCTGAGAGACTTCTAAATAATAACATCTCTATTATATTTGTATCTCACCTTTGAAAAAACAAAGTGTAAAGAATAACTTGTTTCAAGAGCAAAGAGAATTTTATTTGTAGCTCAGCATGTTATGTTTATCAAGATTCTTTGCTTTCCAAAGAATTAAGACAGAAGGCATAAGATAAGATAAATAAAACTACTTCTATGATGGCAAAGAAATAGCAAAACCAAGACTCTCACTTATTCCTCCAACTTAAGGCCATGACCATTCTTACTCAAGTAGATAAATTTATTGTAAAAACAATCCAGAATATCCAGAGTAGGGCAGAGGCCTTTATGTTAAAAAAAAAGGAAGGAAGGAAGGAAGGAAGGAAGGAAGGAAGGAAGGAAGGAGGGAGGGAGGGAGGGAGGGAAGAGTATTCCACATCAATACTAATTCTCTAATGAGTTTAAATAACATGCTTAAGTAAAAAAAATTAGGCTCAAAACTCTATCAGTGTTGGGAAAAAAAAATAAAGCATTTCGAAAGACAGGAAGAAAGGGGAGGAGACTAAACAGCTATCATTCTTTTTTTTAAAACCAGTTTTTTGCCATTAAAGATATTTGGGGATGATTTGTCCTGTCAATTTGGAAGAATTTAGACATGTGTTAAAACTGAATGGAGAACATTCATGGGCCTACTAGCCTAAAGCTGATATGGTTATCATTAATACATATAGATGTTAGTTGGTTCTGCAACTTGAAACCTTCTGTCCAAGAATATGAGTCAGTCATTCACATGAATGTCTTTACTCATTACACATAGCATATAAAGAGGACTTGTATTTCAGAAAAATGTTATCATTAATTTAAATTGTGAATGCAAACTCATCACACCACTTCTATTATGCTGTATCCATTTCGATTTTATTATACGGTACTTACATTAAAAATATATGACAAGAGATCTTTGTAGCAGATCTTTGGTTCATAAAGCTCAGATCTCACTGGTTCAACACATGTTTGTGCACGATACAAAATCCAATTCTGACTGACTTTACTAGATGAAATTAAGATTTTGGAGAGCCACTGCTGGACAGAGAAAACAACAAGGGTAAGAGGACAAACAATCCAACTACCAATTTCAAGGGAAATTGATCTTTTATTCCAATATAGAAGAATTATAATTTTCATTCAGTATTGAGAGACATTTTATATAGATTAATGATGTCTTTGTTTTATTAAGACATTTTTTTGACATGAGTCCAGGCATTTAGATCAACCAGTTCAGGCGGATCTACAGTAAATTGAGACTCAATTTATCTAAGTCTAAGCCTCTAATGAAGTTGTGTGGAAATAAATAGTGATTGGGATTATATTATCAACATAATGAAATTACAAAGAGAGAATATTCTTTGATAAGATCGCACCACTTTATAAAAAAAAATCCTTATATTTCTAACATTTTATTAGTAAATTCATTTTGGTTTTTAATTTATATTAGGCATAATTATCAGTGATAATTGACAGATAAAAAATTCTGTGTAAGTATTTCAGGTCATTTTTGAGAAAATAGTAAATGATGCAGGTATATAGGTATATAAAACAAAAGGATTGTAGATTTGTAGATTCTTTGGAGCAATAAAATTAAGGCAACAGTTAACTGAAAATATCTGACTAAAGAAATATGTAAATATCACTGAAAGAGAACAATAATTAAATAAGCAATCAAATAGGCTGCACAAAATATTTAAGATCAGAAATAACAGACTGATACTTAAGGATAGAAATAATTTTGTCTTCAGGAAGGAGATGATATAATATACCTCCTTCCCCACCCAACTTACTGGTCTTTCAGTTATTTTGGATTTGAACTTCCATCACTCTGCCAACATTATAGTAATCAGAGAAAAAAAGGAAAGAGAAATGACAAGAAGGCAAGAATGAAAGAACGGTGAAAGTTCATTAAAGGAGATTCTGAAGAGTGAAAGGAGAAATGGACTGTGAGAATGCATCTGACTTAACCACCTTAGAAATGCTTGTTCTGCAATTCATTTTTTCATAGTTTTCAGAATAAGATATGAGTTGATACGTCCAACATAGGCAAATATTTTTAATCATTAACCAGAAGATTTGTAGAAATACACACATAACATCAAACCTAATTGAGTTCAGTTAGTTATTGGTCAGTAAATGATGGAAAGATGATTTAAAACGTTTGGAGCCCATTGGATTCTAAATGTTAATGTCTCATATACAAATAGTCCTTTCTTACTAACTTATGACACAACTGAGCCCAAATTTTATGCTGCTGAGATACTTACGTGAGTTTTGCTCCATTTTACAATCTTTCTGGCCACAGTGGTTAAGTGAATCACTGCAGTAGAAATATGCTACGCATGTGAACCAAACACATTAAGACCACTTTCTTTTTCGCAAAACAGGTAGTCAGGGTGATCTGTCTCAGTTGTAGACACAGTATCTGTGAATTTTCCTCACCAACACATTGTTTATTTAGCACAGGGGAACCACTGGCACCTTGATCCTAAGCACACTCAGTAAAACATAGTTCAGCCACACCAATAATACACTATTTATTTCATAACACTTTGGAGTGGGACTTAAGATATATAATCAATTTTTGTTTTACTTAGAAAATAAAAATGGAGGTCAATGTTAAGAGTGCATTTCTATTCATCAAAAGAAAAAGGTGATTTGGGGAACAAAAGCTATTGTTCTTTTATCCTCTGTGTAGACTTTCTACAGCTGTCTGACTGGCTACTACGAAAATGGGATGTTGGCCAGATAGACTCTTTTCTTACATACTGACGTTTAAGCAGCGAGTGATGCATTTGCAAAATAATATTTCTTGGAAATTGACCATACTATAAAAATATTTGAAATGAAGGACAAACAGAGGAACAATGGAATGAGATTGAAATCTCATAAGAAAGGAACAATTCAATTACTATGGCCTAAGGGTTGTTTTTTAGTTATTTTTTCTTTTTGCTCCATGGTTGCCTTTCAATACATTTGTTTATATTTTATTATGCTAATGCCTTTGTAGTTTATACAGTTACCATGTTGTCCATTGTTTTTCATCTATTTTCAGAAACATGTATTTCTGCAGAATGCAATGCTAGCCAATATTCCGGGAAATATGTTCTATTAAACTCAGTGTTATTAATTTCCAAGTTACAAAAATGAAGGAATATGACTCATCATGGGAGCAGGGTGGTGTGAAGAATGTGAAGTACATTGACTAAAATGGTCTTAGATGTATAAACACGGCTTCTGAACATTTCAAAATGCATTTGAAACTTTACAACGGAGGTTCTCAGACTGTATAATGAGGTTCTCTTAAGGCTCCTCAGAAGTTTATTGGGGCTTCTTCAACATGAAGAATAATAATAGCAAATATAGCTTTTCTCTGTTAGCCAACATTTCTCTTCTGCAACATGCCGCCTGGGTTACTTGTGGGTAATTTTCAGCTCAAACAGAGTAAGATCAAACAGCATGTAAACAGAGTGGCATCCTACCTTCTAACTATAGGTCAAAAGAACCTGTAGCAGTTTTGTAGGTGTATCCTGACCTAGAAGGGTTACTAATTTATGATACTTGGAGAAAAAGAGATATGATTGCACTAAAGTTGTGTCTTTGGATAATGAATGATTGGAGATTATTTTTTTAAAATAAAGAGACCACTGTCCATAAAAGAGTTGATTCATAAAAAGTTCCCTGAAAGTGTTTTGCTCAGTCATACATCATCGTAAATTTGTACACACAAAATCTAGCCTTTTTGAGTATTACCTATATTGAACATACATTGAATTTTTCCCAGTTCTTATATAGAAAAACCTCTAATTACAGTTACATAACATGGAATGGCTAGAAATCAATTCCACCCCTCCTTCATCACAGACTTTATTTTTAAAGAAACCCAAAGGCTACATAGATGCATTTCCTTTATAGAACTCACAGTCAATCTTTTTTTTGACCATACCATTATATATGAAAGGGGTTTTCCCCCCCAGACAAACAAGCATTTGCATCGAGACTGATAATTGCTGATCTCTTCCACTCTCTTGACAGATTTTAATTAAAACCCAGTTCTTTAACATTACTTGGTTTATTTTTCAATGTTTTTGTATATTTTCTAAGTTTATTCATTATTGCTTTAGTTTAGATTTATTGTGCATTGACTTTCAACAAAAGTTCAATAACAGGACTAAAAATCTCAAAACAAAATACTTGCATACTTAGTTAGCAGAAAATATAAAAAAAGATTTATTATTATTTCTAGTAAAATAGCTAAAATATTAATCCTTGATCAGCAATTCACTTACACTTCAGACATATTTAGACCAGTGGTTCCCAATGTGGGCCCCATGTCCCACAGGGGGACAATTTGATTTTTAATGGGGCAATTCGAAAATTAGATTAACTGAATTTTTGAAAGCCTGCTAATTGTTCTTGTATATTTGTGATGAAACAGCTTTGTTTAATTTACCAATTGTTGTCATTGTTAAAGTGCATTTCCTAGTGTCTGGTCTGAAAAGGATATCCTAGTTTTTTTGGGGGGGTGTTAGAAAGCAACTGCCAGCCAATCAGATGTGTTCCCAGTAAGAATCTTGGATCTGGCAGAATCTCTCTTTCTATCCAGTGGGCTTTTCTGTTGCAGGGATAGCTGCTCTGTGGGAAGATAGAGTGGATGGCTGCTGGGGGAAACCCAGCAGTAAGGATACAGAAACAAGACCCAATTTTAAGTAAGAAATTGTTAGTTTTAGAGTTATTTTTAGTCTGTGTTTTCCCAGGCTATCTTTTACAAGACTTTTCTTCTCAGAGCAATCTGGGGCTGGGTCACACATATATAGGCCTTGCCAGGCCTGTGTGATTCACCTCCAACTACTGAACTACCAAAGCATTTCTCCACTAAGCTGCAGATTCCCATCTTCATATTTAGCTGAATGCGACTTTAGTGCTGTAAATGATTTGCTACTGAAGAAAAGAAATTTACTGGCTATCACTGAATAAGGACACTTGAGAATGAAGCTGACTAAATTGGAGCCTAATATAAAATTGCTCTGCAGCAGGCATCAAGCACAAGGATCTCACTAACTTAAATAGACTAAAGCTGCAATCCTACAACATTTTCCTGGGAGTAAGCCCATTGAAGACAATGGTACTTACTTCTGAATAGACATGCATAGGATTGAGTTGTAAATATGATCTTGAGGTGAGCTCAAATTGAATTTTGAATTTGTTAGGTACCTTTATTTTAATATGTATAGTAATATGATCAAAGTATTACAGAAATAGTTTTCATTAGAATTATTTTATATAGGTACAGAAAGGTAAAACACTAACTGCAAAGAAACCGATACGGAACTGCTGTATGATATATGATGGAACTTCTTGTTCCTATGTTGTCTTAAGTCATGTGTTTGTTTTTGTTGATGTGTTTATGTGTGTAAAATAAAAACTTAAAAAAAATAGAATTATTTTATATTAATGCATTTCAGTTCTCTATTATATGTTTTGAAACTTTATTTGCAGTTTTTTCATATCCCTTGGTACTATTATTTTTAAAGTTCCTCAGTACTTCTATTATATTTCGTTCCTTTATTTTTCTCTTTCATAGACGCCATATTCTTTGGAACTTTGTTTAAACCAAGTTAATGGACTTTTAGGCTTCCTCCGCGTGAGTAGGAGTTCACTTTTTGAATAGTAAGAATTATATGTCACTGGGGGAAGGGGTGGGGCGGCCTGGCCAAAAAAGGTTGGGAACCACTGATTTAGATTGAACTTAATTACTGCCTTTAATTTACTATGACTTATATATCCACTTATGATTTTCTATATTGTGTTTTAATTGTTGAGTATTTTTATTTTGCATTTATTTTTATATTTTGCATGCAACTGTTAGTGCCTGGGCATACACAATATACAAAAAAAACCAATATACATGTAATTAAATAATAAAATTGCTTCCAGTTGTTCAGAAAGTAACGCAGCTATTTCCTGCTCATAAATATTGTCAGTTGATTCATAAATATTCCTACTTAAATTACAATCAATCAATCAATCAGATATCTAATGTTGTATAAAGAGAACTACATCTCCACCAAACCTGGGGACCCCATATGAAAGTACTGATCCAAGGCACCTACAGGTAAGTTTCAATAAAATCTTTTGTTGAAGACTTGGAATCACTATGTGACAATAATCTTTATGTAAAAAAGCTAGTTTGATGTACGAGTTAAGGCATCAAACTAGACATGGGAGACTTGTGAGATCTAGTCCTGCCTTAGACATAAAGCCAGCTGGGTGATTTGTGACCCAATCACTTACTTGCAGCCCTAGAAAGGAGGCAATGACAAACCACTTCTGAAAAACTTGTCAAGAAAATTGCAAGGACTTGTACAGACAATTCAAGTCAAACACTGAAGGTATACATGTGTGCACCTCAAACCCTACACTGACCTATTGTCTAAATTGGCATATGAGCCTTAATCTTCAACCAAAATGAGAACCAATGTAAGTAAATCTGTGTTGCAGAATTCTAGCATGCATTCCATAAAGATGTGCATCCTAACATTATCAGTGACCACTTTTGCATTAGTCAGAGTCACTACTTTTAATAACTACTAAATAGCAGAATAACAGAGTTGGAAGGGGCCTTGGAGATCTTTTAGTCTAAGTCCCTGCTTAAGTAGGAAACAGGACATTTCCGTGTAGGTTGGTTCTCTCTTTGATTAGCATTTAACAATATCTAATTAGCAGGGATGGATAAACTTTTTAAATTGAAGATAAGAATTCATCTAGTTTTGTTTGTATTTGGAGCTCACTTCTGGCCTTTTTTTGCTTGAAACTGAAAAAAAAATGAAACTGATTTAGGTTTTTATGATTAGAATGATTTTGTTATTCCAGAAATGGTTTCAATTGTTGTGAAATGTAAAGCAAAAAGTTGAGGGTTGTTTTGTATTTTACTGCACTGAAAACGTCTGAAGTCACCATAATGTCTAAGATGGATGTAAACTGAATTCTAAAATTCAGCTTTTAATAGTGGCACATATAAAATTATAGTGAACCTCAACAGCTCAGTGAGGTTTAGAGGGCATTCATTGATCCATTTTCTAGACATAAAAGAAAGTCACTATAAGCATGCAATATTCCTGTTACACTAGTCTTTTTCAGCAAGATAAGACATGTGTTTAAGTTTCTATTCTTACTAAGGCACAAGAAGTCTTACAAAATGTGACAAATAGTTGTAAGAAACCTGGCTAATAGGAGAGGGCCATTTGATTACACTCAGTGTGTTCAATGAGCATATATTCAGTTCAAGTCTCTTTTTGTGATATTAGCCATCTACTTAGCTATTATACTATAGTATCAGGAAGACAGGACAGACAGCCTACGATGTTTATATTTGATTCACGTCTTGCCTTTTGTTAATGGACTCTTTGCAAATGTCCACCTGCTTTCCTTAAATTCTCAACAAATAGAGCTACCAAACCAAAATTGTTAAGAGTACAGTTAGGGCAGTAGAAGGCTATGTTTTGAAATGCCCAGCTTCTAGAATATTGTTTAACATAAACCTATCTGAAAGTCAAGTTTAAATAGCAGAATAGATTCTAGAATTTTAAAAAAGTCTACACTCAAATCTACTTGGCTATGGCCTCCACTGATTACCCGGATAATGTAGCACTTTTATTTCTAAATTAATAACAACCCATAACCCATCCCCAAATATTTGGAGAACAGGAAAGATCTTTTCTTAGTTTACTAATTGTCAGTATGTGTACACATGTTCAAGGAGACAGAATGCATGTCTAAATTATATATTATATATATTTTTAGAGTGTACTTTTCTATATAAAAACATATATTAAATAAATCAATGACATTATTTTAGGTTTTATTAAAGTTTTACTGTATCATTTACTTGATATTGTAAGACCTATTTATTTCAGATGTATTTATTTATTATGTCCAAAGGATAAGATTTAAAATTGTGCTCTTTAAAAAAATAATGCTTTTCTTATTATATACTATGTTGTAAAATGAAAAGACTGCTATTATATTTCTGTATACTGAAAGTATTGTGTACCAAGAATCACATTCTTAAAATGTAAAATGATGCCAGAAAGTCTATAGAACATCCAAATATTGGCTTCCATTAGATGCAATTGACTGACTTCTTTTCTTAAAGTGTGAAATGTCCAGGAATAGCAATTCAAACACTATGCTACTTAAGAACCTTCAGTCTACTTTTAATTGCCAGATTGACCACCATCTATTTTGGAATTTTTATGCCACAGTGGTAGATAGCTTTTTCATCATTTATTGGGGGGGGAAAATCACTTGTTTTATCATGCAATTTTGATTTTGTCTTTATCTTGTAACTGAAAATAAATTACTTCATGATAATGAACTTCAATCAGTTACTCTTCTAGGATTGTAATTCTGCAGAATAGGATGTACCTATACCCACTGGAGGAAAATGGGACTTAAGAAACATCAGTATTCCTAGAATAACATTTGAAACCATTTGACAATCCATAAACTGTTAGTTGTTCCAGGCAGATTTATCACTTTGAATTTCGAGATCTAAAAATTTTACGCTTTTGGCTTTTTACTGTTTCATTCAAATTTATTCCAAAACATACAAGCTGATCCAAATGAGAGACAATTGTTTTAATAGTCTAACTGTGGTTTGACTGCCTTGAGTAGAAGCTTTATGCTAATAACTGAACTCATTTGATGCAACTATGTAGTGATGGAAAAATGATACAAATTAAGTTTTGTTCTCTACCTTTATCATTATCCATTAAGTGATAGAAAACAGAGATAAGATTACAGACCACTTGAATGAGAACTGTAGTGGATCCAATTGTTAGAATTCGGATACTGTTCTTAACATTTGCTATTTCTTCCATTTAATTGATTGATTAAATGGATGAACATCTGTGTGTAACAGTGTCTCCCAAAGGACATCTATTGCACAATCCTATGTATTCTCACGTTCTCACTTCCCATTCAGTTCAGTTTGTGTTCTTCCAAAGTAAGTGGACATAGGATTGTCTTGGTAAGCTGGCACGTATATATTGACATTGCAGTCTAGAGTGGTTTGGTGGCTTATAAAATGGAAAAATGTTCATGTGTCCTGGCAAGTTAAAAAATACTATGTCATTGACTGTGACAGCAAGACTTCATAGAACAAAACTAGAAATATTCTTCTGCATCAAATCATGACTGAGGTATCTATCTTTCCATTGCAATGATTCATTTACCGCCATAGGCAATGCTGTTGGTGCTTTTGCATCCAGTTAATTTTGGAATTCCAAGTCTCTTAATTCCATGTTCTGATAACAAATGGCATTATTACATCTATTCAAGTATCAACCCGTCACTAAGCTGTCTCTATTACACTTCAGTTCTTGTCCCTGAATCAGAAATGTGTAGCAGATCACATTTCAATGAAGTAGTCTTCAGTGCAAGACACATCTGTAAAGAGTTAGGGTCACTTGAAACATGGTGTGCTATGAACATATCACTCATGATGACAAGAATGTTTCTCCAGTCAATTGAATCAAATTCTTCATGGGTAAACAAGGGTTAATGGACCACAAACATTGTAGCAGAAGTGCAGTGGGCTCCTCAATTCTTGTTTGTCTCCATTGTGAAATCTCTTTCAAATGAACCATGAATGGAAACTTCTCCAGAAAAGCACCTGTTGATACTGTAGACTTAATAGAAAGGCAGCATTGAAGATAATCAGAAATGTATGTCAAAAGAAGAAAAGGTCTGTTTCCTGTTTGCATTAGGCTCATTCAAAAGAAAGAAGACCCCCCAAAATCAGGCCCATTGACAGCTATATTAGCATAAATCTGGCATTTGTGTGATGTCCTTGCTGCCTTGTGAAGTTTAGAATGGGAATTTCTCTTTCATTTTCCTTCCAGCACAATTTATAGAGGGGGAATTTTGGTGTACAAAGATCTCCCTCTACAGGTGGTTGAAGACTGTGTCTTCAGCAGCATCTTCTTCCATAACAGAAAATCATTTCAATCTTAATTTCTTCTTCCCATTTATTTTGTACCCATCCTTGGGCTTATCACAGTTCTTTATACAGTACCAAAAAAAGAAAAGAAGAAAAAGAGCAGTCCCTTTTTCTTGCTTACCTGTGCTGGGATTCCTCAGCAAACTGCCCATCGTTTTTTATGCAATCAGCATTGCATTATGCATGATCTTTAGTCAAACAAGTTTTCTCTTGGTTCCAATGTGCGGCAAAGTACAACTATTAGTAAAGTCTACCGCACAACTTAATATATACACATTCATCCATTCCTCTCACCCCTCACCCCCCATTTGGAGTTTGTTTTTTAAAAGCTCCATCGTCCTTAACTTCCAAAGAGGGTATGTATTTTCCACCTTTTGCATTTTTCTCCCAGAGCAAAACCCTTTAAATACCCTGAAAATACAGCCCAGTAATAGTCTGGAACTTTTTCCTCCCCCCCTTTTTTTTTGAAAGGGGGGTTTGCTGACCAAAGCTTCTTGCAGCTTTCCAAAGGCAGCCAGCAACAGCGAAGTCTACTCTTTACAAAAGCATTCAGCCACTGAAATCAGAAAACTTTGTCAAAAGCCCCAAAACCACAACGCACATTCACAAAACAGACACAGGCAAGAAGAGACAGTGCACAGAAACCTACCTTGCAACATCTTCTTCACTTATATGTACGAAGGGGCGAGTGTGTGTATGGAGGGGAGTTCACAAAACAACGGGAAAACCAAAAGAAAAATAAAAAAAAGAGGAGGGGAGGTAGGGAGCTCAGATCAACTTCCTCCGCGCGCACGAGCCTTAGAGCTGGATTTCTAGGGAATTTCGGCGAGGACTGCAAAGGGAGGAAAAGGGTGGGTGGGAGATTGCATAAATACCACTCCAGCATTTGGTGCTGGGCACCCTAGGAAAAGGCTGTGCGAATGTCGTGTAATGTGTGTCTGAACTCTTCCAGGAAGGAGAGAGAAAGAGGTTGGGGCGGGGAGAGAAGAGAGGAAAGGAAAAATCATTTAAAAAACCCAGTTCGCATTCTCTGCCTGACTTGGAGACAGAGAGAAGCAAAAAAAAAAAAACCCTCCCACTCACCCTCCCACCCACGTACCCACCCCCACACCACCAATACAGGCACCTCCTGAGTAACTGAGCGGTGCAGAATAACTCATCAACCACGTTCACAAGCCTCCCGCTCGTCCTCCCTCCCCCTCCTCTTCCCCCTCCCCACCAGGGGAGTAAATTGCCAATGCACGCACCTTCGCTAGCTCTATTTATAGGCTCCTAATGCCGAGCGTGTGTTGCATTCACAACGTGTGTGCGCGCGCTCTTGTGTCAATAAAGCTACTTTGACAGGCAAAAGGGTGGTTTTGGGGTGTTTTTTTTTTTTTACACTGCACTGCGTCCGATCCCAGCTTTTACATTTGTGTGTGTGTGTGTGTGTGCGTGCATGCGTGCGTGCGCGCAAAAAGCACTTATCTTATAAATATATATAATGGGGGAATCTTCTGGAGGATTTGGGAAGGGGGGTGTCGAAACGGTCGTGTTGGTGAACGTGTTATGTGGGGAGGTTATTTTTGCAAAGGACTTTTTCATTGGTGTGTGTGTGTGTGTGTGTGTGTGCAAGAGCGTGTTTTTTGGGAGAGAAGGAAGGGTTGGAAAAGGCTCCCAGCTCTTCCCTCCCGCTAGCACAGTCAGTTCCTCCAGTGTGTGCTATTGACCTGCATTGACGTCATTGCGTCATTAGGTCTCCCTTAGAAACACTGACTTTCAAAAATAGTATCAAATTAATTCAACTGGCAGAGAGAGGCCACTAGCTGGAATGAGCTATAAAACTCCAGAATCTTCAGCTTAGCTTCCCCGTGTTTCCTCCCCCTCCCCACAAATCTCCCCTCCCCAAGAAGGGAGGGGGTGGATGGGAGAGAGAGAGATAAAAAAAGATAGAAGTTAAAAAAGAATAAACTTGCATAAAAATACTCTTCAGAGAAAACGAGGGTGTGTGGGGGGGTAGAGAATCAAATGAGACTGCACGCCCCAGACCAGCCCTCCCCTCTTCTCGCGCTCTAACTCTCTCCTCCCTCCCCCTCCTCCTCTCCTTTTCTGATCTAAAAATAACTCCCTTGCTAGAGCTGACTGCGGTATCTTTTGTGTTGCATCTTTCTGTTTTTAGCCTTCGCCTCAGCCATTGAAGGATGCTCACAGGAGCCCAGGCGCAAGCGGCCCCCCCCCACACATATACAACGCAGGGCCAACTAAGGGCGCTGCCCCTGGAGCTACTGGAGAGAGGCATCTCGCCTGGGGAGGGAGTCGGGGGCACGGGGTGTGGGGGGCAGCGAAGGGGCATTTTAGGAGAGTGTTCAGATTTCTCTCCCCTCCCTCCCCTCCCCTCCCCATTCATTTCCTTTGTAGAAAACACACCCCGAGAAAAAAAGGGATATACAATTCCTGCCCCTCTCTCTCAGGTCTCACGTGGACGTGTGGGCAAGCACATGCCACCCCCATTCATACAACTACAATGCAACGGAGCGTAGGTAATGTGCAGAGACGGTACATTCACAAACAGCAACGCCGCCTCTTTCATGCAGGTGGATTTCATTGAAAGGACGTTCTAGCCCGGAGGAATTTGAAAAGCGGGAGTGGGGGGGGGGAGAGGAGGACAGGGGCAGATTTTAAAACCCTGCTGTGGCTTCTCGACCCTTCCGTTGAATTAACGGAAAAACAGAGAAGGGGGACAATAGCAGCTCCCCTTTCCGCCTTTTTTAAAAACAGGAAACATTGCTTTGTAAAATTCACACATCAAGACTAATTTAAAGGCATATCTCCCCCCCCTCACTCCACAGGGCAGCCCTTCCCAATGATAAACCATGGAGGATGGTGGGAAATTTAACTCATATATATATGACACCAAAACATATTGGGAGCAACCTCCCTCAAGAAATAAGAGAGTTGGGGATTTTTTATAATTTTTTTTTAAATAGCACCATTCTTGAAATGGAGAATTACTATTATGCTACTACACATATTACGCAGAATACATTGTATAATATGTCATCACTATATATAATGTCTCACCTGCTTTTTTCCAGAATATTTTTTCTAATCTGTTTTGGCTTTATGTTGAAGAGTGGTGTGACTGCAAGATGGAATGTGAATAAATTTAATAAAATAAAATAATAAAATCTGTTCTATGGTTTACCATAGACATTTATGATATATATGGCTAACCTCACGATTAGCCTTTTCGGAGGCATAGGAAACATGGACGCTGTTTGGAAGGATGGTTAATGGTGAAACAGAACCACTAAGCACATGTGATTCTGGGAACTGACCACATGGAGGATACACACATACATACATACATATATACACCCTCTCTTGGGCCTTGCCTTTGAGCTTCCTTTTTCTGTGCAAGAAATGTATTCTATTGTTTCTCAGACTCCCAGGGGTCTTAGCTAACTTTGTAGGCTGTCTGTGTCCCAGGTGTTGAATACTAGCGCGGAAATATAAGTGCGGGAATAGGACTCCTTTTCTGATTGGTTCCTGGGCGGAGCCGGGTTAACCCTCGCCCTGATAGGTCGAGCCACTCGGCGCCCATAGGCTCCTTATTCAAACATGGGGGTATAAATGTTTGGCGCGAACCACGCCACAATTGAATCATAGTTACTATGAGCTGAATAAAGATTACTGTTTTGCTACCTATCTTGCCGCGTCCTTCTCTTCGCTCGAAGATGCAAAACTGGCGACGAAGGTGGGATATGATTCCTGCGACCACGGAGGAGAACAAGCCAGCTTGCCACAGCGTCTGAATCGGCACGAACCGCTCCTCAGGCTGAGAACTCCGGCAGAGAACGTAAGATTTTTCTCCGCCGTCTTCCTTCCCTCTCTGGCTTCATACCCAATGGCATCATCGCTTCCTCCCTTCGCGCCGTTTGGGTCTGCCGGAGAATCATGGGACGTTTTTATGGAGCATTTCGAGTGTTATTTAATCGCGTCGAAGAACCGGGCACGGACTGACGAGGAGAAGTGCAGTTTCTTCTTGTCCTGCTGCGGGCCTTCCATGTTTGCCTCTGCGAGAGCTCTGGCCGCCCCGAGGCCAGCCTACAAACTTGGGTGGGGCGAGCTGATGTCCAGGCTGAGGGACCATTATGCCCCTTCACCTTCTCTGTTCGCACGCCGTTTCACTTCCCGCCGCCGAGTGCAGAAGCCCAACGAATCTATCAGCCAGTCTCTAGAGGCTTTGCGCACAGTGGCTGCTCAGTGCGATTTTGTAGACCCGGAGGAGGATGAGGAAGAGGAAACTGTCGGACAAATGAGGACGCAACCAAAGCGGAGGCCATACCAGCAACCACCGACGCCCGCTCAGCCAGCCTCAAACGCACCTTGCCGCGGATGCGGCGGCCGCCATAGCCGCGCATACTGCCCGTTCCGTTCCGCCGTCTGCTGCCGTTGTCGAGGAGTGGGACATCTCGCCAGGGTTTGTCGGGCTCTCGTGCCAGCCTTATCGTTTATGCAGCCCAGCGACCAGCGCCAGGCACTGCAACGCTGCCAACAACCACGTTCTGTGAGGCGAGCTGAGGACTGCTATTCAATCTACCCGCGCTCTAGCGCTGACTGCGTGGCCTACCAGGCTTCCCACGTCCCCGCCGGCCACCGTAAAATTAGCACCACCGTTCGTCTCGAAGGTCAGCTTTGCCGAATGGAGGTGGACTCTGGGTCTTCCCGTTCCCTACTATCTTGGGCCCTGTTTTCCCGCCTTTGCCCCAGGGTTCCCCGGAGTAAATTGCGCCCCGCTGGGGTCTCCCTCTTAGATTACCAGGGAAACGGGATTCCCACGGCAGGAATATTCCACATCCGGGTGGAATATGGAGATTTTAAAGGAAAACTTCCAGTTTTAATTGTTAGGAATGACCTGCCCGCTCTCCTTGGGTTGGATTGGTTCCCCGCCTTGGGCATCACCATAGAAGGGGTGCACAGGATAGTTCCCCGCACAGTTGATAGTGTTTTAGATGAGTTTGCAGATGTGTTCGATGGGAAACTGGGCTGTTATAAGGGCACCCCCATTTCCCTTTGCCTCGATCCTCAGGTCGCGCCCATTAGGCTGAAGGCACGTAGAGTTCCCTTCGCATTGAGAGCAAAGGTAGATGCTGAACTTGATAAGCTTATAGAGCAGGGGGTAATTGAGCCCGTAGACCATGCCCGTTGGGAAACCCCCATAGTCCTCCCGGTCAAACCCGATGGATCGGTGAGAATATGTGCCGACTATAAGTCGACTATCAATTTGGCCCTGCAGGCAAATCCATATCCCGTTCCTGTAGTGCAACATCTACTCCACTCTTTAGGGCAAGGCCGTATTTTCGCCAAGTTAGATATGGCACAGGCCTACCAGCAGCTTCCCGTAGATGATGACGCGGCTACAGCCCAGACCATCGTTACCCACCGCGGGGCTTTCCGTTGCCGCCGTCTTCAATTCGGCGTTTCGGTTGCCCCGGGGATTTTTCAGAGCCTCATGGAGCGGTTGCTCCACGGGCTCCCTGGCGTCGTTCCTTATTTTGACGACGTCCTGGTTGCAGCCTCTAGCCACTCGGAACTTCTAAAAATACTGCGGGAGGTTTTTACACGTTTTAGGGAGGCAGGACTGAAATTGAAGCGCAGCAAATGCGAAATTGCTGTTCCCCAAGTAGAATTTTTGGGATTTCTTATCGATGCACAGGGCATCCACCCCACTCCCTCTAAAGTTGCTGCCATCAAAAACGCACCTGCGCCCACTTCTAGGGCGGAATTGCAGGCGTTCCTGGGGCTTTTAAACTTTTATGCCCCTTTTATTCCCCACAAGGCGTCGCTGGCTGAGCCATTACACCGACTGCTCGACCGGTCAGCGGCCTGGAAATGGGGTAGCCGTGAAGCGCACGCGTTCGCGGCTATAAAAGATATTTTAACTTCGTCGGCAGTTCTAATTCAGTATAGTGATAGGATGCCCCTAGTTTTGACATGTGACGCCTCTCCTTATGGCATAGGGGCGGTCCTGAGCCATGTCCTTCCGAACGGCTCAGAAGCCCCCATAGCCTTCTACTCCCGGACACTTTCTTCAACGGAGCGGAACTACAGCCAAATTGATAAAGAAGCCTTGGCTGCAGTGTCCGGCGTTAAGCGATTCCATGATTACCTTTATGGTAGGAATTTCACCCTTGTTACGGATCACAAGCCGCTCCTGGGGCTACTGGCAGGCGACAAGCCAACCCCCCCCATTTTATCTCCCCGCATGACACGTTGGACTGAGTTTCTAACGGCGTATTCGTATACGCTGTTATACCGTCCGGGTAAGCAGCTAGGGCACGCAGACGCCCTGAGCCGTTGCCCTTTGCCACAGACGGACACAGCCCACGTGCCCTCTCTCTCCATTTTGTCCATTGCTGAATCCGACCTTCCCGTCTCTGCCGCGGATGTTGCTGCTTGTACAAAGGCTGACCCCGTCTTATCCCAAGTAGCTTCATGGGTTTTGAGGGGGTGGCCCACGGAAAAGGTAGCGGAAGAATTTCGACCATTTAAAGCACGTCAAGCCGAACTTGCCCTTCACGGGGGTTGTCTTGTCTGGGGGGATAGGGTAGTGATCCCCACAGCCCTGCGGGCACGAATCCTGCCCGCACTCCATAAAAACCATCCTGGCATAGCGCGAATGAAAGCCTTAGCCCGCAGTTATGTGTGGTGGCCCTTGCTAGATTCGGAAATTGTAGATTACGTAGGTCGATGTAGGACATGCCAAAATTCTAGGCCGAATCCCCCTACAGCCGCCCCTCGTGAGTGGGAAATTCCTAGAGGCCCATGGTCCCGTTTACACATTGACTTTGCCGGCCCTTTCCACGGCCGAACTTTCATGATAGTAGTCGATGCTTACTCCAAGTGGGTGGAGCTGGTAATCATGACCTCCACTACAGCAGAGAGTACAGTGAGGGCCCTTCGTAGGATGTTCGCCACACATGGGCTACCGGATGTGATAGTCTCAGATAATGGGCCTCAGTTTACCTCCACCACGTTTCAAGAATTCCTGGCCAAACAAGGAATTAGACACGCAGCCACAGCCCCTTATCATCCAGCTAGTAATGGCCGGGCAGAGCGCGCAGTTCGCTCAGCCAAAGAAGCCTTGGGCCGCATGGACCAGGGCGACTGGCAGGAAAGAGTGGCGGCTTATCTCTTGAGCCAGCACTCTATACCCTGCCCAACGACTAATAAAAGTCCGGCGGAGCTCCTGATGGGTAGGAGATTGCGAACCCCCCCTAGACAGGCTCCATCCACTTTACGCAGGGGATCTGCCAAGCAACCTGGGGGCACGTCCTTCCCACACGTTTAAGTTAGGGGATCCCGTATGGGCCCGTTCCTTTTCTGGGGATCCACGGTGGGTTCCCGCAACCATCACAGCCTTGACTGGCCCCTGCTCCTTTAGGGCCGGTCTGGCCGACGGAACGCAATGGAGGCGCCACCTGGACTAGTTAAGGCGACGCCTCCCCGCGGAAGCAGACAGCCCGAGCCTATCAGACTTTCGCTCCCAGCGTGAGCCACCCTCGTTGATCCTTCCCCCAATGGACTGTCTTCATTCGGGGAACGGGGGACAAGCCGATACGAACTTTTCGGACAGACGTGCCTCATCCGGCTATTCTTTTCCTCGAAGCCCTTGTCGAGACTCTGAACCTACCCCCCAACCAGACTGCACGGGGCCACTGGCGGACGCTCCTGTTGTCGCGGAGACGCCACCCCAGGCAAACGGACATCGGACACCGGGCCCGGGACCAGCGCCATCTCTTGGGTCCGCGTCGCAGATCCACCGCCCCGTCACGGACATACCTCCGCCGGCGGTTTCCCCCCCGACGACAACTGCCGGGGAACCACGAAGGTCGGGACGAGAACGTCACCGTCCCGCCTACTTGAAAGACTATGTTTGCCTTCCCTAAGGAACTCTTTTGACTAGGGGGGGAGGGGTGTTGAATACTAGCGCGGAAATATAAGTGCGGGAATAGGACTCCTTTTCTGATTGGTTCCTGGGCGGAGCCGGGTTAACCCTCGCCCTGATAGGTCGAGCCACTCGGCGCCCATAGGCTCCTTATTCAAACATGGGGGTATAAATGTTTGGCGCGAACCACGCCACAATTGAATCATAGTTACTATGAGCTGAATAAAGATTACTGTTTTGCTACCTATCTTGCTGCGTCCTTCTCTTCGCTCGAAGATGCAAAACCAGGCTTGGTTGAATCTTGCTGGGTGATGCAATGAAACGGCTTTGGGCAATTCCTATTATGGCTGGGGGATATTCCTACCTTTGTTGGATCTTGGGTGAGGGTATTTGCTTATGAATAGATCTAGCCATCTCTTTATCTCTTAAGTGCTGACATCTGCTGTGGGCTATTGAGGAGGGTGGAGCTATCAAGAGTGAGCCTGCTTCCTGCCTCAAAAAACATGTTTCTCCATTTCTCATTCAGGCCTTTTTAATATTTCCTAGAATATTTCAGACTTCTAGGATGAATATTTCCTAGAATATTTCATCCTTCTAGGAGTAGGGTGGGTGCTAACTTTCTACAACCCTAACTGGGATCAGAATTTCCATTGCTAAGCCAAATGGTGATTAAACAAACCATCATGGCAATAATGTTTAATAACAGAAGTTCCAGTTGTAGTCATTAAGCGAGGACCATGTAATCATTAGGTAGAGACCTCATGCTTTTCCTGTCCTGTGTGAACCACCTCTGCTTCAAGTTTCTTTACTTACCTATCTACCCCTCCCATCTTTGCTCTTTTGGAGGGTCTTGGACAACTCACCACGGGACAACTCGTCACAACCAGCCCGCCCTGGGACAAGTGTTACACTAATATCAAAGAAATGGTGGAATAGAATAATTAAAGAAAGGATGCCAAAGGAGAGAAAAAGTGAAAGATGAATGACAAAAATTAAAATAATGTTTTAATTATTTTCAATAATTAAACTAAATTTTTGAATCGTCCTATGGCAAATTGTCCTGCGGTAAGTTGGCTGTGGAGAATTAACCATGGCAAAATGGCCGTGAGGAGTTGGCTGTAGCAAGTTATCCCGTTCTGCTTTTGGCTGCCCTGATTTCTGTCACTGCCACCGTTTAACCCTGTCGACACCCGTACCTTTTGCCACCCTCAGGGGATTTTGCTGTCTTCTTCTTCCTATTGCTGGCTCAGGATGCAGGTGTGTGATCTCAGGTCCAGGCAGTGAGTACAGCAGCTTAGTCTGCAGAAGGGAGTTTGCTGGGCTTGGCAGAGGGCTTGGCAAATCAGGTCTGAATATAGAAAACAAAATCGATTCAAAATAACTTATCACAAAAAGGAAGGGGTAGCACCATAGCCACCATTTGAGTTCAAATGCTTAATGCAATACAATAGTCTTAAAAGATTTACCAATGGCTAGCTAGTTTCGACGAACAAATCTTAGGGGAAAAAACGTTCCATAATGTGGGAGTCTCCATTGAGAAGGACTACTTCCAGGTTTCCATCCCCTTTATCTCCATTCAGCATCTCCATTTGGGATGAGCACACAGGAGGAGCGTATTTTGGATGTGAGAAATTAGACTGATCTTACATGGGACTTAAACTGTGTAAGAATCTGTAAGATGACACCAGCACTTTAAATAAGATCTGGAAACCTAGTGTTGGAAGAAATGCCCATCTGGGTTCGGTTCCAAGTTGGGGGGAAAGACTCTGGAAACATGGTGGCTGCTTGGAAAGATGGTTTAATGGTGGACAGGATCACATGCCTTGGAGCTCCTGGGTGAAAGCAGGTAATCACATGCTTCAAGATGTTGGGTGAAAAAGAAAAAAGGGGCAAGATGCTCTGAGTGCATGAGTTTTATACCCTTTCCTGGGCCCTATTTCCTGTCCCTGTGTAAGAAATGTATTCTGATTGCTTGTCAGACTCCCAGGGGGCGGGGTGTCCTAGCTAACTTTGTAGACTGTCCTGAGACCCAAGCTTGTTTGCCCTACTGACTGATGTAATCTTCCCAGGTGCCATGTGGTGAAATGGGTAGAGGATTAATCCTACCTTTGTTATGTAGAATAGACTGGCTCAGGCCTTAATGGTTCATTGACAAAGGATGAGGATGAGTTCCTGCCTACCTTTTAGGGGGAAATATTCTGCCCTTTTAATATCTCTTAAAATATTTCATTTTCTAGTAGAGTGCTAACTTCCTACACTAGCACTAACCAGTAGAGCAGGGGTGAAATGCTACTGGTTCTGACCAGTTCGCTAGAACTGGTAGCAAAAAATGCTAAGGTTCACCTGAACCGGTAGTTTAAAAAAAAGCTTGAAAAAGTGGGGGGGGGGAGGTTCCATGACAATCAGCTGTAGGTAGAAAAAATGCTTTAAAAAGTGGAAAAAAAGGTTCTGATGATTGTGCGGATCAGCTGTGAGCCATGTGATCGTTGGACCCTCTTTATTTCGTTTTTCAAAGCATTTTTTTCCTGCTGGTTTGGGTGAATAGGTAGGAAAAAAAATGCTTTAAAAAGTGAGTTGTGCGATTGTCGGAACAATTCCCCCCCCCTTTTTAAAGCATTTTTTTCATATCTATTCGCTCGAACTGGCAGGAAAAAAATGCTTCAAAAAGTGGGGGGAAATTGGCCACGCCCACCTGGTCACATGACCCCCCAGTAAGCCACATCCACAGAACCAGTGGCCAAAAAAAATAAATAGATTTCACCATTGCAGTAGAGTGACTAAAACATTGGTGTGGTGCTACAACATTTATAGTCAGGTTTATGAACCCCTTTATTTTGGACCAACTACATCTTCTGAGTCATCTTCAATTGTACAGCTGTAGTTTAATAATATGGTGAAAATGGCTTGAGTCATTGTAAGAAGGGTTCCCCACGTATGGCACAATTGATTGTTTAAAGTTTCAGATTCTGTTGTACTTTAGTAGCTAAATTGACTTTAGTAGCTAAATTGACAAGAAATTGACAAGACCTACAGCACAGCTGATACAACCAGTTTGGGGGCATGGCTGGCCGAGTTACTACCTACTCGACCAAACTGGTCCAAACCGGTAGGAACCCATCTCTTGTCAGAAGATTGCAGAAGGTGATCACATGAAACCCCCCCTCCCCAGGACACCGCTACCATCATAAATAAGAGTTAGTTGCAAAGAATCCAAATTTTGATCAAATGACCGTGTAGATATTGCAATGGTCGTTAAGTGTGGGGGTCATAAATCACTTGTTGCAGTGCCGTTATAATTTTGAAGAGTCACTAAATAAATGGTTATAAGCTGAAGACTACCAGTATATATATTCCTAATTCTCCATACCCCAAGATAGCATTGATTCTTCCTGGGATTCTCTCAAATGGAACAAATTGTAGTATTTTAGCCCAATTGAAGGGCAAGGCTTTCTCACTTGTAGGGGGAAAAAAAGGCGCAGGCTTCTGTCTACAGTGAAGCAAAGAGGTGGACCATAACAGTGGTGCTGAATTGCTGCAGTCTAGTCTAGCTTTCTGCTCCCATTGTGGCAAACCTGATGTCTACAGGAAACTCACAGCAGGTCATGTGTGCAGTAGTACCTTCCCACTTGGGTTTCCCTAGCAACAACTATTCACAAAGATGTTTCCTCTTATTCTGAGGTAACATAAAGACAGTGTGTGACTTGTAGCCATTGTTAGCAGTGATAGGTTGCAGGCGGTATGCCCCGGTACGGGTGAACCGAAGCCTGCCTGGAGCACCAGATACCATTCTGGTACGGTGCTCCGGAGAGCCCACCCGCCCGCCCAAGATCCTTACCTGTCCTTTAAAGCCCTTGGCGCTTCCGCGCACGAAACATACAGCACCTGCGCAACGCTCCGCCCAGCAGTTGGAGCATCGCAGAGACTTGTGGAAGCATCACATGTGTGTGCTGTGTGCGCATGATTGTGCGCACGTGCATGTGGGTGACGCCGGGCCCATTCCAACTGTACCGATTGGAACAGGATCTGGAACCCACCACTGATTGATAGCCTTGTGCTTCATTCATCTAATTCCTTTTCAAAATCATCCAAATTGGTGGGTTCCTTTATATTCTGCCATTGCAAATTGCATACATAACTGCCCATGTGCTGTGGGAGTAAATACTTCTTCCTATCTTTTGTGAATATCCACTGTTTGGCACTGGATGACTCAGAGTTCTCCAATAAAGCCAATCTACAAATAAATAAAGACAAATAAAGAGTTAAGAATTGGAAATTATTGGCGATTGGCCTGTCTCAGAAACTAGTCTTTTGTTTCTCTCTCAGTCCCACTCATCATACACTTAAGACTCATTTGAAAGAACTAGATTTTCCCACTAATAATTTACACTTAAAATTGATGGATCATCTTAACTTACAGTAAAAGAATTAGAGTGAGTTCTTGTATCTGAGTTTCCTTTTTTTGTGGTGGGTGGAGCTGGAAACCATCTTAAATTCAGTGTTTTCTTTGTTTTGCTTAAATATAGCCCATAGCATTATTCATTAACTATTATAGAGGTCAGGATTACAAGTCTCCTCACTCCCATTCCTGCCCAATGATATGCACTGTAGAATCTTGGTTTTTGTTTCAGTCAGTAAGCCACTCTTTTCCAATGACAAATGAATAAATTTACTTTGTGCTTTTTGGCATATCAGACGGCATGATTTTACTTCACAGAGATCTCCTGATACAGATTCTTCATTCTGTTTATTATGTATGCTAAGCAGGTCTAAAGGGACACAGTGGCTCAGTAGCTAAGACGCTGAGCTTGTCAATCAGAAAGGTCGGCAGGTCGGTGGTTTGAATCCCTAGTGCCGCGTAATGGAGTGAGCTCCAGTTAGTTGTCCCAGCTTCTGCCAACCTAGCAGTTCGAAAGCATGTAAAAATGCAAGTAGAAAAAATGGGAATCACCTTTGGTGGGAAGGTAACAGTGTTCCGTGCACCTTTGGCGTTTAGTCATGCCAGCCACATGACCACAGAGTTGTCTTTAGACAGCGCTGGCTCTTCTGCTTTGAAACGGAGATGAACACCACCCCCTACAGTAAGGAACGACTAGCACATATGTGTGAGGGGAACCTTTACCTTTACCTAAGCGGGTCTAATGATAGGAATAAGGATGTTCCTGAACTGACTTCAAGAATCTGACAAACAGGGAGTGGTAATAGTGATAATGAAAACACCTTGAATGAATCTTGAGTATAATTTCTTACTAATGCAAGAGTTCCAACTAAGTCATAGAGAAGTGGCACACATCACAGTGGGTGTGCCTGGAACACTTGACTGCATTACAGACTGAGTGCAAGAAAGCCATTTGCACAGAAGGGAAGTCAAAATCACAAAGGGATGTGCTTCCTTGGCAACAACATTTACAGGACTGTACTGTGCGATTTAGGAAGATGAAAATAATCAGGTGGAAATCTAAATACAACAAACAGATCCTGCCTGGTTAAGTAATATAATTTATTGATTGATTTGTTGCCATATGTACATTTTGGATCTCCTTATGTAGGGTACGACATCTTACCCTTTCTCTCATTATTTTCCATTTCTCATAATCTTTCAAAGGTTTACAATTTTAGACATAAACTGGAAGGAGGTATTTTTTTTATCTGCTGAAACTTAGTAATTTAATTAACTCCCTGGTTCCATGTTATTTTATCTATGCAGCTTCTATCTTTTGCCCTTTAATTTTCAGGTGTTGTTCTTTAATTTAATTTTGATCAAAACTGATCTTGAGCAATATTTTTTACATAAATATATTTATTATATCACTACATATTAACAATTTCTACATTTTTGTTTAAATAAATGATTAAGAATCAATGGGTAAATACTGAGATGACTTAAAAAATTGTAATAAATAAAGACCCCAGAAAATTGCTCACAGGGTAAATTCCAGAAAATGATAATTTGACTTTAATAGAAGATGTGATTTATTGACTACCTGATTTATTAAATGCCCTATAAATATTTTTTTCTAGTTATAGTACATTGGCTACTATCGTAACTATCATCAGAGAAATTTTGGAAATTCTTTGTGTAACTGGTTATGGACACACTATGTTGTGGATATACACATATGAGTCAGTTTTAGCTTTAGGCTGATAATATAGCCAGAGTGGCAGAATGGTAATAGTATATGACTGGAACCAGAGAGATCAACCATTGAGTAACTTTGGTAGACAACAGCCTATACCCACTACTACCTTTGCAGTTGTGGAGAAAAAATGGAGAAGGGAATAATATGTATACTGTCTTGAGCTCCTGGAGTTAAAACTGGATATAAATCAAAATATCTCTCTCTCTCTCTCTCTCTCTCTCTCTCTCTCTCTCTCTCTCTCTCTCTCTCTCTCTCTCTCTCTCTCTCTCTCTCTCTCTCTCTCTCTCCTGTCTCTCTTCTCTGTCTCTCTCTCTGTCTCTCTCTCTCTCTCTCTCTCTCTCTCTCTCTCACACACACACACACACACACACAGGGGAGAGAGGGAGGGAGAGATCTATTTGCCTTTTAGAATCCATACCAAATTCAGTGGGCTTTCCATGTTCATGGTACAAGTTTCCAATAAAAACAAATCCACGGAATAAGCTTAATAAAGCGGCACATATGCAGTACTAAAGGTGCCCTCATGCCTAAGTAAATGGTAGGATTAGGGTTTTCTGTAGAATGGAAAGACTTTAATCTTGTGCCCTAAAGGTAGCCGTGCATGCCAGCTGAGTGAACATTCCAGAGCTACCTAGGGAGGAAACACTACCTGGGACTGCATTGTCCTATTATCATTCACTGAGTCTTAGAATGAGGGAAAGTTTGGGGAAAGTTTTCTAGGGATGATATCAAAGTATCAGTAGCTAAATATTGGAAGTGCTCTTGCTATTGATTAGGTTCCAGAGGGTGGCAGGAAACCAGGAGGAATCCACAACCAGATTTTCATCTGCATGACTGGGGCTGAGGATTAAATCAAACTAAAGATTGTTGACTGGTATGACTGGGGTAAAGAAAAAGCAGAGAAATGCTTTTTTCTTATTTTCATAATACTACAATTTGAAGTCCTTCAGTGACATTGACTGGCAGCAGATTCAAACAGGAGTAAATATTTCAACATTGCATACTTTATTTATGAATTTGCTGTCACGAGAAACTGATGGCCATTGACTTAGGTATAGCATATATATACATATATATATACATATATATACATGTATATACACACATATACACACATATATACCCATACACACACACACACACACACACACACACACACACACACACACACACACAGTATACAGTATATGCCACAGAAGTAATTGGTGCAGAAGCATAAGCACCGGAAAAAATATATAGCACATTTAAAATTCTGTGTTGCATTGTTTTTTTTAAAAGTGAACTGAAATATGAAAAAAAATAGCACAAAAAGTTAATATAAGATAAAAATATAGAAAGATGTCTTATTGGCCAATGTTTATAATACTATATTTCAATTCTACATCCCATTCTACTGCTTATGTAGATATTAATTCAAGAGATCTGTTAAAAGTATCTGCTATACAGTTCCATCAACAGACTTTAGCCATGTAACTATTCTAGGTTTATCATATCTGGGCTAGAAAAATCTGTGCCAAACCTTCAATAATTTTCTAAATGATACATTGGCTGAGACAGGAGGGGGGGAAACCCTTTGCAAGGTAAATGGCATATATATTCCAATGACTAATTTATTTATTTTAATCAAACCATTTATATAGCCGCCCATCTTCCAATCAACTCTAGGTGACTCCCAATCAGATGGGTGACCTGAAGTCCCAGATTGCCTGTCAACCTCCATGTCTTTCTATTAAACATTGTGGGGATAATGCTTTTGTGGGGCTCTTGGTATAGTCCTATGATGGTGAACCTATGGCACAAGTGTCAGAGGTGGCACACAGAGCCCTCTCTGCTGGCATGCGTGCTGTCGCCCCAGGTCAGATCCCTATGGCGTTTCTTTCGTGAGCTTCTGTTTCCCTGCAAACAATGAAATAGGAGTTCACGAAAGAAAACGATCTTACCTCTTGTCGTGCTGCAGGTGTTAGGATGCCCTGCCTCCCACTGGGCAGCTGGTCTTTGGGTCTCTGCTGCACATGCACGCATGTACATGCATGCACATGTCCGTGCATTTGTGCATGTCCGTGCGTACACCTTTCAGTTTGGGCATGCCCTTGTGCACAGTTTGGGCACTCGGTGTCTAAAAGTTTCGCCATCACTGGTGTAGTCAGTTCTTGTTATCTTTTTGCCCACTGCCCATGATTCAGAGCAGGGATGGGTTGCTGCCAGCATTACTGCCGGTTCGCAACCCGTGAGCACCTGCGCCAGATGCACACTGCGCGTGTATGCATGCGTGCTGTTCAATGTAAATTGTTCTGTGCACATGCGCAGAACAATTTACAGTGAACTGCGGACGCGCAGTCACTAAAATCCCAAATGGTGGCGGCCAAGCGGCAGCAAGGGAACTGGTTCAGGGGTGTGGCAGGCCTGGGTTGTTGTCAGTTCTGTGACCCAGGCCTGAATTCCACTACCGGTTCAGTCAAACTGGGCCAAACTGGCAGCAACCCATCTCTGGTTCAGTATGATTTTAATTGTTTTAATTCTTCAGCATATTTTGTAGTCTGCTCAGAGGGTCCTGGGGTTGGTGGCTATAATACATAGAATAACAGAGTTGGAAGAGACCTTGGAGGTCTTCTAGTCCAACCCCCTGCCTAGGCAGGAAACCCTACACCACTTCAGACAAATGGATATCCAACATCTTCTTTAAAATACCTAGTGTTGGAGCATTCACAGGCAGGTTTTCTACTTATTAATTGTTCTAATTGTCAGGATATTTCTCCTTAGTTCTAAGTTGCTTCTCTTCTTGATTAGTTTCCACCCATTTCTTCTTGTCCTACCCTCAGGTGCCTTGGAGAATAGTTTGACTCCTTCTTCTTTGTGGCAACCCCTGAGATATTGGAACACTGCTATCATGTGTCTCCTGGTCCTTCTTTTCATTAAACTAGACATAACCCAGTTCCAGCAACTGTTCTTCATATGTTTTATCCTCCAGTTCCTAATCATCTTTGTTGCTAATATCAATAAATAAATGCCTGACTTAATATTGTCTGCCCTTTGGTTAAATAACATATGGATTCAAACCTATTGCAAGACTGATTTGTTCTGTCTAGGCAAACTATTGACCAGGGAGAAAACTTCAGAGGGAAAAATTAAAAAGGGGGGGGGGGGGTAGCAGTAATAAAGATAGAAAAGAGAACATGTGTGCTTGCTCTTGTCACAGCCTATGGCTGTACCTAGCTGATCAGGTAGGTACAGTTAGATGGGAGACTAACCAGAAATTCTAAAAGCAGACAGAGTAGTTGAAAAAACATCTTGGAAGAAATAAATAGTAAACAAAGAAAATTAATGGAAGCTCAGCATTATATGTATACTTGGCTTAGATTTCAATAAAATATAATTCAACCAACTACGGTTTAATGCAACTTAACCTAATCATTTTCCTGTCTTAGAATACTCAACTATATTTCAAAGAATCATCACCACCTCAATACTCTTCAGTTAGTATCTTAGAAGCAGAGAATTGGAAGACTCCTATGAATAAAGAACTGTTTAAGTTTTTCTTTGGCAGCCTTCATGAAAACAAATTATACAATTAGTTTTATACAACAGTTATGTTTCTAGTTCAGACTATTTTATCATGAAATTTTAAAATAGAATCTTATAAATTGGAAGGATTAGATAGATTTTTCCTTCTGTCCCTTCCCAAAATACACAAATATTTACATCTTTTCTTCCTTCCTTCTTCATACATTCACAAGCATGATGATTTAGAATAGGGTTAAAGTTGCTGAGGTTGAGAAAGATTGATGTAGAGCTAAATCTTTTTTTTAAATAGTTTTTATTAAACATGGGGAAAAACAAATACAGAAAAAAGACAAACATAACAATATAAAATAGTTTTACAGCCTTCTGTATCGGCATACATGTTTAGCTTTTGTAGTTCTTTGTTCTACATTGCCTTCCTATCAGTTTTAACATCTGTAGTATGTAGAGTTAAATGTAGAATTAAATCCTATTCACTGGATTAATGCCATAAGCCAAGTCTTAAGCCATAATTGATGGGAAAAGCCAAAGTAGTTGATAATATTAAACCACCAATTATAGTTTACAAACCACAATAGCTTGGGTCAAGCAACATGCTAACTAAAAACAACCAACCATACTATAATAAACCCAATCTTTGAGATGGTGGAAGGTATTGTAGATACAATTAAGAATATTATCACTGTGGAGGCTGATCCTATGCAATGTTTTATTTAATCTCATTTTCACAGGGAAACAACTAGCAAACATTTATATAAGCTGTGGATCTATAAAATACAACACAACACAACACAACACAATACAATACAATACAATAGCAGAGTTGGAAGGGACCTTGGAGGTCTTCTAGTCCAACCCCCTGCCTAGGCAGGAAACCCTATACCATTTCAGACAAATGGCTATCCAACATCTTCTTAAAGACTTCCAGTGTTGGGGCATTCACAACTTCTGGAGGCAAGCTGTTCCACTGATTAATTGTTCTAACTGTCAGGAAATTTCTCTTCAGTTCTAAGTTGCTTCTCTCCTTGATTAGTTTCCGCCCATTGCTTCTTGTTCTACCCTCAGGTGCCTTGGAGAATAGTTTGACTCTCTCTTCTTTGTGGCAACCCCTGAGATATTGGAACACTGCTATCATGTCTCCCCTAGTCCTTCTTCTCATTAAACTAGACATACCCAGTTCCTGCAACCGTTCATCATATGTTTTAGTCTCCAGTCCCCTAATCATCTTTGTTGCTCTTCTCTGCCCTCTTTCTAGAGTCTCCACATCTTTTCTACATCGTGGCGATCTAATCAGATGTGTGCTCAATCTAGGAAACCCTTTCACATTCTCCATATACCGTTTGTATTTGTACAACTGCTGGTTGAGTTATCATTTGATTCATGTGTGATCTTCCTTGGTTCTTATTCACAACTACTCTTAAAACACTTTCTGTTTTTCATTTTTTCACAAGTGTGATTCATAAACTCCTTGACTAATCGTGTGGATCCATTTGTGGAGTATTGCCATTTGCCTTGTTCTTGATAGAAAAACTTATGAGAACATAAGGCAGGTTTTGATTTTCTGCTTTAAGACATTCAGTTGAATAATGAGACAAAGAATAAGGAGAGATTTCACAACCTGTTGGGTTAAGTATGGATCGAGAGATACAAAAACTGTATCATGTCTTGAAGAACGTAGCTACCAGTAGTAGATGCTCAAGATGTTCAAATCCACCAAAATGCAGTGTGCATTGATTGCTGTGTTTCTTACTAATCTCAGTGTTTCTCAGACAGATTTTGGAAAAAAATAAAAGGGACGGGAGGGGTTTAAAACACATTATGATGTACTGTTAAAAACAAATAGTCGCTACATTTTTCCACAAGATTTCATGAGGAAGCAAAGCCCATATCATTATCTCCTTGGCCAAATTCTCACATCAATGTGACTGTTTCAATTTAACACACATACACACTCCAAATTAAACTTCCTACATCTTCCTAAAGAAATTTAACATCATATTACTGGCTAGGTCCTAAAGAAGAATTGAAATTGACTTGATGCTGAGCTAACAATCTTGCTTTTCTGGAGATGACAGGTGTGGGTGACACAGGACAAGGGGAAGTAAAGTAAAGTAAACTGACAATTAAGGGAAAGTCCAGTTCAAAATCCATCATTATTTTCTGGACACTGCAATATGAGAAATCATCATAAAGGTAGAGTCCATGGATAGCCAGATGTCCATGTTACAAAACCGTCTTCTAATCTAGCAGCAACGTATGCCAGAAGCCTGGTAAATGATTTAATCCTCATCTTTTAAACATGGGACAAATTAGTGAAAGCTATTGGTAGATTCTTCCAGCTTTGTTTACCAGCAAGAAATACAAACATGAATCATGTTCCTCAGTGGAGACAAATGCTTGGAAATGGCTCAATTCCACCTAACAGAACTTAAGTGTGATGGTCCAGCAGAAACCTCAGATCACACTCACAACGGGTTATCAGCCTCCTGGGGTTTCAATCCTGCAACTTCAACCCCTGGGAACTCTTCATAAATCTAGTATCTGCCTGTGATATTTGCTCTTCTTCACTACTAACCCACTCACAGATCATTTGATGATTTCGATCAGAATTTGGAGGCATTTGAATTTGGAGGCATTTGAATTTGGAGGCATAATTTGAATGGAAAGCAGAATGAATACATGAACTACCGGGTGGCGGTGGGAGAAAGAAAGAAAGAAAGAAAGAAAGAAATCTATATGTATATGTATATGTATATGTATATGTATATGTATATGTATATGTATATGTATATGTATATGTATATGTATATGTATATGTATATGTATATGTATATGTATATGTATATGTATATGTATATGTATATGTATATGTATATGTATATGTATATGTATATGTATATGTATATGTATATGTATATGTATATGTATATCCATGGTGGGATTCAGCCAGTTCGCACCTATCCGGCAGAACCGGTTATTAACTTTCCAAGCAGTTCGGAGAACCGGTTGTTGGGAAAAATCTCATTTTGTTTTTTTCCACTTTACAGGACTAATTCTGTAAGGAAGGCAGGAAGGAAAGATTCTGGTGTTATTTCTAGCCTAATCTTTATTGCCCTGCTTATAGAAGATGCCTCTCTGGTTAATCCTTATTACATTGAAACAGCTAAGGCAAAGCGCCCATCGACCTGAGTGAGGTTGAGTTGGCCACGACCACATGGTCACATGACCACAGAGCCAAGCCTACCCAGCTGGTCATTAGGGCAGAGAACCGGTTGTTAAATTATTTGATTCCCACCAGTGATATGTATATGTCTTTTCCACATCCAACACATCTGGATAGAAGCACTAAGAATAACCTATTTTTTAAAAAAATATTCCTTATTTTTTTATGTGCAGGTGCTCTTTCTTCATCTTCTACCCAATGGAGACATTTAAAAATTTACTGACAGGAAATGTTTCCAACATTTCCCAAATTTATCTTCTTTCAGGTGTTAGTAAAAGAGCCCAAAAGTAAAGAGTGTACATACCCTCCCCACTGAGTTTCATTCCAATGCTTCTATGTATAACTGAGATTATCCTCCAACTCATTAATAAGATCTTGGCATTTTTCTGGTGGATCCCTTAGCTTTTTGAAGTTTCTAAACTGTTTTCTTCTCTCCCACAGAGCCTAAATAATCTCAAATGAAGCTATTTGTTAGCAAGCATGCATTCATGCATCATATGAGTGTACATGTACGTCTCATCAACATTCATCATGAATATACCTCAGTTATGCATTAGAGTTCAGTTTAACCAGTTGGAAAAATGACCTGCCTCCTTTTTTGCACAGCTGTGAAAGCAATGAAAAGTGCACCTTTTGGAAATACGGCTACAACCCGAGTAATGTCTTAACCATCAAGTCGAAAATGGTCTACAACCACTTGATTTCTAAAGTATATAAAATATTGCTCAAGATGAATCTAGAAGATGAATACATTAAAAATTGTATGGTAAAAGGGCCAATTTTTTTGGAGTATAATATAATGCTAGATAAATGGGAGAATGCATGGATGAATGGACTAAAATTTACATTAAATTATAGTTTGAAAGAAAACTTTTATAAAATGATCTACTTGATCTCAGAGAAATGTATAAAGGGATTTATAATAAGTGCTGGAAATGTAGTCAAAATCTAGGTTCCTTTTATCATATGTGGTGGTCCTGCAAATATGTGAAAACATACTGGATAAACATAATGACAGTGCAAAAAATATTTTAAGATACAAATATTAATGAAACCATAGGTACTATGGACAAGACAATTTAAGGTGCTATTCCTGTCACATGGTGACAGTTGTAAGGATTGTACTTGCCAAACACTAGAAAGAAAAAGGGATGCCAACTGTTAAAGAATGGATTTTGAAATTGACTGAATGGGCAGAGATGGTGAAATCTCTACCCATTCGAGATAATGGACTAAACAGCTTTATAAGAAATTGGAAACCATTTATGGACTTTCTACATGCTAAATATAATACAGGTAAAGGGGAGGAGAATTTACTGCTTTTTCTTTTCTTTCAGCACCCAGCCAGGGTGGATCCTACATGTTGAATGTTAAATTTAATTGATCACTTTTTCCTCTTTTTTGGAACATTATCTTTTGTTCCATTTTGTTGTTGTTGGGGTTGAATGTATGCTTATGTTTTGTTTTGTTTGTTTTATGATAAAATAATAAATACTTTTTTAAAAAAATGGTCTGCAAATTCACATCGTAGATCTACGCTTTGCAGATTTCAGGCCCTGACTGGCCTTCTTCTCTTCCTTTGCAGCCAGCCCTCCCAGCACTTGTGAGTGTCTAGACTCCTGTAGCATTAACTTAGGCATATACACCATTCACCAAGAGTTCCGATGCTTTTTTGTCAATGAATGCACATTTTATGAATTAAAACAGCGCATGCCCTCTTGTGGCTGTCACTGGCTCCCTTTGCTATCATGCAAGCTCCTTCCACACCCAGAGCAGCTGGAACCGAGGAGACGCTCAAGCTCTCCAGGCATTGCCTGTATGTTTTTAAAAAACAGGGCAGCAAGTGCCGGAACAAAATGTCCATTGTAGGCAAATGACCCACTTCAATTTAAGGGCATAGGAGCTGAAAGAAAGACAGCTTTCCTTGGGAATCAGGAGCTGCTAACCATTGTTACCAGAGGAGGGAAACGAAGAGAAATCATTTTTTGTCTACGTGCATGATGTCAGGCACGAGACCACACGCTTGCATTCTGTGTTAATTATTGCTGATTAGTTACCGCCCCCACCGTGTTCATGAGTGCCGAAGCAGATTGGGATGCTCACGTCATCAGCGAGCACTTAAAGGGTAGGTGAGGGATAAAGCCCACCATTTCCACAGCTTGATTTCCAATATACTGGGGAAATTAAGATTCGTCCCATATACTGCTCCTACGATTCTGCATTATTGTAGAGGCCTTTTATTAACTTGCATAGGATGCACTGTATCTTATCTCTGAATTTTTTCCTCTAAAATTTAGAGGAAGGATTTTTCTTTTTATTTCCCTCTCCCTTCTTAATGCAACCACATCCTCATCAATCCCAGGATTTATTTTTATTTGCACACTCAGCCCTTCTGAGTGCTTTGAACGTGTGAAGAGCATGATTCCCAATACTGGGAGAGAAAAACACTCAGGCTAAGCAGTCCAATAAGATAAGACTATTTCCTATAGACTAGTGCAGTGAAGGCGAACCTTTTAGGCACTGAATACTAAAACCGGAAGGCGTGCACGGTGGCAGACTAAGGCTCACTGGTGCCCTAAGCACTGACAAATCTTGGTGCCCCTCCTTTGTACCTACTGTACAAATCTTCATTGTTTTTTTTCTTTCTCAACTTTGTGGTGTCCCCTTTGGGCCTGGTGCACATGCTTAGTCTGCTTAATGGTTAATTCACCGCTGGGAGTGCGTGCGTATGTGCATGTGCCGGAATCCTGAACACCAGCTGACTGGTGGGAGGCAGGGCATCCTAACACTGGCAGCTCTGTAAGAGGCACTATCTTTTTCTTCTGTGAGCTTCCGTGTCGTTGTTTGGGGGAAACTTCTGTTTCCCTGCAAGCGATGGCAGGAGAAACGCGGTGCAGCTGAACTGGGGCAACAGTACATGTGCCCATAGAGAGGGCTCTGTGTGCCACCTCTGGCACGTTAGGTTCGCCATCACGGGACTAGTGCTTCAAAAGATGATATGGAGAATGATTTATATCTAACGTCTCCTCTGATAGGACTTCTTGTTTTGAAAAATATGGCAGTCCTCTTTCTTTTCTGGTCACCTTGAGTAACCGCTACCAATAGAGATTAGGTAAAAGCGTGCAAATTTAAAATGCATTATTGCACCTCCAACCTCCCACGTTAGAAATTACTCTATTTCCACCTGTTTGTGTGAGGATCTACTTTATTTAATCTTTATTCAAGAAGTGCAGTTCACACAGCGTCAGCTGGGTCATTCCAAAAGTCACTAGAACTGCTCTTTATGCTGTCTTGTGTCATCTCAAACTGTACTTTCCAGTGGAATCAACAGTTTATGCACTTCAGTTCTGGTCTGCTGCTCTTTGTGAGCAACCGTTGTGTGTCTAAATCAGTTGTGTTTTTTGAGTGTTGATACCAACACTCCCAAAGACTTGCGTAGTCTTCGACCTATGGTTGCAATTGGGACCAGAATTTCTTGCACCCAATTTTACAATTTTTCCCCATGGTCTTTAAGGGAATCACATGATTGTTAAGCAAATGTGTTTTCTTCCCTTGACCTTGTTTGTTGGAAGCCCCGTGGGAAGGTCACAAATGGTGATCACATGACCCCGAGATATTGTAACCATTATAAAATATGTGCCAGTTGCCAAGCACCTGAATTCATGTGAAGCACAGGAATGCAGCAATGGTCATAAGTTTGAGGACTGGTTGTAAGTCCCTTTTTTCAGTATTGTTGTAACTTTGAATGGTCATTAAACAAATGGTCATAAGTCAAAACTATCTGTGGTGGCTACAACCAGAGTAATGCTTCAATCATCAAGCCAAAAATGTTTAAATTCTGCAGGAAGATATTGCTGGATATATAAATATATAAACAATACATCTCTGATCCAGGAATAACTTGAACATTCCGTGAACTGAAATTACCTTCCATGACCAGGGACATCCAACCACATGCAAAGAGTAAACAGTAACAGAGTTGGAAGGGACCTGCTCACGCAGGAGACCTGTATTAGGATTTGAACTGCCGACCTTTCTGATCGACAAGCTCAGTGTCTTAGCCACAGAGCCACATAGTCAGGCTGTATCTTGAGTTACTGTTCTTTGAACTTATAAGATATGCTATTGGGTTTTCATAGGGAAATAAGAAGAGCAGAGGTCTTCAACATGGTGTCAAATGATGTCAGTGTGTCTGGTGTCTTCCAATCTTTCTCGCCAATCAACTTTTTATGTTTGTAGAATAAAATATTTTAATGATAGAAAATAGGAAGCTGTCACATTATAAAAGCAAACAGCTACGTCCAGTTCCAACTTCATGGGCCCCCAAAGCATAAGTAGAGGCTACAACAGAATATTTTGTTTATAAGTTTGTGAACTTGCCTAGAAAAAAGTACAAATGTAAGAAAAGATGATAAGCAGGGTTTGGGGTGTGTGGGAAGTGGAGACTAGAAAGAATGACAGGCAGCTTTCTGATGTTTTGTGAGTAGCTTTGTCCCTTATGTCTCCTGCGGCGGCTATTTTATGAATGACCATGTCTTTCACTAGCAAACTATTTTACAACAATGCCCACCGGTGCTCAAAATTCAAAATGGGCCCACAAGGCCACATAAAGGTTGAGAGAAAGCAAGGAAACATTTTGAAGTAGCTCTGAACTGCACCTTCTTTAGGATATATTTTAGATTTCTTTTCTTTTTTTATGAAGATTGATGAAGAGCAGAAAAGGAAGATGCAAGCACACAGGAGACAAAGGCTCTAGGGAGAGTAAGCCTAGTTTGTCAAGTATGAAAGTAGTTAATGAAGCAGCACACAAAAATGGCAAACAAGTTGAACGGAGGAGAAGCCTGATCTGACACAAAATCCTTTTGTTAAGTACAAACTGGCCTGAGGTCATTTAGTCTACTTCATAGCTGACTGGTGAAGTGAACCCAAAGCTCCTCAGTCATATTGCTGTCGGTGGAGCCACACAAGAAACCTGAATTTTGAGTATCTCGTTGTGAGTTTAGCCATAGGCTCTTTTAGGAGTGTTGCTAAGGTGGTTGCCAGGAGAAGTTCTGCACTTTTAGATCTACCACTAGCACTACAGTAAAAGTGCCTGCCAATTTCCAAGGCCATCTACAAGGGGTCCTAATACATACAGGAGGGGCATGTTGTGAGTCCTGTCAGCCTAGATGTTGTCTGGTGGGACTAGAGAGCCTTTTCTACCATGGCACACACACTGTGGAGTATCATTCCTCCCAAAGATTGGGTGGCCTTAATCCTGCCGGTTTGCCTTCAAGATATGGTTTCTCTTACAGGCATGAGACTATACTGGAACTAGTCAGTGACTGATTGTTTTGATGAATGGGATTACCTCGGCTGTGAGCTCTGTGCATTTTATGATGGGCTTCATATGCTTTTATATTGATTTCCCTCCCCTTGTTCTTCAATTGTGGCATGTTCTTTTTCTTTTTTATATTTGCTTGAATTGTTTGTAAGCCATCCAGTTGGGTGTAGTGGTTTAGGGACCAGGCTAGAAACCAGGAGACCATCAATTCTAGTTCCATGTTGGGCACAAAGCCATCTGGATGGTTCTGGGTCCTGGGTCCTTTTAAGCCCTAGGAAAGAGGCAAAGGCAAACCACTTTGCCAAACCTTGCAAAGAAAACTGCAGGGACGTGTTCAGGCAGTTGCCCTGAGTCAACATTGATTTGAAGGAAAAACACCACCATCACCATCAACAACAAACTGCTCAAGATGGGCTGCACCAAATACATACATATTGTACAGTAACATTTCCTGCAGAAATCTTGGGATACTTCAATCTGTAACTTCCTTTCTGGGACCTTTGCTTTAAATAAAGACTGGAATTCTTTGATTTCCCTTCCCCTTAAAGTACTCCTTATCAAAGGAAACAAACGTTGATCTTTTGGTTGGTGAGCTTCAATGAGGGAGATGCTCCAGCAGGAGAGAAAACATTTCTATGTTGGTCTGTTCCAGAGCGTGGTAATCTCCAGACTGGTGGACTCCCAAATCCAGCTTTCACAGGCAATGCAGCCACTGAAGATTTTGGCTGGGGATGTTTGGAATTGCAATCCAACACATTTGGAGAATGTTAGATTGATAAAGTCTGTTCTGTAGGTATTGTATGTTCGTGCTTCCCATTATACATTGACATTATACAGGCAGAAGATAACAATGTTTACTAGAATAAAGGGTTGTGAAATCAGATTCAGATATTTGCCACCTAAACGCAATTGCTAAAGGAAGCACAAACTCTTTGGTAAAGGCTGTCATCCTTTTACTGGATATCCTTTGGGGTATCTTGAGAGTGTTCTGTTATTATTCTGTTGTTATTATTTTCCCAGAGAATGTACAACAATTGGCTCCAGATTTTCAAACCCTTGACATACTGAACCAAATAAGTAGTCCTTGGTTAATAACCCACTAGTTCCATGATTGTTCAAAGTTACAGAAGTGACCCATGAATGATATGTATAATTGGTCCTCAAAGTTCTGGCCAGCCCAGCAATCCCCCCAAGTCATGTGGTCATGATCTGGGAGCTTGGCAACTGGCTTATACTTAGGATAGATTCAATGTCACATGATCACCATCTGACCTTCTCTGTAGGCTTACCACAAGTCTGTGTGTCCTCCCATCCCCCATCTTTGGCATTCTTGCACCAGGCTGCAGCACCCTCTGCCCTCTGAAGCACCCACCTCATGCTCAGCAGTGCGTGTGTTACATCGCAGCAGCCACTTGCTTACTCATCTGCTTGTAAGGGATTTGGGACTTCCTGATGGCTTCCCCATTAACTTCTTTAGTTGTGGAGCTGGCAGGAAGTCAGAAGCAGGTTCTTGCTTAATGACTCTCAATACTTAATGACAACAAAGGGGATTGCTGGAATTTCTGCCACTAAGTGATGCATTCATGTGATGTTGCACTTTACAACCACATAACTTAGCAACAGAAATTCAAATTACTGTTGTTAACCAAGGACTATCCATATAGAGTATGTCACGTGTGTCTTTATTTTCTACTTTCTATCATTGAAAGTGTTATTTGCCCAAGACAGTGGTAAAGGTTCACTGCAAGATCATCTTGTGTCTCCCAATTTGCCTTGTGTATTGTTACCATATTTTTTGGAGTGTAAGATGCACCTTTTCCCCTCAAAAAAGAGGTTGAAAATCTGGGTGCATCTTATACACTGAATACAGCATTTTTTGCCTCCTGAAACCCTGCCCCCTTCACCAAAATGGCCATGCATAACCTTTACAAGTCTTGCACAGTGCTCCTGGGGGCTGGGGAGGGCAGAAATGAGCAAAAAATGGGGCATTTTTTTGCTCAATTTTGCCCCCCCCCCGGCCCCCAGGAGCACTCTGCAAGGCTCCTAAAGGCTATGCATGCCCTTTTTTGACACAAAAATGGGCCTGTTTTTGTGAAAAACAGGCCATTTTTTGCTCGTTTTGGGGGGGGCACCCCCCAGGAGCACTCTACAAGCCTCCTAAAGGCAGTTCAAGAAAAATGGACCCATTTTTAAGAAAAACGGGCTGTTTTTGGGAGGTCTGCAGAGTGCAAAAACTTTTTTTAAAAAAATTTGCCTCTTCAAAACCTTGGTGTGTCTTATACTCCGGTACGTCTTATACTCCGAAAAATATGGTAGCTATCTCTATGTAGCTGAAAAACGTAGAAACCAATTTGTCATTACAATCACAACCTACAGTTCTGACTATTGCTATTGCTATGAATTTCTTTCAAAACAGTCCCCGTCTTATTTTCTTTTGTTATTTCCTATCACCCAGGAGGGATCTAATGGGAAGAATCTGGACAGCATAAACATGCAAAGAAGGCAGGGATGCAGCAGTAGTTTAAGTACCGAGAGGTTGCACACTGCCTTTCTTCCATACAATTTAAGTGATGTGGAGAATAACATCTCAATCATTATGTGACTAAAACTGCTGCTCTTACCTAGCAAACTAACCAGAGCACCAAGTTATTGCCCTGGGCTCAGTCAAATGTAGCTGCTGCATTGAGGGAAATCAGTTTGGATCAGCAAAAAGTAATAATTTAGGATCAAACTTGCAGATCATATAAAGGCTGTATAGGTAGTGCTTGTTTTTCAAGCATCTGTTTACTATTATGATGGCGATGAAAAAATAACTTTATAATCAATCCTTGCATGAATGATCTTTGTGGATCTTTAAAGCAAAGGAAGGTTGAAGTAAGATCATAAACACAGTCATGGTTTCATTTACCAATTGGTTTGCTTAACTACCAGTCCCAATTGTGGTTACTAAATGAGGATTTTTGTCTTGTCTATTTCCAACCAGAAATCACAGTTGCAATCATGAGATTTTTTACTCAGTGACTGCTTCACTTAGTGGTGGACCAGTCCAATTAGGATTGTTAAGTGAGGACTGTGTATACTATAGTTTCATGATAACATTGGACTTCTTTACATACAATAGTGATTCTAACAGTCAATTATAATTTTATATTTACTTAGCAAAGATGATCAAATCTGATGAATTTGGTACTATGTTTACTTATCCTGGCCAAAAAAAATGTATGAACATGAGCTTTAAGACTGAATGCTTGCATTTGGCAAATGAAAACAATGTTGATTATTTGCACAAGTTTAATGATTTTGTAATATGGTACAAAACACTCACTGCATACAGAAGAAAAACCAGAACATAAAAATGGCTTAGAAATGGCAGAAACACTTTGTAAGTGTTCACCAATTGGGACTCTGTTGATAATAATGATGGCATCCTGCCCATTTAATGGGGAGGGGGAGGTAAGGGCATGTTTTCAGTGTATATCATCACTACAGATACAAACAATATACAAAATGGTGCCACCACTCTTCAATTATACAACCACAGAGTTCAAAGTAATCACCAATGATACTTCAGGTACCTAATGTCTTCTAGAAATTTTCTTACACTCCTTGCAACCTAAGTCTAAATGGAAGAAACACAACACCCACAAAGACCACGTCAGAACATCTGCCACACATGGCCATTCTGGAAATGTGATAAATTTTAACTAAGGACTGAAACTGGCAAAAAGATATCTAGCAATTCTGAATGTTGACAGTGCTGTCACTTTTAATTTGTTAGTTCAGATATATGTTTGTTCCTAAATTTTCATAGCCATTGGCTGGGAAGACAGAATTGGTAAACGATATAATTATAAATATATATAGACTTTCTCTACTTGCACCTAACCACAACACATAGTGTTGGGCCTGGTAATATCTTCTCTTCTGTCTTCCTAAGTGTCTTCCTCCTAAATGAAATCCAGTTTAAAGACCACATGCACCCCAAGTAAATGAACAGACAGACCTATGATGTTTGGCAAGTGGGGTGGGGGATGGGGATATTTTTCCATGACAGCCAGGGGTGGGGGGTCAAATTTTATACCCCTCAGACAGGGTCTGTAACTTAGGAGTCCTCCTGGATTCACAGCTGACTTTCGACCATCAGCTGTCGGCTGTGACCAGGGGGGCATTTGCCCAGGTTCGCCTGGTCCGACAGTTGCGGCCCTACCTGAACCGGGGAGGCTCTCGCAACAGTCACTCGAGCCCTTGTGATCTCTAGGCTGGAATACTGCAATGGGCTCTACATGGGGTTGCCCTTGAAGAGCATCCGGAGACTGCAGTTAGTCCAGAATGCAGCCGCGCGAGTGATAGTGGGCGCACCGCGGTTCGCCCACATTACACCCATCCTCCGCGAGCTGCACTGGCTACCTGTTGGTCTCCGGGTGCGCTTCAGGGTACTGATGACCACCTTTAAAGCACTCCATGGTAGTGGATCTGGATACTTGAGAGACCGCCTTCTGCCGATTACCTCCCTCCGACCGATTAGATCACACAGGCTGGGCCTCCTCCGGATTCCATCCGCCAGTCAATGTCGACTGGCGACTACACGGAGGAGAGCCTTTTCTGTTGCAGCTCCGACCCTGTGGAACGATATCCCCGTTGAGATTCGTACCCTCACCACCATCCAGACCTTCCGCACAGCCCTCAAGACCTGGCTCTCCCAGCAGGCCTGGGGATAGGTTTCCAATTTACCCGCCCGAGTGTTGACTGTTGAATGCATGTTGTGGTTTTACCTTTTTATTTTTGGTCACTTATTGTTTGTCCCTTGTTGTTGCACACCCTTCCCTTATGATTGTAAGCCGCCCTGAGTCCCCTTAGGGAGAAGGGCGGCCTATAAGTCTTAATAAAATGACTCAAAAAAAAAATGACTCAAAAATTCATTTTTTTTTTTACTGCCGGTTCTGTGGGTGTGGTTTGGTGGGTGTGGCAGGGGAAGGATACTACAAAACCTCCATTCTCACTCCACTCTGGGGTTATCCAGAAGTGGCATTTGACAGTTCTCTGAATTACTCAAAATTTCCACTACCTGTTTTCCAGAACCTGTCAGAACCTGCTGGATTTCACCCCTGATTACAGCTGATTTCTTGTCCAAAGAAGCAGCTTCTGGAAACTCTTGGCCACAGCAAAGGAGGACCCTTGGAAGATTTTGTAGGGTTTTGCAAGGGGTATTGATAGGCACCAGTCAACAGGGGCAATGAAAGGATCTTTGCTGCAACTTGTGAGATATATATGCAGACTTCATTTTGCCTCAAGAGGCCTGAAGTATAAGTACTATAGGTGGAAGGTTGGTCCCAACCTCCTGATGTTCTAAAAGAGCCTCAAGACCTGGTTCTGCCAGATGGCTTGGGGACCCAATGGGAGAGCTTCATACTGGAGATGGTTGAGTAGTGAAAATTCAAAGCCACCTCCCGCCCTCCCCCATATGTCTGCCTCCCCTTCCTTGCCATCTTGTCTCCTTGCTTTTATGTTAATCTTTTATAATGGATGATTTTAATTTTTTTTTAAATGTTGTAAGCTGCCCAGAGTCATTGGATATGAAAAGGGTGGCAAATAATAAAATAAAAGAATGAATGAATGGTTTGAGGAGAGAATTTCTACACAGTGACACAACTAGGAAGATGAGAATTTCCAGGACAGGACAGGTGAACTTCTTCAGAGTCAGAAAGAACACAATTATACAGGAAAACTCCCCGTTGGCAGAGTCAAAGACTGAAATCATTGGACTCAAAGAAGCAAAGGATTAAGAGGGTTTAAGCAGCAATCTCTCTCCAGAGGATGATCACAGCTGAGTACACTTTGTCCTGGAACATTATAGAATCATTTTAGTCTCATGGATGAAAAAACCCAAGAGCCACCATGAGAAAGAACAGTATGTGATGATGGCTGAGATGAGCCATGGCTGATCTGTGCAGATGTGTTGAATGAAAACTTACATATGAGCATTATGTATCATGCGTCAGGTGCAAAGAATCAGGAATAATTAAAATTACAACCATATAAAACACACAACCTGGAGATGAGATCTTCTTACACTATCAACCATTTCCAGCGGTGCGGACTCCCCTTGAGGTAGGTCAACAAGCAAAATCAGATCTTGATACCCTTCCAGAAGAAAGGAAGCCATTTTTACTTCCAATATCCCATAGGGCCAAGGCGTCAGTGGAAAAGACTCTTCTCCTTGACTCTGCCAGCTGGAATCCTTGGCCAACAGGGTTTACTTCAAGGTCCCTTCTGCTGGAGTGGAGTGGGTGGTTGTCTTATAGCAGTGGGATCAGGGGTGAAATGCTACCAGACCGGTTCGCCCGAACTGGTAGTAAAAAAAATGCTACCGGTTCAGGCGAACCAGTTTTTCCATCAATCAGCTGTGCTGCACAATTTATATTAGCTAGAAAGCAGGATTTCCTAGATTGCCCCTCCCCCCACTATTCTCTTACCTTTGCAGGGGCGGTCGGTAGCAGGCTCTGTCCACCCTCTTGGACGTCATTTTGATGCTCTACACATACGCTAGCAATGTGTCTAGAGGTGATGCGTGTGACCGAAGCGAGGACGCTCACATTGCTATCGAACTAGTAGCAAAGGTAAGTGGATATCACCCCTGGGTGAGATGGTTCCTCAGGTGAAGGAATCCAGAACACAATAGTTGTTTACATCAGTCTTTCCAAAAGTAACACTGCAAGAAGTGAAAAATAATCCTGAAGGTAACAGCAAGTTACATATATGGTTTCAGAAAGGATAATTTAGATTTTTGGAACGAAGAAATCACAACAGATTCCTGTGGTGTGCCAAGTCCTTGGAAAGCAAAGCATCCTCACTTCATCTTGTCCTTGGACCATGAATTAGACAGGCTTAATGTTCTTATGTGCTCTGATATCAAACTAGTGTTTCCCTTTATTCCAATATTATTCAAGGGCAAACCTCAGGATTTAAAACTTCTGATAGGCATTATTACTATTGTTTTGTAGGGATTGCAGGTGACTGGGAAAGATGCAATCAAAGTGGGATAGGAATCGGCAATTAGGACAGCAAATGATATCCTATTATAGTGTTTTTACTAACTCAAGGATGGGCCTACAGAAAAGTCTGTCATCCATAGTTGAGTTTGTCCTTTATCTTGTTGGAAACACAATTATAAGCTGAGGGGGAGAAGGCAGAACCACTGTGATTTTTAAATTTTACATCATTTTTTTCCTAAAGGCTCATGGAACCTTTGAGATGGAAGGACATTTCCTTCAGATGGTAAGCTCATGTACTATAGTTATGGATTAGGAAGAGAAAGTTTGATATTGGTTTTGGTTACTTTTTTGCTGACTGCTATAGTTCCAGATGGACTGTGCAATATTAACTTTCTAAAGAAAAAAACATCGCTGACAAACACTGTTATTCAGTCATTTAATCATGCCTAACTCTTTGTGATGCAATGGCAAGATTGCTTGCCCATAACTACTTGAGTTCTTGTAAGTTCAGTCTTGTGTCAGTGATAGTATCTATCCACCTTATCTTCATTGTCCTCCTTTTTTTACGCCTTTGATTTTTCCAAGTATCATGTTCTTCTCCAGTGACTCTTGCTTTTGCAATAGGCGTTCATGACATTTAATTTCATTTTCATCATTACTGTTATAGAAATATTTCTTCTTCTCCAGCATGACAAACCCAAGGCATCAATTTTTCTCTAGTCAGCCTTTCTGAAGCTCCAGCTTTTACAAACATGTTACAATTAAGGAAAACTATGGCTTTTATGAAAAATGCCCCTATTGTCAATGCGATGTCTTTCTGTTGACAAGCTTCAGCCAGAAAAAAAGAGATTCTTCACCTGGCACTCCTAGGAATTTCCTAAAATCATTCTACTAGATCAGGGATCGCTAATCTTTTTCTAAAGGTGTGCCAAAATTGTATGTGCATGTGCTATCATGTGTGCAAGCATTCCCAGTCCCCTGCACATGCGTGCATAACCCTCACTACACATCCGTGCACAACTCCCCATGTGGGGGAGGGGAGTTTTTCCCCACCCCAGGACTCAGAGGCTTTCCTGAAGCCTGGGCAGGGTGAAAATGACCTCCCCAGGGAGGGCCTGGGGAGACTGTTTTTGCCCTCCCCAGGCTTCAGGAAAGTCTCCGGAGCCTGGAGAAGACAAAAAACAGGCCAAACTAGTCAACTGGATGTTTGTTCCTGAATTTCCAGTTGACCCGTTGGACCTGTTTTTCATCCTCCCCAGGTTCTGGAGGCTTTCCTGAAGCCTGGGCAGGGTGAAAAACGACCCAACAGCTCAACTGGAAGTTTGTTCCCGTACTTCTGGTTTGCCTGTTGGGCCGGTATTTGCCCTCCCCAGGCTTCAGGAAAGCCCCAGGGGCGTGAGGAGGGCGAAAAACAGGCCCAACGGGCCAACTGGAAGTTCAAACTTCCAATTGGCTCGCTGGCCCATTTTTCGCCCTCCCCAAGTTCCAGACGCTTTCCTGAAGCTGGGGAGGGTAAAAATGGCCTCCTCCAATCCTCCAGAAGTCAGAAAACCAGCTGGCCAGTGCGCGCATGTGCGCCAGAGCTGAGGGTTGCTATGCCAGCAAATATGGCTCCTTGTGCCACCTGTTGCACATGTGCCACAGTTTCACCATCCTGCCACTAGAACATATTAGCAGTGGATATTAAATAGCATTCTAAAGTGGTCTTGTTAATTTGTTTTAGAATTAATGCTAAGAAAGAGCTCCATTTACAGTTGTAAAATATAAAGCTGGAAGTATCATGGAATAGTAAAATTATACTAATAGGCACTTTTTAAAAGATAGATAGATAGATAGAAGTTTATTTATATGCCGCCCTTTTCCCTGGGGGGGACTCAGGGCGGCTCACAATCCAAGGGGGAGGGGGAGACAAACTTTTTAACATATAGGACAATACATAATTAAAAAACACAACATTCATACCATTCGGGCGGGTTACAGTCTTAGCCCCAGGCCTGACGGGATAGCCAGATTCTGAGGGCTGTGCGGAAGGTCTGGAGGGTGGTGAGGGTACGAATCTCCACGGGGAGATCGTTCCATAGGGTCGGAGCTACCACCGAGAAGGCTCTCCTCCGCGTAGTTGCCAGTCGGCATTGACCGGCAGATGGAACTCGGAGGAGGCCTAATCGATGAGATCTAATAGGTCGCGTGGAGGTAATTGGCAGTAGGCGGTCTCTTGCAGATGTCTGCATCATACTTGGTAGGAAATCTACTAATGGAATAAAAATCCGGTCTGGTTTCAAGCCAGGAGAAAGATGCTGGAAATAAAATGGAGGATGGCGGAGGAAAATATTTATTTGGATGCCAGAAACTTCAGTGACAACAGCATGTGTTTCTGGGGTGACTGACAAAACAGGGTTCAGACATGTGGGCCTTTATACATTCTTTGGGACTTTGTTATTGAGAGGTCTCTCCCTGTGTAAGAATGTGTCCTTTAATATTTTAACAGCTGTTGGCAGATTCCTATGGAGTCATGGCTGGCTCTACAGGCAAAAGGGGAAATGCAAAACCTAGGTCGTGATGGTGAATCTATGGCACGTGTGCCCAAAGTGGCACATGAATTCATGTTGCCCAGCAGGTGTGGCCTTACCTATTTGTCTTCCAGATTTCTGGCATGCATGTGCATGCGCGCAGCAGTGCCAAAAATGTGTGTGCATGTGCGCTGGCCAGCTAATTGTCGGGTGCACATGCATGCCAAAACCCAGAAGTTCAGCTTTTCCAGAGCATGGTCCCTTTGCATGCGCGGTCATGCCGAAAACCGGTCTGAGCATGTGCACCAGCCAGCTGATTGATGGGCACGCATGCGCACTAAAACACAGAAGTTAAGCTTTTCTGGAGCATGCATTTTGGTGCAACTATCACTGCCCTAGGTGTTTGTCTCAGCTAATCTTGTGAGTTTGTCTTGCCCAATTGTGTTAATTTGGAGTCTCTTTGCTTATGAATAGATTGGCCCAGTCTTTCTGAAGGGATACAAAATCTCTATTCCAAAAGACCAGCCTCTTCAAGCTTCTGCTTGAGGCTGTTTTCCTATGGCAAGAAGACTGCTTTCTGCCTTGATTTTTCTCCATTTCTTCTTTGGGAAAAATATATTCTATCCTGCCTCTTTTTATTATTAAGAATAAATAATATTTTAATCTGGGGAGAGCGGGGCTATTACATCTAATGCTGAGTTCACTAAACCATAATGTGGTTTTGATTTATTGTGTTGTGAACACGCATCTTGATTTGTAAATCAACCGACTATGCTTAAAAACATGCTTAGTCAAACCAAGGTTCAGCATACAAGGACCCAACTGATGTGCTGGCAAGTTACACTAACGAACAGAACAGAATTTAAAAGGACTAGACTGCCAATGTGTGACTGTTCTTCCAAGGGGCTACACCTTAATGAAGGCTTTTTGTCTCACAAGATTTTGCAGTTATCAAACTGCTGGAAGAAAAATTCGATCCAGTTCTGAGCAGGGAGAAAGGCACTGGAAATAAAATGGAGGCCGACTGGCTGCAAGGAAAAGTTTACTTGGATTCCAGAAACTTCATTGACAGAAGCATGTTTCTGGGGTGATTGATCTCTTGGTCAACCAAAGCATGGAACGGATGGTTTTATAGGTTTCTGAGACGCTGCAGGGGGTTGTGCAATGTAGTGAGCCTTGTGCCTTTTGCTGGTTTAATGATGGTGGGTTAATCCTATTATGTCCTAGAGGTCATGTCCTGATCTTAAAATTTGGGGAGGGGGATATAAATTTTAATTCCATCAGCTGGAGCTGAAGGTGATTTGCTTGTGAATAGATTGGGCCAGATTTCTTAATGGGTACAAAAAAAAAATCCATTTCTTAAAAAGACTTCAGGCATCTGCTAGAGGCTGTTTTACTATGCAGGAAGACTGGGGCTGCTTTCTGCCTTTAAGAACACGTTTCTCCATTTCTCCTTTGGGAAAATATAATATTCTCCCTCTTTTTTTAATTTCCCCCAAAATATTTTGTTTTCTAGGATGGGGGGGGCAGGAAGGGGGGGGGCTTCCTACAAGTGACACGGAGTGTGTGAAAACCTTGAAAAATACATCGATATTTCTTTCCTATATGGCAACCTTCCCCCCCCCCCAAAAAAACCTACAACTTCCTAGTTTATTCCGTTCCCTGGTACACCATCCGCGAAACGCGCGGATCCCTCAGGTTTCGCAAGAACAGCGAAGCCGGCTTGACCGCAGCTTCTTCCACCACCGAGGGAGTTCCCCCTTTTTTTCAGACGCGTGGTTAAAATGGCGCACACGACCGAAGGCATTCCGCTTTCTATCGCTTCAGTCCAATTCCAGGCGTGTTTACTCCGCAGGCAAATCCCACGGAGGTACCAGGAGCTGACTTCAAAGGAAGCGTGCAGAGGATTGCAGTCCCCGCTAGGCTTGGCGGAGGGGAGGGAAGGGTGGTGGCGGTGGAAGAAAAGAAAGGAAAAACAGCAAATGTAGTTTGCGTAGCTAACCTCCTTCCCTCCCCCCCCTCCCGCTCCGTCCCCGGCGAATAAAGATCGTGCGTTTGTTTTGTGTTTAAATATAGCCCCAACCCTTCCCTCAGCGCCTAACTCCAGAGAAGGACAGAAGAGGGCGGCCGCTGGCCCCGCCTTCTGCAGCCCCTCCTGCGGCTGCTTGGGAAGCGTGGGCGAGCGGCGCCTGGGTCTGCCGTCACCCCGTGTCCCAAGAAAGGGTGAGCGGCGGTGGAGGCGCTCAGGCGAAAAAAAAAGGGAGGCGAAGGCAAAAAAAAAAGAGAGAGAGGGTACGGACATTAGAGGGATGCTGCAGGCGCGCTTAAATGTACCCCTATTTTTCAGGCTTTTCCCCCTTTTGCGGCGCCCCCAATTCATCCTTTCCCCGGTTTTTTTTTTTCTCCACGCCAAGCTGCAGCTCTCTCGCAATGCCTCTGGCTCGCTGCTTCTCCGACGGCCGCCGCCTCGGAATTGTGTAGTAGCCCTGAATTAGCATGTCACGTGTACGGCATGTGGAAATGAATCACGGGCATGTGAGGAGCTGGGGCTGCGGGAGGGGGGGAAGCGATGAGGAGGACGCCTGTGTTTGCATCCAAGGATCTCCTCTTCGCTCGCTGGTTGCGTAGGTGTCTCGCTCCCCCCCCCCGCGGCTGCCTCCAGCGCGGCCCCTCCCCCTCCCGGCCTCCCATCTGGCCGCCTCCCCCCTCTGCTCGGTGCCAGCTCGAGCCAGCCTGCACCGCGGGGCCCGGCAGAATTCCTCGCCCGCCCGCCCGCCGGCCGCGGCGGCAACAGCAGAAGCAGCAGCAGAGGTGGGTCCTCCGCCGACTTCTCCGCTTCACTGCGGCGTTCCAGAAACCCGTCGCCTGAACCAACCCCCCCCCCAAAAAAAAAACCTCCCACCCGCCCTGTTGAATAGGAAAGCCGGGTGTCTATGCAAAACGGTGCCCTTTGAGGTTTTCGTATTGGTGGGGAAAGGAGAAAATCCCAAATTTAGAAGCTTTTGGGAGGGGGGTTCTGATCCGTTGTGAATTGCGGAAACAAAAGAAACCCTGTTGGTTTAAAAGCCATCCTTTCAAAGCGAAAATAATACAGTATTAGTTTTGTTTCTGAACCTTTTATCTCACCATAACCAGGTGCTAAATAAAGAAGAAGCTGAAAAATGCTGGGGAGTCTTGTGTGTAATTCCTGAAGGATTTTTCAGCTCTTCTACGTTATATATATTTATATGAAGGAATTACACACAGACACCCCAGTATTTTTCCGCCCTTCTCCATATGTATGTATGTATGTATGTATACATACATACATACATACACACACAGATACATATACACATATATATCCCCCCAAGAGAGAAGTGTCAAAACCAACAAACAAAATTCATACATTAACACTGGAGAAATTGGGGGGCTTGCTCAGACTATATTGTTCAGCCTTAAGCAAGATAGAGCTTTTAAGGGTCACCCAACCATCTAAATTAAAAGAAATGAGGAGAGGCTTTTGGGTCACTTCAGTGATGGCTGAGTGATGCTGTAAAATCACTGTGAGCAAATGGCCATAGCAGTAATGGTATTCTCTTCACTACCGGTTTGGTAGCGGGGGCATGCACATCTGAGCATGCACAGAAGCTGCGCATGGCAGAAGGTCCTTGATGACATCAGGATGGGAGGGTGGAGCCTCGCACTGCTGCCACTATCCATTCGCTCGAACTGGTGCGGACTGGCAGCATATTGCCTATGGGCCATAGGCTGTCTCTCCATAGAGCACCCAGAAGTTCAAATTCTGCATTCATTGAATGAGGAAGGGCGGAATAGGCAATGTAATTGTCTGCTGGCTGAGGAATTCTGCAATCAAAAGTTGTCAAGGTTTACAATACTGATTTCGGACAATAAATGAATGGGGCCACTGTTAAAACAAGAAGGATATAGCAGCATCCTGAGGAATGTCTGCAAAAAATGACAACCAAAAGGAAAAGAAATAGAGATGGGATTAGAATCACCTTCTAATATGGATGTAGTGATTTAAAGCGTTTAAACTTTTAGTCTGCCCTCAGCCATGGAAGCTGACTTCGGGCCAGTCACTCTCTTTCAGGCCAATTTAACTCACTGGGTTATAGTGGAGACAATCAAAGGTTGTGCTACACTTATTTTGGCTGGCAGAGTGCTTCAGGAGGTATCTGTCCAGTCTCTCCCCCTCCCCACCCACAGAGGAGAACTACCCTTGAAGAAATCCAGTTTGACACCCCTGACCTAGACATATCTAGAAAGCTCTTTTTGCTGCCATCTACTGGTAGTCTGGATTTTCAGGTACCACAGTTAATAGTACGCATTCATTTTGCCATCTTCTGTAGGAGGCTTATGGCTCTTTAAGAAGGGTCTGCCCCATTGATGCTGTCTTACTAGTAACTTTTGCCTCCATATTGGATGTGGCCTTGTTTTTGATGGATCACTGAAACCAGAGAGTGAAAGGATCTTCCATCTGATAATCTTCTTTTGGAAGCCTATGAAGATCATTACAGATTTTAAAACCTAGCAAATCAAAACAGTACAAAGCCAGTATGGCTCTGTTCATTGTAAAGAACATCAATTTCCTATCCTTTTCTCTCCATATGAAAAATAGGGAGGCCTGGTTCTTCCAATAGAGACTTTTGGCAGTAGATGCTGATAGTAGGAACAAGCAATGGCAGCTTGTTGGTAACGGGGTAATGCCAGCTGGAGTAATGGCAGCAGTTTTCTACATGGGCTGCATTTCTAAGGTTGCTCACAGATGCAATACAGGTTGCTCTCCAATGTCAGATCTGAAGTACATTCGGTTGCCAATTCAGTTGATCTTTATAGGGGGAATGAGCATTTGTGCATCATCTAGTCCGTGGTTCAGGCAGGAAAATACCTTGGGCTGTCCATGTATCCATGCTCTCTGGGTAACCTGTGCTGAGGACAAATCTCAGGCGCTGGGGGACCAGTCAACCAATATAGCTAACTAGTCTCATCTGGCAAGCAAACCAGCTAAGCAAAACACTGACTAAAAGCATAATGAAATAGCTGGTGAATGGAATAAACAGCACTGTTATTTGATATGCTGCAGTTAAATGTACCTACATCATTAGTCTTGGCTACAGGGCATCCATGGGTTTTATTTGGAAGTGGCAAGTTGCTGTGACCATCATGATCAATTGTTTAACTTGTAAATGGATTGATTTTTTTGATTAAGGACAGTCCTATATGGCTTGGTCTTGTCTTTGTTCCATGAACTCAGTCAGTCAGTCAGTCAGTCAGTCAGACAGACAGACAGACAGACAGACACACACACACACACACACACACAGTTTATTTAACAAATAAAATTTAGGAAACAATGGCTTAGCGCAAAGTGTAAATCCAATATGTATGTAGTTATGGTGTTATTAAATGGAAAACTGGCATGAAATTGTAACAATAAACCATTCTTTCCCGATTTCTTCACTCTGATTTTGTAGCAGGTAGTTTTGTAAGTTTATTTTAAAAAAAATATTTTGCTATGTACTTGGTGACTTTTATGAATGAGTGGGTATTTAAGAAGTAAAGCAGTAGAAGGAATTCCAAGGTTTGTCGCAAGCTGTTATGTCTGAAAGCTGGCATTTAAAGAAAGTCATTTTTAGCAGAAAGTCTAAGAAAGGCCTCAAACCCATAAGACCAGCTGCCAGTCAATGATAAGAAGTTGTGAACTAGAAGACTAATGACATTCTTGTCAGACACAAGAAATCAGGGCGCAAGGCGATTCAATGATTACAGGTTTATTGAATGCTAACAAGAATCTGAACTATTAAGGGCCAAAGCAAATTGGTGGTAGATAAGAGCCAATGGAATTCAAGGTGGGCTGGACTTAGATCTCTTGTGAGTATGAAAGAACTCCAAACTGATGACATGCTTGCCCCCTCCATTGAGCTCAGCCTGATTATCTCTTACAGTTCTTATATATTCATACATATACTACTGTCCATATGAGAAAACTATGTGGACTTCAGATACCCATTTTCTATGCTCACTATGCTTATCCATATGTGCTCAATGAATTTTCATGGCTTTTATTACACAGGACAGAATTGAAATTTGTGCTGCAAAAAACTGGACCACTACTTGATGGTGGCAGATGGTCTATTTGGTAGCTGGGACACAAAATAGATGGGGCAGGTTGTATTTTTGTGTTTATCACCTTGCTCTTTGCAGAGTGCAGTAAAGATTTTCTCTGACAAATGTACAGAGACATTTGTCCTTTGTTTATTAAAAAAAACACAAAACCTGAATGACTCCGAAATAATGGTACTAACCTAAGCGTATATCTGGAGGGGATCTGCCTTTCCACTACATGTACCATGTATATAATGAGACCATAGGCAATTTGTAATTACGATTACAAACTGGGAAGAAGGCCCTTATTAAAGGGAAAATAAACCAGAACCTGATCTAGATATCCTAATGGACCACCATTTAAATATAAGCCATATGTTCGCTGCAACTGCCAGAAAAGCAGGTTAGTATCAGACAGATAGTATTGAGGTCACGTGAAGAGTTAGTACTCTTAACTCTAGTTTATACTATATTGAAGAGACCATACTTGGAATACTGTGTCCAATTTTGGTTGCCACGATACAAAAAAGATTCTGAGACCCTAGAAAGAGTGCACAGAAGAGCAACAAAGATGATTCGGGGAGTGGAGGCTAAACCATATGAAGAACAGTTAAAGGAACTATTCTAATGAAGAGAAGGACCAGGGGTTTTCCAGTACTTGAAGGGCTGACACAAAGAAGGGGCTGACTTAGTCTCCAAAGCACTGAAGGCAAAAAATAATGGATGGAAGATCATTAAAACAAGATCTAACCTAGAACTAAGTAGAAATTTTCTGACAGTGAGAACAGTCAATTAATGGAATGATTCCCTCCAGAGGTTGTGAGTGCTCCATCACTGGATGTTTTCAAGCAGAGTTTGGACAACAATTTGTATAGAATGGTATTATAGGGTCTTTTGCCCCCGCAGAAGGTTGGACTACAAGATCTCCAAACATTCTTCCAATACTGTTATTCTATGTTATATGATCTCTCTTCAGAATATACAGTATCTTGTTCTGGGAGACTCATATAAATCATCATATTCCTAGGATGCAATGGAGATAGGGAAATAATGTGTTGAAGAATGTATGAGGACCCAGATTGTTGGGGGCAATATGCTGACTCTCTGTAAACCGCTTAGAGAGGCCTGAAAGGCCTATGAAGCGGTATATAAGTCTACTGCTATTGCTATTGCTATTGTATAAATGAATTTTGGATCACTTTGTCCAATCAATCAACTCAAGATTTGGTTTAGCCCAAAATAGATCTAGTCTTGCAGAAGGTTAAATTATACCCAGCCACTGGTTTCATGCCAGTACTAAAAGCCGCTCAGTTTTCTTACTTAATCTTCTAGGGGGGGAAATCTGGAGAGGAAGAATGGATGAAAAAGTAAGCCTCTGCATTCCACAATCCATTGCCAAGCCCTGGCTGCACAGTACATAACATCCCAAACACTAACTGCTGTCTCCTTGAATAATTGTGAAAGGTCTGGTGATACATGCATTGTTTCCAAAGGCAAACGGTACTCTGGAGTATGCGGAGAGATTCATCACCATCTACTTGCAGTTTCTTAAACCAAAGGCACCTTTTCCAAAGATGATACAAAAGTGACCCATGCAACTCCCAGGAAGTGATGCTGCTGCTTCAAAGAATTGTAGACAGACTTCATGCGTACAACTCTACATGCTCCAACACATTTTTGTTTTTTGTCTTTGAATCCACACCTAGGCATCCACAGGGAAGAGAAGAAAGAAGGGAAAGGATGACACATGCAATGATGGACAAATGTTATGACTTAGCTACTTACATTGCATCCTGATGTGGTGGCACATGTGCCATTATGTCTGCATTTGTTTTCTTACTCCTGTTAAAAGTCCTATCATTACATGGGCTTATAGAATACTTGGCTGTTCCTGGAGAAAATGGGTGGGGACTTTGTGTTCCAAAAGGATGACTTAGTGTGATTGTGCTTTGCCAATATCACTGCAGCATCACTAGTAGAGTAGGATTCTTGCTGATTGGGTGTTATGGGATCAGGGTCATAGAAAGGCATACTGATGAATGAAGAAGTGGATAAATAGCAGAGAAACACTCACTGAATACAATGTTTGAATAAACTTGGAATTATCCCTTGCTTTCACATTTTCTCTTTAATACCAGGTCATTGTGTTTCCTTCTGTTCTGTTTCTTGCCCAGATTTTCTCTCTTCCCTGATTCTTTATCATTTCTCTTGCCAATGGCAAGAGACCTGCTGCTCCATTCTGTCTGTTTTCTTTTATCAGGCGTGGTTGATCCTCAACCCTCTTTTCTCTTCCCATATTGCACATTGGCAAACTGTGTCCCAAAAAGACTCCTCCACCCCTGGGCTCCCGATGCCATTTTCCTGCAGTGTTGATGAAAAGGTGCAGCTCCTTGCAGAGAGACAGAAAAGGAAGGAAGGGGGAAGTTAAAAATAGCTCAGCAAATGCTTTCTCATTGACACGGCTTGGCTAGAGCATGGGAAAACAAACAGAGGAAACTCCATCTAACAGGTTCACATCTAAATAACAGTTTGCACATTCCTCCTGTGAAATAATAACAGATTTTCCATGAAGGTTTAGATAATGCCTCGGAAGAGAGCGGGAACGAAAACAAATTATGTACACCTAGTGGATGTCAATATTTTGGTCCCTCTCAGTTCTCACATTGTAGTCATTAGGCACACACAGATTGCCTATATTTAGAAGAAGGTGTAACAGTGCTTCCTTCCATTAATAACAGCAGAGCACATTCAGTGAGGCAGTCCTCGCTGGAGCTATGGATGTTGCTGTAGTGACGTGTAGAAGCCTGAGAGATAAAAGACAAGGCTGAAGAGAGAACAAATATTTTGAAATCTGGATAGTAATTACCTTCAACTTTACAGTTTTGTACATTTAATTTATAGAGACTCGGGCTGCATTTGGAAAGGAACATCTTAATTTATTTGGAAGCAAGTCCATTTTGTTTCAAGGGAATTTATGGAAGCTTTTAAAATACATATCCTTAAGTATGCTTTGAGAAATAGGTGTGTAGCTATAGGTACTCACACACCATGCTATTTTGATATATGCAACACTCCAGGTTGCTTTGATTTTTCATAAATATATTCAATTTGATGGTGAGGGCAAGGGGAATTATGCCTAAAATGAAACACGGCACCCATAGGATGCACTTCTGTGGATGTCTGGTTTGTGAATTAAAATCTGTAGCAGCTACTTCCTTGCAAATAAATCTTTCCTCTAGATGCCTTTGCATGCTGTAGTTTTTCTGCTGCAGGAATTCAAGATCAAGCTTCAGTATATTATTTGGGAGAATTAAGTTCTCTCTCCATGTGCATCCATTGCTTTACTTGGTGACATAGAGTACGTACGTGGGTGTATAAGTGTCACGAACTACCAGCTAGTGCCATTGATGCATTTGGTGATCAGAAACGTACAACTTTCTGTGTTGCCCATTTTGTGATTTTAGAGATATTTAGAAAGATATTAGAAATAGGTTCAGAGATGCTGAGGCTTTGAGAAACAATGTGGCAAACATGATTAAAGTTACTATGGCAGAATGCCTATCAATTTCGTGAACTCTGAAAATATTGGTATTTCTTTCCTCATCAACCCAACCATCATCCACTGTGTCATTGACATCAGGTTTAGGATAAGGTAAGTGTAACATGAAGGGAAATCTTGCACTTTTTATTATTCACGAAAACACCTGTGGAAAAGACATATAATAGACTTATGAGTTCATTTTTGATCTTCACTTCAACTTAACCACACATTCTCCTTTATTAAAATTTTATTAACATTCTTATATTTAAAACAATCACGAAAAGCATGCTGGTCTCCATAGTCATTTTGGCCATCAGGACTGAGCTTGGAAATATGAGTGCTATCTAATAGCCACTAGCAGCTAAGTTACTTGTGTCATACTACAAGCTACATACTACATACTACATACTAGTAGCCGAGGCTACTTCAGCTGACTGCAGTTCAGCAGTTCGGCGGTTCAAATCTCACCGGCTCAGGGTTGACTCAGCCTTCCATCCTTCCGAGGTGGGTAAAATGAGGACCCGGATTGTTGGGGGCAATATGCTGACTCTGTAAACCGCTTAGAGAGGGCTGAAAGCCCTATGAAGCGGTGTATAAGTCTAACTTGCTATTGCTATTGCTAAGCTATGTCTTCTGTTCCTTTAAAACTAACCTATAGAGGTCCACTCATGTACAATGAGTGAGACATTTTTCTGAGTAATGTATGGATTTTAGATGTTTTGTCTTGTGCTTCTCTTAAACTGTTTTGTTACAAAATCCTAAGTTAAATTAAAGCATTAAAAATGCCAAATTTGAAATACTGTATCCAGTTCTGGTTGCTACAGTACAAATGATAAAATGCAATACAAATACATTGATACCCTAGAAAGAATGCAGAAAAGAGCAATAAAGATGGTAAGGGGTCCAGAGGCTAAATGATATGATGAACAATTAAGGGAACTATTATGCCTACCCTGAGGAAGAGAAGGATTAGGGGTGACGTGATAGCTATTTTCTGGTACTTAAAGGTCTGTCATAGGGAGCAGGGGGTCCAGAGCATTAAGGACAGGACAAGAAGCAATGCGTAGAAGCTTGTTAAAGGGAGATCCAATCTGGAACTAAGGAGAAATTTCCTGACAGAGAACAATTAATCAATGGAACAGCTTCCCTCCTGGAGTTGTGAGTGAACCATTACTGTTGGGCTTCAAGAAGTGTAGAGAGCCATTTGTTCAAGATGCACTAAAATCTCCTGCCTTGGGCAGGGTGGGACTAGAAGATTTTCAAGATCCCTTCTAGCCATATGACTCTATGATTCTAAAATGAGATCACATTTTTATGTATAGATTGTATTGGGAAGAGTTGAATGTGATTTTAAAATTGGAGAAAGAACCCTCAATAACCAGTACTAGTTGATAACCCTCCTCTGAAATAGGACTGGAGAGCCAAGGAAACCAATGATTCATCAAAGAAATCAACCCAGAGCTATCACTTGAAGCACAAATGATAGGTTCAAATGATCATACTTTGGACACATTATCATTTTGTGAAATGACATTAAGGCAATAACAATAAAAATGGATAATTGAAATCTAATAATGCAGTTGGATTTCCAAACAAAGTTCTTTTTTTCCATGTAAATGCCATTAGGAATGGCATTTACACCTCCAAGTCACAACCCAAATCTATTTAATGCCAGTGTAGTGGATAAAGAAGTTTGCATGCTGGTTGATGACTAGGATGCTATAGCTCTTAGAAAAAAATCTTTTTCCAATGAAAGGACTCTTTTCTCTGTCAGTTGATTTCAATTTCTAAGAATAACATTGATTTCCTAACTGATGGGGTGATAGGAAAGAGAGACAAGGCTGAATGCTTCAAATTCTTACTTTCTGCCTGTCTTTTCACAAAAAGCCCAACTTGTCGGAAGACTCATCATGGGGAACAGAAGAGAAATCCGGGTCATAATAGGTAGAAAAGAGGGGACATAACATCTAGCTGTTTTGAATTAATTAAAATTTCCAGGGCAAGGTAGATTCCATCCCAGGCTATTAAAAATAGTGGTGGATGCGATATTTGAAATACAGGGAAAGATTGGTAAACAACTAATGTTCTTTCAATATTTTTAAAAGCTGGGAGAAAGTTGGGAAACCCAGGATGACCTAGGAATAAACAAGATAAAAGAGACTTATTGGCTTGACATTGGTACCGGGAAAATTCCAGAAAAGGTAATCAAACATTGGGACTGCAAGCATTAGAAAGGAATTGTTAATTACAGATATAGATCAGCATTACAAATAAAAACATTAAAAACATCAAGAGAAAAAATAAAAATAAAACACAAACAGAATAATATATTGCAATTTGTGTTGGATTTAGAAAGGAACAAATTAGGATTTGTTAAAAATGGTTGTGCCCAACTTATTTTACTGCTTTTTTTTTTACAGTGACTAATTTACTAGTTCAAAGGAATACTATGAGTGAAGTGGAGTTACACTCAGTAATTTTATAAAGTTGACCATAGCTAGTGGTGGGTTCCTACTGGTTCGGACTGGTTCAGCCAAACTGGTAGTGGTTTGGCGCCCTTGGTCGCTGAAACCAGCAGCACCCCAGGCCTGCCACGCCCCTGAACTAGTTCTCCAGGTAACTCCATAGGTACCTCATCTTGTTTTTTGGTTCTGCGCATGCATATAACAATTTTTATTGTACTGTGCATGCCCACAAAGTGCCAACGAGCGAACCGGCAGTAGTGACTGTCGGAATTCACCCCTTCTTAGTGGAATGGAACAATGTGGGAATGATGGTCCCACTATCAAATGGATGTTGATTCTTGTTTAAGAACAATAACCATTGCCTGGTCTTTAATCAATCTATTGAGAAGGGGGAGATTTGTTGTGGGGTATTGAGATTTCTGTGCTGGGCTTAATAATATTCAAAATGTTGATAAATATCTCAAATGAGACAGAAAGGATGCTCATCATATTTGCAGGAAACATTGCTGACAGCAGCTGTTCCAGGCCTTTGAAATTCCACATCAAGAAAAGTCAGTGTTTACTCCTTTTTTGGTATCCTTCCTGCAAAACGGCCAGATTCCTTTCCGAATTCTGGGGTATCCTAATGTAATAATTTACCAGAATGAAAGGAATTTATATAGGATAGTAAATAAGCTGCAGCCAGGGAATCTACTAAATAAACAACAAAACAAATCAAGATAGCTACTGTGACCACACAATCAAAGCCTCCTTTTTATGTGAATGCAATATATGAAAAAAAAAATTACAGGCTTTGACTACATGGTTCCAATTGTAATCTCGACTTTTTGGACAGACATTCCCACAAGACACCTGTGTCTGGCTGCTACCACCTGTTCACGAGTGTGAAGATGATTTATCCGATATCCAGATGGAACAAAATAAAAGATAGACCCTTCCATCACTGCATTTTTAAATACATGATTTCAGTGTTCTCTGTGTTAACCAAGACGGTCAGCCTAAAGCACAGGTGTCAAATTTGTGGTGTCATGTTGCCGTTACATCCCCTTTGCAGAGCTGGGATGGGCGTGGCCTGTATATGATGCATCCAGCCCACGGACCTCCAGTTTGAGTCACTCTAAAGAGATGTTGGAATATTGGCACCATTACAAATATGTGATATACAAATATATCACAAGTAAAGGATGTTTATTTTAAGAAACAAAATAAAGTGAGTACTTGAAAGTAATACATACATACATACATACATACATACATACATACATACATACATACATAGCATGCCAAGATATAGAGGCATAGATCTACATATAAGAGCTATGTATCATTAACAGCACACAAACTAAGAAATAGAGGAACAGAAAATGTAAACAAAGGTAAAACCACTGGACTGAGCAAAGCAACACTGAAAAGAAATAACATGTTCCCGAGACATCTGCCGGTAGTATTCTGCCAATGTTTCCCTATCAGTTCCAGTGCTCCCCATCACTATCTTGCTACCTTCTACAACTAGCAGATTGAGCACTTCCTTGAATTTCTTTTTCTTCTACAACATTCCAAATAACCTTTTTGTTCCTGTTACATTTTGATATTCACTGCAAGCCTCTTTTCATTCTTAACTTTAGCCATCTTGACTCCCATCATGACAGACTTGGGCTAGTCCTTAATAGTCTGTTTTTGTTATATACTGTATCCTTCTTCCATTTTTTTAAACGTCATTTTGTTTCCCAATTTATCGGAGAGTACTTTTTACAGGTAGCCTTTGAGTTATGGATCTGCGGTCATGTGACCAAAATTTGGGCAGTCTGGATGCACTTGCAATCAGTGATGATTCTACTCCCTCCATCTACCCATACAGTGTCTCTCCCCATACCTCTGCGCATTAGCACTCTTTGGTGGCAGTGGTGATGCAGAGGCTGAAGTAAACACCTTGGGTCTTCAGCAGTCTCAACCAGTTGCTATCATCTTTGGGATTCTACTTCAGGCCCAGCACTGCTTCTTCTGAGGAATACTGTCAGGCTCTGCACCGTGACCAGCCACCCCAGCACCCCAGTGCAAAGCCCCAGCCATCTCGCTGTCCTACACTCCACTCACCCTGCCATCTGGACAGACCCGCTGGCCTACCAGTCCTGTTGGCCCTATGATCTGCGCTGCCCTCTTTCATTTAACCATTAAAACAATTGTCTCAAAGATCCTTTTCCAAAAGACAATTGGATTATCTCAGGGTTTTTTTTTTCCTTGAAGAGAACTGAAGAAGCTTCTTGGATGAGAAGCAAAATATTTTTTCAAGGAAAAAAAATCAGGAAAACCCAGTTGCCTTTTGGAAAAGCATCTTTGAGACAACCATGTCCTGGATAACCCAGCCTATGGGAAACCGTAGCCGGTCACAAGCCCGGATGAATGGGGAGTGTTGGTTCCCGTGGCGACGGAACCGTGAAACAAGCTGAGAATCCAATGGCAGGACAACACACGGATAAACAACTCTGTAATCCGTGACGTTCTGCCTTTGGCCTTCACAATGCAACGGTCACTGCCTTGTGGATGTTGACGTTTACGAAGATTAAGTCCAAGTAAGTCCATGTCCTGGATGATTGACAATCTCCATACACACCAAAGCAATTTGATACCTGGTCACAAAATAATCACTCCCATTTCAAATAATTTCTAAACAGGTAAAACGCAGATGAAGTAAACATGCAATACTGGGCAGAACTGGAAAAATATGAGGATGCAATTCCTGATAATTGAGGTATTTATTTTTCCTTAAGGCCAATAGCAGACATTTATGAGTTCTACAAATGTTCATGAGAGGCCCTTAGTTTTGACCATAAGTTGCTTTTCTATCTAGTATAATTAACTCAAATTTCTATTCCCATTTTATCATTTTCACAAAGATACAAAATGAGTCATGTTACTGGACACAGGATTAATTGGCAGGTGTTGGTAGCATTGGTAAATATCATTGGCTACAATTTAATTAGGCTGCCGAGTGTACTCTGGGCTTTTTGTAAACTAGAGAATTGCAAGATTTTAGCATTAGGTTACCAGGTATCAAATTTTTCATATTCACAATTAACAAATGAAATCAGGAAGATGATCAGTGTTGGAAGTAATCAGTTACGGAGAATCTCTGATACTGTGGTCACAGCAGCAGTACCAGGATTATAGCTTAGGAAACTGGACTCCGAAGGTTCTTGGCTCAGGTATTGCATAGTCTTTTGCTGAGGGACTTCTGATAAACATGCTACAATATATCATTCCATAATATGATGATTTTTAAAAATGATACTTTGAATTGTGAATATCTAGGTCCGCAGTCCATCTTAGATTTGAATAGTCTGGGCTAGTGTAAGTCAATAATGATAATTATAATCTTAAACAAACCCCACAGGATGGGAAGAAGGTATCTGTCTTTTATAGTTGGAGAAGGAAATCTTTGGGAGTGGCATAGTTAGCCTGGCTAATGGATGAAACTACGATACAGTTTGGCTTCACGCATTGCCCTAAGCAACAGGTTTTTTAAAATCATGACTAAACTCCAGTGGCTTCCCATAAGTGCAAAATGGAAAAAATACAATCATACCTCATACAGTTGGCCTGAGATACAATTCAGAATGCCATCCCTCTGTGTTTCCTTTTGTAATGTCAGGCATACCAAGTATGTGGCGTAGGAAATGATGTTATTTCTGCTTGCCTTTCTGGGTAATGCTGTGAAAGATCTCTAGTCAGAACATAATCATAGCAAAATTATTTTCTGTGCTTTTTATTTTTTTAAAAATGTCATCATCAACTAGTGTTTTCTGGATTTGCTGAGATTACAACTGGAATTCTTAGCTGGCATCCTACCTGGAGTACCAGGTGCAGTAATGTATTAACCATTAAGCAGACTAAGCAAGTGCTTAGGGTACCAGACCCAAAGGGGGCACCACAAAGTTGAGAAAGAAAAAAAATACAATGAAGATTTGTACAGTATGTACAAAGGAGGGGCACCAAGATTTGTCAGTGCTTAGGGCACCAGTGAGCCTTAATCCACTACTGACTAGGTGATCCAATTCAAATTCATCTGGATGTCATTGCATTGGAAAAGGACTTCAGGAGACAGGCCATATTTAGTCAAATGGCGGTTTATTTTTGGGAACCCAAAGATATTTGAAATTATCCCAGAGGGCTTCATGTAGAATCTTGTAGAAGGCAGTTTAAGTATTGTTCATGTTCTTCTATTCCTGTCCTGTTTTTTTCTATTCCATCACAAAGACAATTCTGGAAATCTGTACTGCAATTTTGTAGGAGGGAGCAACTAGTAGATAGATAGAGATGTGGTCTCTGTATTCAGTTCATAGCCTGCAGCTGTCCCATCTGCAAAGAGTTTTTCATCCTGTTATGTCTTCTTTGGAGAATAAAAAACTTTGAGAATATAAGCCTCCCTTGGCAGCATTTTTATCAGTTGCTTTGAAATTTTAAATGAAAGATGCCTATGTGTGTTCCGGCTGCCAGATAAAGGCAATAAGAAAAATAATTGCTACTGAGGATATCAATTTCAGAAAGGAAATCTCTGTCCTGTTTTGTAATTAATGGACTTCTGTGTACCACCTGCAAAAAAGAATCAATAGGTGGACAAAGATTTTCTAACCCATCCATTAATGCTGTGTACAAATGTTTGTCTCCAATATCTACATGTAATGTGACAGCAGAATTAAATAAAACTGCATGACCTCTAATGGAAAGAGTTATGAAGCTCATGGCAAGACAAATACTGTGAAGAGCCTGGCTTTCATGGGCATGAAGGAGTTAAATCCTGGCAGGGTTTTCATGTACGTCAGAGCAAGGTTTCTGCCTGTGCAGCACTTAGCCTGGATTGAAAATTTCTTGTTCCTTTTTTTTTGTTGTCGTTAAAATTTCTTTGCGGTTGGTAATTCTCCCTTTTTATATATATTACCCCCCAACCCACTCCCAATAAAATGCACTAGGGAGACAATCTTCTTTATCTTCCAGGGTCTATGTTAATTGAGTTTTTTTTAATCAAAGCTTGAAAAATACCACTCTGGGGGTGGGGTGGGAGAGGAAGGAGTAACAATTTTTTAATTCAAAGGAGAAAAATAAATATGCTTTTAATGAACATATCATATAAATGTCTAGTTTCCTATGGATCCCAAACATTAATTTACTTGATTGAATTAAGGAGTTGTAGAGTTGTAGAGTGGTGATGTTGTAAAAAAAGACTCGGATGTCATTAAGGATCAGACCTAAACATTCAATATGCATCTAATGATGTAAAAATATCTGCACGACAGTGTTTAGGAATAGATAATCTGGTACTTCAGACTCCAGTTCCCTTAGATCCTTCCATTAGCCATGAACGTAGATGGATGAAATCTGTTCAACGTTGAACAAAGCTAGGACAAAAATATTTATAGGGCAATTCTTTTCTGTTAATGTTTCCACTGCAAAATGGTATGATTCAGCGGATTTACATTCTTTCTACAACATGTCATTTATTAATATTGGAGTTTCTTCTGTGGCCGATTAAAAAAAAATCTCAAATTTTTGGTATCTCAAATTTCTTTGCAATCATTTGCTTTATTATTCTAGGACGGTGTATAAGAAATAATGAATTTAATATTCATTGGACTGTTCTTTCTTGTATTTATTAGTGTCTTCTTTTCAAATAGGATCAGATCAATCCTTTAAAAAAGGCTGACATTTTTTATTCTTAAAGCTATAGTTGATTTAATTTGTGGATCAGCTAATTGCACTAAAATTCTGAAATATATCTAAGAAAAGTCTATTTAAATTTACTAAGGAAAGGATTCATGAAATAGGGTACCAGAAAAGGTGGGCACATTGACATTATCCTTTATGTTTAGTTAAGCATTAAACTTGCCTACAGCTGTACAATATAGCAAGGAAGCTCACATCTAGAGGAACAAAAGGAATGACCAGTCAAATTAATGATCACTGGCCAGCTTCTAGTGGATCATGACATACTTGAGGCCTCACTAGTACATCTTGTGTACCTAAAGAAGATTCCATGAATATCACAAATTAATTACAGCCAACAACTTGTGTAAGATATTCTGGGTTTGCACTTATGTTTGTAAATTCAGAATGCATTAGTGAAGCAGAGATGTGGAATGGACAACCTGTGATTCTAAGGCTGCAGGCAGTCCATGGCCTACTTTCAAAATCCTCTGAGGGTTAAGTTTAGATTTTTAATATGAGATACCTTTCCCATTTCCCATGCCTGCTGCAGTGTCAAAAAGACAAAGAGAAAAAGAGGTATTTGGCAGGAAGAAAACAGCTTTTTTCATCTACTTCAGCCCTGAGGAACTCGGCTCACTCCCGTTTAAAAATCAAAACAAAGAAATAATCACAAAATGGCGTACATACATGTATGAAAATGAAATAGATACCCTTTTCTGGTTTTCATTCAAGTAAGTAAAAGCATTCTCCTATATTTAGCTACTGGAGGTAAGGGAACTGCCCATCCTGTTTTATGCAGGAGTATCTATTTTTAGGGTCTTAGAAAAAGTGATGCTAAATATGGATTCAAGCTGCCACCTGGAGGATTCCAGATGTGTTGGCAGCTATTTTCATCACAATCTGTTGTTCAACAGTTTAACTGATAGAGGGAAGAGTAGTTGGGAGAGTGAGAATGCATTCAGGGTTTCTGAAAATCTTATTTACTAGAAACTGGTTTATGAAGATGTGTTTCTGTATTATTGCATTGTTAGGTTGATCTAATTTTTAGGAGCCTCTCATTACTCATGAAAGTGAATGTAAGAATGATTCTTTTCTGGAAAAATGATACTGGACTCTTACAATGTTTCTCTAATACATATTTTGTATTCCATATTCAAGTGCAATGATGGAGACAAAGAGAGCAGTTACTTTCATAGATAATTATTTGTTGCCCATCATATTCAAGTTTCCTTCCAAATTTCAGTTAAATCTTTGTTTCTTTTTCCTTGTGTTCAGTGTCTTTTATACACAACTGGCCTTGAAAAATGTTTGAAGATCTAAGTTTATATACAACCTGCAGTATCTGGATTGCTGTAAAGTGGTTAGCTCCATGTCACATGAAATATATATTTTTATGTTTTATGTTGCTATTTTGCATATAGATACCTCAATTTTTCATTGTTTTAAAGGGACATGTTGGTTAGAAAGACTTCAAGGAATAGCTGCAAATTAGCAATATAATTTTTCATGAAGACATTCAGAAATACAAATATATTATTGTACTGTATGTGTATGTACACAAACAACCATAAAGCGTAATAACATTGATTTCTCCTCTACAAAATACAGTACATGTGCATATTCCTTTCATGTATGAAAATAAACCTATAACTCATCCCTTCATCTTTTGTTATATTTTGCATTAAGTCCAGTACTCTCCCCACATTTTATTTACAGTTCTTCTCATATTTTATTTAAAACCAAGTTATGTAATTTTCCTGCTCTAGATATTAAAGATGAAACATGAACATTTATACGCTGGATTAGGCAACACCAACATATTTTTACATTTTTCATATTTTAAAACATTTCTGAAGTATATAAATTGACAGTTAAGAATGTCAGTATTTTAAACTTGATTGCAACAACTGCTAAGGAAGACACAGTATCCCAGATATTGAGATATCTCAATTAATTTTTTAACAGGTTCTTATCAAACTGTATTTGAATCAGTGTCATTGAAAAATCTGGGACTGAGTAAAAAGCAAACACTGGATTCAAATTAATCCAATTTAATTCAACTCAAATGAAAAGAGTACCAAATCTAGCTTCCAAATTTTACCTGTGCAATAGAATTTGGCTATAAGAGAAATACACAGGTTTTCCTTACAACTGTGTCTACAGAAAATTTTCCTATGAATTTGAATTAACCGATTTTAGTCAAGTTGTGCTAGAAATGAAAAAGCAATGGAACTGTTGATGGCGAGTTAACAGAATATGTGTTTAGGTTTAGGTTTTATTCAACTTGTATGCCGCCCTATTCCCGAGGGACTCATGTGCCTGGATTCACATATTGTGCTTAACTGTGGCTTAACCATGATTTAATATACAAATCATCTTAATGTGTTTAGTAACAAGACCCCTGACTCTCTTTTGTAGAGCAAATAAACTAATAGCAAAGCTGAAACTCTTACCAACTACTTTTCTCCTTAAAATAACTCTGCAGTTAGAATTTTTGTAAATAGGATTGTTATTGATACAGTTATGGAAAAGCTGTTATAGGTGTAAATTTGTGTTTTAAATGTTGGAAAATTTAATAAATACTATTTTTTAAAAAGAAATAACTCTGTAACTGCCTTATTTCAAATGCAATTTTATCATGTAATAAATCAAGGGGTGATTCTACATGTATAAGCAAAAATCTTATCTAATAAAGGTCATGGTATGTGGAATTTTGGGCTAAGGTACTAGTGTATCATGTAACACAAATATCATCATAAAAAAGAGAGGAATCAAAATTCTGTTTATTAATAATTGTTTATTTTTGCTTCACGTTTTGTGCCCTTGTTGATTCAACAATGAAATCTGCAATTTGGTCCTTTGTTGACCAAACTGGATGCTGATTAAGAAACAGACCACTTGTCCTATTTGCTAACATGCTCTCTCTCGCTTAAGTGTTTAGACATACAGAGAAAGAACATATGTGCATATGCCTTTAACATTTGCAGTTTACACTCAGTTGGGTAAAAGAATGAGTAAAGTCAGGCTAAAGGCTGCAAAGGGCTTCTAATATATAATGGATTAAAAGAAACCTTTGAAATTACATTTCTTTCTTGTTTTTCTTTTTTTCTTGTAAACCATAATATAAATGATTTCACACAATGTTGTTCTCACTACTCCCCCACCCCCTCCCCCATGTAAAAGCAACTGATAGAAGACTGCTTGTTCTTAAAATGTACTAAGATGATTTGCAATCTCCTGCGTTATCTCAGTAGCTTTCTCTGACTTGGTAATACTAAAGTATGGACTGGATGAAGAAGTAGAATATGAGCTCCTGATGGATGACAAGCTAATTATGCCTTCCTCTTACATATAGTGTCTGGTGCAATGAAGTGCTTTGCATTTTCATAGACGTGTTAAGACAAGAAGCAGGTAAAATTTTATACTGGCATCCAATCAAATATTGTGGAATATCTAATGATGTTTGGGACATAGGCACATGGAAGTTCTCGGGGCTCAAAATTTATTTATACAATTGTCTGGTATAATGTTTATTATAGTTTCTCCAAAGATATTCTTGCTTCTGAATAATACAACCAACCTCCAATTCTTACTAGAAATAGTATTTTCCAATTTCTATTAGCTCACTTCATTTCAAGTCTATTAATGAACAATGATTTTGTTTTCTTGGGAAAAAAAGGGAAGAAGATTGTAATATTTAAGGAGAATGTCTTTCATTTTTCATGAGTAAATGACACTGAATGGCACGAATTCGATTCTTTGCTGGTGCAAATTCAGGCTGAAGCTTCAGTGTAGATTCATACCATCGCATTGCCTTCTCAAACTCCTCCTGTAGGAATCCAAGATCCAAAATGATCAGCATTCAAAGTACCTTATACCTTACAATTGTATATATACCATACTTTGTTAAGTTATTAGGGATAGAGTGCTGAATCTTAACGTATCTTCAAGTATTGAAATATTTAACCCAGGCAAATGAACATTACAAACAAGATTTTCTTTTTAAAAATATTTCTCCCTGTCACTCGATGTCAAAAAGGCTCACCATCACTGCTGTAAAGGTTCAACTGCAAAATACAATATTGTTACTGAAACGTTTAGGCCACACCTGTCCAATTGTTAATACTCATTACTTTATTAGAAACATATTCTGTCTTTCTTCCAACAGCCCAATATGGCTAATTACCCATATGTTATAACTTAGAGCTAGTGAACAAACTTATTTAGCTCTTGAGCGTAAATATTTGTTCTCCCTTTTCTTGGTCAAAACCCAAACTGTATATACTTCCACTTTCTTAAACTTCCATTTTCTCAGTTAAATTCAACCCTATTATTATTATGCCCAAACTGGGAAGAAATATCTACTGACCCATACCTAGTTTTAGTAGGCATCCAAGAATGTGCACCTAAGAGGTTCTGCATTTGCACATTAGTGCTACTGGAATATTCCACAGTTAAAGTACTTTTGATGGGAGTCCTATTGTCGCACATTTATACAGACAGATGTGGGTCCTTCTTCCTTCCCATTTCAAAATAACAATGACAAAATCAAGGGACTGAAAAACAATTACACAACTAAGATTGTGAGGTTATGTGAATTCACAGATGACCACCAGAAGAACTGCAGTTACAAATAGGTAGCTAATTCTTCATTTTGTTCTCTATGAATGAAGCCAATGATGCCAAGACTATTTTTCTTGCCTGCCTCTGGGAATCAATATTATGGCTTTATGAATGGAGAAGACTGTGTCCACTGAGGCAGCCCCTGCAAAGCTCAAGATGCCTCAGGGTACAAAGGTAGCACAACAGGAGTAGCTTTCAATACTCCTTTGGTCATGCATCTACAGCAATTTGTATCACAACCTGATGGGCTGAAACTGGGATGAACCTGGTTCAATCTGAATTGAAACCAGCATTCCTTTCCCATATTCCCTATGGCAAAGGAAGAGGCATATATCCTTTAGAAACAGTGCTGATTGATGAAGGCAGAAGATTATGTCTATCATTGCTCCAGGAATTATAGACAAGCCAGTGTTGCCAAGATTGTGGCTCAGCCATATAAAACACATTAAGAGGAGCATGATTATAAATGCCAGTAATATGATTCTTTATTCTAAGAGACTGCATAGCATATGGGGATTCCCTGCAAAGTTGAGAGTTTGTGTAACTCTATCACTGAGACTCAAGATGCTATAAAAAAGACTTGCTTCAGAATTTAGCTATTATTTACTCACCATTGCTACATAAACATTAGCCAAAGTGAAATGATTGACGACAAAATGTGGGGCGATTTCGACTGCCATTGTAGCCACAATGATAGCATCATTCCAAAGCTTTGCATTGTGGAAGATGTTTGCTAAACTTATGAGAGGCACATCCTGAAAAGTAGAACAAATCCAGTGAGAGGTAAATGTTTTTTTAAAAAAATCAAGTTATTTAAAATAAAACAAGTATTTAAATAATAAGCACAGTGTATTTATGTTCCTGATACACAGATTTTAATCAATAAAAGAGAAAAGTCAGCTGTTCCATGCAAAGGTTTTCCTGCCTTATTTAATCAACAAAGTGTCTACAGAAAAAAAAATCTGCAATTAATATCAATCAATTAAATCAATGAAGATACAAGGATACATCTTTTTTTTTAAATGACACTTAAAAAATCAGTTCATTTCTCCATAATGGATAGATCTTAAACTTGTTCCATCTTGTTAGGGAAATAGAATTATAGTTTATTCAAAAATTGTTCTGTCTTTTCTATTGTAAACCTAAAACACAGACTAAGACTGGATATTCACTTGCAGAGTCTGCCCCTTCCCCACTGCAATGCATTCGGCTCCAATTTGTACTTTGAATTCCTATGGTTACTTTTTATTTGGTGCAGAAATAGAACAACCAGAAAACTACCCTGCTTTTGTGAATGAAGTATCTCTGCACTCCCATTCTCATTTATATATTTTATCAAAATACTGATAACAGACCATATAAAGTTGTCTATTTCATAAATAATTTATATGGGCATCATTCTGAAATTCTTAAAATCAGTGAAAGCACATATATTGCTAAACATAAAATGAAAAATGTAATCACAGACATATTGTCTCCAGTATTATTTATTACACCCACCTTCATGTAATATGGCGTGTGATGTAAGGCTTGCCGCAGGCAATCAATTGCTTTCTTCCCTTGACCTTTTACTCTCCAGTAAAGAGCTGCCATGCTGGAAAGGATCCAAGAAGTTTGATTCTGCCATAAAACACAAGAAAGAAGGAAACTGTCACCAGATGTTTGACTACATTTGTTTCACGCTTTCACTATTTTTCACTACCATTCCAGTCTTATTCAAATATCTAGAAATTCAGAACACTTCTCTCTTAGCAAGGTACACTTTGTATAGGGAGCCATACTGTCAGAGAATGTATGTCGATCTTTATTATGGTTACAAGTAATTTAATTTTTATTTCAAGATAAAAACTTTGATTTTTGCTTAACAGAGAAATACTGCCACTTTGTGGTGGCTAAAACCCAATTCATTAAGAATCTGTTTTTGAACTAGTGGGTATATTTGGAATGTTGACACTATAGTGACGCCACTCTCACAGAATGGTTCCTGAAGTACTAGAGCTTGTTCATCCAATCAATCAAAATACCGCTATGGTAAAATGCAAACTGGTGACGATAAAGTACTTCTCTCAAGAACTTCAATACAAAGCAAATCTGGAGTTTGAACCCAAATAGCAAGACATATTTTTCCGCACCAAACACAACAAAACACCATTTCACAAAAGGCAAGTAGCCGTCCTCAAAGAAATGAATATATTGAAAAACATCCAGCTACACCAAGGAGGAAGGTGAGACATGCATGCCGCTCACTGAAAAACCAAAGCATAAAACAGACAACAAACAATATCAATAAATCTGCATATTCCATAAACACAGACATAAACATAGATCACTGGAAAGAGCCAAGGTGGCGCAGTGGTTAGATGCAGCACTGCAGGCTACTGCTAGATCAGCAGGTCAGCGGTTCAAATCTCACCGGCTCAGGGTTGACTCAGCCTTCCATCCTTCCGAGGTGGGTAAAATGAGGACCCAGATTGTTGGGGGCAATATGCTGACTCTCTGTAAACCGCTTAGAGAGGCCTGAAAGGCCTATGAAGCGGTATATAAGTCCACTGCTATTGCTATTGCTATCCCATCTATTGGTTGTCCCAATCTAGCCTATAGGATGTTCTGTACTTGTACTCTGCTTTTTACACATTTCATAACACAAATAATTCACCTGCAACTTTTACTTTCTAATAAATTTTATTTGAAAAAATAGTGATTGTACTGGAAAAAGATGCTTTGCTTTGAAGAATAAGAATTGACATATTTTTTGAACTATAAGACGCTCTGGACTATAAACGTACCTAGCTTTTAGGGAGGAAAACATGAAAAAAAATCTACCTCTGCCTCCCAGCAATTAGCCTCCTTGCAGCAAACAGCCTGGTCAGTTTCAACATAGCCTGATTTAGCACAAGCAGCTGTTTGGCAATTGGTTCTACCTCCTGGAATACCACTGATCAGCTGCTCTAGGTTGTGAGGATTGCCCCCGCCCATCAGTGCCGCTGTCGCCACACAACTGCTGCCACCTATCACTGCCTTTTGCGTGCCGTTTTTGGCTTGTTCCAGTGGCAAGGATCGCCACTACCTATCCCTGCCGTCTGGAATGGGGCATGCGTAGGCCAAAAATGAGGTGCATGGAGATGATAGGTGGTGGTGCTGTTGATGGGCGGTGGTGATACCGACAGCCTGAAACAGCTGATTGCTGGTATTCTGGGAAGCTGATCCAACCGCCAATCACTACTTGTGCTAAATCAGGCTGTTCTGAAACTGACCAGGCTGTTTGCTGCAAGGAGGCAAAGACCGAAGGATGGGAGCCGGTGGGTGGGCAGGGCTTCAGCAACATTCGCTCTATAAAACGCATGGAGATTTCCACCCATCCAAGTGTTCTGGGAGCCTTTCTCCAATGGAGTATCTTGAAAGTAGTAAGATAATGATGGGCTGCAAGTCAGATAGGGAGCTTGGGATTGACACTAGTATATTGGTATTCTTTTCAGGACAAAGAACTGGTGGTCTCCCTAAAAAACTAGATGATTGTTTGAATTGCTTTGAGACTTTAACATATCCCAAACACGCTCTTAAGCCTGTTTTCTATGCTGAGAGCTTTTTATTACTTTGGTGAAAGATTTATGATTGTAATAGAAGCTAGTTGTGTAATTGACAGCACAAAACAGACTGTTTGCTACCTCCAAATCAAAGGAGTTGACTCCTTTAACTTCAGTCACTGAAAATGAGAAATTACAAGTTGAAATTCAACTACTGAATATACAGCTTCTCACAGAATTTATGAGTGCCTCCAACACCATGCTATGATGCCCTGAAGACTTTCTCACAGACCAGGTTAAAGCTGGTGGTGTTACCACCTTTATTCTTTGGCTGAGCTGTAAAATGAGCTACCGATCTGCAACTCCAATAGTACTGTTTAATTATGACAAATTTGTCAAGCATTTCAAGTTGATGTTTGAAGACCTAACAAAATCAGTTATAGCAAATGGGAGTATTAGAGAGCTAAATAAGGGAAGCTGGTCAATAGCGGATTATGTAAATGACACCAGGCTCATAGCACAAGACCTGGAATGGAATGAGGTAGCTCTGAAAGATTATTCCCAGAAAGGATTTGCAGATGGGATCCTGGATGAATTGACTTGAGTGGATAGCCTTTCCTCCTTGTACAACCTGATCTACTAATACCAGCATATTGATGGATACTTTAAAATTGAGACAGGTGTTGTCCAGACCTCATTTAGATACAATCTTTCTTTAAGACCCCAAATCAGGCACCTAGATTCTTATATCAAGTGCTGGCTAAGTATTTTACCTGGGATTGGGTTTAGCTGAGCAGTTGAGCACTGGATGCAAAATATCTCTTAGAACCAATGCAACAACAAGACCTCATTTAGTAGTGATGTAATGACTTGATTCTGAAACCATCAGTACTTTCATGGGCATTTCTGGAGGCTGATGGGATCCTGGAACACTGCATCTTGCTTTCTGTATTCTGAAAGCAATTGATGGTCAACACCTACTACTAGGACTAGCAGACTGGATGGTGCTGCTTAGCTCCATAAACATGATCTTCAAATCATTTAGCCAAAACGAATGGCATGCTTCAGTTCACACAGCACCAAGAGTCAATTTCTATTTAATTCTCCAGTGGTTTTAGCAACCAAAATAGAAATAAAAATATTATCAGATTTCCAGTTAAAAATACAGGCTTCAACGTTTTCAGATTGATATCAGGAGTTTGATCAGCTACAACATTATCCCTGTCCTATTCATTGGCTCCTGGGTCTAGATCTCAGTGAGGTAGATATACTCTCTTTCAGAATCTGAAGTTACAACTCTGCAATATTTTGTATACCCACAAAAAATATTCCAGATGGGAGTTCATTCATCCTTTCACTTCACTGACAGTCATTCCTATATTTGTCAAGAAACAAAATCAGGAGAACTGAGGCTCTTCAATGACTATAGTGCTCTCATCCAGTTCACTATTTGAATTGGTATCCTCTACATCTCAGGGTTACTACGACTTCTGAGCCAGGCTGTCAAGCAGGCTTGTGTTGCCTATAGTGTTTTTTAAAAATTCAATAAATTCACCATTGCTGCGGCCTTGAAAGTCAGGTTGGTAAATCCACCAATGCCTCCTGTTCTCACCAATGCCACTAGCTCCAGCACTGCTACTGGTTTGCTCACTACCAAACAGCTGATCACCAAACAGATCCAATTTTTCTTGGCAGCCCACAATTATTCTCAAATTATCAATGTAGTCCTTCACAAGTTGTACAGGCATGATCTAAGACCGTGATGGCGAACCTATGGCACATGTGCCACAAGTGGCATGCAGAGCCTTCTCTGTGGGCACACCAGCCGTAACCCCAGCCCAGCTCCACTGCATGTGCCTCCCACTGGGCAGCTGGTCTTTCAGTGTCTGCCATGCATGCATTGCATTTTGGGGCCTGTGCAGTGCTCCTACATCCTGTTTTGACTTCCAGGTTGATGCAGAAGGCCTTCCAGGTCCAAAACAGGTGATATTGCACTCTGAATGGTTTTGATCTTGCTTCCAGATGCTTTTTTTTCTTCTAATTAGCAAATAAGCAGGAAGATGGATCAGTTCTAATTTGATTGGTAGAAATCAGCCTTTCCCAAGTTTGTTCTCTTTACATGTGTAGACATTTTGGCTCTTATTTTGGCAATTTGGGGAACTGTAATTGGAACATACTTGGAATTTACTATTTTGAGGGATGGATAATGTTTAGATAATCCTACATATCACAACCACAGCTATCATTGAACTAAACTAGGAAATCCTAAACCTGTGTTAATTCAAATGCATGCAGCTACCTTTTCAAGTACTTTGGCTATTCGAGTACCAACTTGTTCTAAAGACTGTGGTGGATAGCGGTCCTTTCCAAGATTCTGCAGTACCTGTGAATCAATAAAAAAATAAACATTCTGATATAATTTATATCAAATTGGCTTGACAGAAAGAGATACAATCTCTTTCCTTCTGAAAGGCTGAGTCCAGTATTTTTGCAGATTTCTATTCTGCAATTAATATACATAGTTAAATTAATACTTTCAAATCTGTGCATATAAAAATCTTTTAAGAATGCTTTAGTTCAATGATTAAGATTTACGAATCTGGAATCCTCAAATTATAAAACCTTTAAGAAATTCATGAGCAGATTGCATGATAAAATAAATTCACCATGGTGAGTTTTTCACAAATTAGATAATACATCTTTATCTAATGTTGGGTACCCATTTTTATAGATATGTTATTCACAAAATAATTGTATTCTTTCTTCACTTGCCCAGTATAATGTTGTTCTCTACAAACTAAATTCTCCAAAGTCATAGATTTCAGGCCTAAAAATAGGAAAGTTAAATAAATATTTTTTCCTTAAAATCTGAGGATGCAATCTGATTTTCCAAACATCACATGGGTACATGCTTGTGAGCAACTAGTGGCGCAGAATTGAGAAACTGTTAACCATAGTGAACATTTATCTAGAAAAAGACTTGTAGCTTTCTATCAGCCAAACTTCGTATGGATGTACTTTGAAATCAAGTAATACTGATTTCAAGTGAGTCTGATCTAAGCATGCGGTTTTTAGATCGACCCCAAGCCCATATGAGAGCACAACCCTACCTCTTTCAATTGACTCTCTCCCATATAATGAAGACTGGCTCGATTGGCAACACCATGGAGGTGATCCAATGTATGCATGCTGGCAGGCAGGTTGGCATTGCAGAGAGGCTCCATGGCGGGCTCTTGCAGGGGAGTGGCAAAATCAATGTGCTCTGTGATGCTACAAGAGACAGAGAATTGTTAAGATATTAAAGGAAACAAATATGTCTACATATCTAAATGAATATATGAAACCATTCGAACTGAGATTTATTTCAGCTGCTGTATACCTGACTCACATTTTGCAAAATATTTTCTAATGTTTCTATCATATTGGAATATTCCTTTACACAAAAAAGTGTATTGAACAGCATGTGATTAACTCAAGTACTGTGTTTTCTTACATTATTCTGAAATTATACTAGAAGAAAACAATGAAAAGTTTTCCTAAAAGTGAACTGTTAAGGGGAAGGGAAACACTGCTATACATGAATTTGATTCTGTATAGTTTCCACTTCCTAAGCTAGCCTTGGGTTTTTTCTGGTAATCAAATTTCCCCTTCAAATACCAAGAACATTGAATGCTGTTTAGCTATGGCCAGATGCTTCCTCCACAAACGTCTAGCATATTTTAGTAGATAGACATACCTGATTTAAAAACTGAATTCCACCAGAGGCAGCTTCCTAATATGGTTCTACAGATGCCATCTGGGGAATGCCATTTTTGCATTTACCCACCAAATTTAATGATAATATATATAAATGCTTACCTGTAGATAAAACAAATTAAGAAAGCAAACAATAAATGCTAGTTGAGCAGAACATTACTCTCTCTCCTCCTAATAGATGTCAGTTAAAAGAAAAATCCACATATTTTTGACTCCGGGCAGCTCCCTATGACTGCTAAGTTATGGACTAACTCTGTATAGGGAAACATAAGCCAGTGCAGAGTCAAAGATGATAAATCTGTTCTAATCAGAAGTTAGTGGGCCTTCATATCCAAGAACTTCTGTATTGTTAGGTTTGAGATTTAGCCTATTGGGACACATCTCCTGTTACCCCTGGAGCTGAAATATATAACTGAGTGGCATCAGCATACTGATAATATTTGGTTGCGTGCTTTACAGATGCCTCAGGGACTTCATATTAAAACAGGACTGTATCAAACCTGAGCTACTGGACAATGATGGTAATACTTAATCTTAGGCCAAAGTTAGAAGCCAATCACAGCCTAACACAGAAATCATGGTTAATTACAGCCCTAATGTTATTTTTTCTGGAAGTGCAGGGACAGGTTTTTTTTTTCAGATCAACCAAGTGTTGATCCATTGGTTGTGACAGGAATGGACTAATTGACTTGTCTGAGCCTGATATTGTGGGCTGAGAGAGAGATACACCTCAGAGTCAGGTTTAAAGCAGCATCAAACATAAACCCAAACTATATTTTCTTGGGTTGTCATAACTGATTCAAAATAGATGTGAAATTACAATTCCTTCTGCATCCCTTCTGCAACACCTTGCAAATTTTATAATCTCACTTGATATTTTTTGTCTCATTTGGAGAGATATTCCTGTAAATGTTCAGACTTTGTTTTGGACATAACTTGATTAAATTCTGCTCACCCTTAACTTCCACTCATTTCTGAAGCCATTAAGAAATAAGTCATGATATTCTGCAAGACAGTGCATAATGCTGGAGATGACATGTCTGACATTAAAACAAAGACACTCACAGAAGCTCAGACCTCTGTGGATTATTAGCTCCAATAATAGCATTATCAAATAAGTGAAAGAATATAATACAGTCACAAAGTGGTGTACCAGCCCATTAAGATGAATATTTTAAGCTATACATATCTGTCCCAGTTATGTACTGACCTAATTTTGTTTATAGCAAAAATACTCACTCTATATTTTTAGCAGAAACAGCTAGCCATGTGCTGGCTACAGTAGTAAGATCCATCCTGCGGAACTTAATACACTCATCAGGACTTGGCCAGCCCAAGCTGCGATAGTCTTTCTTTCTTCCTGCAAAGAAGCAAGATAATCTTTTGAAAAAAAGAAGAACTGTTTCCATTTTTAAAATTCTTTTTCTATATATATATATAATGGGAAGTTCAATTATTTGAATAGTACAAATTACCTGATATCATATCAGGAGCAAAAGAATAGGTATTGACTGTGAACCAAACAAAGGGAAAAGCATTTTAAAAGGCTGTGTTTTATGCACGTGAAAGAAAGAAACATGTGCTTTGCTTTATACTAAAAGCAAACATCTTGTGTCTAAAAAATATGACTGAACATTCTGGGTAGGACTTGGTCCCGCCAAAATGGCACCAAAATAATTTGGTTCATCCATTCTATCAAACTGTTCTTTTTTCCCAATTAAGTGCACTATTATCTGTTGAACCTGAAGAACTTCAATTACAATTTCATTATGGCTAATTTAATGAACATTATTTTTATTTTGGCTACCGTAATATTCATACTCTAAGATGCACCTCCCCCCCCCCGCAAAAAGAGGGTGAAAATCTGGATGCATCTTATACACTGAATACAGCATTTTTGGCCTGAAACCTCACCCCCTTCGCAAAAATGAACGTGCATAGGCTTTGGGAGGCCTGCAAAGTGCTCCTGGACGTTGGAGAGGATAAAAACGAGTGAAAAACAGGATGTTTTTTGCCCCGCCCCAGCCCCCAGGAGCACTCTATAAGCCTCCCAAAGCCTATGCATGCCCTGTTTTTTTGCAAAAAATGGGCCATTTTTGCCCTCCTCCTCAAGCTTCCAGGAGCACTTTGCAGGCCTCTCAAACTCTCTACATGGCCCGTTTTTCACAAAAAATGAGGCATGCAGAGGATTTGGGAGGTCTGCAAAAACTTTTTTTTAAAAATTATCTCTTCAAAATCTTAGTGCATCTTATACTCTGAAAAATAAAGTATTTGGAAAATTTGCACCGCATCATAGAAAAATAAATACTGTTTATAACAAAATGCTACAGTTTCCTCCCAGGAGAGCATTTTGCTTTTTTTCTTTGTCAAAAAGCCCAAGTTTGCAAAGCTAGACACATATAGTTGGTAAGCCCTTTGCATGTTCTGGGACATATTTATGAATGAATATGCACAGGATTTTATTGCAAAATGTGCACAGTATGCTTTTATTACAACCTATTTAATGTGTGTATCAAGTGTATTCTGATGTTCTGAAAAAGAATCGGTCTTGTTCTTAAAAAAAGAAAGCATATTACCAGGTGGCCCAGGGGAAGGTATTTTTGGCCCACTGATTTCCAATGCCATTTGGTAAAGGTTTTCATTTTCTCCAGCTACTCCATCCTCTACATTTCTTCCAGCAGATTCTTGTGGGTCTATATTTTCTGGTTTGTGTTTCTTTACACGTTTGACTTGAAAAGTGATCTGTCAAAAGTAAAAAAAATGGTGAAGGTAACAGAACTAAAAACATCAGGCATGCTGATAAGAATGAGCTGATTCCTTTCAGACTAAGTTGATTTTCAAGGACAACTACCAGACAGTTTCTTGATAATTTTGGTTACTCTAATTCTGCTCACATCTTAATACATCCAACATACAAACATAATCATATAACAATAATTTGCTTAGCTCAGAACTGAGTAACACATTCAGTAGGGAAGGTTCCTCAGAAAAGTTTGATAAAATGTACCTTCTTGTTGTTCATTTTTAGTATACATTTGAAGTGCCTTTATACATTCCAGAAAATTTCTCTGGTGACATATACCAATGGTACATCATTTTATAAATATTCTCTTTAAGATTATAATAATGCAAATTTTATTCCTTTAGCCAGATATTAAGAGTCCTTACCCATTCAGTTTCACCATCATCACCATCATCCTCTCCACAATCTCCCAAACAGGAGCTGGAAAGTCCATTTTGAGAACCTTTCTTGAGGACACGGATCCCTTGCAAGTCCATCCGATGGCCTTTTACTTCCAGTGCCCCTTCAAAAGCTTCAAGAGGCCAAGAGTTTTCAAACTCATCCACTAATGCTAGCATCTCCTCAGACATCTGAGCATCTCCCAAGTTTTCTATTTCTTCTGAGTCATTGTTTTCTGCAATAACAGTACCTATGACAGCCGAATCAACAAAACATATTCAAAAGTTTTGTTCAAAAGTTATTTTATGTTCAAGTGCTATGGTAAAGAAGTGTGACAATTCTGCTAGTTCAAAACCAAATGATTATCTAGAAAAGCATGTTACACTCTTATCAAAGCCTCAATACTTATTTTTAAGTAAGTCCATTTGCATTGTAAAGGGTTTTTCTTATCCTGAAAAACTCATTATTGGTCTACTAAATAAATATTATTTCAAAAAAAGGCAAAAAACAAAATAGTTTATTTTATAGTGATGAATGTATGTGTACTGAAGGTTGCAGTGGACTATGAAGAAACAAGACAGAAAGGATATTGATGCTTTTGAATTCTGACATTGGAGAAGACTGAAAATGCTATGGACTATCAAGAAAACAAACAGATCAACCCAGAGTTCTCGCTCAAACAAAAATGACTAGGCATAATGAACACATTATGAAAAGTTCAAACTCTCTGGAGAAAGTTCTACTGTTGGGAAAAGAGGAAGGAAAAGAAGAGGATGATAAGCAACAAAGTGGACGGAATCAGTTATAGTGCAGTTTGTATACTGTTGGAAGAACTAAAGGACCAGGATAGTGACAGATAATCATAGAGAAAATCTATGTGATTACTAAGAGTTTACACTGATTTGGTATCACTCACTCACTCACTCACTCACTCAAAGCTCTACAGAACATTATCTTATCTTAAGCTATTTCTTATCTTAAGCTATTTCTCTCTGCTTTTTAGAACCAATTACATCCTCACAGAGAATACGCCAACATACATTCTAATCAGTTCCAAATTCTTACTACATTGTTTATTTTTAAAAAAATACAAAGATATAATTTAAACAAATATCGCCTGTGGCCACGCCTCAAAAACATGGGTGAAAATGATCTATTTTCCTGGACTGTTAAGAACAATCTCTTTCCAATTCTCAAAACTTGTTTTGAAGCACTTTGCATAATACTGTTCTACTGAGTATGTTTTTATATTCAACATTTCTAATGTAGTGTCACCAACTTATTGGATGCTAAACTGGAATACAAGTGTGAGTGTGTATGCATGTGTATATGGAAGAGAGATAACTTTTATCAACATACCATCTGAAGAGGTCAGAAGGTAAAGTGTATTAAAATGTATTCAATCGCTTTTCAAGATCTTGCTCTCTTGTGCAGGGGTTTCCTAAAATATATCCATACTGAAATCACCCAAAAGGCAAAAATATATCTGAAGCAGCTATATACAGTATGTTTCCATTATTTGAAGAGAACAGCAATTCCAGAAACTAGAATATTTCAGTAAGATATAAAAGTGAATGGGATTACACACCAGAATTGTTCACAGTAGAGTTCCTGCTGGCATAAAAGGGAAAGGATTTGTATGGACCTGCCATCTTCACTGAGGCCAAAGACAACATTAAGGGCAGTGTGAATGGCTCAGTGTGAGCTGGCAGTTGCAGAAAGTGCGCCTTGCTCATTTGTCTTGATTCGCTAATGGGGAAGGGAATGGCATAGGCAGTTTTAGGCTTCGGTAGTCAAGAAATGATTGTGCTAAAATGAATGTGCCTTGTTCACCTATCAGTTCTTCTACTGCCCTTGCTTTTCAGTTAAAAACATTAATTCAGAAATACCTGTTTGATTTCATAATAAAACATAATAAAATATTACTCAGTTGCCTGTATAACTCTTTGGCTTTAGTTAAAACTAGTTAGAATGGAATATATTCCAAATCATGGCTATGCAGTACTTTAGATTAAATTTCCAAAAGGTGCTTCAGAACATGCTATCCTGGGAAGACAGACAGCTGTTTTATGATTTACATCTGTGCTCCAATGCACTATATAATCTACTAATTATACGTTGCAAAACTCAAAGATTGTCCGGTACATAACCTTTTCTTAAAGTTCAGAATAACACGCATCCTACTGCTCTGCCATCACAGAATCCCCCTGCAGTCTGTTTTTAGATGAGACACTAGTTTAGTGGTTTGACCTACGATATGCAAATGTTTTAATGATAAAAAAATGTAAATAATTCAGTACAATTTGAAAAATGTTTTGTACTGTTCCTATTCATCCTAGTATGCAATCTAATTTTGACCAGAACTAAGTGTTGCAGAGTTACTCTGACAAATAGTCAGTGGTCTAGGTCTCTGTGAATTTAAACTTAAATGAACCTTTTAGGACCTGGATCACTTGGTCAAGTTATTTTATACCAGAAGCAGAAAGTTTAGCAGGATTTCTTATCAGCACTAAATGTACAAATATTAAATGCATTTGATGTATTTTTAAGTCACTAAAACTCCACTGCCAGACATAGCTGCCTTTGCTTAAAGGTTATATTGGTTCTGATATTCACTTACTTTCTAAAGTCAAAGAGGATGAATCCCCTGCTGAACCAGGAACCTGATCTGTCAAATCATCTTCAGCAGCTGTTTTAAGAGTTTCTTCTATTAATATGATATCAGAATCCTGTGGGTTAAAGTACTTCTGCTTAGCATGGTTGTCATCTTGACTCTTCTCATGACAGTAACCTGTGAGATATGCACAGAAAAAGACAGATTATAGACAGGATTCCCTCAGGGCAAACCACTTGCTACATCTCTTGAATTATTGATATACAGAAGTAAAAGGCCTAAAGGGAAGAATAAATATATACAATGCTGTAAGATTAATGGATGCCAACCTACAACACTGTTTGGATAGATTCCTTGGTGGTTTAACATCTTTATCATGCTAAGAGCACAATGACAGCTTCCCATGTATTGACATGATACCACAGCATACCCAGGAAATCGTACAGGGAAATGGCAAATATTTCTCCCTTCCTCCTTAATATTCATGGCTGAACTCCATTACAAGTCAAATAGCATTTCAGGAAGATGACATACCCATCTCTGGAAAAATGTAAAATCTGGAAAACTTGAGATACCATATATATTAGATAATACATTATGATAAACTAAAATTAAAACAAGATCTAATATTTATACACTAAATTAAAATTCCACTTTAATATGCTGTTTACTATCTTTGCCTCCATTTAGTTATAGAACAAAAGGAGCATCTGATAGTTTATGCAAAGTTTAATTAAGGAATATGGTATAATCAAATCCAATCATTTTTACGCACAATGGAGGATAATGACAACATTTTAAAGATGCTGTGGCAGAAAAGACTATACTGGGTACCATCAGAATATATACAATATTTTGAGAGACAAGACCCATAATATGTCTCTCCTGACAATCTGACAGCACTTTTAAGCACTTACTTCAAGAGGCATTGTATTTGAGGCTCATATGAACATGTTTATGGAAAAGAATACTGGTAGGATGTAGCATAGGTACTGTCAGCTTTCTATGACAATGGGGATAAACAACCCATAGCCACATGTAGTTTCCAAATCTTCTCTTTTTTGGCAGTTACTAGAGGTTCTAGAAATTGCAGAGCAACTTTTTATTTTTTGCATCCATATAAATCATGCTGCCTAATTTTGGATGGAACTCATGAATTAGAGGTATGATTTTCTGCCATTTCTTGGCAGATAAACAGTTAAAGACATGTGAGTTGTGGTGGTGCAGTGGTTAGAATGCAATATTGCAGACTAATTCTGCCGACTGCCAGCAGTTTAATTATCTCAGCCTTTCATCCTTCTGAGATCAGTAAAATAAGGATCCAGAATGTTGGGGGCATTATGTAGCTTAGAGAGGGCTGTAAAGCACTGTGAAGCAGTATATAAGTCTAAGTGCTATTGCTATATGTCTTCTTTTACATATCACCACAATTAAATTAATAACAAATACCTCCTCTTCCCCCAATTCCAGCTCTGTTTGCTAAAATCCTTGCCTACTGACTGCCTTGTACAACAACTGCTCCCAGTTATAGCAGTGGTGGAAAAATAACTTTGTGACCAAAGCATGCATTTATGACATTTGCAGCATCTCATCACATTAAACAAGCAGAGTCTTGCTATGAAGCACTAAGTTCAGGGAATAATCCGATCTTTCTTTTTCTTGAGTAGCATGTCCATTTCATTGTAAAGAGACCATAGGATTTATTGTAGCTCTGTAGAATGCTTAGCAAATCATAGTAGTTTTGTAAAAATGTAACACTAGGAATAAAAAAGATAATGTCAAAATATAGCATATTTGAACTGATTCTACGTTAATTCTTGTAGGGTTTTGTTAATAGACACTTGATAGTTTACAGTAAGAATGAGTGAATGAAACCAGTAAAAAGAATGAACTAGAGATGTACTGGTTGACAAGCTGTATAAATTATCACTTTGGAAACTATAATAAATCTCTGATAGTTCAATCTTCAACTAACAAACATGCTTATTTGAAGAGCCAACAGTTGATCCAGGCTAATTAGGAAATCAAAGGGAGTCGAAAGGAACCTACATAATACAATGCTTTATGCAACAAATATTCTATCACTGAAGGTTATTTGAAATCCTTCCCTACATGGATTTTGTTATTTTATAAATCTTAGAATATTTGATAGTAATGGATAAATCTTCCATTTCAATTTGTTTTATAAGCCAAGCTCAGCTCTTCTCTATTCCACAGAAATTGCCACATTTATGCCAGTAAGCAGGCACACTAATAAACATTGATTCACAATGTTTTCAGCAGGTTCAAGTGCGCTCCACAACTTTACATCTGGTCTTCTGCTTAGATGGTGGGACTTCTTCTTCCTCTACTTTACTCCTTCATCCCTATCCAATTTAGCTTTATCCACAATTTTAGCAGAACAATTGCACGTCTCATGATACTTTTTATTTATTTTTAGTTATAAAATATTTATTTTGAATTATATCAAAGCAATAGCAGGAGAATACACGAAAACTCAACATTTAGCAATAGCATAAAAGCAATTCCTAGTCATTGCATTTTATATTTTAGAAAATTACACACAATATGGCACAAATGGGGCATATGACCACAAACCTTTTCTCTGCTCCTCTAAGAATGTATTGGGATGAATAACAATATCACAATCTCTTTAAAAACATCCTTTTGACCATTAGAAATGGTTAAGTTAGCAACCTAATTAGTTGCACCTATCTTTCTTCTTGCATTATTGGATAGAACAGGATTTTTCTTTTTGTGACGTGGACAGAGATCATAGTATGTTCTCAACATTATCTGAAAATGAGGCCCAACATGGAAGATGGTTTTCTAAATTTAAATTATGAACATCATCAGCAGAAAGGCTATAAAACGCTAATTGCAAGGCTTCTCAGGTTATGTTGAAGCTATATATAGAACAGAATAATAAGTAGTATTGTGGCCTGAATTTCAATTAATGCCTCCAAAATAACCCAATGTCCTTTAAAAGACAGAGGATAATAAATAGTGAATGGTGACAGCTTAAAGTTGGCAAACTTTTGTGATCTAAACTGTAGTTTTAAAATCTTATTTCATATTATTTTTTTCTCATAATTTATTATTCTGCAAAAATCAGCTGTAGGAATAATTATTCACTCTGACTTCCTAAATAAATATAGGTAGTAAATTCTTTATACAAATGAATTCTGGTTACTGATCATTAAAATAAGCAACAAAAGCAGAGGCCAATTTACTTTACTAATTTATAGTAAAAGTAAAGTTATTTTACTGTATAATGAAACAATTTTTTATAACAGGTTAGAATTTTTTAGTCATGCCTTTACTCCAACTAAAACCAATGTGACATAAGATAATAATTATTAACGTGTTCTGTTCATTTCAGTGTAATATAATTTTATCTGGAAAGTAGAAATATAGTCTCCTAATAAATCATATATGCTATTTTAAATAGTGAAAAAGGAAAATAGAAATCATTATTAGGTTAACTATGGTCTAAGATCATGATGGTGAACCTATGGCATGCGTGCCACAGGTGGAAGGCAGAGCCCTCTCTGCGGGCACATGAGCCATCGCCTAGCTCAGCTCCAATGTGCATGCATGCGTGCCTCCCTCTGGCCAGCTGGTTTTTGGGTCTCACATGAGGGGACTGCGTGCGCATGTGTGGGATCCAAGCGCATGCACAGAGGGGAACGCAGGGGGGTGCGCGCAAGGGCATTTCATTATGGGTGCGCGTGTGTGCTTTCAGCACATGATGACAAAAAGGTTAGACATCACTGTCCTAGGACATATATTGCTGCCACAATGAAACAAAGAGGGAAAAACACACTTCTCCAACAGTAGTATTAATATTTAATACTTTTAGTTATTATTCAGTGTCTTATGAATAATACAGAACATTCTTTATGGAAAAACTCACTGTGTATATTTTAATTTTAAGCATTATTTTCCTTAAAGTATCATAATATTTATTCTGCAGTGTGAGATAATTTTTTTAATACAGATAGTCCTTGACTTACAACCATTCATTCAGTTACTGTTCAACATTATGACAGGACTGAAGGGATGCCTGAGCCCAGCACAAAGTTACTGCCCCTGCAGCCACAGAGCATATGAAAAGCAACAGGGGAAACAACATATATTACATAAGCTTGATTATTTATCTACAGTTATAGATCAATTATAAATTGATTTGTAAGTTATAAATATACAGTTAGTTCTTGAATATTTATGAAGACAAAATTATTAATAAAAGTCAGAAGTATAATCCACATGAAAACCAATCAGTACAAAATTGGCAATGCATTTTGAAGCATTTATCTTAATACCTGTCCTGCTGTTAAGAATCGTACAAATGAAAACAGCTTAAAAAAAAGAAAGCTATAGTTCTTATCTCCCCAGGTTTTGTTTAAGTATGTAAAATATAATAATAGGCTATTGCTTCCAAAATATACAAGAAATCTAGCATAAAAAAGGCACATATCCTAATAGTTATGCAGATTTTAATTGCAGAGTTCTTTAGCCAAAACTGTCATTTCATTTTTAAATAGAGGAATCTGCATTTAGCAAACTGGAAATGGATGAAATATTAGGGTTTAAGCTGTAAATACCCGTATGATGTATTGTAGTATTATGTGTATTTTCTGTTTTTAGTCCAAGAACTGGAAATATTTTGCTAACATTTACAGTAATAAGAAGAAAGGAAGTAGATACTTAATGGAGAATGGAAGTAGTATAGAAAAGTAGTAGAAAGAAATAAGCAACTGTATACGCAAAGAAGTTCTTGTCCTACTCCTTCAATCCTGAAACTTTTCAGTTTTAAACCCAGATTCTTAGGTAGTCAGATTTTAAATTCAGTACTTATCAAGAATATGACAACCAAATCCCAACGACACTGCAATTTGGTTTTAGGTCCTTGAAAAATGTAATTTTATAATAAACTGGGGCTCGAGCATATTATTTAAAAAGAATTAATAATAATATGGTTTCACCATGCCTTTCACTCAAATTTGAATGGCTGTTTTGATTAAATGTGTGCGTGAGTGCATGCATTTTGGGGATTAGGGCATGACATAAAAATTATAAAGCAAAGTATTAAGGAACAAGTATGCACGGAGACACATTTATTTTAGATTTTTCACTATTTGGTTTGGAAACTAAAACTTTAAAATGTATTGCAGATGCCAAAGAACATGGTTTAATATATTATCTATATTTAATACATGACATCCTGTAGTCAACAAAAATAATACTGGATTTTCTCTTTGTTCCTCTACAGCAGTATACATGAATGCTGCATGAATGCTACATAAATTCTAGCATCTTTTAAATAAAAATGAAAACATTATTAACAGTCCTAAATAGAGGCAACGATCTGGAAAGAGTATCTAGGTAATATCTAGCATGATCTAATCAGAAAATGTGCAGAGATACTGAAATTGGAAATAGCCAAGGTGAAAAAAAAAAGAAACAATTATTCTTAATGAAACTTAAATTAAAAAAAAATCTGCAGGAGCTATTGCTTTTTTTAATACTGTAATTCTCAACCATAGCAATTTTATGATGAGTGGATTTCAAAACCCAGAATTTCTCTTCCCGGTCATTCTATCTGAGGAATTCTGGGAATTGAAGTCCACACATTTTTTTTTTTAAGTAATCTTTATTGGTTATACAATTTTTTTAAAGAGTAAAACATACAAATACAAATACAATTTTAAACATAACCCCCCCCCGCCCCGTGGTGACAGTCATTCACAGCCCAACTTTTTTTTTCCTTACTCATTGTTTAGTCTCTAAGCTGCATCTTCTCGTTACAAAATTCAGGGATCTATTACAATACCCATGTTCACTTTTAGTTCCCATTGTTAACAACTGCTATTTGACTTTCCCCGTTTTAAGTCCCTGCTGTTCTCCTTGTCACCCACATATACCATAGGTTCCAGCTAAGATAATGTTCCGTTTCTCCTTTGTCCCTCAGCCAACCCGTCATTCTGTCCATTTCTGCACATTCATAGATCTTTTTAATTATGGCATCTTTCGACTATATGGTAGTAAATTTCCAAAATTGTGCATAAGTTATTCTTGCAGCGACAATTATATGTAGGCTCAAATGCCATATTGATTTACTCATGTTTTCTGGTTTTATGCTTTAATAAAAAATTCTCGGGTTTCCATTCCATGCTTGCCCCAGTAACCTCTTTTAGCCATTTTTGAATCCTTCTCCAGTATTTCGTGGCCTCAGTACAAGACCACCAAATATGGTAGAATGTGCCATCCCTTCTTCCGCATTTCCAACACAGTGGAGATAACCCAGGAAACATTTCGTCTAACCTCATTGGGGGGAAGTGCCATCTACAAATCATCTTGTATATGTTTTCTTTAAATGCTGTAGATATTGTAAGTTTAATAGTCTTACTCTATAGATCCCACCATTTGCCCATTTCAATCTCATAGCCAAAGTTTCTCTCCCACGCTATTAGAAGGCTTTTATCCATCTCTTCTTTAACATCTTGACAGGTCAAAAACTGATAAATCTTCGATAACATTTTCTTATCTCCACCAAACAAAATCTTATCTAGCCCCTGAGGGTTTGGGTAGATCCCAAACCGTACCCTATCGCTTTTAAACCTGTTTCTAACCTGTAAATATTCCCACCATTCCAGATTCCTGCCCTGCTGCTCTAATTCCATCTTAGTTTTCATGTTGCCATCTTCTGTCATAATGTCTTTATATGTTATGTTTCTTGTCCAATTAAATACACTGGGATGCATTAAGGCCTCTAACGGTGCCAACCAGCACGGAACCCTAAGATAGTATTTTTTCCTCATCTTTTCCCAGGCCCCCATCAAAATCTTCTGAATATAATGTCCCATGAAGTACCTAAGGGGGGGTATCTCTTTCTTGCCAGAGGGAGGCATGCCATCCCTGGGGGAGGTCATGTCCCTCTATAGCCAATAGGCGCCTTCTACTCAACGTCACCCAATCCTTCACCCATGTCTTAATTGCTGCATTATAATATGCTTCCCAGTTGGGTACTCCAAAGCCTCCCAGTTCTTTACGTTTTTGCAACATTTGGGCTTTAATTCGTGCTTTCTTGCCTTGCCATATAAATCGAGCCACTATTGTCTCCAAAGATTTTAAAAAAATTTTGTCCAAAAAAATTGGACAAAATTGGTGCCGTTTGAAACAGAAACAAAAATTTCGGTACTACATGTGTCTTAACTGTCGCAATCCTGCCCATCAAAGACAGTTGTTTACCACTCCAATTAGTCATATCCTTAGATACCTGTTGTAGCAATTTCATATAGTTATCTACCTTGATAGAGGAACATCTCTCCGTGAGCCAAATTCCCAAGTATTGCGAATACTTGGCCATGTTAATCCCTAACAGACTTTGTACTTCCCTTTTCTGGTTCAAACTCATATTCTTAATTAACAGTTTTGTCTTCTCTTTATTTATACGTTGCCCCGCTATCCTACCATACTCCTCTATTTTATGTAAAAGTTGTATCCCAGAAGCCATAGGATCCTCCAGAATAAAAACAAGGTCGTCGGCAAAAGCCTGGACCTTAAATTCCCGAGCTTTAGCTCGTAACCCTTTAATTTGTGTATCACTCCTCACTATTCTAAGAAGGGGTGCTAATGTGAGGATAAACAGTAGGGGGGATAACGGGCAACCTTGTCTTGTGCCTTTACCAATCTCAATATTGCCCGCCTCTTCTCCATTTACCAATAATGTTGCAGTTTGTTGTACATAAATTGCCCGAACTGCATTTAAGAAGTTTTCTCCAAACTTCTTTTTTCTAATTGTGACAACATAAACTTCCAATTTACCCAATCAAAAGCCTTTTGTGCGTCAAGAAACATAAAGGCCACTTGTTTATCCGACCGGGCTTCATAATATTCTAAGGCATCCAAAATAATTCTAACATTATCTTTCAAATGCCTTGACGGCAGGAAGCCGTTCTGATCAGGGTGTATAAATTTACTAAGGAAGAATTTAAGTCTATCTGCCAGAATAGCTGCAAAGATTTTATAATCCACATTCAAAAGTGAAATGGGCCTATAATTTTTGATTTGGGTACGGTCAGCTCCAGCTTTAGGCAAAAGGGTTATATAGAGCCAAGGTGGCGCAGTGGTTAAATGCAGCACTGCAGGCTACTGCTAGATCAGCAGTTCAGCGGTTCAAATCTCACCGGCTCAGGGTTGACTCAGCCTTCCATCCTTCCGAGGTGGGTAAAATGAGGACCCAGATTGTTGGGGGCAATATGCTGACTCTCTGTAAACCACTTAGAGAGGGCTGAAAGCCCTATGAAGCGGTATATAAGTCTACTGCTATTGCTATAGGCCTCAGCCCACGATTTTGGTGCGATAGAATCCGTCAAGACAGCATTAAATATTACTATCATCCCTTGTCCTAAGATTTCCAAAAAAGTTTTATAGATTTCAACTGGCAAACCATCCATGCCAGGAGTTTTGTTGTTTTCCATTTTTTTGACTGCCTTTTCTAATTCATCTATTGTTATCTTTTGGTTTAGTACCCCTTTCGCTTCATTTGAGATCTTGGGTAGATTTGCATTATCTCAAAATTCCTTAATTTGGTCCTCAGAAATTTCTTCTCTACTATATAGTTGCTGAAAAAAACCTTGAATAATTTCCTGTTTCTCCCCCTTGGTTTCTACTAATTCCCCTTTACTATTCTGCAGTTGAGCTATACGTCTGCTCTCTCTTTCTTTCCGAAGTCTATAAGAGAACCAACGACCCGGTTTGTTAGCATGCTCAAAAAAGTTTTGCTTAATTCCACTAAGTTTCCGAGCAACATCCTCCTGGTCTAGAAGAGATATCCCGTGCTTAATTCTAGTCATTTCTTCTTTTTTCCTATCATCTAGTAGATCCTGATGCAAGGCTTTTTCTACCACCTCCAATTTGGCTACCCATTTTGCCCTCTCTTCTAATTTTTTCCTCTGTGTGCCTATTGTATATTTAATATCTAGGCCTCTCATATAAGCCTTGGCCATATCCCAAAGTATTTGTGGGGTTACTCCCTTCCTATTTTCTTCAAAAAAAAAAAAAACTCATTTCCCTTTTAAACATTTGTTGAAATTCTTGTTCTTTCACTATCTCTGTATTCATCATCCACCTTCTCTTCCTCCCGTCTTACTCCTTTCCACACCAATAAGAGTGGATTATGATCAGCCCAGGTATTAACCTCGATTGCTGCTTCCTTAATCAAATCCACGATTTCTGGGGTCAGCCAGGCCATGTCAATCCTAGAACAAGATTGATGTCTATGTGAATAGAAAGTAAATTGTTGTTTCTGTGGGTGGAGATCACACCATACATCCTTTAATTCATATTCCTCCCTCATGTCTTCAAAAGTTTTGGGCAGAGCTCTCCTCCTTTCTCTTAAGTCCATACATTTTGAAGTTGCTAAGGTTGAGAAACATTGGGCAAACATAGTGACCAAACATAACTATAGAAACTATGGGAAAAATGAGCTGTTAGGATATTAATTTGGGAATATTTTCAATAATAGCTTACCACTGCAGGTGGAAGACGTGATGTTGTACAGAAATGGATAGAACTGCAAACAACGGATCAGCTTCAGGTTCCTCTCACACTCAAGACATTTGGTGGCAATATCTAGAGCATTTCTGAAAACCTGTAAAGCCCCACTGACATTCTTCAGAGCCAAGTAGGCATTTCCTAGGCTCAAAAGGGTCAGAGGCTAAAAGGAGAAAAACAAACTTTTCTCAATATAGACACATGGGAGAAAAGGCCAGAATTTCACTTGCTTATGCTAATTATGTAGCTTTAACTTTTCCAAGAAATTCAGGAAAAAAACTCCTAATCTTTTAAAAACTCTTCTACTGCTAAGTGATAAAAAGAACTGGAATTTTTACAGTAATTACTTTCTTGGGCATTCTTTTTTTTAACAAAATAGTTTAGGCTATATACATTCTTGTATTAACACAATTTTAATTTCAAATGAAGACTAAAATTATTGAGTGGCAAACTAATAGGATGACAAGAAAAGAAAGAGATTCTCTGTACTACAGTGAGGTTATCCATCTAGTTGTTATTAAATATATTTCTTGGATCCTAACTACAGCTCATAAACCATCTTTAATTCTAATCCTTCTGAAACCTTCTGGACAAGGAAAAAAGCCAAAATTAGAAAACAGCTGCTTTCATGTTATGTATTCAAACTTTATTTTTCATAGTTTTCCTGGTTTACACTAGATAAGAAGTAACAGTCCTGCAAACATTCATTTCCTAGTTCAAAATACAGGAAGTCCTCAAGGTACAACCCTAATGAAGCCTGCCCATAAGTCAAAAAATTCATCAAATGAATCAATTTTAAAATCAAATTTGTTAATTGATTCAAATTGGTCATTAAATGAACCAAGAGCTGACTATTTCCCACAATTTGCTAATTGATCACTGCCACCCTTTACTGAATGGACAGGCTTTCCCTGCTGTTGCTGGCTGCCCTCAACTGTTTCTGGTGCTGCCGTTAGCTGAGGAACTAAATTGCCTCCAAGGCAATTCCCAGAGCTCTCCACTTACAATTGCTTTTTAAAAAAGAAATCACTAGCTGCTAGTCAGCTCAAATGTCTCCAGGTAGCTGCATGGGGTGTGGGGTGGGGAATTTACAGAACTCTTGGCTTGAATCACATTAAAAAAAAACTTGACCCTGCTAAACTCAAAAAAACCAAAAACAAACTCAGTGCTGGCTGCAAAATCACCAGATCTTGTTTGGCTATATTACCAGGGGAAAAAAAAACCCTGCTGGCTTCAGGAAATTGCATATTGTAACCCCGAATGGCAAAGAGGAGTCACAGAATTAAAAATGGCTGCCCCTGCAAGTCACATGGCTACAGAGGCCTCTTTTTGAATTTCTAATATAAATACTCTTTCTGGATAAATTTGTTCTTGTGAAAATTAGCTAAATAAATGATCGTAAGGTGGGAGGGGGAGGGGAGAAATACCTGTAGTGCAAAAACCTGCTTTTCAAAGTTTGAATAAAAGGAGTACTTCCATATTTCCATTTGAAACTCTTATGAAAGAGCAAAAGTGGAGACAGGAAATTTTGCTTTTCTCCTCTGAGAAAAATCACTTACCTCAGAATCATTGATGGCTAAAGCTTTGTGGAGAAGCTTGCTGGCATCTAGGTGAAAGCCATAATGAATGAGGAGGTTTGCTAGGTTGACTAAAGGAATATCTTGAAATTCATGAGGGGTCAAGTTAAATGCTTTTTGTAAACAGGTAAAGGCAAAGGTGCCATTTCCAAGTGCACGCCAATAAAGGCTAGCCTCATTGAGTACCAGCCATAAGGGTTCCCTTGCCTAAAAGTCAATGGAAAAAGAAAAGAAAAAAGAAAAAGAGTAAACATCCTCCTTATTAATTTCACTGTTAGTTGTAGTATTTACCATTTGTCAATCTAGCTGCACATACACGTCTAAAGCATTTCCATTAATTAAAAAAAGTCATGCTTACAAAAACAAGTTGCATATACAATTAAAATTCCTTTATTGAAAGGAATGGGGCTTTTTCTTGCTTTCCAGAGTGAGACTAAAGCAATAGGTTTGGGATTTTCCTTACACTAAAAGTAGCATTTATAAATATAACATGAAAAATGGCAAAACATAAGATAAAAACTAGGAAGAGAGATATGTTTAATTCTACAATACTGAACTAGAAACAAGCTGGATTTTAACAAAACTTATTTGTAAAACAGGTCAAATCTAGAATTGAGTGGAACAGTATGACTTGCATTTCTCAGATGAGAGTAACCCTTTTTTCCACATTCAGTTTCTTTTCTTTGCATTCTTGAAAAACGCTTTTAGTGAAGTGAGAAAACAAAAATAACCTTTTCTCCTATCATCTATAACGGTAGTGATGGGACTCCACAGCTACATGTAGCGCCTGAATATCTTGATTCCAGCTTCTACAATCAGCCTAAGGTTGCTATTAAATTGTCATTTTAATATCATATTAGTTACAATTAATTTTAATGGTAAATTAAGTATGGTAACATTTAAATCTTGTCTTTGGTTCACCGACAAAACCGCGAAGCCCTTTTCCACGCCGACATAACCGCGGAGGGCAAATCCGTACCTTCCGAAGCGCTCAGCAAAATGCTTTTACTAGCATTCAAAAGCTAACCCTAACCCTAACCCTAAACATAACACTAACCCTAACCCTTACCTTAACTTAAATCGGCTTTCTGTCGCCGCACTGTTCTAAAGCGCCCTTCTGTCGCCGCACTGTTGTCGCCGCGGTGATGACGGCGCAGTTTTAGCGACGCGGTTTTGTCAGCGCGCTTTTGTCGGGTCACGCTTGCCTTTGCCAGCCCAATATTTTTGAGCAAGGATTTCTATCATGCCAATTAAAGGCTAAACATGGTCATAACCCAAAATCTTTGTATAATTTAAGAATCCAGAAGTAATCGTGGCAGTGATTTTGCAAATTATTTACACCAACTTCTTGCTCAGTGGAGGAACCCACTAGTACATCATCCCTGACTTCTGGTTTGAAAGTTCAATGGCAATCTCCCTCAGTTTTGATTGACTTATATGAATTTTAAAAAATCCTGTTCTACTATGAAGCAGTGCATGCAAATCCAATTAATTATCAGTCATTTTGAATACCCTGTTAAGTAAAAAAGGCAGAGTATAAATTGAATAGCTTATTAAATCCAGATTTAATTTTAATATCCCTTAAGTCAGTATTTTTTAATCAAATAACTCACATTACAATGATAAAAGTATCTATGTACATATATTCCTTTAGGATTTATTATTTTATAATTTTTAAGAGTCAAGATTAGCATTCATAAAATGGAATAGCATATAAATAAAAAAAACCATTCTGCTATGCCTTACTTATTCTAATACCTTATATGGTGAGGCATAGTCATTCCTCAACTGTTTAATATTATTTTACCTTTAATCACATGGCATATAACTGTATGGTATTTTATAAGTATTTATAAAGCCTCAACAAACTCCAAGAAGTTTTCAAATATAACACCAGATATGTGGATGAAGCTTAACCTGTTGACACCATACAGCTGCAATTTCAAAACATATCTGATGAAATTTTCATCAAAGGCTTTTCAGCAAATTTGGCAGTTATGGAATAATAGGACTGTTATTTTATGAATTATTAACTGGTTAAAAGTGGAAATCTGGAACAGTGCTCTTTAGAATCTATGCTTGGATTATGCTTTTTAACTTGTTCATAAATTATGGTAATGTAGTAATCACTAATAGACAAATAAGTTTGGAAATGATAGCAGAGTATTCAGATTATGAAAACCTGAGGTGATTGTGATTCAGAATCCCCCTTTTAAACTGGATATTAATTAAACAATAAATAAGGTTCAATTTAAATAAATGTAAACATATCCATATTAGTGCAAAATTTGCTCTGATGGACAAAGTTCTTTAATCTCACATACATACTGTACATATAGAGGGGATTTCAGATGTTTGTACCTAACTAGGATAAAAAAAGATAATAAATACATCAATGAAGACAATAGTTCAGTATGCAGTGGGTGTATATTCCATGCAGGGGACAGAAACAAACTAAAATAAAACTGCATAAAATTAACACAAATCTATTATATATCAGAATCTGGAGCATTGTATACATTATGGCCCTTACTTGAAACAGATTTAAAAACAGAGCTGGAAAAGCCCAGAAGGCAAGGAAAATGATAAGACTGAAGTATATTAAACAGAAGTACTTTTTGTGGGCTTGAAGTTCAGAACATAAAAGTAGTATTAATTGCTTGGCATAAACATTCTTGCAATTATTACTAAGTCAGTAATCAATATTCTGTACTGTTTTTACAAGGAACTTTACATAACAATAAATCACACCATCAAAAAACAAACCCAAAGGCTTTCTTATAAAGAATGGAACTCACCTTTAAAATGGCATGATAGATGAGTGATCCTATTTGTTGCTGTGTAACTGACTGATTGTTGACACGAGAATATAAGATCTGCATGAAAAATTGTTTTAAACAGAAAATATAAAAAGCTTTTATTGAAGAAAAAAATAAGATTTTGTATAAAAGACAAGACTATTTGAAAATCTTAAATGCTGTGGTGCCAGCTCTCTGGAACATTATTTCTCCAGAGATTATATTGATCTTGCCTCTGTCAGCCTTTCACGTGGACTTAAATAGCTTTGTCACTGATCCTGAGGTCTGGCAGAGACTGGGCAATGGTTATACAGATCTCTTGTTTTATATTGTTTGTTTTTCGCCTTAGCTATATTTTACATGTGGTTGTAAAAACATCAATTAAAATGGGGTACAAATCAAATATTGCACAATATATATTTTCCCTTCTCTCATGCCCAATGCAACATTTATTCCATGCCTTATTCTCCCCCAAAACTTTAGTTTCATCTATTTCTCACGGTGAATAGACAGGCAGAAGATGAAATGATAATTATTATATAATGTAAAATATTTTAATATTAGGAGACTACCATCACTGATTGGTGGGTGATGGCAACCTAGCATTAAAGTTGAGTAAAGGTGTTTAATTGTTCCCAATCAATCTCTTAACCATAAGCAAAGTTTAAAAAATTATACTTCATAGTATTCTGTTTCCCTGAAAATAAGATCTCCCTGGATAATAAGCTCATTCAGGCTTTTTAGCGCATGCGCTAAAATAAGCCCTCTCCTGAAAATATTGCAACACAGCGGCAGCCATGAGGTGACCATGCTCACTGCCTCCTGCACCTCAAAAATAATAACACCTCCCCACAAATAAGGCCAAGCACTTATTTTGGGGGTGAAAAGAAAATAAGACCCTGTCTTGTTTTCGGGGAAACACGGTAGTACAAAGTGTGCATTACCTTTGGTTCATAGTTTATTATGATCTTTTTAAATATGGGATATGTTTCAATAGTTGCATGTATCATGCATACAAAACCATCTTGAAAACAACAGGGAAATTGCAATGCGGATTATTATCATCAACTAAAACACAAATCTTATAATAGTTTCCTTTTTTTAATATTCATCTGTTTCTAAATTTGAATTTTATATGGGGAACATTTACTGTGGGGAGTATCTATTTATAAAACATAGACAATGTACATGCTAACAAACTAGCACATGTTTACAAGAATAAACTTACTTGCTTTGCATAATCATCTGGCATCTTTTCTGTTAAATCTAGATGGCTGTTTAGTTCTTTGATCCAGAAATACACAGAGTCACTGTTAGGAATATCAGTAATGGAAGAACAATCTGGCTCATTAAATTCTGTCTGTGTGAGATCTTCTCCTGGATTGCCAAGTAATGAATGAATTCTAATAATGAAAACACAGTAGAATAACCATATGATTCAGATTGCAGAGTAATAATCCCAGACAGCAGAGCTAAATCCATGTGGGGAAACTAGTAGAGGCAGAACTTTTAATTACAAATACTCAAGAGAGCAGTTTGACCTCTCCCATGAGGTCACATAATTAATGGCAAATTGAAAATGATCATAAAATCTGTGTAATTATTAAGACGTGTTTCATAATTGATGAAGATTCATAATTTCACAACTGTTTAGTTTATAGTGCAGTTTGTGCTTTATTACATTAAGATGTTTTAAACTATGCAATATAAACTGCTTCAAGTACAACAAAGAAGCAGATAAAATGCATTATTTTTACCTTTGATCCCTGTTTTCTGGGTGCAGGATATAAGTTGGTAATTCCTCTGGGGAAGGGATAGCTGGATAAGATTTTACACAATCTGATCTTTTAGGCCACATAATATTCTGCTTATCCTAATCAAAGGAAAAAAAATATAACGTGATTTTGTTAATCATCACTTATTTGATGTTAGGTAATTTTTTTTAGAATATGATACAATAAAACAGGGAGCAAAATTTTCTACTTAAATGTCATTTACCCTATAATCATCAGCTTCCAAACCCCATAATGAGAATACAGAATGAACCCAAGGGGAGGACTCCAAGGAATGGCTGAAGTCACTGCTGTTGACTTGAAGTTCAGAATTCACAGATGACATTGTAGCAATTGAAGAATCACCACCGAACTGCAAACAGCAATACAGGAATGAGAATGAAGGATAGAACTTAAAACCTCAAAGACATTAAAAAAAATTTCTTACAAAAATTAATTAGACCCAATTTTACTTGGAAATTTGGGAACATTCACAAAACATCTAAACTAAATAATACATATGATTTTTGGGGTTGCTCTTGAATTGCCTAAGATGCAAAGAAATTCCTTAGTACATATATCACAATTTTTACATTTCCTGAAAATGTTGAATGTAACAGAAATTGAAAGCAATACTTTAAAAAAAAATATTATGCATATTCAAGCAAACAAGGGAACATATGTCTGGTAGAAGGTTGTGGATCTAGGAGCAGATAACCTTCTCCAACACTTCTTTCTTCACGCACATAATTTGCTTCTGAAGCCCTAAGGAGAGGCAGATAAGTGCTAACATAGAAATGTTAAAGTGCTACAAAAGAAATTCTTCTAGGCAATTGATAGCATTAAAGAATAGGGAATTTATTTATTAATTACTTACTTAAAAGAACTATAGGGCATCACAATAAAATCTGAGCGATAAACAATTCCCCAATCTATAATTTGGAGTTGAAATAATCAAATTTAACATTAATGATGTAATGATGTGATGATATGTACAAGAGAATGATTATTTTTAACTGTAAGAACAGTTTTATTAAAAGTGATTTTTTCTTAATTGTTTTAAAGCAATATTCAATAAATATTAATAGTATTCCATTTCTGTATTTAAAAAATGGAATGGTAGGAAGGAGTGGTGAATAGATGGAAATTTATGGAAGGGCTCAGATTGAGAATTATATCTATAAAATTAAGACGCAAGGGATGTGCTGTATTTTACTTTTCTTTTCCAGAACTAAAAATATTGTTGTGGGGAAAAAAAAGAGAAAGAAGGAGTGTTATGTATGTTTGCAATCTTGGGTTACTTATAAAGTAATAAACATGGGGGAGAGATAAAAATCTAATAAAATAAAATAAAATAGGTAAAGTGATTTTAGCTTGGCATCTGTTCTTACTTAAGCTTCAAGAAAGGTAGTGTTATGGAAAGAAAAATGCCTACTTCACATCATGGTACTGAGGAATCTCCATTTTTCCATGAGTTAAAGGCACGTGGCAATATATTTTTTATGGAAAGAGGAAGTTTATGTCAGAAGACTCTGAAAAAGCCATTCGTTCCAAAAGGAATGTCAGCATGCTTTATTTGGATATAAAGAATTGAGAACTACAAAGGATTATTTTTCTAACAGAAATTAAGATCACATTAAATGATACTCTAGTATAATTCCATCAGATTCAAATGTACATTTGCAGTGCTCAGGAATCTAATAGAGGATGGAACTGAGAGTCCAAATAGAGTTTTAGGGAGCAGGTTAGATATTGTTTAAAAGCCTAGCTACTGGTAACTTCATGGAAACAGATTAGCACACCTCCCCCTTTTTTAGGCATCTCATGATGACTTTTGTTCACCTTTACAAATCATGGGTCACAAATACAAATTCAGTGTAGACAAACCTCAACATATTCAACATTTTCAAACATGTCGCCACGGTGATAACGGACTGGTTGGTCCCACTGGCAATGCAAGCTGTGCTGCTGATTGCCTAAACGACAAATCTGATGGTTTCCTGCAAGATATATAAACAGGCATAGATGGACAGATAGAATATTTAGAAATATTTGTTTGACAACAGCTATAATGAGCTACAGGACAAAAACCTGCAACATAGTTCAGGTTTTTCTGGAACTCTTTAAATAATTCAGAGCGCTCCCATTTTGCAAGTTTATAGATTTAGAGAGATGTGCACACCTCTGTCTTTTGTACAATGTAGTTACCTATTTCAAAAGGAAATCACAGTTTAGGGACTGTTGCTATTCCCTTGACCTTGCAAGGTAGCTGTCAACTGTCCCTTTGGCATATGCAGCAAAAGAAACTCCTGGGATATTATTTTACTAAGAGTACAACTTTACTGATAGATCCATACAGGCACAGAAGCAGCAAAACTAACTGTGAGCTTTTCATGCAATTTCCTCTTTTCTCCATGTGGGCCACTCATTGTCCATTGTCGACCAATCCAACACATTCTTTTTATTTTGAGAAAACAGTCTGCGCCTTCAGAAGGTTCCCATTGTATGGCCTTGAAATATCAGGACCTTCTCAGGCCGCAAACAGCTCACAAAGATTCCTCATCTCCCAATACATTCCAAGCATTCTCCTCCTCCCTCCCTTCGTTTCTGTTGTCAAGCTGTGAGTAGACGTGTATTACGAGTCAGCCTTGACGGTGGCTTTCTGGGAAGAATACAAGTCCTTAATGCTTGAAATGAGATTCTGAAAGCCTTCACATTTCTACAAATGTTTATCGATAAAGAAATGCTGACTTTGATAAAATAAACCTGAACTTAACAATAACCAATTTTTAAAATCATGCTAACATTTATCTGGAAAGTACTCTGCTTAGTGTCTATTTGAACATAGAAACCTTGGTTTTCTGAAGCAGAATGGAATTCTTTAGACAATAGATATGGATGCCTATTTGGCTTGCATGTTTCTTTAAGAACATTTGTTATATAAACAGATACCTAATTGTGCCTCTTTTGCCATCTGTGTTTCATGGATAATATTTCTCAGGATCTGCTCTTCCTGAATTAGTTTGTGCTTTTCTAAGATTTCCTGCTGTCTCAAGTAATGGTCATGTTGCTTCTGATATTCCTTCAATTCATTTAATGTTCGCTGAAGTGATCTTGAAAAACATCAGAGAAAATTCCATTCAGCTTGCTTTAAATTTAAATGAACTTTAGTACTAATTTTGATGTATTGTTTTAGACTGTTGTTACTAGACCCAATGGTACACTAGTTTCCCATTTTTTATTAATTTTATTATTATTACCTCAAAAAATAACAATGTTAAAAGGAAAGAAAACCAAGAAACAAAAATGAATTTTAAATTATTTTTTTAAAAATAAGGTTATACATTATTTTAATCATATTTTAAATCACAATATATAACTGATACAAGAATAGTTAAATATGATGTAAGTGCAGAAACCCATTAGTTTTCCTCTGATGACTATGGAATGAAGAAAGGCCTACCTATGCTGAGCTTCAAGTTTCTGCTCAAGCTTTTGCTGGCATAGGACAGCATGCTTCCTTTTAATTGCTTGCTCAAACCCTGGCTTGGCCTGTAAAGCATGATCATAACATAAAACTGAGTGGTTGTATTCCCCAAGCATCTGAAAAAAGATTGAGAAGGAAAAAGATTTGTCAGCTGAAATAAAAGTTATAATAGACATATCAGTTATGGAACTTCAACAATTATCTTAATTAGCAATTTCATCATATGACTGTATTGGAGATACAGTGATAATTACTGTGTTATTAGTTCAGTGAATTTCCTGTTCCCCTTCCCTAATAGGATATAAATGATCTACTAGCTTAAGTCAGAATAATTTGCAATAGAGTAAAATAATGCAATATCATTATTCAAGAGAGAACTGAAATTAAGGTCTTATTTACTGCATATATGTTTCCTAAAGTATAATAGCTGGTAAAGACATCACTGTAATCCAGAGCAGCATGGACTACAATAGCTGCATCAGCTGAGAAATGCGCTCTGTGTAATACATTCGCCAGATTAATCAATGCAACATCTTTATTATGCCTGAAAGAGAAAAGAAACAAATAATAATTATAATTTTTGGTTTTTTATTTTTCTAAATAGCTAACAGATTTCTAATATATAAAACAGAAGTAAGAAGTAGTCTTAAACTATGGAGAAATGCATTTCATTCAAATTGATAACGTTAACTATACACAGGGCTTGATAAACTGGTGGCCCAACCCAATATGAAGGATTTATTTCAAATTGTAAATTGTATCTAGTTTGCTATGCAAAGAGTAACTTTAAACACATGGATTGAAGAGCAGGTATTTTGTAGATAGGACTACTAGTTTAACCTAATGCTAAGAAGGCAACAATATAGCTAACATTTCCAATTAATAGTAGAATGAAAATTTAAGTCTGAATGAATCTTTGTATCTATCTATCTATCTATCTATCTATCTATCTATCTATCTATCTATCTATCTATCTATCTATCTATCTATCTATCTATCTATCTGAGTTATAATAACTTTAATAAAAAAAATTATCCTACAGGCAGAGTAAAGTAAGTTATAATTACATTCATTTACGTTCTAGCCTAGGAAACATTTTAAAGTTAGGAGTGTACTTTCAGCTGCTTTGAAAGACATTATTTTGAGTAATCAGAGATAGCATCTTGTGAAATTTATATTTAATAATTTGGTTCAAAATAACTGATAGCATTACTGTACATTAGAAGTAGCTAATAAGAAATGATTGCGCCAATGTATTACATAGATGAAGTAATACTACTTAAATGTATTAAATGTTGCATTTATTCACTGATCAATTTATATTACACATTTCCTCCAGGATCTTGGTATTTGTTTCCTCTAACTGAAACTGAACAAGGGCAAACAGCAATAGTATATATAATCAGCCCATTAACCCTGAAATTCTCAGTTTCCCCATTCATATTGTATTTCAAAAATGAAATCATTAATTTAATAATTAATATAATAATGATAAGTTAGTGCATGAGAGCCCATATAACTGCGTTTCCTCTCAATCCTAAGTGACATGAAAACCACAATCAATTCACTTAATTTGCATATTATATGTTCATTATGTTCCTAGTAAAGTCTATCTATCACTTCCCCATATGTATCTTACCTTGTAGAAAAATGAAGAGCTCGCATTGCACATTCTACTACTTGATACGGGTCATTCTTTATTCTCCAATAGAAGGAAGCCATATTGTATAACACCCAAGATGATGAATTCTGTAAAAGGAATAATAAACGTGGAAAGAAATGATGTTCTTTTATCTAAATATGGCCCCAAGATGATTTTAAACATCACTCCGTGTTTATGATCTTTGTGTATATAACTATAACTTTGTTGGAGTTATTTTTCCCCCAGATACTTTTTAGATATCATACTGTTGTATGTATTGCATCAGGCCTTTAAAAGAGAGTAAAGAAATTTTTGGAAGCTGCACTTTGTGAGGAGAATGACAACTGCAAACTGGAGGGAATTATATCATATACACAAATACATGTTAGGCTTTGTGGGAGGACTTATTTTATAACTGGGATATGCCTTGTTATAACAGTAATTCCATTCTCTTCATAAATTTCCCATCTCAAAATGATGAGAAACTGTACTGTCAGTTTTCAGTAGTCATGGTCAAAAGGGACATTTAGGGTCACAGAAAGATGACTCAGGCCTCAGGCTGCCCAGGCTTAAAAAGCTGCATCTAGATGATGCTGATCAAAGTAGTGACTACATTAATACCTTCAAGAGACCTTCATATATGCAATGTCCTATTTCTTCTATACTTCTTCCTAATCGTCTTGATAGGTAATTCAATACAGGATCTTCTTTAGGTAACAAGGGTGCAGAAAGATTAACTCTTTCTTGAATACCCTAGATGAAAAGAGAAAAAGTATTAGCATTTGAATTCTTAAGATGGCTTGACTTTTTGAAAAAAACAATCCCCCCAGATTCTATGTTCCCTTAAACCTAATTAAACTTTATGGCATAATTGAAAAGGAAGGTAAGATAAAAGAATCCCTATGGATTTTAAAGTTGCTGCCAACTTTAGAGGATGGTGCTCATCTCCATTTCAAGGCCATTGAGCCAACGCTGTCTGAAGACATTTCCATGGTCTTGTGGCCAGCATGACATCACAGAGCGCTGTCACCTTCCCACTGTAGAGGTACCTATTTATTTACTTCCATATTTTCAAACTGCTAGGTTGTTAGGAGCTGGGGCGAGGACAAGAGCTTACCCTGTCATGTAGCACTTGAGTCTTGAACCCAGGCTACTGGCTTTCCAGCCGACAAACCCAGCCTCTTAAACACTGAGCCATCATACTGCGCTTTGGCATAACTGTGCATATATAATATTTCTCAAGTATAATAGGTTTCATTTTGATGTGTGCAATTCTCATTAATAAAGTAAGAAGTATCTGGTTGATATCAAGATAATAGAGGTGAACATATATATATAAAACCCAATAAACCAAGCAATGCCATTCAATAGAAATTGGTTATTATTTTACCATATTTACTTCACCTGCCTGTACTCCAACAAAAAATATAGTTGTCAGCCTTTGCTTTGCTGCTGCTTCAGCTGCCATTGAAACGGGGAGGGGGGGCATGGTATTTGGGAGGGGAATCATGATGTGCTGGAGGAAGATTCTAGACGTTGACCTGACCATCTTATTGCGCACGTGGAGGAAGGGAGTTTCCCGCCAAGGTTAACTGTCCAGCATTCCATCCTGGTGATGTCTTTTGAAGTTATCTCCCACCTGACAGTTGGGTGCATTATAATTGGACTATGGACTGGGGTGCCAAGGGGAGGGGATTGAATTGTACATGATATTATTCGCTTTCGTGCCTAATTAACCAGATTCAGCTTAGCTTTGCAACTGTTCGTTTATAATTAGTAAAAGTACACTTGATTTCAAACAAATGGAGTTGAGTGGTTTCTTTCGTCATTACTAAATGAAGTTACTGATGACTGCGCCCAGGTGCTGTATACAGGTGGATGGCCGGGACTGGCTCTTCTCCATGTTGACAGAGAAACCATGTTCCTGGAGCATCTGTACAGTCAGTGAGACATCGCGGTGAGCCTGCTCGATGGTGAGAGAATGAATAATTATATTGTGCAAATAACATTCCAGACGGACCGGATGGCTGCGTAGATGGGCCGCTAACACTGCCAGTATCTTGGTGAACGTTCTGGGCGCTAGGGATGATAACCCGAAGGGAAGCGCCCTGTATTGGTAATGCTTCCCTTCCGAACAGAACCTCAGGAACCGCCTGTGGGCCGCATGGATGGGGACATGCAGGTAGGCCTCTCTGAGATCTATTGAGGTCAATAGGTCCCCCTCCCTCACACAGTCCAGAATGGAGTGGAGTGACTGCATCTTGAACCTCTTGTAAGCCAGATGCTGATTCAGGCTTTTGAGGTCCAAGATGGCCCTCCAGCCACCTGAGCTCTTGGGCACAAGGAAGAGGATGGAGTAGAACCCCCTCCCCTCCTGACCCCTGGGGACCGGTTCTATCGCCTCTATCTGAAGGAGGTGGCAAATTTCTGCCCTCATGCGATCCCTCTTCTCTGGGTTTCTGGGAGTGGGGCAACGAAGAAACTTCCTCTAGGGGAAGGTTAGAAAGTCCAGGACAAGGCCCCTCTGAATGGTGTTGAGGACCCACTTGTCCGATGTTATCTCCTCCCACCTGCCAGCATACAGCCACAGCCGACGGGAGGACCCCTGTGACCGTCACTTTCCCTTACAAAAGGGGCGGGAGCTACCACTATTGTTTCTGCCTCCTCGGAATGGCCTCCGAAAGGAAGACTGGGATTGGTTAGCACGAGATCCGAAGGAGGATCTGTCCTGGTGTCTATCCCCCCTTGTCTGAAAGGTTCTCTGGTAGGAGGAAGGGTGAGAAGATTGCCCTGAGTCTTGATTCCTGTAAGGTCTCTTATGAAAGGACTCCGCCCCCTTACGTTCGCCCCTCTTAAGAGTTGCAAGAAGAATTTTACGTTTGTCTTTAGTTTCGGTGACAAACTTGTCCAGAGCATCTCCGAACAAAAGGCCTCCCTTAAAGGGGGCCGACGCCAGCTTCCATTTGGCTTTCATTTCGGCTTGCCAATGCCTAAGCCATAGGAGACGGCGGGAAGTAATATTGGAGGCGAGGGCCCTGGACGAAAATTTCGCAGCTGTCAAGGTGGCATCCGCCGAATACTCGACAGCAGTAATAATTTTAGTCAGCTCATGGCGCCATCTAGACTTCCTGGGGGGCGGCTTAGATCTGAGCTGCCGCAGCCAAAATAAGGTAGCCCTATTAAAGAATGAAGCAGAGGTGGATGCCTTAATGGCCCAGGCAGACGCCATGTGTGTTTTCTGGCACGCCTTCTCCGACCTCTTATCCTCTGCCTTCAGTCCTCTAGGAGCTCAGCCAGCAGGTTTGAGTTGGAAGTTAGGGACACAACCGGGGCATCTATTTCAGGAAATTTCAGGATGTCTTCCATCTTCCCCTCCAGGGCATACAGTGCCCTGTCACCCCCACTGGGGTTGGTCAGCGAGCCTGGCTGTAGCCACTGGCGCTGCACTGCATCCATAAAGAGGTCAGGTACAGGGATGACCTCAGGTGCTGATACTGTCTCTTTGAACAGCCCATGCTTGTGATCCTTGGACGTAGAAGCCTGAGCAGCCTCAGGCTTGGAAGAGGGGCCTAGCTCCGTAGCTGTCATCGCTTTGTGCAGGATGGATTTAAATAAAGACGGCTTGAACAGGCCAGTGAAGGCCGGTTTGTCAGGGGTAATGTCCTCGTCTTCAGATAGAACGAAAACTTCCCCTTCCTCCTGCTCAGAACTGGAATTTTCAGAATGAGATGGGCTGGATGAGCCAGAAGAGGATGCAGGTTCTTTAGAGGTGGAGGCCTTGGACTTGCGAGAGCCCCTGTGCTTAATCCCTTCGGCTATCCCCTGGGAAATGGCTAAGGAGATCACCTCCCTCATTTCATCCGAGAGAGCAGGACTATTACCCTTCTTCAGTTTTTGCTTGCTAGGCCTGCGGTGGCCAGCCCTGCCTGAGCTGGATTCACCCTTCTCACATGGGGAATCCTGGATGGAATTACGTTCCTCCCCAATGGAAGAGCTAGGGGAGTCAGGGTACCCCCAAGAAGCCTCTGGAGAGGGATCCCTGGACCTATAGACATCCTCAGACAGGAATTCACTGTCCCCAGGGGACTGGGCCTCTCACCCAGGGGAAGCTAAGTCCCTGCTGCGATGGTTAGGGCTAGGTTCTGCCGCCTGATGGGGCCTAGATACCTCCCTGGGATCCACTGTGGCTCTTGCAGTCCCTGGGGAAGACCTGTCACTAGAGCCCTTGTGCCCTTTGCCTTTTTTAGCTGAGGGATCCAGCTTGCTGCGCTTGCTGGAGGGCCCTGCCTGCTCCCCTAAGGCCTCCCTGCATTCCTCTGCCATGCTCAGGGCACCCACAGGGCCTGGAAGCTAGCTGGAGCTGGGATGGGCACGTGCTGGCCAAAACGGCTCAAATGACGCTTGCAGACTCTTCAGGAGGGAAGGGCCGCCTGTTGGTCGGATTCCTTCCTCCCACCGCCCTCGGATCCCCGAGACTTATCTTCTTCGGAGGGGGAGACTAGCCGGCTCCCCGGACTAGTCCCCAGCCTCCCTGCGGCGTTCTGCAGTCGCTGAGGGCCGGATGGATCTCCGCTGAGGCTGCCTGGTGTCTTCGCTCTTCCACGAGCAAGGCTGCCGAAGATCTTCGCTCTCCTCACGAGCTGAGCGTCCTCCTCGCCTCGGCCTCGCTCCGGAGCACTCAAAATGGTGGCGGGTGCGCGCGCAGCCACCTCCCGCCCTTTTTCTTTGTCTCAGCCAGAAAAGCGTGCGAAAGGCTCAACCGTCGCCGCTGTTGCCGGGCAGAGTGGGAAACCGCCCTAGCCAGCGGCGAAGAGGCCTGCAGGCTCCTTGTATGGCGGTTGGGAGGTTGAGATCCTGGGCTTTGGTTGGGATGGCCTCCCACAACCCCCGCCACTCGCCAGCAGCCGCTGGACGAGCGGTTCCCAATTCCCTGGAGCGCTTGCGACCAGCAGCTGCAGGGGAAGCCCAGGCGCCCTCTCAGCGCGACTCAAACCTCCACAGAATTCAAGCAGACAGTTCTTCCAAACTGTGGGAAAACTTCCAGCCTATCTGACCTCGGACTGGAGCACTCCCAAAACAGTCCCAACGGGTGGACTGAGTTTTCAGACTGAGCATGCAGAGGCAAAGGGAGGCGTGGTCAACAGAAAAACATCACTCAGTCCAAGGGCAGATATGCTGTGTTAACCCACGCTTGGACTCTCCGAGCAGTGCACTGGAGAATCTAGCAGGGAATGTCTCAAAGGGTGATCATGTGGCACTACAACAAGTCATAACAGTGAACTAGCTGCCAAGAGTTCTGATTGCGATCATGTGATCACAGGGATGCTGTGATGGTTGGTATCCGAGGACCAGTTGTATTCATCATTTGTTTAGAACTGTCATAACTTCAGTTGCTGAAGGAATGTTCCCAGTTCGAGGTCTACCTATAGCTGCTTTAAATGATCATTTGTAACACTTCTCAAAAACACCATGAAAAGTACCCACATGCAACTATTAGTGCTACAACTTGAAAAACAATACATGGCTTTATTGAAGAACTTTAGAAGCATTTTAAATATATTTACCATTGGTTTAAGATGTTGGAGCTTTGGAGCTTTTTATGTTGCTGCTTAAAAAGAGTTTATGAGGTAATTATTTTTATTATGCTTGAAAATTAGTAGCCTTGGTATGGGTGAATCTATCTGAAATGTAATTTACAAATCTTTGAAATGATAGGTGCAATGCATATCTACTCAGAAGTAAGATCCAGTGACCGCAACTAGTTTAAGTGAACATAATATGACAGTCACAACAACTAGAAAATCTATAGTTGTCCACATCAAATTAGGATTTCTTTGCCAAAGTGGTTTTCTATACAGATCCTAAAATGTTCATACTCTCACACACAGGCACTTTTGCATGCACTTTGCCAGAATTTTGTTATTAAACTGAAATAATAGCAGAAATGAAGTACAAGGCATACAAAAGGCATGGAAAAGAATAGCCCTGGCTTGATGTGCTAAATACCTAATGATATTAGGCAACTGAGTTCATTTACATAGAATCATGGTTCCAAGGAAATCATGTTTCAAACTAGAAAATCCTTAGAATTTAGGCTTATTATTCTACATGAATGCATTGCTCCTTCAATAATTCAGAAGGCTATAAAGTTAACTGTTTATACACAGGAGTGTTTATAAGCATACAAAAACCAAGATGAGATTGAAAATAAAACACAATAGAAAAAATAGGTATAGTTGTTTAAAAAACTAAAGAGAATTAAAGATCTGCGGCATCAAAACAGCTGTGATTTCCGAATTCCCTTTTACTGTGCTAATAACACTACTGTAAAGTTTTTAGTCTGCAGTATTTCAAATACTAATAAAACCAATTACTTACTCGTAAATGCTGAAATGCATGAATGCTGTATGGTAGGTCTAAAATTTTAGTACATTCCGGTTCTTCTAGGTCTAGAGGTAAAGGAGACTTTGTGTCTACATAATCTTCAGGACTAAAGCATGAGAATAAATAAATAAATAAATAAATAACAGAGTTTTGGTGCAATGAAATAAATTACAAAATACTAATTAGGAAAAGCAATGTAGGAATACTGCCAAAGATAATTACTAAAACATATTTTTTGTATATCACTTCATTGTTCATTCTTCCAAGACAGCTGTAATTAACATAACTAATTATCCAAGCAGCTTGTTACCATCTAGGAATTGTTATATCCCCTTCCCTTCTAAAATTACAGTTTTTCTATTTATTTTTTTTGGATACAATTAGCTCTCTTAGTACCTGATGTCTTTGCTCTCTAAGGTGATATATGTGCCATCATAAAGATCCAAATCCCCCAAAGGCACCTTTGCTTTAATACAATCAGGATCTTCTTTATTATGCCTTTGTTCCAATCCTGTATCTCTGTCTTCATTCTCCTCAATATGGATCTTCTGAGCTACTAATTGTTTCTATAAAAAAACAAAACAAAATCCAAAATAAAATAAAATGCATTGTTTAAAATACAAATATCACCAAAATACATACTCATTTATGTTTCTATGAAAGTGACATGGCAATTATCTCTTGTTCCTTAACCTCATGCACAGAGATATTACTAGTAGCTAATGATCTGAAACTTATCTGCCTGTTTTTTGAGATTGGGAACAGTTAGGATTACAAGAGTTAAAATGGAAGTATAAAGTCTTAGGCTCACTTTATTATTTTTTTAAAGAAAAAGTTGCCAAAGATAATTCTGCTAAATTAAAATATTTTTCACCTAAACCATACATCAAAAGCCAGCAATTGAATTGGCTTATTGTTTTTCAAATGTAACTTTCTGCTTATTTGATACATGGGCACAAGGAAGAATCTTAACTGTAAAGGTCAACAACCACCCACCCCTAACTTATTATACAACTATAGTCCAAAGCGTTCAGTTAAACTCTCAAAAAGGACATGCATAGTAACATAGTAGTAACATAGTAGTAGTAAATGTACACTACTAAAAATGTAGAACTGAGGCTAAAACTTCCAGACTCAATATTTTTAAGACTACAAATTCATATTGGCAAAGAAAATTACTGTTTCCTACTTTTGTTTGTCAAAAAGTCGATTTTGGTAATAAAATCATTACACCAATCTCACCTCCAGCTCTTTGAGGTAGTTAACAGTTGTTTCTTGTCTCATCAATATTACTAAATCATGAGGATGTTTCAGATTCATTGGTGAGTCAACCTGCAAAACAATCAAAAATAACCATTGTTATTTCTTCCTTCAAGCTGACTTTCTTGCATCCTTCTGAATAAACTACTCTAGCCTACTAAATCACACTGTAGTATCTTCAGAACTACATGGACCTGTATCAAATACTACTTATTTTTTGGATTTGGACTACATCTTTGTTATTTAAGCTTAAGTTTAAATTTAAGGATGGTTCCTATTTGGCTGAAAAAGATATGGTATGTTCAGTTTTGACACAGTTTACATTCCTAGTTAGAAAATTGGTATTAACCACAGTTCCGGATCTAACAAAGAATTGTAATTTAAGATACATAGGGTTAAGGTTCTGAAACTAGGAAACACATATTGCTATTACTTCTATCATTTTGCCATTGTTACAAACTAGAAAAAAATAACAAATGAACAAATTTATGAAGAAATAAAATGCAAAATGGTAACTATATCATGCTGTTGTCTATACAATAGAAAAGAAAAACTAAAATTCATATTAACAGATCTTTAGAGAATATTATGGAAAGAGAGAAAACAATTTCAAATAATGTAAACTATGTTATGATCAATTTTTTCCTAATTGCCCTGTTATTCAAAAGCAGAGAAAAAAATTATACTGCATAATAGAGAAAACTATTAAATGGCCATTAATAACAAAAGAAAAATACAAACAAGTGAGAAGCTCATCTAAAAGATTTAAAATACTTTTAAAGCTAGATAACACTAGTTTTTCATCCCCCCTCCTCCCTCTCTTTGCAGTGATACTTCAGGTACCACATTCAATACTTATTTATACTTCAATAATCAAATGGAATCTATCTGTCACAAAAATGTGTATGTTTCTGGTCAATGACTAGACCAAAAATATTTGTTAAGAAATGAAACTGAACTAGCCCAGTTGGCTCTGAAGAGACAGTTTCAAATGTCCGCAGAAAGGCTGAATTCTCATTTGAATGCACTAGATAGGAAAAAAAGTCATTTTTTTTTATTTTAAGAGATGAAACAGGTGACTTAAAATTCTCCAGAGTTTCTGGCTCCCATTTATTGGCTAATATCATTTCCAAAGCCCAAACTTTGGGTCTACCCAGTCCAGAGGTGTCCGGGAAGCTGCAAAAAATGGAGCTCCTTGGCTGCAGATTGTGAACTTTTATTATAAATACTCAGAAGTAAGTTCAGTTTTGGTCACCACGATGTAGAAAAGATGTGGAGACTCTAGAAAGAGTGCAAAGAAGAGCAACAAAGATGATTAGGTGACTGGAGACTAAAACATATGAAGAACGGTTGCAGGAACTGGGTATGTCTAGTTTAATGAAAAGAAGGACTAGGGGAGATATGATAGCAGTGTTCCAATATCTCAGGGGTTGCCACAAAGAAGAGGGAGTCAAACTATTCTCCAAGGCACCTGAGGGTAGAATAAGAAGCAATGGGTGGAAACTAATCAAGGAGAGAAGCAACTTAGAACTGAGGAGAAATTTCCTGACAGTGAGAACAATTAATCAGTGGAACAGAAGTTGCCTCCAGAAGTTGTGAATGCCCCAACACTGGAAGCCTTTAAGATGATGTTGGATAGCCATTTGTCTGAAACAGTATAGGGTTTCCTGCCTAGGCAGGGCATTGGACTAGAAGATCTCTAAGGTCCCTTCCAACTCTACTATTGTTTTGTATTGTATTGTAAGTTCCATTAAAAATAAAAAAGAAATACTACAATGGATTCAAAAGCTTTAATTGTGCGAGAAATTAAATGTTCAGAAAAAAATAATTAATGGGTACACTTGACAGAAAAAAAGTCTAGTTTCAGAGGCATCTAATTTCTGATTTTTTAATACCACTAGAAATTCTGCAAGTTCTGCATTTACAATTATGATACAGCATTTTGGCCAATCTATTAACACTTCAGAGACAGAACAATGTTTTTACACAACAGGATGGAAAACTGAAGAGGTTTTTCTAAAAAGCAGCAATTAAGTTAGTCCTAAAGTGACTATATACATGAAGGAAAAATTACATGAATAGATTAAAAGCCAATAAACAGGTGAGTGTAGAAGTGGAATGAAACCTAAAAGTAACCTAAAAGGAAGCAAGAAAAAAAGAAAGAAAAAAAAAACCAGAATTAATTTGAAATCAAAAGACTGATGAGAACATGGTTTGGGAACAAACAAACAACCCACATGGGTTAAACTTAAGTCAAGGGGATACAACTTCAGCTGCAGTGCCTTCCTATTGCTTTTTAAACAAGTGAGCTGACCAAGGTCCTGAAGAAACATTGTAAAGATCTTTTGGTGATGCATATTTAGAAGGGAAAGCATTTCATGAATATAAACTGTGAAGTTCATATGAAGAAACACAATCCACTATTTTAACATTATAGATAGTATAGCTGAGAGAGAAAAGTATGAGAAAATAATAGTTCAGCTATAGAACAAGGAACTGAAGATTTCCACAAAGAATTAGGGAGGGAAATTAGACTGTGCTTCAAGTAGTTATCAGCACATTTTCAGCTAACCCAACAGTCACTCTCAAATCTATATATTTGTAGCATTAAAGAGGCATAAATTTAATTTAATATAACTTTTTTTCTAGATTTTCTTTTGTATTAAACATTTTACTGAGCTTTCAGAATTTTATCTGTATCTTCCTTACTTTCAACCCAAATTACATATTATAAATACTAGCTAATAACCTGGCGTTCTTCGGGTATTTATTTATAGGGGGGAAATGTCAGGACCAAATGTAATTTGTAATGTTGGATTTTTCCCCTCACCAGAGGGAGCTCCCTTGTGGAGTAATGTGAAGCCGTTACCATGGCAAGTCCACTACACTGTAGAAGCCATTTTACGGCAGTACTGTAGAAGCCATTTGAAGGAACAACAGGCTGTGTGTGTGAACAGAGTCTGAGGAGTGTTAGGGGTGTCTTACTCCCACAGTATTTGTTTCCAGAGAGTAAGTCATCATGTACCAACTTTGGTTGAAATTGCTTGAGGCGTTCCAGAGTTATGCTGGAATGAACACGAACACACAGACAGACACACTAATTTATATATACCGTATTTTCCCCAAAAAAAGACAGGGTCTTATTTTATTTTGACCTCCCAAATGAGCACTTGGCCTTATTTTTGGGGAGGTCTTATTATTTTTGAGGTGCAGGAGGCAGCGAGTGTGGTCACCTCATGGCTGCTGCTGTGTTGCAATATTTTCAGGGAGGGCTTATTTTAGCGGATGTGCTATTTAACTTTCCCCGTTTTAAGTCCCTGCTGTTCTCCTTGTCGTCCACATATACCATAGGTTCCATCTAAGACAATGTTCTGTTTCTCCTTTGTCCCTCAGCCAACCTGTCATTCTGTCCATTTCTGCACATTCATAGATCTTTTTAATTATGGCATCTTCCGACGGTATGGTAATAGATTTCCAAAATTGTGCATAGGTTATTCTTGCAGCCAAAATTATATGTAGGCTCAAATACCATATAGATTTACTCATGTTTTCTGGTTTTATGCTTAGTAAAAAATTCTCGGGTTTCCATTCCATGCTTGCCCCAGTAACCTCTTTTAGCCATTTTTGAATCCTTCTCCAGTATTTTGTGGCCTCAGTACAAGACCACCAAATATGGTAGAATGTGCCATCCCTTCTTCCACATTTCCAACACAGTGGAGATAACCCAGGAAACATTTTGGCTAACCTCGTTGGGGGGGAGGTTCCGTCTATAAGCCATCTTGTATATGTTTTCTTTAAATGCTGTAGATATTGTAAGTTTAATAGTCTTACTCCATAGATCCCACCATTTGCCCATTTCAATCTCATAACCAAAGTTTCTCTCCTATGTTATTAGAAGGCTTTTATCCATCTCTTTAGCATCTTGACAGGTCAAAAACTGATAAATCTTCGATAACATTTTCTTATCTCCACCAAACAAAATCTTATCTAGCCCCTGAGGGTTTGGGTAGATCCCAAACCGTACCCTATCGCTTTTAAACCTGTTTCTAACCTGTAAATATTCCCACCATTCCAGATTCCTGCCCTGCTGCTCTAATTCCATCTTAGTTTTCATGTCGCCATCTTCTGTCATAATGTCTTTATATGTTATGTTTCTTGTCCAATTAAATACACTGGGATGCATTAAGGCCTCTAATGGTGCCAACCAGCACGGAACCCTAAGATAGTATTTTTTCCTCATCTTTTCCCAGGCACCCATCAAAATCGTCCGAATATAATGTCCCATGAAGTACCTATGGGGGGTATCTCTTTCTTGCCAGAGGGAGGCGTGCCATCCCTGGGGGAGGTCGTGTCCCTCTACAGCCAATAGGCGCCTTCTACTCAACGTCATCCAATCCTTCACCCATGTCATAATTGCTGCATTATAATATGCTTCCCAGTTGGGTACTCCAAAGCCTCCCAATTCTTTACGTTTTTGCAACATTTCGGCTTTCATTCGTGCTTTCTTGCCTTGCTATATAAATCGAGCCACTATTGTTTCCAAGGATTTAATTTTTTTTTTGTCCAATTTAGTTGGTGCCGTTTGAAACAAAAACAATAATTTCGGTAATACATGTGTCTTAACTGTCGCAATCCTGCCCATCAAAGATAGCTGTTTACCACTCCAACTAGTCATGTCCTTAGATACCTGTTGTAGTAATTTCATATAGTTATCTACTTTGATAGAGGAACATCTCTCTGTGAGCCAAATTCCCAAGTATTGTATTTTATGGGCCATGTTAATCCCTAGCAGGCTTTGTACTTCCCTTTTCTGGTTCAAAGTCATATTCTTAATTAACAGTTTTGTCTTCTCTTTATTTATACGTAGTCCCGCTATCATACCGTACTCCTCTATTTTATGTAAAAGTTGTATCCCAGAAGCCATAGGATCCTCCAGAATAAAAACAAGGTTGTCGGCAAAAGCCTGGACCTTAAATTCCCGAGCTTTAGCTCGTAACCCTTTAATTTGTGTATCACTCCTCACTATTCTAAGAAGGGGTGCTAATGTGAGGATAAACAGTAGGGGGGATAAGGGGCATCCTTGTCTTGTGCCTTTACCAATCTCAATATCGCCCGCCTCTTCTCCATTTACCAAGTGCAGGATCAAGTTAGTCTCTACCGCTGTAAAGTCAGTACTTATACCTAGCAAAAATAACTGAGGAGTAAACTTTATCCTTCTTTTAAAGATATTTTGCATAATCCACCATATTTTTATCCAGAATGCCTTAACCTTTTGGCAAGTCCACCTTATATGGAAATAGGTAGCATCGAGAGAACCACATCTCCAACATTTGGGTTGTAAATTTGGACACATAGAAGCCAGCTTTTTAGGATCTAAATGCCATCTATAGAACATCTTGTAAAAATTTTCTCTCAGGTTTTGAGCTTGTGTAAATTTCACATTTCTTACCCAATTTTTTCCCCATGTATCCAACATTATTGGTTCTTCAATATTTTGAGCCCACTTTACCATACAATCTTTAACTAACTCTGTTTCTGAATCTATCTGTATTAATACATTATATATCCTCTTTATATGCATTAAACTTTGATCTCTTATTTGTTTAAATAAGTTGTCTTCAATTTGGACAAAACCAATTTTTTGATCTATTTTCCACCTGGCCTGTAATTGCCCATACTGGAACCATGTTTGAACTGCCTTCTCCTCTTTTAATATCTCTAAGGATTTTAATTGTAGTGCCCCTCCTTCCAAAATAAGAAGCTGTCTATAAGTAATTCTATCCTGTTTTTGTGCTATATTTATATTTTCAATTGCATGTCTAGGAATTGCCCACATAGGTATCTTATCATTTACCGTATTTATCGGCGTATAACACGCAGTTTTAAAACTAAAATTGCAAGCTTAAACCCTGCCTGCGTGTTATACGCCGATACTGCGTGTTATACGCCGGGTCCACTGTTCCCTCTAAGGTGCGCGGCCACGCGGCCGCGCACATGGCAAGAAACCCCCGCGCAGAGGTTTCTAACTCCCGCGCAGAGGTTTCTTTCAAAGCAAACGTGGGGAAGTCCTTTGCAGGCAGCTAGAACTGGCTGCCTGCAAAGGACCTCCCCAAACTTGTTTCAGCGGCAGCTCTCAGCCTGGCGGCAGCGTCACACAGACTGTGGAAGGAGGGGGAGGAGGAGGGAACCAAAGAGAGCTTTTACCGAGTCTGCGCCCCACAGCCAGGACCGTCCTGGCGCCTCCAGCCGCGTTTCTTCCTGCAAAGCCCTTCGGGCAACCCGAGAGTTCCGCTTGACGCCAGAAGGGCTTTGCAGGAAGAAACGCGGCGTTTCTTCCTGCAAAGCCCTTCTGGCGCCAAAAGGAACTCTCGGGTTGCCCGAAGGGCTTTGCGGGGAAGAAACGCGGCTTGAGGCGCAAGGACGGTCCTGGCTGTGGGGCGCAGACTCGGTAAAAGCCTCTCTTTGGTTCCCTCCTCCTCCTCCTCCTCCTCCTCCTCCTTCTTTCTGGAGCCCCTTCCTCAAAGATTTGGTACCAAAGCAATGGCGGTGAGGAAGTTGTGTCTTTTGGATTTTGCACTGTTGTCTTTTCAATGGTTCTCAGACTGGTTGAACCTTTAGCAGCTGGGGTGATATTCTTTACTGTTAAGGTTACAATTGGATGTGTTGGACAAATCTTAAAAGATGAAACTTTTATTAAAACGTTTGACTTAACTAAAAAGGTCTTCCTTTTTCTTCTTCTTCTTAAATATGATTTATTTATTTATTTTTACTTCAGAAGTTTGATGACCGTTGTACAAACTTATCCAACCTAAATGTAGAGGAGGAGAAGAAGGGGGGGATTTAAAAAGAGCAGAGGAAAAAGAAAAGAAAGCATGAAGAAAACATAAAGAAAGGGATGGGAGGGAGGGAAGGAAGGAAGGCACTTTATGTTGAAACAGAAAATATTATATAAGGAAGAAAATGGAAATAACTTAGGAAGGAAGGAAGGAAGGAATTGCACTTAATATTGAAGGAAAAGAGAATGAAGGAAAAAGTATTGGAAGGATTGAAAGAAGGAAGGAGGAACAAAGAATTACACTTAATATTGAAATGGAAAAGAAAATATAATGAATGAAAGAAGAAGTATAGGAAGGGAAGGAAGGAAGAAAGAAAGAAACAAAGACTGTTGAAACAGAAAAGATAATATAAGGAAGAAAATGGAAAGACGTATAGGAAGGAAGGAAGGAAAAAAGGAAGACAATGTTGAAATGGAAAAGAATATAAGGAAGAAAATGGAAAAAAGTATAGGAAGAAAGGAAGAAATGTACTTAATATTGAAACAGACAAGGGAATGAAGGAAAAAATATTGGAAGGATTGAAAGAAGGAAGAAAGAATGGAAGGAACAAAGACAATGTTGAAATGGAAAAGAATATAAGGGAAAAAATGGAAAAATGTTAGGAAGGAAGAATTACACTTAATATTGAAACAATTGAATATAATGAAGGAAAAGGAAACAGGAATAAGGGAGGGCTGAAGAATTCTGGGAACTGAAGTCCACCCCTCGTAAAGTGACCAAGGCTGGGAAAAGAATCCGCACTAGGGACAATGCAAGCTATGCTTCACCCCGTCAGTCCATCTTAGCGTGCAAGAAAGACATCAGACAACGCCATAGTTGCTATGGTAGCATTTGGCTATGCGCAGCGATGCTCTCCTGGTCTTTATGGGTGGGAGGGGGGCAGTTGAGCTATGATGCTAATCCCCTCGTGGGAACACAGAGGGTGGGAGAAGAGAACCAAAGAACTTCAAACTCCAAGGTTCTGGAGTGGAGAATAAGGGGATCAACTTTGTCTAAATGATATTGACATATAAAGAACGGTTGTAGGAACTGGGTATGTCCAGTTTGATGAAAAGAAGGACTAGGGGAGACATGATAGCAGTCTTCCAATATCTCAGGACCCAGGGTTGCTCCAAAGAAGAGGGAGTCAAACTATTCTCCAAGGCACCTGAAGGCTGGACAAGAAGCAATGGATGGAAACTAATCAAGGAGAGAAGCAACCTAGAACTAAGGATAAATTTCCTGACAGTGAGAACAATTAACCAATGGACCAACTTGCCTCCAGAAGTTGGGAATGCTCCAACACTGGAAGTTTTAAAGAAGATTTTGGATAACCGTTTGTCTTAAGTAGTGTAGGGTTTCCTGCCTAGGCAGGGGGTTGGACTAGAAGACCTCCAAGGTCCCTTCTGTCATTCTATTCTACGATTAGGGGACTGGAGGCTAAAACATATGAAGAATGGTTGCAAGAACTGGGTATAATGAAAAGAAGGAATTGGGGAGACATGATAGCAGTCTTCCAATATCTCAGGGGTTGCCACAAAAAAAGAGGGAGTCAAGCTATTCTCCAAAGCACCTGAGGGCAGGACAAGAAGCAATGGGTGGAAACTAATCAAGGAGAGAAGAAACTTAGAACTAAGGAGAAAATTCCTAACAGTTAAAACAATTAACGGAACAGCTTGCCTCCAGAAGTTGTGAATGCCCCAACACTGGAAGTCTTTAAGAAGATGTGGGATAGCCATTTGTCTTAAGTGGTGTAGGGTTTCCTGCCTAAGCAGGGAGTTGGACTAGAAGACCTCCAAGGTCCCTTCCAATTCTATTTCTATTGTATTCTCTATATTCTATTCTTTCTCTGTTCTATTCTAATCTCTTCTGAACTAAATGTTTATCTAGAACTCAAATAAATAGCTGCTTTTTGGTTTTATTTTTTTTAATATTTATCAGTCTCTCTTTTATTCCATACTTCTGGTTGAAAGACTATTCTATGTCATGCTAAACAAATGCATATTCTAGTGGCGGTGGGGGCTCGTTGGCATCTTCAGCAGCAGCCCTGCCTCCTGTGAAAAAACCGAAGATGGAGCAGATCCACGCAGATGACGTTGCTGCAACATGACTGGAGGAGGAATTCTGGGAGTTGAAGTCCACAAGGCTTAAAGCTGTCAGGTTTGAAGACCCCTGGGGTTTTTTTCCTAAAGGGTTAGGGGTGCGAGGGTCTTGTAACTTGACAGCTTTAAGACTTGCACGCTTCAATGCCAGAGTTTCTGAGCCAACATTTTGGTTGCTAAGCAGGACCGTTGTTAAGTGATACTGATATTATATAACACTTTTAATTAAGCGGGTACCTTGAATAAACATAACTTTGAGTTTCAAATAATACTGATTTCGTTGTTGTCTTAGGTGACATCTGTGAAAAAAATTCAGGTGCTCAGGCATGAAAATGTGCCGCTCAAACACTATACTTTTCCGCTCACACTGAAAAAAAATTAGAGGGAACATTGCTTGCAGCAGTGGCGGCAGCTCTCCAGCCACCTGCTGTTCGCTTTAACCCCATCATTGAACAAGCGGCGGCTGGAGAGCCGCCCGCTGCCTGATTTAACCCCATCCTAGCAGCAGCGGCTCGCAGCGGCCAGAGAGCCGCCCGCTGCCTGTATTTTTTCTCCATCATTGCGGGTGCTTACCTTCCCGCCCGCCTGCTCTCTGGTCCCAAGTGTACGCGCCGGCATTCTCCCAATCAGCTGTGAGTCCGCAGCCGCCCGCGCTGCTGTTACTTCTGCCGTACTTCTGACGAGTGACGTCCCTGACGTTACGCTGAGGACGTTACTCGTCAGCGCAATTAAAGAGTAACCTGAGTCTGCTAGCGACACAGGCCAGGTACTGTGGTGAAAACAAAAACATATAGAAATAGGGGTTTATGTGGGGGGGGGCTTGTTATGTGGCGCAGGGGGAAAGAGTATGTGATATGGGGGGTGGGGTTATATGGTACAGGTGGTATCAGGACTATGTGGTACAGGGGGATTAGGTTGTACAGGTGGATCTGGGGGGGGGGATTAGGTGGTACAGGGGGATCAGAGGGGGGAAAATGATGTGACAGAAGAGGGTGGGGAAGTGAAGTGGCAGAGGGGGAAATGAACCGCATGTCTGACGGTAACTTTTATTGTTTAAACAGCCATAGGTAAAATACTGTATATCCCTGATGGAATCAAGACAGAAGCGTTCAGCATATACAGCTGCTTTCAAGTTAAAAGTTGTAGAATATGCCAAGCAACATGGGAATAGGGCTGCAGCAAGGCATTTTGGAGAGCCACCAACAGAATGCACAATACGAGAGTGGCGAAAAAATGTCGAAAAAATCAAGATGTTACCAAAATCAAAATGTGCTTTGCGCAGTGGCATAACGAAATGGCCACAACTAGAAAGTAAAGTGAAGGAATTCGTCCTGAACCAAAGAAAAGCAGGCATTGCTTTATCAACAAAAATGCTGACTTTTGAAGCTGTGAAAATCAGCAAAGAGCTGCAAATCCAGGATTTTAAAGGGACAACGTCATGGTGCCAAAGATTTATGAAGAGGCATGACCTTCGGATGCGAACAAGAACAAGGATTGCCCAGCGTATGCCAGATGATTATGAGGAAAAGATAATACATTTTCATAGATTTATTATCAATGCAAGAAAAAGACAAAATTTTGAAATGGGTCAAATCGGCAACATGGACGAAGTTCCCCTCACTTTCGATGTTCCTTCAAATAAAACTGTGGATTCAAAAGGTACTAAAACAGTAACAATTAAAACTTCAGGGCATGAAAAAAATCGTTACACTCTTGTTCTTGCCTGCACTGCAGATGGAAATAAGCTGCCTCCATTGGTAATTTTTAAAAGAAAAACGTTACCAAAGGAGAGAATTCCTAGTGGCGTACAAGTGCATGTTCATCCAAACAGATGGATAGATGAAGAAGGCATGAAGCTTTGGATTAAAAATGTGTGGGGGAAGCGCCCAGGTGCTTTGTTAAAGAAGCCATGCTTATTGGTATTGGACGCATTTAGATCTCATCTTACAGAAACAACAAAGGCGGAGTTTCAAAAGTTCAAAACTGATATAGCAGTTATTCCAGGCGGACTGACCTCACAATTACAGCCATTAGATGTTTGCATTAACAAGCCCTTCAAAGCTTTTATGCGTGAAGAGTGGAATAAATACATGTGTGATGAAACTCAACATGAATTTACAAATTCTGGGCGAATGAAAAGACCTAGCATTTCAAAAGTGTGTCAGTGGGTGAAAACATCATGGGACGCAGTCAAAGAAGATATTGTTATCAACTCTTTTAAGAAATGTGGCATAAGCAATGCTTTGGATGGGGAAGAAGACGAACTGATCTATGAAGACAGTGAAAGCAGTGAAAGCAGTGCTCAGTTTGATTTTGAGGATACAAGTGAAGATGAGGAAGAGTTTTTTGGTTTTCCAAAAAGCAGTGATTCTGATTAAGTTTTTTTGCTCAAAGAGGTGTTTTTTCATTTCATATTTGCCTTTTAAGAGGAGTTAATGTTATAATTCATGTTCTAATGTTATAAATTTTAATCCAACATTAAGTTCCGAGCTTCCAAGTCATTTATTTTTAATGAAAAAAATTTTTACTCAAATTTTTGTGTTAAAATGGGGGATGCGTGTTATACGCCGATAAATACGGTAATTTATGTTGATATTTTTTCCAAACCCGCAGTAAAGCATTTCTTAAAATATGATTTTTAAAGTTTTTGTCCAGTTTTTTGTTAAATAACAAGTAAGCATGCCAATCATACACCATATCCCTCAAGGTTATCCCTCAAGGTTCAGTATCCTATCATTAGTTAAATTGATCCAATTACTAATTACGGACAATACCACTGCATCATAATATAGTTTTAAATTGGGTAGTTTCAAGCCTCCCCTCTCGCGTATATCTTGCATTATTTTCAGCTTTACTCTCGGCTTCTTTCCTGCTCATACAAATTTATTGATACCCTTCTGTCATTCTAAAAGATTTGCATTTTTTTTAAGTATAGGTAACATTTGGAAAAGAAATAAAAATTTTGGTAAGATATTCATTTTGACTGCCGCGATTCTTCCCAGCAAAGTTAAGTGTAACTTCTCCATTTTTTCATCTCTATCTGTATACTGTGCCAGAGTGGTTCATAATTATACTTGTATAATTTCCCATTAACTCCATATTAACTCCAAGGTATTTAACCTTTTTGACTACCTCACATCCTAACATTCCTCCTAATTGTCCTTTTGTTTAGTATTCATATTTATGGCTAATATTTTCGTTTTCCCTAAGTTTATTTTAAAACCAGACCATATTAAACCATGGTTAAAACTTGACCATATTGATTAATCGTATTCATTAAAATCATACTGGATTCCTGCGGTTGTTCTAATATTATGACCAAATCATCTGCAAAGGCCGGCACTCTGTATTCTTGCTGCCTAACCTTAATTCCTTTTAGGCCCTCCAACCCCCGTATTTTATTCAATACTATTTCCAAAGTTATAATAAACAATAGTGGGGACAAAGGACAGCCCTGTCTTGTACCAATTTGAAAGGATTCTGTTAAACTTCCATGGACTATAATTTGAGCTGTTTGCTGTTGATATATTGCTTTGATTGCTTGTAAAAAACTATCTCCTATCTGCATTTTTTGCAATATCTTCAGCAAAAATTGCCAATTAACTCGATCAAAGGCTTTCTCAGGATCCAGAAATATGAACGCAGCAGGGATTTGATTGTTCTTTCCCAAGTATTCTAATGCATTAATAATTAATCTAACTTTACTTTTCATCTGTCTCCCTTGTATAAAACCTGTTTGATCAGCGTGTATCAATTGTTGGATAACCAGCATTAACCTATTTGCTAGTATTTTAGTAAAAATTTTGTAGTCTACATTAAGTAATGAAATAGGTCTGTAGTTTTTTGGTTGAGTAGTATCTTGATCTTCTTTGGGTATCAAAGATATAAAGGCTGTCTTCCATGAAGGAGGTACCTTACCTTCCACTTGAATCTTATTAAATAATTCTCTGAGAGGTTCTACCATTTCCAACTGTAAGTTTTTATAGTAAGCCGCTGTCAAGCCATCTGTGCCTGGTGCCTTCCCTGACTTCAACTGTTTAATTACCTGTAAAATTTCCCCCGAAGTTATTGGTTGATTCAATTTTTGCCTGTGTTCTTCTGTAACTAAGGGTATTTTTTCTTTATCTAAGTATTTGTCTATATCTAAACCATTAATTTTATCCCCCTTGTACAACTCTGTAAAAAATTCCCGAAATGCCTTTTGAATCTCATCCTGTTGAAATACCTCCTTCCCTTTGTAGGTCAATTTAGATATATTTCGAATTTTCTTTTTTTCCTAATCTGATAAGCTAACCACCTGCCGGGTTTATTTGCATTACAGAAAGTATTGTGTTTTGCGTATAACAAACTGGTGGCTACCTGGCCAGAGATCAACATATCAAATTGGGATTTTAATATGGTAATTGCTTCCTTGACTTTTGTATCGGCTGGATTCATTGTTAACTCCAGCTTTTTCCTCTTAATTTCCTCCTCCAACTCTGTTCGTTTTACCCCTTGTTTATGTCTATGCGATTTATTTATATTTATCAATACTCCTCTCATATATGCTTTGCTTGCATCCCATACAAATTCCATAGATGTATCCTTATTCATGTTAAAAACAAAGTATTCAGTTAGCAATTTTTTACAATCATTGATATACTTTTCATGTCTAAATAAGTTTTCATTCAATCTCAAAGACCTTGCCTGTACCACCCCTCCCAATTCCATCCAGACTGGGTTATGATCCGAAAGGATCCTACCTGCAATCTTTGTCTTCTTCACCCTAGAAAGCAAATCATTAGTAGTTAATATGAAATCAATCCTAGAGAAGGATTGATGTCTATCAGAAAAAAAGGTAAAATCATATTCCTCTGCATTTCTTTCTCGCCAGATATCTCTCAGTTCAAAGTCATCCATCATATTTGGGTAGCTTTGCTCGCATCTTGATGTTTGGACGAGAAATCTTCTTGTCTCTCTTGGTATCTATAACGCCATTCCAGTCACCCAGTAGTATACAAGACCTATAACCCCACTGTACTAATTTAGCATGAAGATTTCTATAAAATCCATCAATGCTGTTGATTAGGAGCATAAATTCCCAGAAGCAATGTCTTTTTCCCTTCTAGGATTAGATCTAACACGATGTATCTTCCATCAGGATCTGCTTCAATTAATTCAACTTTCATATCTTTTCTTAGGTATACAACTATACCATTTTTCTTTTCCATAGCAGAAGTTACAAAATGTTGACCAAGTTTTGGGTTGATCAGATATTTTTGATCAGTTGATTTAATATGAGTTTCTTGCAAACAAATTATGTCATTCTTAAACTGTTTAAGATAGTGAAATATTTTCTTTCTCTTCTGTGGAGAATTCAGTCCATTGACATTCCATGTTAAAATCTTAGTTGTCATCTTTGGTTACCTGAAGCTTTTTTAGAGCCTCCTGCATGGCCTGTTTAACCTTTGGCCTAGCTCCTCCCACGGCTTCTGGACTTGTTACTATAACTCCTTGATCGATGGCCGGTGATTGTTGAGGTTGTTGCCTTTTAGCTTGTTTTTCCATTCGTCTAGTAGTCATACGGCTAGGTCTTTGTTCCATGACACCTTGCACTTCTAGGGGGGAGATATGGTCCATCTTATCTGGTAGTTGTGTGGTTTGCTGTCTGTGTTGTCCTTCTTGTGGTCTTTCTCCAGGTCCAGATGGTGCATGGTGTCCAGCCTTCAAAATATTGTAATAAAAATCTCGTGCTTTCCATACGGAGTTGAGACGATATCTTTGCCTGTCAAATGTAAATATAATACCAAATGGTGCGTCCCATCTGTACTGTATCTGACAGTTTCTGAGTTCTTCCACTAAAAAAGCATAGTCTCTCCTGGCTCTTAGCATTTGAGGTGGTATCTCTTTCAAAACAGTCAAATTCTGACCCCCGATTTGGAGCTTAGTGTTATAAGACTCTTGTAATATCGTGTTTCTTAGCTCTCTTGTAGTGAAATATATAACTATATCTCGAGGAAGCTGCTTCTGCTTTGCCACCCAATAGTTAACGCGATAAGCTTTATCGATTTGCCAGTCAAACTTAGACCCCGGTCTTCCCAGCAGACAATCAAAAGCTTCTGAAAGAATCTGTTTCAGGTTCTCCTGTTTATCCTCACGCAGCCCCCTTACTCTTAATGCCAGCTCCATTTGTCTGTACTGTATCATAATAATTTCTTTTTCAGCATTTTCAACTTTTTGTTCCACCACCTCTGTTTTCGATGTCAAGTTGGTATTAGCCTCGTTAAGATCCTCTAGACTATCTTCAATTCCAGAAACATGTTCTGTCAGCACAGTTACAAGCCCCAGCATATCATCTTTAATTTTAGCAACCCTGGCATCAATTTTATCATACAAGTCCTGCTTAAGTTCTTTTATCTCCTCTTTTATCTCCTCTTTAAAATCTTTAAGTTTATCTTCAACTTTGATAGTCAAGCTGTTAAAAGTTTCCAAGAAGAATTATTTCGTTAGAAAGTCTCCAGTAGGGGGCATAGAGGGTGGAGGCTGCGACTTTGTACCAGGTATTGGCGATGTGCTTCTGGCGGCTGGAGGGGGTTTCAGATTAGGATTTAGTTTTGAGGCCATTCCAAGTTTTATCTTCAAGCAATTAATCAAACTCCACTGGCCTGCTATGCAGCTATGGAAAGAGGTATTAAATCACCCCTTTATTAACTCCATAGGACTTTGCAAAAGGTTTCAGAAAAAAAGCATTGTAACGAAACAGCTCAGCATATTCACCGCCATTTTAACCGTCTCTGTATTAGAAATATATATTAGCAAGATTGATAAAAGAGAGTCTTGTAAAAGTGAAACTAATTAGTAAAAATCTGCTGGCAGGCTATGAGGCAAAGTGAGTCACTCCCTTCCTTTGAAGTTTTATAGCTGTTCTTTACAAGAAGATTAAGAAGGTAAACATTGTTACGGAGAATTCATTGTTGCCATTTTAAAAGCTTTTTTAAATAGCCAAATTAATGAAGGAAGATCTTGTAAAAATGAAGCTAGGATTTAAAGAAACAAATGAAGTTCTTGCATACGAGCTCTGCTTGTATTAAAATCAAATAGATCAAATGTTATTCTAAGTGGGAGGATTCTTACTTCGTGCTGCAAAAAGCAGCTGGAGATTCCGGCACAGAGACGGTTCTGCCTTTGGCTCGCCCCCTCTCTTTGCAGAGATAAAAGCTGCAAAGATCAAAAGGGCACTTTGCCCAGCTGGACCTCTCTCCTTCCCTTCTTGCCTGAAGGATAAGGTACCTGTCAGATGTCTGATAGACAATCATCTAAACAGATAACGTGACCAGGGACTCGGGAGCAACTGTTAAGCTGCTTCCATCAGCAAGTCCCGCCCAGGACGTCGATCAAAAGCCTTTTGTACGTCGAGAAACATAAAGGCCATTTGTTTATCCGGCCAGGCTTCATAATATTCTAAGGCATCCAAAATAATTCTAACATTATCTTTCAAATGCCTTGATGGCAGGAAGCCGTTCTGATCAGGGTGTATAAATTTACTAAGGAAGAATTTAAGTCTATCCGCCAGTATAGCTGCAAAGATTTTATAATCCACATTCAAAAGTGAAATGGGCCTATAGTTTTTAATTTGGGTACGGTCAGCTCCAGCTTTAGGCAAAAGGGTTATATAGGCCTCAGCCCACGATTTCGGTGCGATAGAATCCGTCAAGACAGCATTAAATATTACTATCATCTCTTGTCCTAAGATTTCCCAAAAAGTTTTATAGATTTCAACTGGCAAACCATCCATGCCAGGAGTTTTGTTGTTTTCCATTTTTTTGACTGCCTTTTCTAATTCATCTATTGTTATCTTTTGGTTTAGTACCCCTTTCACTTCATTTGAGATATTGGGTAGATTTGCATTATCTAAAAATTCCTTAATTTGTTCCTCAGAAGTTTCTTCTCTACTATATAGTTGCTGAAAAAAACCTTGAATAATTTCCTGTTTCTCCCCCTTGGTTTCTACTAATTCCCCTTTACTATTCTGCAGTTGAGCTATACGTCTGCTCTCTCTTTCTTTCCGAAGTCTATAAGAGAGCCAACGACCCGGTTTGTTAGCATGCTCAAAAAAGTTTTGCTTAATCCCCCTAAGTTTCCGAGCAACATCCTCCTGGTCTAGAATAGATATCCCGTGCTTAATTCTAGCCATTTCTTCTTTTTTCTTATCATCTAGTGGGTCCGGTTGCAAGGCTTTTTCTACCACCTCCAATTTGGCTACCCATTTTGCCCTCTCTTCTAATTTTTTCCTCTGTGTGCCTATTGTATATTTAATATCTAGGCCTCTCATATAAACCTTGGCTGTATCCCAAAGTATTTGTGGGGTTACTCCATTCCTATTTTCTTCAAACCCCCCCCATTTCCCTTTTAAACATCTGTTGAAATTCTTGTTCTTTCACTATCTCTGTATTCATCATCCACCTTCTCTTCCTCCCGTCTTAGTCCTTTCCACACCAATAAGAGTGGATTATGATCAGCCCAGGTATTAACCTCGATTGCTGCTTCCTTAATCAAATCCCCGATTTCTGGTGACAACCAAGCCATGTCGATCCTAGAACAAGATTGATGTCTATGTGAATAGAAAGTAAATTGTTGTTTCTGTGGGTGGAGTCCACGCCATACATTCTTTAATTCATATTCCTCCCTCATATCTTCAAAAGTTTTGGGGAGAGCTCTCCTCCCCTCTTAATCCCCCCCCCCCTTTTGGATGTTTCCTGGGTTATAGTCCATTGTCCTATCTGCCACAGCGTTATAATCACACACCACACATATATGATCATAACCTAACTCTGCAATTTTTTGATGCAACTTTCTAAAAAAGGTACTTCGTCGTTCAGTGCATATATGACCACCAGCAAAATTTTATATCGACCAAATTTCAATTCAACCATTAAAAGTCTCCCCTCCCCATCAGTATACACCAATTTAGAATCGATATGCTCTTTAACATACAGCACAATGCCCCTTTTCTTTTCATCTGCTAAACTTGTATGCATTATACCCAGCCGGGGGTAATACAACACATTTTGCTGGTGATTCACTATAAGTACTTCTTGCAGGCATGTCAGATCACAATTCTTTTTCCGTCAAGCATTCAATATTTCATTTCTCTTTCTTAGTGAATTCAAACCATTTATGTTTAAAGAAATTAAGCGGAGTTCATCCGCCATGTTTATTTGTGTAAGGCTTTGGATTTTGTTGTCTGCCTCATCTGCGGTCTCTCATCTCTGTTTTGATTATCATTTCCCCCTTTCTCGTCTCCCGGGACACTATTCTTTCGCTCCTCTCCTCGGCTCTTGTTATCCAATTCTCCATCGTTACTCTGAGTTCCCCTCTTCAACTGACTTTCCATAAAGTCTTGTGCATCTTGCAATGATTCAATCCGAAACCTCTGGCCTTGCCAGAGGAAGGACAACCCTTCTGGGAAAAGCCACCTATACATCACCTGACGTTTCCTCAGTTGTGTTGTTAGGTCCTGATATTTCTGCCTCCTTTCTCTCACTCTTCTTGGTATCTGTTTTAGTACTGTCACCATCTCCCCCGCGTATATGGTGTTCTGGTCACGTGCCTTCTGGTAAATTTCTTCTCTCAGAGATCGTTTACTAAACCTCACGTGCACTTCACGTGGCAGTTTCTGTCTCCTAGTATAGGAAGCATAGACCCTATACACATCATCAATATCACTCTGTATCAACAGCTTATCTTTCTGGGTGATCCCTGCAATCATCTCAACCATAATTTCCTTTAGTTCCTCCCCTCTTTCCTCTGGAATATTTTGAAATCTGAGAAAGAAGGCTGACCTTTCTAATTCCAATATAGCAATCTCATCTTCCAACCTTCTATTGATATGAAGCTGCCTCATCTCCCATGTTCTCTTCACTTTCCTTCATTTTTACTCCTAAATCTTGAATTTGACCCTCCTGTTTCTCCATTTTTGCCCAGATCTCCTTTTGCTGTGAATACAGCTGTTTCATTTCTCTCCTCATGTCTCCCATTTCATTTTTAATGTTGGCCAGGGATTTTTCGGTGACCTCTTGATTCCTAGCCATATTATTTTGTATCGATAGCAAAGTTGTCTGTATATTTTGCAATGTGGGTGCCTTCTCTACCTCAGCCATATTGTCTGAAGTTCTGTGTAGTGTTGGAGGGGTTGTAGAGGGGGACGACAGAGCAGGTAGTGCCGAGGTTTCCCTCCCCTTTGCCCAGCTCATATCAATTAGGTTAAGAATCTTATCCCACTGTTTCATAAGCTGTCTGCTACCAGTTTAAGCAATGTTCCAACTTATTTTGCTGCTATCTATAAGGGAAAATATATATGAATATAGTCCCATACAGAGATCTAGAAAAAATACAAGAGGAGGCTCATATCGGAAAAAAGAAAGAAAGGAGGAGGGGGGGGGCAAATACACCAACACACACAAAAAAAGGAATCAAACCTCAAAGAGAAGAGAACACAAAGAAAGGGAAGTTCAGCTTGAAATATTCCCCTTTCAAGTGTCCAACTCCAGCTCCAAAAAAAGAGAAAACAATGCGCACAGTGGATATAATATTGACTGTCTCAAATGGAGTCTTAAGTCTCGTATAGCAGCACAAAAGTACTCCAAAAATCTTGGGAGCAGGCAGGGCAAATCCACATATATCTATCAGCTGTGCCTCAGGGTAGAACTTCACTCTCCCTCCTCTGTTTCCACCACCTGGGCCGCCTTTGGCAACTCTTTATGATCCTTCTTCAATTGTTAATTTATTTGCTCCTGTTTGTCGAAATCGCTCTGCTTACTACTGCCACTAAAAGTCCCATCAAAGAGGAAAAAAAAAAACTGCCAGAGATGCAGTAACCAAATAGTAAATCCAACTTACTCTTCAAGAAAATTTAGTGCATCCAGATTCACGCCAAAAATCCTACGCCAAACAAAAGTGCTGTGTCATGGCTTTGGGGCTGCTGTGCATCCCTCTTCAGACGTCTGGGATCAGGGCTAAGCCTCTGCTTTGCCGAGGAGATCGCACCTCCCCCCGCCTGCAGAGAAGCACCCCCGTCTTCGCTGAGTCCCTCCGAGACCAGCAAACGGCCGCTCTTTATGCCACTAGACCCCTGGTTTGTCGGCTAGGCTTCAAAGCAATCTCCAAGCCTGCCGCCATAGCCAATGACGTCACTGGAAGTCCCCGCAATATTACTTTTAAGATATTTAGAATCCAGAAAACAGAATCATTAGCAACCAAAACCATAGCAGTGACATCAGTAGCTTGTTCTTAGGTAACTTTCAAAGCAAGGTAGGATGGGGGAATTCAACTAATTTCCCACTAAAATTGAAATATTATAATTGCGTTATAATTTACACAAACTACATGAAACTAGATTCATTTCCCTATCCCTGCATAGTAGAAATCCAATCATCTCCACTTTATATTTAAACACAACAGACATAACTCATTGTGTTCCTAAGCAACATTTAAAAAATGACTGTACTCAATCTATAAAATCCACCTTGTGAGTGAACTGCCAAAAACTCATGATTATAGTCAGAAGGCCTAAATCTTAACATGTTCTGAGTAAAGATGCATGCGTACATGATGTAATAAAAAATAAATTTGATATTCTTGTTGGATCTTCAACCATTTCAATTAAACTTTGAATGAAGTTTATAGACCCCTTTTTGCATGATGATGAAGAAACAAGTAGTTGCACAGCTTTAAAGGTTGTTCATTTTCTTATTGCAAGTTCTGTAGCTATTCCTATATAATATTAAGCTTCTGGTCTATTCTGTGCTTAATTGGAAGAAAAATCTAAGTCAAGGTGTGTATAATTTAATACATATTACTTGTGTATTCAAAATACCACAGCAAGGCCAATTCAGCCATATTTCTAACTGAATATTAAAACATTATGACTTAAATTGAACTGCACCATACCAAATGGAGCACAAAATCTTTTCTTCCCTAAATAAAACTGTTTATAGGATTAAGATTATTATAGTGTGATAACTATTGTAAAGTAGCCCCCTTTTAAAACTATGTTGTATACATGTTAAAGAAAAACCCTGGACATCAGTATAAATTTGAATTATTAACAGGTAATTTCCCTCGTCCTGATTCTGGAAAAGACCATCAAAAGACATAAATATAAATCTAAGTACTAAGACACAATTTAGGTATTTTTGCTAATTTTATGTTTAAAGAAATTTTAACAGGTTTTCAGAAAATATCTAATCTTAATTAAAACTATAAATTGCGGAATGCCTAGCATATCTCTAAGGATACATTTTAAGGGTAATCCTTATCTTAACTTTATCAATATTCTAAAACATATATTAATCCAGTCAAGTGTTGCTTTCCCAACATGTCATTCAAACTATAGTTCAATTTAAATATTATTATATACTTTATTCATTAAACATGAAATTCAGCCAACTGAACATTCAAAAATGCATTACAAATACCAGTGACTGGTGCTAATGGTTGATACGGTTTGCTGCCAGCATTCTAGGAATCAACCAAGTACTTTCTTAAAATATAAGATGTTTTGAGTAGCACAGTTTTTTGCAGTTCCGCTGGTGTTATTGCAGGAAGCTGCAATTTGTTGATGTATCTTGTAAAATTCTTGGACATGGTGCCAAGTGCCCTGATGACAATGGGTATCACTGTTACATGCTTCATCCATAGCCGTGTAGTTTTGATGGCCAGGTCGCGATATTTCATTATTTTTTCTAGTTCTTTTTCTTCAACTCTGGCATCTCCAGGAACAGCGATATGAATAAACTGTATACTTTGGCCCTCTACAACCATGATATCTGGCGTGCTGTGCTCCAAATGACAATCCGTTTGTATTCGAAAGTCCCACAAGATCTTCACCTTCTCATTTTTGATAACTTTTTCCACTTTATGCTCCCATGACTTTCTGGATACAGGTAAATCATATTTTTTTACATAATAACCAGTGAATTAATTTAGCAATTCAGTCGTGTCTAGTTTTGTACTCAGTTTGTGCGATTTTGTGCATTCACATATTAAATGTGAAAGTTTCGACTTTGTTATTGCAAAGTCAGAGTCGAATATTATTATTATATTATATAATTTATTCATTAAACATGAAACTCAGCCAACTGAACATTCAAAAATGCATTATTATTATTGCTTGTTTAATCTTTGGTGAGATTCACAGCCTTTGGGGCCAGTTGGTAGCTCAACAGCTCGAGTCCTAACCAAGGACCTAGGAACTGTTAAGGTAACGTCGGAGGATATAAGCTGTTCCAAGTAGGGTGGTTTTTTGTAGAATCAGAATGTTCAAGTCTGATAAATTTAAAATTTCCAAATAGCGAGGTATCCCTTTGGGTATTGCTCCAAGGGCTCCAATTACAATTGAGACAACACACGATTTCTTTTTCCACAGTCACTCAACTTCAATTTGCAAGTCCTGGTACTTTGTGATTTTTTCTTGCTGTTTATCTTCAATTTGTGCATCTCCAGGTATTGCAATGTCAATGAACCATACTTTTTTCTTTTCAACTATTGTTATGTCAGGTGTGTTGTGGGCCAAGTGCCTGTCAGTCTGGATTCTGAAGTCCCACAAGATCTTGACTTTCTCATTCTCTAAAACCTTCTCAACCTGATGGTCCCAGTGATTTTTGCTGTACTCAAATCCAAACTTTTGGCACAATTTCCAGTGAATGGTCTTAGCAACACATGGTGTTGTAGGTAGTCAGTTGGTGAAATTTTGCTGCATCTAGTGATCAAGTGGTCGACTGTCTCATCTTTCTCATTACAGAGGTGACATTTGTTGTTGGTGGTAACATGTTGAATTTTTGCCTTCATGTAGTTTGTGGCTAAGGTTTGTTCTTGAGCTGCAAAATAAAGCCTCCTGTTTCTTTTTTCAGTGCTCCTGATCTTAACCAGTTCCAAGTTAGCTTTTGGTCAGCTTTGCCTTCAATTCTTTTCAAGTTTTGGCTATGCATAGCTTTGTTTTTCCAATTTTCAGCTCGCTTCTCAATTACTTCTTTCTTATATTCAGCTTTTGACTTAGTTGTCTTTAAAAGGCCTCCTTTATTTACTTCCTTAATCATTGGTTCTTCACTTTTCTGGATGTAATCATTCAAGCTGTGTTTTTCTTCTTCCACAGTCTGTTTTACTTGTAGGAGTCCTCGATCACCCTCTGCTCTTGGTAGATATAATCTGTCAACATCACTTTTAGGGTGCAAAGCATGATTCATTGTCATAAGCTTCCTTGTTTTTCTGTCCAAATTGTCCAACTCCATCTGGGTCCAGTCAACTATTCCTGCAGAGTATCGAATCACAGGTATAGCCCAGGTATTTATGGCTTTTATGATGTTTCCTCCATTCAATTTGAACTTTAATATCTTGGGAATTCTTCAAATGTACTTGGCTGAAGTTAATTCCTTGACTTTATTATGCATTAAGTCAGAGGCCTCTAAAATCTCCAAGTACTTGTAGCCTTCTTCTGGTTTTACTGCCTTTAACATTTCTTCATTCTCAAGTTCTATTCCATCATCTTCTATGACCTTGCCTGCTTTGGTTTCCCTAGTCCAGATTTTTCGCTTTTTCTTCCAGTAGCTTGTCAGTTCCATGCCCTGGTTGCCTAGCAGAGGGAGCTGAGCCCTGTAACTCATTTTGCGCAGAATGCCCAGGAGGCATAGCATCCAATGGAACCCTTGTTAATCCGGGTGACGGTTCAGCGTGACCCGTCAAAAGCGCGGAGGACAAAATCGCGCTCGACGAAATCGCACATGTGACGTCATCACAGCGTGACGAAAAAAATTAAAAATTGAAATAAAATTAAAATTAAACCAAGCCGATTCACATAAAGGTAAGGGTTAGGTTAAGGGTTAGGGTTAGGTTAAGGGTTAGGTTAGGGTTAGAGCGTTAGCGTTAGGTTTAGCGTTAGGTTAAGGGTTAGCGTTAGGTTTAGCGTTACGTTAACGGTTAGGTTTAGGGTTAGGTTAAGGGTTAGGGTTAGGTTTAGGGGTAGGTTTGGGGGGGTTAGGGGAAGGTTTTAGCTTTATTTTTACATTTTTCGATCACAGCGCGATGTTTTCGTCGCGCTGTGATGACGTCAAATGCGCGCTTTTGTCGAGCGTGATTTTGTCATCTGCGATTTTGTGGTGGAACCACGGTTCAGCTGACACAAATTTCATTTTTTTTGTATTCACCATATTTGAATGGGTTGTTGTTGTTGTTATTATTATTATTATTATTTGCTTTCCTGACAGTATCATCCTACTTTCAGCATGTTGTTATGAAACCAGGAATCGGTCAGCTCTTTTCCCACCTTAGGCATGGAAGCCTAAGACTGGGTCACCTCACTGGCTTGTTCTTGTGGGAATATAACAGGACGAAGCATCGCTAATGTTGTCACCTTGAGCTATTCATACAAAGTGAACGCAGGATAAAACTAATCTTAGAAAAATATGTATCATCCAATCATATTTTTGAATTGCCTAATTCAGGTCTTCAAATACCAGAAAACTAACATCTACTCACCTGGTCTATTTGACCAATCCCATATTCATAGACAAGTAAAAGTAGGAATGCATTTCCCATATCTCATATCATCTCCAATTAGTTTTAGAGAAACTAGTAGATATGTTCCTTTGAAATTTGCAATAAACTATATTAGCTGTCCTTCTTGGAAAAGCTAAAGCAGACTGACAGTCAGATGAACTCTCCTCAACTCCACCAAGCCTCTGGTCCTAATACTTCCTGGTCAAGTACCAAACAAAACTCCATCCCTATGGACTGGCCTACCCTGAGACCAACAGAGTCTGCCAACACTATACTTATTGTGGAGGAGACTGATGATTATGTTTTTCCTTACCAGGGTTCTTAAAAGAACTGAAATTTCTCAAGAGCTACAATTTAAAATTGCTAAACAGCATTATAATGTCAGTCCAGACGGTCAGGAAAAGTCATCCCAATGTGGGTATCCACTTTGGGCCCTTTTTATTATCTTTGGCCTAGATCCAGGTTGACAGACAACTTTTTGAATATTCTCATCTTCATATAAGTTTCCAAATTGGATTCTCCCCAGTTTTTACCTCAATTCTACTGAAGTGTCTTTCTCTCTCTTTTTTAATGGGTTGCAGTTTGAATAAATTATTTTTCAAGTTAAAATAGAATTTGTTGCAGATTTGCATTTTCTAAAAAAATGGTTGAATACTTTTATCCTATGTGTTTTAAAATGTCAGCAAAAATTCTTTTTACTGGAAGGTAACAAATTTGGAAACATAAGTACAATGATTGGAGTTACTGATAAGCAAGTAGGAAAGTTGTGACCAGAATATAAACTTCTCGCTTTCTATATTCAACCATGAATTTTAAAAGTAACTAAACTTTCCAAGTTGACACATGTACCTATTAAGTATAATATAATGGATTTCATCTATCACAGTTTTTGAGTTTCAGAATTAATGAGCAATCATGGCATTTGCTGAGAATTTTGGAAATTAGTCCATTAATCAACAGAAAGATTATATTGAGAAAAGTTGCAGTGTAAAGGAAACATTTTTTTTAAAACAAAAAGGAACCGCAACAACCAAAGATTTGTTAAGTCTAAAAAAAAAAAAGAAAACATAAAAGGAACAACAGAAGAAAAACACCTAGATCAGATACATAAAAAATCTCTAATAATTTTATACAATAAGCTATTTGCTGAAAGAAAATGGCTGCCAGGGAAAAGTCTGTTCATTTACAAACTAAATGCAACAATGGGAAAAACTGTTCCCTATGACCTTGCCTGGCTTTGATAAAACTAAACAGGATGACCTGTTACTATTTGGGTGGAAGATCATAAGAAAATATTAAGAATTAAAAAAAAATTCTATAAAAATATAATATCATTTGTTGTTGTTAGTCATTAAGTTGTGTCTGACCCATCATGACCTTGTGGACAATGTTCCTCCAGATCTTTCTGTCCTCTACCATCCCCCAGAGCCCATTTAAGCTCACACCGACTGCTTCGGTGACTCCATCCAGCCACCTCATTCTCTGTCATCCCCTTTTTCTTTTGCCCTCAATATTTCAATTCAATTCAATTCAATTTATTAGATTTATAGGCCGCCCAATCCCAGAGGACTCCGGGCGGCTAGCATTTCCCAGCATTAGGCTCTTCTTCAGTGAGTCCTTCCTTCCAATTAGATGGTCAAAGTATTTGAGTTTCATCTTCAGGATCTGAGCTTTTAAAGAGCACTCAGGGTTGATCTTCTCCAGGACAGACCGGTTTGATCACCTTGCAGTTCAAGGGACTCGCAGGAGTTTTCTCCAGCACCATAGTTCAAAGGCCTCAATTCTTTGGCACTCAGCATTCCTTATGGTCCAACTTTCACAGCCATACATTGCAACTGGAAAAACCATAGCATTGACTATACACACTTTTGTTGGAATGGTGATGCCTCTGCATTTTAGTATGCTGTCTAGATTTGCCATAGCTTTCCTCCCTAGGGGCAAGTGTCTTTTAATTTCTTGGCTGTAGTCCCCATCTGCAGTGATCTTGGAGCCCAGGAAAATAAAATCTATCACTACCTCCATTTCTTCCCCATTTATTTGCCAGGAATTGAGAGGGCGGATGACATGACCTTAAGTTTTATTAATGTTAAGTGTTAAGCCCTCTCCTCTTTCACCCATATCAAGAGGCTCTTTAGTTCCACTTCACTTTCTGCCATTAGAGTGGTATCATCTGATATCTGAGGTTGTTGATATTTCTCCTGGCAATCTTAATTCCAACTTGTGGTTCATCTAGCCCTGCCTTTCTAATGATGTGCTCTGCATATAAGGCAGGGTGACAGTATACAGCCTTGTTAAACTCCTTTCTCAATTTTGAACCAATCAGTGGCTCCACATCTAGTTCTCACTATTGCTTCTTGATCCGCATATAGGTTTTTCAAGAGACAAATAAGATTGTATGGTACTCCTCTCTCTTTAAGGACTTGCCACAATTTGTTGTGATCCATACAATCAAAGGCTTTAGCATAATCAATGAAGCAGATGTTTTTCTGGAACTCCCTAGCTTTCTCCATGATCCAGGGTATGTTGACAATTTGACCTCTAGTTTCTCTGCCTCTTCAAAATCTTGCCTGTACGTCTGGTAGTTCTCGGTCTACATTCTACTGGAGCCTAGCTTGCAGGATTTTGAGCATATCTTTGCAAGCATGTGAAATGAGTGCAATGATGCGGTGGTCTGAACATTCTTTGGCATTGCCTTTCTTTGGAATTGGAATGTAAACTAACCTTTTCCAATCCTGTGGCCATTGTTGAGTTTTCCAAATTTGCAGGCAAATTGAGTGTAGCACTTTTACTGTACCGCCTTTCAAGATTTTGAGTAGCTCAGCTGGAATACTCTCACCTCCACTAGCTTTGTTGTTGCTCAGACTTCCTAAGGCCCATTTGACATTCCAGGATGTCTGGCTAGAGGTCAGAGACCACCCTATTGTGGTTATCAGGGACATTAAGCTTGTTCCTGTATAGTTCTCCTGTGTAATTTTGCCACCTCTTCTTAATCCTTTCTGCTTCTGTTAGATCCCTGCCATTTTGGTCCTTTATCATGCCCATCTTTGCATGAAATGTTCCCTTCATAGCTCCAATTTTCTTGAAGAGATTAATAGCATTATATGATTGAAAAGAAAATATACATATAGTCACTAGGAGTTGAGTTCAACATTGAATGTAAATGCATTACAAACAAAACAAACAAAACAATGAAATACTACCACCCATCAATGTTACTGCCTTCTAATGCCTATAGGGGTATTGCTGGAAATAAATAAGGGGAATCCTTTGCAGCACAATTATAAATTTTATTTAAAATTAAATTCATCTGAATAGGAACAGGTGATAAACCCCCCAAATGTCCACAAATCCATTAATGCTCATACACACCACAATGCAAAACCTAGATATGAGCACTTCTTCATTGGACAATAATGGTCCCTTCTGCTGGCAAACACTCAACATGTGAAGAATGGAGAAAAAGCTGTAATGACATTAGTTTTATATTATATATCTAATTATCTGCATCAAGGAAATAGAGTTATCCATGTGTATCAGCATTTATATATCATCTAGTAATTGCTTAATGAAATGTAATTTTAAAAATTTCAGAAGAGGCAGATTTCTCCATAATAATTGATCAGTATGTTTCATTGTAAAAAAAAAGTCTAAAATAATATTCAGTGATCTGGACTAAAATACTGTGTCCCTTGTGTTCTTTCCAGGACAAACTGATTAATTAAGGCAACATTTTTAAAAAATATATTTTTTCTTAAGGTGTGGGCTATCTAATATGAAATATGAATTAGCTCATCAGCTGTAGCTCTATTAATTCAACAGCTAATGTATATCTAATATACAAACTGAAACATTTTTTGTTGGTTCTTTTGTATTATTGAATCTGAGCAAAGACAAAAAACAGATGGTGGAGAGAGAAAATAGAAACATGGGAGAAAAAGAAAATATAGAATTCTCTTCAAGGCTTCCTATATTAAATAATTTCACAAATTTTCATAGACATTGGTCATAGGATTGACTCATTACAAGACCTACAGTTCTCAATTTCTTTTAAAAAGCCCTACAGTACATGTGCAGTATGACAAAAAGATACAAGGACATTAGGGAATAAAGAATATATGTTATAGATCATTTTTTGTTAAGGACCAAATGCCATTTGATGGTTATTATCTGCACTATTATTGATTGAATTTATTTTAAAAATGACAAAGCAATCTGGTTTGCTGCATTCATAACAGTAAACACCAAAGAGCACTGTTCTGTCACTATGTGACAAAATGGGACTTTGTACTCTTGAAACCCTGTTAAGAATCTCCATCTTTTGCTGAATTTTACTGGCACTAAATAGCAAATGGAATGAAAGGGCTAAAGGTAAAGTTGACAATGCTGTCCACTGAATCATCTGAATGAAATAGTCAAAAATCTGAGAAAATACAGTGTTCAATCTAATTAGTGTATCAGAATTTATTCTTGAACCTAGAAGATTTTTTTAAAAAACAATGAATTAGAATGGCTTTTGCAAAGAGATGTCATGCTTGTATTAGATTACATAGGCATCTGGTTCATTGCAATGAGAACAGAAAGCAGCATTTGAAACTTTATTCACCACCAACAGCTTCTCATTGCCATATATAGGCAGGAAAATGAGAGATGTAAACTTTATGTGGAGAGTGTAGCCTTTCTCATGGACAATTTGTCATTAAAATGGAGAACAGCTGAGAATCAGAGTTCCCTTTTTGTGTAAAACTCATGTTTTGATTAAGGCTTTCAAATAATAAAACTGTTAAGCAAAGTAATAAATAATAAAAATGCATAAGAGCCAAGCAGTAAAATTTCCAGAGATGCAACTGCAATCTAGTATTACTAGATGGTTTTTTTCCCCCTTTCAATGTTAGCTTTCAATTACTAAAGGCTTGCATTTACAATTAGCCAGTCTAATTCAGCAAAGAAAGACTGAAAAAACTCTGCAAACATGTTCTTAGGTGACTTGAAAGAGCAATAAAATGGCAGTTGTGGGTACCAAGTATATATGAGAGAGTACCAAAGAAAAATACTTCGGTTTAGCCATTTTTTCCTTTTGAAAGCATTGCCTCAAGATGGAATAACGGGAAAACAATTGGGGCAAATCAAATCATTAGAAGTAGACAACGCCACACATAAAAGCAGCAAATTATTAAGGGTCCAGAGTTTTCTAATACGGAAAAATTAATATTCTAGCTTTTTGCATTTACCAAAAAAAAAAAGGGGGGGGGAGTTCTGTGTTTTCACTCCCTCTGTTCCAATAAGAGCCACCCGTCTCTCAATGGCCAAACAAAACCTTCACGCGTACGGGCAGCTTATTCTCGAACAATCACACGCAAGAGACGATGCGCGTTGATTTCATCGCCCCTCCCTTGTGAATTCACACTGGCCCGTGTGGGGAAACGGCGGACGCCTTGCCTTGGTGGATCCAGACAAACTGTTCAGAGAAAAGCTGGGCAAGACTTCTTTCTTTCGAGTACTTAAAAAAAAACCAGGGGGAGAGAGAGAAAATATACCCTCCAGGGTATTTGGAATCGCAAAGGGAAAAAAACTTTCGGCTCGGAACTCTCTCCTCAGCTTCAGCTGTCCTTCTCAAGGAGCAAGCCCTTACCTACCGACCTACCTACCTGGCAACTCTCGAGTGGAAGCTGACCCGGCTAAGCTTTTCCTAGCTAGGAGACCGCGCAGTCCTCGGCTCTTCCCACCGGCCCGAGAAAAACGGGAGGAGGAAGGGAGAAATGTTTTCACGGGGAGCTTCTTCGCGTCGACCTGAACCCCCCACCCCCCCACCTTCTCTCTTACCTGCTGTTGGATCTTGCCGTCTTCGGTGACTACCCAGTGCGTGGTGGCAGCGCCTGGATGAGACGCCAAGCCCAGCAGCAAAAAGAGGCCGAAGAACGAGCGCAGGGAGGCGCACGCCAGCCTTCGGCCACTCCATCCGGACGCTCCTGCTGAAACCGCCATCTTCCACAACCTTAGCCTTGCCCGCCTTGCCCGGAACCGGAAGCGCTCAATTCGCCATTTTGGAGAAGATAATGCGTCTAGCTCTATCGCTCTGTCTTACATCATCATAAGAAGAAAGAGAGGGTTATTTTTTTTAAAGGAAGAGTTCGAACGACGCGAAATTGGGTGGGTGGATATGTGGTGGATATGTCTGCGTGCTGTTTGACGCGGGAATGAAAAAAATGCGGAGCGAGTGCTCTGTTTAACTTGTAGAATGGCGGTAGGAAGGCGACTCTTGACTTTTGTAATTATCTCTACAGGAGTACCGGAGGCGGGAGGAAGAATGTGGCAGAAGAGGGCGTGGCCTCCAAGGGAGAAGGCGCGGCCTGTTGCTTGTTTTCGTCGCCCGTCCTGCGGTTCCACGTGCAGCTCTGAGCCAGCAGCCAATCCGGAGCTCCGTGGCGCCGTCAGCCGAACGAGGTTCCACGCCCCTTTTGTTGGCGGAGGGAAGGGGAAGTTACTCCGGTGTTGCACCTGCCCTGCAGAGCTTGAAAACGCGCAGTCACTCTTGGCTCAGCCAAAGAAGTTGGCCTTCGGACTGCGAGTGATGATTGGGCAGCTGGTTGAACAAAAGCGCCGTTTTGGAAACAAAAGGATTGTTTTGGAAACGGAAATCCTGCCCAATTCCTCTTTTAAATTTCCCCCCCACCCGGAGAAATGTTTCTTTCTTGGAGACTGAGCCGTATGAAGAACGACTGCAGGTTTTGGGATTGGATAGTCTAAAGAAAAGAAGAATTAGGAGTGACATGATAGCAGCATTCTAGTGTTTGAGGAGCTGCCACAAAGAAGAGGGGGGTCAAATTATTCTCCAAAGCACCGGAGGGTAAAACAAGAATCAATGGCTGGAAACTAATCAAAGCGAGAAGCAACCTGGAATTGAGGAGAAAAATCATTAACAGTAAGGACAATTATTGCGGGACATGATGGCTCAGTGGCTAAGACGCTGAGCTTGTCGATCAGAAAGGTTCTAATCCAGTGGTAGTCAACCTGGTCCCTACTGCCCACTAGTGGGCGTTCCAGCTTTCATGGTGGGCGGTAGGGGTTTGCTGTAACTCTGCTTTATAAATTTTATAAAGTAGTTACTTCCCTACTTTATAAATCACCATTACTGTGGAACCGGTGGGCGGTTAGAAAATTTTACTACTAACATGCAAAAGTGCTTCATTACGGAAGGTGTTTAAGAGACTGGACAGTCACTTATCTGAGATAGTATATGACAGTTCTGCTTGAGCAGGAGGCTGGACTAAAAGACCTTCAAAGTCCCTTTAGCACTATTCTAATTCCTTTTGACCAGATTTACGATAAATAGCGGTTGACTACAGGAACCAAATACAAAGTCCAGCTGAGGAGATAATGGTCCAGTCCATGATATACGAGCACATATTAACTAGCTTGTCAAGAGGTAGATTGTGTGAAGAAAATAATTAGTTGCTTCTGCTTGTCAGTTGCAAATTATGAATGTTTCAAGAATTAACTTTGTTTTAAGAATTCAATAACAAAAGCCGAAACACCCAGGTATGCTTGTTTCTGAATAACTTGTATTTTTACATAGCCACATATCTATAAGAATCTTAAACACTGCTAACATTTATACTATTCTGAAAATGCAGAGATCAAGGGCTTCATAATTTGTTCTGCACGTTTTATCAGTATCATTAAAAAATAAACAGCCACAAATCACTAACAAAATTACAAAATGGATTTATTGCAAAATAATAAAGGAAATTTTACAAATAAAAAGTGGTTAAAGGGTGTCTCCAAAATAATTCACTGCATTTATAACACAAAATGAGAGCTATTTCTAATTGACAATTTGCACATTATTTCCGAGAACTATATTGTCAACCTATTACTCAACAGAGCCCCCTCCCAAAACTCTATGTAGTAAAAGTAGTTAAACTTCCATAAAAGCTGGGTTTCTAAAAACTGACAGTCCAAATAACAAATAGAATGAATTAATAGAAAATGCTTCAAAATCTAATCCACTATTTGTGGTTTGAATTGGTCAATTTTTAGTATAATAGCTTAATGGGAGACACAAATTACCCCTCCAAATTAGAATCCTTTTTTTCAATGCAACTTGGAAACTTTAAAATCACTTTCTTTATAACATGAGTACAACAAATGTAGAGCAGACCCTTAACTTGAATCATTTTGCTCAACATCTCTATATCTGAAAAGAATGAGAGAAATCTGTAGTTACCAAGAAATGCATCTCTGTCCATTTTATAAACTAATTTTAGCTAATACACATTACAAGTTGTCAGAAATGTCTATGTACAAATAATTTGACTCTGTTATGCCTTCCAAAATGGTAAAAAAGGCTTGGGTCTAAGATAAAAAGAAATTTGCAGTTCTTTAAATCCAACTCTAGCTGGATTGATTTCAATGTTTTTACTCCTTTCTGACATTTATACTGTCATCTGCACCTTACAATGTTCAGTCCAAAAAGAAAACTGGGAAAAATTCTCAAAGTTAAATGTCAAACACTGAAGCAATTGCATCTGATACAGTACAATGTTTTAAATAAAGGTTTGAAAATGTCTACCATAAGGAGCTTTTTATTTTGGAAGAATTACCAAGATATTTGTGTGTTGTTGTTTTTTTTTTAAAAAAAAACAAAGTACAATTAAGCTGTTGCAATTTTACTTATTTTAAAACACTCATTTAACTGTCTTGAAAAGAAACAGCTGCTCAAGGCCAAAAAAGCATCTTAATTTAACAGGGATCAGGTTACTAATTAGCCACCCTAATATTTGCTACAGGATTCAACTTCTCTGGATTGAATTTTATTTTTCACTGGATTTTTTGTGTGCGCCTAGACACATTTGTACAGAACTTTTAAAAATCAATTTGCAACACATACACTGTATAACCATATATGGAGAAGAGCAAGATAATGTTAAAATTAACACATTTCTCCAGAAATGATTGGATTGGTTTAAGATAACATGTTATCTTGTTGAACGCTTTAAAAATCGAAGAATTCAGTCAATGAACCATGCCTTTGGCGGTTTATAGTTCTTTTGCAATATAATTCTTTCCTATGTGGAAATATGATTCAGTTTGAAGAGAAGTTCCTACTCATTTCAATTAGAATATTTCCATCCATTATCTAGTATTTTATTATTATACAGTCCACTTTGTATTATAAGCCACATTTCTAGATGAATGTAACATCTGTACGGAAGCAGCTTCAGCTTGAACACCCATGCTTTTTCCTGAATAAATCTTGAAGACGCTTTAAAAACAAACACAAACTCAAAATACCAGCTGTTAAACATCCAAAAATACAGTTGTTGTTTCACTGAATCTATTGTCCATTAGAAAAGTAGATCATACATACAAAGGTGTAAGAACATTTAAACCAGTCTTTTGCAGAAGGCAAGTCTTTTAGACAACGTAGCCCCCTACAGACAATCCTTCAAACTTTAAAGATGCTTTAGCCATACAATAATGGCTTTGGAAATGCTTTCAGTAGATTCTTCCACGACTGCGATTACCACGTCCACCCCATCCTCTTCCTCGTCCACTACGGAAACCACCTCTCTGCTCTGAAATCAAAGAAAATAAAAGGTTACGTCCCAGTGCATTTAAACTGTTTGACATAAAACAGTGTAATTTCCCATTTCTGGAAGTTAACTAATGATCATAACTGTTCTTATACCATTGTTTGAAATTAAAATAACAGTAGTATTTTAAAAATGGTTTTCTAAATAGTTAACCCCCCCTTCCGCTAAATATGAGTTTGTGTTTATTTTTAAATGTAGTTGTTTAATAGGAAGTGCAACGCTGACAGTTAACCAGACCAAGAATACCAGATAACCAAAATAAAAAGAGGAAAAAAGAAGAGCAAAGACAAAAGTGCAGAAACCAAAGAAAAGAGAAAAAAGGATTATAAGTTCGTTCCTTCTGATGTTCTTTTATAGCATTACATGTACGGGATAAGATAAATTCTTATTATTATCATATTGTTTATATTTTCTCTATAATCTATTTTTAGTCTAATCAAAATAATTTCATAAGATCGTAAGTAGCCCTGGAGAGGTCCATTTTAACTGCAAACAGTCACTAAGCAACTGGTTGTAAGCTGAGGACTATCTATATCAATATTTTCCTAAATTACATAATACAGATTTAAAATGAAATATTGGAATGCCTTCAAGAGCTAAGAAGACACATACATAATCCTAAAAAGGATACAAAGGGAAAAAGACATTGTTCTCAAATTAGACAGAATTGTAATAGTATTAAGCTTGTAATACTCACCATATGAAAAATTACCCAGGTTACTACTATATTTCCCACTGGGTGGATTGTAAATCTGTCTAGCATCTCTTTTGGGGCCAGCTTGGGACTTTTTTGCTGGTAAGTCTGAAGATGTATCTTCACTGGCTCGTTTTTGCCTTTAAAAAAAAAGTCAGGGCCAATATAATTAGAAGACAAGTAAAAATGGAAAGATTCTTAATGTTCAATTTTGGAATATGTCAATGACAGTGAAAAAGTTTTTTTTTGTTCTATCATATTTGATTCTTTGTCACTGCCTGGACAAGTCCTTGAAGTTTTCTTGGCAAGGTTGTTCCATAAGTGGTTTGCCATTGCCTCCTTCCTAGGGCTGAGAGAAAGGGGCTACATTACCAGTTTTCTTTGGAAAGAAAATTATTTTAGAAGATGTAAAATCAATACAGTAGCATGTTTACTTTAAAATAAAAGGCAGTTCTGGTGTAATTAATGTTTCTTCTATATTGCAAAATCGTTGAATTTGAATGGCATTATTTTTCTTTTTTTAAAATAAACCTGGGAATAGAATAGATTCTCTTTGGGAGACAAACTGTTTCCACAGAAACCCTTGAAAAATGGACCAAAATCTGAAGGCATGATTTTTCCGGGATCTTTTTAAATTTTAAGTATAGGAATAGGTAATTTGCTTCCTACAGATTTCCATATCCCATAGTTCCCAATCTCCTAAAAAGTCTGAACACTTTTGTTCCTACCCAGCAACATCACAAAAACAGAGAACACCTCCCGATGCCTTCTGATTGGGTTTCAATGTTGCATTTACAAGTTGCCACCCATATGTTACATCAACACACCTTGCAGAAAAATTAGTTCGTTTCATCATATTTTGGCACCTTTTCTCTGCTCATAAAAAGCATAATGAAAGACAGTAAGATTCTTTGGACTGCAAAGAAAAGATTAGAACATTCACTGTTATCTTACCCAACTTCAGACTTCTGTACAGGTTTCCAGGAGAGTGTAACTGTACTCTTATATGAAGGAGGAATGTGGAAAAGATCCTAGAGGCAAAATGAGAAGTCTGTTTTGAATTTTCTGAAGGTCTCATATATTTCAGAATGATGAAAATTTCTCAATCTCAAAAAATGTAACAACCTCATTTTCTCCTTATGTTGTTTTCAAAGACATAAATATTATACTTGACACAAGCTTTGCATATTGCTCAAATAGAATAATGACAGACTTGTCAATATTTTTGTCCCACAATTTAACACTTACCTTAATTAAAACGTTGATGTTGTTTGTTATTTTTAGTGCAACCACTTTAATTTTATTCTGCAAAAAAAAACACAAAAAAACGGACTATTTATTAAATCATACCCCTATATGATTTAAACACTGAAATATCCTCTGCCATTTTCCCCAGTCAAATTTTTGGCATTGAAGGTACTAATTATTTCTCAATAGGAATAATATACTTTATTCTAGTTGGAAGCTTTCACATTCACAGAAGCCTTGAAAACCATGTTAATAATCTGCAACTAATATGTAATTATGATATGGCTATCTAACAGCTACAAAAATTATTGAGTTAAGAAACTTGCTATTTACAACCTTTATAGTAGTTCTTGAAATTGATTGAATTTCTTGAAATGATAAAACTAAGTGAACAACCCACTGCTGTACTCTGGAAGATTCTCCACAGATGCTACGATGGTAAAATCAACAAAATTGTCTCCTTCCCTCCTCCAAGAGTACCTAGCTTTGATTATCCTGTTTTGTTCAATTCACATTCAGTTGTGCATTTATTTATTTAATTTATATGCCATCCATATTGCTATCCCGAGTGACTCTTTTATTAGTGAAAGACAGGCTTCTGATCTGCATCAATGTTCTTGGCCAGACTTTATAATATATCTTATTATACAGAAGACTCTAACGAGCAGAGACTTTTGGAGTACTTTTGGAAACAGAGAAAAATTCACATATTAGTGTTATGAACCAAGTCACTGTTATTAGGTGTACAAATCATATCTTTTATATTGTTATGAGCTTACAAATTGCAATTGCTGAACCAGATACTCAAGAACTTGAGAGTAACACAAGTGTTTGTCAGGTTTTACAATGACATGAAAACCGAACCTTTAACTAAAGTCATTTAAGGTCAAAGTTTTCAAAGACTTACCTCTTCTGTCTTCAGTGCTTCTCCTGTTTTGCCTTGGAGCGCCAAACGAAGTTGTCGGATGTAAACCTGAAGTCCTCTAGCAAAATACTGTAATCTAGAAGAGAGAAGCATTTAATATAAAACTGTGCAGGACTATATGGTGAAACCAACAGCCTTCTTAATCTTAGGAAAGAATAACAAACTTGACCACCTAAAAAGAAACCTATATTGCCCGTCAGAAAAACTTCTGAACACTGAATTTGTAGTAGTAGGAAACATGTACAAAGATATAAATGCATGCAACATTTTAAACAATGAAGTTTTATTATAATCCAATGCTGTTTAATAATAAAATTGGCTAATTAAAAGTAGAAGTTTTATGAATAATAGTGCAGCCATTTATTATTTTACCCTGGAAATATCTTAGCACTGATTCTGAAATTCTAACGTTTTGCTGCATATTGGATGGACAATCAAGAATGGCTGCAATTATCATGGGAACTTGGATAAAGTATTTTTATTAGTCTCTGTCTTTGTCTAATACAATTCTGGATGAATACTGGAAAGGAACAGTTGAAACTAGCCATTAGGTTCCTTTGATTATGGCTTAGCAGTAAATCAAAATCTCTACATGTTATTAGTTTACCACCTGGCAAACGTCTCAGTCTACTCAGCTATTTTGCACTCTGACTCACCTAAATTAGAATATTTATTGAAAACAAGAATAAATCAAATGAAACAATTGACTACTAATTTACTAACAGTATGAATGTGCAAATGCCTTTTATATCCTTGATGAGGCAAATCCATAGATTTTTCTTTTTTCTTTCCCCATAAATTATAATATTATTACATTCACAACTCAAACTATTTAATTTGGAATGTAAAAAGTCACTAAGACAGCAATAGTATTCAAAAGGTAATGTGGCAATAATAGCATTCCAGAAAAAGTAGTGTCACTGAGAAACCTACAAAAACTTTTTCTAACAGCAACTTTGACATCGCATCTTCACCTGCTGGCTACAATTTCTTTATGTGGAGACAAAGGCCAAGACTTTATGCCAAAAAGTCCACTATATGACCACTTGATTAATTTTGCCTGCTGTTAATAAGAGCAGCATTAGATTTAGGAATTAGGTTTAGGAAGACATTCCTCATGCATTATTACAGAACACTTAAACTGCAGTTCAATTTTGACTAAAAATGTTGTGGGACATGAACATACAGACAATACTTTGTAGTAAATCTATTGGATATTGCTTTGAGTTTGCTAAGTATTTAGGTGCTAAATAGAACAAGTGTATTTTTTTTCGTGATCCGACAAATGCACGCCGACAAAACCGCAGCGCAAAAACCTAGATGTCATCAATGCACCGACAACAGCGCACCGACAGAAGCGCGATTTAAGTTAAGGTAAGGGTTAGGGTCAGGTTTAGAGTGCGCTTCTGTCGGCGAGCTGTTGTCGGCGCGCTGTTGTCGGCGCGCTTCAGCGCTCATTCGTCGGCGCGGTTTAGAACTTGCGGTTTTGTCACAGCGGTTTTGTCAGGCGCGCTTTTGTTGGTGAACCTATTTTTTCACATCAATAAATTGTATTTCATTTGTATTATTTAGAACCCAAATATTTAGCGGCAGCTGTGCTGTTTAGAAAGCCAAACCTAGAATGTGTGATAATTAATTCTGAGATAAATGAAATCAATACTTACAGTGGAGAAAAGGTTTATGGAATAATTTTAACCACTATTACATTATTTTTTTTTCTCAGAATTCAATAGCATTTCTTTACAGGTAAAACCACAAGATTGATTCTTCAGAAGACACAATTAAACCAATTACATCTAAAATTGTAATTTGTAGTTCTACAATAAGTACTGTACTTATTGTAGCACAGAAAACGTTTCTCTTTTTACCTTTCCCTTTCAATTACTTTGACCATTCCTTTATGAATACAGATAATTTGTTTGCAGCACAGAAAAATATTTCATATTTCTAACCTGGACATATTATTTTCACTCTAATAAAGCCTGCATAGTACTACCTGATTTTAAAGTCTTTCACTTTATCTGTGTTCAACTTTGCTGTTAGGAAATCTGTAAGTTTCCGTCCTAGTTGATGAAAGCTATATAACAAGCATTCCACATAGCTAAATTGTAGCTTAGGCTCTTCATTGCCTGCATTCTCCCCATTCTCTGCTTCTTCTGGAGGAAGTGGCATGTATTCCTGAGAAATAGAAATACAAGTTATATACTATTTATTTTCAGCTAATAGTTCTCATGTATTTCAAATTTGAAATTATGTACAATGAGCTATTTCCAACATTATCTGACATTTTCATTTATAAATTGAACTTTCTATTGTTTTATTCCATTCTCCCACTCAAGAGCAGAAAACTAACTTCACTAAGCAGATTTTTGGGTACATAAATGCATGAAGGGTTTAATCCTACTGGGAGAATAGAACTGGTCAAAGAACAACAGTCTGGATTCCATTTGAATGTTCCTTTAAATAAGTATCTACAAATAAGATTGCTATGGTAATAAAGAATTTCATTCCATCATCTTTGATCAATAACTGGCAGCATTTTTCCCAGTAGTTTATTAGTCTTCCATACTTGTCTGATTAAGTATCAGGTTTTTCAATTCTTTTATATTTCATATGCAGTTTTCTACTTTCCAATTTCTGAAAATTGCTTTAATTTTCACTTCTTTTCTATAACTATGAATATGACACTTAAAATTCTGACTCTGTAGTAGAAGTGACTAATGGAATCAATACTTTGGTCCCCATCTATTACCACAGTACATGGACCGCTACCCTTTAACATAAAAGTAAGTCCTACAAACTGCCAATCATTTATCTTTTCGATGCGGCATTATTCAGATAACTGACATTCAAAAATGTTTAGCATTTCTACATATGCTTTATATAAATGCATTATGCATTTATAAGTTATAAATTTATACATACCCAAATTTTATACACACACACACAACACATGGACCTTATCTATAACTAATCCACTAAAATAGTTAGCTATTATGACACACAGTTTAAAATTGATTGTCCAGTTAGCACCTTAAGAACTGTTTTAATTCCTGAAATGTTTATATAACAATCAGAATGTCTATGGAGAGTCTCAGTCATCCAGGTCATGGTTGTTCCAAAAGTGCTTTTTTCAAGAGGCAACTGGACTTTCTGGTTTTTCTTTGAAGACATTGCACTTGTCATCCAAGAAGCTTCTTTAGCTGTGACTAGATGGTGAGGAATGGAAGGATTTATACTCCTTGCAGACAGCAGGACATTTGCATTCTTTTAGGGGGAGCGTTAAAGTCACGTGGAGGTTTATCTGTGTCATCAGGGTCACCTGAGTGGTGCAAATCGGTGTGGAGCTTTCTTGGAACTGTTGAAAGGACTGTGTTGTAGACTGGAGATATATGTCGTATCCCTCCCCCTCTGTTGAGAGAGGGCTGCTCAATTTTGACATAGATGCCCTCTTTAACCCTTCTTTCAAACTAGCATCCTCTCTGTCCAAAATAAGAGGGGTTAAAGAGGCCATCCATGTCAAAATTGAACAGCCCTCTCTCAACAGAGGGAGGGGGGGGGGAGATACGGCATTATCTATCTCCAATCTAAAAAAAACCCTAGAAAGTCTAGTTGCCTCTTGAAAAAAGCACCTTTGGAATAATGATCAGAAATGTAAGTTTAATTTTGAACATTTACAATATCTCTAAGATTATGAATACACTTACCAGTAATTTATCAAAAAGTTTCTTTAGATTTGATTCCAATTTTTCCATGTCCCCACAAAAGGAACTCATCTCAGCAAGTAATTTTAGTACCTGAAAAAGATAAATTCTATCTTTAGAAAATGAAGTAAAAATGAAGATTTATAACTTTGTACGATGACAATGTTAAGGAGAAGTAGACCTGAAAAACAAATCTTGTTCACTTGATTATGACATAAATAAGTGAAACTGATAAAACACTGATTTGTAAAAAAAAAAAAGCCTGCATACTGAATGCAGTATACCCTAGATTATTCTAGACTGAAAAACTTAGAAAGAAGTAACTTGCTTTTTATTTTTGCACTGCAATGTACAGAATGAAATGGAATTTTATAATTATTGGAAAAATTTTGAAAATAAAACTTTAAAGGCATTTGTTACTATTTATTTCATATATACATTGAATAACTGTAATTCTAGTCATGTCAGATATATTCAGATTAGCTTACCTCTAATTGGATATCAAGGCCTTCAACTGGAGTGGTCAGAGAACTCAAATTTGGGAGCACATGCTCACAGAGGTAAGTCACAAATCTTGTAGAGTGAACATTTTTCTGTGGCAAATCAGAACAGCAATTATTACTGCAAGATAATTAGCACTGGGAAAAATGTATCAATATGGTTGTTACAATTCTCTATTACCAGGTAAGCCTGGCCTTATTTTTTCAGATAATGAATTAACTTCAACATTTGGGAAATTCATTTTCACAAAGTGCTGTTTATGCACAGTTGTAACACTATTGAACTTAACCATCCCTCTAGGCAAAAATTACCCACAAGTAAACTACTTATTCATACTCAAGCAAATTAGTATTTTGGAGGGGGCAAAGTGCTGACTGACGTTTAATTCATTCTCATCTGTAAAACTAAATAACATCTATAACAAAGTTCAAACTTTGATAAAGTAAAAAAAAAATAGCGGTGTAAGGAAAAAAAGGATATTTTGAAGTTGAAAGCTGAACCTTAAAGAATGTATCAATTCTCTTTTACCTGTTGTATGCTACATGCATAAAACCATAAAGAAGTTTATTGAAACTATTTTTACTGAAAATACTGAAGAATAAATCATTTTAGTTCAGGCACAATTAATAAAATGCATCTTAAATACTGTACGTAAGAGGAAGCAATATGGGTAAGTACATTCCAAAAGTGAGTTACATACAAATATTTAGTATTAAAAGACTTTTCAGAAACACTATCAATATGACTCTCCCTCTGGAAAATATTTATAAGAATAGATATATTACAGTATTACACAGTTAGCTTTTTCGATGGGAGTGCATTTATCGGTAATCCTCGCATCCTGTGGGGATATTTATGAGCCGGATTCCAAATTCTGATGGCCATTCTCTTCCATGCGCAAAACTGAATTTTGGGCACCTGCTAACCAGGTCACATTTACCTGCAGTGTCCGATTTTAACATTATTAATCTGGGAGAATTGCTACTATGTTATAGAATTACTGTTCTGTAGCCACAAGAGTAGAAAGTAATTACTGTCTTGGACATCCCAGAGGTTGTTATTTGTTTTTTTAATCTTAATCTACTTTGAATCTTTTATTCTTGTTTACAGATTATATTTTTCACTTTTCACTTGGTATTTTTTCACTTAGTAAAGAAGGTCTACTACTTTGTGACCCATGTATCCTTTTACATCTTTCAATGACAAATCCTTATTTAATGCACTGTGATTGAATGTTTGTTTTTCTACTGTCAGCCCCTTTGGATTAGTGGTCCATTAGTGGTAAGAGTTCAAAATCAAGATAAAAATCATTTTCAAAGAAATGTATACATAGTTGTGGCCTGCCTCATAGAATGCAGGTAGTCCCCACTTAACATTTTTTATTTCTCTAAGATATGTGGTCACAAAGCATGACATGATGTGGCCACACCAAATTAAGAGTTATTGTTGCTGCCGTTAAACGTAGTTATTATGCACATTACATGATTGACATTTGTGACCTCCTGCTGCCTTTCCCATTGACTATGCTTATTGGAAGCTGGCAATGAAGGTTCCAAATGCCATCAAGTGACTTTGGAAGGCTATGATTGTTGTAATTGCAAGCCAGTTGCTAAGGACCCAAATGGTGACCACTTCCCAGTGTGGCAGTCACAGTGTTGAGGAATGGTCATGAATAACTTTGAAGAGCCGGTGAACGAATGATTATTAAAGTGAGGATTACCTGCATTCACTCCAACCATGCTAGTTAGTTTTTTTTTAAGACTTGGCATGAAAGACACAACATTCCTTAACACGAATACTTACAGAAAACAGTGGAACTGCTTGGCGAGTGCACTGTAAGAGTCTGTCCACACAATCAGGGTCCGATGGATTGAAGGTTTGTTCAAGGTCAGCCTGTTCAGCCACTAGTTCAACTAATTGTTGCCTCCCACTTACTGTCTGAAGGCTTTTTAAGCCAGATAGTATCTTCATGAATAAGACAAACTCTTCCCCTGTCACGTCCTCGAGCACCTGAAGAAATGCAAGAAAACAGGAAATAAAGGATAGCACTTGAAAGGGAAACATTTGCATATTCCTTTTCTTTACCCAATAAGTGATCCTGTAATTACTTGCAATGTACACAGTATTTAAATAGCTGTTCATTTAGCCTAATAGTACTCTTACATAATGTTAATTTCTTCCAAGTCCATTCAATAACTAAGCAAAGATTTGAATTTTAATTATATTCTTGTTATATCATACTAAATGACTTATTACAGTAGTTACAGGTAATAGCAGTATCATTAGAACATGAGAAAGCAATTTGCAAAAGACACTGCGAACAAGCAAAGTTCTTACCTTTAGGCAGGTAATTCTATTGTTGTACTGTTTAACAGTAGTATTAAATTATGGTAATAGTATTTTTATTAGGATTGACTAAAACAACTTTGTCATCCAATGAAAAGCTAATGATCAAGAGAATCAACTAGACTCAAAATTGCATGGAATCAAACTGAGAAAAATGTGTTAATATTACAAAGAACTGTTAATCTCACATGAATTATTGGGTACAGGATCCTATGAGATCTTAAGCCTCTCACAAAAGTAACAGACAAATTCAAAGAATTCTTTTTCAAAATAGATATTAAGCAAAACAGAAAAAAAATATTGACACAATGTCTCAATGTGAAATTTGCAATATTGTTAAGATGGGAACTAATGCTATACAACTATACCAACTAGAATGTGCCAATGTTTTTCAATTCTAAATTTTAAGATCTTGTAATAGGTCATTTTCATCTTATTGAAAGTGTTCTGACCTCAGAATGGTCTTGTTTTGACTCTGAATGCTCTTGCTACAGTAAAAACAAGGTCTGGGCTGGGCTAATGAAATTGAAATATTTTGCACATCATCAGAAACAATGGGTATTTAATACATACACACACAAACACACACACACACAAACACACACACACAGTCATGCAATTCCGTCTTTGGAACAAGTTATAATTATACCAATAAGAAAAACTTGTCAGGTCTTATTTTGATACGGTTTGAAATTAGTTTTAGATAACATAGTATATATATCATCTTTGATGTGGTAAAATAATCAACATAAGCTTAATTAAGTTATATTATGCCGTTCTGCAACAATGGAATTTCATATGGAAACTGCAAGGTAAGCAGAGCAGAGTGAAGGGGGGGGGATGGGAGTTGGAGTCTGCCATCAATCCAGCAAATACCACATGTGGAAGGTCCCGATTTGGTCCCCAGGCCAATTGGCAGTCTTCAGGCTCTTTTGGAAGAATAGGAAGGTGCTGAGTATGGGATTCTGGAAGTTGGAAGTCCACAAGTTCTAAAGGGGCCATAGTTCCCCACCTCTGCCTCATAGGGTAAGATATTCCAAAGGGCGGGTGCTGCAGCCAACAAGGCACCGCTTCTGGATCCTGATAGTCAAGAGTTCTTTGACTGATGGGATCCAAAGTAGGACCTTTCTGTTGGCACAAGGCCTACCTTGTCGTAGCAGGATTTGGTTCATCATGTAACCTAGACGTTTGCCATTAAGAACTTAAAAGGTCATAACAAAAGAAATGTAATCAGAAGCAGACCAATAGTGAAGTTCATGGAGCAGAAGTGTAATGTGGACCAAAGACTGCTCTCGCTGCCCCATTTTGCATCAGCTGAAGCTTCTGAATAGATTTCAAGGGTAGCCCCATGTAAAGCACATTGCAATAGTCTAGATGAGAGATGACCAGGCCTTGAGTAACTGAGCATAGGGAGTCATGATCCAGGAAAGAAAACATCTCTTTACCAATGCCAAAATATTATTATTAACACCAACTGGTTTTTGAGAATGGCTAGAGTTAATTTAATTGTTTTCTACTCAAAATGCAGTACAACAGTTCATGCTGTTTATTATAAAATCTTTGCAATCATTTAACAAGATTAATATATCCACCTTCTTTGATTCTGTAAGTATTAGCTCCTCAACTTCTTTTGTGAGCACCTCTTCAGGCAGTGCTTTGAGTTTTGTGGAGAGGAATTTAATGGCTCTTTCTCGCACAATATCCTCTCCCTGAAGAATCTGACTGAACAAACCACCGAGTGTTCCTAAAACAATGATAAGACATTAATTTGTTTGTTTATAACTGAAAGGAACTGATCTTTTCGTTAAAACATTTAAAGCTACATCCAACAATATCAAAGGGCACTTGCTTATGTAAGGAATTCTCTCTTTGCAAGTTTCCCCCTTTTTAACTACTTTCCCGGCCCCGTCGCTTTTATTCTAAATCTGCTCAGCAGATTCTGCAAAGGGGAATAAGGGAGAAATAGAATAATTTTGTTGGCTTTTCTTGTAAACACCCGAGTCACCTTTGGTTGAAGTGGATCACCATACAAAAATTTTAAATAAATAAATATTGCTGAGACATACCAATTATAAGTTTATAAGTTTAATAACATTTATATGCCGCCCAATCCCGTAGGACTCCGGGCGGCTAACAATACAAATAAATCAAAAGGAAGAGAAGGAAAGAAAAGATAGATTCAAAAACACACCATGCACTCCATTCCAAGTGGGGCTGGGCCATATTTTGGGGTCAACAGCCCCAGGCCTGCCGGAACAGCCAGGTTTTAGTGGCTTTACGGAAGGCCAAGAGAGTGGGAAGGGTCCGGATCTCTGAGGGGAGATCATTCCACAAGGCCTGGACAGCTACAGAAAAAGACCTCCCCCAAGTAGTCGCCAGCCGGCATTGCCCAGTCGACGGTACCCGAAGGAGGCCCAATCTGTGAGATCTTATAGGTCGTTGGGAGGTATGTGGCAGGAGGCGGTCCCGTAGGTATCCAGGTCCTAAGCCACGTAGGGCTTTAAAGCTAACGACCAGCACCTTGAAGCGCGTTCGGAGACCGATGGGAAGCCAGTGCAGCTTGCGGAGGATAGGTGTAACATGGGTGTACCTAGGTACACCCGATATTGCTCGCACGGCTGCATTCTGGACAAATTGTAGTCTCCGAACACTCTTCAGGGGCAGCCCCAAGTAAAGCGCATTACAGTAATCAAGCCTAGAGGTGACGAGAGCATGAGTGACCATTTGAAGTGCCTCCCGGTCCAGGTAGGGCCGCAACTGGTGCACCAGGCGAATCTGGGCAAAAGCCCCCCTGGCCACAGCCGACAGATGGTATTCTAATGTCAGCTGAGGATCCAGGAGGACACCCAAGTTGCGGACCCTCTCTGAAGGGCGAAGGGTTTTGCTCCCGAGGCTAAGAGATGGAATATCTGGTCCGTTCTTGGGGAGCAACATCAACAGCCACTCGGTCTTGTCTGGATTGAGTGCCAGCTTGTTTACTCCCATCCAGACCCTAACAGCCTCCAGGCACTGGCACATCATTTCTACCGCTTCGCTGAGTTGGCACGGGTCGGACAGATGCAACTGAGTATCGTCCGCATATTGGTGATATTTGATCCCGTGCCGACGAATGATCTCACCGAGTGGCTTCATGTAGATGTTAAATAGGACGGGGGACAGGACCGAGCCCTGAGGCACCCCATATTTTAGGGGCCTAGGGGTCGACCTCTGTCCTCCAACCAACACCAACTGCGACCTATCTGAGAGGTAAGAGGAGAACCACCGTAACACGGTGCCTCCCACTCCCACCTCTCCCAGTCGTCGCAGAAGGATACCATGGTTGATGGTATCAAAGGCCGCTGAGAGGTCAAGCACCACCAGGATAGAGGAATGTCCTCTATTCCTGGCCCGCCAGAGATAGTGCAATTCATTATTTGTACTTACCTTATATGTAAATTGAAATAATATAGAAAATATAGCTTTAAGATTTTTATAACTTTCTAACTGATCTGTATTATATTTCTAAATAACTATCACAGTGCAAGCATTGAACTCTTTTCCTTGCATGCAATTTTGTTATTGTTGCCATAACATCTTTTGTTCTGATTATTATTCTATTTTATGTGACAAAGTACACTCAATCCTTTCTTTTATTTCAAAATATTAAAAAAGATAACATAAAATATTTTAGTATCAAACGCATCCTTTACCTTTAGCATCCATCTTAAATATACTAAGCAAAGCATTGTTAACCAGGTTGAATTCTGCAGAATCATCTAAAAATAAAGAAAACAAAGGATCAGCAATTCTTTTAAGCTAGATAGTGCCAAATACTGGAAATTCAGGAAATAAAGAATTTCACACAATAAACTGTTCCAGGCAAAACCCTTACAAAGAAACCAAGACAGTGAAAATACAAAATTCAGAAAAAAATGATTCTGGCTAAATGTTTACAATAAACTTGCATGTACAGATATATACCAAGTATATAAATATATGACCGCAATAAGAACAAAAGAAAAAGGTTCATTTTGCACCAGACACAAATATAAAAATGAACTTAGGCATCATTATTTAAAAAGTAAGCAGATATCAATGGCGGTTTTTAGCTTTTACACTTCCAAAGCAGTATCTAAAGCACAATTTCCTAACTCCTTACATACTATCAAGTTGATGTTGACTTTTAGTGACCACAGAATTATATACAATAGGTAATAACTAAGAAAGAATTTGAAGCTGCAAAGTGTCTTCTATCAAAATGTTTCTTCTCCATTATGTAGTGTTACCAGTGCTAATAAAGACTCAAAATTAGCATCTATCTCTTAGATCACAACATCCATTTCTCATACCACATTTTCAATGGGAAAATATAATACTCAGGAATAATGTGAAAAATAACAAGAATAAAGGGGAAAAATCTTCAAAAATATACTAATACAACTTCTGATAAGAAAACAGTAAGAAAGCTGAAGCAAGAAAGCTATAGTAATGAATATTTCACCATGCCTTTTACTAAGACTAATACAATAATCTTTCTCACCTGTCTGCAGAAGCTGGGTAAGTATGTCTGCTACCCTAGGGAGGTTATCACCCATAGCAAACTGAGGTAATTCTTTAATTGCCTGGCGTCGGATCTATAAACAAAAAAAGACACACATGGAACAACTGGATAATATATGTTCAATTACAGAAGATTCAGCATCAGTATCATCTCACTATAAAATCCAGCATGAACAATAGTTAGGATTCTAATGAATCAAAACTAGCATATTATAGTATTTATGACATAATTCAGCAACTGTTGTATATATTTTAATTGTGCAAAACAGCAGAAATAATAGCACATGTAATGGACTATTATTAACAATTAGCATAATTGTTAAAAAGATTTTGCAACTGCTTGCACAGAATGGCCAAAATAGGCACATAAAATGTATTGCTAATGTGATTTTAAGGTACTGTATCAATTCACATTCCAATAGCATTTTCCCTTTTGTAAAGAAAAAGGCACTTACCGAAACATCTTCATCTTCACAAAGATCCAACTGAGCATTTATAGCAGAATCTGCCAATTCGGGAAAATGTTTGAAGAACTTTGGAATAAACTGTGCTGCTAATCTCTTCTCCTTAGCACCCCCTTTGACACCATCCAAGATAACTTGATAAGCATCTTTGTGCTAGAAAAGAAGAGAGAATTCTAAGAATGCAAAGCTTAAGCAAGCAATGAAAACTTAAAATTACATTTGACTGAAAAAATTCTCATCAGATTATTAACAATTCAGATTATCCCACCATTTCTGACTCTACATTTACTATAGCAGAGACATATTACTTTGAAAGTATCACATTTTGTAATGGTTGAGTGCTCTTCTGCTACACATGGTTTTTGATAGTGTACTCAAAAGGTGTAATATGCTAGCTCCCATTCCTGCTAGCATATTAAAGTGTTAGCCTATGAAATAATGAATATACGTATGGAAGCAATTTACTGCAATCTTTCTACAAGCACTGTTTTTATCATCCTCCATATGTACCAAGCAACCAGAAAATGTTTGCTGCCTTTCTACAGTTAAGAATGGCCTTTCTTTGGAAGTTCATGAGGCTAAGCATCTTTTATAGCTGATAGGTGTTGCAATTCTTAATGTATTTTAGCTTTTGAACACTAAGCTTTATCTGTTAAAGGACTGAAAGTATTTTAACACTAGGGCTGTACAGTAATCAAAATGTAATTCAGCATAGACATGGACATTAATACTGCACTGGCAAATTCTTAAAGAACTTTCATCTTCTTCTTGGATCCTGTTGCTTTAATTAAGGCGATAGCAGCAGTTGTGATATGTATGTGCCTAACCATATTTTCTCTACTTAGTGGATTCTATGCTTTAAAAAAAAATCTATTATACTGTATTCATCTGAAAGGCCAATGACCCTGAATGTAAGAATATGTCTATTCCAAAAGGGAAGATTACACAAACATATAGTTACTATATTTTCAGAAAATCTAGAGAGGCCAATTCATTTTAAATGTGTAGGGTGGGGTGGGGATCTAGTCTTCTTACCATATAAATGCACTACTTGTACAGTTTTCCTTTCTAATATGCTGACTATTTCAGTACAAGGCTGAAATGAAATACAGAAAAATGGGACTTCTGTTGTATCTTATAACGCATATCTAATATAGAAAATGTTATGTAATATACACTACATAATGAGTGTGCCTGTAACTCCTCAAATTGTTAGATGCAATATTAGATGCAGTGACACCATTTTTTGCTGCAATGCTTCTCTAGAAATTGTAAATTAAAGATTTCACCCTGAAAAAGGATAACTGAGGTAAAAAATACACTTGATATTTTATATAACAATGTTATAAGAACCAGCCAGCCAGAAAAGGAGCCTTGAATATTTCTTGAGGCAGATTTTTTTAATATGATACCTTATCATATTCCAATGTATTTTAAGAAAATGTTTCAAAGGAAAAGAATGAGCCCTTTCATTTTTTTGTTTTAAAAATTGACATTTTACATTATCCACTACAACAGAAAAAGCACTCAACTCTCTAACCTGTCTTAATTAACATACAGAAAGGTAAATATTGAAATTTTATGTGTTTCCTAGTATGATTTGATTGCTTATTAGGAACCTATGACTATCACTGTATTGTATCTTCTGATTCTGATTCTTGACGAATATACACTATATTGCCAAAAGTATTCGCTCACCCATCCACATAATCAGAAGCAGTTGTGAACGAATACTTTCGGCAATATAGTGTATTTTATTTTTTCTTAATATACACTGAGAGCATATGCACCAGAGACAAATTCCTTGTGTGTCCAATAAAGAATTCTATTTTATTACACAGGTGACCATTTCATAGGAAAAAGCATATATTCTCAATGAAATGATCCATGCTGCAGCACTTATAAAATATCAAAACAAACCACAGCCTAAAGAAAGTCCCACAGAACTGTTAAAGTCAATTTTAGAGTCAATTTTCACAGGATCCCGTCTACAAAACCTTCCTGTTGGCAGACTGAAGTAAGAGCATCCCAGAAGCCTGTTCGTTTCGTTTTACCTCAGGGGAGTCGGGGAAAGAGTACATCTTAAAGACAGAGACACCCCACTCCTCAAATTTCTCATCGGGACAGAGGGAAGGAGAAGATGTTAGGGTCCGCCAATCATTGTTTATGTAAAACTGGGCAGCTTCTGCTTGTTTATTTTTTAAGTTGAATCCTATCCTACCATGACTAGATGGCTCAGTGGCTAAGACTGCTAAGTGAGCTTCTTGATCAGAAAGGTCGGCAGTTCGCCGGTTCCAATCCCTAGTACAGGTCGTCCTCCGTAAGCAGGGGGTTAGACTAGATGGTCTCCAAGGTCCCTTCCAACTCTTACTGTTTACTATCCATTCGGCACAGCGCGCGGGAGAAACGAAAGCAGCAATCTCTACCGGCTTCCCACCCCTGGGAATAAGTCTCCATAGGCTCTCGCCTTCGTCAACTGGCAATGAAAGCTGGACTGGGGTAAACAAAACGAACACGGAGGACGGACGGATCCCCGGGCCTTTCGGCGACATTGGTCGACCTACCGGGTCCTTCGCGCCGCGATGGCCGCTTCCAAACCCACGCTGAAAGGAGAGGCGGGGGGGGGGCTTCCCTTTCCTTATCTTCCCCGCTAGGCCAGAGCCCGAAGCTCCAAGCAACCCCCTCCCCCACCCAAACAAAACCCCAGTGGCGTCCCACCTCCGGAGCGGTGTCCTTAGCGTCGGCTAGGATGCCGTAATTACGGTAGAGCTCCTCCACGGTGGGCATCGTGCCTCCTCGGCGTCTGCTCCTCCGGCTGGCCGCCCTCCTTACCCCCGACGCCCTTTGCTGCAGCGGCGAACACAACCACCCTCCCTCCTCCTCCACACCGCAAACCCGAGCCAGCGATACCGCCAAGCCAGGCCGCGCACAGCTACGCAACATCCGGTGGCCAAGGCTTCTCGCTTCCCGAACGACAGCGGCCCCTGTCGTGGAGGAGGTGACAATGCAGCCTTACCGCTGGTGGGGTGGGATGGGGTGCGGCGGGGCGGGGCGGGGCGGCTGCGCGAGTGACGTCGCCAAGGGGCGGTGTCAGGAAGCGGGGCACGTGATTCCGCTTTAGCCACATGGAACAACGCGAGTGATCGCTGATGGTTGGGTTTGCGGACGACGCGCTATTCGTTGCCCGACTCCAATCAGAGTCTTAAAACTCGCTTTAAAAGCTGTAAGCCGAGCTGTTGTTCATTTTATACATGTCGTAATTTTGATATTTTTTTTCTTTTACCCTTTAGAGTTTATGAAGGTAGAGATCGCTCTGCATTATTTCCGTCTGATGGAAGACTACCAAGAAGGCTAACACGGGAAGTCAAGGAAACTCCCAAGTCCTTCTCTCTGGATGTTTTTGATAGGATTGTTATGATGTCTTTCTACAAATTTCGCTATTTATGCTAAGGTATTGAGGTGTTTGTTTATTTATAATACGGGGGTTAAATTCCCGGTTTACATTTTGGGTAAATTGTTTCTTTTGCTCTTTTATCTCTTTTTTAATGGTCTATTTTTAAACGGACCCTGCCATATAACATTTGGAAGAAGTTCCCTTTGCTCTGGTTACCCCAATCATCTTAGTGTTTCAATACACTTTCTGTATCAGGGGTTGTATTCGTCTTCTCCTGCAAAAAACTTTAGCATACGTTTTATTGTTGTACACATATTGTTATTTATATTATTTACTTGTGTTTGTGTGCTTTGTTAGCTATGCTGATGGTCAGAAAACATACAGCACTCACATAGTGGTGTTTGCAATATACATTGTGTCAGAGTAAGGACAACGCAAAAATGCTGTACTATGTATTTCCCTAAGATGTCTGATACAAAGGCTAGGGGTGACATGATACCAGTATTCCTGTATTTTGAGGGGCTGCTACAAAAAAAGGGGATCAACTTATTTTCCAAAGCACTAGAAGGCAAGACAAGAAACAATGATTGGAAACTAATCAAGAAGAGAAGCCACTTGAAATTAAGGAGAAACTTTCTAACACTGAGAGCAATTAATCAATGGAACAGCTTGCCTTCAGAAGTTGTAGGTGCTTCATCACTTGAGGTTTTTAAGAAGAGACTGGACAGCTACCTGTTTGAAAGGGTATAGGGTCACCTACTTGAACCAGGATTGGAATAGAACAGTTGTCCCCAACCTTTCCAGCTTGGCAGTCCAACCTGGTGTGGGTGGAGGCATGTGAGTGGCAGGTGCCCGCACATGCGCACCGCTTCATTTGTATGAATGCCTGGCATGCACACCCTACACTTGAGCGAATGGAGCTTTTCGCATGAATGGAGGGCGCTTGTGCTCTTGTATGAAGCTCCATTCAGTCAAGCAACGGGCGCTTGCGTACAAAGCTTCATTGAGCTTCACACAAATGCCATCTGCTCATGCAGGTGGGGCTTCACGTGTGTATCCCTTGCCCATCTCTTTAGCGGTCCAGTTTTGAGTGGGCCACAGCCTGGTAGTGGGCCATGGCCTGGGGGTTGGGGAGCCCTGGACTAGAAGACCTCCAAGATCCCTTCCAGCTCTACTTTGATTGATATATGCAGTTTCACCCATGTGTTATTTTCCTGTAGCAAATCACAGGTCAACATGACCACCCATGGGTGTGCATGCTGTTACACATATCTTGAAGTGCTCTCTCCAAAACCACAACCGATGAGCAATTAATAGGGAAAGAGAATTAAATCCATTTTTAAAAATCTAAAAGAGGTAAAGAAAAATGTTTCATTGGGCATGGAAAGTCTCTACAAACAGACTAGAGTTGTGATATCTAAGGGCATCAAATATATAGGTGATTCTTCCCTTAGTACCTTTCAAATCTGTGTGCCACCTGAAAATATCCATTTCTTTTTGGATTCTTTTAATTCAAACATAAAGGATGAGACTGAAGAAAACAAGACGGCAACCTCTAGCATAATTCCAGGACTGCTCCTGAATCCTGAATGTTTACATGATAAAAACAATGGCAGCTCTGGGGAAAAAAAACCAGGGATATACAGCAGTGGTAGAAAGCATTTACAACATCCTTGTGAAATAAGCTAGGGAGAAAGAATGATTGGCCTCCATAGTTGTAGATAACTTGACATGGTGGCACAGTGGTTAGAGTGCAGGCTACTTCTGCTGATTACTGGCGGCTAGCAGTTTGGCAGTGCAGGTCTCACCAGGCTCAAAGTTGACTCAGCCTTCCATCCTTCTGAGGTGGGTAAAATGAGGATCCAGATTGTTGGGGACAGTATGCTGACTGTAAACCGCTTAGAGAGGGTTGTAAAGCACTGAAGCAGTATATAAGTCTAAGCGCTATTGCTGTTGAATCTCCCTTCTGCCAATCCAACACCTTAAACCAGTGTTTTTCAAACTTGTCAATTTGAAGATATGTGGATTTCAATCTCCAAAATTCCTCAACCAGCACTGCTATTTTAAATGATACTGAAAGTCTAGAGCAGGGTTGTCAAAACTTGCAGTCCACGGGCTGGATGCGTCACACACTGGCCATGGCCACCTCCGGTTAAGTGAAGGGGGAAAAAGTTGCAATATGTCATGTGAGGACAATGTTTCATAGCAAGTTTGACACTCCTGGTCTAGAGGGAATAAGAGGAATCAACCTCAATAGTTTGCCTTCTTGTGGAATAAATGGTATTTTATTACTTCAACATTCCAAACATTTAGAAGCTCTGCTTAAACTCTCCTAGTGGAAATCACCAGATTGCAGCAAAGAGATAATGTTTTTATCTAGTAATCACCTAGATTGCTCCAGGCTGGATCTGGCAGCTCTGACCCCAAAGGCTTTGAGAAACAAAATAAGGCATCTGGGTAATTCAGAGCTATAATGAGGCAGTTATATCCCTGGTTATGACATAAGCTGACTTTAAGGTTTTCTTATCAATAAACAAAACATTTACCAGCCACATTTAATTTCCACAAGATGGCAGTAGGAATCCATGACAGCCTGCAATTTATGTCATATGAAAAGAAAGGCACTAATAGGAGCAAAACATTTCAATTCCATGGCTGGTGAAAGTGCTTATAATACTGGATTCCCAGGGTATTTTTGAACTGTTTGGCTTGAACCATTCATAATGAAATTTCAAAGTTGTACAGATACATATGCTGCATCTGTTTCTCTCTAATCAGAGGAAAGTCCTTTATTGAACCATCTTCTTATGCGGGGTTTTATCTAAATTAGTGACTTAAATAGATCTCTCAGGCACTTCTCTAGTAATTTCCTTTTGCATGTTATAAAAAAATTACACTCTATTGTTGCCTATTATAAACGACTGCCTTGCTTCCTTTTACTTTTCTCTGCTTCATAAAGGACCTGGGCATTTCATTCACAACTGGAGATGAGCCTGAATTATGTGGCTAAAATGAAAGAGGAAAAGGGCCGCCATGACGGATTCTTTGTGCTGGAAATCCGTGATCATGTAATTGATTCTATCCCCATTATGTCTGATGATTTCTTCCAGCGCATTAGTTAAGATCTCTGCCATCTCCTCACTGCTGATCTGCAGGATCTTCTAGCATCAGCTAGCCATTGTTGAGGCAATATAAAGCCTGCCCTCATTTTTCAGCATAATGGTTGGAAGGTTCTTCTAGATCAGGGCTGTCAAACTCGCGGCCCGTGGGCTGGGTGTATCATGCACTGGCCACACCTGTACCCCATGTAGCAAAGGGTGAAAAAAAAGTCATGTTACGTCACGTAACGCTGCCATCACGTTGCAAGTTTGATACCCCTGTTCTAGATATAAGAAATTAATCTTCAATCTCAAACTGTCTACTGTGGACCTCAACCCATTTTTAAGAGGGCCATAAAGCACCCCAGTGTGCCTACCATCCCTGTCTTACTGTCCCCATTTATCTGTATTTACTTCCTTTGTTCATGTTTATGTTCATAGCTACACTTGGTATCTTGTACATGTTTGACAAATAAATAAATAAAAAATAAATAAATGCCAGTGGGAATTCTGGTATGACTGACATTTTATAAGTGGGGAAATCATGGTTTAGTTCTCTTGATCTACTGAATGAATGCATCACGGGAGTAGTTTACACACCACACAAACAAGGAAACCACATTGTTAATATGAAATCCATGTCCTCTCTGGTATGAGACTGCTGATCTTATGCCTTTTATCCAATAATAGGTTCCCTCTCATGGTTGCTTAAAAATCCAACATTTTCCAAATGGATTTAGTATTTTTGAACATTTTGGTTCATTCTATTAAAGACATTATATGGCAAAGGAAAGAGGTTTATTAGGTTTAGATTTTTCAGAATGGTTGCATAAAGGGAACCAGTTTGATGTAGTGGTTAAGGTACCAACTACAAATAGGGAGAATGTAGTGCCACCATAGGCACAGATTCAGCTGGGTGACCTTGGGCCAGTCACTCTCTTTTAACCCTAGGAAGCAGGCAAATCCCTTTCAAAAAGCTTGCCAAGAAAGCTGTAGGTACTAGTTTCCAGAAGTCAAAACCATAAAGTGTGAACACACAGAGGTTGTATAAATAGTTCTATATTCATTGCAATTAGTAGGTCTAAGGAGAGGAAATAGTTGCCGCCCCCCCCCCCTCCCACTTTTCCTATTGTCATTAGCTTCTTGATCGTTTTGGTAACCACGCCAGGATGCTTGCATTAGGAGCTACAGAAGGCATGTAAGAAACATTGGCACAAACAGAAACACTGATTGGCCTGGAATTTTGTGCAACAAACTTGTTTGGATCAGACCCTTTGTATTGCTCTTTCTGTCAGAAAAGAGATCAATCTTACCAACAAAGGAGAATGTAGCTTGGGGTTGAAATGACAGGTGAAATCAACTTACCTTGGCTACCAGTTCGCAAATGTGAGAGCATGTGTAAAGTGTCAAAAACAGCACGTGATGACTTCTGGTTGGATGGGTGGAGCCTCCCACCGCCACCGCTACCGGTTTGCCCGAACCAGGTAGAACCGGCTGATTGCGCCACTGGTTGAAATGAGGGGTCCTTGATTCTCTCTAAACTTGGTTGTTTTCTTTCAGAGGTTTCTTTACCCAGTTAGCTCTCTCTGTCACCTTGGAGTCACTTTCAGCTCTATTTCAGATGTTCTCTAATCTCTGAAGCAGATTTAAGGACACATTGAATAAAGGGGCAGTTGGCAAAAATGGTCTCATTCCTTTATTCAAACAGAACAAAAGTATTGCCTGACCCAAGTATCCTGCTAATGAACTACTTTGTCTTTTAAAAAGAGCATAATGAGGAAAATTGCTTAGACTCCACATGGTGGAGACTTCATCTGAAATATTACTTCATATTTGAAATGATTGGATTATTGATGAACATTTTTCATTCAAAGCAAACCAATATTTTATACATAATGGCAAAAGTTACTCTAGTATTTCATGTTTTTCCACATTCATCAGGTTACCTGAGCTATTGCTGTTGGTGGACAATGCAATGGTGAAACAACACTGACATGGATGGTAGTGAGAAGAAAGTGCATGTTTGTGTGGGGAAGGGAATAGTCAAACAAAGATTCTGCACCAGCCTTCTTTTAAAAGCCCTGGTGGCTGATTCTGTGGAAAGCCTTCACCAGATTCAGTCCTGTGATCAGCCAGGCTGATCAAATTGATTCCAAAGCCAATCCGGGATGGGGTTGAAATTGATTAAGGATTGAATGTGGCAGAAGTGTAGAGTAAGTGTGCCTCACAAGAGAACACCCGTCTATTTGAAAGCATTCCAAAAGTTTTTTTTACTTTTTTAATATTAATATCACTTTGCTATTTTGCATGCTTTGCGATGTATATAAGAACTGGTAGAGCTTCACTGGTGTCACTCAATAATGTATGGATGTATCTGAATTAATCCTACACTCTGCCTAGTTCCAGAATTATATTCCAACATTAGTACAGAACACCAATGTGAAAATTTATAAATTTGATTGCCTAAATATTGCATTTGTGTCAGGCCTGGAAGCCATCTTTTGCATTGGGCCTTCAGGACTGTCACATTTCATGCTGCGAGAAAATGAGAGGGAGATTATATGGAGTATAGGAAATATATGTAGTCATAATAACTTTCCTTTCTCAGAGAGTCAAGGACATTTTGCTCTGCACCTGAGGTGTGACTGGGAGGCATCCCCAGTTGGGACACTGCTTGATTGGGGCATGTGACGGACATGTTGGTGCTGGGCAGGGTCTTGGACTTCCATTTGGGGAAAACCTGGAAGCTTTCAGATGACATCTCTAATAAAATGGAACTTTGAAGAACTTCAAGCCGCGGAGTCTTCTTTCATTAATGTTACTTCGACCCTGACAATTTGTTTATTTCGGTAATCAAGACACAGATTGAATTAGAAATTTATATTCTAATAAAGTGCTCTATGAAGCTGGGGCCCATCCACTGATTGGATGTCATGAACAGATTTGTGCATGCCAGCTGGGTACACATCTCAGTATTTATTTTAAAAACTTCATTTTGTATTTCTATCTGGCTGAATGCTGTGGAAGAGCACTGAGAAAATATTACTCTGATACAGGGCTTCTGGTAGGGCACAAATCCAAACAACCACTAGAGGATAGCAAATAGATATAGAAACCTCTTTCTTCCTTCTAGTGATCATCCAGATTTTTTTGGTAGTGCAGAAATGGTAGGCTTGTATTTTTAACCAATGCTTCGGAACACATATTTACATAATAAATGTGTTAAATGACTCCAATAATTCTATAATTGTGGTCAGTCACAAGATTGTAGAGCTTATAAGATATGCTCTAGCTATGCCAAGTTGCCTCATTGTAAACAATAATTTTGTTCCTTTTCTCTCTAGTACTTCAAATAACTGCTGTTAACTTTCTCTGTAGATGTGCTATTCATACTATGAATGACCAAATTCAGAGTGAAGGCACAATATAAACTCATATCTCAGCTTGTAATATTTTGCTTATGTTTACCTATCTTCTTGATTAATGCAACCAATTATTGATCGCTCATCCATTGAATGAATCCCTTCATTGGGTTTTTCTCTAAGAAGATTCAAAATTTTATTCTTAAAAAACTAGAGCTATTTATTTATCAATTTATTCTGGATTTCTATTAACAGTCATCGTCTTGTGCATGCTTCAGATTAGTAATTTATATTGGGTTTAATAAAGTTTATTTCCAAGACAGTGCATTTATCCATTTCTGTGATACAACATTGGGATTTAAACTGGATTAATGCCATTGCGACTTAAAGAAAATATAATCTTAAATCAAGGAATTTAGATTAGCTAGTTTGGGCGTTGGGCTTTCAAAACTATTTGGTTAAAATAGGACTCTTTACTGATACGTTGTTCCTTCTTTGCCCAGCAGATGACATTCAATACACATACTCACAAAATACTGGGGTTTTTTTTTCTCCAAAGAGATTGATGCATATCTATAGCATGAAAAAAAAAAAGATTATCCAAACTTGGAATGAATAAGAAGCTAAGGCTATCTTGTAATGCAGTACCAATAATCCTTAAATATCAGAGACATTATTAGAAACAATATTTGACTTCATATTTAACCCAAATATAGTATGGTGGACTGTTCCCCTTCAAAGAAATCAGAAAGAATAACAATTTAAAAACCTGCTGTCTTTCCAACCTGATGCTGTCTAGATTTGACAAACCTCAAGTCTCATGATACCCAATTAACAGAACAAACTCAGATGCTGTCTCGGAGTTGTATGGTCCAACATACAGTATCTAGAGTAAAAAACTGAAGAAGGTTTAGGGTGGCAGATATGCTCATCAAATAATCTTTACAATTATTAATATGGTTCTCTCTTTTATGTTACGGCTCTCTTTTGTTCTTCATACCAATAATGCAGCATTTTTTCTGCTCAAGAGTTTTCCTGATATTTCTGTTACTAGAGGTATATCAATTCTCTTCCTCCACTCTGACTTATTTTTCCTCCTCTGTCATTCTAACAATTGATTGAATTCCCTCTGTGATAATTAATCTCCTAGGTAGTGACCGCCTCTAGCAATTCTAATTAAGTGCCCAATCAAGGAGCCAACAGATCTTTATTTACAGAGATGAATGAGTTGGTAAAAGGGATATATTTGTAATATGAAAAATCTGATTCAAATTGCTAGGGGGATATAAAGGAGAGGTGATAGTTCCTGGGGATAACACCTGCATGGCTAACATAAAACCTATGAAAAGTCTAATTATAATTATAATTTATCCTTGGCAGGGGAGAAAGACTTATGGCAGAAAAAGGAATAAATGGGAAACCATAAGAAACTATTCAGAATATCAACAAATCTGCACTGATGAATTGTATGGGTTGTTTTACACAACTTTATAACATTAGATTGTACAATTTAGTACAATTAGCTAATTGCTACAGGTTATTTGAGGGTATTTCTATGTGTTAGCTTTCCTTCTTTTTTTCTTTGCATTATAATATGACAGTTTTTACAAAACCAGTTAGCTTTATAATATGTTTTTTTAAGTGGGTAGATTTTGACAATCTGTTGTTTTTTTCTGGGTAGGCAGCTCCACAACAATGTTCTGTGTGAAAGGAATGACAGAATCTTAGAATAAGTTTTGATTCTGTGATGGCAACTTATTGTTTTTGTATGCTTTATTTTGTTAAATGTAATGTGCTACCCTTAGTGTAAAATTGTACAATACTTTTTATTGACTTTATAATCCTAAATATAGTCCCTAGTGGCATTTACAATTTTTCCTTAAGAACAAAGCATGCATTGTTTCGTTTCTAATTTATATTTGTTCATAACTATAGGTAGTTCTTGACTTACAACCAGTGGCCGTTCAAAGTTACAATGGCATTGAAAAAAGCAACCTACAGCCAGTCCTCATACTTACAACCATCATAGCATCTCCATGGTCACATGTTCAAAATTTGGGTCATTATTAACTAGTATGTATTCTAAAGGTTGCAATGTCTGCAGCCACATGAACAGCCTTTGTGACTTTCCCAGCTATTCTCTGGCAAGCAAAATCAGTGGAGAAATAAGGATTCCCCCTTTACGATTTCTCAGTTCAGTTAACAACTGCTATGATTCTCTTAACAACAATGGCAAGAAAGATCCTAAAATTGAGCCTGGCTTACTTAACAATTGGCTTCTTTAAGACCAAAAATTCTGGTCTCAATTGTGATTTTAAATTGAGGACCACCTGTGTACAGTGTTACTCCAGGACAATTTTATGTCACACTACATCATTACCTACACAAGATGGGTTCATGTGAATTTACTAAATTAAATGGTGAGGCTGTAGTTCAGTGTATGTGTGTAAGAGAGAGAGGGGGAGATAAAGAGAGAGAGAAATTCTTATTGAAGTTAGCTGTAATAATTTTTCATAATAGCTTAATTCTGAGTTAAACAAATTCTAGCGGAATTGTGAATTTTCTTAAAGTATCAACAGTAGAATAAAAAAAAAGATTGTCTAAGTCTTCCTTACAACTTAGATAACTTTATGGATATAAACTAGACCTCCTCAACTGTTTTATGTTTTGCAAGGGAAACATAAAAAGAATCATGTTGAATCAGACTTATGTAATTCTTACTTGGAAAACCGAAAACCAGAAATGGGGCATAATGCAATCAATCTGAGCACTCTAGAAGACATCGGAGACATCTTCAAAAGGTAAGGGGGGGAGAGGAGGATGTTTGGCCGGGGGGGGGGGCGCGAAAGAATCAGGCTTAAGGCCTGGGGGGTGTGTGTGCAGTAGGAGAGGGAAAAGGCCTGTGGGGACCCAAGGGTCAGGAAGTGGGCCACAAAGCACCTTGGAGTGAGGGAGGCCTTGGGAGATCAAGGACAGGTGGGCATGAACTCCCTGTGCTCCATTTAACAACCAATGCACTCATTTAACAATTCATTGGAGAGAGCAGGAATGGTGGGATTGTTAGTGAAAAGCTTCAGTTAATAACAGTCATGACATGCAACTGTAATGGGCTGGCTACATTAGAACAATATCTCAAGGGCTATCTCTGGTATTTCCCCGAAAATAAGAACCGGTCTTTTATATACATATATTTATATATATATATTTCCAAAAGAGGCACCAGGTTTTATTTTGGGGGAAGGGGAATGTCTTACCCACTTAACTTAGAGCCAGAGGCCACATTGCACATTGTGCCAGTACCACCACTTGTGGCAGGATGCTATGTGGTTCATTGCGCTGGTGCCTCCACTTGTGGCAGGAGGCTGTGTGGTGTATTGTAGTATTGCACACATAAGCAGTGGCACCAGTGAAGCATGGCACATGGCATCCTGCTGCAAGCGGAGGCACTGACACAATATGGCATGTAGCCTCCTGCCACAAGCGATGGCACCAGTATGATGTGCCATGTGGTTCCAGCCGTGATTGGCTGCAAACGACTACAGAAGAAGTCGAGCAGCAGCATGACATGTGTCGGGACGTGGGTGGCTTGGCTGCTGTAGTCCTAAGGTAAGCAGGTGCATGGTGTATGGCGTGGCTCCACCCCCCACCTCTGCCCTATCTTGATTATTGTCCATGCGTCTCGCCGCATCTCCTACAACCGGATGGTGGGACACAGTGGGTAGGGTCCTAACTAGGGCTTATTTTGGGGGTAGGGCTTATATTAGGTGCACATGTAAAATCAAGCTAGGGCTTACTTTCAGAATAGGTCTTATTTTCAGCAAAACACAGTCTATACCTGTGATCCTGAAATAATATTATCATAGCTTTTAGCCATTGATAGCAAAAAAGCTATCTTTTTTGAAGATGGGAACTACATTCGCTCTTTTTAAGTCCTCTGGCAGTTCCCCGGTGCTCCAGGATCTTTGAAAAATATAGTTCAATGGTTCTGAGATCACGTCTGCCAGATCCTTCAGAACTTTGAGTTATGATCTTAATCTTAAATCTTAAAAGTGGTCATCTTGCTTTTGGATCTGATAGACCTACATTCCAAAGCTTCCTAAGCTGATAAACATCACTGTACGGTGGCAAATTCCTTAGTTTAAACATACATGTGTGAAGAAATATTTCATTTTATCTCCCCTGAGTATCCTATTCTCAATTTTATTGGATGTTCCTGGGTTTCTTCTAAATGACAAGACAATACACTTCTCTTCTCATATTTTCATTCTTTCCTTAGGTTAAAGAACCCCAAATATAATATTTTTTCCTTTTTGCTTTTAATGGTCATTTTCTATGTCTTTTCTTTAACCCTTTGGAGAAACAGAAGCTAAGGTCAGACTTAATTTAGTGGAAATTGTCACTTAGTGTTAATTTTATGTCAACATTTTACTGAGTACTTATGTTAATGTATAGAAGTAAAAAGTATATGCTAAAACATATGCAAGTTTAGAAACATAGATATGCTAGTGCTGTCATTTTTCACAGGAGATAATGAAGGTCTGGTACCATGTTTAATTTGCAAGCCATTAAGACATCTATTTTGAACTGGAAGTCCACATGAAAGGCAAGCAAAGAAATGAAGTAAATCAGTGATTGCTTTTGGTAGAGCTGTATCAAGATGTGTTCAATTTTCTCCAACTTCTTTTCAAAGTTGGTATCAGACTAGTTTTAACTTGGCATTTTACCATCATGCTCCTCTGTGAATTGGCATTTGGTTTGAAGGGATTGCAGAGGAAAAGTTGCAGAATCATCTTTACTTCACGGTTTGCTTTTCTGATGCCCTTCTATTATTTACCTTCCTCTCGTCTTTTCTTGTTTAAGAGTAAAACTGAGCAGTAAAATAGAAGAACAAGATTAAATTGGTAGGAAAATGTGATTGAAAAGTAAGAAATCAGGTGGGGAAAAGGCAGTGGTGGGTTTCAAAATTTTTAGAACCTCTTCTGTAGGTGTGGCCTGCTTTGTGGGAGTGGCTTGCTGGCCATGTGACTGGGTGGGAGTGGCTTGGCAGTCATGCGACTGGGTGGGCATGGCCAACTTGTAAAATGTGGTGAAACTCACTTAACAATGCTCTTGCTTAGCAACCAAAATGTTGGCTCAGAAACTCTGGTATTTGAAGCACGGAAGTCTTAAAGCTATCAAGTTGCAAGACCCTTGTAACCCTTTAGAAAAAAAAACCCAGGGGTGTTCAAACTTGACAGCTTTAAGATTTGTGGACTTCAACTCCCAGAATTCCTCCTCTAGTCATGTTGGCTCAGGAACTCTGGCATTGAAATGTGCAAGTCTTAAAGCTGTCAAGTTACAAGACCCTTGCACCACTAACCATTTAGAAAAAAACCCCAAGGGATGTTCAAACTTGACAGCTTTAAGACTTTAAGGTTTAGATAGAACTCTAAGAGGCAGGAGGGGTGATTGGTGAGCCAGCCAATCAGTGAGTGGCGGGCAGGGCAAGCGTGGTGCGGATGGATGGGGGTAGGGAGGTGGAACTGATTCTAAACGGCACGATAGATTTGTGGAACCTCTTCTATAGAAGAGGTTAGAACTGGCAGGAACCCACCCCTGGGGAAAGGTAAGATTGGGAAGGACTTAACAGCTTCAACTGTTTGTGGTTAATACAGAAGGGGTCCCAGAGAGTCATTTTTTTCTTATCTTTTGCTCATCATTCTGAATGTTTAAAGTACAGCTGAAAGAGGCATGTTCTTAATTTAATTTTCTGATTCGGGTCTAACATCTAACTAGCTTCCAAATAAGAAGCCTCTTTTGAATCTCGCTGCCTAGGACATTATTTATTTAATTACATGCATTATAGCTGCCCACTCTAACAGACCCAAAATATAATGCCAGATTAAAACAAATGGCCTGGACTAAAAATACTCATTAAAATAAAACAGAACACAAACACCTCAACACGTTATTCATAGATTTGGGGTTAGAGTCATGTTTTAAGTGCTTTTTGGAACCCTAGAAGAGAGGCTACCATCTGTATGGCTTAGTCACAGTATTATGTACATTAGCTACTACTGAGAGAGATAATTTTCTCCAGTTCTTTCTCTTCTCTTTTGCTATCTCCAGGTATTGCCAAGTCCACTATCTGGATATTTTTTTGCTTTTTTTATTGACAGTTGTTAAGTCTGGAGTGGTATTATGTAGCAGGTGCTTGTCTGTTTGAATTCTGAAATCCCAGAGCACTTTAGCTTTGTCACTTTTTTATTATTTTGTCTGTTTTGTGGTCCCACCAGTTTTTGCTTGCACGCAAATGTGTTTCTTGCAGATCCGCCAATGCACCACTGTTGCTACTTGCATCAGACTATGCAATCACCTTCTTGCAACAGCTAACTAGGGAGTCCTCTGTTTCTTCATTTTCTTTCCAGAGAAAATTAACGTCTTCTCAATTCTGGTTTTGTGAAATGTGGAATGCTCCTATTCAAGATGCCAGCCAGCCAGTTAGCATTTCATAGCTGCTGAATGTGATCAGCTATCATTCCACAGCTGAGAGTGCTGTCACTAGATTCCTTCATGAACTTTTTGAGGGGACTTCTGCTAATCTTAGGGCCCTCTGAGTTTCATTTTTTTTTATTCCTGTATGTAGACGGCAATATTTTGGCCATAACTGATTGGCATTTGGAGAATTAATTTACTGTAAGTATAGTGGAGAATAAATTACATTAGAACTGTACAACAGTTCAGGTTGCTTTTAGAGACTTTGATTCAGGGCAGTGGTGGAATTCAATTTTTTTTACTACCGGTTCTGTGGGCATGGTGTGGTTTGGTGAATGTGGCTTTATGGGCATGGCAGGGGAAGGATACTGTATAATCTCCATTTCCACCCCACCCCAGGGCAAGGATACTGTGAAATCCCCATTCCTTCCCTACTCCACTAACCTGCTTTCCAGCTCCATTCTCCTGTGCAGAGCAACAGAAGAAGATCAGCTGGGATGCTGATCAGCTGGGACTCAGGAGGCAGTGAATAGATGGGGGCAGAGTCAGCCAGAGGTGGTATTTGCCGGTTCTCTAAACTACTCAAAATTTCCGCTACTGGTTCACTAGAACCGGTCAGAACTGGCTGAATACCACCTCATTCAGGGAGTATGAACTTATTATCTTTCTGCAATACCGAAAGTCATCCTTTTTCAGAGTCAGGTGTAAAGGAAGCCTGCCTGAGCAACGATGCAGTGGTGCAGGTTCTTGGTTGATTGAATCCAAAATACTACTCATTTCTAATATACAATGGAGGTAGGCTATCTAAATTCTGTGTTTTCTAATCACTCTTCTGAGGGCACGGAGCAGCCCTTACAATTTTTCAGTCAAGTCTTAAGTGAAAGCCCTGCCAAAAGAATGTTGACAAGATTCTCTGCTGTCTGTTGTCTGTCCCTAAAAATGAATACAAAAACGTATTGCAAATTCAGTAAGCGACAGGATTCCTAAGTGCTTTGAAACAATACAGAATTACAAAATAGCTTGGAATTAAAAGCATAATGTCCAATTAGCGTCCAATTCAATGGAAAGTGGGTGGGAATGAACCAGCAACTGGGTAACCCAGCATCTTTTGTAGCTGCTTGTCAACCAACAGGCTTTTTCCCTTGTTAGAAATCACCTTGCTGTAATTTGGCAGGAATTTTGCAGCCACAATATGTTTTGTTTCTGAACTGCTGCTAAACAAGAGCTCAGTGCAAAAGGAGGCTGAATTAGAACTGTACAGTGTTCCAGCTTTATAAAGTATATGAAGAATCTTGATGCAGGGATCAGTTATGTGTTATATAAAAGTAGCAAGCCAAATGTTTTGGATAAAACTGAACCCTTCAATATATTGTTACACCTACAATGATCTCCCCCAACATTAATTGTAATTCATGAAATAATTAATTGTGTCAATTATTACTGGGCGAATATTTTGTTGGGGTAAAGGAATCTTTAAGAATATTTTTGAGCTGCAAGATTTTGGTAAAAAATAATGGGAAAAATGCATAACAATATTGGTCTGGAGGCTATTCTGACATGTGCATCTGTTGCGCTGTCTTTTTACTTTGAAGCTGTAACTATGTGTGGAAAATATGTGTAGCTCTGACCCATGTAGAGATTGTTAGCTTCTGTAACAGTACGTTTTTGGTTTACTGGGGTCAGTAAAAATACAATATGACCAGGGTATCTAGAGTTTTGGAAGCAACTATGTTATGTTCCAAAATGAAACAGTAATGATGGCAGTCACTGATATAAAAAAACTCACTTCTTTTTCTCTGATAATCCCCTACTATCCCCTACTACTACTATCCTCAAAATCTGATTTGGGGATTCTCCCTACATACAAATATTTGTTAAGTTAAATGATTACTGTTCCATTTGGGAGAGTAGTTAAGTTGAATATCAAAAGCAACTAGACTTTGGCTTCATGTATCGAAAACAAAGCACAACGTTTTTGTAAGAATGACAGAGAGGTCATGATGCACAAACCATTTGTTCCTTTCAGCTAAAATATATTTTAAGCCTTTATAGTACTCTCTTTGGCAATCTTTTCTAATAGTTTTGGGGAAAAATAAAATCCTTTTTATACAGTATACTGGAAGGATGTATATTTCCTTGCAATATGTGGTTTTCCTTATGAGCTGCCTAATGTCTTGTGGCAACTCTTGCTTAGTGTTCCATCTTTTGGTTATCTCTGATTCCTTTTCATGTGCTGAACATCATTAATCTGTGGCCACTGGAAATGATTACTGGATTGGCTGAGTTGAACAGTAGGTGTTGGGAATAAGCAAGAGCGCATCACTAGAGCTGAAAAGACTAATGAGAAAAACTTTTTTTTTTGTAGCAAAAACATCTCAACCATTTTGGCCTTTGGCTGTTTCTTTGCTAGCTGGATCTTTACACTCACAACTCACATGCAGCCAGAGCTCATAGGTTTCTTTGCTGGAGTTGTGTTTATCAGTAGGGATTCAACCAGTACATAGTAAAAGCTTTCAAGGGCAATCACTTCCAAAGGAGCTGATTTTTCTTAGAGAATGAAGCTGGGTTACATTCCCCCCCTCTAATTACAAACACCAGGTGTTCTAAGGACAGCATTACAACAACACATGGAGAGTTATCTGGCAGATGTGAACAACTAATAATATCATTTTTATACCAGAGCATTTTGAGACTAATGTTGTATATTAAAATTACCATGCTAAAACAGGTTCAGACTATCATGGGAAAGGTAGCCCCAATGTATATTGCAACATGCAATGTTATCACTGTAGCACGATATATTATGCTCACTCCTAATGTATTTATAGTTTATGCCACCTAGGTAATTGTAACTTATGTTAAATAGTTTTTACTTTTGTGGGAAGAAATATCCATCTGGTTCATTTCCATGCTGGGAGAAAGACACTGGAAACATGGAGGCTGGTTGTAAAGAAGATTTAATGATCAACAGAACCACCAAGCACATGTTTCTTGTGCAGCTGACAAAATGGAGTTTAGAGTGAAGGATTTTTATACCTTCTTTGAGCTTTGCATTTGAGCTTTCTGTTCCTGTGCAAGAACATGTATTCTATGTAGGGGCCATGTGGGGGTTATGTAGAGGTCATATCTGGCTCTATAGGCAAAGTACCAATCCTAGGTGTTTGACTGAGCTAAGTTTGGTTGAAGTTTGGTGTACTCTGAGGGTGATACAAACTTATTGTGGCTTAATGGCTTTGCCCTGTGTTGGATCCTGAGTGAGGGCTAATCCTATCATTCTGCCTTTGTTTAGTATTTGCTGCAGGGAGTTTCAAAATATCCTGTCTTGAATGGATTTCTGCCTGCAGTATTTGCTTTGCCTATGAATAGAGCTACCTAGTTTTCAATAAGCTCTTTGTGTCTTAAGTGCTGACATCTGCTTTGGGCTATTAAAGAAAGTGGAGGTTGCTTTCTGCCTCAAAAAACCCTCATGTTTCTCCATGTCTCCCTTTGGGAAATATAATAATCTGCCTTTTTAAAATATTTGTCATAATATTTCATTCTTCTAGGAGGGGAGGCTTCCCCCACTTTCAAGTACATAAAACAACATAGAGTGCAGATGCAGTAACAGGACCGTTTCATTGCTGTTTGCTTAGGGAAGTGCATATATATTGATGAGCCTCTCTTGATTTTACTTGTTTGGTAGAGAAGATGGGAAATGCTTAATTAATTTGATATTGATACAAACTGAATGCTGATGTGTGTTTCTAAGGTGAACATTGTTGTGTATTCGAACTACGATCTCCAGGTGTCAGTCAAGCCGAGAGGCCGTTGCCATTGGTTCAGGCGCATGGATGTTCCAGCGGGAGAATGGCAAAGCTCTAATTGGTTGCCAGCTACCATATAAATAGCTGTCAAACCAGGCATGTTTGGTTCTGTTCTGTGTTCTGCTGTTACTATTGATTAAACAACCTGTTGACTGCTACCATTGCCTCAGTAATTATTCGCAACCGCGGAGTAGTTAATAAACATGTATATTGGAGTTTAGGCTAGAATCTTAAACTCATTTACTGGAGAGTCAAATCAGGTGGAACAGGCTGTAAGCTGTTTTATAAACCATGATACAGTACAGTTGCTTTTGGCTTAATATCATGCACAAATTTTTTTGGCTTTATGTTATATGCAAGCCAGAGTTGTTCAACAAACAAATGCCATTTTAGGATTATGTATAAATGCCACAAATACAAATAGATTTTGCAATTCTCTTAATTAAGACCTTGAATTAAAAAAAAATCAAAATAAGAGTAGCAGTGCATGTTCTGATAGAAAACAGGGTAAATACATACACCATCTTTTGTCCCACATTTAACCTAGCAGTTTTTTTTTAATGCAAAATGTGACTTACAACCCTTATTGGGTAATTTGGAGAACAAAATTGAAGAAAGAGATATAAGGTGACTAGAAGAGCAAAATATCTATTGTTCAAAAAGACTTCTCATGTGCAATTTTTAAAATAGTACTGCTCCATTTTTTAAAATTTGTTTTGGGGTGGTTTAGCTTCTGTGGCATTTAGTATACAGATGAAAGTTAGATCAGGTAGACTTCATTTTCTTGGTTCTGATCTAGCCTTTGTTATATGACTTAACTTGGTTCAATTCTGTTCTAAAAAGCAGTGGAGAGTTCTTTCAGAACATTTGATGAAGCGAATGCAAATGATTCATAGTTTCCTTAATGAAGCTTTGTTGATATTAAGTGAACAAATAAATAAAAGTGATTGAGCAAGTCATTTGTGTTCAAACATGGATTCTGGCAATATGATTGAAGGTTTTCTCCATGGTAGCAGGTCTGAAATACATTAGCAATTCCTCAAGTTTTGCTGAGTAAACCAGTGAAAGCATTATATCTTTATTTCCCCCTGGCAGTGCTATTTACTCATTAGTGTTTTGTTCAATGGTTGCCATTGGTACGCCTTTAGGAATGGAGTGTGATAATGATAGGTCACACATGCACACCTACATTCCCTCTCCCCCCCTTTAAACTAAAAAATGAAGCAAAAGTAGAAATACAATTTCAGACTTTCCTCACATGTCAATTAGCAGAGGATGATGAGGTCTATATTAACAAGCTTATAAAATAAACAATTCTAGCTTAGTATTTATAAACCCGAACCCTTGTTCTATGACTTTGAATGTGTTATTCAATCTAGGGGTATGCATTGTGAAGCTGAATTCAATAGATTGTGCACCAGGAGACATTCTTTACCATATAATTATATCCAGGAAGAGGGTTTCGCATCAGCTAAGAAGTGCATTGTGATGTGTGATTCAGTAGTTGGTTATGAAGACAATTTTTAGTTAATTAATTGTAGAAAAAAGGCCCAAAGAGATGATTAAAGAGAACAAAATTCTGTGAAGATTAAGATGACCAATAAGAGAAAGGGACATGGGAATTATCTGTTTTTCAATGATAAGACTAACAGTGCCATACAAGGCCCAATGGTAGAGTTCCATATTATATGTTTATCTTTTTTTCTTGAATTTGAATAAGAACATTTTTTGGTCCTGAGAATATTTGCATCCTTCTCTGGAGAAATAGTCAAGGACTAGTATATATCAATAAAGACACTCAATAACACAGGTCTGTGACTAAAAAGCTGATTGATTATTTTCATCTAATTTCCATGTATTTTGGTGTGCTGAAAACAAATAAAATATTGAAAAAACTCCTAGACGTCATGATTTGCCACAACATGCACAATTGTCTTCAAATTTATCAGTTTTTTAATTTTTGGTATTTTTTTATATTATGGGTTTTTAACGAAATTTAAAGTCCAAATTACTATTAATTAGTTCACATAAGTACATTTAAGATATAAAATGGCAAAAAAATATATTAAAGGGTTTGTCCGAGTTACGTAAAAAAATATAGCACTGTAAATCTGATGGTCAGCAATATATACATAAGCTAAGCAAGTTTTAAGTCTGTGCTTCTAATGGTAGAAGGGATTAATCTTTCCTGAAGAATCCAGTGGGAGGGAGACACAGGGCAGATAGCAGCATCTCTGGTCAGTGCAGGGGGCGTGGCCAGCACTGTGACATCTCGTGTACAGACACAGAGCTGCTCTCTCCTGCATGCCACACTTGTACATGAATCATCATCAGGTTCTTGGTTCTAGGCTGTTCACACTTTTTCATCGCAATTCATGTTAGCTTGTCATTCTTCAACCGTTTGTTATGGCTCCACGAAAGTGTATTAATTCACCAGACAGTTTCTGTTTCATCTGTGGTGAATATATACTGTTGAAGCAACAGCAGAATATTACAGACTTTGTGAAAAAAGTACACTTTGCATACTTTGGACTAAAAATTGGAGATCAAGATAAAGTTTGGGCGCCTCATAAAGTGTGCAAATAGTGTGTTGAGGACCTCCGAGGGTAAGAAAAAATCTTTCCGTTATGGGATTCCTATGGTATGGCGAGAGCAAAAGAACCATAGATGACTGTTACTTTTGTTCATGCGATGTGAAAGGGTTTAATTCCAAATGGAAGCATTCCATTTCATACCCAATCTTCACTCAGCAATTCGTCCCATCCCCCATGGTACAGATATACCAGTACCCAAGTCCCCTGCTTGGAAGAGATACCTAGCTCCTATGAAGGTGAAGTCATACCTGAACCAGATGACGAATCAAGTACTGACTTTGAAGATGATACAAGACCAAAATTGTTTTCTCAGGAGGAGATGAATGATTTGCTAAGAGACTTGAATCTTCCCAAAGATGCCGCTGAGTTACTTAGATCAAGGCTGAAAAGCAGGAATTTATTGTTGCCAGGAGTGTCGTCTTCATGGTTCAGACATCGTGAAAAGGAGTTTGTTCCTTACTTCGCCCAGGAAGACAAGTTGGTTTATTGCATCGATGTCGAAGGTCTGATGGGCCAATTTAAAATCCAATATGATTGAGAGCAATGGCATCTTTTTATAGATTCTTCAAAAAGAAGTCTCAAAGCAGTTTTACTCCACAATGGTTTTTATGCTTCCATACCTGTAGGTCATTCTGTACACTTGAAGGAAACCTACGAGAACTTGGAATTGGTTCTTCGTAAACTTAAATATGAAGACCATGGTTGGCAAGTGTGTGGGGACTTGAAGGTCTTGTGCATGCTGCTCAGGCAACAAGCTGGGTATACCAAATACCCTTGTTTTCTGTTTCTATGGGACAGTCGAGACTGACAAAATCACTGGACCAAGAAGAGTTGGCAGCCGAGGGTGCTAACAGTCAGTGAAAAAAATGTCCTCCGAGAAACTTTGATACCTTCCCATAAAGTTCTTCTACCACCTCTCCGCATAAAATTGGGATTGATGAAGCAATTCATAAAATCACTTTCAAGAGATGGAGAATGCTTCAAATACTTGGTCACCAAGTTTCTGTGCCTGTCGGAGGCAAAATTGAAGAAAGGTGTGTTCGTCGGACCAGACATTAGAAGGCTTATAGTTGATCAAGAGTTTGTCAATACCATGACGGATCCTCAAAAAGAAGGGTGGATTGCATTTAAAGAAGTCGTACAGAAATTTTTAGGCAATAACAAAGATCCTCACTACAAAAAGATTGTTGGAAGAATGCTGAAAGCATTTAAAGCCTTAGGTTGCCGGATGAGTTTGAAAGTGCATTTCCTCCAGTCCCACCTTGACTACTTTCCTGAAAATTTGGGAGCTATGAGTGAGGAACAAGGTAAATGATTCCACCAAGACATTAAAGAGATGGAAAGGAGATACAAGGGAAAATGCAGCATTACAATGATGGCAGACTACTGTTGGATGCTTCAGAGAGACATTCCAGATGCTACTCACAAGTATAAATGCACCAAGAGGAGCCTCACAAGGAATAAAAATCAAGTTTAGTGTGTGTAGGTGAGCTCATTTCAGTTCAAAAAAGGATTTTAATGAAAACATTGTAATAAAAATTTAATTGTATAAGTCTATTTCCATTTATTTTGAGGTATTGTCTTATTTAACATAGTTACCTAAATTGTCAGGAAACGTGATGTCCTATGACAAAATGGAGGTCATTTTTGGATTCAGCGCACCAAAAAACATAAAGATTACATGGAATAACCAAAACAGCTCTCGAAATTTTTTTTTGCAGACCTGTGTAATTATTCTAAAATGAATTCTAAACAGATATGGTTTGTAGGAATGAACATCCCAGAAACATTGATATCATAAATCTGTTGGAGAGAGTCAGGAGAAAAAGTCAAGTGGGGAATTAGTCTGGAATCTTTAGGTAGGTACAAGAGGGCAAGCTTTGATCCTCTTGAATGCTATTGAACCTTATCTGCCAGTCTGGGAAGACTCCTGTGAAATAGGCAAGAGTGATAAAGTAGCTAATTGAACTCTTCACATGTAGATTTGTTTGTTCACGCCTGACAAAATCTGCCTGATTTCTTCCACTCTTTTGAGTTACTGGAAAAATTCTAAAGTTGCAGCTTGAAACTGATTTCAGCATTAAATTGCTTTGCTTTAAATGCTTATGAAATTGTTTTATTTTAATTGTAATCATACCACAAGCCAACCAGTGTCTCTGTAACTCTGATGGTCTAACTGCTTCTCCTGGTTTATGTTACAGTTGCTGTTAATTGCTTATATTTCAGCACTCCCACATGTATATCTCCTGTTTAGAAATACAACTACCATTCAATCATATTTTTGTTTCAAGAGAAAAAGAAAAGGTAACTGAGCATAGACTGACAGTTTGATGTGGTGGTTTGAGGACTTGGCTAAAAACTGAGGTAATGACCTCTAGCCCTGCATTAGGCGTGAAAGGTAGCTGGGTGATTTGGGACCAATCATTTTTTCTCAGCTAAATCCACCTCACAGGATTGTTGTTAATGGGAAAAAAATAGAGGTAGGACCATAAATTTACACCATTGAGTTACAATGGAAAAAAGGTGGGATATAAATCTAACAAAATAGCTCTATTATGTATTAATTTTGTTCCCATGGTCTTGTTATGCATGTTTATTGTGCTTTCATGGTTATTCTATGGTGTATTTTGTTGTACACATTTGTGAGATAGACAGCTATATAAATGTGATAAAATTATTATTTTTTCATTTGTAGAAAAGCATGGAAGGGGAAAGGAAGGTTTGCTATGGGTCTCATTTATTAGTGTTTATAATCTGATGGGACCATGAAAAAGGGCCTGGTGGCCTCTTCTCTGTGGCACATTATTCCTCACAAAGTATGATTTGACCCCCTCGCCTTCTCAATTTTTTTAAAGGTCCTGAAGATGTGATGGCCTTGAAGATGTGGTTTTGTCAGTAGACTTGGGAATTACGTATGGAGTTGGAGCTGATCAAGTGGTTAATTTGCTTGTGTTGCTGCTGCCATGGAGGGGGTGAGGTGGGTGGTAGGCTTTTACGTTGTAGATTTTTATGTTCCAAGTTGCCTGAAGTCACCTGTGTGAGTTGGGCAGCCATAAAATAATGTTTAATAAATAAATGATAAATAAATGATGGAAATGGTTAGTGTTGAATATTAATGAGCTGTGACGTATACCTTTCCCCTCACTGATCCATTCTCCAAGGCGGGAGAATGAAATGATGTCAGTGGCTGAAATGCTGGACAGCTCCCTGTATAATAGGAGCTGCCGGCGCCACAGCACAGTTCTTTTTAATGAAAGGAATAAAAGCCTTTATGTTTACAATGCTGTGCGTTCTGCCTCCTTGCTCTGACCCGACTTCAACAGTTAGGAACATATAGATTGGTATATATCTACTGCTTTTTATTGTCTAGCTTTATATTACAGTCCATCAGGTTTTCTGTGGGTTTTCTTTTTGAAATATTTGTTAAAAACATTTGATTTTGTTCATGGATTTTCTTCATATAGAACTTTATAAGCAATTCCCTTTGTTTTGCATTGTAAATGTAAATTCTCAGAGAGACATTTTTAAAAACTGCCAAATGTTCTTGAGAATATTCTTGGCTACATAAATTTCCCCATTGAGAGCTTTTTTATTTATTCAACCTCAGATCTTTTTCTCCTCCTCAACTATCCCACTCAATATGCAACTGTCAGAAGTAGTTCTTTTTTAGGCTCATCTAATACATGAGGGAATCCATTTTGGCAGATGTCACCAATGTTCTCTGACTGAAATACATTTTGGAATGTCCATCCTTAATCATGAGGAAGATGGCTTTGTTATCACAGCTGTTACAGGTTCAGTGACCTTTGCTTATCCAGGGGTAACTGTACTTTTCAACTGATGCAGCCCATGGGTACAAGTGGGACTTAGTGAAGTTAAATTGGTAATGTTTGTTCCACAGTCTTGTTCTGAATGGCTTAAAAATGGTTGAGTGAACCAGCTTAATGAAAATATTGCAATGTAATGTGATTGTCATATTTCAAACATAATAATGAAAATAACCTTCCTTCCTTCCTTCCTTCCTTCCTTCCTTCCTTCCTTCCTTCCTTCCTTCCTTCCTTCCTTCCTTCCTTCCTTCCTTCTGTCCTCCCTCCCTCCATCTCTATGTTGGAGTATTTATATGGGTTATTTCTAAACAAATTGTCTCATAATGATTATTGCATAAGGGACACTTCATATTGGCAGAGAACAATCTATCACTTAACATGGCTTTATCCCAGAACATAGAAAATAATTCTTATTTACTGTGTCATGTTAACTACCTGGGTAACTTCTGCCAAATTTGATGTTTTATTTTTTTTTAAAAAAAATCTTGGACATGCTTTGATATTTATGTTGGGAGTTCTGATAAAGGACATGTTAATTTTATGATACATAAAATTAATGGATGCTGTGTGTTTTTGTTGTCTGTAGGGCCAGGAACAATTCCCAATTGGTTCCTAATGTTCCATTTTTGAGCAAAGTACTGGACCATTTCACTTAAGAATTGGATCTGGTGTTAAGAAGGGGAATGGGTGCTGAAGACAAAGGAGAGTATGGTAAAGTAGGACATAATTCACTGTCATCTTCTGCTGCCTTCACTTCATCACCAATCCATTGTTTTTTGTTTACCTGCTCACCTTGTTCATTTCCTTATCCATCCGCTTATTCTCTGTTTAACCGCAAGCTAATTGTCATTATAGTGCCTCTCTTCTTATCAGTCCTTCAACACATGCACAAAAGTAATGGGGCTTTGATTGCACTGTTGTGAATGCCACCTTGTCTTGTGGGACTCTCCTTGCGAATGCTGGCACTTTGAAGCCTAAATGACTCATTTTGAGAGGACCTTCAGAGCAGGTCATGGGAGTGAAGGCGACCTTGGCAGCCACCTTTCCTGCTACAGTTCCTCACAATATTTCACTCTGAATCTCCCTCTGTAATGGTATATGGGAATGAATTTGTGAGACAAAAGGAAGATTAGATAACAGTCAGATGAGAGACACTGACTCCACAGAAGGAATGGGGAGAATAACAAACATCTCAGAAGGAGCCTCCCTAGTTGATTGGAGTATAAAAGTGAAGGGCAGAGATGTCCTTTCAGTCTTGCAACGTTGATGTTTGTCTTGCAAAGTAGTCCAGATAAGAAGCACCTCTAAAAATACTAGCTCTAATGTTTTTGTAAGCAGGAGTGAGATTCAAAAATTTTAGCAACCGGTTCTCTGCCCGGTTCCTGGCTGGGTGTGACCATGGTAGACGTGGCCTACTCAGTCTCCTGCACCATGGTGGGGAGGACGTGTTTTCGTCTTCCCCAGACTCCAGAGGCTTTCTTTGAGTCTCCGGGAAGGCAAAAATGGCCTTCCCCGGGCTCCGGAGGCCCTCCGGAGACTGGAAATGGGGCCATTTCTGGACTTACGGAACTTCTAGGAAGCCCGTTTTTCACCCTCACAAAGCTGCCGTGTGGGCCCTGCATTTACCTGGCATCCAAAATGGGCTGCGTAGAGACTCCTGGGATGGGCGAGGTGGGCAGGGCCAGCTAGTCTTTCTAACTACCAGTTCAGTGAACCAGAATTATAATTAGCATCCGCTTTGCCCGAACCGGCTGAATCTTACCCCTGAGGCTATGCTAACCGAAACTTCTCTGTCACAAAGAAACTCTTTTAAAATTCTAAATTGAGATCTGTGGCATAGGGTCTCCTGCCTAAGCAGGGGGTTGGAGTAGAAGACCTCCAAGATCCCTTCCAACTCTATTATTCTATTCTATTCTATCTGAGTTTGATAAAAGGCTGAGTTTTTGGGTTAATCTAGTCAAGATAGAAATGTGCCTATTCATGTAAAAGATAAAACTTTTAGTCTTTGCAAGAAATGGAAACTTCATTTCATGTTATCTATGCTGATTATTATTGCTCCTTTCTCAAAGCCAGCTTTCAAGATAGTTACTGCTCTTTCTGCTTTTTAACCAGCCAAATGTTTTCTGGAATTCAGTCTGCCCTGCCTTATCACTATATTTTTATGCTCTTTCCTCTTCTTTGCTAGAATGGCACTTTGGATAAGTAATTGTCAGAAAAATTTAGTGCTGCACTTCTACATACCTGCATATTTTATCTTCACTGCCTAAAAGAGAAAGCAAAGTTAGACATGGATTTGTATGTTACAAGCCATAGTCTTCCTGACAGGAAAGAAGGAAAGGCTAGGCTTATCAGCCAGCTGCACACTTGGCCATGAGAATGTATTTGAGACATCATCCATCACTTTGGAGAGGCTGGGACTTCAGAGGAAAAGCAGCAGAACACTGAAGCATATGTTTTAAGATAACCTTGCATTAGGCACAAGTAACATCCTGCCCCCCAAAGGCAACCAAACTGTAATTGTAAGTGTTCTTGTCTTATGGATTGGCTTTCCTTTTGAAAATATTTTATTTTATTTTTAAAGTGAAAGGAAATCTACTATTTGTTCAGCAGTAGAGAGAAGAACTTTATCTATCAATTCCAATTTATTTTCCACTGGAATTTCATCCTGATCCATCTGCTTGCATTGTTATCTGTATCAATCTTTCCTAAATTGGTGCACTCCAACTGTGTCAGTTTTCAGCTCCTAAGAATTCCCAAAAAGTTCATCCAATGACCAACAATATGGACAGTAGCAGATTGAAGAAAGTTGGTTTTAACATATTAAATAATGTGCAAAATTATTTTACAAAACAAAGCACTCTAGAAATAATTTCTGTCTCATCCTGATATAAAACACAATATTGAGAGCAGTGGCCTTCTTTCAGATCTCCTTCAAAAGTTTATTAAATTGCCATTGAATTTTCTCTTTAAATCTGAATGGCTAAGGGGCTTTCAACAGAGGCTTATATATGTAAAAACTGCAAGTAAGTTTTGGAGAAAAAGCAAAATCTTCACAGTGTTCCAGCTATCAAACTGAAAATATAGGAGACAGCGCTATACTTGATTTAGTGCCTGTAGATCAAAAGGTTTTGAAGTGCGAAGCCTGCAGGTCACAAAGATATAAGAACAAGATGTTGAGGTAGGACAAGTGATGCTCATTCAGTCAAGAAGCAAAGAGCCTGCCATACGCTATTCTGCTTGGGAAAAAAATAGAATACGCTAGGGAAACATAAAGATTGGACTGGATTGAAAATTTGCTTAGCCAACCTTTGGGGACCCATTCTTGCTTGTACGAACTTATTTCACTATACTATTTTTCTTGGTAATGCAACAGAATTACTTTTGCCCTTTGGGGGATTCAAGTGCCTGTTGCTCTAACCTCTTTTGAACTGAAACGGTATCTGCATCACTTATCAGATAAATCTATTACTATGAAGCTCACACTACTTTGATATCTGAAGGCCAGTTCCAAAATGACTTGGTTAATATTGCTACTCTGGCTACAAGAACACTCACCCTGAAAAGAGAAAGAGAAAGAAGCTGTCATACTATCCAACAAAATGTATGTAATAAGACAATAGAAGGCAAAACATATTATGACTGGAAGGCTGACTTTCTTTGATTAATGAACTGGGTCAGCATCATCACTATATTTAGAGGATATTTTGCACTGTAGTTTTAAATATTAATTAAAGGACTATTGTAATGGAAGATTCAGCTTGTGATCTGTTCCCCCCACCACCACCAACATTAGAAATAAGGGAAATTCGGATTTGTGAAAGGAAAGAGGAAACCAAAGTCATTGGACCAAGTTGAGAAATGTTATGCATTAGAATATTAGAAGAACATATACAAACATAAAGAGCATAACAGCTCTTAAACAGACTCCATATTCTCCAAATGCCACAAAAGGGGTCAGAATTCATGGGACTGTATTAATATTTCCCTGTGCATATTTGTAAACACAGCTGATTTTTGTTACCATGCCCTCTAAAAGTATAGATTTACCCAAATGTGTTTGCCACCTCTTCTGTAACTTCCCCTCAAAGGAAGTCAGCAGGGGACAGATGGCGAAATCAATATTACCCAGTCTTAGAAAACTCCTCTATGATTTTGTTTAAAGAGGGAGAAGAAGTGGGATTTATCTTCTACCTGATTGTGATAATTACAAAATATACAATTGCTGTTTCAGGTTTATCTGATTATGGTCATTGTCTTTTTTACAAATTCTCACAATGACTTCATCAAAATAGTTTGTTCAGAAGACTGTGTGGGGTAACAAAGAGGAAAAGAATCCAAACAATAATGTGTGAATTACAAGAACCAAATATATTGAAAGTTTATGACTCCTTATCCTTTGTTTTAATTGAATTTGCTAGAATTGCCTTTCAACAAATGTATGAACTCCATATAAAAGCTAAGACTTTCCTGGGAATCTACTCAGCACCCCAGTCTAGCAATATATGACGTAATGTATAATTGGCCAATGTAGATATATTCTCTATTCTCCTACAATATTTCAGTTCTAGATACACTATTCATTTAAAAAGAACACTGTAGTTATTTTATTCTATTTACAATGATATAAATTGGTTCCTTACAATGCCATGCATACTTAACTAGCTAGTCTAAATTCAAGTATACGGTATTTTTTTTTTTCTTTCATAATATTTTAAGCATATTTTAATCCTAACAGATTCTGGATGGAATATGACATAGGCCAAACTAATACACTAAAACTAATAGAAATAATAGAAATCATGAGTAAACATGCACATTTGCTTAACCTAAAGGCCATGTACTCTGTGAACAAAGTCACAGTGTTATAATTATGGATATACAGGAAGCACGTGTGCCATTGTATAACATTTAAAAATTGCTGGGTTTAAAGTGAGATTTAGGTTACATTTAAGCCAAGATAAGCTAAGGCTTAGGCCAATTATAAGGTAACCCCCTTTTTCAGTTTAGCCCAAAATATGCCAAGGCTTAGACCATGGGTGTCAAACTCAAGGCTGGGGGGGGGGGGTGGATCCGGCCAGTGGGGTACTTAGATCTGTCCCATGCAGCTGCCCTGGAAAGAACAAAGGACCAGCCCGCAGTGCTTCTGCCAGCGAAAACAGGCTTCTGAATTCCATTTCCAGCTGCTATGGCCTCCTGCCAGTGAAAATGGAGTTCGGGACGGCTCTTTTTGCTGGCAGAGTGCTCAGGCCACAGGAGCTCCCCGACACAAGTGACATTGAGCTTGCCATGCCCACCCTGGCCACGCCCACTCCAGCCTGCGGTCAAACACAACCCTCAATGAAAACGAGTTTGACATCCCTGACTTAGACCAGCTATAAGCCAAGACCTTTAATGAGCATACATATCAGTAGATATGCTTACTACAATATTTATTTATCTGTATTTTGTCATCTTGTCCCATATTTATTCTTTGTTTTAAATAAAGTGTCATACAATTGTTTAACTGTTGGAATTAGACTGAGGATGCTCAACCACTGAATCCAGTGATTATTATGAGCTGCTTGGTCCGTTTGTATCTCCCTCACAGTCATTGAAATGAGGATAAACTTAGGGAAGATGCTATTGCTTTGAGCATCTAGAGCAAAGGCTAAAAACGTAATCATAGAACTAATAAATCATCCTGGTTTTTAGTCAATTAATCATCCAAGATGGCCAAAAGCAATAATGCTCAAAAATACAACATACATATTTTTTTAAATGTTTACAATATACAGAGCTAGAAAGATGACAAAATATACTGTCTACTTTGGATGCTCTTGCAAAGGTAGAGGCAGTGAAGACAAAACACAATTATTCACATTCCAAAGTTTGGAACTGATGCAGTAGGACCATCTCCCCTCTATGCCTGAGAAATGGGCTTCTGAATACAGTCACTTTCAGAATGACCTTTCCTGCAGACCTTAATATCTGGGTCTAAACTATTGAAGCAGTGGTGCAATTCAGCCGGTTCTTTCCGGTTCATGCGAACCGGTAGCGATGGTAGCGGGAGGCTTCGTCCACCCACCTCGATGTCATCATGTCCCATTTTTGATGCTCTGAGAATGCGTGGAAGGTCCGCTCATGCATAGTCACATTTGCAAACTGGTAGCAAAGATAAGTTGATTTCACCCTGCATTTAAGGCTTTAAAGGCTAGTATCAGGTCCTTATTTTCTTGAAAGCAATTAGTAACCAGTACTGATTTTTTTAAAAAAAATAATGGATATCATATGATTTTATTAGACTACTTACATGTTTGCTATTTTCTTCAGATTAGGTAAGATCTCTAGGGAGCAATTTCCATATCATGCAGGACTCCAAATCATTTTGCTTTGCTTTGGCATCCCAATTGATGCCTTTACAGGGAAACAGAGCATCAGAAAAAACTATTCTCTCCCATATATAATCTCTTTTGTATTAAATCTGTGAGACAAACCTGTGGGATTTAGAGAATCACTATTTTTGCCTTATGTGAATTTTCAAAGGATGTGAATTTTCCAAGGATGTGAATTTTCCAAGGATTGTAAACAACCACAATAGTGGTTTTATTTAATACATGTCTATAGCAATATATTTAGAGGCACATGTGAAGACTCACAGTTACACACACAGGTTATGCTATTGCTTTCAATGTTTTTACCACCCAAGTCCAATTTTTTTAGCATGAAATGTCACCCCAGGCCCATCTTTGCTTTTTTTGTAGAGCCTTGTGAGTGATTTGATCACTCTAGGAGTGGGAAATGCTTCTCTGTCCACTCTGCACAGGTCTCTAGTTCGAACAATTCTTCAACCACTACTCTTTTGATCTATGAGAACAATATATATTGATTAGAGACTGGACATGAAACTCTGTAAGGCTGAAGGACGCTTCTTTTATTGAGAGCAGATTCCCTGCTTGCTTCATTTTCTTGTTATGGGCCACACAAGCAAAGATTAATGATAGCCGTTCCACTTGTTTAAGCAGCTGATGTCTCAGCCCTGGATCCCACCTGAGGCTCCCTGCTGGACAATAACAATAGACCATTACAAAACTAAGGAAAAGAACCCTGAGAAATCACAAAACTCAGGTTTTAAGGCAGCTAAACAAAAGGTAGAATTTCTAAGACTTTCAGAAAGCCTTTGAAGAGATTGTAAAGTCTCTGTACCTTTGCATGCCAGAAAACAATTGTAAGTAACATATGTTGGAAAACTAAAGTATTCCCATTTTAAATAAGCATATAAATACTCTCCATATAAAACGGCAACAAAACTATAATTTACTACTGTTATTTTTAGAGCATTTATTAAATTAACATTTCATATGAAGGAATCAGGCGTGGTATTCACTTACATTTCCTACCAGTTCACAAATGTCAGCCCCCATTCGTGCATGCGTTCAGGCTTCTGCACATGCACTTTGGCTATAAAAAGGACCTAAATGGGATGCCATAGAGCTGGGGCGGGGGTGAGTGCGGGTGCAGTGGGGCTACCCACGATTCCTGCTTCTGATTTGGATGAACCGGTCCGAACCAGTAGAATACCACCTCTGGAAGGAGTATATTTACGGATATTACTATCTAAATATTAATATTTATTAGTACAATTTGTTTTCAGAAAGGGTATTGAATTTTAGTTCTATGGGTTACAGCCGGAATAAAGTGACTACCAATTGAACTGAATGGAGAACATTCTGAGAGAAAACATGGAAAGACTGCTTGCAAATAATTTGGAAGTTATGCAGAGGCCTGTAAGTAAGATTTCATACTAGGGTAAAAATATAAGAGAAACCCTGAAATCTATTGATCAGATACAGATCAGGGTTGAGCTGTATTCAGTTTTCATTCCACCATGGAATAGCCTTGGCACCAAAGTACCATATATAAGTATGAATCCGCAGCCAGCTAAGGTTGAGAACTCAAGAGACTTAAGCTTGAAATGGCAGGCAGCTTAAAATGATATCTAAATCCTCAGCAGCCATGGTCCAGAGAATAAATTGTCAGTTCATGCTCTTTGGCTTATTAGGCAATGAATTTGCAAGCACAACAGATGAAGTTCTGAACTGCAAATAATTGTGAACTGGAATGTGTTTTTGGAATCAGATTTCTCAATTAATAGAATTTGCTTCTAGCACAAAAATGCTATGAAAATAAAATGGTGTTGGTAAAGCCACATATCACTGTCTGCCAAAGCAATTGTTATAGCTCATTCTAGACTAGTGACATAAAATATTTTACCATTGCCTACAAATTTTGGGTCTTTTCTTATAACAAATGTACAGTGGTGTTGGGCGAAATATCCATCTGATTCAGTTCCAAGCTGGGAGAAAGACCCTGGAAACATCGAGGCTGATTGGAAAGATGGGTTAATGGTTAATAGAACCACCAAACATGTGATTCTGGGTAGCTGACCACATGGAGTCGAGAGTGGGTTTTTAAAAATACCTTCTCTTGGGCTTTGAACTTGAACTTTCTATTCGTGTGCAAGAACATGTATTCTATTGGCTATAGTCAGATTCCTGTGGAGTCATGTTTGTCTGAGTTCCCAGGCTTGGTTGAAGTTTTCTGGGTGATGCAATGTCCTTAGGAGATTGTGCCATGTGGTGAGCTCTGCTGCTAGATGGGTTAATCCTATTATGTCCTGGAGGGTCATATCCCATCACCCTGGAGCTGGAGGTGTTTTGTCTTGTAGATAGGCTGGCCCAGTCTTTCTTAATGGGCACCAAATATCTGCTGCGGACAGGGAGCTGCTTTCTGTCTTTAAAACATCTTTCTTCTTTTACAATCCAGGGAAATATAATATTCTGGCTTTTATAATATTTCTCAAAATATTTCATTCTTCTAGGAGTATTTTTGAATGTTAAATGTAGCAGATTAGAGAATAGCCAATGAGGCAAAAAGTCAATACTGATTGTTTTTGTTTTCTTTTAACTTCAGTAGTGGAAATAACAGCATTTTGGACAAAATGTTAAATGATGAAAGAACAAGCAAAATAACAAAGACAAACTAATGCCATGGACTTCAAGAGAGCTGATTTCAACAGACTTAGAACATGGGAAGGATCCCATGGATGAAAATTTTAACAGGAAAACAACCCAAGAAGCTTGGAAAACTGAAAAAGGAGATTGTAAATGCCCAGTCTGCTTCTAAATTAAAAATGAACTGTTCCATGGCATTTTGCTTTTCTTTGGTATCCAAAATGTCACAATTGTAATACATGCAGAAATGTAAAATTACATTTATGCATCTATGCAGGGCATACGTTTAAGCCACTTCAAATGTCCAGGACAAATGCCTTTTTCCTACAAAATGTGTGTACTCTAGTAAACGTATGTACTCTAGTAAACATATGTACTCTAGTAAACGTATGTACTCTAGTAAACATATGTACTCTAGTAAACTGAAAATGTCTCTGGTGGTTGACAGCATCTAAAAAGGTGGTTTGGTTTACATGTAAATTATTTCGTAGGAGAATCTGGCCATTTTGCATGCACCAACATGTTAGAACCATCAACACCCTTTCTCAACCATCAACTAAATGCTGTATTTTTTCCAGATGTTTTCATCCTAACTTTATTTATTTTTATAAATAACTCAAGGTAGCAAACTCACCTAATACTTCTTCCTCCTTCTATTTTCTCTGCAGCAACCACTCTATGAAGTCAATTGGGATGAGAGACTCGCTCAAAAGTACCCAACTGGCTTTTGTGTTAAATGTTTCAAATGTGGCTTGTTGAGAAAGTTCTCAAAGTCTCAGAGAGCTGAACATCCAGAAATTAAATAGAGGAATGGGCAGCTGAATTGTAATTATTAGCTCTTAGGTCAGTATGTCATCTACACCTTTTCCCAAGCAGATAATGGAGTCTACCCAGCTGCATAAATTCAACCTTTTAAAACTCAGATGAGTGGATACAGTTAAGGAAGATGGAAACAAGAATAGTAGTGTCTTCCATTTCTGCCCATATATTCTTGCAACTCCACAATATTTCCATCACTGCTAGAATAATGCTAGCATAATCTCTGGGTGCCAGTCAATTAAATAATTCCAGTTCAAACCCAAGCTAATAGCTAAAACTCAGTAGTGTATTCCTATACCAAATAATTATCCAATTGTAGGTGATGTATTTGACATTTGGCAATCACTTACTTGTCTGGCTACTCAAAGTTAACTCACAAACATGCTACATTAGTAGCTTAATTGTCCAACTTTGAGCTGTTTTGAATTAATTCTCTCCATCTTCAGTCTGATTACATATATCACATGGCCTTAATCAGTGGAGAAGTAATTTGGTCTGAAGATGTATAATTCGCATCAAATGAAGAAGAGAGTACATTTGCTTGGATTTTCACGGTATTTGTGAGCCAAAGAGATTGTAGTTTGATGTTGGAGGCCTGTAACTATTGCAGCAATGGTTGTAAGGAGTTGAGACGGGATTGATATTGGGATCATATCAGTATGAACAGTAAGGGCTGTGGTAGATTTTGTCCTATCTGGTAGGCCAGCTGGTTATCACTGTCTCCTTTTTTGCTCAATTTGTGACATCATACACTAGTTATCTAATTTATTTAAATTTATTACTGCAGCAGTTAAAACTAGGTACCAGCTAAGCAATTTAATCTGATAGCTCAATAACCTTGGTCATGTTATGTTATGTTATATTGTTATGTTATGTTATGTAATTATGTTACATTATGCTACATTATGTCACATTATGTTATGTTTTGTTTTCTCTTCTCTTATATTCCTAGATTATGATTATAATAAACAAAATTTGTTTTAAACAACATCAGAATACCCCAGGTAGAACTTTTTTTTTATTTTAGTGTACACCTCTATTTTATCCATTTTAATTGCTAAAAGTTTTAATAACATAATAGACTGTTGTAAAGCAATATAGCATTGTATGTAAACAGTCAAACATTCGTTACAATTTTTTTTCTGTGTATTTTATATGTGGTCTGGTATTCTAGTTCTTACTGGCTATTTTTACTTTTCTTTTCCCATCTCCTCTCTTTTCTGTAAATTGTTCAGCTCAGGATGAAATTCCTTTATCCTACTCTCCTCTCCCTTTGTAATATTATTACCAGCTTGTACCCACATCTGGACATTGACCATAAGAAAGGATTTAATTTGATTAGGATGTCTAAATAATCAGATTGAATCCAGTGAGTTCAGAAGCTAGGAAACCTAACTTGATTTGAAAGTAAAAAGTAACAGAAGCAAGGGCAGAAAAGAGTTTTGAAACAGTCTTCAATATGGATAAGTAGTCAAGACAGGTTTGAGACCTGAACTGGTATTTAATGTTTCCAATGACAACTGAATATAGTTTGGTCCTTCCAGAGAACTATGCTTGTCTTCTTGCTTTCAAAAATGTTATTTATTAAATAACCATGTGATAATGGCAAATTCAGATTTCACACCGAAACATAAATCTTTCGACTTGCATTTTCTTTCTCTTTTTTTTGAATACTTTTAATTAAACAATTTTACATCACTAAAGATAATACAAACTATACTGAGAAATAAAGAATAGAAAGAAAAAATAAATATAGAAAACAGAGGAAGGATAGAAAACTGGATACTTAATGAAGTGACTCCTGATCCTCCTTGCAACAAGTATGAGCAAATAAATATTTCTCCATCCCTATAATGTTACATAATAAACTTGCATTTTATTATAGCATTAATTTAGGAGTTTTGAAGGAAAACATGCCAGAGCAAATGAGTCTCATGAATTCTTCTTTACTTGCCTGTTTCCTTCTGCGCATTTTTAATGTTCTTTTTCAACAATCTCCGAATACAGGTGTGCTTGGCTTGTCATGAAGGGCAATTTGCTGGAAATGATCAACATAATTGGGAAGGGTTGGGAGCATGTTGCTATGGCCCTGAAGTTTAAGAAGGGTTTAGAATGATGTTTAGAACCTCAGATTTTATGTCAACTCATTTTAGCTACTAAATTAAAGTGTTGGTCATAAGCTACTCAATATTACCCACATACAAGTCATTGTCTACATATTGTCTGAAGTCATAATCATGATTTTTATTCAGTGCAGATACTGGAAGTAACAGCAGCTACCAATACAATCCAAGATTTGATTTATGATTTTTTTTTATGATTATGATTTTATTGAGATTTGTAGGCCGCCCTTTTCCCTGAGGGGACTCAGGGCGGCTCACACAAAATCGGGGAAGGGGAAATACAGACAATAACAAAGACACATATAATAAAAACAGTAACCAACATGCATTCATCATTCGGGGGGGGGCAACTATCTTCATCCCCAGGCCTGACGGGCTAGCCAGTTCTTCAAGGCTGTGCGGAAGGCCTGGACGGTGGTGAGGGTACGAATCTCCACGGGGAGTTCGTTCCAAAGGGTCGGGGCGACTACTGAGAAGGCCCTCCTCCTTGTAGTTGCCAGCCGACACTGGCTGGCCGATGGAATACGGAGGAGGCCCAATCTGTGTGATCTTATTGGTCGCAGGGAGGTAATTGGCAGAAGGCGGTCTCTCAAGTATCCAGATCCACTACCATGTAGGGCTTTATGGGTGATTAACAGCACCTTGAAGCGCATCCGGAAGTCGACAGGTAGCCAGCGCAGCTCGCGGAGGATAGGTGTAATGTGGGTGAACCGCGGTGCACCCACTATCGCTCGCGCGGCTGCGTTCTGCACTAGCTGAAGACGCCGGATGCTCTTCAAGGGCAGCCCCATGTAGAGCACATTGCAGTATTCCAGCCTAGAGGTCACGAGGGCCCGAGTGACTGTTGTGAGTGCCTCCCGATTCAGGTAGGGTCGCAACTGGCGCACCAGGCGTACCTGGGCGAATGCCCCCCTAGCCACAGCCGTCAAATGGTGGTCGAATGATAGCTGTGGATCTAGGAGGACTCCCAAGTTGCGGACCCTCTCTGAGGGGTATAGAGTTTGGCCCCCCAGCCTGAGAGATGGAATATTGGTGGAATCCTTGGGAGGGAAACACAACAGCCACTCGGTCTTTTCTGGGTTGAGCACAAGCTTGTTAGCCCTCATCCAGTCCATAACCGCCTCCAGACCCCGGCTCATCACGTCTGCCGCTTCATTGAGTTGGCACGGGGCGGACAGATACAGTTGAGTATCGTCCGCATATTGATGGTATCTAATCCCGTGCCTGCGGATGATCTCTCCCAGCGGTTTCATGTAGATGTTGAATAGTAGGGGGGATAAGACCGAGCCCTGAGGCACCCCATATATTAGGGGCCTAGGGGACGATCTCTGCCCCCCCACTAACACCGACTGCGACCTGTCCGAGAGGTAGGAAGAGAACCACCGCAACACGGTGCCTCCCACCCCCACCTCCCGCAGTCGTCGCAGAAGGATACCATGGTCGATGGTATCGAAAGCCGCTGAGAGGTCAAGGAGAACCAGGATGGAGGAATGTCCTCCATCTCTGGCTCTCCATAGATCATCAGTCAATGCGACCAAAGCGGTTTCAGTGCTGTAACCGGGTCTGAAGCCTGACTGGAAGGGGTCGAGATAGTTTGCTTCCTCCAAGGACCGCTGGAGCTGAAAGGCCACCACCTTCTCAACAACCTTCCCAAGAAAGGGAAGGTTGGAGACTGGACGATAGTTATTAAGGACAGCTGGATCCAAAGATGGCTTCTTTAGGAGGGGTCTCACCACCGCCGCCTTCAGTGCGGCGGGGAAGTTCCCCTCCCGAAGAGAGGCGGTCACGACCGCCTGGATCCAGCCTCGTGTCACCTCACTGCTGCTGGTAACCAGCCATGAGGGACACGGGTCCAGTACGCAGGTGGAGGCACTCACAGCCCTCATGGCCTTGTCCACATCCCCGGGGGTAACATCCTGAAACTCAACCCAGAGGTGTTCCATCTGATCCTCTTGTGCCTCGGCTGGAACTGCAGGGGTGGAGTCCAAGTCCGACCGAAACCGAGCAATTTTGTCCGCTAAGAATTGGGCATAATCCTCAGCTCTGCCCTGTAAGGGTTCCCCCGCCTCCCTTTTATTTAATAGGGAGCGGGTTATCTTAAACAGGGCGGCTGGGCGGGACTCAGCGGACGCAACCAAGGTGGCTATATGGGATCTTTTCGCTGCCCTAAGCGCTCTGGTGTATTCCTTGGTGCAGGTGGTTACCATTGAATAACCATTATAACCATTTGAATAGTGAAGATGGAGATTTACAATGAAAGTTCAGAAAAGGGAGGGAACATGTTCATCCTGAAAGTCAATAACATAATCTAGAACAAGGTTAAGAAGGCATGGATAATACAGAATTAATTTTAATACTTTCCAATCTCAGGGAGATATTTTTTTTAATGCTAGAAGTACCTATCTTTTCTTAAGCCAGGCTGGGATACTCATCTACTTGAAAATAAATCAGAAAAATTCTCCTATTTTCTTATCCTCTCAGGTCTTTGGTTCTTGAACTAGAGACATTTCTGCTTTTGAGGACTTGAGGGACAGATCTCCTGGTCAAAATTAAAACAGCAGTGTCATTAATTGCTGGTGTCAGGACCACTGGTAGGATTCAATTTTTTTACTACTGGTTCTGTGGGCGTGGCTTGGCAGGCATGGCTTTGTGGGCACAGCAGGGGAAGGATACTGTAAAATCTCCATTCCCTCCTCACTTGAGGTGAAGGTATTGCAAAATCCCCATTTCCTCCCGATCAGCTGGGATTCGGGAGGCAGAGAATAGATGGGGCGGGGCCAGTCAGCGGTGGTATTTACTGGTTCTCCAAACTACTCAAAATTTCTGCTGCCAGTTCTCCAGAACTGGTCAGAACCTGCTGAATACCACCTCTGGTCGGTACCACTCCCAACTTCTATGCACAAACTTAATTCTTTAATTTCAGAGAGGTCATAGGTTCACCCTTCTCAGTTAAGGGACATCTGAGGTGGACTTAAAATATTTCAAGGTGCTTTCTGGTAAACAGACCTAGTTCTACAGCACAAAAAACCATGTGTACCTACTTTTTAATGTATATTTTTGAGGGAAAGGAAACGTGAAGCCTTTGTGGCATACAAGTAGAATATTATCTGGACTGTATTTACAATTCAGTGAAGTAAGGAAGACAATTAGGCTATAAAAACCGCATCTGAAACACAGCCTCACTCTTCAGTTCTCATTCCATGATATGTGATAATAAGGCCAATCCATTTTACTGCTGTAGTTTATCTGAAATGCATCTTGAGAATAGCAAGCATTATTAGCGGTCCTCGGTATTTTTGCAAACCAAAAAAGCAGAAAGAGAATTTTGGTACATGTCAAAAGCATCAGGCAATTATTTGCCTTCCTTTTTATAGAATATAATTATATTTATATGCACTCTACTAATCCCCAGTCAGAAAGCAATTTTGAGGAAAGCAATTCTAATACTGAAGCTGAGATTCTCAAAAATAAAGTTTTCTGGTCCCTTCCTGGACTTTTTCAACCAAATCTAAACAGCTTTTAAAAATAGGTTTTTGAGAAAGCTGAAAATAGGGTTTGGGTCTGTTCCAGTCCTGCTCACTTTGTAACATTGCAAATGTGTCAAAATACATTTATTGGCTTTAGCAAATGCTTCTGAGAGGGTCCTATAGAAAGGAGGTACAGAACTATTACTTGAAAATTGAGCAGTGCCAGCTGCTTGTCTTTTCAAAAGTCAGTTCAGGTAGACTAAATGATGTTAAAAAAAAGTATTTTCAAATTCTGCTGTTTTCTGTAATAAAGACAGATAAATAGAAGGGATTGTTCTGTTTTGCACTTTTTATCCCTATGCTGTATTAATCATATAGGAATTGGTCACTTTACCAATCAGGGTGCTTTTAAAAATATAAATAAAATATAACTGGAGTCCTTAGTACTCTCCAAGCTTGGTTGTTTGCTTATAGGTGTTTTATTATCCAACTAGGTAATATCATTGGTGTAGGTAATAACAGTCTAGCGGTGGTTGGTTCCGGATCCCATTGCAACCAGTATGGTGCAACGGGGCCTGGCATCCACCACATGAATGTGTGCAGCGTGCACATGTGTACTTATCACCTGCAACGCTCTGCGCCACTGCCACAACACTCCAACTCCTTGGTGGAGGCACCATACGCTCCATGCACATAAGCCCCTAAGAGCTCAAATATCAGTAAGGAGTGCAGGCAGACGGGCCTCCCAGAGCACCGTACTGAAATGGTACCCAGTGGTCCCGGCAGGCACTGGTACACCCGTACTGGGGCGTGCCAGTCGTAACCCACCACTGCAGTCTAGGTAACAGTCATCAGAATAAAATGTAAATTGGAAATCACTTTGTGAGAAAATGAATTGATGTGTGTCAGATTGCTGTTTTTTCATGTATTGTTTTTCTGGATTTCATATGACAACATAAAAAGAAAAGGCTCCATCACCTCAAGTTAAGCTTGATTCCTTCCTGTCTGGGTAGTTTTTTTAGTGGCAGTAAATACTTGGTTATTATCTTCTTTTATTTTTTACTGGGCTTCTCAAAATAATGTTATATAAGGCTGCAAAAGTACCACTCTATAAAACCACACAGCAAATTGCTTTGGTTAAAAAGTGTCATAGCACATATTCATTCTAATCTTTTCCTTTCCAAGTGTTTTTAGAAGTAAAGGTAAAAAAAATCATTGAATTCATAAACTACTGCACATGAAAGATTGTTATTTGATAATAGGAAGTTAGTCAGTTGCCTTTTAAAAATTTCATTATGGATTGCAAAAAAAAAAAAAAAAAAGGAGTGCCACTCTGAAGAGGCTGATCACACTTTATTGAAGCAACATTTGGTGAACTCCAGCTTACAAAAGAAGAGTAATAAAATGATGGAAAGGAAATAACTTTTGTAGGATTTTTAAAATGTGGAATGATAAATTCTAGGGCTGTGAGATGGTCTGAGAATTTTAAGGACTAAACTGTCAAAGGAAAACTGGATAGGTTTTACCAAGGAGAGCCACTGGTGAAAAAAAGTGAAAACACACTTTTCAGAAATGGTAGCAACATACAGCTGCATATTTTATTCTCGTAAAAGATCAGTTAAACACTGATAGGATTATAAACATATCTATAATTTACTGAGAACATTTGCAGTGCTGCTGAGATACATTGCTGATCTTACCCTTGCAGGATAGTTCTTCACATATGACAGGCCACTTAACAACTGTTTAACATTATGACAGACTTTAGAAAAGCTACTTATGATGCATTCTTGAAGTTATTATGACTGCTGCACCAATCTGTGATTACGTCACTGCATTTCAAGAACTTGGCAACCAGCTTACACTGATGACTGCATGCAGCATCCTGTGGTTACATGACTTCAATTCGTGATGTTTTGACTGTGATTTATCTCATCCATGGGATATACTGGATTTGCTTCACAAACATTTGATTCATTTAATGACCATGGTGACTCTATGAACATTTCAAAAATGGTTGCAAAATTGAGTCTGGTCATGTGGTGCCTCGACTTATGATCATAGCAATGTATGATTGAAATTTCAGGCTCCATTGTGATCATAAATTGAAGACCATTTGTATTAAACAATTACATGAGGCTGGATCTCCACAGCCTTGAGCCACTTTCATTCTGCTATTGTTAAGATAATTTTTTGTTTAGTAGGAAAGGATTGAGGGCTTCTCCATGGAACTAAGTGGCTCTTTTTAGGTCTTAGCTGATTATGTAAATGAAAAAATGGACCTAATTCTGTTATGTCATGTCTACAGTGGTAGAGACAGATATCTTATTTTAAGGACATCTTTTCATTTCATCTCTATGCTCTTAAACTGCATTTATTAAGAGCCTTGGCCCTGTTGGCCCCATACATCTACTCTGGGCCTTATTGCAGTGGCTGGGATTTAAGATGTTCTTGAAGGATGATTATATTTGTGTTTTGCATTCTGCTGAGTGTCATTATGGTTATAAATAAAAAATATATGAACAAAGCCTCAGCATGAAATTGAAATTGAAAGAGGCAGATCTAGTATGTAGATGATTTCTCCAATAACACTAGTTTCAGATATCTAGATAGGGTTAAGTAGCATTAAAGTGTAGTACTAGAAAAGTTTTGTGATCTTAATGCTCAAAACAAGATGATTAATATGTCCAAACCAGGAAACTTTTCCTGCACTGCTTTGCAGTAACTGGTATGGACTTCATTTATGTTTGGATTTTTATCATTTGACAATGCAGACCTATTGTCTTGCATGTAACCTTTTGAGTACCAATTGAAAATTTCCACAAATCCTAAAACCTAGCTGAATTCAAGCATTGTTAATCTGATAAAATATACAAATGACTTGGGTTATAAAAAGATCCATAAAGCCTCACAGTTTACCATTAAGTCATAAAAGCCTGCATCACATAAGGCAGTCAATTTTTTCAACTTTCAATTCCCAAACATTAGGGATGCTTAAAGATTGTGACCTGCCTTGTGGATTGTAAAGATATTTTTCTTACTTTAATATAATGTTCTTGGTAAGTAACTACATAAATATCAGAACTTTTTAACATTTTGTTTGTTTCATTGAATTCCATATGTAAGAATAAAAAAGTGGACTTATTTATATGCAATCTCCTTATCTCACTAATAAATAATGGGTTGAAAAGGCAAACTTCAATGAACAACTTTTTAAACCACAATACTAGGAAGATGGTCAGAACTAGATAATTTTCTCCTGGCGTTTTTTCAGTGTATGATATTTTCTGTTAACTAGTAAACTCCAATTATTCAAAGAGAAATTGAGAAAAGAAAAAAAAAATGTCACGGCTGTGTGTTCAACTTTTTTATTTCTTTTTTCTTTTTTAAAATAAAATCTAATTAAAAATGTCTGGGTGAAAATGTAAATAGCAATTATTTTCCTACAGAGGAAGCTAATATGCAGGCCTCAACTTATGGAAAAAGAAAAGAAAAGAACTTCCCATTTGCCAATGCAAAATTGGGATTTCATGATTCATTTACATGAGAGAGGCTGGTAAATATGGCTCAAATATTCTAATCAGCTATGAGGCTTTTATATAGATTCACTAGAGAAGAGTTAGGCACTAGATACATTCTACCTGCATATTTAGGGATAAAAAGGGCCACATTATCTGTGGAATTACTTCTTGTTGATAATGATGAAACTGACCTCATTACTTTTCCTTCAGTCTCTGCAAACTCTCTTTATAGCCTTTGAAGGCTTTTGCTTGCCTATTACAACCTTTTCAATCAACTTCTTGTTGATTAACTTAATATGAACTTTAAAAAGTAATGATTCATTCTTATATGTGCAATAGAGACCAAAAAATCTAATGATTCCACCAAGAGATATAGTTATGATTTGATTTCATCACTTTGGGGCTCTAGCATGCAAATGTTTTCATCTTTCATGAAATGGAAATTAAGAACATGAATTCAAGCAATATTTTAAAGGCTATCGAAGATCACTGGAGATTCTTCCTTTCTAATTTTTGATCTACTGCCTGACTGGAACTATGAATGCAAAAGTTTCTCTTTCTTTCCAATTGCATCCGCATTCTGTTTTCTCTACTAATGATACATTTTGGACAGCCACAAAAGCAGTTTTTAATTTAGGACCAAGCTGATGCTTAATTCTGCTTCCGTGAAGCAGTAGTGCAAAAATTGTATATTGCAATAGAAGGATATAGCCTTATTACATGATGGGAACAAGGTTTCCCTTGTTTTGTTAATGGATAATGCTTTTCTATTCTTTAAAAAAAATACCTATATCACAAGTGCCCAACTTTTTAGCTTGCCTGGGCTGCATTGAGTGAAGAGGAATTGTCTTGGCAATATATAAAATATAGAATGTAGTTAAAATATATAAATAACAAACTTTTAAAATAAATCTTATAGGCTCCATTTTCTACATATTTTCCACATAAGGTAAAGGTTCCCCTCACACATATGTGCTAGTCGTTCCTGACTCTAGAGGGAAGTGCTCATCTCCATTTCAACAGCTTCAACAACTACATTACGAGCTGTCTAGAGCTGCACGGGCCCATGGGCTGCAGGTTGGCATACCGATCTGTTCTGACCCCCCTCTTCGCTCGCTCACAAATGACAGTCAGACAGAACTTCAAAGGGAATATCTTTATCAGTCCTCAAGCTGCCTGCGACCCCAAAAATAAACATAGATAAAGTCTTTGGCAAAAAGTTACACAGCAAAAGCAAAAACAAAAAGCTCTTACAGCAAACCAGGTTTACAGAAAGCAAATCACTTATCCAAGTACCTCTTTGAATCAGGTTTACAGAAAGCAAATCACTTATCCAAGTGCCTCTTTGAATCTCGAAATGATGAACCACACACGACGAATGACGAATGTTGACTTCTGCAACTAAGGCATGGCACCATCCATCTTTTATCTGCAGAAGATGCCCCTAACGAGCAACAGCTGCTCATTATTACTCCATCCCGACGCAACTCACAGCAAGCTGCTGCTGAGTCACAACACCGATCTATATGATAAAGCACAAATGTTAGTTTTGGAGAGGGAGACAGAGAAAGAGAAATAGGGGTGTTAAGCCTTTCAGAGAGTTAATGTGACTATTTTTTTTTAAAAATGCCTTTATTATTTTTGTAAAAAACCTAGATGTGGTGAATATACAGGGCGGGGCATAACCTTTTCCTAGGGGGTCACAGCAAGATCGACAGCAGTTTACAACTTCCGCGACACCTCATTTTAAAGCCCATAAAAAACTGAATTGAATGAGCTATTAAATGTTAAATTTGCTTTAAGAATGGCTGGAAAATTCGATTCGGAAGAACAAAGGATCATTGACAGAATAAAATGCATTGCCTTTCGAGAGGCTCGCGATGCTGGAGCGACGTTTATCAATCGAAAATGGATTGCAAACAAATTGAAACGTCATCCGGATTGGGTTACTGATAATTGGAACAAAACAGCCCAAGAATGTTTCACAAAATTTGGAGAAGGGCGTCCTCTGCAACTGTCCCAAGAAAGCAGAGCCATCATTGCAACTGGCAGTCGCAAACAACGAAAAGGAAACCGAAAAGTGGCCCAAGAAATCCTTCAAATTCGTGGAAAACGAGTTGATCAAAGGACAATCGGCCGATATCGAGAACGAGAAGGTTTGAAGCCATTCCACGTCATTTGCAAACCATTGAAAACTCAAACACACGTTCAAGATCGGCTTTGGTTGTGCGATTGGTTGTCTGAATGGACCGAGGAAGATTTTCTTCATTTGGCACCATCTGACGAATTCTTCGTTTATGCCATTCGAAAACCGAATTTCCAGAACGATCGAATTTGGGCTAAAGACGTCGACGACATCGCCAAACATGAACGATATCGACAAATCGTTCGCAATCCGACTTGCATCGGGATTTTCATCATTTTCACAGCCAAGAAACTGCATTGGGTTTTGAAGGATAAAGGGGAATCCTGGGATGGCAGTTATTTCCGTGAGAAAATTTTATTGGAGAATGTCATTCCATTTCTCAGTGATCCAGACAATGTCTTGGTGGTTGGTGAGGCTGTCTTTCTTCATGACAAAGCTCCTTGCATGCGTGCAAATGCGACTCAGCAATTGTTAAAGGAAAACAATGTTGAATTTTGGGGCAATGACGTCTGGCCGGGAAATTCGCCAGATCTCAATCCGGCAGAGAACATTGGGGCCATAATTAAGGATGAAGTGGAAGCTCTGATGATTCAGGAGCAAGGTCAAAATCGATATTCGGTTGAAACTTTGAGAATGAATTTGGAAACTGTGTTGAAAAATCTGGAAAATCGAACGGAACTGTTTGAAGATTTGTTGTGTTCTTATCCACCTCGTTTGAATGCTGTTCGAAGGGCTAATGGTGGTCATACTGACTATTAAATCGTGTCAATAAACTCAGTTTTTGATGGGCTTTCGAATGGTGTATGAATTATTTGCGTTGTTATTACAAGTGTTGCTGTGACCCCCTAGGAAAAGGTTATGCCCCGCCCTGTATCTAAAAACTCTTCCTTGTTTTATTTTCCCCCGTAGCAACCCTGTGAGGTAAGTTGGGCTGAAGGAGGGTGACTGGCTGAAAGTCACCCATTTGGCTTTCATGCTTAAGGTAACATTAGAAACTCAACATTTGTAGCCTGTTGAATTAAAGATAGTGAAAAAGTCCTGCCAGTTTTTTTTTTGTTATTGAATTTCAGTGTTGTAAACCTGGGAAGCTTTGGAGTTTAAATAAGGGGTTGTAGTTCACCTTTACTAAAAAGGATATCAATTTGAATAGAATCCTGACCCCTTCTCCCCCTCTGGAACCAACTCTACTGCCCTGATATCCAGCAGGTGTTGGATAGCCTTGTGCATGAGGGAGCGCTTGGCTGGATTCCTGGAGAAGGAAAAGGTCCGGAACCTATTCGGGGGATGTGAGCGGAACTCCAATCTTAGCCCGAGCCTAATGGTCTGGAGAACCCACTCGTCCGTGGTGATGTGCCCCCAGGCATTCACGAACAAGGAGAGATGGCCGTCAATGGGGTGATCCGGAGCCATATCACTTGGACCTGTGGAAAGGATCCCCCCCCCAAAAAGGTGCTTGTCCTGTGGTTGGAAACTGTATCTGTCCCTGGAATACTGCTTGTCTCCCTGCCTGGGGAATCTGGGTGCAGAGTATCTCGGTTGTTGGAAGTCCGACTCAGGGGGACGATAGGAGGGCCTCCTGGAATAAGGAGCCAGTCGATGATCAGATCACCTGTTTGTGGACAGGAAGACCTTATACTTGTTCTTGTCCTCTATGAGGATGGGGTCCAGCAATGAGCCGAAGAGCTTGTCTCCGGTGTAATCTGCCCCTGTCATATATCCGTTTTGCCTGGGACTCGGCCTGCCAATGGTGCAGCCACAGCAAATGTCTGGATGCCACTGAGGAAGATAAAGCTCTGGATGAATACTTTATCACGTCTAGCATGGCGCTGGCTGAAAATTGGGTGGCTGCCATAAACTTCGTAATGTCCTGCAGCAGTCTCACATCTGATGCTGGCATTCTGTCCTGGAGTTGTTCCAGCCATAGCAGGTGGACCTGTTGAAGAAAGATACAGCCACTGCCGCCCTGATTGCCCACGTCACGGCCTGGAATGTCTTGCGCATGACAAGTTCCACCCTCCTGTCCTCCGCCTTGAGGCATTGGAGATGTGTCCTGTCACTACTGCGGAGGAGGAGGCCAGGTTAGTCCACTGAAGAAATCTGTAAGGTCTGGATGAAGGTAGCATTAAAGTTGTAAAGCCTGCGATCATTGTTCCCTGGAGTTGGGAAGGTACCTGGTTTAACCCACTGGGACTTAAGTACTTCTAGAAAGAGGTCTGGGGTAGCAATCTCTTCCTCCTCTACCTGGGGTCTGTCGATGGGCCCCTTCTTGTCCCCCCGCTCATGTCAGGAGTGGCAGTGGCTTGGATGGGCTCTGGGTTTCTGTCCAGGTCTGTAGTGGCCTTGGCCTTGTGTAACAAGGAACTAAACAAGGCAGGAGGGAAGAGCCCCATGATATTGGATGCCTCAGGGACCTGGGAGTCCTCATCTTCTGAGTACCCAATATCCTTCTGCCCTTCTTCTTCTAACCCTGACCCCTCAGTAGCGATGGAGGGTGAAGGCAACTTGGACTCTCTGGGGACAGGAGATCAGGGTTGGACTAGATGGCCTCTTGGGGTACCACAGGAAAATCTTCTCCTAGAGCCCTGGGACTGGTGCTTCATCCCCATGGGGATCCCTTGTGCAATGGCTCTGGCTAAAACACCCTGAAAGCTTTCAGAAAGCTCTGGATAAACCGAGGGAAGGTCAGGGGGTTGCAATGTCGTCCCTGGGGCTGGCGATTGTGAAGCTAGATGATGTTGGGTGGGAGTAGAGGCTCTGCAGGTGAAGCGATACCCCATGCCTCCGAGGGGTGTTCAGGCAATAGATGGGGTGATGGGGGGCTGTGCCCTCTGCTAGACCTTCAGGGAGATCCCAAGATTCATGCTAGGCCTCCTTCAGTGTGGAAAGCCTGTAAGGGGAGTGGGGTCTGGAAGGAGAAGGGCTGATGGTGTCCCTAGCCCTCCTCCTGGTAACCCTGGTGGTCCTTACCTCCCTGCTAGGAAGCTCCTTCCTTGCAGCCTTAGAGGTGCTCTTGGAGGTAAACCTCCCCCTAGTGCCTGGGGGAACCCCCCTGGAGGTCCCCTCACCCGGATTAGAGTCTCCTGGGGATCTAGGGCCAACCACTCCCCCGCTCCTCATAGTCTCTGCTATAATTCTTACGGTCACGGTCACCACCTTGCTCCTGTTGTGCTGGCCTTGGCTTGACTGTGCATCCTGTGCCTTTAAGGGTTCCAAGCGCCTCCCAAGTGAGCTGCCAATCCATGGCACAATTGCCGGCCCACTGCCAAACAGCTGGGCCCTCCCTGGATTACTGGTGGAGCACAGGCCCAAGGAACTCCCTCCTGGGTTCCGGCAGTGGCTTCTGAGTACCCACGGCATCCATAACCAGGCATGCTGACCACACACTCCACTCACATGCTCCTCTAAAGATGGTTGCAGCCCAAGATGGCAACTGTTGAACATGCGATGCGAATCTGCCGGCTTCAATCGGTTGTCTTCTGCCATCCCTCGGAGCTTCCTGCGCTCCTCTGCCGGCTGTTACTCCGCAGGGTTCACGCTGAGCAGTGCCTGCAGCACATGACCTGGAGCCCCCCCACGACTGCCCAGCAGCTCGGAGGCTCTTCGCTAGCGCAGCAGGCACCGCCTGAGCAAAGCTAGCAATTAGAGAGGCGTGAGTGAGGAGAGGTGGTCAGAAGTCAAAAAAACAGCTGAAAGGTAAGAAGTCTTCGAATCGAAGGGAGAGTCAGGAGGAGGAGCAGAGGTGCGGCCTCAAGATTTACCTCAGTCTCCGGGCCAATGGGCCATATTAATACCCAGCTGTAACACCTCCCATGACCCACTTCAGAGACAGATTAGGGTTTACGTGATAGCAGTGTTCCAATATCTAAGGGACTGCCACAAAGAAGACAGGGTCAATCTATTCTGTAAAGCACCTGAAAGCAAGACAAGCAATGGATGGAACTAATCAAGGAGAGGACCAACCTAAAACTAAGGAGAAATTTCTTGATAGAACAATTAATCAGTGTAATGATTTGCCTTCAGAAATTGTGAGTGCTCCAACATGGGTGGTTTTTTCTGAAATGGTGTAGGGTTTTCTGCTTGAGAAGGGAAAGACTCCAAGGTCCCTTCCCACTCTGTTATTATGTTATTTAATAATGTCAGTAGACTAGTGTTTGACAGAATACACATTTTTCAATGCTGAGATAGAAAGAAAGACTTGGGGTATCAATTCATTTTCAATTACAACAAATTTTAAAGCATAAATAATTGTTAAAAAATAAGCATAATTCTTTAACAAGCAGTACAAACATTATGCTGTGTATATAGATGCATATGTTTGTTGGGTGGAAGATTTTGTTTGTTTCTTGATAGTGAAATGTTCTCAGTGAAATATTTATGATAGTTGTACAACAAAGTTGCCCATCTCTAAGCTGGCAAAAAATAAGAATAATATTTTTTCAACAAGCATAGTTTGCAGTTTCAGTGTTCAAAAGTCATGCTTTTACCCAAGAAAATATGACAAGCACTTCTATCTCCCCTAGTGAATTACAGGAATACACTGATTTTCTAAATGAATCTTTTGTGTAAGCTCAGATTTTTTTCCCCAGGCTGGGCTTTCCAAATCTGAAGTAATGCAATCTGATCATGACAGTACATGACAGGAAAGTACTAGTTATGGATAGGAAGGTCTTTTCACAATTAACTTTAAAACCCTACATGATATAGAGCTTGGTTACTTAAAGGACCATGAGTCTTCCATAAAATCTGCCTGGCTGATTCAGTCCTGCAGGGTTGGTATGTTCTAGGTTTCTTTGATTGAACAAAGTCATTTCTCAGGACTCTGGAAGTGTGCCTTCTCTGCAGCAGTGCCTATCCCCTGGAACAAGATTCTCCTGAAATGCAAATGATCTCCACTCTGCTGTTGTGTAAAAGAACTGTGAAGACAGAGCTCTTCACCCTGGCAAGAAAAATCTAAATAAAAGAATCCAGAAATTATCTTTGATTCAGTATCTGGTGGAAATAAGGGCTAGCCGGAACAAGAATTCAGGAAGCTGCCCTACAATAGACATTGCCCTAGCAACTGCCTTGTAAAAGGGGTGGATTCCTTTAAAATACCACTTAAGAATCAAGGTAAAGGTTCCCCACACACATATGTGCTAGTCAGTCCTGACTCTAGGGGGCGGTGCTCATCTCCATTTCAAAGCTGAAGAACTAGCGCTGTCCGAAGACATCTCTGTGGTCATGACTAAATGCTAAAGATGCACAGAACGCTGTTACCGTCCCACCAAAGGTCGGTTCTTATTTTTCTACTTGCATTTTTACATGCTTTTGAACTGCTAGGTTGGCAGAAGCTGGGACAAATAACAGGAACTCACTCAGTTAGGGATTCGAGCCACTAAACTGCTGACCTTTCTGATTGACAAGCTCAGTGTCTTAGCCTCTGATCCATCACATCCCTTGTACTTAAGAATAGACCCCAGTATTTATTACACAAAAGCTAAAAACTCAGTTGTTCTCTTTGTTACTATTAAACAAACATAGCTATTCCATCTCTCCTCCATAAGGTACATTCTCTGCCCCGACTTCTCTGTGAATATGTAATAGAGCAATTGGGTAATAAATTGGAGACTGGATTCCTTCATCTTTCACCAGCTCAAACTAATTAAAGTCCTATTTCACCTGATGATGACACAGAAACATATTTAGGCAGGGAGATTTGGTGGCCAACTTCCAAACATTTATTTATGGTCAAAAAATCTGAACACAAAATCTGAACACAGACAGTATAATGAACAACAAGAACTATCATACGACACAGAAAACAACAGCAATTAAAGAATTTCACAACTGTTCTGGAAATTGCAATCAATCTGTCAGCAAATATGAAAATAGCAATTTTCTTTTCTGAACTTCCATTATAATTGAACAACAAAAGCATTGTTTGGATCCTCCAAGAGATCATGTAAAAAGGAGAGTAAAGATGTATATACACAACACATTTAACTTCTTGCTTTGGACACAGACAAAGGTCTCTTGCCAAGCAATGTAATTAAATCTGTGACAATGACCAAATGGCAAATCTATCCAAAGTAAGAGTTCTCTTGTGAATTGGACAAAAATTATTAGCATAGTAAATGGCAGTAGACCTGATCTAAAAAGCATTAATATGTTTCAATTTATATAGAGAAGGAATATAACCATTAGCAAAATATGATTTAAAGCTAGGGAAATATGTGAATATTAGAAAGAAATATAAATAGCCTTTACCTGAACCCTCCTTAGTATAAAAGGGAGGATGAGAAATGTTGTTGAGTAATAAAGATTTTGTTAATATAGCTCATATCAATAAAATAAAATAGTAGTAGCATTACTAGAAAAATAGTATCCAGTATTTCTAGTGGTGTCTGTTTCCTGATTTGATTTATTACAAAGGGCTGCCAACTTAAGCAAAGCTCTCTTAAAAGTAGTTGAAGTGAGATATTGAGCGATGCTGCCCAATTTTTTTGTAGAAATTAATATCTGCCATCCATGATAATCTGAAATTAAGTCAAGGAAACAAGAACGTTCTGACTGAACATTATTTAAACCCCAAATTTCAATAGCAAAGCTGTATATTTGCTCTATGGAAATTAAACTGGTTTCCAATGAGTTGAGAACCCACTGGAGGATTTCCTGTGGCGTTCATAAACTTTTGGATTGGACCTAATCAAGAAGAATGAAATGACAGTAATTGCAGATCAGTTCTGGATGCAATATCCAAAAGGCTCAGAAACTTTAATTAGTATATATTTTTTATTATCATTATGTAATGCAGAACAGCATAGCAGTGTTATTAGATTTAGATGGACTCCATAATTGTTTGTTCTGAACTGCTGAAACTTAAAAGCAGACATCTGGATATCTGAATATAGTGGATGAACCAATATATATATATATATATATATATATATATATATATATATATATATATATATATATATATATATATATATATATATATATATATATATATATATATATATATATATATATATATATATAAAACCAGTTTTGAGGAATCAAATAGCAGATCTTCTGCACAATATAACAACTTTTGCTTTGTTAGGTTTGGTGACTAGACTTTTCTCTTTTTAATAGATGTTAGCAGTCACCTGAAATTGAGAGAAGATGCTGTTCTAATCAATATACCAAAGATTTGAAAGAGATGTATTTGTCCCCGTACAAAGTTGAAATTCTAATTTTGATAAAGGTGGTAATGTGATATATAGTAAAAAATGGAAAAGGGCAATGTACCAATATGCAGATTTGTTTTTTCTCTTGTTAAATAGGAATTAAAGAGGAGAAAAAAATGCTCCAAAGTATTTCAGGAGCCTTGTACTGAATTTCAGATAGTTTCATGATTAGGGTGGAGAAAGTAACCATTTCCCCTCTAAACCTGTTTATGGGTTAAACTGAAAGTGGTCCTTAAATTAATAATGGAACCCTAAACTTTTCTTGATGGTAAGAAGTGTACTACACATTAAATGATGGAGAACCAGGCACTGATCAAATGTTGAGCACCCTTCTTTGAATCTATCTTGCTTTTCTCTGAAAATACTATCTTGTATTTATTTACAAATACTCATTATGGATAACAATGATGACTCTTACTGGATAGCTCTTTGATGAAGCATTGTCTCTGGTTTTATGTAATGTGATAGTAATGGATCTGCTCCAGTCTGTTGGGATCTGAAATGAGCAATCTGTATGTGTAAACAACATTGCCATTAGAGTTTCTTGCCAATCACTGTTTGCTTTTAGCAATTAAAGTGAAATTAAGTCTCCCTATGTGGCTTTGCCATTCCTTACCTGTAAGACAAGCCCAAAAAAGGAAACACAGGGGCAAGTGTGCAATAATTTCAAAAACAAACCTTGGTAAAACCACAACTCTTATGCCACCACTAACTAGAGTGCCGAAACATTTAATTAAAATTTGAGGATAAGCACTAAGCAGTACAATGTGGCTCAGCAGGTGCTGTTGGGAAGATAGAAGTTACAAAGGACCCAAAAGAAAAGGCATCATTTTTCTTTTTGGATCAGCATTCTCCACATTTAGTCTAGACCAAGGGTTTCAAACTAATTTCATTGAGGGCCACATCTACATTGTGTTTGATCTTGTGTGGTGGTGGTGGTGTGTGTGTGTGGCCAGCGTGGGTGTGGCCAGCTTGACATCACTCATTGAGGCTCCATTTTTGGCCACAATGGCCTCCTGCAGCCTTCGGCCAGAGAAAACAGACTCCAGGAAGGCCTCCCCAGGCTCCCTAGTCCATTCTTGCTGGCAGAGGCACCGAGGGCCAGTCTAGTGGTGTGTTTCAAATTTTTTAGAACCTCTTCTGTAGATGTGGCCTGCTTTGTGGGAGTGGCTTGCTGGCCATGAGACTGGGTGGGAGTGGCTTGCCAGCCATGTGACTGAGTGGGAGTGGTTTGGCAGTCATGTGACTGGGCAGGCATGGCCAACATGTAAAATGTGGTAAAACTCACTTAACAGCGCTCTTGCATAGCAACCAAAATGTTGGCTCAGAAACTCTGGCATTTGAAGCACACAAGTCTTAAAGCTGTCAAGTTACAAGACCATTGCACCCCTCACCCTTTAGAAAAAAACCCCGGGGGTGTTCAAACTTGACAGCTTTAAGACTTGTGGACTTCAACTCCCAGAATTCCTCCTCTCGCTCTTCATCTTGATGATGTACAGATGGGCGGGGGGAGGGAGGTGGAACTGGTTCTAAACAGCACTGTAGATTTGTGGAACCTCTTCTATAGAGGAGGTTAGAATTGGCAGAAACTCACCCCTGGGCCGGTCCTTTGCTGTTTCCAGGGCAGCCCCGTGGGTCAAATATAACCATGGATCTGGACCATGGGCCTTGATTTTGACACCCCTGGTCTAAACTATCATATTTTTTCCCTGTTTAAAAAGGCCCTGTGTGTTTTTTAACTTTCTTAAGAAATACCCTCATAAAAAAGATCTTTGAAGGTATAAAATTCTTCAGCTGACCTAGCCCCAGTTTCAAAATATTTGCAATCAAAGATAACCATAGTATTTTTATATTTAGTGCTGAGTTTTTCACTGGAAGTTTTAGTTAGAGAGTCTTAGATGCTAGAAATCAAAAGCTGAAAACTGCCTATATCAGCTGAAACAAAAAGTCCTGTACAGAGAGTAAGCTAAAGCTGCATTGCTTCATCTAAACTAAGGGAAATGAAATAGATATCTCCATTTCCTTAGCTCACACTATTTTCAGATCCTTTCCCAAATAGGGCTTGGCTCGGCAGTATAACTCTTGTAGACAAACACATGAATTTATAGCTAATATTGTGGCAATGAAAAGATTATCACAATATGGTGACTGCCACCTTAAAAGAAAATGATATTAAATAAGAATGACTATAACAAGAGAAATTCAACGCTGTAAACATATCCAATCCTGTAAGTGAGCTCCCCTTCACAAACCCTCTCTACTGATCCATATAAAATGAGAAAATCAAATTTAATTGTCATCTAAGACAATCTCAATCCCTCATGATTAATTCCTGAATCTTTGTCTCCTATGCAAGCTGCACATTGATGCAAACAAAAAGTAAGGCAATTACAAATGGGAGATCATTTATTAACATGTTGTAAATCTTCCAGCAGTAGTTGAGAGATAGCTAAGAGCTGGTAATTTAGACAAAGTCTTTGAGAGTTCAAAGAGATGTTGCTAGCCTTGTAAATTATGCCAGTGGAACAAATCTGCTATCTCAAAGACTTCAGGGACAGTAATGCTTAGAAGAGTCTAAAACCATGCCAGAGAATTCCACATGGAACTGGTCCACATGTCAAATCAAAGATGTAATTGCAACAAGAAATTCTTCCTCTTCTTGAAAAGTTGTGCTGATCTCTGCTGCTTAGCCTTCTGTAGCTGACTGGCAAATGACAAACTCATAATAAAAGACTGAAATTAACTTTAAGATTCAAAATAATGAGGTCATTTGATCCGACAGTCCTGACCTTCAAAATGTATTATCAAGCTAGCTGTCTAATCTGGATTACACATTGCATCAGTTTATGGTTGAGCTACTCTACTGAAGTAACAGACACACAGAAGGCTTGCAGTCTCCTGGATTTACTCCACATCCATAGAATCAAACTGAATAGCACTTGAAGAAACGCATGGAAGGTTCCACACCCATTACAAAGAGGAATGGATACTCTCAAAGCATTAAGCAACATTTAATTATTTTCATAATTAAATATTTCATCCCATGTGATTAAATAATCTCATGAGGAGGCTGAAAAGCCGGTTCTGATATGTGTTCTTCCAGATTATCCCAAGCATTACTAATTTGGTATAGTAAATGCTCAGGAGTAATAAGTATCAATAACAGGGATTTATTTTCATCTACTTTTAAGGTCAAAATAGGCAGAACCAAGAACATGTTAAATAGTTTATCTGAATTAGGCAGGCTAAAGACTGCCCTGAAAAAAAGCATGATAAAGACTGTCAAGCATGCTACAATTTTTTTTCCTTTGACACTCTGAAGTCCCAAATAAGTGGAACAGTCAACAGGTTCTTGGTGATCAATTCAGACAAAAGAAAGATTGTCACAAAATCTTCTTTAGCTAGATTTATTGAAAGCAAACAGAACATGATTATAGGATTTTCTGCATCTGGATTACTTTCACTTTAGGGTCCAGTTTATTTCACAATGTGTAATGGTAGAGCCTTCTCCAATTCCTTAGTACTGGCTTTTCTATGAGTCAATGAATAGGTTGCTACTTTCAAAATAACACAGGGATTTGCATTGTTGATGTTTTTCAAACTATCTCTGAAATCTTCATTGAGCTCCAAACATCAATGCAGGGAGATAAAATTATCAAGCTGCAGGGACTGATACTCAGAGTGTCTTGTAGAAAATAAAATAAAAATCCAATTAAGTTTAAAAATGTGTTCCTTTTACATGGCCACCTAGCAATGTTCAAGAGATCAATGAGATTTCCTGTTGATTTTTCACAGTCAATCAGTTGGAGACAAGCTTGACCTTTTTTTCCAGAGGAAAGAAAATATTTTTAGTTAATCCTGAGAATTCTTTAGCAACATGTTGCTTTTGGCAGCTTTTCAAAATTGTTTTATAACTTAAAGAACACATAATATCAAAATCACTCAAAGGTTTAGTAGGCATTTTTTTTTACTTTATTCAGGTATAAATAGGCAAGAAGTAAAAGTAGATGAAGATAAAGAGAACCATTTAAAGCAAAGTAATACTAATTCTTCAGACAATTTTTTTACTTTATTAAGGGTAAAGCAAAAAACATTCCCTTGAGTATTATAAGTTAAATGACCTTACATTTATCTTCAATGATTCTGAGAAGAATTGGTCTTCTATTTCAAGGATAAAAGATTGAGATTTTATTATTTCACTCATTACAGATAGAATTATCCTTGCTAGCTACACCTTGGTAAGATCAGGAACATATTTTCAAAGAATGTCAAATAATGACAGAATTGTTCTGGATATTTGCAAATTACAAGGGTAAATCCATCCATGTCAACTACACTTTGCAAGGACACATTTGTATTTTCACAATTAGATCTTTTTGAAGCCTAGTGAAGATGGCAAATGGGATCATCACTCCAGTGATGGGATTCATTATTATTTTTTACTACCGGTTGTGTGGATGTGGATGGCTTGGTGGGCATGGCAGGGGAAGGTTATTGTAAAATCTCCATTCCCATCCCACTCCAGGGAAAGGATACTGTAAAATCTCCATTTCCTCTCAATCAGCTAGAATTTAGGAAGCAGAGAATAGATGGGGGAGGGGCCAGTCAGAGGTGGTATTTATCACCTAATTACTCAAAATTTCTGCTAGAGGTTCTCCAGAACTGCTCAGAACTTGCTGAATACCACCTTTGCGTCACTCCAGTGATTCTGAGATAAAAAGTCTAATCCTCAAAGAATCTTGGCCCCACAATTTGGTTTTGAAATTCATGAAGATCAAGAAAGTTTTTTCTGTGGTAATTTCACCAATATTGTTAATATACATGAGTAATTTTCCATTAAGTATTCTTCACATGTATGGACCTACAGATCATCTCAGGGATATGTGTGCTGGGGGGGTGTCACAAAATACGTATTTTAATATTTCTGGAGATCATATTACAGTATTTTGTACGGTATTTTGTTATTACCTGCTCTAGTCACAACTTTTCCTATTTCTTATTAGATTTGGTTTTGGAATAATTCATGTTGATGTTCTTACTCTTTAAGGACATTCCAGAGTTTATTTTTGTTTGCTTTTCATTGTTACTTTTGGTACATTAATCCCAGTTTTTTTATGGAAATCAGAGCTAATCTCCAACAGTTTCACATGAGATAAGATAGCTTGTTGTGTCACTGCTTTTTAAGATTTCCCAGAGAATAATCCCAGGAGTACTGCAGACAACAAAATAAATAAATTTCCTGGGGGGAGGGGGGGAGAGTTGAAGGAGTTTCATGCTTAAGTGCCTTTTGGGAAATGTTAATGGGACTTTGGGATCTAATTATGGTGTAATTAATACAGTTGTCCTACTTTATCCTCTGGGGTAGAAGGCAGAAGAAAAGCATTTTAATGAGCTCTCTTAGGTTTTAGCAGGTATGTTATAATATGCAGAGCCAGAATTAAACAAATTGAGAGACATGTCTCAAGAGATTGGGAAAAAAATCAGCTATTCAGTTCAACTAGTCTTATAATAATGTTGGAGCAAAAATGTACTTGGCATTAGACATAAAGATCTATAAAGTTATGAACATCAGAATGTAGGAAAAAGGTAGACGACTAGACACTTACAAAGTAATGATTTTTTCCCCCTGGAAAATATGCATACATTGATAGTAGCAAGTCATTCTCAGCTTTCACAAAAGTGATAATATAAACCATAGTCTAGCTGAAGTTAAACATATTTGTAATGCAAGAGAGTTAAGTATGTGCCTAATTCTCCACATGAAATCTATAATCCTTCAATGTGACAGTCTATGCTCTTCTCTAAAATAGTTGTCTTATCATGTTTGTAACCTACATTTTCTTCCTTTTTTCACTATCTTGCTGTAGTAGGGGAACCATAACAGAACTGTAAAAACATTAAACAAATTATGCATCCAGTCTATAAGCAAAAGATATCCATGTAGACATTTCTGCAGTTACACTGTGCAACATTACCATGTTTCAACATTTTTACAACATTTGTGGCTTCCTTTTTATCCACATTTTCCTTAGTGCTGATATTTATAGCATTAATTTCAATTCCATTCTTCTGCATATCATTACTATTCTCATACCAAAAATCTCTACAACACCCCTTCTGATATTTCCTCACTCAGTTTCATGTTAAATAATTTAAAGGCTTTTATTTTAATTCTATAAACTCTGTTTTTTTATCCCTTTCATGGGCTTCCAAATCTATTTTTAAAATAACTATCAAAATCATTCTACATTTTCTTTGCTTTCTATTGTGTCCCTTGCTTTGACTACATTCTTTTCAATTATCTTTTTTATAGTGTTCATGTTATACAATATATGTTTTCATCTTAATTTTGGACCATTCTCTTATATGTATTTTTCTTTATCCATAGTCATGACTCATCATTTACTTCCATTCTAGCTTCATCACATGCATGAAAATGTTTCCCCAAAAACTAATCACAACACTATCAAACAATGTTCTATCTTGTATTAAGAAACTTGTGATACTTTTCATTATTTTTCTTCATTTTTCACCATAGACAAGCAAAGCAATGGTGTGTTTCAATAATTGCTTTACCATACGTGCACATGAATAATCTCATGTTTAACCTATATATATATATATAAGAAACTATTTAAGAGGATTTATAGGACTTATATGGCTGCCTCATATGATTCTAGCTAACACACAATAATCCATAAAAACACAAGCACAAATAGCCTTCCCCTCCATATGCCAGATGAAACATCTTCCCAATTCAATCCCCACTTTAACCCAATGCTTGGGAAAAAGAGCCAGGTCTTCACGTACCTCTGGAAGGATAAAAGGGTAGGAATCCCTCCAATCCAGAGGTGGTATTCAACAGGTTCTGACCAATTCTGGAGAACCAGTAGCGGAAATTTTGAGTAGTTCAGAGAACCGATAAATACCACCTCTGACTGGCCCCATCCCCATCTATTCTCTGCCTCCCGAGTCCCAGCTGATTGGGAGGGAATGGGGATTTTGCAGTATCTTTCCTCTGCCATGCCCACAAAGCCACGTCCATGAAGCCATGCCATGCCATGCCAAACAAGCCATGCCCACAGAACCAGTAGTAAAATTTTCTGAATCCCACCACTGCTCTAATCTCGGGTGATTGGGACACCAAGGGCTGGGATATATACCAGACAATCATTATCTTCATTCATTCTTGAATGTCAGAATAGTTCAATATTTTTTCTGTAGTTTCTTATTTTGTTTCCAACTATCCATTCCTTTTACCTGTCAGGATAATTTCCCCCCTCAGATTGTATTAATTTAGAATGGTGTGTAATTTTTCCAAAATTCATCCTTGTTCATTTTCCCCTCGTTACTATTCATTTAGCATGCCAGTATCCTTAGCCTATGAATGTCTATGTTTGTCCTCACTGCAAGTATCTAAATGACATCATTTCATTCTTTCCGAAATACTTTAGCCCTTTTATTCATACTAATAATGAGACCTATATCTCCACTTTCATGCAGGTATCTCTGCTTCATAAGATTAGATTACCCTTATTCTTCTCTATTACATTATTTCTTTTTTATAAACATACAATAGACCTATTATTGTTTAATTAGTAAAACTATGCCATTTATCATTTGCTTCTCTTACATTTCAAGTTGACATCTTCTATATGACACAGTCATTGCTACATGGGGTATGAATGTTGATTTCTGCCATCCGTTTGTCATTATTTTGGTCAATCAAGGCTTTCACATATTTTTTTAAAACATAGAAAGATATTTCAATATGAAATAATGGGGGGAGGGGAATTCATTAGTTTGTACAATTCTAGAGATACTACAATGACTTAAAATGTACTAGTACATACCACAGTGTATATCAGTAAGAAAGCATCTGCCAATTATATGATTTCCAGATGGTTTTGACAGATGGCTAGGGCCATGGGCTTGTCCATCTCTCAAAACCTACCGTGGGCTTTGATTCTTGCTTTACTTTCCCTGCGTAAGTTTTGACAAGTGATTTGCCTGTCATAGCTAGAAGATCTTTATAAAATGTGATCACCCATCTCTAAATTGCTTATCACCCCACATGAGATTGCAACCTACACTTTGAGATCTTCTGTCTGAAGCAATCAAAATAATTTTGAATTATTTTGTAGCATGTTCATTTACAATATTATTTTGTTATCCTATACAAATTTGATAAAAAGTTTCTCCACTTCTTCCTACAAGCCTTTATGATAAGGGAAGAATATGGTTGAAAACATTCCTCCACACTTGAAAGATTCAGTGCTAGAATTACTCAATGGGTAAACAGAATAAATTTTTCCTTTTCAAAGCCAAGCTCACCTTAACAACTCCATCTAGGAAAAAGGAAAGGGAGAGGAAGAGAGAGAGAGAGAGGGAGAGAGGCAGAAAGGCAAAGAGACAGAGATGATTTACTATTGTCCAGGCTCTGCTAGGGAATCCAAAAAAAGAATGGCCAATCATCCAAACCTTCTGAGATCATCCAATGTAGACTGATAAAATTCTAGCAGGTAACTAGCTACACTCTGGCCTTTGCAAGGATGAGATAATGCCAGTACCATCTAGATTAAGTCTCCTCACCCATACCCTAAGGATAAAAAAAGAGGGTTAAAGTAAAGGTCATAACTTTATAAATGAATGTGCTTCCTGATTTTTTTTTCATTGAATGACATCAGTTTAATTATTCAATCATGCTGTCAGGGTTCCAAATAGCATCCAAAATTCTACATGGGGCTGCCCTTGAAGAGTGTTCGAAGACTTCAGCTAGTCCAGAACGCAGCCGCGCGAGCGATTGTGGCTGCACCTAGGTACACCCACGTCACACCTATCCTCCGTGAGCTGCACTGGCTACCCATTAGTCTCCAGACCCGCTTCAAGGTGCTGGTCATTACCTATAAAGCCCTACATGTCATCGGACCTGGGTACCTGAGAGACTGCCTCCTGCCGATTACCTCCCATAGACCGATTAGATCTCACAGGTTAGGTCTTCTCCGGATTCCATCTGCCAGCCAATGTCGGCTGGCGACTCCCCGGGGGAGAGCCTTCTCTGTTGCAGCTCCAGCCCTTTGGAACAACCTCCCCGTGGAGATCCGGACCCTTACTACCCTCCCGACCTTCCGCAAAGCTGTTAAGTCCTGGCTGCTCCAGCAGGCCGGGGGGCTTTCGAAATATCCAGCCCCACGGAAACTGTGAATGTTGTGTATTTTAAAGTGTTGTTTTGTTTATTTATCCCCTTCCCTTGTTTATTGTAAGCCGCCCGGAGTCCTTCGGGAGTGGGCGGCATACAAGACCAATAAACATCAAACTTCAAACATCAACATCAAAATTAAATCCGAATCCAAGGCAAAGTATTGCTCAAAGTTCCAATTTATTAAGAGACCCATGTTGGCACATCTGGGAAAACCCAAACCTGAAAGCTTCCCAGTTTTCCCCACCCAGTTGAAAGTTCATGATCTTGCCCCCCCACAGTACATCACATGGTCCAATCTTCCACAGCCATGCTGGTAGTTCCACCCATCCAGTTCCGGTCAGGTGCAGAGGTGTAAAGACAAAGGCTTCTAGAAAGGAATTTTATTTTGGCTACATAGAATTTAGCTCCCCCCTCCCATTTTCCCATAATAGAAATGGCATAGTAGAATGATAGAGTGTGTGGCAGGCCAAAGATCCAAAAGGAATATGGCTGCAAGCCTGACATATTCATTCTGCCAGAGGACAAATCCTTATCTGAAATGTCTAATTCTGGAATCCTAGATCCAATCCACATAGGATATAGTTTTAAGCCCCTCGATTAGAGGTGGTATTCAGCAGGTTCACACTGGTTCGCCTGAACCAGTGGTAGAATTTTTGCCCATTTCAGAGAACCAATAGTGATGTCTGGCTGGCCATGCCCCTGAACCAGTCCTCCTGTCGCCGGTTGCTCACTCTGCCAGTCTGATCACCACTTGCTGCCTCTTTGCATACTGGCTCTCAAAGAGGTTGACGGTTGGCCACAGGCGGCTGAAAAATCCTCCAGTTGGCAAAAAAGCAGCTGCTGTTGCTGCCATCTTCTTCACACATGTGCATCCCATTGTCTTGCAAGTCCACTTGGACTTGCAAGGCAATGGGCTATGCATGCACGAAGAATATGATGGTAACAGCAGCCATTTTTTTGCCAACCGGAGTACTTTTCAGCAGCCTGTGGCCAGCCACTGACCTCTTTGAGAGCCGGCATGCAAAGAGATGGCAGCTAGGAGGCTTCTTTACCAGCCAGCCTCTTCCTAGCAGTGGCAGCTGGCTGGGGGATGCCGAAAACTGTAGTCAGTTTGCCTTCTGGACTGGACCAGCCTTTGCGGAAGGTAAGCAACCAAAGAGGCGGTGATGGGGGAGGAAGTGGAGAGATAGGGGGGCGGGAGTAGATAGGGAAAAATCCTAAAATTTCCCCTGCCTTTTCCTGTGGGTGTGGCTAGGGGGGGCAAATGTGACTGAGTGGGTGTGGGCATGAGAGATGTCACATTGGCCATGCCCACTCAGTCACATGGCCCCCCTATAGCCACGCCCACTGAACCGATAGCAAAAATTTTAGAATCCCACCACTGCTCTCGTTGAAGTTCAAATTACTTCAGCCAAACTCATCCCCCCCCCCCTATTCTTTGTGTGCAATTAATCTCAGTGTAGCAGCTCATCAACTTTGTAACCCGGGTCATGGTTCCTGAAATCCAGTTCTCTTTGCAACACTATTTCTTTAGCCAGCTTTTTGTTTACAATATTCACCTTTTTCTTTCTTTTTGCTGGGATTGAAAAGAAAGATAGCTAGGTCACCTGATCTTCCAACTGCATTACCTTGTTTTCTTGAGGGTTGAAGTCTAATATAATATGGTTCCACAAGGATAAGCAGAATAGTATATCTATCATCTGGCTTGATGAGTCTTGGCAAATGCTGTATCATATCCCCCCTTTGTGTTTTTAAGAGACAATGTGGTTTCAGTTCCTTTTCCATATCTGGAGGTGCACTTGCTTCTTTTGAAAAATAGGCAGAATACTGTTCTGTGTCTCTGGATTCTGGTTGTGACTCATGTCCATTCTGGTTGTTCATTTGTTTGGACAATGTGAATAGTTACTTCCTGTATATCTGTTGTAGTACCCCCTTTTTGTGGTCTAATACAAATGTAATACTGTCGTGTTAGTTGAATTTGTCTACTCACAGCTTCAGTGCTTTTCCTCCAACCCCTGCTGCAAGCAAGCACATACAACAAAGAGGTGCCAGGTTCTAGTATGTTCAGCAATTTAGTTTGGAATCAGAAGAATGCTTTGAATCTACATAGGTACACATCCCTAGGCAGGTTTTTCAAGCAAGAAAATGAACATGCCACATGAATTGTGAGTCACAGCTACATAGTTCTGTCTGCTCATCTTCAGTTTTATTACTTAAGGTACCATCACTGGAAAGCTTTTATTTCTTTTTGTTCCCAGTTTCCCATATTAGCTAAGTATACATTGTTGATTTAAAAGGAAAATTTGCTAGGCATTTCTCCTTAATTTCCTCCCTTGATTATGCTGCAAAATTTCTGCTAAGTCTCCCTATTTGCTTCCTTGGTGAACTTGTGTTTCTGGAAACTGGCTACCTTAAATTCTAGAACAGGGGTGTCAAACTAGATTTCATTGAGGGCTGCATCAGGGTTGTGTTTGACTTCATGGGGCTGGGATGCACATGGGCAGGGTGGCTGTGGCCAGCTCAAAGACACTTGTGTTGTGGCTTGAGCACTCTGCCAGCAAAAGTGCCCCTCCCGAGCTCTGCTTTCACGGGCAGAGAGGTGCAGGAGGTCATGGCAGCCAAAAACAGAGCTCAGGAGCCTGTTTTCACTGGCAGAAGGACCATGGGTTCGTCCTTCATTGTTTCCAGAGCAGCCTTGCAGGCCAAATCTAAGCACCCCACTGGCTGGATCTGGTCCCTGGGCCTTGGGTTTGACACCCCTGTCACACCCATACAGAAATGTATGTTTTAGTCTCTTAGTATGTAATGTATGTATGCGTATGTGTGAATGTATATATGCATGTGTGTGTAATCTATCTATCTATCTATCTATCTATCTATCTATCTATCTATCTATCTATCTATTAATCTAATCTAATCTAATCTAATCTAATCTAATCTAATCTTTCTAGGGAAACGAATGGCATAAGAAAAAGAAATTATACTGTAGGAAAATAATATGGAATTCTTGAAATTATGGACGCTTAGCATACATTCATATAATGTTTTCTTCTTCCCACCTGCTCCAAAGAAATGTAAGTCCCTGCCCCCCCCCCCCCATTATCTTCACCTCTACTAGCTTCAAAACACTGAGATGTTATGATCAATATAGGCCAACCAGTGTTTTTTTTAAACTGACCAATAAGATAATATTGTGAATATTGTTTAATTGATTACTCACTTGGGAGGATGGCCACCGGAGTAATGCTTTTAATCCTACCATTTTATAAAAAGGGGAAACCAGATACATTACTAGGTTACCATTGTATAATTTATGTTGTGTGCATTTGTAAATAAACAAATTAATGGTTGCTATGTGGTGGTAGATCAAGAATTGGTAAGGCACAACACAGAGATAAGAACTATATAACTGGAAAGAAAGAAGCAATAGCGCTATAATCTTCACAATTGCTGAATAATTCTAGTTATTATTTACATTGTACAAGCTCTTTAGAGAATTCAGGAAAATCACATGTCTGGGTTTCATAATTTTTGATAACTCTTGTTGTGACTTTGAAAGTATTTGGCCTATAGTGGAAAAATAAGTTCCCATTCGCTCTTTCTGGGAGGGGCTGGAATATTTTCATTCTTAAGAAATGACTGGATGAGAAGCTTTGCTTTCCTTTTGCTTCTTTTCTCCTATCTCTCATGCTGGCTGCTACGGTGGTTGGGTTGATAAAGTGCCTCTTCCTAGGCTGTTGCATCTTTGAGCCAAGTATTTGGAGTTGATGTGGCACCTAAACTGTTCTGTAGGCTTTGATGATATTAACAAATTGAGTTGCTGCAGTAGATTGACTTTTCTCCTCCCATATTTCAAAGAGCTTTTTGGAATGAAATCACCAAACCCATCACAGCTGCCATTATAAATCAAGCTGACAGTCAATTACAAGGCCAACAATGTATTCAAACAAGCCTAGCATTGGAAACCTAGCCATCTCAAACATGCTTATGGAACTGTAAATAGCTCTTATTTTGAGGTCACAATTTACTTTCCTCCAGCAAAAGCCTTTCCTTTCCTTTCCTTTCCTTTCCTTTCCTTTCCTTTCCTTTTCTTTCCTTCCTTTTCCTTTCCTTCCCTTCCCTTTCTGCTATGCTATGCTATGCTATGCTATGCTGTGCTGTGCTGTGCTGTGCTGTGCTGTGCTATGCTTCACTTCGCTACGCTATGCTATGCTGAATATTGGCTAAGGTGCCAGCAGAATATCAAATGCTTATTGCAAACTACTTGTCTTCTGGAGTAGAAGAAATGGGTCATCACCCTAGATATTTTTTTTAATCTACTGAATTAAGAACATAATTACTGTGTCAGTGTTCCTGAAAACCCCAATGCCAATGAAACTCCAAGACAGACATTTTCTCAAAGTTCCCATTTATTAGGATAAGTATACAGGCACATCTGGGAAAACCCAAATGTGAGATTTCTGAACTTTCCTTTAGTAAGTCAAAAGTCCAAACCCATCCCATCCATCACCTTGTCCAATCCCAATCTGTCCCAACTCAAGACATCATTCCAACCACTCCTTCTCCAGATGCAGGAATACCCTGACCTTCCCTGGGGGGTCAAACAGTATGCCCCTCAGACAGGGTTCGCAATTTGGGAGTCCTCCTGGACCCACAGCTGACTTTTGAACACCACTTGTCGGCTGTGACCAGGGGGACATTTGCCCAGGTTCGCCTGGTGCACCAGTTGCGTCCCTACCTGAACCGGGAGGCCCTCACAACAGTCACTCATGCCCTTGTGACCTCTAGACTGGACTACTGCAATGTGCTCTACATGGGGCCGCCCTTGAAGAGCATTCGGAGACTTGTCCAGCTTGTCCAGAATGCAGCCGCGCGAGCGATCGTGGGTGCACCTCGGTTCACCCACGTAACACCTATCCTCCGCGAGCTGCACTGGCTGCCTATTGGTCTTCGGATACACTTCAAGGCACTAGTCGTCACTTATAAAGCCCTTCATGGTATTGGACCTGGGTACTTGAGAGACCGCCTACTGCCAATTACCTCCAATAGACCGATCAGATCCCACAGATTAGGCCTCCTCTGAATTCCATCCGCCGGCCAATGCCGACTGGCGACTACCCGGAGGAGAGCCTTCTCTGTGGCTGCTCCGACCCTCTGGAACGAGCTCCCCGTGGAGATTCGAACCCTCACCACCCTCCAGGCCTTCCGCAAAGCCCTTAAAACCTGGCTGTTCCGACAGGCCTGGGGCTAAAGAGTTTTTGCCCCCCTTCTCGAATGGTATGGTTGTTGTGTGCTTTTTAAATTTTGTATTGTTATGTCTCATCTTTTTTATTCCCTTGTCTGTACCCCCTTCCCTGATTGAATTGTGAGCCACCCTGAGTCCCTTTTGGGGAAAAGGGCGGCATACAAATGTAATCAATCAATCAAATCAATCAATCAATATATTCTTGATTCAGTAGATTAAAAAGTTGTTTGTTTGTTCTTCCTAGCATGTACTGGGCGAATTTTAGATGTTACTGTTCAGTGGTAAAGCACAACCTTTGCCTGTGGACAATCTTAAGATCAGTGCTTGCAACTCCTTTGAGGTTGGGAAAATGCCTGAAAACATGGAAAGATGTTGCCAATCATTCTAAACACTTCAGGGATTTTTGGACCAATGATTTAAGCAATTTAAATTAAGCTCTTCTGGGCTTCTCTACTGGTTTTGTCTCACCTCATCTCGTGTTGCATTTTCTCAGGTCTGGCCAGATATCTGCTGGCTTTTGCTCTCAGCACAAACAAATGTGCTTTTCTCCACCAAAGTGGTACCCATTTATATTGCATGCTTTTGGACTGCTGGGTGGGAGCTCACTCAATCTCATGGAGCTGAGCTCAAACTGCTGGAGTGCAGACTATTTCAGTTCCAGTGTCATTAAGCCACTGCACCACTGCATTCCCTTGGCCTGCTATTTTAGGGACAGAAACTAACAGTCATTATTAGTCCCATCACAAACAATGTAATATTTTTTTCTGCTCATTATTAAAAATATCACTAGAATCAAATGCAAAGTATTGGTAGACAACAGGCAAATTGTTATTTCTGATAAAACAGTTTTGTTTTGGGGACTTTGCTTCTTCTTTGACCTTATGAGATATCTGCAGAATACATATCCTTATTTATTTATTTATGGAGGAAGAGATGCAGCAAAGAGCACATGCATTTTCCTTACACTTACAAGGAGCTTTGGAAAAGACTACTTATTGTGCTTTCTTCTGGATGTTCAACCACACAGCTTTGGAGACAATGAATCTGACTTCAAAGTTTTTGGAGTGCTTTTATTTATTTTTTGCTTTTCTCCTCTCCCATAATAACTCTGTGGAATAAGTAAGACACCAGAAAAATAAAAATAAAAGAGGACATGGAAAGATTGTTGAGGGCAAAGAATTATGAGATAATAGTTTTATTTATGTCAAGTGTTTGTACAGGAGAGACCACTGGAAATCTTTCATCTTGACAGTAATCTGCTATAGACTCCCCTCAAGCACAGAATAAAGACAGAAAGGATAGTATTTCCCCCCTGACTGTATTAGGGTTTATCTTGTCATGAAAACCATTGCAATAAGTTGACTTTCCCAACTAGCTGTTCTTCACGATGCTCATAGTTTCTAATCCAACAAAATTAGGTAATGCCAGGTTGAAGAGGCTGTATTGTGGGATTATTTCTGATTGATTAGATTCAATGATAAAAAATTTATATTTAAGCATATCAATGGACTTAAAAAGTTCAATTTTCTCTCATTCTGTTTTCTCATACCTTTACTCCATGTTGTGTTGTCCTTCCTTCTCTTATTCTCTGACCTATCATATGGTTGGTAAATGACCCATCCAGATGCCAGAATATTTTGATGCTTTGTGGCAAAAGCAGTTACTTTTCTTCAATGAACCTTGTATTGTGAACAAACCTGAATCACTTTGTATTCAATTATGCATTCAAAGGGAAGTTACAAATGCCTTCTATTATTTGATTGTCCTTTACAAAAACTACACAAAGGTAGAGGAGAAAAAAGCACCAGACTGCATTGTGTTACACGGACAGATTTATTATTAGAAACTTTCATCTATCCTGTTCAGTGCAATAAAACACTAACATTCTTTAGCCTCACAAAAAACATAACTGTATTTCAATTAGCTAGAAACAAAATTAAATTCTTTAATGAGCAGCAGCACATTGTCCTAGGATTGGTGTCAGTATGGTCCAGCATTATTAACAATTTTCTTTCCTTCCTTCCTTCCTTCCTTCCTTCCTTCCTTCCTTCCTTCCTTCCTTCCTTCCTTCCTCCCTACCTCCCTCCCTCCCTCCTTCCCTCCCTTCCCTCCCTCCTTATTTCCTCCCTCTCTTCTTTCCTTCCTTCCTTCCTTCTTCCTCCCTCCCCTCCAAATTTTCACAATGAGAAAAACAAACATGGGAATAGGTAACATTTAATAAACTGTTATACTCTATTCTAAGTGCTCTGAGTCAGGAAATTATACCGCAGATTAATCTGCTTCTCCCTCATGCAGCCGACTATTATTTCTTAAACCAATTTCAGGAATTCCAGTCTAGATTATAGTGAGTTCACAGCAGGACATTCAGTCCAGACCATCACAATACCTGGTTGCAGAGGTGGGATCCTACTGGTTTAACAACCGGTTCGGTGATTGCGTGCTTTGTGTGCGCTGCTCAGTTTGCTCATGCATGCACCTGACATACACTGTGTGTGTGTGTGTGTGTGTGTGTGTGTGTGTGTGCGTGCGTGCAGTTTTGAGGAAACTTGCCTTCCGCATTACTGCTGGGGTGGAAAACTGCTGAGGCGGGGCAATCCACTCTGCCCTGTGACTCAGCTGAGAAGATATAGTTTGTAAAGCACAAGGGCTGGCAGGCAGGCCCACTTGATCATGGGAGCGAACCAGTTTGGTCCCAGCTGATCGTCAGAGCTACCAGTTCACCCAAACTGATCCGGACCAATAGAATCCCATCCCTGCCTGGTTGGTTATTCTTTGCTTTCCCATCCACGCAGGAAAGGCAGGCCTCTCTGGCTGGCCCTTATATAGGGCAGTCTACCAATACCTGTTTCCCTCTTCCTTTTTAAAGACTATTTTAGGGACTTTTTATTTCTTTTAGGGTGGATGCTAAGCCTGTTAATTTTTTGTTGGTTTGAGTTATGTTGTTAAATGATAAATGGATGTGGATTTTAAAATTGTTTTGTTTTGTTTTTCTTCTCATGTATTGTAACCCACCCAGGGTCTTCTGGAAATCAAGCAGTTTCCAAACTGAATGAATGAACAAATAAAACCTGAGATCCTTCTGTAGCTGGGGCTACTTACTGTAGGTGCCATCTTGAGGACCTTGCTCCCCACTGAAATGAATTATCAGAAGTAAGTTCTGAGTTTCTGTATTGCAGTTGTCCTCTGTTTTTGAGAAAAGAGCAGTACACAACCAGCTCAGGGAGAAATGAAGTACCAGCTCAACCAATAAGCCCCCTTCTTTAAGTGATAAGAGCAAGTCTACTGTCAAGCAGAATCTACAGTTAAATGGAGTGCTTCTACAAATTAAGAGGATCAACATTAATAGGGGAAGACAGAGCATTCTCAATTTTCGGAGACAGCTGTAAATCCCTGCCCAAGTAAGCTATATGAATAAATAAAAGGATATATTAGTCTTCACTATCTTGGGTGCTCAAAGTATATATCCTACCACCTCAGGCAGATGTCTTCAAACCATATTTCTCATCATCTCCAATCTCCATAGTCTTGTGGCAATTGAATTCCTGTATATTAGGAGGATACCTGCTTGAGAAAGATTATAATGGATGCTTCCTTAGCTTCTAATACTGCTGACATTTGTTTTATAGTTCTGATGAATTTTACTTCAGTAAAAATGGTGATAATGACTTGAGGTCTTATTCATTTTGGAAGCAGCAAAATCCGAGTTTGTCAGAAATTCAATTTTGGACAAGATAAAAGAGGGAGAACAAAATCCTGTAGAATTTGGTATATTAAATGGATCTGAATATGGTGTCCTAAATCAAACTGCTTCTTACTTCTTAGTTGTGTTATGGGTAAGGATTCTATTATATTTCTTTTTAATGCAGTCATGCATTAAATGAAATTTGGTGAAATTTGCTAAGCTTTACTGAAAATCAAAGTTTCTTAGGATCTTAGACCTTCCTATGAGGATTGCATTTACCGTAAAAACAATGAACAGCTTTGTCTCCTTTAAGCTCTAAGTCAAATCTGCTTCAGTTGAACAGACTGGTAAAAAAGGAAGAGGTCAAATTCAAAATTATGTGAAATGCACAGCCTTCAGCTGTCTCCCTGAATTATTGCTTTCCCCACAAATAAATGTGTGAGGCTCTGATTTGGAATAAAACCACTGTTGTATGGAGGGAAGGTTAAAAAATTATCTATTAGTTATTTCTTTCTTGAAAACATTGATGAAAAAGAACTGTTGTTTTGAAAACAGTGATTAAAAAGACATGCTGGTGGGATAGGATGATAATTTTAAGAGGGGTACAATTATTTGGTATTTTAAACCTCCCTTCCCTCTGTCCCAATTTAGCCCAGGACTTTTCATAGTTAACATGTGGAAAAGTATGGTATGTGTATGAACCATAACGTGAAAATAAGGGGAGGGAGGAATAAGCATTGTACCAGCACAAAAGGATAACATTCGACTGTGTAGAAAGCCAGCCTGAGTTACTAACTGAATCTTTAAAGCTTTTTTTGGCCCATCTACAGCTGAATAAGAAAGCAGTTGGACTCCTGGGCTCAAATAGATTCGGGCCTGTTCTGCCTTCTTATAGATATTGGTATTTTGTTTTCCAAAGCTTGGTCCTCAAAAGCAACATCTATATAGAAACCCCTGGTTCAGGCTTAATATAGAAAAGAGGCTTCCCAGGCAGGCAACAGACAAATTGCTTATGCACCTGCCGTGTGCAATTATGTGGCCAGGATAGAGACAAAGATGGGCCCAGTCCTCTTTGACTCCAGCTGCTAAGCTATGTGGTGTTTTTTTTATCCTGAAACAGATTCATCTAAGTGTAGCAAAGATTCCCATTAGTGCAAACTGGTTCCATTCTTAAGAGGCATTTCTTTTAGAACAGTCCTGGAGAGAGAAGCTTTTAGAAGCCATCAGGGTGTTTCAAAACATAATTTAAAATCCATGGCCTAAATGTCAGTCAAATCCAAGCACATGACCTACTTCTAGCACAGAAGGTCGGTGTATAAAAACAGGATTCTGGATGCAGTGCCAGAAGCAAATTTCTTTCCCAGTCAAATCTCCCCAGTTTTCAAGGCACAGATTTCCATTAAAATAAATGAATCAATAAGCAAAATAGATAACAGCACAGACACAATTTTTTTAAGTGATTTGAAATTTGCCCAGTTCCATTAAGTGCTTTTCTTCCAGTATGATATTTATCAGTGCAATTTTACTGTCCTCTCCATGGCCACTTATTCCAATTATAAGGAATAATTTCCCACAGGGAAATAAGAAGCAGTCCTTATTTTATATTAAGCAAGCACTGAATATAGGCAGTGTATAAGCTGCCATGTGATAGAAGAATGAGGCTTTAATTGCAGGATTTAAATTAACAGCCAGTAAGTGGAGCTAAAGCTCTTTGCCAGCTATTTGTATATGGGGGAAAAAATTACAGTGATAATGGCATATTTGTCTTTAACTGTATTTATATAATTTTTTGGGGGTGCATATAACTGCATGATTTTTACAACATGGCATGTTCAATGGCGACTTTAGAGATAGAGAAGGAGAGAGAAAGCAAGAAGATTGGAAGAACATGGGCAGCAGTGCACTTTTGTTTAATTGATTATGATCTCTAAATTTGTGCACAAACTTCATTGCAGGATAAGAGGATGGGCCTTGTCACGGATTGGAAGCTGGTTAAAAAACAGCAAGGATGGAAGAAAGCAAATGGGCAGTTCCTACAATGGGATGTGATATGCAAATGCTTCAAGGGTTTTGTATAATAGCCTTGCTCTTAAATAAACTGGTCTTGAGAGTAGGGATAGGGAGGTAAATAGCCAGGTTTGTTTATGGTATCAAATTAGTGAGAGTGCTTACAAGAAAAATGAATTGTGAAAAACACCAGCAAGATCTTTTCAGACTAGATGAATAGGTAATAAAATGCCAAATGGTCCGGTATATGGAAGTATAAAGTGATGCACATTAGAGCAAAATGAATTGTAATTTCAATATGCAGATGGTGTTTTGAGATGCATGGCGGTAAATGAAAAATACTGGGGAAAACCTGTGTAAATATATTGTTAAAACAGTTATCTTGTGCATATTTGCCATAAACATATATGTTGTGTGACATCTAGAAGGATTTAGAAGTTTCTGCGAGCTGTGTAATCCCTGCATGTACTGTACATCAGGCTATATCACTTTTAAATTTCCTCAGGATGAAGAGACGGATCCAGAATAAATAAATAAGACCTATGGTTATGAGGGAAAATTCTACTCAGGTTCAAATGAACAAGGAAGAAACTTAGGGTTTTATGGATCAACTTGATAGGATCTCAAACTGACATGGCAGGACCTGTATGTTTGGTTCCATGGTCGTATTCATTTCCAAGCCCAGAAGTCCTCGGGTGAATTAACAGAGTTATTGCTTACAATGTATTTAAGGCTTATCAATTCTAACTGTGTTCTTTCTTGGAAGCTTTTTTCTAGGGTAAATTGTAATTTTAAACTATTTTATTATACAATAATACCTTCACAGTTTTCAGATGCAACCATCTTTGTTGCATCTGATTTCAAACTTCTGGGCAAGAATCCTACAATTACAGGGTAATACATATTGCTATAATATAAGCAAATGTCTGATTACTATAAATATAAAACATATACTTGTGCAATATACATATATATGTACATGTACATGTATATGTATATGTATGCTGGTCTTGTTGTATTTAGGTCTTTTCCTGTGTAAGATTGAGATTGTCTTGGCAACGTTTCGGCGGGGTCCCACTGAACATCTTCAGGCTGGTGTTTTCGGCTTCGTGCTTGTGCGAGTAAAGTGTGGTCGGAGCTGCCATCTCTCTATAAATCTTGGTGGGGTGTGTGTGGAGTGCTGGCTTTGTTGCTGTAAGTGGGTTATTTGGCTGTGTAGTTGCATCCTGATTGGTAGATGGAGTTGATGTTGGTAGATTGGTCGGCTGTTTCGTATCATCCTGTGTGGCTGAGGTGCTGGATATCTGTCCATTGTTCTTTTGTGTTGTAATGACCTGGGTGGTGTGTGGGGCTTGTTTGTTGACTAGGGCTGGTTTCCAGATGTCTGGTAGGCGGGAGGTGTCATCATGCTTATTCATGTTGTGGGGGTGTTTTTCTATTTCGATGGCTTCCATAATTATTCTCTTGTTGAAGTGTTCAGTTTTGGAGATTAATTTGGTTCCTTCAAAATCAATTTCATGTCCTGTTGCTTTAAGGTGCTGGAAAAGGGATGAAGTGTTTTCCTTTTTTCTGACTGCATTCTTGTGTTTTGCGATGCATGTATTTATTCTCCTATTAGTTTCTCCAATGTTTGTGGCAGGACAGATTTTGCATGGTATTTTGTAGACTCCTTGGTTTTTTAGCTGGATTTTGTCTTTGGGGTTTCTTAAGATGTTGACTATTTTTTGGTCAGTGCAGAAGGCTGTCTTGATAGTGTGCTTGTGGAGAATTTAGCTGATTTTATCCATGGTGCCTTTGATCTAAGGGAGGAGGGCGATGCCGTTGTCCTGTTCTGTGTCTCGGTTTTTGGGGGGAGTCTCCCTTTGGATTAGGTTGGTAATTGTAAATACATGCATCGCAAAACACAAGAATGCAGTCAGAAAAAAAGAAAACACTTCATCCCTTTTCCAGCACCTTAAAGCAACAGGACATGAAATTGATTTTGAAGGAACCAAATTAATCTCCAAAACTGAACACTTCAACAAGAGAATAATTATGGAAGCCATCGAAATAGAGAAACACCCCCACAACATGAATAAGCGTGATGATAGCTCTCGCCTACCAGACATCTGGAAACCAGCCCTAGTCAAAAAACGAGTCCCACCCATCACCCAGGTCATTACAACACAAAAGAACAATGGACAGACATCCAGCACCTCAGCCACACAGGATGATACGAAACAGCCGATCAATCTACAAACATCAACTCCATCTACCAATCAGGATGCAACTACACAGCCAATCAACCCACTTACAGCAACAAAGCCAGCACTCCACCCCGCCATCAAGATTTATAGAGAGACGGCAGCTCCGACCAAGCTTTACTCGCACGAGCACGAAGCCGAAAACACCAGTCTGAAGATGGTGAGTTGGGCCTCATATATAACACCCACACACCCACACCCACACACACCCACACCCACACCCACATGTATATATGAAATGTAAGTATAATCTCTGTTTGACATTTTAACAAAGGGCTTTTGCTCCTGTTCTCCTATCTGAGTTTGGATACTCTATTAGCTGATGCAGATGCATTTATTTCAGATCTCCATGGTACAGCTTTATTTGTGCACAATGTGAAGAATTAGGTCTCTGATTCAAAGTCCTATTTGAGTTGTATGTTTAAAGAGAAATGTACATGTGGAATAAAGACAGTCTAGATATTAAGTTAATGAGGTACTTTAGTAGGCAATAGGCAGATAGGCAGCCAGATAAACTTATGACTATGACCACCACACTATTGATCTTGAATCAAGTTTACCCTCAACAGTGGAAACTCATTGGGTTACTTTGAGCAGGTACTATCAGCTCAAACTGCCACCTAGGCTCAGATCTGTGTGTGTGCATCAAGTAAATTAGATTCATGTGTATTTTTCTCATTATTGTATGATAATTCACAATTATTTTTACATAATTATTGTATGAAAAAGGAAATGTCAAAAGACAGAAAAACAATCTATATATATAAAAGCCAAATACCACTCACTCATCATAAAATCTCCAGATCCGTAAAGCCTACAAACTTGAAATTTGGTGCATATGTTCCTCTTGGCTTCTAAATGCTTGCTAAGAAAGGATTTTTTGAAATGACCAGCAGTTCACTAGTAATTCTTATACAATAATTAACACACACTGATGCTAAGGAGTTAGACATTCTACTCCCCCTCCCCACCTGAAAAGAACTTTGCTCCAACTGCCAGTTGCCTCACATTCTATTACCTCAATTCAAACTGGTAGACGTTCCACTCCTTCACTCAGGAGCAGTCTGGGGCTCCTTACAGTACTAAACGTCTGCACCTCATGAAAATGTCTACACCTTCCATCTATGGGACTCCTTCCAGACTCAAGGCAGTGGGAGTGATATTCCCTTATATGTTTCAATCACCAACCACCACTGAGCCAACAAATTGAACCAGAATTAACCAGATTTCTCCTGCATTGTAAGCTGGGTCTTGCTCACATAGTTTCATCGCGAAGCACGGGTATATAGCTAGTGTTATATAAATAAGCAAGTCCCCTTCACAGATTTAAAAAAAAAAAACTTGTCCAGAAGAACTTCTATTTAAATGACACTTTTAAACTGACGTCCCAACCCCTGAGCCATAGCCCAGTATCAGATCTTGACCCTTTGGGAAATGTGCTGCAGGAGTGGCGGGTGAGCAGTGGGGGGCACATGCGTTTGTGCTCCATTTGCCCAAGTGGCAGCCGGAACAGTCTCTTCTACCCACTGCCTGTCCACAAACGTGAAAAGATTGGAAATCTCTGTTTTAAGTGGTGTTTTGCAAGAGCATAGACGAGCCAATGATCCCACTTTTATATATCCATCCCTGTATAAAATTGAAACATTGCTGCCATTGCTTCATCTCTCAAATATCCTTCATTAAAGAACATTGCACAGACTCTTTTCATCCTCTTCCTCCCAAGTATTTTGACAAGGTTAATTTGTAGAAATTTTTTTTGATCTTTTTTTGGCCACAAAACAGAGTAAATATAAAAAAAGAATAATATAAAGTACCACAACTACTGAATTCTTGTAAGATAGCTAACCAATAAAATTAGTGTTGGTATACAATAGTTTGGTGAGCTGCAATGTGAGATGTAAATAGGAATTAATAGTAATAATATGCCTCTCTATCTAAATTTTATTTATGACTATAAATTTAATACTAATTTGAACAACATTCATATTTTGTGGCTGTATATACACATAGAGTTTTGTTTAAATATTGAACTACTCAGAAATTTATTATTTCTCTATTTATCTAGAGTAGACAATGTAGACTCAATTAAAATGTCTACTTCTAGTTTATAGGCAATGCTGTAAATAAATGGGCATTTAAATTATTCCATGCTTTTAGAATGAAAGTTGGACTAGTTTTTGCAAAAAGATGGACTATTCTACAACCACTTCAGAATGGAAGAGTCACCTTCATAGAAAATGCTTCTTGTTTGTGAATCACTATCAAGACAGAAAGACATTTTAGAAGCAATGTTTTGGCATGCTAATTTCTACTGTGTACAGGCTTCTACTCATGCATTTAAAACAATTTTTTTTCAGGTTGATGTGGTACAATCATAGAAGGTTATAGTTGGTGATTCCATTTAGAATATAAATCAGGCCTGAAAGAGATTTGCAGCACTCCAAAAGTTTTCTGGTATAATTTTTGTTTTATAAAACCCAGATCAACGATCAAATTATTTAACAAACATGTTCTCCCCCACCCGCCACATCCCTCATCCTATTATAGCTCTAGACTCCTGAGATAGCAACTGTATAAATGCTGGTCCCTTTCCATCTTCATCTTACATAAGAATTGTTTATGAGCTACTGAAGCATTCCTTAACCTTTCCCTGTTAATGAAATGTAATTTGTGTTAAAAGGTTTTGATCACCATATTAGCAAAGGCAGCTGGAATATTGTCTGCCATGCTTAATAATAAGGAAATTGGAGCTGGCATAATGTGAAATATATTTTTAATCAGAGATCACCATTGCATGGTTTTCTGAATATATCTGTTTCTAATTTCCATACCAGTCAAAATTCTCAGTTGAATGAAGGCAAATATATGTGTCCTAGGATTCTGGTACCCCACATACGTGCCCCACATTCTGGTGAGAGAGAAGTTCCCCAAGGATGGGCTCCAGCGTGGGTCTCTAAGCTCAGAAGACTAAACCTCTGGTCCCAGTGACTGACCCAGATTGGATCCTGCAAAATTGTCAGTGTTCTTGCTTTCACCATGAGATGTGCGAACATAAAGCTAGAAGCTAGTTCCCTACATTAAACTTTCCTTGAAGTAATAGTCATATCCATTTGGTCTGGAGTAGCTTCAGAAGATACAAGTCATTGTGTTCTGAACACAAAAGCACTTCAGCTTTGTTTGAGTTGTGCTTCACTCTTGCTCTTGTTTAGTAATTCATTAGTGGAAATATATCCTAGAATTCTCTTCAGTATAATTCAGTTCTGACATGAAGTTTCATAGGATTTATTTGAAAAAAGAGAACACATTCAGCATTAAACACATGATAGGCTTGCTATAATACGAGCCATACTTTTATTATTTACATTCAGTCTTTGGAGGTTTGGTGAACAACTGGTTATGCGGCACGTTGAAATGCATAATAATGGATTTCACGACATCTTTGACTCTTCATTCTTGGCTACAAAGAATAGCCTGTAAACCATCTGTGGGGGAAAAAAGATTAAAGAAGAATGAATGTTAAAAGTATAATAGGTGAGCATGATAAAGTATATACAGTAAAACTCTGATTATTTAGTGTTGAAAAGACCCGTTTCCATTAATACTTAGAACAGTTCTAACTAGGAAAAATTCAAAGAGATATTTAGTTTCAACTATTATGATTAAGATCTATATCAGGATCACTTATCCTTTTCAGCTACAGCTCACTTCTATAATAATTTTAAAGCAAATACAGATCTAAATGTATGAACCAGTTTCCCCCCCTCCCCAGTGAAACTATTTTTCTACTATTCCATTAATAAAACTAAGCATGAATTCTGATAGAACTCTTCACATGAATAAATCATGCATCGCTGCACAGTATAAATAAAATAAAACCCAAATTTTAAGTATTCATTTGAATATTATGAGAACTTTCTCTTTAACTTGCATTGGAGTGGCGGGGGGGGGGGATAGATTTAAGGGGATAGATCCCCTTAGAAAAAATATTTGGCCTGTTTGTTTGTGTGTGTGTTTGTATGATGTGACATAATTGTTTCAAAGTTTATTTTGCTTGTTAACCATTAATTTCTAAACAATTATAGGTTTTAAGATACAAAGTAATTATAAATAACTTATCACCGACAAAACCCCAGCAGCACACAAATAAAAGATAACTATATAGCTATCCAAATCTTTTAATTTTATGTTTAACACAGATAATTAGTACAAGCAATTACAGACAATTATTACTTCAGTAATGTATTACAATTTTATAATCTTTACAATCTCTATAATCTAGAATTCTTTACAAGTTTTGATTTATAAATTGTGTGCATTTATATTCACTGTTGCAGAGAAAGAAAAAGAAAACTCTGGAAAAGACCTTAATACTACACATGATTGTATGTTTTTCAAGCTTCCCCTACCGCCTTCTTATCGTTTACCATCCTCTTGAACTTCAAATCCACCATATGGGGGGGGGGGGGAGCAATGTGCCCCAGGGGAAATATTGCATTATGGATCCCCACAATCATCTGAATGGCATGTATGAATAAAGAGATGGCTTTTCAGCTTACCACTATCCTTCCTTTGCCAAGAAAAACCCCTTATTGATCTCCCTTTCTTCTCCAGGCTGATTAAAACTGGAGAGTAATCCAGTAGAAAATGAAATCTTAGGTTGACTTAAAGACTGCTGATTGCCAGTCAAAACTAAAACCATTAGATGACCCTTATGATCAGTAGATAGGTTATATATGCCACTGGCTGTTAATGATCTCCTAAAATGATTGGTAAATCAAAAGAGATTAAAAGTGAAACTATTGATAGTCCTCATTCAGGGACCTCTTGTGCAGTGATTGTTTGAAGTTACAATGGAATGGAACAAGGAGATTTATGACTGGTGCTTGGTAACAGGTTCATGATTTCAATATTGCAATTTCCTGGGGCCATTTGCAACCTTCACTGTTGGCTTCCCATAAGCAAAGTCAATGGGGAAGACAGTAGGAGACAATAAATAATGACTGCTTGATGTTCTTCTAACAACTATGTGGATTTGCTTAACGCCTGCAACTGGAACTGCTGTTATAAACATAGTTACATGATGTCATGCTTTATGACTGTATTGCTTAGCTACAGAATTCCCACCCCAATTACCCTCATTAACTCCAACTCCACTAGACTCTTGTGATTAATGGCATGTAAAATTATTGTTAGCTAAAATCGACCTTACAAACTGCTGGTCCCCAAAACTGGCCAAATTGTTTCCATTTTCACCACCTACTCCAGCATGTTCTCTGGCTGCCAGATTGTTCCTGATAGTACAATTGTTCTGTTCCCTTTCAAGGTCACTCATTGCTGGCTGCTCTAGAGGTTCTGATAGTTCCAGTGACATACTAAGCCAGAGAGAAGTAATTAACTGAGCTAGAAGATGTGAGGTTCATTCTCCCTTAAGTCATGAATTTTGTTTACAACTTACTGTTCATCCATTCACACTTTTGCTTGACATTTTAGGCTTTAATCCAGATGGGGAGAATGAAGTGCTAGTGCCTGGAAAGATCAAAACTGCTCCAAATATCAACACACAAAGCACCTGAGCCTTCTACAGTTAGAAGAATTGTCCTGTGAATTATCAATAGTTGGCAGGTTTGAGAACTGTAGGACTTTTTTTTTGACAATTTGTCTTAATTAAAAGAAGGCTTCTGTGCCTCTAATACCTAGTTTTGGAAGCCAAGTGAGAATACTTCCCTAGTTGGATGTATTGGGCTAAATTCCTTTCAGATGTGTTTCACATTCTCTAACAGAAGGTTGACCATATGTCATCATTTTCCCTTATGGAGGAAAAAGCTAAGATCTACTTCATATAGATTAGTGAAAAATATGTAGTATAGCAAAAGGACTCCTGGGTGCATCTCATATTTGTGACAGTTCCAAAAACAACTTAGAAATATTGAAATAGCATCAAATATTAAAATAGCATTCTCTGAATGAGAATGACTTGGACCAATATGAGAGAGGAAACCTAGGTTCACTTACTACTGCTAAATTGGGTTGGCAGATGTCCTTTTTTCTGCTCTATTGTTTAGATAAGCGAGTCTGGCAGTTACTTACTAGAGAGAAATAAAAATGATATTCATTAATTCATTCATTCATTCATTCATTCATTCATTCATTCATTCATTCATTCATTCATTCATTCATTCACTATCCAGTCAAGAAAAGTTCTGGGTAGTTTATAATAATGATAACATAAAGAGATTATTGCCTGTGTTGTTAAAAGGCATTGGCTAGAAATAAAATCTAGGGCATTTTGATTTGTGAGATTCCTTTCCTATCCCTCCCTAAGGTAAAGGTTCCCCTCACACATAAGTGCTAGTCGTTCCCGACTCTAGGCGTGGTGCTCATCTCCATTTCAAAGCTGAAGAGCCAGCACTGTCCGAAAACATCTCTGTAGTCATGTGGCTGGCATGACTAAACACTGAAGGCACACGGAACACTGTTACCTTCCCACCAAGATGGTCCCTATTTTTGTACTTGCATTTTTTCATGTTTTCGAACTGCTAGGTTGGCAGAAGCTGGAACAAGTAACAGAAGTTTACTCCATTAAGCGGTGCTAGGGATTTGAACCACTGAACTGCCAATCTTTCTGATCAACAAGCTCAGTGTCTTAGCCACTGAGCCACCGTGTCCAGTAGCCAGAGGGATGGTAGTAATTTTTGGTTGCTTTGGAGGCATTGAAGTAATGGTAATTCCCGAGTTTATTCTATGTTGCTTCCTTCTATTCCCATTCTATTCCTTGTTCCACAAAATGTTTAAAAGTGTTTACTCTTAAAAATGGACCCGTGAAATCCATCCTATATTTTTTAATCAAAATAAATGATAAAATCAAAGACTAAAAGCAAGGTAAATTCAAAATAAATTCTGAGAGCACTTAAGCAATACGTCTGCATTCCTTGTCATCCTGATTGGCTCCCTTGGCTGCATTAATAGAAGTAAAAAGTCACAGAAGATATTCATTTCACTTTATTTTTTCTTTTGTCAGATGCCACCTCAAATATTGTGTTCCATTTTGGGCACTGCATTTTATCAAGGATTCTGAAAAATTGGAACAGAGTGCTATAAAATAAATCTTATGAAGAAAGGTTGAAAAAACTAGTGACAGGGTGACCAAGGAGAAATATGATAGCATTCTTCAAATATCTGAAATGATGTCATCAGTTCTCTCTTATACCAGAGTGCAGGTCACAGCATCATAGCATAAGTTACAGGAAGGCAGCTTCCAATTGAAAGTTAGATAAAACTTCATAATAGCAAGCACAGGATGACTGTGGAATCAATTACCCAGAGGTGTAGAAGGCTACTTTTCATTCTTTGAACGCATTCAAGCAGAACCCAGAGTGTCATCTTTTTGGAATGCTTCAATTTGGATTCTTGCATGGAGCAGGAATTTGCACTTTATAGCTTAAATGGCTTATTCTAACTCTGAGATTCTATGACCTAAATGTTGGATGAATTGAAAGCATCTGACCACTATAGGTGCATATGAACCTTCTTGAAGATCCATAGTAGACTTTCCCTGAATGGGTTCTACAGAAAATGATTCCATTTTGACAACTTAGCTTAAATATTTTGCCAGAAGTAATTAAATAGAATAAAATTAATTATTGCAAAAATTATTATTATAAAATAGGTTTTATCAGATTATTATCATTTTATACTTAGAAAAATAGACAATATAAATAGCAAAAACCTCTTGGTTGAAATAGAAATGGGATACTCTATAAACAGAAGGAAGAAAATATACTTTAGTGCCATAATGTATGACTAGCATGATCAAGACTACTATTATCTAAAGCAGAGGTCCCAACCCCCATCGATAGACTAGCACTGGGGCCTGGCATTCCAGCAACTGGTTCACACAAAAAAGCGAAGCTCCATCCATAGGATGCAGGCAGCATGCAAAACCCTCTAGTTGAAGGAGAAACCTTTCACTGGTTCCTGGTGCCCAAAAGATTAGGGACCACTGGTTTAAAGTTTATAATGAAGACTATAATCCCCTTCCCCATTTTTAAAGGTTTACATTTTAATACAGTTATACTCTTCTATGGCTGACCATCTGATAGAAAGTTAAAGAGACCATTTAATTGATTGTGTGCTTGAAATGCTGAGTTCCAGAGGGATCCGGAAGCAAAGCAATCCCTTATCCAGGTTTTAGCTGGTTCAGATCCCTGTGGTTGGAGACCCTTAGACAGGATGATGATAGTGGCGATCCATTTCATGTCCTTCTCTGTGCCTAAAAAGACTCATAAAATTAAGTCATTAGATATTATTGTGCTAAGAAATATATTTCTATGTGTATGCAAAAGAGTGGTTAGAAAAGAAGCAACAATTTATTGTTTAAAGAACAAAGTGAAAGTAAGAAAAAAAAGCTGAATCCTTCTGTTGTTCCAGCCACCAGTTTCATAAAACCTCAGGGACAGCAAAGAAGAAAAAGAAAAAAAAAGGCTAGCTGGCTGTTTTGTGTATTATCTCCTAACAGGTGAACAATTAGTTAATTGATATTGCTAATTACTGTATCCATTAAGCAATCCCAGGTGGCAATTTTATCCTTTCTATCTGTATCCCTGGGACATTTCAGCTACAATTGTCACACACAACTGGAGGCAATAGCTTTTGTACTGTATGCTTACACATATAAACACAGCTTGGTGCAGAGCAATTGTATCAATGATATTGAGCATCTTTTGCCACAGGATTTGATTTGTGTAGGGAATTTCTTACAGGAGCCTCTGACACTAATTCATAGGAATAAATACGTTTAGAAACATGCCATATTAAAATTATTATAGTTTATCATCTCTATAAAATATGATCTGAACTATATGCTATATTGATAAAAGGGTCACATATTAAGAGAACATGATGCTTTGAATCAGATTGACTGCAACCAGAAAACAGATACTAATTAAAGCCTTCAAGCACAATGTGGAAACAGAGTCAATCAGCAAACTAGACATTGATTGATTGATTAAGTGCTGTCTAGTCAGTGATGGTTCTTAATAACCATATAGATAGTCTTTCTCCAAGGATCTGTCAATGATGCATTCACTGCTATTGTTATTGAGTCCATCCACCTTGCTGCTGGCCATGCTGTTCTTTTTCCTTCCATTATTTCCAGTTTTAAGAAGTTCTCAAAGGATATGGGTCATTGCGCAGTGTATACAAAATATTGTAATTTGAGCCCAGTCCTTTGCGCCTCAAGTGAGACTTGAATTTTTTCACTTAAAAAATTCCAAGGCAAAGTGTTAGTCCAAATGGTATATTGAAGTTGAGGTTTGGGATGGAATGAGACGGTCACTGCTGAATTGGAAGTACAAGAAGACCTCAACTTATTTGGGACTGAAATATCAATTTTTGAGTGGTTATTAAGCGAGATATCTATGTGATTGCTTTGCTCAGTGTCTACAATCCTAGTACTCCTGGTTGTGGCCTTCAAGCAATCTCTTGGGTCATTATGTAGACAGAGCAAAAAAGCTGCCTGCAAGTTCAACTACCCTCTGTGTGTGGAAGGGAATTTAGAAAGGACCGGAGTACTAATCTAACTTCATTTTCTAGTACTAGCAAATATGATATTCTTAAAGTATAAAATTTTAGTACGCTCCTATCCCTGTTTGATCTTCTTTTAATTAGTTATAGTTGAGCTTGGCACTTCCTCTGAGTTTGGACATCTTTTAGAAAACCTTCCCAATTTTTCTGTGTCTGTTATCTTTGCATATGCTATACTGCGGCTCTTTACCATCTCTGAAGTTCTTGGTTAAGCTTATTCCTGAGGTGGTGGTACAGATTGGGTTGCCTTTTTCTTTTTTGGCTTTGGCCTCTTGATAATTTGGTAATTTCTACCATTTATTCTGACATTCAGTGTGGCTTCTCCCCTCCCCCCATCTTTGGAAATCTCCATTGATGCTTAATAATTGCTTTGATTTTATTCCGTGATTCCTCTGGTTCCTTATCAATGGAATTCAAGACTGCATATCAATGTTTAATGATCTCCTTCAAAATATTAGTTTATATGCTTAATATTATACTGGTTGACTTTATACTTTTGCTTTAACTTGATTTAGAACTTGCACATGAACAATTCATGTTCTATTCAACAACCAGTCCCTGGGCATATCTTTGCTGTTATAACTGAATCCTTCTATTTCCATTTCCTTTTATAATATAGTCAATTTGATTTCTGTGTGCTCAGTTAAATTATCTCCTTTTATCTAGTTGTATATAGGATTCACCAGATTGCGAGACATAAACTGCGGGAATGTGGCTAACATAAGGATGAACTTCTGAGCATCTAATCTCCTAAACACACATTTGGAAATAGGTACCAGTATTACAGAAGAAACTTCACTAAGTATTGCTCATAGAAGACTCAACACAGATCATGCTGAGTTGTGGGAAGATGGCAGCTTAGCTTCATGATTAGCTCTTTTAATTAATTTGCAAGGCTCACCAGTGCCTGTTTTTTTTTTTTTACTAGTCAAGCTAGTCTTTTCCAGCTCTTGTTTCAAGGAAGTCCTGCTGCTAGGATTGGGATAATGGGCCTACAACTTCTACTTTGGCAATGTAAGTACATCTTTTTATCTTTTGTTAACAATGTGATTAACTATTTGGTCTTCCTGGTCACATAATTAGTTTTCATGCCCATAAATAGATTTATCTCACGCAACTTGGGGAGTAGGAAGTACTCCTCATTCCCATGCTCTTACTTATATTAACACACACGTGTCAATGTTATAAGCACCCTGCCATTGTTTCCTAATGCTAGATGGAAGGGGGAGAGGGAATCCCAGAAGTATAAATCTGAATGCTAAAGAGTCCATAGTTAGAGATATCTTATGGTAAAGTGCCCCTCCCCATTGTTTGATGTGACTGACCAGGACCTGTGTAATTTTGCTTCCACTATCTGTTCATTACATCTCTGGGATCTCCCTCGCAGTTTCCCACACACAGCAGTAGATAACTCTATTGCTTGAATTCCTTCCTTCCTTCCTTCCTTCCTTCCTTCCTTCCTTCCTTCCTTCCTTCCTTCCTTCCTTCCTATTACCAGATTTCTCCTCGTTTTGTTTTTCAAGTTTTGTATTTGAAGAATTTCTATGAGTAATTTATGAATACTGGAAAATCCTTAACCATGGAAGGAAGCTCCATAGATACTGAAGGCTCCCTGCTGCAGAAGTTCACCTTAATTATATGAAAAGTTTTAAAGGGCAGTGCAGCCTATCTGCATTCCCCTTGGCTCTTCTGTGCATAATAAATTTTTTGTTACATCTCAGGCACTGTTCAAATTAAAAGCAGGACACTTATCACAGGACAGCTGTTTTGTGTTATATCTGCAGACATATTCTTTATACAGTTAATAAATAACCAACTGTGTTTTAATGTAGAACCTATTTTATGAAGCCCCAAGCTTTCGTTAAGCTATGTCTCAGATGGCAATAAGAGCGGCATCATTTTCAAGGTGGATTGTCTCCAAAGCTTTAGTTTGTCAAAATAAATCTGGTCTTTCATTATTATTTTTTAAAATATTTTCCCCTGCCCTTTCTTTTTAGCTGTTTTCTTTTTACCTTTGAGTTTTAGATCAACTTTCTCTTTGCTTTTAACAGATTTTTAATTATCCTGGTGCCACACTGAGAAGAGACTGAGATGCCTACTCTGGCTGCTTTTGAGTCACATCTGCAAATCACATAGGTATAATCTCTATGGCAACTGACCCATGTTGAGAGGAAGAAAATAAGCTCAGTACTAAAGGTTAATTGCTGTTTCATTTATTCATTTTTGTGCAGTTCCAGCAATGTGAATTGAAGTTCTAATTAGAATTAAATTATCAGCAGATTGAACATCTTCTTTGTTATTAGAGTAGCAATAAAACCAGTCAGCCTTATTTTGAAAATGACTGAAAGAAGATAGTAAGCATTCCAGCCCATGCCACAGAATTGATGCTGGGAATCCCAGATAGGCTTTCTTAATGGAAGAATAAGATTTTCTGTTTTTACTATGTGTAACTTCTCTTTTAGTTTTAAAGAAGACTTATCTTGTTGGCCAAAGCATTTCCAGATGGGCCTCTCAGTTAAGCTCATTAATAACCTGCCTAATCTACATTGCTAAGCATCTATTTAAAAAAATATTATACCCTCTATATATGTTATTTGAGATTTTGGTATCTACAGCCAAAAATTGTGTTATGTAGATGCCTTCTACTTACTTACAAGGACTAACTTTAATGCTCTTTCTTACAGTTAAATATGATAATGCTGATAAAATTATTCATTGATTATAAAATATTGAGCAGAAAAACACCAGAGGGGTCATGTTGGATCAGATCAGAGGCCAAGTTACACAAGTACTCTGTTTTCATAGCAGTTGACCTGATGCCTTTTGGGACTCTACAGAAAAGACTCGGAACACAAGTCAAATCTGCCAGTTTCCAGGAAACTGGAATTCAGAGCATGTTGATCTCCCTATTGGAAGTAACTAGTAAACATGGTTATCAATAATGAACCATTTGAGTAAAATGGGGTATTTAAACACAAAACAAATACAAAACAGTAGTCTGAAGATCATATATTATGTCTATTATGATGATCTCTAAGTTTAGGATTAATTCAGAAGCAGTCAGTCTGAAATCAGGCTAGTTTGTTACCATAACAAGGACAACTGGCAAGACTCCCACATAAAGCAGGTGCAAGCACTGCATAAACAAAAGAAAAAAAGCATATCTGAACCTTGATTTTACCTTAGCATTCTATATAGATAAACAAAATGCATATTTTTGTCAGGGTTGCTGGGTTGCTAACCTTTGTAGTACATAAGAACTACAATCAATTACAATAGAGGTCCAGAATTTGAATGGAGTGAATTCAGACTTAACAGGTTGTTCTCATGTGAATGAAAATTTGTTTCAAGTTATACTGTCTTTTAATCTGGGTATTGACTAAATTCAGTACAACCCTCTATTTATAAGTAAGCCCTATTGATTTCACAGGGAAAGGATTGCTGTTAGTCATTCAATTACTCCTAACTCCTTGTGACCCAATGGACATCACTGAAGAATTATCTCTCAGTAACTACTTTTTTGAGTTCTTTTAAATTCATGGTTGTGTCACGAGTAAAAGCACCTAGCTACTCCCTTGGTAAATACATCTCTTGCCCTTCTTACTTAATTAATCCCTTTTGATTTCTTTCCATTGTTTATTCAGATATAACTTTTTGTCTTTTTCTTTCTTATATTCACTCCTTGTTAAGGTTTTTGCCAAGAGTTTTAAAATCTTTAAAACCTTTTTAAAAACTTCATAATCCAGAAATAATCTTCATTCACAAAGTGGAACTGTCTTATCTTCTGCTCAGAAAATGTCTTTTTAGCTATAAATTAATTCCATTTAAAAGCTTTCAGTGCTGCAACCAGTGGTGGGATTCAATTTTTTTTTACTACCAATTCTGTGGATGTGGCTTGGTGGGCATGGCACGGCTTGGTGGGCATGGCAGGGGAAGGATACTGTAAAATCTCCATTCCCACACCACTCCAGGGGAAGGTTATGCAAAATCTGCATTTCCTCCCGATCAGCTGGGACTCAGGAGGCAGAGAATTGGTGCGACAGGGCTGGTCAGAGGTGGTATTTACTGGTTCTTCGAACTACTCAAAATTTCCTCCACTGGTTTTCCAGAATGGTCAGAACCTGCTGAATACCATCTTGGATTGCAACCCTCAAGCTAAAGAACTAGCCTTCATGAGGCAGATTATTAATAATTTGATTACAAGGTCTCTGTTGTGAATGGTTTCTATTTTTCTCCATGGTTTTTAGTTTTGTTATGTGAAGCAGTGACTCCAGCTTCGTTTAGTATAAATGGGAGAAAGGTACAAGGACAAACTACATTTATATCAGGTATTCATTTGTTTATACTGAGGGCAATAGGTTTAAATTATAAGGCTTACAAACTATAAATGGAGTTATTTTGGATTTGTTAGCTGCACCTGCTCATTTGCTATTGAACTAATGTTCAGAATTATTATGCCATTTATAGAGTTAGTAAGATTTTTTGAAAGGAAATTATCTGAGATAGAAATGTACTAGATATTAATTCTTTCATAATCGACAAGTTGAAATTATCTAATTTCTCATACCTGATTTTATGGACTGTAACTGTTTCATTGCAGAGCAAAAGTTTGATCATTTGGACACCAGAGGACAATTTGTGGCTTACTTATATTTATTTGGTGTCCATGGTGCTCAAGAAATGTAGTTAAAAACACTAATGTTTCAGATAAACTTGCAATTTTATGAAAGGGATAAGCTATCTGTATTATCGAATATATGTGGTTTGATGGAAAATGAAAACAATCAGGTTTTTGTCTCTTTAGCTAAAAAGAAAACATAGCTACATAATTCTTCTATGCAGAATTCTTAACTTTTTCATAGATATATTTGGAAATATAGTTAATTCCTCTGCATAAAGTGTATATAACCAATAGCATTCTTTACTTCTTTTCTAGAATGTACGAGACTTTGAGAACATTTTAATAACAGAAATCTTACTTCTGGGGTCGTAAGATTAGAATATCTGAACTAGTTACCTTTATTATTTTATATTACTTTCAAATATTCTGTCATAATTCTTAACGCATGTTGAGCTCTGGTTTTTCACCCCTAGGAATGCTCATATTTTTAATGGTACCTCTAGAAATCTATGGGTAACATCAAGATGAAAACTATTTTTAATATGCTGAATATATAGCAAAGTTTTTATATTGTTTAAAATCAAATTGTTAGTGAATGTCCTCTTATTTTTCTGCTCCAGAAAATGTAGGGAATGCTAAAAAAAGACAATTTAATTATTTCCCCAGAATGCTTTCATTAACTTATTTTGTTTCGAATTGAAATTTTGTACCTAAAGATAGGCGACTTCATACTTGGGCAAGGAGGAAACAGAAGGAAGAATTTCAGAGGAAAATGCAGACAAAGATATAGATATAACTTTCACCTGGCTATTTCTTCTCTGAAAATCACCTTATTTCAACATATGTGAAGATTACTGCAGGTAATGATGATGAAGATTTTAGTGTAAGATCCAAAAAATGAAGGGATTGATTGGTTGGTTGATTTTCTTTCTTTCTTTCTTTCTTTCTTTCTTTCTTTCTTTCTTTCTTTCTTTCTTTCTTTCTTTCTTTCTTTCTTTCTTTCTTTCTTTCTTTCTTTCTTTCTTTCAGGCCACAAACTCAAGAATGGCATGTGGCTGCTCTTCCAAGCTGAGTTCTTTTTTGTTTTACACTTATAGACAGAATCATGCCAGACCAAAGACTTTACATCTACAATATACCATATGAACTATTAGGGTAGGGTTTTCTTCACCCCCTTTTTTCTCACATGTAATATCTAGACTAAGTTGCTTCTTACTGGTTGGAATACACACTCTTCCTTCTGGGAATCCCCATCCTTACTACATTCCATCATATCTTCCCCTCCTTTGGTGATGCTGTTTATAGCTCATGTCATGATAATGAGCAATGTCATTAGGTATTTCCAATATTATGTCATAAATTTATATAATGAGAAACAACAATATATAACACGATTAAAAAGTGATTTACCATTTACCCTATTGAAGAATTTACCTTTTAATCTTTTAGAGCAATCAACTCTATTGCGCAAAATAAATTTTCACTAATAAATGTTCCGGGCATTTTTTTTGAGAATTGATCAGCGTTCTTTTTTGATATTTATTATTTGAAATGGCATGCATTTTTCAATATTTTTGAAGGCTTACTTTATTCATTCCCTGTAACATCACATTAAGCATTCAAGTTCTTCATTCTAGATCCTCAGTTATCTGACAGTTATGATAGAAAAGTTTGCTAAATAATAGTCTGCACTATAATTCTGTAAAAGCAGCTTGCTCAATTTTCTGAGTTTACTAATTGAAGGATACATACTCATAAAAATAGATTGGCTGGAAATCCAGTTCTTAAAGAAAGGGGCATTTTTGGACATTGTAGAGTGAACTTTATGTTAACTGTTAAGCCATTTCCAAGTGGTTTCCAGAACCAGATTATCTGAAACATAAACATACTTCTTTTTAATGATTTGAACAGGATACCTTGCTCAGTGTTGATATTCATGTGATATCATTTTAACTAAGATAGGGAAGCAAGCATTCTCTGTTGCAGTGTCCATTGTGTAAAACAACCACCAATCGGAGGTTATGTGAGCCCTCATGACTGAAGGTTTACACTATAAAGTAAATACGTGTGTTTCCCAGATCCTACGTATATTTTTGTAAGCTTCCCTGGAGTTAATTAGTTAATTAAAGAAAACTCTTTAACTGCTCTTTTAAAAATTATATTTTTGTATTATACTTTATTTTTTGCTGCATATATTTTGTATTCTGTTATATTTAATACATAAAAAGGTTGACAGCATATACATTCATTAAAAACCAACCAACAATAAAGGATTCCCTTTCCCACTAAAGCATTTTCCCAGCCTTCATTTGCACTCACAGAAGAGATTTGAATTCCATTTACTTTTATTTACCATCAATTTCCTTCCATAGTTCAAATTCTTGTAAAGTGTTAGCATGCAATAAACCTATGTTCATTTGAACTGCTTTGCTTCCTGATTTTTTGCACCTGACATTTGACCTGCATTGAATCAACCTGGAGATGCTGTTTTATTTATTATCTCCAGTATGTTAAAAACAATTCCAAATTATGTTGCTCATTACCTTGAATCAGAATAGAGCCCTAAGTGAAATTTTTGGGGAAAACAAAATGAAAAGGTTTTCTCTGAAATAGCTTTTAATAGTAAGATTCATCTGTACATGAATAATTCCAGCCATCATAATGTGCTTCTCTCCTTCATTCCCCCATGACAAATGTTTCTATCATTTAATCAAAGGACTAATAAAGAGATCTCGCTATTCATGACTTGAGTTCCATTTTTCCTGAAACAGTCCAAAAGAACACATCTTGAACCTGCAGAAAGAATCACATGATAGATGTTTCTATAAGTAGTCCCTCTAAGTAGAGAAGGCCATGAATAATTCACTTATGGAGAACACTTGACTTTTCCTTGTTCTTTCCCATACGCCACAAGTGAGTAAACTCAAAAGAGAAGTAATATTTAGTCTTTGAAAGAGTGAACTGAAATTAGCACTTCTTTTTTTATTGCATTTTGGAGCTAAAGTACTCCTCAGGTTATGGAACAAATATATTATTACTAAATGCCCTGGCCAATTATCAGTACCTTTTGACTTCCATTTTATGAAACATCATCAAGAAAGTGCAGGTTATATGAAAATGATGAAGCCCATTTGCTAGAAGAAACTAGATTTACTACATTGATGGGATGTATGGGATGATCATAGTGGAAACTTTCTGTCAGCAATCTCAGTTTAATAGCTTGAACTCACGTTAAAAAGCATTTAGAGGAATTTCATCAGCCTCAGAGAAGGGCAAAAAGTGTGATTGGGGACTAGAAACGAAGACCTATGTCAAGAAATTGTAAAACAAAAAAAATGACAGAGGGGTGAATATCTAAATTCTTCAAATACAAGGTGGTGCAGTGGTTAGAGTGCAGTACTGCAGGCCACTTCAGCTGACTGCTAACTGCAGTTCGGCGGTTCAAATCTCACCGGCTCAGGGTTGACTCAGCCTTCCATCCTTCCGAGGTGGGTAAAATGAGGACCCAGACTGTGGGGGCAATAATGCTGACTTTGTAAACCGTTTAGAGAGGGCTGAAAGCCCTATGAAGCGGTATATAAGTCAAACTGCTATTGCTATTGCTAAGATGCCTGAGAGAATAATAATCTGTTCTTTCTCATTCATAATTTAGGAATAATGGATTTAAATCAGATTCTGACTGAGATTGGAAAATGGTCCTCACAATAAGAACAGTTTAATAAGAGATTCAGTTATCCAGAGAGGTGTTGGATTCCCTTTCATTGGGCATCTTTTCTTTTTCTAGGATACTTGAGTTGGATTCTTTTACTGAAGAAATGGTTATAAATGATGACCTAATTGGTCCTTTCTATTTCTATAATTCTAAATACTAGAATGTAAATTTAAATCTCAGCCTCTAAACTCTTAGTCAAATATTATCACAAGTTGAGAATATATGTGGAATAATGGTTAAACTGTTGGACTAGGATAGAGTCAGGTTTAAGGCCACCCTCTGAACATTGAATAACTTTGGGCTAATCAATCAGTCTGTCTCAGTCCAACCTGTCCTATAGGATTGGTATGGGAAAATAAATGAAAAATACATATTATAACAAACTGAAATAGAAATGGAAAGAAATGTATGTTACATTGGTGTCCTACCATATAGTTATAAATATATATATATAAATTAGGCCCAAGCTCCACCAAGTTATAGTGAAGTAATAATCACATCTTCCATTTAGTGCCTAATTAATTATTCTATTGATTTCCTACTGCACATATACTACAGTTTGCTATCATCAGTGGTGGGTTTCCATTTTTTTAGAATCTATACTGTAGGTGTCGCCTGTTTTGTGGGAGTGGCTTGGCAGTCGTGATTGGGTAGGAGTGACTTGGCAGTCATGTGATGGTGGGAGTGGCTTGGAGTGGCTTGACAGTCATGTGACTGGGTGAGAGTGGCTTGGCAGTCATATGACCGGGCGGGTGTGGCCAACTTGCAAAATGTGCTGAAACTCACTTAACAACACTCTTGCTTAGCAACCAAAATGTTGGCTCAGAAACTCTGGCATTTGAAGCATGTACGTCTTAAAGCTGTCAAGTTACAAGACCCTTGCACCCCCAACCCTTTAGAAAAAAAGCCCCAGGGGTGTGCAAACTTGACAGCTTTAAGACTTGTGGACTTCAACTCCCAGAATTCATACATACATACATACATACATACATACATACATACATACATACATACATACATACATACACAATTTTTATGACTCACCAGCATCTGCATCTATAGATAAAAGTATGCCAATAAAATGTACATTCATTTCACTGTCTCCCCACTTGAGGGAATTCCCGCTTTTCTGGGATAATTGATCCCTGGGCCCCAACAACGCTGTCAAGTGCTGTCAAGAAAGAGGCTTTTTGGCCACTCTGGCAGTATGTCCGCCATTAAAATGGCCAATTAATGGATTAAGATCTCTTGAATTAGATGGGATCCCTAATTGAGGGCAGCTGCCATGAAGAACAGGCAAACTTCAATTTAAACCCAGTGGGTTTCCCTCAAGCGGGAATTCTTGTCTTTGCCTGTCCTAATTCAGACACTTTCCTTTTCTTTTTGGATCACATTCTCTTCAGCCAATCAAGAGGCATGCTAGGAATCAAATCCAGTTTGGGGCTGAGGAAAAAAGAGCCGGTTATCCTCGCCAATCCCTCGTGGCCACTGATCCCAGAATCACCAGATCAAAGCCCTGTGTCCACAGCCCTGGGATCCTCCGCTTCAAGATTTCCTTCGCAAGCTTCAGCAGCCCCGATGACAGCTCGGCACGGTTCTTCTTCTCCTCACGCCCCTCTCCCCTCCATTCTTTTCCTCAGTTCCCATGCCCCAGCGGGTCTGCACAAGTTCCTCGCCTAGTGAAGCACGCCTTGGATCCCAGCCCCAGGACACCTTTCCACGGTTGGTGAAACTCCTGCTCTCCCCCAAAAAGGCAGCCTCGTCGCCACCTCTCTCTATTCCCTTTGCCTGCTGTTGGTTAAGAACAAAGCCCACGGTGGGGAAGCTGCTTGTTTGTCTGTCTTGGATTCTTTGGGTGTGTGTGTGTGTGTGTGTATGGCGGACATACCGCCAGAGCGGCCAAAAGCCTCTTTCTTGAAAGCGCTGTCAAGAAAGAGGCTTTTGGACCAAATTTTTAATCAAGAAACACCCCCCCCCCCCCGGTCAATGGCGTTCCACTTTACCAATGTTAAAATCTGGTCACCTTAACTTAGAGAGGGCTGTAAAAAGCACTGTGAAGTGGTATATATGTCTAGGTGCTATTGCTATTTCTACAAAGTACCACAAAGCTTTTGCTATAACCAATAGCAGGATTAAATAAAAGATTATCTTTTTCCAGCATGGATGGAAGAGTGCTTATATGAACCTGTTTTTTTTTTTTGACAGTCACAATGAAGCCAGCCCTGGCCCTGTTTTATTATACCAACCTCCTTTTCTTTTTTTCTTTTTCTCCAGAAAGCTAAAAGAGTGATAAGCCAGGTGGGAGACATTTTAGCAGAAGAGAGAAGCCAAATATATTAAAAATCTCTGTTGAGCAATTCACTGAACTGTCTTGAGGCCTGCAGCCTGCTGATACCACTTCTAATTCGGAGCATTGAAGGTCTCAGAAAAAGGAAAGATGTCTACGCCAGCTCAATTTAGGACCTTTGAATCACACAATTTGTATGCTCTTAGGCATTTGATGCATACATATGCAAAGTAAATGCTGATTCTGCTGTAACTCTGGATATAGCAACTATACAACATTGTAGTACTCATGATCCAAATCTCCGATTTTATTGGACACAGTCGCACTGTTGCCCATTTTTAAAATAATTTTGGTTAAGAGTAGCCAAGAAGAATAACCTTTTAAGGATTATATTGCATGCTGGTAACAGCTGAATTCAGCCAAAAGTGTATGGGACTCTCTATTCTTTTTCTTTGACTTTTTCTGTAACACAATAAGCTGCTAGAGAAGGGACAGATGATTTTTGCTTGCTCAGGGCTTTTATATTAAGCTAAGAATATATGAGACCAGATACCACACTTGATTACTTTGGAAAAATAAAACAATACTCTTTTATTCTCACTGCCTCCTAACATTTAGGTTTACTATATCTAACTTCTACAAAAATCCAGAGGACCATTAGATGACAATAATTCTATATGGAAAACTGTAATTATGCATCATTGGCTTCCAGAGTCCCACAGTAGCTTGTATAACTTTAATTTTTTTTTCAGTCTGACTTATAGGGATTCTAATTGGTGCATAGTTAAAATATACATTTGCACATTTGTCTATTATCTCTTCAGTTAAGAGCATTGGGCATTAGTTGATTAGTTTCCTACACAACACATTTGATGCATAATGGTTGTTTAGAGAGATCTTCTTCAAAGCCCAAAGCATTGACAGTCAAAGCTTTAATATTCAATTAGCAGATCCACTAGTGTGTGTGTGTGTGTGTGTGTGTGTGTATGAAAATACTGCAAAACTGTTTTACTGTTGGCTGTGACTTTTCAATAGCCTCTTGTTCTTATGCCACATGACTTTTAGAAGGTGACCAATCTCTTCAGTGGAGGTCAGATTCCATTAAAAGAAAAGATATTGAGGAAAAGAAACCTAACTGGATACAACTTTGGTAACATTAAGCGATATAATTTCGACCATTAATGGAGTTTCCATACTGTGCGTGATAAAGTCTTCACAGAGTGAAGCATGGAAAATTGGGGACACAGCAGGATGCTTATTGGAGCAGCCGAGTGGCATGCATTTTATCTGACAGTAATTACGGTATATCGGTGCCATGGTTATGATCTGGTTTATCCCTTTAGGACTTCAAAGCAATATTTTGGTGGGTAATAACTAAAAGCTGATTACACATGAGGCCATAATAAAAGAGGATAGGAAAAAGAGAGTAGCATTAGGCACAAACTAAATGTAGTAAAAGATTCATCTTCTAAAGATTGTTCTGGATTTGTGATCATGTAAAATATCCGAGGGCACTTGGTTCCCCAGTCTGGATTTATATGCTGCTTTCTTGGGAAAAAAGTAGTCTAAATAGCATATAACTCTATATAATAATCTTAAATAGCTGTTCATATAAAATAACCCCAAACTACACCGTGATTATGATATTGTGAACAGATCTGGCCTAAGATGCGTTGCTACTTTAAATGGTGCTCAAATGTTGCTTGAAGGCCAGTTTCTTAAAACTATCAGATTCCCGCTACATTAGTGATATTTTTCCATAGATAATATTTAGGGAAAAGCAAAATGTGAAAAAAATTGAAGTTCACAATATATAAAGAGCTAAAAAAATTAAGCAATTTAAAAGAGTGTGGGAAGTTTTATAATAAGAAGAGATTGAAGAGCTAAAGCTGAACTAGTTGCACATATGTGCTACTAGTTCCCAGCTCTAGGGGGTAGTGCCATCTCCATTTCAAAACCAAAAAGCCAGCACTGTCTGAAGATGTCTCTGTGATCATGTGGCTGGCATGACTAAACACCGAAGGCACATGGAATGCTGTTACCTTCCCACCAAGGTGGTCCCTATTTTTCTACTTGCATTTTTACATGCTTTCAGACTGCTAAGTTGGCAGAAGCTGGGACGAGTAATGGGAGCTTACTCTGTTACGTGGCACTAGGGATTCGAACTGCTGACCTTTCTGATTGACAAGATCAGTATCTTAGCCACTGAACTATCTCAATGAAAAGCTACAGAAGTCCAAAATAAGTATCACTTATTTGTAGGCATAGCTGATAACATTTTTCTATCCAATGTTTATATCTATTTTCTGGTTAAAATTCGTACCATTGAGGTTATATGAATATAAACCTTATTTATACTATAGTGCAACACACAATAAAATGCAATGAAAATTTATATATTGTGCAGTTAATATATAAACATACTTGTAAAATGTACTTATGAAAGATTCACATAAGATGTGTATTATAGGAGCAATGTTTACAAGATGCATGTATTTTCTTAATTTGTTTCCAAAACTGAATAAGGTAAATATTTGATTCTGGCTGGTTGAAATTAGCTTTGGTATTATGTCGTATTGTATTTTACTTTTTTTCTCGTTATGATGTGCTATTTTTAGTGTCTATGCTGCCTTGAGTCACATGTTGATTGGGCAGCTATATAAATCAATTTAATAAATTAAAAAAAACACCATACTTGACAGATGTACCATACACTTGATTTAAGTCTGCATTTGGAATTAAAATGAATTGATTTAGTTCTCATAACTAATGTGCAGATTGGAATGCAGCCTGCTCAGGTCTCCAAATAGTCTTTTGCTATTTTGAGACTTGAAAGCATTCAAGTAAATATAAATGCATTTAATGGTAATATATATAAAATATAGATGAATTTTACATTGTTTTTCAATCTTAAGAAACAATGTAAGATGGATATAATGGATTTATCTGTGAATACATATGAAAATGTCATAGCTAAAAAAACAATAGCCCAATCCATCCCCAGCTTTAATTTTTTTAAAAAAACCGTCTTTAAAATAGTGTAGCAAACATTGAAAGGATTGAATGTCAACTAATAAAAAAGACTCTTTAGCTATTATTTCTCTGACACTCCCAGCTCTTGATGTTCTAGTCTTATAAAATATTTTCTGCTGTTTTACTGAAAAGGTGATGATCGAGTTGACTATTATTCCATCTGAACTCATTTTTAATTCTCATTTTTCTTTATATTTCTGAAGACTGCCTTTTTTTAGTAACTACCATTTTGGAGCAATTATTTGCTTCTTAAATTCAGTTGTGTTGACATTTGAAAATGGAAGGTCTACGGCTCTGTTGGATCAATATAGCAACCCTCAAGGCCTTTATTTTACAGTTTTTGATCAATGGTGAAACAAACACTTGCTGATAGTTTAACAGCCAACTAACTCTCACTGAGATCTGTTCATAAGATTTCTTTACATAGACCAAGACAACTGTAATGAGCAAAATTCTAAACCTAGTAGAATTAGGTGTCAAAACAATCTGGGAGATATCAAGAGAAAAGTTGTGTTCGTAGCCAACATTCTGAGGCAAACTCTACATCTGTTATCAAATGAACTCAGTCAACTGTTTTTCTCATGGAAAAATGCATGCATGTGTGCATGCACACTTTTTTGTGCATCTAATCTCATTCTGCTCCTTGATTACGATTCTACAGTACAGGTAGTCCTCACGATCTTTTATTTAACATAAATTAATGGTTATGATCGTGCTGAACAAATGGACTACTCCCTGGAGTTCTGGCCATCCAGCACCTTTGCAATTATGTGATTGCCATATACAACCTTCCTTGCTGGCACCCCAGAAAGTCATAGGGGAAACCTGCAGGGAAGGTCACATTGGAGTAAGTCTTCCCCATTCATGCACATTCTCCAAGCCCCTCTCTACCGTGGCCTGACAAAACTGCACTCGTCAAAATAGCGGCGACAAAACCGTGTCGCTAAAGCCGTGATGTCATCACCACGACGTCATCACCATGGTGACAACAGCGCGGTGACAGAAGGGCACTTTAAAACAGCGCGGCGGCAGAAAGCCGATTTAAATTAAGGTAAGGGTTAGGATTAGGTTTAGGGGTTTGGTTTAGGGTTAGGTTTAGGGGTTTGGTTTAGGGTTAGGTTTATGGTTAGGTTTAGGGTTAGGGTTAGGGTTAGGGTTAGGGTTAGGTTTAGGGTTAGGTTTAGGGTTAGGTTTAGGGTTAGGTTTAGGGTTAGGATTAGGGTGCTGAGTGCTTTGGAAGGCGCGGATTTGCCCTCCGCGGTTATGTCGTTGCGCTAGGGTCGCCTTTTTCCTTAGCGCTTCGGACGGCGTGGATTTGCCCTCTGTGCTTATGTCGGCACGGATAAGGGCTTCGTGGTTTTGTTGGTGAACCCGTCTCTACTCACACTGTGAGTACAAAGCCTCAAATGCCCTCCTTGATCCTTGCCATGCCTCCCTCAAACCTTCATGAACCTTCTTGTACCACTGCACACCCTCCTTGACCTGTGCCACCTTTTCAGTCACCCTCACTGACCAGTGCCATTCACACTTTTGCACATCCTCCCCTTTTTTGCTTTCATACCCTCTTGCATCCTTGTACCTCCTCACTGACCTTCCTCTGCACCTCCACACTCCTTTCCATTCCCCCATCCAGTAACAGTCACATATGTACCTGCTGGTTTGGAACTTGCAACTTCCTGCCAGCTTTCCCATTGACTTTGGTTGTGGGAAACTGGCAGGAAGCTGCTGCATTGGATTCAATTAATGATGGCAACTGGAACCGTAGGGATTGCTGTCTCTAAGTGATGTTGTTGTGTTTTACAATTGCATTGCTTAGCAACAGAAATTCCAGTTCCATGTACCACTATAAGGATTACCTGTACCCTAACATATTTTGGAGCATAGAGACAGGAAATACACTTTTCATGCATTTTTTCTTACAGAAGTCATATTCTCTTTTACTCAGTACTATATTGTACATTCCTACACATAAACATTTATAGGCAAGAACCTAATTCTTTATCAAATAATCCAACCCTTTTGCTCATCTTTGTCCTTTTGCAGATTATTGCATAATATTTCATAAGAACAAGTAGGATATAAAATAATACAAATTGCCAATTGAAATGAAACCCAATAAAACAAATAAGTTCTGTTGCCAATATAACTGTAACCATTTCTATTAGTTGTTTTTGCATGAATTTCTAATAATGAAATAAAATGTATTAATGAAATTACAATTTAAAGCCATTTAGGTTGAATGAAGAATGCATAAAACAGACACTTCCAATTTCTATTAACATATTTTTCTGCAAATTTGCATTTCTGCAATTTCATTGTATCCTGCATCTATAGGACTTGTACAAGGGTTCTACAAAGTCATATTACAGTGTAATAAGCTGAGAAAGATACATATTCTTATCATCATCAGAATGCTGCATACCATACAAAATAGATTTAAGACATTGATACCTCTTTCTCCCTGTCTCTCTCCCTCTCTCTCTCATAAACACAGAAAATCAAGATGTTTATTACCAATTCACATAGAAAGGCAAGTGCAGTCAAGTTTTGTTCCCATCATAAAAACTTCAAAGAATGTTCTTTCCTAAACACTGGTGATTAGGTATTACCAGTGATGTGCTGGAGCTGGCTTGCACTGGCTTTCAAGAGCCAATTGTTAAATTTTCTATTATTTTGTAAGCTGCTGGATAGTAGAACTGAACCTTGACACCTGACAGACCAATTATCTGTTGTATAACTAGGGCATTACACAGTCTGCTGGCAGTAATGGAGCTGGTTCTTAAATCTTTAGCAGCCCTCCACTCCACTGTCCATTTAAAGGAATCAGGTATTTTTGGGATTTCATAGTAGATCACATGGCACATAGCATCATTTACTAACACTATGGTGCCAACTTGCCTTGTACTAAATAGCAAATCAACCGTGTGTGTGTGTGTGTGTGTGTGTGTGTGTGTGTGTGTGTTTGTGTGTATGTACTGTATGTGTGTGTGTGTGTGTGTGTGTGTATGTAGGTAGGTAGGTAGGTATGTATATACACACACACACACTCTTAAGAATAGTGCTGAGGAATCAGACAGAAGTCCATCTTACTTTATCATTTTATTTCTCACAATGACCAAATAAGTGCTCTGACATTCTCCTTTCCTACCCTTGTTTCGCTGCAACAAGTATCTGGAGGCATACCACATCTCACCTGAAGATTGTGTCTTCAAAACTAATAGTCTTTGATAGGCCTATCCTCCAAGAATGTATTCAATCTCCTTTTAAAACCTTCTAAACTAGTGGCCATGTCCATGTCTTGTAATGAATTTAATGATTAATTAGGTGCTGATTTAAGAAGTCTGTTCTATTCAGAGGTACCTTAAATTGTGAGATAACAGCAGATAAATTTGATAAACAAACAAGTAATAACATTCTTTCTTCTATGTTTCCTATCAATCAGGGAAAACTGTTGTTCTAATATTTTGAGAGATGGAAAAAAATCTAATTTGTGGAGTCCTTGGTGCTCTCTGAGCTTGATTGTTTGTTTGCAGATGTTTCATTATCTGGCCCTAATGCCCTAATCAAGGAATTACCAATGAAGAAAACTAAACCCTAACCAAAACTGGCAGGAGCAAACCTCACACTCACTAGCATAGATAATGTTATCTAGTAGGATAATGAAATGAGAACAAACAACCAATCTCAGAGAGAACCAAGGACTCCACAGATCAATCCTGAGCTACTTATATTGTTATCTATTGGAGCTTTTTAAATTTCCCCATGCCATGCAAGGTTTTATATGTCTGCATCATATAAAACTACCTTTTTCCATAGCTTAAACAGTCACACACATTGCAATCTTCTGTTATAAATCACATGTTCATTTTGATTGTCCTCTTTTACACATCTGAAAGAGGTTTTTTTTTTTAAAGCAAAGACTTGCAAAGCTTTGGAGAAAGAGCATTGGAGAAGGCATGAGCTGATCAAATCTCATCAACAGAATGATCAAATGACAAGGGAGAAGTGTTTAGAGATGCTTGAAGAAAAGACTTATTGGAGAACTGGATATTTAATAACATAAGAAAAATAGGACAGAATAATTTGAATCCTTTAAAATGGTTTGGGACTGCATCATAGAGATGAAGTTACACTTCCATATTGAAAAGTTCATTAATTTGAGAAAACTAATTGAGTTCAGGATAATCCTTTTTTCAAGGAAGTGGCAGGATTTAGAGCATATTTCCTCAGTTAGGGCTATCTTAATCTTCCTAATCAAACTTTTTCTTGACAAAACTTTATTAGGCACAAATAACTCGGAGTATTCATTCAGTTCAAATGTTTATTATTACTATCTGTAATACAAGAACCTAGTCAAGTAATGGTCAAAGCTAAATTGGTGCTATATAAAGATCACTGGAATTCATGTGGGGATGAGTGGACTTAGGTCTTTTCTAACAACGCAATGACTCTAAATTGATGACACATTTAATCCCACCTTTCAGCTCAACCTTTTCTTCTACAGAGTTATCTGTATTGGGTATTGATTATTGCAACCCAAGTTTTAGTTACAAAGAATCCTGAATTTTAAGTATAGAAAATGTGACACTGACAAGTAATCTGTTAACTGGTATGAGAAATCAGTGGTGGGATTCAATTTTTTTTATTTCTGGTTCGGTGGGCATAGCTTGGTGGGCATGGCAGGGGAAAGATACTGTAAAATCTCCAATCCCTTCCTACTCCAGCTGGGACTCAGGAGGCAGAGAATAAATGGGGGTGGGGCCAGTCAGAGGTGGTACTTACCAGTTCTCCGAACTACTCAAAATTTCCTCTGCTGGTACTCCAGAACTGGTCAGAACCTGCTGAATGCCACCTCTGTATGAGATGCAGGAATCCTATGAACCCATATTGATAGATTTACATTGGTTGCCACTTGCTCTCTGGACAGACGTTAGAATGCTGATCTGAGACTTTCAGTCTCTCAGTGCATTGACTGTGTCATTTTATGATGATGCACTGACATTAAAATGTGTTCCTTCTCAAGATTCCTCTGAGTATTTTTTTTTAAATTTGGCTTTCAGAAACAGTCTTCCCTCCCAATCTGTGGAATGCATTCCCTTGTCATTTGGTCCCATTCATTCAGGATTTAGAACAGCTTTAGAACACTTTTTTTTGCTAGATATTGAAGAGTGAAACATTGCTTTACATTAGTTTTAATGTGCTATTTCAATACATATTTTCAATTTTCTGTTCTGCATTTTAATTTTGTTAGCCACTTTAACTGCTTGATTGGAGAGAAATGACAGAGACACCTGAAATAAATAAACGTCTAAAATAAATAATTTGGAACTAATGAAGCCCTGTCGTGACATTGTAAAATACGTGTGTGGGAAGACTGAATGTAATCAGGCAATGATTTTCACTTGCTCTGCAGGACTAATAAATTATCTTTATTTTCTTGAAAATATGCAGATTGCTCATCCTCTTTCAGAACGAAAACAGACATTTTACTCAGTTAGTGCCCCTGTACAAGTACTGCTGGTCAGAATGACTTTATGCTTTCTGTATTTGTGTAATTTATACAAATATCTTTCTGTTTCTCTTGGATAAGGAATTAGAGGCTGCCTTCTTCCCTTCTCATATCAAGGAGGTTAGCTGTATATTTAGCTTTTTAAGGATAGAGCTAAAGGGTGCTACAGTAAGCTGCTATTTGGAAAATGTTTTAGAATATCTCTGCCTAGAAATCCAACTACAGCTGACAATTCTTCATACACCTTACACCAGGGTACCCAAATCCCTGGGCCATGGCCTATTTGGAACCGAGAGCAGTGGGCAATTCTACTTGCATGAACGGCAGACACTTGCACTCATGCATGAATCTTCATTTGTGTGAACGTGTGCCTACCTCTTGTACAGAACATGCCCTCTTGCCCCCCCCAAGACACCAATGGTTGGGGACTGCTGCCTTAACTACACAAAGTTGTTTTTCCAGAGGTGCATCTATTTTTGTGACTGTTTGTAGAACAGGTGTGTGTGTGTATGTATGTATGTATGTATGTATGTATGTATGTATGTATTATATATATATAATGTTTTGTTGTATTTGTGCTGATAAATAAATAAATAAAGGGAGACTAGTATAGATCTATTACAAGCTATTTAGCTCTCATCAGCTAGCCATACCCTTACTGGGATTTGAACCTGGACTATATTACATACTAGGCAGACATGTTAGCCATTAGGCCACAGGATCTTATCCATTATCAGAGAAAAATCTTATACACACACACACACACACACACACACACACACACCCCACGCTTTTCACTTTCATGAACTCCAAGACAAATGTCTTGGAGATTCTCAATCACCCAACAACAACTGGATGGCAACTGGACTTCATTGATTTCTTTTCCTTAAAAATATTTCACTTATCATTCAAGAAGCTTCATCAGCTCTTCAGAACTGAAGTTGCCTTTTGGAAGAACACCTTTGGAACTCCATGACAGTTGCTAAAGACAACCTTTCTCATATAACCACCTCAATGCTGTAAGAAATATGTCCATCATTAACAACAACTAAATGTATTTAACTTGGAAATCAGATACTTTGCCCCCAGCTATCTATACAATAATAAGCTCCTTCACTTTCCTTTAATAAGGAACTTTGATGGTAAGTTTATTTATTCATGATAACAAAATCCTACTTTGGTAGATATTCAGGGTAGTTTTTTAGGAGCACATTTGAATTTATGAATCCATAAAATCACCTTTTGTTCTTTTCTCGATAAATACTCTCTAAGTGGATATTTTATACACTTTATGTTTTTCTAAAAGTAGCTTTCAACATGTGTGTCTGTTTTATGAGTCCCCAAATTCAGTGTGGATTTATTTTTCTGTTAAAAACCTTATTAAGAATTTAATGAATTTGACTATAATATGCAAAGATATAGATTCCATTTATATTATTTTGCCATGAATAAGGAGAGAAGGGGGGAGAGGGAGGGGGGAGAGAGGATAGAGATGTAGAGATATATTGGTTGTATTTTTTATGGTGTCATAATATTATTTTAAAACAGTTTTGTGAAGTTGGACAAGCCTAGATATGATATGGAAGGGGCGTGAAAAACACATTGTATGTTTGAAATGAATACCATGGGACGTCTGCTTTGGATCACTCTCAGAACTCTGAATAGAAGTAACCAAAATTCTTCTGTACAACTTTTTGAAAGGTATATGGGTGGCTTGTATGCTGTGCCTGTGGTACTGCAAGCTAACAACAAGTAAGATCTGGAACCTTTGTGTTGCCTATGTATGATTGCTTTCCTTTCATGAATTTCATTGTGTTGATTGCCATAATTATCCATGAATTTGGACCTGTGACTAACTTTTTAAAATCTATAGTATAGATGGAAGGGATAAGTTGAGATTTGGAGAATAGTGTCTCATCCCATAGCTGATTTGTAACATGCAACAACTGAATAATGCATCTTTATTTTATCCAGTATAGCACATAGTAAAAATTTCAGTTGATTTCAGCTCAGGGAAAAGGGTTAATCCATAGTGAAATAGTTGCCATCCCAGTCCGGAGATGTTCAATCTCATTTTGTATCAGCTTAGATTCTAACTTTACCTCAGGAGCAGTTCTATTTACTTATATGCCTGTGGGTTACAAAAATATCATTCACATGTCAGCACCATCCCCTTTTCTAGTGGAAAGAGTCTTTATAGTACAGAAAGAAAGATGACTCATCAATTATTTGTCCAGGAAACAATAGATAATATATTGAAGAGCCACCGTTGCTCCTTTAGTTGCCTAGCAATGGTAAGACAGAACTGGAGGTAGATGTTTGAAGCATTATGCATTTATTAGGCTTGATAAGATCCAATTAAACTGCTATAGAGATGAGTAAACAGAATGTTTATTCATAATAATTTCCCAAGTCACCAAATAATGCAGTTAATAAAAATATAGCTTCCACTCCATTTTCACAATAATTTAAAACTTATTGAGCACAGCATTAGACAACTGTTAAGCTTTATGAAGGGAAAAATATGAGCACCATAATGGAAGAAGGAATATTTCTACAATACGCCCATTCTTAAGATTTAGTTTCAATCTCTCTTCCACTTTCCTGTGTTATCAAGTAATTAAAGTTCTCGACTAGTTTGAAAATGACTCAGATTTAATTTCATTTTGTTAAGCACCTCAATTTTTCAGCCAGGAAAAAAAGACCATTAGGAATTTGCATTATCCATTACAGCCTCCTTCATGATTTGATATTTATATGGAAAATGCTAATTGGACGTTCATCATCATAAAGATAATGATTTCTGTACTCTTCTCAATGATAATTAAGATGAAGGATGAAAATGATACAGTGAACATTGTATTCTTTATTTGCTCTAAATGGAGTTTGGGAAATAAATTCCACCTCTCTCTATCAGCGTGGGATAACCTGGGAAAACGTAGAAACTGATGGCATAAAGGGTTATTTTGCTTAATTTGGAAGTATTATTGTCAATGCTGCTTTCTTTCTTTACAGAAGAGATTTACACTGCGGGGAATTGGTTTGAAGACAGATTATTTAGGAATATTTGAAATGCTAAATGGTTCAAACCTGGGGAATTGTGGGAGTTGAAGTCCACACATTTTAAAGTTGAGGTTGAGAAACACTGATTTAACAAATGTGGAAACATATACTCTGATCTAAAGCAACATATCCTTTTTTTATAGCAACATAAAAGCAACAAACCATTCATGTGGAGATAACAACAGTAGAGGACCATACTGCCTGAGACTGAATGTGCATGATTAAATACTTACCCATGGAGATAAACAAAGTGTTGCTCCAAATTATGTATTGTGGAAAGTGAATTTTACAAAGTTTTCCATAGCAATTGGTTATTTTAAATGGGCAGTATATTTTATTTTACTCTCTCCTGATTGGCATCAATAAAGGGTGGTAGAATCTAGTGCAGATGGCAGCTGGGGCAGTGAAATTTATGCCCTGCCCATTTAAAAATGAATGTGAGTTTGCTAAACATACAAAGGTGAGGTTTTAATCATGCTTCTCCAATTTCCCTCTTGAATTGCTTTACAATGCCCTTTGCTGCCTGTTATGTCACTGCCTATTCCTTAATATAAATATGGAATTCAGTCATAAAGTTTATATACTTTTAGTCGGAAGTTGCATAGTCTGATAATTTCACCACTTTTCCTATTGCCTTTATGACTGATGCCCATATCAGAGTGGTTATGAAATTTTATAGTGGAACACTTACCACCTATAGATGATTGGGTCAATATTTTGTTAATCTTAAAATTCCATAGGGTGACCAAGATATTGTCATGGCCAGCTCAAGCTCTGAACAAGCAAACCGTCCGTGAGCAGCCACTTCCTATGCTGCTGACTACTGCTGGAGAAGTTTTTGTTAGCCAAAGTAGGGAGATGATTGGGAAATTGGGTTGAGTGGTACTTTTACAGAAGACTTTTAATGTGTCTGAGTACCTGATCTCCATACAATGGCATTATAACAGGTAGAAACCTGTCGTTCCTTCTACTTCTCTTTAGGCAATAAATACCCCTCCTACCTGCTCTAGGGCTTCTAAGGTACAATAATACCTTATATGCAGGGCAGTGTAGGTCCCTTGTTTAGGCCTAGGTTGGAAAATGCAGTCTACTACTAGTAATGTTTGAGTGGAGGAAGAGTGCTATTTCCAATGAAACAGACTTCTCTGGTAGCAGTTACCTATCTTCGGGGTGGGCTGCTACGGGTTCACCCGGGTTTGGGACAACCCGTAGCTAATGTTATGGCCAGTTTGGAGAACCTCCAAATCTCATCCATGGCTGGCCCCACCCACTCCACCCCTCCTCTCCCTTCCCAGGAGTCTCCACATGGCCCATTTTGGATGTGAGGTAAGTGCAGGGCCCAAACATAGGCTTGTGGAGGGGGAAAATGGGTTTTTTGGAAGGCCTCCAGAGCCAGTTTTCACCCTCCCAGGTGCTCAAGGAAAGCCACCAGAGCAGTGGTGGGTTTCAAATTTTTTTGGAACCTCTTCTGTAGGTGTGGCCTGATTTCCGGGTCCACTGGTGAACCTCTTCTAACCGGTTTGGTAGATTTGACGAACCGGTTCTACTGAATAGGTGCGAACTGGTAGGAACCCACCTCTGCACCGGAGCCTGGAGAAGGCAAAAATGCCCCCACTGCCATGGTGCAGGAGGCCGACTAGGCCACCCCCACCATGGCCATCCCCCCTACAACCAGGCAGAGAACCCATTGCTGAAATTTTTGAAGGTCCCCCGCCTACCTTCCCCCCTCCCTTTTCTCTGCAGGGTCCTTTCCACAGATGAACTGTTGATAATAGCTCTGTGAAGATAGAGGGAAGGAGAATCTACATGAAGAGGCATTTAGGTTGGCTTTCACCATTCTGCCTCATATTCTTCAGAGAACCATTCCACGAGATGGTAAACACCTGGAAGGGATTGATGGGAGCTGAGAGGGAAGTTTAGTAAAGGCAAATGTTGCAATCTGTTATTTTCTAACACATAAAATAATATAGGCACTCAATTAGTATTACACTTTCTGGTTTTCTGTATAGTTACTGTATAGTTTTCTGTAGTTACTGTATTGAAGCAATTTCAAAAGTGGCCCTACTGTTTTATGAGGCCACAAGACTCTCGCAGAAAGGAAAAGTGTTAAAACTAAATAAAACAATGGAATACATGTGCTTTACCTGGTGTGGTTTTAGAACTTTTATGCAATAAGATGAGAAAGAAACAAAGATTTAAGTCCTGAATTGTTAGGATAATGACAGTTATTTCAAGGGGAACTTTTATTCAGATGTTTTCACTGGTATTTAGGTATCCACAAAGGAAACTTGAAAAATTATCTTTAATTGTGACCTAGGACAAGACTAATTGAGTTTTATCCATTTCAAAATTAAGTTCTGAAAACTCATAGTTTCCTCCTAGACGTCATGCATGCTGTTCCTTAAGAGAAGAAAAGCATAGATTATTACTGCAAGACTAATTTGCACAGGAGAGTTTGGAAAACGGTATACTTGAGTTACACCCACTTGTGCTTTTCTCAAAATACTCCTAACATCCATTAAATTTGTAATGCAATCTTATACATCTTTACTCAAAAGTAACCCATTCAATTTAAAAGGGCTTATTTTAAGGCAAATGACACCCAAATCTATGGGAATTATTATTTTAAAATGAAATTAAGGATTATTAATTTACTATAGGCATCTATAAGTTGTCCTTTATCATATTTACTTATTGCAAATGATTGTACTGCATATGATTTATGGTGTAAATGTAGGAAACAACAACAAAAACAAAATACATTCATTCAGTTAAAACAGCAGTAATGCACACATATAATATACATGTGTGTGTGTGTGTGTGTGTGTGTGTGTGTGTGTGTGCATGTGTATTTACAAAATTTATGATTTTAAAAAAATCCCAAGAAAAAAACAAATACTGTAACTTCCTTGAGACAGAAATTTCAAAGCCATGAAAAGAAAAAGAGGCATTCCCTAAACTCTCAAACAATGAAAGTTTTAGAGGCCAAAATCACAATCAGAAGTGAACTTGGGAACAATATATTGTAGAATATAAAATTCTTGAAACTAACACCAATACATTCTCAGTGAGGCTTCATAATCAAAATCTTGGCTGTTGCTTTTGGAAGTGAATTAGACACTCTGAACTGCTTTGAAAAGAGACATTGGACAACCATTTGTCTGAAATATTATAGGGCTGTGATGGCGAACCTATGGCACGCATGCCACAGGTGGCACATAGAGCCATATTTGCTGACACAGCAGCCCTTGGTAGCCCGCAGCTCCGGCGCGCATGTGCGTGATGGCCAGACTGATTTTTGCCCTTCCAGAGACCTGGAGGAGCCCATTTTTGTCCTCCCCAGGCTACAGGAAAACATCTGCAGCCTAGAGAGGGTGAAAAACAGGCCCAACTTGCCAACTGGAAGTTCATGAACTTCGGGTTGGCCCGTTGTGCCTGTTTTCGGTCCTCCCCAAGCTCTGGAGGCTTTCCTGAAGCCTGGAGAGGGGGAAAAACAGTCTCCCTCGGCCCCCACAAAGGCTGTGCAAGGCTGTTTTTCCCCTCCCCGGGCTTCAGAAAAGCCTCCGGAGCCAGGGGGTCGCTTGTGCAAACCAGAAGTTCGTTCCTGAACTTCTGGTTGGGCTGTTGGGTCTGTTTTTTTGCTGTCCCCAGGCTTCTGAGGCTTTCCTGAAGCCTGGGGAGGGGAAAAACAGCCTCCCTTGGCCTCCCGAAGGCTGTGCAAGGCCGTTTTTGCCCTCCCCAGGCTTCAGAAAAGCTTCCGGAGCCTGGGGATGGCAAAAATACCCCCACACAGGGGGTCACTTGTGCATGTGCAGATTGGTGGGCACACACCCGTGATAGCACACAGTTTTGGCCCACCTTTAGAAAAAGGTTAACCATCACTGGTATAGGGCTTCCTGACGGATCAGGGGGTTGGACTCAAAGACCTCCAAGGTCCCTTCTAACTCTATTCCTCTATATTCTATATCCATCAATGCTGCTTCACTGTAAGTCAGATAGGCTTTTGCTAGGACTTTGTTGCTTGAGAGAGGTCGTAATTGAACCTGATTAATAAGATTCTATGCTATCACTTGAATTATAATTTATTGCATCCATGAATAGATCAAGATGATGGTCCTCACTCTGTGATCTAAATATCCCTGCATTAGTCACACTTAAGTGGGGCCATGACTTTGACATGGTTGCGGCTGCTGCCTTGAGTCCCCCTCCCACTTCTCTGCAAATGCCCCCAATAAATAAACTCATACTCAACTCTGACAACCCTCAGGTTGTTTTAGATGGAATGGAGAAGTAGACCTACATGTGAACTCTTAATAACATGGAGCCTCTTCTGGAGCTGCATGGGAGATATTAGTAGATCTCATAAAAATGAAGGGATTCTCAGTGAAGGAGGAAATGTGTGAAAATAGGAGACCACTTACATAACATAAGCAGAGCTGTTCTTGCAAGACACTTTTGCATTTGAGCCATTATATCTGAACACCTGAGTCACCCCAGTCAGCCTGATGTTCAACTGAAAGCGGTAGTCTAGCTACAATATACCCGGCTTACATTTGTTTCCTGATGCTGTAATAACAACTTTCACTTCCAAAGGAATGATGGTTTTATCCATCCACTCTTGTGGGTGATGCCTTAAATGCAATTGATTTTCAGTTTAAAATGAGGTCAAATGAGAACAATGATTGCAACATTTTATCCTTTCCCAAATGATTGATACTGTTTGCTTGCTGGCTGGCTGGCTGGGGATCCCCCCCCCCCCCAGCCTTAGAATCTACCTTCTTTGGACCATGAGATATTGGAGATGGATATTTTATAATAACTATTGCCAGTAGAAATGTTGGCAGTTTATGTACAGTAATAAAAATAGGCTGGGTCATTGAATCATTTTTCTTTCTAACTGAAAATGTTCAAGTTATGTTACTGGCCAGAAATTTGATCTTTTTTACTCAAAACAAAAATGTGTTTGCCCACCTAAAAGAGAATCACTCTTCTTCCTTTGCGTAAAATGCCATAACAAACTCACCATGTATCATTATTTAAGATTTTATTTTGATTTTTATCTGCATAATGGTGATCCTAGAGTTATACATTGGTCAATTCCTATTGATAAACTAATTTTCTGCTATTATGACACTGTGTCTATTGATTTTGAAATAACTAACAAATCTAGTACTATTTGTTTGAGATTTAGAAATGTTAAGAGCTGGTTGTGAGGACAACAATGACTCATTTGTCCTGCTAAGTATCTTCTTAGAGAAGAATCAATAATGTCATGGGAATGAATAATTGCACTATTTCATAAGTCTCCTTCTGTACCATGATTCATGGGCATTGCCTTTTGGGGTGGGATGACTGCCACAGTGCTAAGCAAACTTCCTCCCTCCTGAATCCAAACCTGTTTTTGATGTATAATATGCTGTTGCATCAGATATTGCATTTTTGGGAATAACAGTTAGAAACAAAACTGAGCAGACTGAATCAGTGTATTGCCTGTCAAGATACTGGCCTAGACCTTAAGTTCAGTACATGTTGCAGAAAGTTCTTTTCTAGTCAGGGAATTACACAACTTGGTTAGAAAAATATGAAGCATAGATCTGGATCAGAAAAGCAGCTGCATATTTTTTTTAAAAAAAATAGGAAGATGAAAGTCTCCTGCTAATTTTTTTTTAATCAATTATCAATTATTCAAGCTGAAGGCGGAGAAGAAGGACTGAACAACACTTTATTAGTCTCAGTATGACAGCTTTAAGAATGTCTATCTTTTTCACAAACTTGAAATTTTGGACCTGGACAACCTAGAACTAAGCTGCTATGGTCTGGCCTAAGCTTAGTACACAAAATTGTCTGCTACAACGACCTACCTGTCAATGACTACTTCAGTTTCAACTGCAATAATACATCAGCAAACAATAGATACAAACAAAGTAAATCGCTCCAAACTCGATTGCAGAAAATATGACTTAAGCAACAGAATGGTCAATGCCTGGAATGCACTACCTGACTCCGTTGTTACATCCTCAAACCCTCATAATTTTAACCTTAAATTGTCTACCGTGGACCTCACCCCATTCCTAAGAGGTCTGTAAGGGGCATGCATAACCGCACCAGCATGCCTACCATCCCTGTCCTACTGTTTCCATCTATTTGTATTCATTTCTTATGTATATATCTATACCTGCTTATACTTTTATGTTTACATGTTATATGCATACTTATATTTGTTTTCTCATACATGCTTGACAACCCCTCCTCCCCAAAAAAAGTCAAGTGGCATGCATACGTTTCCCTTGCTTGGCTGTTCTTGAACAAAGGGTAAATTGCTATTCTGATCCTATTCTTGTCTCAAGTGTCTCCTTTTCAATGGAATGCTATCTTGAATATTCTATTAAGCCATTCTGAGTATAGGTTTTTATAGTCTTAACTAACGAAAAACTGCCCCATGCTTTTTAAAAAGATACCTAACTGAATATTGTGCTAATTTTGAATGCATACATTATTTTGCTTTGACACTTCATGTTTTTATTCATGGGATGATCTCAACTTCTAGAAAATTCATAGGAAACAAAGGAAAAAAATCCCTACTTTATGTATTATATCCCAATGTGTTACACATACAGCTTTAAGGTCATGCACCCCTGCATTTTGCTTGCCTAGTAATATTGTTAGATATTCTCTCTTGTTCCAGGTTTTTTGTGATGAACATTAAAAAAAAACTATTTTCAGGTGAGGCTGAATTCTATTAAAAATCTCAGTGTGAATGGAACATGGTTGCCTGGATATTCATTGTAGGGAGTTTGAAGACTCACAATAACAATGCCCACAATTACATTAGAGAGAGGGATCCATATATAGCCTCCTTTTCTTGCATGTGCATGGTCATAGAATGAGAAAGGTTTACACTACATTTTATTAACTTCTATTATTCCTTTCCTGTTTATGTTTTCTAGATTGAAAAGCTCCTAATAACCCCTACATCAATTCTTCAGTACATCGAATTAGAAGGTAACCTGGAATTAAAGAGAAAATTCCTAACAGTGAGGACAATTAACCGGTGGAACACCTTGCTTTCAGACGTTGTGGGTGCTTCAACACTGGAGGTTTTTAAGAAGAGACTGCACAGCCACTTGTCTGAAATGGTATAGGGTCTCCTGCTTGAGCAGGACCCTGGACTAGAAGACCTCCAAGGTCATAGTAGACTATTATTTCTCTACTATGATACTATCACACTTTAGCTCAAACATACATTATCGATCAGCACCATAGTCCTGCCATTACTCATGCCATTAAATTTAGCAACTGCTAACTGCCATTGTAAGTATTTCCTCAAAATTGTATTACTCTTTTTTGAGATACTATGGACAATTACAGTGGCAGCCATCTTGTAATGTAGCCACTATTTTTCTCTTCCTCAGCAAAGCCTCCCCTATTGCTTTTAAGAAAGGTGTAACCCTTCACCATAAGGGCAAGCATAGAGGCCCTCCTACCCCAAACCTTGTGGACTTCTAAATCAGTTTTCAGGCCACCCGCCATGGTTGGCTGGCTATATTTGCATCAGGAAGGAACTCTGTATTCTGCAAATCTGCATGAAGTCTTTTTATATATAATAAAAAGGATCACTCAAATAATATGTTTTATGTATCTATTTTTTCCACAATAGGATATACATCTACCTCAATAACAGTCTTGAATAGTTGTGAGCTTGGAGTTGTTTATTTATATTTATTCAGGTTCTATTGTATGAGAATTAACATTTTATCACTGGCTTACTTTTCTATTTACCAATAAATAAAACTGTCACATGGATTGCATAAGAAATATTCCTGAGGCAACAGCTGTTGGCTTTAGGGATAGATTCATGAGGGCTGGATATTCATTAGTCAACAGCTATTAAAAATGTTCTGCAAAGAACCTTTTAAGTCTGTTCAGCTGCAAGCTGCTGATTATGAGAAAGGATGTAAGACATTTTTAGTTGAATGAACTAAGATTATAATTTTTTGCCTAATGTGACATGAGGAGAAGGCATTTTATTGTAATACCAAGGACAGAGGATTTTAAACTGCATTTCAGATTGTTCTCATTTGCCATGAAAGTGTAATACTGTAACAATGGTAGCATGTACCTGACTTTGGTTGATCTTGAAGATTAAGGGAAGATCTGGTTTGTATCTGGATGGGAGACCATGAGGTAATGTCAGGATTGTAGACTATACTGTAAATTAAAAATATATATCCTTGAGGAACAGATTGACAAATCAATTTCATTTTACTGCTCACAAAAGCTATGAGGATATGTGTATGAAATTACCAGGACTCAAGTTTGACCTGAAGGAGATGATACAGAATTCTGGAGGAGACACTGATTATGTTCTGATGCATAGTAGTTGGATTCCTAAACCTTTTATATGTCTCATACTAATCTTTAGTTCTTTCCTTATTAATTGGGGTATTCTTTAGCATGCCTGATATGGAAGCTCACATAGCAGTGGCTTACAAGTGCTTCCATCTATTGGAATTTCAGTTATCCTTCTTAGATGACAACAAGGCTATATTAATTGTAATGGGCTTAAATGTGTTTGTCTTTCAAAAGTTCAGAAAATTTAATTGATATAAAATGCATCCACTGGAATACTGGTGGAATTGGGCATTTAAACCATATGGCACCTGTACTATCACATTTGAACACAGGTTTTCAGTACAGTTTTTTTTACCAATGTTTTAAAGTTTGTATACAGTGCAGGACTAACTTTCCTGAATGGCTCCCATCACCCACATTCTGAAAATCAGGATTAGAGGCTCAAATTGTTTTCTTGCCTGTAAGATAATTAGGTTGGCAGGCATAAGGATGGGAACTTCACAGCAGAGACTTCCCATGTCGAACACCGTGCCAATTGATGTCCTCTGGTTGCCATCAATACAAATCTTCAAAGAGGCTCTGAAGATTCACCTGTTTACCTTAGGCTATAATTGAGTTTGCAGTCTATTGGGGCATTATATATATTATGCAGTCTCCTTCTAACTGCTAATGTTAGCATCATTAATCTTGCCATTATATTATGTGATTAAGTGGGTATCCATGCCACCTTGAAAGGGTTTACCTAATGAAACATTTAAGGAAAGCAAGCCAGGTTTTGAACAGAATGTCTGATTTTGAAATGGTTTTCCCCTAAAGTCTGAATTCAAATACTGAAAGGCATCAAATTCAATTTACTTTTGAAAAAATTCACCAATAATTTTGGATCAGCGTAGAATATATTAACCCTAATATTATATTTTTAGTACTTGTTATGTGTTTTTATTTACCCTTTCATGGTGATGAGATAACTTAGAATCACAGAGTTGGAAGGTGACATTTAGTCATTGATCTCAACCTCCTGATCAATGCAGAAGTCCAAAGCAAAGCATCTCGGATAAGTAGCTGCCTAACCTCCAATGAAGAAGAAACTACCACTCCTCAGAATAATTGGTTTCACTATCAAACTACTATTACTGTTTCGTCAGTGCTTAATCTCCTTCAGCATCTCAACACAGAACTTTATTTCCAATCATCTGATCTTCTTCTTTGCTGCTTTCTCTGAATTCCTTTAGCGTAGTGTTCAGAACTTGTTACCTTATTTGAGGTGAGATTTAAATATTTTGCACATGAAGGCACACTTGAAAGGCCCTTAAAATGGCTTAGACTGTTAAAAAGAATAATACCATTATTAGTTTTGAACAAGAGGTCACTTTAGCTAAAGATCCTCAGATTCTTGAAGGAGTTTTGTAAATCAAAACAAAGAACCCTTCTCTCTCATATGCAGAGGCAGTGTATAGGCAAGACTGGGATATTTATTATGACAGTCTTACTCAAATGCCATTCACTGCAATTTTGATGAAGAAAAACAGACAGAATGATTGAGGAGGCATTCCTGTTAACATTGGTGAGTTAATAAATTAATATTTTCCATTGGCATGTGTGTTACATGCATACTCCCATCTTGAGGTTATGGTCATTCACTGAAATCATTCTCAATCATACACTGAGACATAACAGGTTCTTTGGAATTCTTGCAGACCAGCGAAGTTAAAATAACAGCAAAACTTTGCAATGTTGCAATGTACATTTGCTTTCTCTCACAGCCCTTCCCCCACTCTTCTATACTTATGCGTGTCCATCTTGACTAGGTTGCCAGGTTCTAGCAAGAGGGATGGAAGATGATGAAGTCTGGATCCAAAGAGTGGGTAAGCTTCGGGATCCCTTTTATCCTCCAAAGTCTTGGCTTTGTTGATTCACAAACAAGCAGTTACTCTTGCCTTGATAATGTACAAGTATGGTAGCTGTTGATGGGACTTGTGTGCATGTGGACATTGCCAGCTCAACTTCCAATGTCTGGTTCATTTTTTTCTTTGTTTCCTTAACAATTTGGTTCTTTTTTAACTACCTCCCCAAAGGATCTTTTAGACAAGATTCCTGACTTTTGTCTGCTCTGCTTATGTGGTTGCTTCATCTTTAGTGATGGCAGATTCAGCCTAGTCTCACAGATAGTTCTTTCTTTCTATGGTTTTCAGAGGTGTTTATAAAAATAAATTAAGCCTCTGAGGGAACAGAGTGCTATGCTTGCTTACCAGAATTCAAACAGAGAAAAGATAGTAAAATGAATTTCCTGTTTTATATCCACAGTTTCATCCATAAATTAAATGAGATTCATTATGAAGAATGAATGAGATTAGTGCCTTCTAATAAATCCATTTTTTTTTAACTGAGCCAACAGTCATCAAGAGATGAGTCTATCATTTATTAAGAACCATCAACTCATCCTTGGCAACAGTGTTCAAAGTAGAAGGTAGGCTTCCCTAAGGAAGCTATGGAAAGCTTTCTAGAGCTGTAGTGTCTTCCCTCTCCATCTGATTCATTTTTAATAGTAGTACTGGCAAAGGCTTTTAGTATATCTAAAGAACATATGGCTAGTGAAAATGAATTAATTTTATTGATTTTTATAATTTCCTGATCGGAGTAGATACATTTCAATTTGGAATCAAATCAGATTGTCTATAAGAATAATTTTACTTACAGTTACTTTTAAACAATTAACTAACAAATTAGTATATAGTTTATAGTCCATATCGAGAAGTGAAATGGGTCTATAAGATGCCAGTTCCTGAGTGCTTGGAAACAATTTAAATTAATTCTGGCCCTTAAATCTGATAAAAGTGCTGAGGAACTGGCATGTTATGGAGATTTTCCATTCTGAATAGGGCTAAAAACTACAGAGATTTCTGAAACAGAGAAAATATAGTCTATAAACTGTATAGCCTCTGGAAATAAATCCGGGAATGTTATTCTACTTAAATATTGTTTGATTATGACTATTGATAGTTTATTTGTGGATTTTAATTATTGTCATGCAACATCTATATAACCTTGATCAAATAAAGCAAGTTTATATTTCTTCCATTTACTTCTAACAACCTTTTAATATTTTAATACCTAAAAATAATATCTTGGAGCTTGAATTCTTTTCTTTGTCTCTCTTCACGAAGTCTTTCAAAACTTTAAATGGTCTCCTTTGTAAATACAATATATCAAAATTATCCAAATAATTTTTTTAGTTTGTTATTTGTGCAGGAAACAATAGTTAAAGAAAAGGGGAACAAAATCATTAAAGTGACTTCTTTACAGAGATTACAAACCCATTATCCCCACTTTCTCTTCAACATTACAAAATCCTTACAAACATTACAAAATTCAAATACAGAAATTATCAATTCACTTTTTACATTTTGACCAAAAAATCCATAAAAAGATTTCCAGTCTTTCATAATAGAACTTCTATCTGTTCCTACTATAGAGTTCCATTAGGAAAAACAATATTCCATGTTTTCTTTTATTTTTAACTACCTCTCACAAAATTATCCTGTCCTGCAAAGCAGAAAAATCAGTGTTCCCTCAAAAGTTCTTTTTTAGCACCCTCTGTTATTTAATATATATTTGTAAAAATATAAAAAAATAGTATTGAAGTTTAAATCTCAAAATAAACAAACCCCGGGCAAGAAGAGAGTACATCCACCTCAGTAATGAAGCCATTTAAACAGGTGTCCGGTTCTCAGGTCTTGAGGGACCTTCTGGAACATTGAGAGATGAACTACATTGATTTTAGTGGTAGTGATGGTGGAAGTTGCAATTAGGAGACAACAATCATTCTCAGTTATTTTTCCTTCATATTTTTGGTGAAAAACATAAGCCATCTGTGCTGTTGCTATGAGATAACAAATAAGTTGCTTTTTGCCACAAAAACTAGTATGGTAACTTATTTTCCTGCGGATTTTCTTCTTCCGAGCATTTTTTCAGGAATTCTTTTGGTCACATTTTCTGTTTTGATTGCTTACATGCAGCTTTAGTCCTTATTAATAACACAAATCCAAGCACCAAACCTCAGAGGGAATAATAATAGCTCTGAATAATTTTCATCTAACTACCAACCTAAAGCAGTAAATAGATAAAAGAGGTCATTCTTAATCACAGCATTATTGTTGAATGTTTATGCCAATAGCAGGAAAGCTAAGGCTTTTTTTTGTGCTTTTGGCATAGTCCTACATTCTTGGAAGATTATTGTCTTGTTCTTTTTTGATGGTGGTGACAATAAATATGGGTCTTTCACTCAGTATTTGAGAAAGTACAGTGTCATTGTTTAGTATGAATGGGAGTTTAAGTGTTTGCTTTCAGTTTATGAACTAATTCTCTATAAATGTAATTGAAAGACTGGTCAATTTTATTCATACAAGCAATTCACTTTTAGCCATGAAAACTCACTGGGTGACTTTGAGACAGTCTCTCTGTCCAAGTTTCCCTATGATTACAAAATGAACGGATATGTTCATAGAATCTGTTATCTGCATTGAGTTCTTGGAAGAAAGGTAGTGATTTTCTAGCTATAATAATGATAATATCATATAAACCCAAAACAACAGGAGCTTGAACACTATCGGCATTGACAAATTCAACATTAGTCAATTGCAAAAGGCAGATTTACTTGCCACAGGTTCCATCCTGCGACAAGACCTTTAAACCCACCAAAGAACAACATACGCCTAAACCAAGTCCTTAGGAAGGACTTAACAAGTGGATAAAAATGCCAAATCCAATCTGAACATGTGGCTAACTATCCAACAAACCATATAAGATACGATGATATCATGATATGATATATGATGGTATGATAATTTATAATGTAATCTGTAATTAATATAATATGATGTAATAAGTATACTAATAATAATATAATACTGCTTATGAATTAATGTTAGGAAAAAAATAAACATAAAGGATAGACCAACGTCACTGTACAATACAATACAATAGCAGAGTTGGAAGGGACCTTGGAAGTCTTCTAGTCCAACCCCCTGCCTAGGCAGGAAACCCTATATTGTTTCAGACAGATGGCTATAGAACATCTTCTTAAAGACTTCCAGTGTTGGGGCATTCACAACTTCTGGAGGCAAGCTATTCCATTGATTAATTGTTCTAACTGTCAGGAAATTTCTCCTCAGTTCTAAGTTGCTTCTCTCCTTGATTAGTTTCCATTCATTGCTTCTTGTTCTACACTCAGGTACCTTGGAGAATAGTTTGACTCCCTCTTCTTTGTGGCAATCCCTGAGATATTGGAACATTGCTATCATGTCTCCCCGAGTCCTCTTTTCTTTAAACTCGACATTTTAAGTTACTGCAACTGTTCTTCATATGTTTTAGTCTTCAGTCCCCTAATCATCTTTGTTGCTCTTCTCTGCACTCTTTCTAGAGTCTCCACATCTTTTCTACATTGTGGTGACCAAAACTGAATGCAATATTCCAAATGTGGCCTTACCAAGGCATTATAAAGTAGTATTAACACTTCATGGGATCTTGAATCTATCCCTCTGTTTATGTAGCCTAGAACTGTGCTTGCTTTTTTGGCAGCTGCTGCACACTGCTGGCTCATATTTAAATGGTTGTCCATAGGACCCCAAGATTCCTCTCACAGTTACTACTATTGAGCAAGGTACCACTTACTTATACTGTACCTGTGCATTTTGTTTTTCTTGCCTAAATGTAGAACCTTACTCTTTTCACCATTGAATTTTATTTTATTAGATAGTGCCCAATGTTCAAGTTTGTCAAGATCCTTCTGTATCTTAAGCCTATCTTCTGGAGTGTTGCTATTCCTGCCAGCTTGATGTCATCTGCAGATATGATGAGTTCCCCATTTATTCCCTCACCAAATCATTGATGAAGATGTTGAAGAGTACTGGGCCTAAAACAGAGCCTTGGGGTACTCCACTGCATACCTCCCTCCATGTAGATGCAGTTCCATTGAAGACTACACGTTGAGTGCGGTTGGTCAGCCAATTACGAATCCATCTGGTGGTGATGCTGTCCAACCCACATTCTTCTACTTTATCTAGTAGTATGTTATGGTCTATTATATCAAATGCCTTACTGAAGTCCAAGTAAACTATATTGACGGCATTCCTCTAATTTTGTCACATTGTCAAAGAATGCAATAAGATTAGTCTGGCATGATCTGTTTTTGACAAACCCATGTTGGCTTTTGACTATTACTTTGTTTACTTCTAGGTGTTCGCTAATTCATTGCTTTATTATCTTTTCCAAAATCTTTCCTGGTATTGAACTCAGGCTGATAGGTCTGTAGTTTCCTGGAACTATTTTTTTTTCCTTTTTTGAAGATGGGAACCACATCAGCTCTTTTCCAGTAATCTGGCATTTCTCCAGGATCTCTGGCCTATGAATGTTACCGGTAGTAACATGATCTATGACCTTGAATGTTACAGGTAGTCCTTGCTTAATGACTGGTTGCTTCGTGACCATTCAAAAGTTATGACAGACCTCCCAAAAGCTACATACAGCCATGGTTCCAGACTTCTGATGGCTGCTCACTGCCTGCAGTCACTGATTGCATTTTGGGAGCTTGTTAACCAGCTTGTATTTATGGCCATCTGCAGCATCCTGCAGTCACATGACCATCATTTTTTGGCACTTTTGCTAATTTACAGCATTTACTTCTGGTTTTGGGGTGGTGGGAAAAGCTATTGAAGAAAATGAGTTCAGTTAATCACTGTGGCATTCACTTAATGACTTCTGGGAATCATTAGCTCCTCGCAGGATCCCTGCTCCAGAGAATGTCGGGTGTGAGTCCCTCCTTGTGAAGTTGGACCTAGGGAGTCAAGTGGGCTTGTTGTTGACGTACCTACCTCCCAGCTGCGTCACAACAGCCCTGCCTGCGCTCCTAGAGTCAGTAGCCAGACTGGTGGTTGAGTTCCCCAGACTTATAGTACTGGGAGATTTCAACCTGCCATCTCTTGGCGAACGTTCAGATGGGGCCCAGAAGTTCATGGCTTCCATGGCAACCATGGACTTGACCCAGGTAATTTAGGGTCCGACTCATGTGGCGGGGTACACGCTCGACCTTGTGTTTCTCTCGGGGCAGTGGAGACGTGATCTGGAACTAAAGGGGATAGAGATCTCACACTTGTCATGGTCAGATCACTTCCTGCTGAGGCTTGATTTTCGGAAGCTACTCCCCCACTGCAGGGAGGTGGGACTGATTAAATGGTTCTGCCCCAGGCGCCTGATGGACCCATTGGGATTTCAGACAGAGCTTGGGGAGATACCTGACTCCCTTGCCCACAATCTGACTGAGTCCTTGGTCACTGCCTGGAATACAGTGGCGGCTAGGGCACTAGATCGGATTGCACCTTTGCGGCCTCTCCGTGGCAGTGGATCCAGGAGGGCACCTTGGTTTACCGAGGAACTCCGGGAGATGAAGCACCAAAAGAGATGCCTAGAACGACGCTGGAGGGCTAGTAACTCCGAATCCGACCTTACACTACTAAGAACCTTTATTAGGACTTATTTAGTGGTGATACAGGTGGCAAAATGTGCTCATTTTTCCGCCCTAATTGCGTCCACAGACTCTCGCCCAGCCTCCCTGTTTAGGATAACCCGCTCCCTCCTGAAAGGGAGGCATGTGAGTGAACCCTTACAGGGAAGAGCTGAGGAATTTGTTCAGTTCCTGTCGGACAAAGTCACTCAGATTTGGACGGACCTGGACTCCACTTGGACAGTGCCAGCAGAGATGCCGAGGGAAAGCCTTGATCAAATTTTGTGGAGTGAGTTCCAGCTTGCCACTCCTGAGGAAGTGGACAAGGCCATGGGAGCGATGAGTGCCCCCACCTGTCTACTGGAACCGTGTCCCTCCTGGTTGGTTTTGACCAGCAGGGAGGTGACACGAGGCTGGATCCAGAGGATTATAAACACCTCTCTTCAGGAGGGGTCTTTCCCACAACCTTTGAAGGAAGCAGTGGTGAGGCCCCTCCTTAAGAAGCCTGCTCTGGACCCAGCTGTCCTTAAAAACTACCATCTAGTCTCCAACCTCCCATTCCTAGGGAAGATTGTTGAAAAGGTGGTGGCCTCCCAACTCTGACGGACCTTGGATGAAGTGGATTATCTAGATCCCTTTCAGTCTGGTTTCAGGCCTGGTTACTGCACCAAAACCACTTTGGTCGCACTGACCGATGATCTCTGGCGAGCCAGGGATAGAGGACATTTCTCTATCCTGGTGCTTCTTAACCTCTCAGCGGCCTTCGATACCATCGACCATGGTATCCTTCTGCGATGGCTGGAAGAGGTGGGAGTAGGAAGCACCATTTTACGGTGGTTCTCTTACCTCTCTGGCAGGTCGCATTCGGTGTTGGTCAGAGGACAGAGGTCGACCCTAGGCCCCTTGAATACAGGGTGCCGCAGGACTCGGTCCTGTACCCCATCCTATTTAACATCTACATGAAGCCGCTGGGTGAGATCATTCGTCGGTACAGGATTAAATACCACCAGTATGCGGATGATACCCAGCTGTATCTGTCCGCCCTGTACCAACTCAGTGAAGCAGTGGAAGTAATGTGCCAGTGCCTGGAAGCTGTCAGGGTCTGGATGGGAATGAACAAACTTGTGCTCAACCCTTACAAGACTGAGTGGCTTTGGATGCTGCCCCCCAAAGGTAGTACAGATATTCCACCTTTAAACCTGGGGGGTGAAATCTTACACCCATCAGAGAGGGTCCAGAACTTGGGTGTTCTCCTGGATCCGCAGCTGACACTAGAACACCATTTGTCAGCTGTGACCAGGGGAGCTTTTGCCTAGGTTCGCCTGGTGCACCAGTTGCGGCCCTATCTGGACCGGGAGGCACTCCAAATGGTCACTCATGCCCTTGTCACCTCAAGACTCGACTACTGTCACGCGCTCTACATGGGGCTGCCCTTGAAAAGTGTTCGGCGACTACAATTGATCCAGAATGCAGCTGCGCAAGCGATACTGGGTGTACATAGATACACCCATGTTACACCTATCCTCCGTGAACTGCACTGGCTCCCTATTGGTCTTGAACACGCTTCAAGGTGCTGGTTATTACCTTTAAAGCCCTACATGGCCTAGGACCTGGATATCTCCGTGACCGCATCCTGCAATATACCTCCCAGCGCCCAATAAGATCTCACAGGTGGGCCTTCTCCGGGTGCCGTTGACTACACAATGTTGTCTGGTGGCTCCTTGGGGGAGAGCCTTCTCTGTAGCTGCCCCAGCCCTATGTAATGCTCTACCCCCTGAGATCCGGACCCTTCCCACTCTCTCGGCCTTCTGAAAGTCTGTTAAGACCTGGATGTTCTGGCAGGCCTGGGGCTGCTGATCTTCATTTGAGCTTCAGCTCATTAAGATCGAGTGCATGTTGTGTCTTTTTTAATTTGCTTTGTTTTGCATTTTAAATTCTTTTAATATTTTTTAAATTGTTTTTATGTAAGCCGCCTGGAGTCCTTTGGGATTGGGCGGCATACAAATCCATTAAAATTGAAATTGAAAATTGAAAAATTGAACTTCTGTAAAATAGTTTGTAAAACTGATCACGGTCATGTGATGATCTGCTTAACAACTGCCATGACTTATACGTAGAGTTCTGGGCATAATTATGGTTGTGAACTAGGGGTTAACTGTATAAAATGAAGATGATCACAAATTGGATATACCTTATCTCCAACTGACATCCTTTTCTCTGCCAACTACTCAGGTGTGGTAAAAACAGGATTATTGTTCAAATAGTTCATGCTGGGTGGAGATTTATCTTTATTGCCTGTTTAAGTGTGTAATAAAAATGACTTAAACATGAATGAAATAATTAATGCCTGACAATACAGAAAAATGCACAGCTTGATATATCTTGATCCCCCTGCCCCACAAAAAGAGAAAAAGAACTGCTGCTGTTTATTATTGCTACTGAAAATGTGTGTTGGGGGACTCAAATAAATTAGGAATGACATTCCTTCTCCTCATCACCACATTATTAAAGCTCTTTCTGTCTCATCCCAAATGCCACATAGATGGGCCAATTTGCAGATTGCTCTGGACATCCCAATGTTCATATGTGCACTTTAAGTTAAGTTGTCATAAATAGTTAAATTGCCTAGGGAGCAGAGCCAAAATGCATTTCAATCATGACTGTGGAGATGCCTGTTGAAGTGGGGAGGAGAAAAACTAACAGGTACCATATTACAAGTGTTGTAAACAGAGTATCAAATTCTTCTTCAATGCTCCATGCTAAAGACTTTTGTCTTGTTGATAATCATTAACAGAAGTGCCACTTGATTTGAGGTCAGATAGAAGGGAAGGATATGAAAATTGAAATGTTTTTCCTTCGACCTTCTCCCCATAGGAGTAGTCATGTGGTTTTTATGTAATTTATCAGCTTTTTGGATCAGAGATAGAACTTGGAAACTAGGAATGGACAAGATGCTGTAGATGCAATAAAATGTGCCAAGACTCATTTGCTGAACATTGAAAGAATAACCACTTAAACTTTTAAAAGAAAATGGTTCTTTAGGGTGAATTAACTCACCATCGAAGTATACCGGTACATATTTGTGCTCTGGGATCTGGAACATGCTAGTTATAAACAAGAAGAGAAATAAGAACAAGAGCTAGGAGGTGTCTAAATTATAAAGATAACCCTTAAGCAGGTTCAAAATAATCATGGGATACAGCTTTTTGTAGCATTTGCTATTTGAGGACACAAGATGGTCTTGTGTGAAAGGAACGGGAAGAGCTCGAGGCAAGTTACACAGTAAAGTAAGAATGTTTCTAGACAAGACATTTATGGGCAGTTATGCAGGATATCTTGATTGTGTCATCCTCCTATTTCTATATTCTTCTAGCACCACTTCTATTTCTTCTTCTCTTCCTAATTCTTCAGTATCTTCTGACTTGCAGTGTTGCTAGATGCAAATGAGTGTGAGGTGGCAGAAAAAATGGGTTAAATCCCTTCTTAGCTGACTTGTAAAACCCCAGATAAAGGGGACAATTAAAATAACAATAAGGTTCAAGTACAAGAGCAAGCAGAAAGGGAACGAGTGGCTGCAATCACCAGACAAGCTTGTAAAAGAAAATAAACTCTAATTTGACTCATTCTTCAATCATTTACTTCAATTTACTTCTCCCTCTCTAGCCTTGAAGTGCTATACTGAAAATGCTAAGCACAAATTAGCATTGTTCAATATATAAAATGCATCAAGGTGCTTCAGAGTGTTTTATGTGCTCTCCATGGACATAAATCGTCTATATTTAAACACTGTAACAGCAGCACAGATAATAATTCCGTCAGTATGACTTGAACTATTCTTGATCACCACCCTTATAATACAAAATATGTCACATATTCTCCAACTTGTAATTACAAACCCTTTTCTTCTTAACCTAAATTACATATATTTCCATTACTTATCACCACGCAAATGTTACCAGGTAGACAGAACACACTATACCACCATGTGCAATTTATGGAATGAAAATCAAGAATTGAAATATGTGTGATCTATTACCCTAGCCTAGGGCAATAGTTCTCAGTTTTAAAAGAGCTTACTGCTGCATATTACTCCAATTCCTGCTTATTATCCAATTCATGAGTTCTATGATTTAGAAGGAAATAATAATAATCTTGAAGCTGTTCATACTATTTCATTCCAGTTGCAAGGCTTTTCTGATTTAAAAGATAGATTGCAACACTGGAGATTGCATTTTACTTTTGAAATGCAATATAAAGTATATATTAACACTATACACTAACCATTACTCTTACATGCCGAAGTTAAATTAGCAGAGCTGTGCAATGCTTTAGAATGAATCTCTAAAGCCTAAAGCTTGCCTGTGAAACCTCACAATAGCTGCATCTTTCTTAGGATTACACAGCAAATGTGAAGGGTAGCTGCCTAATCTCAGGAAAAGGAGTAACTGCTTTAAGATACTTCAGGCACTGCTGCTTGCAGATATAGTATAATCTGAAGCATCTAATTCAGAAGCAACTAATTACCATTAGTTATTAAGTGAGTGAATGAGTGAGTGAGATAGCTAGCTAGATGTGCATATATACATGCGCACAAATACATATACACACATGCATACTCATGCATGCATACCAGAGGTGGTATTCAGCAGGTTCTGATCAGTTCTGGAGAACCAATAGCGGAAATTTTGAGTAGTTCGGAAAATCGGTAAATACCACCTCTGATTGGCCCCGCCCCCATCTATTCTCTGCCTCCCAAGTCCCAGCTGAAGGGGGCTTTTGCAGTAAGCTTCCCCTGCCATGCCTACCCAGCCACACCCACAAAGCCACGCCCACAGAACCGGTAGTAAATTTTTTTGAATCCCACCCCTGATGCATATACACATACATGCACACATATACATATATATTTGTATGATGATCTATCTCTTGTGTTTGTGGAGCTGTTGTGAATGGACTATAAACCTGATGATCCATCCATCCATCCATCCATCCATCCATCCATCCATCCATCCATCCACATATTGTCCAGGCTGCCTCCGAGATCCATACATAACTGAAAGAAAAAGAAAAAAAAGTCAGTACAAGCCTTTACCTGTATCATTAATTATTGTCTTTTCCACATAAGTTAAAATTGCCAGCTTCTTGAAGCTGCTTTACAGATTATATGGCAACAAAGATATTTTTGTCATCAGGTGGAAGTAGCTAACATCTGTAAATTTATAGGATATATTCAAAAGGGAACAGGCAGTTCCCAGTAGCACACAAAATGAATTTTGTTTTGACAGCTATGTTAAACCTTTATGAATGCACCTTTCTTTGATTAGAGAAAAAACATCTACATTTATTGGTGATGGAAGCTCTTAGGGATTCTTTTCGCATAAAAATGGGGAAAAAAGAATTTGTGATTTATGCTTTGATGATTAGATAGGATACATTATAGAAAAAGCAGTAAATGATGTAACTCTAGAGAGAAAAGTTAAAATATATTCTTAAACTACTGTGAAGAATATCGGAAGCTACTCTACTTTGTATCTTTTTTCTTTTCTGTTTTTCAACTTCTTTCTTTTTTGATATTTTTTTCTTTCTCTTTGACTTCATTTTTTCTTACACACACACACACACACACACACACACACACACACGGTGAAATCTACTTACCTTTGCTACCACTTTGCAAATGTGAGTGCACGCGTCACCTCTGTGCATGGGCAGAGCATAAAAAACGGACGTGATGATGTCTGGGTGGGCGGGCGGAGCCTGCTACTGAAAGTGACCTGAATGGTAAGTAGAGCAGCAAGGAAAGGGGGAATCCGCTGCTTTCTACCTAATATCAATCGCATGTTACAGCTGATAGTCAGAAATACTGGTTCACCCCAACTGCGGTTTGGGTAAACTGGTCCGAAGTGGAGCATTTCACCTCTGATACACACACACACACACACACACACACACACACACACACACACACAGACACACACACCACTGAAAAACAGATAGCCAGATGTTGAATTGAAGTTGGAAAATCTTCAAGGATAGCAATATGTAGTTGTACATTAAAGCTGTGTAATATAGAAGGCACCAATGTAGATTTTGTGTTCAATCATTATGTGTAGTTGGAGTATCAGTTGTCTCTCCTAAGTATAAGATGAACACCATCTGAAATAAATCAAATAAAACTTATCCAAACACAGAAAATGGTCCTCTACAGAGGTCTCATGTTTATTCATCTAGTATCATTGTGAGTGCTCCTTGGATAGCTATCAAGGATGCTGTACCCTAACCTATGCTGAGAGTTGCCCTAGACACACTTTTAGAAAATGCCCCTGGGAGCCTCAAATATATCATTGCTCCAAGATGCAAGAGTAAAATAACATGCTTCCTCAGAACTGCCAGCCATTCACTAAAATTCATTTTGCTGTCTGCTCCTTACAAGGGTTTACCAAGATAAAAATGGACCCAACAAACAGTTTTTTCCTAAGTTGAAGCTAGCCTGCATCAAAGCTAGATGCAGGCTAGATACAAAAAAATGCCAAGTGAAATTTTTGGGAGAGTTTTGTCAGCTGATTCAAACTCATTACAGTATTCTGTTAATATAACCTTACAACAAAGTAGAATTAGCTCACACATGTTTCCTGCCTGATCTATCTGGCAAATCTGACATCAATCTTGAAATCCCCCGCTGCTTTTTTTACAGCCAAAGAAATTAGGGAGGTTCATTTCTGAGTTTCTTTTTCTGCCTGCAGCTGTGAGCAGGGGCTCGGACTAGATACAGGCCTTTCAAACTGGCGGTCCATTGGGCGGATACGTCACACAGAGGCCACACCCACTCCAGCTCCATAAAGGCAAAAAAACATCATGATACATCACGTGACATGATCAAGTTTGATACCCGTGACTAGAAGATTTCCAAGATCCCTTCCAACTCAGATGAGCCGAGGTGGCGCAGTGGTTAGAGTGCAGTACTGCAGGCCACTTCAGCTGACTGTTATCTGCAGTTCAGCGGTTCTAATCTCACCAGCTCAAGGTTGACTCAGCCTTCCATCCTTCCAAGGTGGGTGAAATGAGGACCCAGACTGTGGGGGCGATATGCTGACTCTGTAAACCGCTTAGAGAGGGCTGAAAGCCCTATGAAGTGGTATATAAGTCTAAGTGCTATTGCTATTGCTATCTCTTATTCTGTTATTCTGTAGTTATTCTGCTGTTCTGGGATCAGCAGTGGGTTTCACATTTTGTTACCATTGGTTTGCTGCATGCGCACTCACTCCCCCTTCCCCCCATGTGCGCTTGCTTTCCCTTTGGTGCATGCGACTGGCCTTCCATGCATGTGCTTTGCTAACACATGTGCTTTCCGTGCATGCGCTTGGCCTAAAAAACATGCCTAAATAGGAAGGCATAGAGCCAGGATGGGTGGGCAGGCCCAACCACAATTTTTGCTAATGGTTCAGGCAAACTGGTTCGAACCAGTGAATACTACCTCTGTCTGTGATGTCACTCTTATCCAGTTATTCCTGGCAGCATCCTGCGACCCCTTCCACCCTTCACCCTCCCCATCTCCCAAGGTCAATCCACATATCATTACAAGGTCTTAATATCAAGGTTGTAAGGATCTGTCTATAGATATAAGGGGAGATATGGGACGAAGAGATTTTTTGTTTTGTTTTATCTTAAGAGAAGCTGATAAGCTGTTTAAACTGCACCTTACAATGCAGGGGAAAGTCTCTTAATATATTTCTTTTCCTTTGCCATATTTTCATTTCTTTCTTTCTTTCTATTTTTTCCTGCACTTTATATTTTTCCTTTATCTACTTTTATTGTTGTAGTTTGTATTAATTCTATCTGTTTCATGATGTTTAATAAAATCATTATGAAAAATCTAGAATATATTGTTATTTTGGTAATTATGTTCCTTGTTTACTCCCTCCTTACCCTCTTCTTTTTCTATAAAAGCAGCTTATGATTAATCCATTGAATGGATTGTGGTATAGTTAGTATATAGAATACAAGTATACCATAAAAAGTTCACTAAGACTCAGGTATTTTGTATGAATTTGTAAGCAGAGTTTTAAAATATATATAGCCAAATGCACTAGGCTATATATTTGTATTCAATGAATACATTGAATTAGCAAGCAATATTGGGCTGGTCCTTGAATATTATTAATTATAATTTTGTTTCTTTGTTAAATTTATTTGACACCTATTTCATTGTGATAGCAAGCTAACTAAATGGAGAGAGAGAGAGGGAGGGAGGGAGGGAGGGAGGGAGGGAGAGAGAGAGAGAGAGAGAGAGAGAGAGAGAGAGAGAGAGAGAGAGAGAGAGAGAGATGCTTTGGGCTTGAAATAAATGAAGTTTTGTTGAAAAAATAATAGATATTTTGCTGCTTTGGGAGCACATGAGAGGCTAGTGACTGAAAGAATCTACCTCCCAAAAGGAAAGCAAGTAAAATAAACATTGTGTTACACTGCTTACTTTCCTTACTCATTCCTTTTTTTTCCATCAGTGAAACAAGACTGCTTTCCAGTTCAATAGATCAATTTGTGGTGGCTGTTATTATGATTTACAACCACTTTGAGTGCCACATGCCTGAAACCATGATTAATAGTCATGAGATTTGAGGTCTTGGCTCCAATGCTGATTAACCTCATGACCACTAAGAAGAAAGCTCCATAAAGCCACCTTTTGCCAAGGGCACCCAAGTGGACAAGTCACAACTTAAATCATTTGTGAAACACATTGGGATTTAAAAATTTCTTCTTCCAGCTATGGTATTGCTCCATCTTTTTTCAAAGGCATAGATCACAATAATCAACAGCCTCTGCCAGATAAACAATAGGGATGTAGATGCATAAGCAGGTTTAATCCATGAAGCTGCTGCAACTACAGGGGGGAAGGCAGTGTGGAACAGAGATACCAAAGCAGATACAGCTATTCAGCTAAGCCCCTCATGGTAAATTGAGGCCAGGCCCGTTGGATCTTCAGAATGGAGTACAGATTTCTCAGTACCGCATCCTGAGGGAAACTTCAAAGCTGGTAATTCCTTTGAGAGTTGTACTGGTTTGTCTTTATGTCAAATACTGCAGATTCTCCAGAGCAATGCATCATGGTGGGCAGCTACATTGGAGAACCTAAGACCTCTTATTAAGGAATTATCAAGCTAAAGCAACGGGTTGGGCAGACTTCCTGGTACTAGGTTAGTTGCAAGGAAGAGAGAGGAGGCTTTGGGGTTGGTAGCCATTCCAGACACCCGCTGGTTCAGATTGCTTGCTCTGAGGACATCTCAGAGGAGATATCAGACTTGTGCCCCTCTTTAGAGTCACAGGTAACCCAGATGCTTAGTACTCTTGGTTCTAAGAGAATTCTTAATTCTTAATATGAGATATTGTAGGGAATGAATGCTAGATTATGGCATTATAGACAGCCTGGTGGCTACCTCCTCTGTAATGCTTCCTCCCAGAACTCCTCAACCTATACAATCACCAGAAGAGGAAAACAGTGCTGACTAGAAGTTACTGTGGATTATGGTGAGCAACTGCTGGTGTCTCTTCAGAAGTGAGCCCAATTCCTTTTGTGGAATGCACTCTGAGATTAAGGATGGTAATCTCAAATCTTTTGCTCTTTCATGAATACTGTAGGAAATTGCTTGTTTTTGTCTTGAAATAAACATTGAAATCTTTGCAACACAGTTGATAAGAATATATGCTGAATAAAGAGATTATGGATTAAAAAAACAAATTAGAAAAAGCAGGTAACATGATAATATTTTTTTGCATCTATTAATATTTAACTTCAGAATGCTTCACCAAAAAGGAATGTTTTGATTTGGCATGGCATAGAAAGCAATTTAGTGCCTATCACTTCTTTCTCTTGTGAGAGAACAGCACATGTGGGGTGCCACCACAAAGAAGATTTTATATTCTAGCTAATGTATTTCTCCTAGTGATAGTACTTGGAAAAGATCTCTTCTGAAGATATTAATATTTAGGCAGGTCCTTTCAAAATATTTGGAGTGTAAGTTATTTCAAACTTTAAAAATGATGAGCTGGACCCAATAATTCAAAGGTGCCCATTGGAAATTATACTTTGTACAGAAGTTGATTCCAAAGAATCTGTCCTAAAGAAAGCTTGCTTAAATATCATACAGTTTTTCTGACCTAGGCTTCCCCAAAAAGTACGATTCCTGGTCCTGACAAAACCCCTTTTATTAAACAAATGTGAATTTCTTTCATTCACATTCAGCAAAGATCTGGTAAACAGTCTTTCAAAGATTCCTGGACAGATCTTCACACTCCTGAAATGAACAAACAAACGAATGAATTTATTGTTTCCTGCAAAAGCCCACTCCCCTTTCATTCTTCTTTTACTTCCTATGGGAAGGGCCATTCACCGTCCACCTGTGGCTCCCAAGTCGACCCTGATTTCTTAGCTGTTCTTTTGCACATGCACACACTGGGAACAGGCTCCAGATGTTCCCTTGCCTCACTGCTGTCTAGATCTGAAGGTAGCTGAGAACTGCCATATGGCCTTGGCCCTATCTCTGCCTCTGACGCAGAGCCCTTGTCCGAGCCTTCCCCAGACTCCAGGACTGGCCCATGTTCCTCCCCAACCTCCTCACTGTCTGACTCTGCTGCCAGCTCCACTGGCCACTGCCGGGCCACAACAATGGTATCCACATGTTACAGTCCAGGCCCAAATATCACTTCTTTTACAAAGGAAATAAAGAAAAGAAAATTAGATCCACCTAAGGCTTTATGGCATCATGTCTATGTTTAAGCCTTTAGATTAACAATGAGAGAGAGAATGAATGGATGTGTGAAAGAAATAAGGACTACAAGACTAGAGTTTAGTTAAAAGATTATAGTTGTGTTGTGTTCTCCTGTATGACATTACAATTACCTTTAACTTTTGTAAAACTGACTGTAAGGTTTTGAAGTCCTCAATAGAGGTTCCAAAATGCACATTAAGTCCATTTCCACCTTCATCCTTCAATGCAGTGTGAGAGCTTTTCTTTAAGTGTTTATTAAATACTCCCGAGACCATTTATTTATCAAGTAGTCTCCCAGAGGTGCCTTTTACCAAGCCACAGTAGGAGGGCAGAAAAAGCCCTTTCACATAAAAAGTATGCATCAAGTAAGAACATTGCTCAAAGAGACTTTTCTTTTTGCAACTGAGTGGTAAATCTTGCATTATTCTCACAAAATTCAGCTTTCTGGGATTATAGGCAATTTAGTAGCAAAGTCACATTTTAGTAAGAAGCTTCCCATTTGAGGATTTGACATTTTCCCCTTGCATATTTTCATACTAAAAACACATCTAAGTTCAAGTTCCCACTAGTAAGGGAGGAAAGATTTTTTTTCATGAGCATTGCCTATGTATTAAAACATTTTTTCTCTCCTTATTGGTCTCATTTAAATGCTTAAAGTAAACACATTAAGGGGAAAACAGAGTTCAGCATTGTATAAAATGTGTCAAATGTACTTCCAGGCAAGCTTCAAATCAGACAAGGAATGAAACATAAGACATAGGAAAAAATAATGAGCTATCCTCTTTCCTTTATCAAACTGTGGGTGGAATGTTTTAAGCGAGTCAGACAAATGTCAACAAAAATAACCCTCAAACTTCCTTGTGCATTTATGTCTGCTAGTGAGATGTATGATTTTTTCCCCAATTATCCATCTTCATGCTTAAACAGTGGCTAGATCATGTGACATGTTCTAAACCCAGAGGTATCACAGTGACAGGTGAGATTTTGTGAAGACATGTATTAATTTATTGGCGTAATTAATTGTTTTATGTTTTATGATCTATGATTTTAAGCTAGAACCCCACAACAATACAAATTACAACTTCAATGGGAATTAGATAAATGAAAGGTGATGTGATCTATCAATGCACATAAATGAAATGGCTGTAAATAAAATAGCACCTTGATTAATTATTTTTAAAATTAATTAAAAAAGGGAAAAGTTTCTCTCTTAGTTTTGGATTCTGGCTAGCAAGCATAAGAATATGAATATGGGCTCTTTCAAAAAAACCAATTTCCCAGTCTTTCTGAATTCAGTTCAAAATGCAAATGAGATTAATCTGGACTGCTTTGTATATATTTTCAGATATGTGAGGAAATTAGGATGCTGAGCAAAATAACAGTTTGCCAATGAATGCTCATATATACATTGCAGTTCTGAAAGCCAGAAGAACAGTGATAATGACCCCCTCAAAAGATTTCCATCAGGACCCTTAGGATCTGCAGGTAACACATTTTACAAGAGTGTTATCTATTTAATTTGTAAATTAGTAAATTATCTTTTTATATTTTGAATTCAAGCCACTTACCAGACAGTGGAGCTCAAGAACCATTTAAAGTAAATAAATAAGTCCAAAGCCTCTCTACATATGAGCAGAAATATAATTATGTCCATGAATTGTAATGTAAATAAAGGTGTAAATATATATGAAGGTATTTACACTGAATTAATTTCACCTGATTCAGTGCAAATTAATAAGCAAGTATGCTTCATAGGATAAATTTGGCAGGCATTTATCTGTGAAAATTTGGCTGCATTATATACTACCAATTCTATGCACCTTACTATGCTGGAAAATTCATATTTATAACTCATATGGGGAATTTTTCTATGCAATTCAAGATACACAGATTTTTTTAAAAAAATACGTTTTTGTAATAACAATGACCATGCCTATTGTGCCAGTTAGATTTTAATAAATGAAATTAGGTTTGCTGTGGTGTTGAAGAATAATTTGAATTTAATTGTGTATAGTACAGGAGCTTGAATGAAAGATTGTAGTGTCCTGTAACAAGCTATAATTGCAGAATATATTAAGCTTCGGCTGCTACTGTTTAAAATGCTGGTTGAAATTGAGCTAAATTAGGGAAAGGTTTACAAGGTAGGATTGGTGAGAAGTATATAAATTACTGTCTTGTGTTCTGAAAGGGAACTGTCAGTCTTATGAGCTACAGCAGACAGGAAACATGACCAGATGAGTAATTCTACTTTATTGTTATGCTACATTAACAGAATCTTGCAAGTTTGAAAGTTCATTTTTTCCCCTAGCACCTTTACAGAAAAATTAGGGAAGATCTCATCTGAGATCTCTTGCCCTGTCCACATTCCTGCTATGGACTCAATTGCCTTGACCGTTCCCTTGACTGTATCATTATCTTTGTTTAACAACCCCATAATCCCTTGTGGGGTGGAGCCTGGACAAATGAATGGAACTAGCAGAGTGATTTAATGGCCAGATGCCCTTCCTGTTGCCAATGCAGAGTTTTGTTCGGCAGATATATTCTCAATGTGCCCAGAGAGAGAAATATCTGCCTCTACCTAGGATTGAATTCACAGCCTCATGATTGTGAAGTGAGATCTCCACCTCTAGGCCACTGCGCCACTCCATTTCCCTTGACTGTGTCCCTTTGCACAAAACTAGGGAGCATCTATTCTGAGTCTCTTGCCTTGTCCACTTTCCTGCTATGGACTCAGTTGCCTTTTATTTGACTGTTCCCTTGACTGTGTCCCTTTACCCTTTCTTGCAAGACTATTAGCATGTACCATTATAAGATCAATCTCAGAAAAGAATTATAGGGGTGTCTTCCCATTTGCCCTTGCCCTTTGTCTCTCATTTCTTCCCAGTCCATCACTACTTGAATTTGTTGCCCAATCCCAAACCCCGCTATACTCTGCCTCCTACCTTGGCCTCCATCCCACTTGGGCTGGTTGTTCTGTTCCTCTCCCAACCATCCTCAATCATCACTCTATTAAGAGAGGGGAAGGCACTCAAGTGCTAACTCTCAGCATCAGCCAGAGTCCTCAATCTCTAATTCATTCAATGTACTGCCCAATAACTTGACTGTCCCACTGACCAGTTGTAGATGAACCTGATACATACAACCTCCTGTTTCTCCCTTAGAGGAGATTCCAAACACTCTATATAGACTCATCAGTAACCAAATAAAGCATTGTATTCTTCCTTTTTATTTTAACAATCTTGTTTATCAGTCCCTTCAAATAATATCCTACTTTTTTCATGTTTAAAAATTTAACAAGCCTCATTTGTAAATCCAATATATCCTGATAACTTTCTTGCTATATTATTTATTTGTCCCTTTTAACTATCAAGACATCAGCTGGTTTCTTTTGTATGTTCAGTGCAGCATTATTTTCCATATAATTCTTGTAGCCTGTTGTTCCTAAATCCACTTTAGAACAGTTCAATCATTTCAGATTTTTTTCTTAATTGTTTTAAAAAATATTAAAAATATATTTAATATAAATAATATATTAGAGCCGAGGTGGCGCAGTGGTTAAATGCAGCACTGCAGTTCAGCAGTTTGGCTGTTCAAATCCCACCAGGCTCAAGGTTGACTCAGCCTTCCATCCTTCCGAGGTGGGTAAAATGAGGACCCAGATTGTTGTTGGGGGCAATATGCTGACTCTCTGTAAACCGCTTAGAGAGGGCTGAAAGCCCTATGAAGCGGTATATAAGCCTAACTATTGCTATATCTATAGATACAGCTGTTTCTAAAATTAACTTCTGGGTCCATTATTAAGAAATTATCTATACTTTTTTACATTTCTGGCTGCCTGGAAACACAAAAATATTGGACAAAAATTTGGAACTGGGGAAGAAGGCGGGGCTTAGCAGTGAGAAGATGGAGTTTCAGGCTATTCCTGAAATTCCCCTATTCCGAAGGAATTTTTGGACGGGTCGTGGACCCTAGCTGTCCCGAAGAGACAGTGAAAGGTGAGGGGAGACCCAGTGACCTCAGAGACGTTCGCAAAGTCTCTGGGGGGCTTGGAATTAACCCCTCCTGCCAACTCCTTTCTGGATTAGCTGTATGCTAACCGAAACTGCAGGTTGCCCCTAAGAATGGATTCAAGAAGTGGATTCAACTGGTAAGCTGATTTTATTACTTAAAGAGAGACGGTCCACACTAAAATTTAAGGTAATTGAAACCAAAGAACAGAAGAACCTAGCGGCGAATTGTTTTTTTTTAAAAATGGATTTATGGTTGGTGGTTACCCTATTTCTTAAACGCTTCAAGGAATTTTTCAACATTCCCCCCTGACTCTTTCTAAGTGGGTTGTAAAACTAATATACTAAAAACTGGCTTTTTACGATCTGACACTTTTATTGCTTGGCTGTGCTGGTCTAAGATCAGATAAGATCGCACAGCTCCCAGCGTGTTTTTACTTGCAAATATCTTAGAGCCTCTAATTGCGTCACAACATGGCGTCGATTTATATTCCTAAGGGCTCATTTCAAATACTTTTTTCTGCATTTCAAAAGTTGTTTGATTCATATCAAAGATTTGAAAAAAAAATGGATTATTTGACATTAAAATATGAAGAAAAAGGTGAGAACGCTGAATGTTTGAATGTTCCTGAAATACAAATGAAGAATGTGAGAAATGACATCTGGTCTATCTCGGAGGAAGAAAGAAATGCAGTGCTGGAAAGGGGGGCAGCTATACAGAAGATTCATTTTAAGAGACAGAGCGCAGGAGGAATGAGAAGTATTAAAGAATCTACACTTTATGAAACATCATTGGCAGATTTCTTAATTCCACCCTTGAGAATTAAAATCAATTTGAAAAGTTTAACAAGCCTGGGACAACATTATTATTTCATTAGAGACATCCTGAGCAAAAAGGTGCAAAGATATCCCTGTTTGGACTTGCTTATAAAAACATTTGGTAAATCTATTCAACGAATGGCAATAGGACTGAGAAGGTTTTGTTATTGGAGAGACATAGGCTGATAGATGGAAGAATACAATTCAAAATTAGCTAAATCTAATTACTCTTATTTGTAATAGATATAGCTGAATAATAATTGATATTGACAGTAATGTATATAATGTGGAGTTGATATGATAAATAATAATTGGATATGAGAAAGGAAGGTTGGAAATACTTTTGGACTATATACAAAGGTTATTAATCACAATAATTATCACTATTAAAAAATAAAATAAATATATACAGTTAAATGTTAATTAATATGGGGAAAATGTTATGATATACGATATAACTACATAAAGAAGGGATAATGATAATAAACTATACTGCATGGAAGATGGAATTTTTGGTATTAAATATTATGGATGTTCAGCTAAAATAGGATATGAGGATTTGATGTTAATAGAGGATTTTACAAACAAGTAAATGAAATGTCAGCATGTGGTTATGGATTAATTCTTTGGCATAGTTAAGGTTGAAGGATGTTTAAATAATTGTAGTTAACTAAAAGTGGAGGTACAATGATGTCAATATGGTAAACATTTGAGTTAAGATATTTGAATTAATATGAATTAATGGAAGAGATGCACCAAAACATGTTGTAACCAGCTGATATACTTTTTTTAAATATATAATATATACCTGTGTTCTTTTTTTGTGTGTGTGTGTTTTTGTTTTGTTTTTTCCCCCCTGCCTTGTCTTTTATTTTATTTTTTGCCTTTTTTTTGTTTTGTTTTTTTCTTTTTTCTTTTTTCTTTTCCCACTGGTGTGGGCATGTATTGTTTAAGATTATTATTATTATCAATATTTTTAAATAATAATTACAGTCAAATGAAAATGGATATATGATGATGGTGATATGTATGAATATTTGAGTTAAAATGCTTGAGTTAACATGAGTTATGTTTGTTGACTGTGGAGGAGATGCATGAAAGTTTATTTGTGATCGACTGATACACTTCCTATAGCATGTAAAGAAAGATGTTGTACTTGTTTTAAATTAAAAAAATTAAAAAAAAATTAATAAAAAAAATATTGGACAAAAATTTGGAACTGGGTGCAAGAAATTACAGGAGAACAGATAAAATACAAATCCGAAATCTTTCTGCTGGGAATAATCAAACGGAAATATACAAAGAAAATTAAGTACATATTAACACATGTGCTAACCACAGCTAGAATAGCATTTGCCCAATGCTGGAAACAAAATAATACCCCCTCGGACGAATTAGTGATAAAAAAAAACTTTGGATTGTGCAGAGATGGACAAATTAACACTGAAATTAAAAGATAAAGAAGAGTCGGCATATTATGAAATTTGGAACAATTGGTACAAATGGCTGCAAAACAAGAATAAAATTAATTAAGCCAAAAACAATACATATATAAATATATATAGAACTTTGTATAAAGGTGTGTAAATATAGAAGCAAAATATTATATACATGTACAGGTATGATGACATAACAATGTTGATATGACTGTAAGGTGTTGTAGAAGGGAAAAAATAATGAAAAAAACCTGCTTAGAGATAGATGTTAAAAATATTTTTTAAAATTCTTTCTATCTATCTATCTATCTATCTATCTATCTATCTATCTATCTATCTATCTATCTATCTATCTATCTATCCATCCATCCATCCATCCATCCATCCACCCATCCACCCATCCATCCATTCATATAATGCTAAAATATATTTCTTCATTCTATATTCCGATATCAAATATACCATAAGTGTTCTCTTTTAATTGTAATCTGTAATTCCTTTACATTCCCTCGAGTGTCCTACCTTCAAAGTTTTATTCTGTATGTTATTTTTAAAAGATAATTAAAGACAAAAGCATTTTTCTGCAGAAAGGATTCCCATGATTGTTTCCAAAACATATTTTAAGTCTTTCTGGAATTTTAGTTCATTGGTAATTGTCCAAAATCAAAATTTTAATATTATTTTATTTTATTCCATTTTCTTTTTTTTAAAAATAACTCCTTAAACTTGTACACAAAACTTATTTTGCTAAGGATTGAAGGAACCCCACTTGCTGCTGTAAAGCCTATGGATCCAGAGGTTAACCCTAACAGCTGAAAATTAATTAACAAGCAATAGCCAGAAGTGATTACAAAAGGAAGTATTCACAAGAAGAGTACTTAACTCCTCTGCTTGCAATAAAATACCTTACACCATCAGGCTTGCAATTTTAGACCTGGACAACTTCAAACTACACCGCCTACATTCCGACCTAAGCATAGTATACAAAATTATCTGCTATAACAGATCCTACCTGTAAATGACTACTTCAACTTCAACCGCAATAATACAAGGGCAAACAATAGACACAAACTCGAAGTAAGCCGCTCCAAACTTGATTGCAGAAAATACGACTTCAGCAATAGAGTGGTGAATGCCTAGAACACTCTACCTGATTCCATTGTTACTTCCTCAAGCCCCCATATCTTTAACCTTAAACTGTCTGCTGTGGACCTCACACTTTTCCTAAGAGGCCCCTAAGGGGGATGCATAAGCCCACCAGTATGCTTACCATCCCTGTCCTACTGTCCCCACTTGTGGGTGATCTCAAGTCCTTTCATTAACCAAGTGAGGAATTATGAAGAGTCAGTCTTCATACTTGCTGACTCTTTATTCCATTGTGATATTTTTTTTAAATTTTTTTTTTCTAGTGGTAAGGAATGAAAATTTTACACTAAAAGAAAGAACTTTGTCCATGCTAAATCCAAGGTAACGACAGTCCAAACTTCAAGTGTAAGTTGATAAGGCCAATCACTTTGGGAAGATGTAATAGATGTAAAAGGGTATCAATAGGAACTTCTAATAAAATAAAAGTTAAAGAAGAACTTGGTCATACCGTCTTATTTTCATATCTTGGTTACTTCTGTTTTTGTTTTTAAATGATATATTTTATCAGTTTCACCTATTTTACTGTAAGCTGCCTAGAGTCACATCTCTCAGACAGATGGTTATATAAACTGAATCAATAAATAAATGAACAAATAAATTACAGACACACACCGTTACTAATTTGTACTTTCTGCTTGGTTCTTCACCACTAAGGGCCACTCACACTTGATGAGCACAGGAGTGAATCAGAGGTGGGTTGCTGCCGGTTCGGCTGAACCGGTAGTGGCGGCAACAGGAGGCTCCACCCACCCACCCAGATGCTTCTGCGCATGTGCAGAAGTGCAGAAGTGTTGCGTGCATGAGCATGAGCAAACTGGTAGTAAACTGGTTAGCAACCCACCACTGGAATGAATGTACTAATATACTTAATGTATGATCTTCCTCCTATTTACAGCCCCCCCCAATCCTAAATGCATCTCACATTTATGTTTTCTAGCTGCAGTTCAAAACTGCTTTTTTCTGATCTGAGCCATCTTAAGCCCTTCAGAGCATATCCCCCGTCCCTGGTGCTTTGTTTCATTGTAATAACAGCCTCAGCTCTGATTGGCTGCATAGCCTGACATGCTCCATCTCTCTCCCAATGGCTGGTTGCTGCCTGAGGCAGCCATTTCATCCTGTTCTCTGCTGGTTGGCACTGGCTGATTTTGCATAATCTTGCATTTGTTCCACTGATGGCCTGTTGTGTCAATGAACTATCCTGTCCCCTAGAAGCTGATGCTCCATTCAACCCCTATAACCCCTATAACTCCCAGTGGGTAGAATGTTCCTACTGTTTCCATGCAGCTGAACCGCCAGATCTTCCTTGCTATAAAGTTTCCATGGACCTAATTGTAGGATTGAAAAAAAACAACAACAAGCTGTTCCACTATTGCTTTGATTACTGTAGAATCAAAGTAATTGCAGTATCATCAGGAGTGGGAAAAAAACTTAATATCAAAGGCAATAATCTGGGGAGGGAGTTGAAGGCTGCCATGTATGCAAATGCCTGATGAAACAAGGGAAAGTCATGGGAAGTAGTGAGAAGGAAAAGCCAGGGGCTGGGCTGACTAGTCTACATAGGAGCCAGTCACATATGCCTTATCTGGGTGTGTGGGAAGGACAAGAAGCAGAGGAGTGGCCAGCCACATCCTGCAGTAGCTATAATATGGACAGCAATAAATACCAGCTTCAACCTGTTGCCAAACCACTGCAATCCATGCTGGAATTTCTAAATCTGATTTTAGAAACAGTGGGAGAAGGAGGAGAAACAAGCAGCTTAGGCTACAGGGTAGAATTGCCCTAAGGACATACTAGGGTGGAAGTAACCAGAAAGCTATCATTGAATATGTTAAGATAGTAAGAGAATAACAGAGTTACAAGGGACCTTGGAGGTCTTCTAATCCAACACCTTGCTCAGGCAGGAAACCGTATACCATTTCAAATAAACCCTATACCATTTCAGTTTTCTTAAAAAACTTCCAGTGTTGGAGCTTCCACAACTTCTGGAGGCAAGTTATTCCACTGATTAACTGTTCTAACTGTCAGGAAATTTCTCCTTAGTTCTAGGTTGCTTCTCTCTTCGATTAGTTTCCACCCATTGCTTCTTGTCCTAGGAATGAAATATGCTTCTAGATTCAAATATATTTCATACCAGTTCTGAAGCATCCTTATTTAAATGTTACAAAGTATTTGGCTGGGGTTATTTCTATAGGATAGCAGGGAACTTCCTATTTAAAGAAGGATTTGCTTTCATCTGAAGTTTCAAAGTTTTGAACAAATCACAGTCAGAGATACAATGCTTTGCCCATTACTATATTAAACATCTCCCATAAATTGCTGGTATCATCATTCTCTTCTTTCTAACTGTCAAAAATTCCTTGCACATGGATTCTTCTTTACAAAAAAGAAATATGTGAAGTGCAGAGGGATAATAAATAATGCCAAATAGAAACTACAAAAATATAAAATCAGCTTGTAAAGAATCATATCTAAAATTTGATTATTAAAATTTTTTACAGGTAAGCTCAGCTAAAATCGACCAAGACTGGTCTAGAATTTAAATGGGAATGGAATGATTACTTTTAAAAACATGGCATGGTTTTCATTCAAAATGTACTCATTAACGATTTAAAAGAGCTATAAAATTGGTAGTGATTTGACTTGATGATATTAATGTGAGTCACAAATACTTTATGGAAACAAATTAACCATAACCTTTTTTGCCTCGGGCTAATATGCTCTGTGTTACCAGTGAAACAATAAAAATCAGTCAAATGAATAAATTCATGCAAATTATCAGTGGAGAAGGGCTGTAATTCAATGTTCTAGGTTACAACGCATTTTTCACCGTAAAAAGAAATGCAAGACTTTTACCCTTTTTCTTTTTCTCTAAAACTCAAGCAGCAGGAGGCATTGGCATTGTGCTGATTTGAACAATGGTGTGTTCAGAAGTGGAAAAAAGTATGGAATGATTCCCTGCTTTCAAGTTATAGAAATATTTATCCAACTGCCTCTAAATTGCAGAGCTTTGATTTTTAATACACAATTTAATGCATGTTTTGACCTTTTGAGATGCCATATGGAGGTTTGATCTTTCAGAGACAACTGTCAGGATGAACTTTGCATAAGCTCAAAACAATATACTTTTTTTTTTAATCTACTGTTATTTTTGGAATGATTAAAAAAACCCCATAGGCTCTCCTTGGTTTTACAAGATGCCAGCGGATAAAAGCTACATACATACATACATACATACATACATACATACATACATACATACATACATACATACATACATACCGTAAAAAGTGACACTTAAGCTTCATGTTTATATACTAGGGAACTTGTAAGCTTCTTGGTGACATAGAATTTGTAAGGCCATAAATGTTTCACATTAAGAAAGTTGAAGTTGGTATTTCAGTTTGTGCAAAGGAAAAGGAATTTCAGGAAGTATGCAGCTCATTTCCCCTCTACCTGCAACTCAAAGGTGACTCCTCTTTCTTCAATTATTTGTTATAACTCTTTAATCATCATCCCCGCAGAACACAAAGTATAGGTAGAAACATTTGTTTCTTGAGTGTCATCTCTAGTTTAGCACATTTCTTGATCAGCAGCCCTAATTTAGATTGTAAACACTTTAGTCTGAGGTCCTGTACATATACATATTCATATTAGAGGACTAATCTAACTTTAAAAAAAACCAGTTCAACCCAGCTTTAGACAGATTCTAAGCCTGCTTCCTCATCCCCCTTCTCTCTTTGTGTACGTATGTCTCAGTGTTACCATAGTTAATTGGTAAAATTTATCCTCTGCTCCCCATATCTGTTTAAAATGCCATGCAGTAGAATATGCCCTAACGTCACCTGCAATGTCAAAACAGTAGAGAACTCTTCCAACCCTTAAATATAACATAAATAAGAACTGGCAGCTAACAAAGGAGCCTTTTAGCCCAGCAAATTTAGCAAAAGATCCAGCAGCTTTATCATTATACCTCGCTCTCCCTCCAGTGCTCCAGGTGAGGCCAGCAAACATTGTTATTAGAAATGCATTTTGACCCTTTGCCTGTGAAATTGAAGCAGGGTCACCCAGCCAAAAATAAAATAAAATAAATCACAGAACCTTTTACCCATGCCTGGGATTACTCAGTGGTCTTTGGGAGTCAGCAGAGTCTAAATCATTTTCAGTGAGCTGTTTGAAATTATGTATGAGCTCTGATTTCATTTTGGAGTGGTGGAAAAAAAGGAAGAGAGATTGAAGGCTAACCTTTTTCTCTTTTGGTTTTGACTGTAGAAGCCTGGAAGTCACTCCATTATCTGTTCACTTAACTGCTATCATTAGTACCTTGCTTCAGTTAATAACCAGAGCTATGTTTCATAACCATTTTAGATGGGGAAATCTATTTTACTGATCAAATATTTCTGGCAATGCTGGAAAATTGCTATCAGTTTAGATTTTTGGACAGCAAATCAGGCTGTACCTTCGAATGGGCAAAGCCCAACTCCTTCTGATACTCGCTGAAGGAGTTGTGCAATTCAATCACAGTTTTCATTCATTGCTAGGTATGTCTGGCAATCCTGACTAATCTTTGAGTGCCAATAGATTAAAGCACAAGGCAGATTCATATTTCAGGCACTGAAACTGGCTTTTCGAGAAACGTGTACAGGCAGTTCTTGACTTATGACTCAGCATTTATTTTGCAAAGTGACACAGTTGTTACGTGAATTTTGCCACATTTTGTAACATGTATTGCCACAGTTGTTAAGTAAATCACTGCAGTTGTTAAGTTAGTTAACAAGGTTGTTAAGTCAATCTGGCTTCCCCATTGACTTTCTTTGTCAGAAGGTTGCAAAGGGTGGTCATGTGACCCAGGGTCACATAAATATGAGTCAGTTGCCAAGCATCTGAATTTTGATTACAGGATCACGGAGAGGCTGAAATGGTTGTAAGTGTGGGAAACGGTCATATGTCACTTTTTTCAGTGCTGCTATAACTTCAGTCGCTAAGTGCATGGTTTTAAGTTGAGGATTACCTGTACTTCACTAGTTAAAAAAGAGTTGGTGGGACTTTATCAAAAACTCACACCTTCAGAATGAGAAACCATCCAATCCACAAAGGAAGCATTTTCTGTAGTTATTATAAAAAAAAGAAAAATAAATTTCTGTTTCTTTGTGGTCGATGCCATAGTTTGTGCTCCAGAACTTTGTGGGAGCTCATAACTAGTTGAATATGACTCTTTAGCTCAGTCTAAAGTTGTCCCTGAATAATAATTTTAAGTAATTTTTAAAGTAATTAGTGGACCAGTTGAACCTCTAGAAGGGAAGGCTGGAGGCCATCTCTGGAGCACAGATGCTGCTTCCGAACCTGATGTGCTACTGTAGTTGGGTGATGCTTCCTTCCTTCCCTCTCTTTGTCTCAAATGGTATAGGATTTCTTGCTTGAGCAGGGGATTTGACTAGAAGATCTCCAAGGTTTCTTCCCACTCTGTTATTCTGAGGTTTCAAATGTCTTTTCTGGGTCTTTAAAGGCAGACCCTATTCACTCCTTTTTGGTAGCAAATTGGTAGTTCATACTGCCCACCATCCATCTTCCTTTTTCTTAGCATGTATCCCTCTCACAAAATAATGGGCTTTTACCAATTACAAAATGTTTATTTACTAGCAGACAAAAAAAGAGAAGCTACTTCCCCCCAATCTACTTTGGCCTCCATCATTTGTGGCCTTCTGTAAAAATTTTTTTCTAAGAATGTATCTGAGGTAAACAGTTGGACACAAAAGTATTTTTGAAAATAGGGATGAGATTTGAAGTTAGTATGTTCAGTGGTGCGATCCTACTTGTTTAACAATTGGTTCGCTGAACACGCACCAGAACAGGTGCTGCATGTGTGTGCACAGTTTACAGAATCCTTACCTTCCTGGTTGCTGCTTGGAAAGGAAAATAGCTGAGGAGTGCAATCCACTCTGCCGCGTGACTCAGCTGTGAAGATAAAGGTAGGTAAAGTGCAGGCGTGGGCAGGTAGGCCCACTTGCAAGTATGAGTGAATTGGTTTGCTCCAACCTGAGCTACAGGTTTGCCCAAACTGGTCTGAACCCATAGAATCCCACCCCTTATGTACGTTGCTTTGTATGATGTTATTTTTCCCTTAAAAAAAACCCCCTCTAAACAATAATATTAGGTAAATCTCAGGGACATGCAGTCAGGGGAGGCAGGGGAGGCAGAGCCTCACCACTGTCATCATGAAAAGAAAAAAAAATGTAAAAGGAAAAAGGCAAGAGCTGAGGTCAGGCTGAGCTAATTGCTGCCAGAATCACCATGGATAACTCTGCTTAGTGCTTAACTGTTTAAAAAAGTCTCTAAAAAAGCGCCCTCTACAGGAGGTGGCAGGAGAACAAGGTGCCTCATCTAGTCTGACTTTATGATCACTCAAGCAGAGCTAAGCAAGGGTTAAAAGCCAAAAAATTCCTGACGTAGATGAGGCATGGAGAAGAAAAAGAATGAAGGAAAACTTTTTCGCAAAGGAGAAAAACAAATGCTGTTGCTTTAAATCAGAACTGAGCATGCCTGGCTGTAGAATTCTGGGAGTTGAAGTCCACAAGTCTAAAAAAATTTGAAACCCACCACTGTGTCGGTGCCTCACCAGCCATAAACCTCACCGCACATCACTGGTAAATCTGATGGGTATTAAATTGGGAGGATTTGAAAATTCAGGGCATGAAGGCATTACATTAAGGATCCAGACTATAGGGGTTGGAAGTATTTAATTATGTCTAAATCATGTCCAACTTTGCCTCTGAAGCATCTCTCAACTGTATTTAAAAAACAAGCAAAAACATATCTTAATATGGAATCAAAAATTCAATAGTTCCTAAACTGTTTAATCAAGTATCAAAGTACAGATGTGCTTAGCCAAAGTTTGTGAAGTACTATGTAGAAGTAAATTAAAATTTGGAATGCTAATTTCTAGAGACAAAAATATCTATTTCTATATTAAGCAATTCAAGTGGTAAACGGAGCTTGTGGGGAAAAAGTTATCTAATCAGTGTTTCAGTCATCAGATTTAAATTGTAAATCAAATTCTTGTTATAAAAGCACATGTCATGTTTTGTTAACATAATCAGAAAAATGGAACTGCCGCATACCCTTTTCCTACCTGCCAGTCACAGCATTAAATGTTTCTTCATTTTATTAGAATTCTCTCACCGCAAATCCCATTCAGCTGTGAAATTGGAACTGCAAACAGAAATATTACATTTCCATTTACAGTAGTGCTACAAAATACCCTTTTCTCACATAAGTAAAGGAGAAAACAAACTTGTTGTCCTTGCTATGGCAGAAGGACAATGGAGGACACTCTTACAACTTCTTGTGAAAAAAAAGCAATCGACGAACATTTCTCTACTCATAGTACAAAGGAAGAGGACTGTAATTCTTACAACATTTGTATGAAACATTAAGAAGGAAAAAGAAGATATCCATGTCAAAGAGTGATCAAGCAAATATTCTTGCTAATTTGGACTCAGATGACCTCCTTTTCCCATCCTCACATTAGAGTATTAAATGAAAAAGTTACCTAGTTGGTTTGTTAAATACATGCTGTTGTAATGATCCTAACTGCAATAGTAAGTGGAAGTGGCCTTGAGGGAGGAAAGAAAGAGATGCTGCCTAGGGAATAATCAACAAAAAGAGGGAGGAGCTCACAGTTGCGTAGCAGTTAGAGAAAGAAACTTAGGAAGGACCTCCCCTAATTGATCAGGCAGATTAAAATAATTTTGCACTTCAAGGCTCGCAAGATTCTGTCAATGTAGCCTTACAATACTGTAGAATTAGCTGGTAGTGTTTCCTGCCTGACACTAACGTATTTTATTTCTTTATTAATTTCTTATTTGCAGTATCGATTCACTACTTCATATTTTCAAAATTATGTTCTCCAGTACAGTAATGATAAAAGTCAGTTATAAAAATACTGTAAAATACAATATTAGGAGGATTATTAAGTGGGAAGGCTTGCAGTTAGGCAGTCTGATAAATCAAATAAACAAGTAACACAATAATAAAGCAAGTCTGAAACATATCAGCATTGGGGCCTGGTATAGCAAAGAATGAACCACCTAATAATATCGTCCAACGTAAATCAATAAAGCATTGGACCTGCATGCAATTTTTGGTTGCTGTCTGTTTTCTCTACAGGACCATAACATGCCTCTGATAGCCTTTTCTGATATAAGTTTGACCATAAATGCATCATGTGCTGGAATGCTTAACAGACCTTGGGGAAAGTAGGGAACAAGACAGGAAGGAGGAAACCAGAAATAATAACTATGGAAGAGAATTCTGATTTCAGGAGAGCGGGAAAGGCTATCTCCACCTTAATTGCACTAGGCAACTCTTGTGTTGGAGAATTACCCTACTAGAGTCATGTATCAAAAATCCATTCCATATATGAAGGTCCAATTAAATTGATTTATTGCTACCTATTTCTACACACAGGTCTAGTCTCAACTGATGGTTAGTACCTACTTGGATAAAGGTCAATGGAATTCAAGTGTATTTGGGCTTGGTCTGCTTGTGGTTATGTATGGATTCTAGGCTGGTCCCTCATTTAATTCTGCCCCCAGATTTTGCCACTTCTTCCCCAACACGTAGGCTTTTAAGATTCTGTTATGTTTTATCATAATATCAAAAAGATTTTCTTAGAAATCCAAGTGGTTTCTTCTTCTCTGAGTTTTCTAGCACCTGGCACTTAGCAATACTGCTTTTTAAGGTACTTTTATAGCAATAGCAATAGCAATAGCAATAGCAGTTAGACTTATACACTGCTTCATAGGGCTTTCAGCCCTCTAAGTGGTTTACAGAGTTGGTATATTGCCCCCACAGTCTGGGTCCCACCCTAACCACTGCGCCACCTCAGCTCTTCTTTTATTCTTTTAGGAATGAGATTACATTTAGACATTTTAGACATTTTATTAAGATTTATAGGCCGCCCTTCTCCCTGAGGGGACTCAGGGCGGCTTACAATCACAGGGAAAGGGGTGCAATACCAAAAGACAAACAGTGAGTGAACAAAATTAAATAGTAAAACACAACTTGCATTCAACAGTCAACACTCGGGCGGGTAAATTAAGAACCTATCCCCAGGCCTGCTGGGAGAGCCAGGTCTTAAGGGCCGTGCGGAAGGTCTGGATGGTGGTGAGGGTACGAATCTCGATGGGGAGATCGTTCCACAGGGTCGGAGCTGCAACAGAAAAGGCTCTCCTCCGTGTAGTCACCAGTCGACATTGACTGGCAGATGGGATCCGGAGGATGCCCAGTCTGTGCGATCTAATCGGTCGAAGGGAGGTAATCGGCAGAAGGTGGTCTCTCAAGTACCCAGATCCACTACCATGGAGTGCTTTAAAGGTGGTCATCAATACCCTGAAGCGCACCCGGAGCGCACAAGTAGTGGAGCAGTATAAGTAGATCATATAAAGTATGCCTGAATGAGCAGCAATTTTTTGAGCCTGCCCAGAAAATGAAAGGTGATTCCTTGTTCAGTGATACCAAAAAATATGAAAACTATGGGGCCTTGTTTATGGGGAAAAAAACCCTTTGGCGATTGAAGGAGTCACACATTTTTGTGCTAGCCTCATGACATAACTGATCCAGTCAATTTTCCTTATCATTGTGCTAACTAGATAAAAAATTACCAGTTTTCAATTTACTGGAGCCCTACATGTTGCCAATAGGATGTCTTGGCATCGCCAGTTCCATGCCATTGGTAATATTGGATGCTCTATGGACCACTATTCCATCTCAACAATAAAACAGAAGGGATTCTGTCAGCAGGGAGTGCTTGGAAGATGAGAGTGGCTCGGTGGAAGACCCCTCTTTTGTCCTACAGCCATTTTCTACTACTTCTTTTCCTCTGTTTCCCCTATAATCCATGAAAAGAGGATCAGGAAGAGGGGAACTCAGTCCTCACTTCCCACCATTGGTAACAGAGAAATGGGAAAGAAAAGGGGAGCTCATACCTTTCCTATGAGCTCAAGGCGGTTAAAGATATTCTGTATCCCAGACTTATTTCTCTATCTGAAAAACAAGTCTGTTTGCCTTGACCCCATAGAAAAGGGTACAGTCTATCATTTTCTCTCCCATTTCTCTATAAGCCATGGTGGGCAGAGAAGTTGGGACTAGGTCCCCTCTCTCCCTTTTCCTCTTTTTACAGCTCCATTGCTATTATTCTAAGTTCTGTACTGTAGATCCTTACATCTCCAGCTGGCTCCAACCAACTGCTAAGTAGTCTTAATCACTTCAGTGTTGTCTTTCTGAATTCTTTTTCCACTGTATCATCTGGCAGCAACTGATTCAAATACTCATCATATTTTCTGCCACCTAATTTTAGTGGACCTGTTTAACCTACCAATTTATATATTCTTATGCTATTTATTTTCTATCCTAGTTTTCTTAATGTACATCCTACAATATTTATGTTATGTATTATTATTTATGTAGAAGTCCCACACCTAGCTTCTCTCTGACAGCTAGCAGTAGCTGCTCTGGACACAACTTTCTTCTACTCTTCTCCCTCAACCAGTGCTGATCTAAGTGATTTAATCCCACAACTTGAACATGGAAGAAAGGCTGCTGGTTGCATGACTCTCAAGGAAATAGGGAGAAAGAGGAAGGGAAGACTACTACTGTTTTTTTTAAACCTCCTCCCATTTCCATTTTCCATTTTCATTTCCTTTTGCTGACTTTCTAGGTCTTCTACGACTCCCCTTCAAAGTTACTTTTGCTGATTCCCAGGACTGCTTCTGTCAATCCTACATCTAGGATGCTACCAAAGTCATTTGGGAATATTTCCACAGAGGTTTATTCACCACAAATATGCCTCTTAACTTCTTTGGAAATCTTTTTGGCCTTTTTTTTCATTTTTCCCATTGTTTTCTTCTTACAGTCAGCACTTAAGCTCTGGGAGGGTAGGCAGCTTTGCTGGAGGGGGGGGGAAGGGGGAAGGAAGCATCTCCTTTGGCAACATCCTATGTGAAGCAGACTTTACATGGCAGAAGCAGTTCTTTTTGGAGCCAGATGAACTCCAACTCCAAGAACTCCAAGCTTCCTTCCTCTTCTTCCTCTTTTACTTTTCTGCCAAAAATGGATTGGCAAAGAGCTGTGGGAGAATTTTTTTTTTTAACTCTAGGAGAATCTTGATTCTTCTCCTGCCAAAAGGCAGATGGCTGTACATGTGCAGCAATCATGGAATATTGTAGAGGGAGAGTGGTGCCCAGAGTAGGCACAGGTTGCCAATAGTAACAGTGCAGATTTCTAAATCTAAAGTTACTTGAAATGATTTGCAGGTGCTCCAAACAACCTGTTCTTCGAGAACTGGAAGGACATCACTTAGGAAAAGGAGCACTGAAAGACAAGAGGACTCTTATTTCATGGGAGGGGGGAGGGAGATACGATGACAACAATATCATGAATTCATGTCCCATTGAATGATTAGTGGGACATATTTGCACTAGCAAAGAAGAACATGCAGATGACCCCTTAGATACAGTATTCATCAGTAGCAAAGAGCTGTTCCAATATTGTGGGTGCCCCTCCTTCTGCCAGTTGCAACATGCAAATTTCCACATCTTCTGTGCACAACAAATTCTAAATGGTTTCATTATGCTGAGGTCACTTGCCCTGCTGACCACAACATATGCACTCTCAGGAAATTACATTCTGTAAATATGAAATATAATGTATAAATTCAGCTGAAGCCTTTTTGCATAACTGGTCTTGATTCGTCTCATATTTTCCACAGATGCAACAATTTCATCTGCAGAACTGAGCCATATCCTTCAGAAAGATGTTATGTTAATTATTAATTAAACAAATTAAGATCTCAATTAGAATATTTGTATCAAAATCATGATTCTAACAAAGCAGGATCCCCCCCCCCGAAAATACAGAAATGTGTTTCTCTATTCTAGTCAGATAATCATGTTCATTAATGTATACATAAACCTTAATATTTTCCCTGCCATAGCAATGTGCATTTTGCAACCATCTGGTAGTTTAGCACTGTTTTTACTACTTTTTCTTACCATATTGCAGAAAGTCATCATTTATACAATGATGAGGAATTGTTTGGACAGCTTTAAATCAAGGAAATCCCATTATGGTATATGACTGAGAATGGAATGCCCATGTATGATGGCGACTTACATCTTACACCAAACAGGACTCTTCTGCCTCAATATTACAAAATTATAATGTTGGGAGTGCATCAGACCCTATTCTGTACACATCTGCATGAATAGATATTTCAGATTATAAACTGTAACATACGTTACAATTTAAGTGAAACTTCTCAGGCGCTTATATTTATGAAAAGATACCCAGGCTTCTATAAAGAGATAGAAAATATAGCAAAATTCAGGAAGCATGAGAATAGACTGAAATGTTTAATTTCAATAAAGAATCATTGAATAGGTCATGGAAAACTAAATTAGAATTCAGACCCCAAACCATGTAGCATTGCTTTCACACAGAAAAGAAGAAAGAAACCTCTGCAAAATCCAGGCATGAAAAAAATCATGGTATTGTAAGATGCTAGCAAATACCTGAAATATTATTCAGTTTAGTCTCTTTTATTGGAAATAATATTGGGATAAAGTCTCTTGCTTCATGCATTTCTAGAAGATCTGAATTTTGCTTCTGGAAAGGGTTCCACCACAAAATCGCGGAGGACAAAATCGCGCTCGACGAAAGCGCGCATTTGACGTCATCACAGCGCGACGAAAACATCGCGCTGTGATCGAAAAATGTAAAAATAAAGCTAAAACCTTCCCCTAACCCCCCCAAACCTAACCCTAAACCTAACCCTAAACCTAACCGTTAACGTAACGAAAAACCTAACGCTAACCCTTAACCTAACGCTAAACCTAATGCTAACGCTCTAAACCTGACCCTAACCCTTAACCTAACCCTAACCCTAACCCTTAACCTAACCCTTACCTTTATGTGAATTGGCTTGCTTTAATTTTAATTTTATTTCAATTTTTAATTTTTTTCGTCGCGCTGTGATGACGTCACATGCGCGCTTTCATCGAGCGTGATTTTGTCCTCCGCGCTTTTGACGGGTCACGCTGGAAAGCATAATCCATACCTTATCCTTGGTGGTGTGGGTTAATAGTACATAATATAGTAATATTATTCCTTTTATCTGTCCCTTCACTGGTTTTAACCAAAATGTCATCCTAGTTCATTTACTTGGAATTCCAAGAAGATACTTTTATCTTATAATGTCTCTTCTCCCCACCCCACTTTTTAATTTGATTTTGTTCCTTTTGAATAAATCCAGCAGAGGATGGCATTAAGCAGACTAGATTAGCATTTTACCAGACAAACATACGGTAGTCAATTCACTGGTGAAGTCCTTATTAAAGATTGTCTCATGCTAATCAAATCTTTAGATTACTAACCTTATGTTGAAGAATTAACAATGGACAGGGGATTATTATGCTACTTTAAAAAATACTGTTTCATAAACATTATTCGATTATTTCAGAGATTTTACTGAATGGTGTTGTCAGGCATGCCTCATTCAGTATCCAAGGAAAAAAAAACCTGAACTCCATTTAAGTAGAGATAGGTACTTTTACTGGGCATGAAATGAAAACAGATAAAGTGAAGCAAGATCTGAAGCAAAAAAGTGTGAACGTGTACATATCAAATATTTACCCAGGACCCTTCCCCCAGTTACCCCAACCCAATGTCCAATCTGCAACTCCCAAAGGTGTCATGTGGGGTGCATCTTCAAGTGGCTTCATTCAGCTGGTATGCAGAAATGGTTGACCTTGACCTAGCCCAAACATGAGCCATCAGCATGTGCAGAAGATGGTGAGAACAAAACTCCATTCATGATAACTCCTCCAGCACCTAGCACTTTCCCCCGAAAAACCCACAAGTCCTCACCCTCCCTGTTACTATGGCAGCTGATAACAAGGAAGCAAAGTAGAGGCTGACAGGTGTTTTGGGGTGCAAGCTTTTTCCTCCTCAGAAAGAAAGACTCAACCAGTTTCCATACACATGCTGGCTTATGATTTGTATTAAGATAATCGTTCCTTGTATGCATGGTTGGTTTGTGCTTCACTCTGTCCAGTCTATTCTTGCTGTTGTTATTTCTGTTCATAGCAGATGACCAATAGGAGTAAGACTTCATGGCTTAAGGGAATACTCAAAATAGTTTAAGAGCACTTAATTCCTTTTCCTTTCACAGGTTTGTATGTGTATTGTGTGAGAGAGAGGGAGGGGGGAGAGGGAGAGAGAGAGAGACTGTGCAGGACAAAGAGAGTAAGTAACCCTGACTCCAGCTATGGTTGATTATTAAGGACTATAATTCAAGCCTTTGCTATCAGATTCTTCCTCCCTTATTCAACCCCTCTAGATTAATAAATGACTTTTTAAAATAAATTATAAATACAAATCAACTCCCACAGTAAACTTTCTTCTAAGGGACTCTGTTCATTAATGTAGGGGAGAGCTGGTAACATTTGACTTAGGTCAAATAGCAATCAACTTTTGAAAGCTTATCAACTTTTCAGTTGAGATATCTGACCAGTGTCAGCCCTCCCAGGGAAACCAGACAGGAAACACAACAAGCTGAGCTAAATGTTGTAGGACTACATCAACAGTATCTTGCAAATCTGAAGGTACAAATTTGCCACTGCTATTTTTAACTGTCTGAACAATTAGGGCCAGTCTTCCTAAGTTTCTTCCTTTGACTGTTAATCCATTACGGGCTCCTGCCTCTCTTGTTCTGATTGTTTCCTAGGCAGCCTCTCCTTCCCCCTTTCTCACAAGGTCACCCCCCCAACATTCCATTAGCTACAGTCAAACTTTCATCCCATCCCTAATCGGGCTTGATGTTTTGGATTCATCTATTGAAACACTATTAAGGGAGAAAATTCTGTGTTATAAATATTATTCATTCTCTCATATAAGCAAAGAAACTTAATAGTAAATAGTCACCTTTTCACTGAAGAACCATAGTTGGGAAAGGGTTTCCGGGAGATGAAAGAATGAAAGCATAATAAAAAGAACTGATGAGGAAAAATCTGCCCCAAAAGAAATCAAGCACACCAATTAGAAAAGAAAGGTTGCTAAAACCTCTGGAGCCCTGCAATAGCTATATCTATGTTGCTGTCTGAATTTTTATATCTTGGAAGGGAGTGCAAGTGAGTCTAATACATTATCAAATTCATATGCTTGAATGCAAGACTTTGTCTGGAATATATTCCCCGTAGTGCTCCTCTGGGAGACATTGAACAAGGTGATAGCTTATCAAAATCTCTCTCTTTGTGAGTTTTGAAAGGGATTTTCACAGTGTTAAGGGAAGGACTGTGGAGAATAGCATGATTAAAGAAGAAGAAAAAAGCTCATTTACACTTGGAAACACAACTTCCTAAACAATCAAGATTGCATTTATATCCAAAGATAGCTGACATTATATTATATTATAGCCAAGGAGACTTGTGTCTAAGTACGTCTTTGTGCAGACAGTATTCTACTAATGAACTGTTGAGTTGTGAACTTTCACCGATATGAACAAATCTGTTCACAAGTCTGGAAAAGGCAGAAAAGGTTTAGTTTGAATTAATGTGGCGTTCCTAGTTGAATTGCTATGTGTGGTGTGTTGCATTGCAGAGAGGTGTCATAAATTGAAGATCTAGGCAGTGGTACTATCAGTGCAAGTGTGGCATATCGAAGTCCAAGTCACTTAAATGCAGCAGACCTAGCTTTACCTGGTTTAGAATTAATCAGGTAAAGAAATGGTACATGCTGGCAATAAAATCCAAAAGAATGCTAGCTAACAAGGAAAGTGATTAGGCTGTTCCTTATTCCTGAGACTAATGTGATTCTTTATAGTTTTCACGCACAGTATATCAAGCCAGCAAATTAACACGTACAAAAATCACCCCCAAACGATAAATATATTTTGTGATTTGCTTCAGAATAAAAGAAGCAGAGCTATGCTTGGCTCTAAGAAATACTCCCAAATCTATATTAGATACTATTAGGCCAGCTCAGGGTCACATAATACCACAGAAACATTTTTATTTCTCTTTCTCAGGTAAATTAATAAATAGAACAAGTGGGGGAGAGAAAGGAGAAGGAAAATCATGGCTGAAGCTCAAGCCATGTTCTGTATATACGAGGACACTCACTCATGGTTTAACTATCAGCCATGTTTTCTGTCCCTTCTCCACTTGCATTGTTTATTTTCTTACACTCGGGTCTTTTCCTGTGTAAGATTGAGATTGTTGGCAATGTTTTGGCGAGGTCTCACTTGCCATCTTCAGGCTGGGTTTTGGGCTTAAAGCCTGGCCAGAGCTGCTGTCTTTCTATAAATCTTGGTGGGGTGTGTGTGGAGTGCTGGCGTTGTTTCAGTAAGTGGAATGATTTATTGTGTGGTTGTATCATGATTGGTAGATTGGTGCTGATTGGTGCTGGCTGTATGTCCATTGTTGTTTCATGTTGTAACAGCCTGGGTGGTGGGTGGGGCTCATTTGTTGATTAGGGCTTGTTTCCAGATGTCTGGTAGGTGGGAGGTATCATCACATTTATTCACGTTGTGGAGGTGTTTCTCTATTTCGATAGCTTCCATAATTATTCTCTTGTTCAAGTGTTCAGTTTTGGAGATTAACCTGGTTCCTTCAAAATTAATTTCATGTCCTGTAGCTTTAAGGTGCTGGAAAAGGGATGAGGTTTTTCCTTTTTTTCTTACTGCGTTCTTGTGTTCTGCGATGTGTGCATTTATTCTCCTGGTTTCTGTTTCGGCTCTCCAGAGGGCTAGTTGTTTGGATTGGTCCCAGAGTGCTGGGTGGATTTGGCTATATGGGAAAGAAAAACTGGACAACTTCCTCACACATCTCAACAGCCTACACCCCAAAATACAACTCACCATGGAAATAGAAGCAAACAAACAACTTCACTTTCTGGACGTCCTAATCTACAAAAAACCCAATGGCTCCCTAGGACACACCATCTACCGGAAAAAACACACACACCAACCGTTACTTAAATGCACAATCCCATCACCACCCTGCACATATCAACTCTGTAGCCAAGACCTTCATCTCCAGAACCAAACACCTAGCAACAAAGACCACCTGAGAACTGAATTACACACTGTCACAAATATATTAATCTCCAACGGATTCCAAAGAAAAAACAATTACCAACCTAATCCAAAGGGAGACTCCCCCCAAAAATTGAGACACAGAACAGGACAATGGCATCACCCTCCTCCCTTACATCAAAGGCACCACAGATAAAATCAGCAGAATTCCCCATAAACACAATATCAAGACAGCCTTCAACACTGACCAAAAAATAGCCAACATCTTAAGAAAACCCAAAGACAAGATCCAGCTAGAAAACCAAGGAGTCTACGAAATACCATGCAAAATCTGCCCTGCCACATACAGAGGACAAACAAACAGGAGAATAAATGCACACAGCGCAGAAATGTTGCCAAGACAATCTCAATCTTACATGGGAAAAGACCCGAATACAACAAGACCAGCATATATATATATATATATATATATATATATATATATATATATATATATATATATATATATATGTGTGTGTGTGTGTGTGTGTGTGTGTGTGTGTGTGTGTGTGTGTGTGATAGAGAGAGAGAGAGAGATATGTAAAACCCCAAACTCCTCACAATGCAGAAAACAAGTCTGTTTTACAATTCAAAAGTTTATTTTGAGAGTGTTTGTCTTTCCTTGTTGGACTGAGAACAAGGAGAGCAAGAAACAATATTCAAACTATACATTTGATAACTTCTACACAATGCATGCCATGCCTAAGAAGCCCTCCCCACTCCCTTATTCGCTTAAGTCATTTCTTTACTCTAAGGAGTCACCGTGACAATTTCTCCAGAGCAACAGGTACCTTATCTTGTTTACTTGTAGCTTCACCCTTGGTGGTTGAGAGAGAGACGTAGCTCAGAAAGATATGTAAGTCTCCTACTTTGGGTTTGGCAAGGAAAACATGAAGAAAATAAAAAAGAGAAAGGAAGAATGTTTGGTGTTAGCAGGATGGGAGCCCCTGCTGCCCCACAATTGACAGAAAAAATACTCAAGCAATAGAATAAGGCATGAGCCATTATGTGAGGAAGTCCAGGATACTGATTTGCAGCTGAGCTAGTGTAGAGACTACAAAGTCTCTCCAGTGATGTGTTTGCATGTTGTATTCTGAGCCTGGACAGCCAGGGAGAAACATGGAGAAGCATAAAGCAGATCTGACCGTTGAAGGCAGGATCCAGCAGCCACCTAGGTGAGACATTGGCAGAAACAATCAGAGCTGAATATTGTATTCAGTATTTGCAAAAAAGAAAGAATTGGTCTTAAGAAATGTCCTACATCTCTAAGGAGATCATTAATAATTTAATATTGTAAAATTTTACTATTGTTTCTCGTTGTGCTGTTCATGCATCTGTCTGTATATTTATTTTATGATATAAGCAGAGTACTGAGAGTCGAAAACGATTCTACTTGAGAAAACCTCTGGGGAAGTCAGCTGTCATATTCAGAATTGGCTACTTAGAATCTTTCTTGTTGTTTAGAAGACAGATGTAGGTTTTATGCACACATTAAATAAGCCAGACAGCTGTTCCATTAGCAAGTCATATTCACACCTTAACTTTTCCCTTGTTACACTTTCTGTACCTGCTTCCTTACTATTTATCAATATTCTCACATATTTATGATTTATTATTCGTCATGTTTCCTTGGATATTAACATTTGTAACATTGCCACCCCACTCTTCAAAACCTCTTACCAATTTCTAAAATGCTCCTTCAAATATTCACGCCTTTTAACTGAATCTCAATAAGTTTCATTTCTTATTTTTTCATCTCAGTCACTTGAAAGTTTATCCCTTTATGCCTACTTCTTAAGTAATTTCTATGTGCACAAATTGCTCAGCATTTTCCTGGTTTTCTTTAATAAGAAAGAGAGAGAGAGAGAGGGAGGGAGAGATGGAGAAACGGAGGGAGGGAGGGAGGGAGGGAGAGAGAGAGAGAGAGAGAGAGGGAGAGAGAGAAAGAGAGAGATTGTTTTATTCACGATGTTCCAAGAAAATGTCACTTTACATTTATTTTTAAGGGGCAAATTCACTCTTCACCTACTTGTCCAAAAATCAGGGTCAGTCCTTGCCCTAATTATTTCAATACAATATAATCAATTGAATACTTCATTTAATTTATTCATCTTCCATGGGTGCATTTGAATATATATGTTTCAGCAATGCATTTGAAATGAACAGATACTGTACTTGTCACCTATCCATTAATGTTACCTAACAGTACCCCTTTCTAAAGATTGCATTCATTCAGGATGTTTTATTTATTAAATTTATTGCAGCCCATTTGCATTGAAAAACATTGCACCTTTCCTCCCAAAACACAACACGGGTTCTTCATTATCACCATGTACCATCCACCAGTTATTAATGTCTGCTTTCATATGCTCTTACCACAACCTAAGTAACACCATTTCATACTTTATGACACACATTTTTGCCATTTGATTCATAATAAAAAACTACACCTTAATTTCCCTGCATGTATTAATCAAATCTGCTCAACAAGATAGGATCATCTTTCGATTAACATTCTTTCCCTTCCTTTTAATTTCAGAGACATGCCCAATACATCTATTTTTTTTAATTAATTCATGCATATTACCTTTTATTCCTCTTATATTCCAATCTTATTGCAATCTTATATATGTCATGAGTATTATATGATTTGGGATGAGATATTTAAGAAGACATCAGATATGATATGAGGATGACAATATATTCAAAGGAAGAAAGGGAAGTTTCAAACCAGTGACATCCTCCATGTCAAGTATTATAACTGGTACGTCACTGAGAACCAAGCTACAGCCGGTCTTCTTGAGAAAAAGGAAGAAAATGAATCAAGGACGCATTTCTGTCTCTGTGCAATAACCATTCAAAGTGCAGGAGTTTTCTTAAAATGAAGTGAAGTGCAGCAAGCAAATGGACAGCAATGTTTGAGACAGTTCAGCCAGTAAAACATCACTTTCAATTTTCAGGAAAAAAATATGGGTGATGGTCACATTTACAGCAGACTGAGAATATGTAACTGAATATCCTATAATCCAGACACCATTAGTGGCCTGTGCTCATGACTGGACAACCTTTCAGTGCAGTGGTGGGTTCCAGATCCCATTGCAACAGGTACGCAGCAACAGGACCGGGCATCCACCACGTGCACGCACGCAGCATGCGCGCAGTGCATACATGCGTACTTACTGCCTGCAATGCTCCAGCTGCTCAGTGGAGTGTCACACAGGTGCCTTACATTCTGTGCATGTGCTGAAAGCCCTGATTGGCTCAAGAACAGGTAACAAGGGCGACAAATGTGTGGGCTCTCCGTAGCACCGTACCGGAATGGTACCTGGTGTTCCCACCAGATACTAGTACGCCCGTACCGGGGCATACTGGTCGTATCCCACCATTGTTTCAGTGTGATGATTCTTGCCCTGTTTGCATTGAACGACCTTTGCCAAAAGTCATCTTTAATTAGCAGAAAACTGCTGGCATTGAGTTTGCTCTACTTGTGGTTGATCTCCATTCTGTCTCTGCTATCCCTATTTCATAGCACTCAGCTTGCTTCCTTTCCAGGAAATGGATGAAAAAGTCAAACTGAATAAGGGGGAAATGCTACTTTGACACCAGCACAGATAAGAATGTCTTTTGGCTGCCTTCCTTGTGCCCTGGGGATACAATGTAATCAGAATCATGGAAACATGGCAGGAAGAAGAAGTTGACAGGGCACATCATGCTTGTACAAGGGTAGACAAACCCATAGAAGATTCTTGAATACTTCTAATATTTGAATGTAATTGAATTGGAGATAGATGTGAATCTTTCTATTCAGAAAGAAAGTTATCTAGAGCAGAGTTTACACTGACATCGTCTGCCACCCACTTCACAAAGGAACTTTGATCATGCTTTAGACCTCCAGCTGCTATTATAACCCAAAGTGCCATAATGCTAGGAAGGGCTGTGCAATGGAGTGTGCCCTGAGTTTCTCATCTGGCTGCTGGGCTTCAGTTTGATTTGCCTTCATCTTACCTCTGGGACTCATTGAAACAGCTTTCTACTAGATTATGGCCAAGTTCCATTTGTTTCTGAAAAATCAATGTAAAGGCTATTACTTTCCATTTCTCCACAGCACTTTCCTCTAAACATCATTAATGACTTGCCTAAGACGGCACTGTTTATGCAATTTAGAGGGGGCAGCAAAATAGGCCTATTGGCAGCTCCAGCCATAGCTGGCCAAGTTAAAGATTCAACACACAACTGTGATAAGGAACAAGAGCAGCAGTACATGATGGGGAGGGAGTTAATTGAGTTTGAACAGTGACAAAATAGATGCTATGTTAACAGAGACGTTCAGTATGCAGAACCAGTTGTTCAATTCACTGCTAATTAAACCTTTCAAAGAAGCTCATCTAGTAAACCCACATAATAATCTGTGCACACGTTGCTATCATTTTCTATTCTTGGCATCTTTTGAAACTTGTATATATTTTAGATACGACTGTAGGCAAAAACCCTTTCTGTCTGCTCATCAGTCTGATTCTTACAGGTACAATATGCCCATCCTAGGAGATATTAAGAGACCGAGGTCCCAAACACCTTGTCATAGTAGGATAAAGTGGTATATATTTAGGTTGCTATAATTTAAAATTTATCAAAAGGCTATTGCATGCCACTATTTGAGCCATAATGTTAAAAGACAGAGAGCATGGATTAAGGGAAAGTTCTCTGGAATGAGATTTCTCCTGAGATTTGTATGCCCTCCATAAATAGTATTAAGGAAGTCTTGAAAACCTGACTGTTCTGTCAGGCTGTGGAGAAGAGTGGTGGAACTCCCCTGATTGCGATGTTTCATGTTGTGATACGTTGCCTGAATTGCCTTGTAACTGTTTTGTAAGTTTTTTTTGTTCCAGTGTAATTTCTTCTTCCTGTGTTGGTTTTAATTGTTGTGAGCTAATATCAATCCTTCAAAGTAGATAAGACAAGAAGTGCAACAAGGGCTACTAGATCCAGCTTTATTATAAGGTTACATTAACAGGATCTTGCAAGACTTGAAAGTATTTCTTCCCTCCTTTTCTTTTATTCTTTGGAAAACTAGGAGGGTCTCTTCTGAATTTTTCTGAAACATTTCCCACACCGTCTTTCCTTCTTTTGCACACCAGCTGTTTAGCCTGCAGCTCTTCCACCTGTCTCCCAAGGTCATTCCCACCTATCATGACAGCTTCCAGAATTGGTTAGAGTTAGGTGGCATTAAAATAAAATAAAACAAATCATTAAAAAGTCTGTCTGTCTGTCTGTCCATCTATATTATAAATATTTTATAAATAGAATATATATTTATATGATAATATTATATATTATAATAAATATATAAATATATTTATTTAGACTGGTTGTAACTCAATAGAAATTCTTCATTTTTATTGGGATATCCATTTCCTCAGTACTGATGAATCCATTATGAGCAGGGTAAACCCAGTGGTGGTTGAGACATTATTTTTTCTTATTACATCCCTTTTCCCCTCTTCCTGGCAATAATTCTTGTCAGACATTTGATCTGGAACAGATTTTGATGTTAAGCTGAGGGAGTCATGTGGAGTTCTATGTGATCTCTGGCAGAAGCTTTTTCCAGTCAGAATATTTATATCTGTATTCTTGGTATTTTCATGCAAATTGTGTATTCTATCACAAAGCAATCACTCATCAATATGACAGCTTAATATTAACTTCATGGTATCCTGGCTGCTGATAACATTACAGATAAGTTCTTAATTAAAGATTAAGGGAGGATGGTTAATAACAGTACAAAACCCACTTTAAATTTATAGTGGAAACTCAGTTTAGCGGGTCTTGATACCACGTACTTTGAAGGCAACAGACCATATTTCTCCAGTGATTTAGTTAATTTCATGATATGACAAATTACACAACATGATTCATGGCATGATTTGCATAGTTACCTCATGATATGAATGATGCATGCATTATGTTATTTGTTTAGTGATATCACACAAATGAGAAAATTCACCATAACATCATACTTAGAATAATGGACAGGACATCCCCTTCTCCAATTAGTGTGTTAATTGGAGGCTTTATTGTATAATTTAGCTTGATATAGTTGCACCTCTCATTTTCTCCCTATAGATTCAGAGACACACCTTTAGATGGAGAGACACACCTGATTCAGAATCACACCTGTGATTCACACCTGAAATACACCTATAGATTCAGAGACACACCTGTATACCTCCTGTACATAGAGGTTGTGATGGAAGATATTTCTTTATCATCATATTGGAAGGCTGTTTCCTTATGCAGCATATACGCCAATGCCTAGCATACACCACATGAAAGAGGAATTAGAAAACCATATCTGAATTCCTCATTGGAATTTCTCTCTCATTGGAGAGTTGCTGAACAAATGGAGGTTTAATTAACTGTAGCTAAGTTTTCTGTATAATATTCATCATGCCAAGATTGAGAAGAAGCAGATATTTCATGAATGCAGAGCAAGTAAGAAGTGAAAATAAATGAACGGAAAGAAAGCAGGATATTAAAAGGCTGCTTGTATTTTTCCCAATTAGGAGATGCTGCTTTTATTGCTGAATCCAAAATTGCAATTTTGCAATGTATGTTTTTACAATTCATTACCTATATCCAATTTTTCATTAGTGGCTTTTAGGTTGAATCTGTAAGCCTGGACTTGTTCTGATTCATTACTTTCTTTCCCCCCTTTTGTCTTTTCTTGAGGGATTTGATTGATTTCCAGGATGCTCAGGATATTATGACTATTAAATTATCTTCAAGGAGCCATGGGAATAGTTAACATTGACTAACAAATTAAGGTAAAATAAGTTTAAAAAAAGCAAAAAAAGAAGAATGAAATAAGATATGGAACAAGTGGGTGTTTCTCTCAGTTCATCAGCGCTATCTTTTTTTTAATGTGCAATTTTAATGAAAGTTTTTTACATAATAAAAAATAAACACTATATATATAAAGAAGGAATAAGTACAAAAGACAACCCAGTTAGAAAAAAAAATTGAAAAATCTTAGAGAAGTAGAGATAATAGGCTTTTTGCAACAGCTATAAACAAGATTATTATCCCTTCCTCTTCTAAGACAGGGGTGTCAAACTGGATTTCTTCTAGGGCTGGATCAGTATTGTAGTTCTCCTCCATGGGCCAGCAGAGTGATGGGACAGATGCCTCTTGAATCACCCTGCTGGGCAAACTGGGTTTGTAGGCCCTGCATGTGACCCCCCCTCTGCCCCATTTTTGGCCTGAACGGCCTCCTGCAACGCTTTATCAGGCAAAACAGGTTGCTGTGTGTGTGTGTGCCCCTGCCCCATTTTTGCCCTCCATGTCTTCCTGCAGCACTCTGTCAGCCAAAACCTGTCTGCATGGAGGCCTTTGCACAACCTGTTTTTGGCTGGCAGAGTGCTGCTGGAGGCTGAAAATGGGCTGTGGGGTGGGGGGGGCTGCACACAGGCTGTTTTGACTGGCAGAGGCACCATGGGCTGGTCCTTTGATATTTCCAGGCTGGCCTCATGTGCAGGATTTAAGCACTCCTGGACTGGCCTTGAGATTGGCACCCCTGCTCTAAGATTACATTCTAATGGCCCTTTCTGGCCCATGGTCACCCAGCTGGCTTTCATGGCTAAGGTGGGAATAGAACTCTCGGTCTCTTGCTTTCTAGTCTGTTGTCTTAACCACTAGATCAAACTGGCTCTCAAATAGCCAGATATCCCACTTGATTTTAAAGCAACAATCTGCACTTTAAAACTTGCTATCTTTGACAAGTGAACAATTCAGGTTTTTTTCTGTACCTGTATGATAGGTATTTTTCTTTTTGCCTTTGCCTCTCCCTCTTCCCTCTGTGAAATATCTGAAATCTGTTTATGCACATATGAAGATAAATGTAACCTGTGATCCATCCAATCACAGCTATGGATAGATTGGTGGCGAAAAGTTATGTAATCATTATGTATTTCTCTTTAACCTCTGAGCACAATGGCTCAGTAGTTAAGGACACTGAACTTGTCAACTGGAAAGCTAACAGTCTGGGTTCAAGACCTAAGTGCCATGTGTTCTCCCTTTACTTGCCCCAGCTCCTGCCCACCTAGCAGTTCAAAAGCATGATAATGCAAGTAGATAAATAGGTACCACTTTGGTGGGAAGGTAACAGTATTCTGTGCACCTTTGGTATAAAGCCATGCTGGCCATTTGACCATGGGAAATGTCTTCATACAACTCTGGTTCCATTAGCTAAGAAACAGAGGTGAGCAACCCTAACCATAACCCTAGAGTCAGACTTGACTGGATAAGGGAAGCCTTTATCTCTACCTTTTTCTCTAGACATGTGAAATCATTTATGTATTTTATCACATTTATAGGCCCCTCTCAATTGCAATCACATCCTTCAACAGCTTCTAAAATATAATTCATAGGATTAAAACAACACAGAAAAAAGAAGAAATTATAACAAACAATAAGATTACTAGACACCTAGTAATGCACTGCAGAAAACAAAATTCATGATGAAACAATAGAAACCATATGTCAGGGAGCCTGACTGTATCCATCCTTCCAGCTAAAAGGTTTTCAAGGCTTTCCCAAAGCATGAGAAAGTCGGAGCTGGATAGAAATGTTGTACCAGAGCAAAGGGTTCCAGAGAAGGATGTGGAAAATTGTGGCAATTATTGGCTTCAAAGTCCTTGTCTAGTCAGAATAATTTTGGGTAATCTCAAAAGGATAAGAAAGGTTTGGTATTTGAAGGAAAAATGCCCAGAAATCAAGTGCTTTAAATTAGACTAGGAAGTTAACATCCATGCAACTACTTCCACAATCTTGCCAAGAAAAGTATATTAATATTTCTAGAAAATCACCTGGAGCTGTATGCAACTAATGGAGTCTGTTCAATGATATCGTGATATTCCAATCCCATCCTCCCTCCCTAAAAGTCTGAATCTATAAGAGCCTAGCCAAATCTCTGTGGATTTTGTAAAGCAAGATGCAAGGACAAGAACTTTCTACAGATTTTCCCCCCCTAATTCAGAGAAATAATGCTCTGAACATTAAGAAACACAGAATTGCTACATTTGAATGGGTAAAAACTGAACCCATTTCCATAACAGGAACAGATGTCTAAGAACTGAGCTTGTTCCCTGAGTACATGTAGACCAAATGCCATTTATGGTTGCCCAGTTATCTTATGGATTGAACGTCATAGGATTATTGGAGGTTTTTTGTTGCAACTGAAAATGCAAGTCTCACCAGACCCTACCAGATAAGAAATTGGAGTATTTATCCATGACAAAAATAGGATTAAAGATAATTTATTTCTTTATTAAATTTATATGCCTCCCATCTTGCTTAAAGATTACTCCAGATGGCTTACAACCAGGGGTGGTATTCAGCAGGTTCTGACCAGTTCTGGAGAACCAATAGTAGGAATTTTGAGCAGTTTGGAGAACCAGTAAATACCACCTCTGACTGCCCCTGCCCCCATCTATTCTCTGCCTCCTGAGTCCCAGCTGATCAGGATTTTGCATAACCTTCCCCTGGAGTGGGGTAGGAATGGAGATTTTACAGTATTCTTCTCCTGCCACACCCACCAAGCAACGCCCACCAAGCCATGCCCACAGAACCAGTAGTAAAAAAATTTGAATCACACCACTGCTTACAACCAAGTAAAAGTAACAAAATAATACACTGGAAGTTTGATTGTATGGATGAGGTAAAGGAATCAACTAATTCAGGATGAAGCAATATCTAGAAATGAGCATTTCAATTTACAATCACAGACTGGGTGTTTTTCCTTTCAGTAAAAGTCAGACAATTATTAGAAAAAGACTAAACACCATACAAGGGAAATATAATTAAAAACTATACTGTGCATGTTTTGAAAATTTTACATGGATGTAGATTGGATCTTGGTTAACTAATGCTCACTTTTGAGCAGAATGTGGGAGTGAAATAATTGAATGTATAGCAAATCATTCATTAGAAGAGGAAAGAAATGATTGAAGGGGAGTTGTTAGCTGCAAGAAAGAATCATGATGTTACTTTATGTACCTTGGCTCATAAGCTAAAGGAATTACAGGACTTGATCAATGATAAATTGTGTAAAAGGAAATGTGAGATGATGAAGAATTAACCCAGGAATTTGTAGAGAATAATTATAGTCTGGTCTTGTGGTCTCCATCTCCCTTCCCAACAGCTGAATTTGGGACGATTGATGAGTCCTCAGGCATAGGCCGTCAGTAGTAATTTAGAGTGCTTGGCCATGCACAAGCGACTCTCATTGCTTCAGACAGCTTCATTACAGCCAGCCTATCTTTCACTTACTAGAGACCTTCTTCCATCAAATAAAAGATAAATGGAAAAATATAGGAGAGCCTATATGTTTGTAATATCATCCTCTGCTGTTGCCTGAGCTCTTTACCATTTGGGTACGGTGCTTCGGAGGGCCCACCTGCCCGCCCTCGCTCCTTACCTGTCTTTAAAGTCTTCGGCGCTCCTGTGCACGTGCATGCCGCATACAGCGCTTGTGTTCTGCTCTGCTGAGCAGCTGAAGCATCACAGAGGTTTGCAGAGGCGTCGCTGGACAGTAAGAAACATGCATGTGCTGTGCGTGTGTGCGCACAAATGCTATGAGCGTCCATGTGGACAACGCCAGCCCGTTCTAATAGTACCGGTTGGAATGGGATCCGGAACCCACCACACTGATGTATGTGTGTGTGTGTGTGTGTGTGTGTGTGTTGAAGGGGCAGGAGAGACTCTCAAAAATACCCCTTGCAATATTGTTTGCATGCAATCTGTTTAGAATCAGTTATCTTGGATTAACCAACCTGAACCTCATTCTAACATCTCATTTGCCAACAAATTCTAAAGGCTTAATCAAAGGTTCAAGTACCTTAAAAGATAACTGGCAAGATCAGGTAGTGTAGAATCATTTTAGCAAGCTCTAAGACAATTGTTAGTGCATATTGCTAGAACCCACCATGGCTTAAAAATGAAGCCACTCATGGGACAAAATATAAAGGTAACATTGATATTTCACATAGAACACTGTTTGGAGATTACACACATCCATATCCCTCTCTTAGTGAAGATACATGTAAAATAAATTTTGTGTAATTGTAATATGGACAAGTACATAACATTAATCACTGCCTTATTGAGAGGCAGACTTCTATTGAGAGAAGTTTGGGAATTTTTTTATTCATCTAGAAACACACCTCTTTGGGCTTTGAGATTTTTTTTTAATTGTGCTCAACTATTTGAATGCAAAAAAAAAAAAAAAAGCAAGCATCTTCTCAGTAGCAAAATTCACATGGATCTATTTTTGCTCACCCAATTCTTATAGAAGAGAGATTATGCCCTAGAGGATATGAATACTTATTAATGAGATTTTGGATTGATGTGCCAAATATGAAACATGCTTCCTGTGGGAAATAAAATTGCTGGGGCAGCATTTGAGCAGAAGTTCTATTTGAAAGCTTAACCATTGTAGATTTCTTCTATGAGGCAATCAGCTTAAATTGAAGCTGTTTATATTTCACTTTATTATACAGTATTGACCTTCATAACTCATCTTGGGTAGAGAAACAACATGGATATTATACAAATGAGTTCCATTCAGGTTCAAAGTTATGAGAATTTGGTCAGATGCTACCAGTGCTAAAGCATAATTTCTCCAGGACTACTACAAAGGCTGCTTCGAAAAAAATAGAGTTATTCTTGCTTTATTTCATCTTCTATTTACTGATGTTTAAGATCCTTACATATGTGGCTGCCTGAGTTTTATTTGTAGCTTGACATGGCTGTAAAACAAGGGGGCAAGGAATGACCCCTTAGATCCTGCACTTAATAGAGACAACAGCTTTCTAATGCCAGTTGCTAGAGATCAAGATAGGAGGTGCTACTGTATTAATGGGACTTTTATGTGTGATTTAGCATGCCTCTTGTTATGTTATAATGTTCTTCTTTGTAGGTTAACCAGTCAGTTCACTTGGATTGGAAACATAGCTTGAGTGTTCATTTATCACTGAACCTGGTAATTATGATACTGATACCATTTTCTTCGTGACAATTATATTTCTGTGGCCTATTGGCCCCCTTCTTCTTATGCAAAAGACATGCCTACAGGAATGAACAGTCAAATTTGTCAAGTCCAATCACTTAGGTTCTCATTTTTTCCAGCCTAAAGCTTGTTCCATTCTTCTTCCATAATTGTTTCATGTTTTTATTCTTTTAAAGAGTGTGCTTGGAAATCTGGATTCATATTCATGTGCTTTCCTCCTCAAATTAGCATTTTTGGCAACTAATTTCTTTATAATATGCATTTGTATACTATGTTCACAAACACAGTTAGTATAAGCAGATTTCTGAATGCATACATGCATACACATCATGCTGTTCACTTTCAGGATAAGCAATATAATACAAAAAAGCAGAGGGAAGTTATCTCCTCTAGCTCTAGCTCTGTCATGGATTCTTTCTTTTTCACAAAAACAATGTGTCCTACCTCCTTATCATCCTTGAGGCCCTCCTAAAACTTTCCAATGTAAGGTCTTTTTCTTGAAAAAGTCTTAAATTTACCTCCCATTTGTGCTTTAAAGACTGGCTGTAATAATATGTGGGGAGAACTTTGAGAGATAGGAGGAAGAGCTGTAAACTAGACAATGGTAAGATAAGAGACAGCTGAGTTCACAGAAAGAATGGGAGTGTGACAATCCTCTCAGAAGTTTCTTGACATAAAAGATCAAGAGCATATAGTGTCAAACTTGCAAGATTAATGTTAGCCTTGTGAGGTAGTCCAGATAGAAGCACTATCTTCATTATAAAGTTACATTAAGAAATTTTTCTTTGATTAATCTTTCTGTCTCAGGTTGATGTTCTTGAGCTCAATCCTTGCCTGACGTTCATCGCATTTACAAGAATTATTCAACAACTACATCCACAAATTTTATGTTGGTTTTAGAGCCAGATTGAAGTCATTTAATACTTAGATCCAACAACCAGGCCCACAAAATGTGACAATTCTGTGGGTTATAGGAATAATATTATTTGAATTTCTGTCAATATGTATGTGGGGTTCCATCACATTAATGCCAAACCACTTCTTCAGCATTATTCTAGTTCTTCCATTTCTTCAGTTGACAGATTAGTGTAAGTTTTTAATATTTGTTTTCTCCATTGCTTGCAGAAATTTGTTTAGCAATCAGGGCTTCACACTAGGGACTCCTACTATGAGGCCTGTTCATTTTTCACATTTGGTGTGATAAACATGCACTTGCCCTTATATTCAAGACTTATACTCAGTCTTGGCTCCTTTTCTTCCCCCACTCATTCATACAGATTGGTTCAATTTTTACCCTGGCCATGCTTTGCTTGGCTTTGCCCATTGGCTACTTGTTCTGTAAAATAATTGATATGTGACTTCTCCAGCTTCTTCAGAACTTACAAATTGCCTGGTTGCTAGCTAGATGGTACTGGTCAAATCCCTCTATTTTTCCCTTTTCTTTTCTGCATTGTGTTGAGTTGCATAAAAGGTTTTGCTGTGTAGTTACTCAAATCTTACCAAGTTTGCCACCACCTTTTGCATAAGAGGTTGGGGGTTATGGAAAACTATTCAATAAACAAGACACCAAATTCCTTCTTGTGACCCCCTCCCCTCTTTTATGTGAGCATATGTAATATGAGAAGCATTTTGTTCAGCAAACTAGTATTTTTTAAAGAATCTAATAGTATTTAACTAAGGCATTTATAATGGATTATACTGGATCTTTCCCCTCCATTCTCCTTGTAGCCTTTCTATTAAGCAGTATTTAAGCAATAAACAGAGGCATGAATTATGTGTTTTAAAATTGCAGCGTCTCTCTCTTGTCAAGTTTCCTGTTTATGATAAAGTCTATCTGGTGATCTATATCTCTATATATCTCTATATCTCTATATATCTCTATATCTCTATATCTATATGTCTGTCTGTCTGTCCGTCCGTCCGTCCATCCATCCATCCATCCATCCATCCATCCATCCATCCATCCATCCATCCATCCATCCATCCATCCATCCATCCATCCATCCATCCATCCATCCATCCATCCATCCATCCATCTATCTATCTATCTATCTATCTATCTATCTATCTATCTATCTATCTATCATAGCTGGTTCTACAATCTTTCCTGGCTTATATTTAAAGAGATTGGAAGAGATTGGAAGGCAGTGTCTCTTGATTAACAGGAAATCGTTTTCTCTTTCCATCCCTCATATAAGTCATCTGCACCAGGAACGTAGGTTCTTTACTGTCTCTTCTTCTTCTTCTTCTTCTTCTTCTTCTTCTTCTTCTTCTTCTTCTTCTTCTTCTTCTTCTTCTTCTTCTTCTTCTTCTTCTTCTTCTTCTTCTTCTTCTGTGATCTTCAAACATGACCCAGTTTTGTCAGAAGCCTTTTCTTGCCTCCTGTAGATCAGGCTCCAATTTGAATCAGCAGCAAAACTATTTAGAATCCATTTTGCTTCAGTTGCCATCCCTTTCTCCTTCTCTGGAACTTTCTTTTATCTCTGACTAACCAGCTTGGCTAATATCTACTTCCTGTCTCCCCTGCTAACACAGCAGGTCCCCTTTTCTGCCAGAAGGTTGCCGTCTCCTTTTCTTCCCAGGTAAAATCATAAGGTATATTTCTACAAGTTCATGTGGCAGGATTGCAGAATTACTTATAGATGTAGATTTTATGTGGATGAATAGAATGAAATATGATAATCTTTTATTGAAATTATTGCATACAACTTTTTATAATGTATATATGCATGAAATGCCATTATATAATTTCCCTTCCCTTTCTTCCCAAAGCAAGCAAGCAATCAAACAAACTACTTGTGAATTCCAGGTCAACATTTTTTTTTAATGATCACACCAATTCAATGAAATTTATTCCCAACAGTTGGGAAGACTTCACTATCACTGGTTGCCTTCAAGAGCAAACTCTACCATACAAGTTACAATGGGGAAATGTACTTCTAAGTCCATGACCACATATAATGTGTAGTAAAGTCTTCACAGCTCATATTTTATGGTTATAAAGCACTTAATTTCCAATTTGCTGGCTTTTGAAGCTTGATTGGAAATGGAAATGAGTTATTATTATCTTAAAATGAAGGCTTTTTTTTTGAAAATGGAAATACATTGTTCCTGGTTCAGGGTGTTTTTCACTCTTTAATTTGTATAGTTTCTATTTTGGTGTTCTGATTCTTCAATAATATTGGAAAAATATTAAAACTAAAACCAATTGCATCAATATCCTTTGAACATCTTCACAATACCTTTGAATCACAAATGAGATAGAAATATATACATTTATATCTATTTATCTCTTATATTGGTTGGCATCTCATTGGTATCTTAATCCTTAAAATAAAAGATTTTGGGACAGTGGCCTCCAGATTTTTGGGCAACAAATACTGGTTTCATGGAGAAAGGTTTTTCTGAAGACCAAAGGGGGTGGCTTTGCTTGCATTGCACAGGCATTGCGCAGATGGGGCTTCATTTGTTTCTATGGCCTGGTTTCTGGCATGCTGCATCCATGGACCAGGGCTGGTCCATGGACTGGGGGTTGAGGACCCCTGCTCTAAGGTATCCTGGATTCTCAGAATTAATTTGCTACGTTTGAGGGCCCTTCCAGTCATTCTGCTCTGGCCTCATTGATTTCACTTCTGACCTTCTTAGAATCTTTTGTGTAATTAGGAAATTTGATTGCAAAAGTTCTTTAGCCCACAGCGAGTTTAACTGCATTCAATTTCACCACATTTTTACAGGCTACTAAGATAGGCTATAATCTCCAGAAAAATAGAACTATAATGTCATTTTAATAGAGTGAAAAATGTCAGAAGACTTCATAAGCTAGGAGTACATTGCAAACTTCAGTGAATTAAGTGTTTCACAGATTCAAAACAATAACCATGTGTCATTAAAAATTGCCATGAGTATAAGGATACAGCCCTGGGGTTATATGCTACCTTTTTACTCTATTGAAAAAGGTGATTTAAGCTGGCTGATCATGCAGACCAATCTTTCTCGACTTGAAATCTTTCAGAAATACTGAAATTGGTTTTCTCAAATTGTTCTAATTCTGGGATTTGCAATTCCAGCATAACTGAAAGGTGTTATCTTAGAATTGAGTGGACCGTGTTTAATAGCTGTAGAGAAATAAATGGTCGAAGAGATTTTCTTACCTCTTTATAATATATTCCTTCTTCCCTCTGTTATCAGTGATGCAGTGGCTCAACTCACTATCCTAATGGCCTTGGCCAGTTGGATACAAGACTAAAAATACTGCTTCTGCATTCCTTAGAGACAGGGCTGTTTGAATATCTATAGGAGCTGCTATTTATCATTATCCCCTGTTTACAAGCTTTCAGCCAACTCTTGATTCTTGCGATGGGGCTCCAATCCAAATCTATTTGCTCTAATTGTCCTAAGATTTTGTGAGGCATTGAATCAATAAAGTGTTTACTGCTTAACTTACTTATCTAATAATATTTTACATTTATATAGAGCCTTTCATCCTGAAAGATTTTGAACCGCTTCACGAACTATGCTAATTCAATTGCAGCACCGGCAGAATTGCAGAAGTAGCAGAACAAACAGTTTAATGTTGAGCAGAAATGTCCTGCACAAGGACGTTGGGCAAAGTGACGGTTTGGAAAACTTAAAAGGCCTTCCTCGGGCCTTGTTATCATAGGCTGACTTCTATTGTTTTGAAGGAGCTTTGCCTCCTAAAGGAATTTCAAACTGAGATCATATATATAGTCCCAGAGCATTTGCTTCCGTGTATTTCACTTCTTCTGTGATTATTCTTTAGAAGAAGAAGCACCACTGCTGACCATCTGACTAATTGCATCCGCTGAATGACTTTTTCTAAAAATTAAAGGAACTGTGTAGCAAAAGATGAAAAACTCCCCCCCACCCACCAAAATATCTGCTCTATTTAGGGAACGATGCAAAATTCAATAGGCAGCAACTTTTAGCATATTGTTTAAGCAGATAACAAGGCTTGCTTCCTAAAAATATTGTGCTAATTTCCATTTCTACATATGTCTGCAATGTCCTTCAGTTCCTCATTTCTGAATATGCAATCGTTGGGGGGAGCATTAAAGAGACAGTTCTACTGCAGCAACTGTGCAGTATACCAGGCTTGTCAAACTAGCGGCCTGTGGGCCGGATGTGTCATGCTTAGGCCACACCCACCCTGGCTCCGCAAAGGTGAAATATGTCACGATATGTCATGATACGTCACATCACATCACGGAATTGAATTTGACACCCTTGCTGTATACCATCAAATGTTTCAGAATTAATTCACATGATTTTTTTTCTCTCCCTCCCAACAAGTGCATAGCAATCAGTCAACACAGCTTGTATTATGTAGTATTGTTAAGAGAATCCACCTAGCCAATACAAAATGCCTGCAAAAAATAGCCTCCATGCACAATATAGACTACAGTCATCTAAAAATTGACTGTCATGATCCCTGTGATTATAAGCACTAACCCTGAAATAAACCTTCAATTTTTACTTTAACTGAAATGCATGATAAAAAGGCTATCGAGTAAGATAGCATTGTTTCCTTCTCTCATTCTGGAATCTCCTAGATAGGAAGCATTTACGAAAAATCTTGGCAAACTGCAGTGAGGTGCTGTAACCACTGCCCCCATGATTATAGAGAGGTGGTAGAATAAAGATAACTAGAGTGGCAACATAATATTTCATGACATCTTTTCTCCAAATCCCTGGTATTTAATGAACCTGTGATGACAAAAATGTCAAATTAAATATGAACATCAATGCATTGTTTTGTTTTTGTTTCAACAGGCTAACTCTTCTACATATACCTTCAGCTTGTTTGGATAAACGGCAAAGAATACATAAAAGATATATGAGTTTAACTTTCATGATTTCTTTGTGTGCTCATTCAATTGCTGGAATGATAAGAGTTAGCATTTGTTAGAAACCTTATTTTGATAATGATGTAGAGTGCAAAGAAGTCTACTGCTGGGAAACGTGGAAAAAAGAGAAAAAGAAGAGAACACTACAATAAAAAAAAATACAGTTCTAGTGATAGAAAGAAAGAATCTGAAAGACTAGATTAGAAGCAGACTGATATGGAGACAATCTAGCTACATAGTTGATAATGCAGACAATAATTTAATGGCACATCATTAGCATTATACTTTACTAAGTACCAATTGAATCAATTGGGATGTGTAAGGATGAATTAGTTACAACTATATAGTAGAGCGGTGTGGTGGCCTAAAGTTGGCACTCTTGCCTCAGAAGGCTGTGAGTTCGATCCTATGAATCAGCAGATATCTCTCTCTGAATGAAAGAGGAAATATCTGCTGTGAGCTCTGCATAAGCATCAGGAAGGGCATCCAGCTAGGAAATGCTCAGCTCTATTTAGTTGCCCAACTCCTCCTGATGCAAAGGATTACAGAGTTGTTAAAGAAAAAAAAATGTTACAGTTATACAGTAAAGTCAACTGAAGTTGAAAATAGCAGAGGAAGCCCAGGGATGGCAGAATTTATACCATTAAACAGAGTGCTGGTAAATGCTTAACAACTGCTATATAATGAAGGCAGTTTTATGCCAAAAATAGAGTCAGATATTGAAACAATATTTTATGACTATGTTAGTCCTGAACTGACAAGTGCTAACGTTTGAATCATAGCTTTTAAGAGAGTTTAAATGTTTATAAATACTGCTAATTGGTTGGAATGTAAAGAAGGGGGAAATTAGTAATCAAATATCTTTTTTTCCCAAGCAGTTCCTTTTTTTCTTTCCTTTTTCTTTTCTCAACATTTACAAATAACAACACAATGGTATTTTTTAAAAAAACTCAAAGAACAATTAAGTAAAATTTTGCAATGTTTATTAATAGCATATTTAGCATTAATTGTATAATTTGAACAACTTTATACACACTAACATTTTTAAAATTATATTTAACATCTATTTTAAACTTTTTTCTTATCAAAGTTTTAATGTCAGGCCTGCAACCATCTTTTCTTTTGGATCTTTGGCCTGTCATACTTTCTATTATTCTATTATGCAATTTCTATTCTGGAAAAATGGGAAGGAAGATTGTAGGAATGAGATGCGATGTAGCCATAACAAAATTCTTTCTAGAAAGCAACAGTCATCCTTTGTCTTTGCACCTCTGCACCTGACCAGAACTGGATAGGTGGAAATGCCAGCATGGTAGTGGAAGATTGGACCATGTGATGAACTTGTGGGTGTGGGCACAAGATCTTGAAGTTTCAACTAGGTGGGGAAAACCGGGAAGCTTTCAGATTTGAGTTTTCCCAGATGTGCCAACATGGCTCTCTTAATAAATTGAAACTTTGAGCAATACTTTGCCTTGGACTCTGATTTACTTTTGGATGTTTTTTGGAACCCTGACATTTAACTTATGTAAATCATCATAAAGTTAGCAAGTTCTAATTCCTATTGTATAAATATCACTGAACTCAGCTATTGATTGTATTCTACAATGCATTATTCTGATCTTATCAGACAATTATCAGTTCCCAAACAATTAACTTTGGGAATGGGGAGGGAACAAAAAGCATAGAATCAGTGGCTTTTTCTAAACAGGAATATTGGACAGGACAGATGAAAAAGGGATAATTTTTCAAGGGATAATTCAGAAAATATTTATCAGTGTTTATTTACTTATTGCTTCCTGTTGATTACAGCTCTACACTGAACAATGTTTTCAATCAGGAATTGAAAAAGTGTATTTGAAGAATGGAGCATATTCATAATTAACACGATAGTCCTTTCAAATAAAGTTAATAAAGTAGAGGTTCCACAGTAGGATTACTGCATCTGAGTAGCTTTCGTAAACACCTGTATTTTTGTAGCTCAAATGCAGTAGCTTTATCCCACACTTTATATATACCTTGCAAAATTAATTAAAATTATCCAACATTTTGCTTTGACGTTGCTATAGCATTGCAATGTGGAAACTCGACTATTTGTGCTTAAATGTCTAAGAATCTAAATGTGTTCTGCTCATGCATATATTTTACCATGCAGACTTGTACATAAGGTCCAAGGGTGGGTTGCTGCCAGCATTACTGCCGGTTTGCAACCAGCACACAATGTGCACACATGCACTGTTCTATGTAAATTGTTCTGTGCGCATGCACAGTGAACTGAGCATGCACACTCACTAAAATTCAAAATGGTGATGCCCAAGCGACAACAAGGGAACTGGTTCGGAGGGTTGTCAGGTCTGAGTCGCTGCCGGTTCTGTGACCCAGATCTGAATTCCACTACTGGTTTGGCCGAACCGGGCCGAACTGGCAGCAACCCACCTCTGACAACGTCATCTTAGATATATTGTAGTCTGTGATATACAATATAAAAAAATTCTAGCCCTAGCAGTAGAATGCCTACTGTGGGAAGTGTGGCATCAACAATTAAAACCATATGATTTTTCTCCGGTACAGTTCTCTTTACATCAACTTAATTGAATAGAAACAGCTTTAGTTTTGAGGAAAAGCACTCTGAAACTTTATATTTTAAGATAATTGGAAGTGAAAGGAAAAAAATAGTTGCCCTTTTCAATTTTAGTAAGATTACTTACTAGAAAATTAAGCATATTTTCTCTTAAATATAGTGAGGTTCTATTGTCTATTCTGCTCAGGCAGAAATACTGTATAATTATTTTAACACAATTAAATATAGTCTCTATAAAAATAATAATGCAACTTTTTGTCTATGTTGTACAATACAATTAAGGTAATGTATCTCAGAAAGGTACAAAAGAGAGTGTTACATACTCTTTCAGAACATTACACCCCAAGAGTCTTATAATCACTTTCCTTTGCATTTTATTAATCTTTGGAGAATGAATCCATCCATCAAGCAAGCAAGCAAGCAATAATCAATCAATCAATTAGAATAGAGCTGAAAGGGACCTTGGAAGTCTTCTAGTCCAACCCGATCAAACAAACACATTTTTCCCATCATAGTAGACAATCCACATATAATAAAATTATGTATAAGCAACACTACATTTTACTCTAAATTTAACAGGCTTTTGAGAATCCCATCTGCAGTTGATATTATGAAGCATTGCTTTCTACATTTAGGGTCCTTCTTACTCACTTGGATTCACAAATCTTGCACAAAAATGTAAGTTCATTGTTGTGGCCATGCAACTGAATCTCCACTACTTTGTAAAGTCAATGCATATACAAAAGAGTGGGACATTGATCATGCAGTTGTGACTGCCACCTTGATTATTTTGACTCTTCTTAAATATGTTGTTGCTCCTGAATTTCCTCTAAATAGGAGTTTGGATGTATGCCTTCAAAGCCACTAAATTTGGGATTTTTACCACAAGACTGATCTTTTTCCTTTGTTGATTCTGTTTATTTTTATAAAAGTGGTAATTTGGGGGGTGGGGATGTCAACCCTGCTAGATTCAGCCTCTCTAGAAGTGTGATTATGTGTTGATTGGTGGGTGAACTGCAAGAAGAGTGCAGCAAAGTCTATGGACTAGAAATAATTATTTTCCATTATGCAAGATTAAGGATGCATAACGCAATCCAAGTTTAGTAATACAATGATAATATTCATCATTTGAACTTCAAGTGTTTCACAAAGATAATATTGTGATTCCTAGAAAAGAGATTTAAAAAAAGTGAGCCACTTTGTCTGGTTCCTGGTTGCAGGGAAATTTGGGTTTCAGATCAATAGTGAAAACGTTTAGCTAGGCATACTCACTTTGTCAGACATTTATGCATAAGGATTTAATATGGACATGTGAAGTATCTTCTACTTGAATCATTATTCCATTGCTCGCTGTATGTAGAGATTATTGATTGATTAATTTGTATTTTCTCTAGGAGTTAACCTATGTGGGGTCCTCACTTCATTTTATCTCAAACCCTGTGTGATATTGGAGTGAGAGATTGCAAGAGAACGACTGACTCCTAGCGTATTTCCCATGCATAAGTTGCATTATTTGTACTGTGATGACATGACATTTTGTTTTTCCATGTTCTCCCATGGAACCCATTAACAAAATTATCAGCACCTCCATACCATCTCTTAGTAGTCATGGTGTGTGTGTGTGTGTGTGTGTGTGTGTGCATTCCCATGTGACCATACATAATTTTGTTTGTAAAACCAGAATTCTGCTTGAGAGAGATATGGATCAGTAAGGAATAATAGCAGCCATGCTTAATATTTTAATAAAAAGAAATGTGGAAATAGCAGCAGCAGTTTTTGGGTTATTTGGGAGAGCAACTGGAATCTCCTATAGCCTCTGAATTAGGAAGTCTTGTAAATATGAATTTGTCCAATATCTCTAACAATGTGTGGTGGATCACCTTCTGTTGCCTGCTTAATTTTAATAGCTTCCTATTTGAAATCGCTTTTAAAGAAGATGTAAAATTGGAAAGATAGAAAAGGAAATAAATATTTAAGACCAGACACTGATTGTAATTGGCTGAAGTGCTTCCAGACGATCATTTCATATTTGTGGAAAAGAAATTTTAAAAATCAATAAATATTCAAAGCATTTTCCACTAGACCATAAAGTGCCCTTTACTGCCTCATAAAAGCAGTATTACACTATTACCAAATACTCACGGGGAAACGTAGCCCAAACTCTGACTGTTGTCTCTTTTTCCTGCTCATAATCCTTTTGTGGTGGAGCTTCACAATGGAATGTATATTTTTCTCAAGCAGGTTTTCCTCTTTGATCTTGGAAGACATCATAAACTTTCCACAAACATGTATAGCACTTGGCTTTATGTGTCATCTTATAAATAAGCGTTGCCAATGGAAATTGATCTAACAATCTTTTCCACCTGTGGCTCATTTTTCTTCTTTGAGTGACCTTGAAAGGTTGCAATAAATTGTGAAAAAGACAATTATGAAAAGTTCAAAGGGGAAATGTTCTTCTTGACTCTTAGAAATATTTGGCAGAAATAGCTGGCAGCAGAGTCGGACAGTGAGGGGGTTGGGGAGGAACATGGGCTAGTCCTGGATGCTGGGAAAAGCTTGGATGAGAGCTCTGCATCAGAGGCAGAGATGGGACCAAGGCCCCATCTGGCAGTTCTCAGCTGCCTTCGGAGCTAGACAGCAGTGAGGCAGATGAACAGCTGGAGCCTGTTCCCAGTGTGCGCGTGTGCAGAGCTGCCAGAAGAAAAGAACAGCTCAGAAATCAGGGTTGATTTGGGAATAAAGCCACAGGTGGATGATGAATGGCCCCTCCCATAGGAAATAAAAGAGGAATGAAAGGGGAGTGGGCTTTTGGAGAAAACAATTCGTTTGTTCGTTCATTAGTTTCAGGAGTGTGAAGATCTGTCTGTGAATCCCAGAGACTCTGTGCCAAGTCTTTCCTTGCACTGCACTGAGTTTGGAAAATATTTACATGGCAGCTTTCCAAGCTAGATAAGATCTGTGCTAATAAATTCACCTTTGAAAGACTGTTTACCAGGCCTTTGCTGATGTGAATGAGAGGAATTCACATTCGTTTAATAAAAAAAGGGTTTTGCCAGGACCAGGAATCTGCTTCGTGCTTTTTGGGGAAGGCTAGGTCAGAACAATCCCATTTCTCCTATTTTTCCATTCTGCTTCCAAGAGTTATTGTTTCATGGCCATTGAAAATGCCAAGTCATTCTTTCATGTCATTGAAAGAAACATCCAGAGAGCCCAACAGTGGTATAAAAAGGGTACTTTGGAGCTATTTAATAATTAAATAAAGAATACATTCCCATCATGGTCTCTTGTAATTTAAAGTGAAAGAGCCACTTCTGTTGCTAGAAAATGATACTTTTAATTTATCTTTATCAAATAACTAGTGTAATCTTATGATATTCTAATGAACATACATAATCTTATGGGCATAGAACAATGCATAGTTGTGCTGTGAGCTTCACAGTTAAATATTCACTAATGCCAGGTGATAAAAACTGAGACATGATCTGTATGGCCACAGATTCAGCATATGGCCCAGGCATCTGGGGGATGGATTAGAACAAATGCCATGCTCATCATGATGTCATCATACAAAGAGTGTAAGTGATGCATCATTTCCTTGACAGGATTATGATGCATTGCACAATAGAATCATGATACATTTGTTATTGGTTTGACATCATCAATGCTTGCAAATGATTTCTGCAAATAGGCTGCAATGTACAGGGATTAGCAGGAGATTCACCAACACTTCCCCCCTTTTTTAGTGCCTTTGCATTTGTCTTCAGAAGTTTCAGTTGGTTTCAGGAAGCCCTGTTCAATGAGAGTCTCTTTTCATCTATATATCATCTATATATACCTTGAATGCTATTTAGCATCCAGGCTATAAATATTTGTCCCTAAGTATAAGATAATATCCCATTGAGGTCTGTCATTGGATGTGGGCTGTTCCATATATTTCAAACCTTTTAATACTAATGTTGGATGATCACAGAAAAATGTTTGTGGTTGTGCTCAATGAAAATGTCAACTTCATATACACGAACGGTTTTATCAAAAAAAGAGGCACATCACATGTTAAGAATCATTAGGAAGTGGATTGAAAGTAAAACTATCAATCTGATAATTTAAGATAATGCAGCTGGTTTTGCAATATACTGCATATTAAATCCTATAAAGAATATAGATCTGGAAAATATGCAAAAAAAGACTGCAAAAATAATAATAATAGGGAGCTAGAACTGCAGCACTCCACTAAGAAAGCATTTTAGTTTAGAGGAAAGCTGGATAAATGAAGACCTGGTATATGCATATTATGTACAGTTTGGGAATTATACTATTTTTCTTCATGCATTCATAATATTAGAACTTAAGATAGCTACTGAAACTAAACAACGGAAGATTCAGTACTGATGCAAGGAAGAACAGTAAACTGTCACTTCAATGGACCATTGAGAACAGGACATGTAGGTAAAACATGAATATCAGTTAAATGGTTTCATTTAGTATTCAGAATCAAATATAACATGCCCAAATACTGGTTAATAGAGGGCAATAGTAGAAGAGAACTTGTGATGATCTTAGTTAGGTGGCAGTACCTAGTGGACTTTGGATAATCTCAAAAAGCCTAGTCTTTGGTAAGTGCTTATATGCGTTAATACTAGGAAATGTTAAGGCTTTAGGTTTCATCAATGTTTCTCAAATATGGCAACTTTAATGTGTTTGGATTTCAACTACCAGAATTTCCCACACAGCATCCAAAAACATAAAAAAACCTCTTCCATATTGTTATAGGACAACAATATAAATGTTCTACATGGAGCTTAACTTTTCTCAAAGTAGACTGTAAGTTTTACTCCTTGATAATTTCAATTTGCAAAAGAATAATGGAATAAATAGATCTTTGACTTATCTAGCAGATCGTCTTTTAAATATTATGTTTTGTGGGATGCCACAGTATGTGAAAAATATTAAATAAACAAATATTTTAACAAAGGAATTATATCTGAACCTTTAGTTACTGTTCATTGGGTCTATTGGAGCAAATTATGTCACTCAAATCACCATTGGAGTATCTGTTTTCAGAGTTTAGATTTTATTACTGCTTAGTCATCTGAAGGGTACATAAGATTACAATTATTATCAGTCCCTCTTTATTCATCTATGAAGGAAAATTTAAGGTTTTTTGGGGGGGGGTATTAGATTACCTGACAGCTTGGGGTTACGTGCCCTTCATTTATAAGTACCACTTTATTCTGAGGGGATACATGGAAGCAGAAGCTAGCATAAGTCTGCCAGATGTCTGGAGGCATCACAAGGGAAGCAATGATATTTGCCTAATGCATAACTGTGACGGGGTTTAATTAAAGACAGATTCTATATTTACTTTTGCTACCTTTCCACCAAATGTGCTGTAGAGCAGAACATGTTGTGCACTATCTAGAGAGAACAGCACATGGGGAATTAACCTGAGGAGAACAAATGGAGTGTTTCATTTGAAAACTAAACATGGCTGATCCAAATAAGATTGTTAGGTTGCCACTTTTTACAGTTCCTAACTATGAAATAAACATAATTATTTCCATTCTATTTTTATCATGTCCTCTTTTTACATGCATTTCTGGAATCCGACTTGTTAGAGCAGATGAACAAGATAGGCCGATGAAAGAGAAATGGAAACATTTAACTGCTTTGTTCCCATTGGTTTGAAATTGAAGAATGTAACTCGTAACTCATAAATTGTCACATTCCTTTGAAACACTTTGATAGAGGCTTAACATATCGTAGTTCAGTAAGAGAATAGGTAATATAACATTGACTTTGTTTTCTGTTTATTTAAACTAGGAGAAAGGAAAACCCAAGATTATTTTGGAAAATCTTGCAATTTTATTGTACAATGCAAAAATTGGATTGGCACTTCATGAAAATGCATAATTTGACTTGCTGTTATGTCTTAAGCCACTCTTAAGGGAAAGAAGGGAAATTAAACCCTATGACAATATTTGCATGAACTGGAAGTAAAATGAGGAAATATAAAGTTGGTTTATTTGATTGAGGTTAAAATAAGATATGTATTACTTCTGGCTATCTTTTTGGGACTTTCTGCTGACACCAGGACTGAAAAGAGGGTTATATGGATTTGTAAGATGTAGGATATAAGATCCAACATGGAAGGTTGAAAATGAGGATCCCATGACTGCAGCAGCAGCTGGGTAGATGAGACAGTCACAACTTTCCCAAATTTCATTTCCTTGGTCCCAGATTTTGGATTCATTCTGTAGGTTAGCCCATTTGAGGCACTTTGGTTCAAAAATTGTTGACCTATGACACACTGTTTCACCCAAATCAAAGTTTATAGAAATGAGAGTTTCAGTACTATATAGATATTATTTTTCTCTTTCTTCTCTTTTTCTATACCCTTTCTATTCTTTTTCTTCTATTCCCTTTTCTTTATTTAAGTTTAGCTTGTATTAGATTTTACAAATATAATCAAAATGCTTAATAAAAATATATGTGAATAAATGGAGTCTTTAATCATTGGGCTATTTGAGTTTTAAGAAGGTCACAAGATTTTCTTCCACTGAAGTGTGGAATCTTATCCATCAGATTCAACCATTTCCTTAAAGAAAGATGCCTCAGGCCACTAATCTTTCTCCAATGCCTTATTTATGCTCCCTGAGTCCTCCCTACGTATTCATGCACAGATAGATGTGCAAAACATCTGTGCATACAAAGGTGTTTTTACTTTTTCTGGCTGACTAATATATTATCAAAAGTAATAGGAGTCAAATGAAGAAAACTAACCAAGTGAAACCCTGTAAATTGGTTCTTGCACTGCTGCCATCTCTCCTAATCCTTGGTGCTAAGGATTTTCATTCTTGTCTGGCCAATGCTAAAAGGGGAAGGATTAGAAAGTAAATAACTCCCACACCTGTAACAGGGAACAGTCATCGGTATCACTGGCCAATTTCTTAAGCTGATCTGAAATCCAAATAATATTTCAGAATTACCCTGCTGATTGATCGCTGCAATTTTTAAATAAGTGATAATTCTACCTCAAAGTAGAAAGAAAGAAAGGGAGAACAGATATGGCATTGCCTTCTCTGTTTTTGTTGCATGAAAGAGCGTTTAATTTTTGTTCATATTGATGGCTCAGAAATTATGTTTGCGTTCAAACTCTGGGACCATTTTTGATGTTTTGAAGAGTTGGTGAAAAACTGGATTGATTGCACTGAAAAAAAAAGTCTGTCAATGGGATGCTGTCAATAGTAAAGTTAGAATGATCAACTGTGAAAATAGACTTCATAGATATCACACAGAAAATGTACAGCATATGCAGCTATCAACATACTTTATTATCCTTAAGAAAACACCATTGGAGACATGTGCAAGAAGCTTAATTCTGTTCCTGCAGAGCAGAATTACAGTGTTCTGCTCTGAAGTTATTTAGCCTTTTCTTACATCTTTCCTTCTAGCTAATGATTGAATGAAAATTATTATTACTTCTACTATTAATATGAGTGGCAGTATTATTGTCAGTATTATTAACCCTTCCATGTTTCTCCATTCCAGTCAACTCAGAATAGCTTCAGAGAAAGAAATATATATCTCCTCCCTACCCCTAGGTAGTTTTATTTTTTATTTATTAAAAGATTTATATACCTCTCCATTTAAAAAAAAATCTAGTGTGATTTAAAAGGAAATGAAATAACAATGCAAATTGTCTGTCTGTCTGTCTCTCTCTCTCTCTCTCTCTTTCAGAATACCAACTTTCACGATATTACAATACATAGAAACCTTGTAGGTTCAAAAGAAATCCAGTTGGACACATTTGTTGCCCATGGACAGTATTTTGGTCCAGATGTAGTCTAGCAGGCTGGACTGTTGCCATAGAAAAAAACCCTTCAATTTAGTTGTACATTGTCAGGAACCAAGAACAACATGTGGAGTTACTTCTGAGTAGTTTCTTTTGTTTGCCTGCAGACAGACGTCTTGTCAGATGAAAAGTAAGGGGACAGGTTCACCTTTTCCTGCATACCAAATATTCCATACTCCACTGTCTCTTTGTTCTCTCCCTTCTTCCTGTGACTCTGGACTACATTCCACCACAACACCTCCAAAAAGTTATCATGAACACAAAATTGTTTAGAGCTCTTTTTTCCTGTTAGGAAAAAAAGACTGGGGCTAAATGATTAGGCATGTTAGTATATTGACCTTAGAAATTTCAGATCCAGGTTGCAGAATACTAAATGATCACTAGATCAGAGGTGGTATTCAGCAGGTTCTGACCAGTTCTGGAGAAAAAGTAGTGGAAATTTTGAGTAGTTTGGAGAACTGTTAAATACCACCTCTGACTGTCTCTGCCCGCATTTATTCTCTGCCTCCCGAGTTCTAACTGATAGAGAGGGAATGGGGATATTGCAGTAACGTTCCCCTGGAGTGGGGTGGGAAAGAAGATTTTACAGTATCCTTCCCCTGCCATGCCCACCAAGCCATACCATGCCCACAAAGCCACGCCCACAGAACTGGTAATAAAAAAAGTTGAATCCCACCACTGCACTAGATGCAAGCGAAGAAACTAGGTAAGCATTCTCAATTTTGAAACTTTGTTAAATTTAGATCTGAGCCTTAAACTTGCAAAGAATAATTTTCAAAATGGGCTCCCATTCCTTGACCCTCCTTCTCTTACTTTAAACATATTTGTATGAAGCAGTTCATTGTATGACTGTCTCTATGACACAGTGTAGCTTCTACAACTTTGTTTATTAGATTCCGGAATATATTGGTTGAAAGAATTTCTGTTAAAGAGAATGAGAAAAACTGACACTTGTCAACTGCTAATCAAGAGATTAGTTTGACAAGACACCTTTTGACTCAGTCAGATACTTTTTCATTTTAGATTTTTTTTTAAAGTAGCTCACCATTAAGGAGTTCTTTGGAGAGGTGTCTACATCATTACAAATTAGGGATGTGCAATGATCCAACTCAGAGGAAGGAAGGTGACTGGAAGCATGCATGGGTGCGCACATCACACCTGTCAGCATCTCTTTAAATCAGAGCTTCCCTTGCCTGGCACAAGGCCAAGAACAGACAGAGCATTGTAAAAAAGCTGCCAATAAGTGCACACTCGCAATTTGCATATACAAATTACATACTTTCCACTCTGAATCACTTTTCTCCTTTCAGATCTAGAGTGTTGCACTACCTGGTTTCAACTACAGAGTTCTCACAGATTAAACCTTGGTAGTGATTCATTGTTGTAATGTAATAGTGATATTAATTTGTTTAATGAAATCAAATAAATACTTAGCAAATTGACCATTATCCTGTACAAAGAATGGAAAATGTTATTAAACCCTAGTGTTTTTCTTTCATTTCTTTCTTTTAGACACAGGTTTGCCCTGTGAGCCATGACCCAAATGTCTCAGTCCAGATTTTCTTAAACTGGCCTAGAGTCAAGCTGGAATGCCTCCATGACAGGAGCACTTAAACAAAAATGTGGATGTCCCCACGGGAAGATTTCCTCAGGCACAAAACAACCTTTTAAATATTGGACTTCTCTGTATTGCCCTAATAAGACACCTCTCGTTATTAAAAACTGAATTTGCATGAAATCAATTTTATCTCATTGAGACCTATTGCCTCCTTTTTTTACAAAACTATAAAATTAAACCTTCTGAGACCACATTCTTACTGACTGAATGGCAGAGAGGAAACTTTATCATAGGAGCCCCAAATGACTATAGAATACATAGAAAAATGGAATTAGATTATAAACTCAAATGTTGAGTGGCAAACTTAAATCTAGGTAGGGAGGAATTTCCATATGAATTTCTGTTTTTAAAAGACTTTTAGGATGATTCAGACTATTCTTTTTTAAAGAAAATACATGCTTTCATAGGTTGGAAAGAGAAATGCTAGATAATGATTATCTCAGTGTTAAAGGAACAAAAAGAAAGTTGGATATAAACTTATCTAATTGATCTATATCTCACTGACAAACTTTGAAAGGATTAAAGCCAAATCTTATTTTGACTAATATTTGAAAACTTATTCAAGTTCAGGAAACAGCATTCATGAGAAATGAAAATATTATTGTAGCTATGCATCTGCCAAATATAAGATGTAAGGCATTTAGAGGCAAAACCATATGATGAATGGTTAAGGAAACTAAGCAGAGGTGGAATTCAGCTGGTTCAGACTGGTTCAGGTGAACCTGTAGTGGAAACTTTCAGTAGTTCGGAGAACCGGCAAATACCACCTCTGGTTGGCCCTGTCCTCCCACCTTCATCGTTTCCTGTCCTATATTCCTTTGCTTTTAGCTCACCTGTCTCACGTGGCAGAATGGATTACCATACCTCAGCTAAGCTACAAAACAGCTCAGCTCACGAGTGCTGACCCTGAGGGTGGTCTTTGAATGCTGTGCACATGCACAAAGTGCTCTCTCATAGAACCAATAGGAAAAGATTTGGAATCCTACCACTGGAACTAAGCATGTCTAGCTAGTTTTCTGATACTTGAGGGGCTGTCACAGAAAAGAGGGTATTGACCTATTCCTTAAAGCACTATAGGTAGGACAAGAAGCAATAGGTGGAAGCTCTTTAAAGAGAGATCCAATATGGATCTAAGGAGATATTTCCTGATAGTGAGAACACTTGGACAGTTTGCCTCTCTAGTTGTGAGTTGTGAGTTTCCCATCTCTGGAGGACTTCAAGAAAAGATTGGACAGACAGTTGTCTGGGATGCAATAAAGTCTTATGCCTTGGGAGTCTATATAAAATCAGGATTACTCTTTCATATTATGTATCTAACAGGTTATAAATTATTTTCTACATCATCTTCATCATATAAGAGTATTATTACAGGACACACTTCAGATCATAATTGCAAATCTAACCTCATTGGATTTAGGAAGAGGTGAGGTATCAAATCCACCTATTTATCAAAAGAAATGGGAATTGTACATTAAATGTGCTTATCTAATACACACCATCTAACATAAGCAAGATATAGAAGCAAGATATAATTATTTCTAAATGTAATTTATTTTGCATCCATCCATCCAGTGTTCTGTGGTTTGGCAAGTGAACAGTTCTGAAACCACAATTACATTAACTTAACAGTAAAACCACAGTTGCTATATACAATTGTCTTCAACCAATGATAGAATCTAATATTCTGAAATTGTCATCTGTGTGGTATGACTGTCAGTAAGAGTTAGTATTACATGCAGCATAAATCTAATCCTGAATTTAGACTACTGGTAAAGATAATTCCATAGTTTAATTTGTTCCCATGAGATCTAACATCATAAATATTGAAAATTAGTATTTCATAACATAAATATCTATTCCTATCTGCAGTGATGTCAGAATAATGAAATTATGTGATGATGTCATAATGCAAGCTCTGTAGTTTCATAGTTGCATTATTATATTGAATGCAGGTACATAAGGGACGCACTGGCTCAGTGACTAAGATGCTGAGCTTGTTGATCAGAAAGGTCAGCAGTTTGGCAGTTCGAATCCCTAGCACTGCATAATGGAGTGAGCTCCCATTACTCCCACCACCTCTACTACCGGCTGACCCAATCTGGGCCAAACTGGCAGCAACGCACCTCTGATACACGCACAGACACACACACAGCCACACATACTATGGATACTCCTGTGAAATATTGTGGAATAGCACATCAGATTGACCAAAGAGAGAAGAATGGAAAACAATATCATTGCTGCTTTCCTCACTTACTACCATATGATTTCCAACAAGTAAAGCAAACCAGGATACTCAGAACAGAAGGAAGTTTTGGATATGAAGGACAGGGATTTTTTTTTTAGTCCCTCAAATTGGATTGAGAATTGTTTGATTTGCTTTTGAACTCAAGGGAAAGAAACTAGGACACTTCCAGGTCAGTCCAAATAGAAGCAAATATCTGGGAAGAACTATCTTATATATGATATATCTACTTTTCAACACTTACCAAACTTGATTCCAATTATAAGTTCCAAACTTTGTAGTGGGGTAGATTGTCCTGCCTATATCCTGTTCCTGGTCCTGGAACCATCCTGGCTTCTCTTAAAAAGCAATGAATAACCAAGTCTATTAGACTTCCTGCAGTTTAAGAGTCAATATTATTTTAACATTGATAAAGCTTAAGACAAATCGACACCTTATTCATGGGTTAGAGTCAAGATAAATGTAATATCAAGAATACATTGCAAAAAAATGAGGCTGCCACCTCCATTAAACCAGCTTATTGTGGTTAAGTGCAAATGGAGAAGGCCCCTAAGCAAAACAGTCAGAAACAGTTTTGAAAATAATACAGAGATGCAGGGACAGCTTGCTGAATAGAAGGGAAATGCTGTCATAGATTTTGTCATTCTTGTTGTCTGATTTGTAACTTAGATGCTTCAGAGTGTCTGGCCAGGAAGGTATAGAAATATATAATCAAAGAAAGTGCTACATTCTATAGTCATTCACCAAAGAACTGTGCTCTTGTGACTGATTTTCTCATTTTCATTTCATTGAGAACAACAATAGTAATGCTCAACTTTAGTATTTATTTGACTTATTTGACAAGCACAAATGGCTTCATCACTTCTTTGAAGAACTGAGAGGTAATTGACAAAGCACTGTTGGCACAATCAGAGCTGTTGACCACAGGACAAATGGAAACTCTGCCAGCAAAAATGCCTGCATCAGTATATTTCTATCATACTCTCTCTGTTGAAATTCTCAGGTCTACTTAAAGGAAACCAAAATTCACATCTATGTTTCTCAAGTGTGTATATGATAAATCATGAATTGGGCATGTAAGACATGATTTATGTTACTTTATTGCATTGGGAGGGACAGATACCAGAGTTCGCCTTCGCACAATTTTCAAAACAAGCCATCATGCTATATTATTTTTTTATTCCCCCCCCACTCCTCCTCACTTCTCTTTTCCCCTTTCCCTCCCCACTGTGTCATACTATTTGCTTTTGTACTTTTGTATTTTATTCTATAATCTAATAAAATGTTATAAAACTTTGAAAATAAAATAATATAAAATAAGAAATACACGATGATCTTTGTCGCCTGCTATGTATTTATTTAGGGGGCATTCACATTTAAAATAAGATCATAGCTTGTACACTTGCATAATGCTTCATCTACAAGGAAGTGCTCAGAAAGGAATCCTATTCCTAATTCAGGCTATCATTGATACTAGATTCAGGGTTGAGTCCAACTTTCATGTGTCTCATAGTGTGATGGATTGTGCAGTTGCAGGAGCCTATGGGATAGTTTTGGCAACACAGAGCTTTTCTCAAAAAAAGGCTCAAATGATGAAACTGTTCAGTCCTGAGCTGAATGGAACGGTGTGGGATAGGTTCAGGGTAGCCAAACCCTAGAATCTCTCAGGATATATCTAGTAGGCAAGAAAGTTATAGTTTTAATTTGGTGAAATTCTATCAATTAAGTGTAAGCTAATAAAGAATTCAATTTGATTAGAACTCCCTGCCTCGGACCTGAGCTTGGTATCTTCAACAAAGAGCAAAAGTGGAGAGAAAATTATGTCGATGATTGAGAATCTCAATCATCCAGGTTGTCCTAAATATGGTTCCCCCACCACAAAAGGCAACTGGATCTTCTTGATTTTTTCTCTCTAAAATTATGTTGCTTCTTACCCAAGAAGCTTCTTCAGAAAAAAAGAAAGAACCCCCCCTCCAAAAAAAATCCAGTTGCCTTTTCAGAGAAAAAGGTACGTCTTGATATTGACTCTAACTATGTCCTGTTATTTTCCTTTCCTGTCTTTATTTCTGAGCCACTTCATCATCTCATCTGTGGCACAATGACAGACTCATCAATGTATTTCCATAATTTCATTAAGAAAAACAGCTATACTGTCATGAGTTTTGAGAACCAGCCATACAAAATCTGTAACTGTACAAGCCCTGGTTATTTCATCAGATCCCTCTATTTCCATTGTGAAAGAACAAAAATAATACTACCCCCATACAGTTGCGGGCCGTGTGTTGGCTTTGACAAAGCTCTTCACTTTTATTTGTGAACTTCAAGTCTTGCAGAAGCAGGAGGAAAATCTCTTAAAAGGTAGGAGAGAAAAATGACTAAAGGAGCCTGAGCATGCTCAGTGGCCAAGGAACATTGGCTGACTTGGGCTGTTATTTGTCCAACATGCTTCCATCTTGTTTCAGATTGAGGTGCTCAACTTACAATCATTGGATGCCTCTTTCCCCTGTTCATGCCCCCCATCAAATGGTGAGACACTGAAGACAAAATGCTACTTTGCAATATAATTGCTGTCCTGTAAAATAATGGCATTAACTGATCCTGTTGGTTGAGTTCACATATAACTAAATTCATTTTTCTACTTGCCTCTCATCTTTCCAGGAATATTTTGACTAAACTCTGTTGCTAGCCTCGGCCCCACCCTCCCCATTACCTAAGGTCTCCCATTTTCTATAACCACTTCAGGTAGTTCACCAACTCTCCAGGGAATAGCTGGCCATCATTGTCAGTAAGACCCTGGGAATTTTGAGACTGCATGTCTCTTTTATACTTTCCTATATCACACTGTCAGCCCTTCAGAGTAGACAAGGTCAAGAAATAGGCACAGCTGGGATTCCAGAATGCTTTTTATTTTTGCAGAATACAATTACAATTGAAAGCCTGCCTCATCTTATACCAAAGAAAATCAAGGTAGAATTATTCTAAGTTTCTTTCACATGCTTTCCTCTTTCTCAAGATTGAATGATCTTTTTAAACCACCACCCCCTACTTTTATGGTTTACCTAGAGCCGAGGTGGTGCAGTGGTTAGAGTGCAGTACTGCAGGCTACTTTAGCTGACTGCTAGCTGCAGTTCAGCAGTTCAAATCTCATCGGCTCAAGGTTGACTCAGCCTTCCATCCTTCCAAGATGGGTAAAATAAGGACCCAGATTGTTGGGGGCAATATGTTGACTCTGTAAACACTTAGAAAGGGCTGTAAAAGCTCTATGAGGCGATATATGTCTGCTATTGCTATCATTTCCAAAATATCTCTGTGCAGAATTAGGAGTGCAATTTTAGAACTGCCTCCACATTTTAGCTTTGACTTTCAGTTAATAAATGCTTCCTGTCAGATTCTATATTTTATAAATTGAGTTCATTCCACTGCCAGCTCTTTAATTCTCCATAAAATAATGGTTTTCTTAGATTTATAACATTTGTAAGGAAAAATCTAATGATGACATATTGAACTACGCAATGATTGTCATTTACCACAATTAAAAGGAGCAGATGCCAAATAGTGATTGGTGAGATGGGACTAGGGGTTGTTTCATCTTTTCAAGAACATTAGGTTGAGTAATTTTGAATAAAACACATGGCCAAATTTCTTTCTCAGATGAGCTGGAGAATTCTGATTTTAGGAATAATAATAATAATGTCTACTCATAATATGTAACATTACCTTATCCCCTACAATATAAATACCTAAATTGAACAGAATCGTTAGTTGCACATAATAAAACTATTTTGTTTAAACAGTGTGGAGCATAGAGTGTAGAACTTACTATCCTGACATGACTGGGAGGAGAATAGAAGTAAGGGGATTCATGTTTGGAGCCATATTAACTGCCACCTGGACCGAATACCTGGATATTATTATGACCAAAATGGAGAAAACGGCAGACAACAAACAGCCAATTTTTTTTAAAAAAAAATTGCTTCATTTCACCTGAAAGCTCCAGTGCAGAAAAGCCCTAAAACTCATTAACTTCAGAGTGAGCATTTAGAGTTAAATATGTTTCATTCCTCTCTCTGGATTACAACAACGTAGCATTTCAAAAGCCATAAGCTCCGCTTTGAGAGATCAAGTTTGTATATGTTGACTTCACATTTCTTCAGGCAACATGCAGTTTCATGTTGTAAAATGTATTTATACAATCTACCACAAAAGATTGCAAGATACAAAATCTTTATGATAGTAGTTCTTGCAGGAGAAGATAGTTTTCTTTAAGGAAGTGACTAAACTAATCTGTAAACCGAAATTAGGTGCAACACTTTTAGGAGAGCACAATTTATAAGGAAATCCCTATAACAATAGCAATAGCACTTAGACTTATATACTGCTACACACCCCTCTCTAAGCGGTTTACAGAGTCAGCATATTGCCCCCAACAATCTGGCTCCTCATTTTACTCACCTTGGAAGGATGGAAGGCTGAGTCAACCTTGAGCATGGTGAGATTCGAGCTGCCAAACTTCTGGTAGCCGGTGATCAGCAGAAGTAACCTGAAGTACTGCACTCTAACCACAATGCCACCACGACTCTATGGTGCACCTTGGGGTAAACACAGGCTACTTCAGTGGAGCATCATGCATAAGTTGCCAAAATCCAGACAATCAATAGAGGGCAATCCATCAAGACTGATCTAATCCATCAGTTAGAATTTTGCACTAGCAACTCTTATTTCTCAGGTTTGATTTTATTATGTTGTTGGACTGCAGTTCTCATAATTTCTCACTTTTGGTGCTGTTGGTTAGGGCTGACTGGAAATGGCATTCAACGAAGCTTGAAGGGTCACAGATTCTAGTGTAAAAACCCAATAAAATGACTTAGCTACCCAATTGCTACAAGGATTCTGTCGGTTCCGGTGGAAATTGCAGAACACTAATTTTTTTAGCTAGAGGATTGCAGAACCAGCTGCTTCAATGGCTTTCAAAGGTCATCTCCATAATGTGTGTCTGCTTGGATTGTGACTTCATTTCCCTGAGACGCCACTCAGAAGTGTTATCTTTACAGGCAGATTCACACAATCTGAAAAAGCCCTTGAAGCAGCTATGCTGGCCTTCCAAAGGACAAAGCTGCTTTAGTGTTTTGCTATATGCTCCTTTGAATGTTTTATACAATATTAAATACTAATATTAAATATGACTTTCCTATTCAATGTTCTTACTTGCAATAATGAAAAAGCTAAGGAACACAGAGGTAGGCTGCCATTAAAAGTGTTCTTTTTTTAACACTGAGCTCTTATTACATGCAACTTTTATTCATGAAAAAAAACCCCTAACAAAATAGGTTTAACTAGAGGCCCAGAGACTAGTAGTGAAGGTGATCCATGGATTAAAAAAGAAAGAGATAATGTAGTTATACTATAATCCTGTATATCCTCTTAAGTTCCCGCATTATTATTCACAATGCAAACATTCTTGTGTAAATGTAATATTCTCTGAGTTTAAAATGTGGTGCAGCTATGTGACAGGAATATAAATCAATCTCTCTGCCTGCTCATCAGACAGACCTACAGTCCTCCAAACTTTCAATGGCAATGAAAGATCTGCATAAGAATGTTGGGGGAAGGGAGCCATTGCTCTAAGTGCTTCATTATTACCAGAAGCAAAGCCTATTAACTGCTACCAATATAATTGTAGTTGTGATGGTATGAATAAAACTCCAGGTTTGCTTGATTTGGGATGAAGCCCAATCTGCATAAAACAGCAGAATTTTGGACTGCTCTGTTCAAAATATTTTGAAAAGCACCAACTCTATTTTGTCATTTTGGAATTATATTGTATTGTAAATAGTGTCACTGCAGTACTTTTAATATTTGTTGTTTTAAGGTTTTATCTTATTTTATTGATTGTAAACTGCCCAGAGTCACATCTAGGTGTGATGGATAGAACGTAAATTTAGTAAATAAACAAATTTGGGGAAATCTGATAAAGAGATTGGAGCAAATGTTTGACTAAAGTCAAAAGATCAAAATAAAAAAATAGAACACTGCTTACAATAAGGTAAAGGTAAAGGTTCCCCTCACACATATGTGCTAGTCATTCCTGACTTTAGTGGGCGCTGCTAATCTCCATTTCAAAGCCAAAGAGCCAGTGCTGTCCAAAGACATCTCCATGGTGATGTGGCCGCCATGACTAAACACCGAAGGCACATGGAATGCTGTTACCTTCCCATCAAAGGTGGTTCCTATTTTTCTACTTGCATTTTTTATGTGCTTTCGAACTGCTAGGTTGCAGAAGCTGACACAAGTAATGGGAGCTCACCAGTGGTAGATTTCAATTTTTTTTGGAACCTCTTCTGTAGGTGTGGCCTGCTTTGTGGGAGTGGCTTGCTGGCCATGTGACCATGTAGGAGTGGCTTGGCAGTCATGTGACCATATAGGAGTGACTTGGCAGTCATGTGACCGAGAGGGAGTGGCCAAGACAATGTCACTGAATTCTTTGCCCCAATGGATGATCTACAAAAAGATATAAAAAAGGAAATTTATTATTTTGTGTACTTAATACTTAAATAAGATTAAAACAAGTACACAAAACAATAAAAGAGCTACTTAGAGAAGGAAGATGATTGTCCTTGCCAGTCTTCAATATCACTGACTCCAATGAATGGCCTGCACAAAGAAGAGACACAGAAATGAACTCTTTCATTGCATGGACTGCATTAGGATGAAACCAGCACACAAAATAATAGAAAATGAAGATTACTGTCCTTTTGTGTGTTGAAGTCACCCACTGACCACCTTGCTCCAATGAATGGCCTGCACAAAGAGATACAGAAAGGAAGACTTTAATTGCTTGCGCTACTATATTAAGGATGAAACCAGCACACAAAGCAATAAAACAGCTACTTACATAGGAAAGATGACTGTCCTAGCGGTCATACTCTGTTGCCTCTTCATCCTGTTAAATAATACTACTGTAGAAGAAATAAAACAATATTGGACTTGATTGTGGTTGTAAGCTGAGGACTACACAACAGGTGACAGAAGGGACCTCTGTTTTCACCCAACAAGATGCTGAGCATCTTAGCCATTGAGCCACTGCGGCCCTCTGCTTACAATAGGCCCAGACAAATTCAGATTAAAGCTTTGGTGAAGTTTAGGAAGAAAAGCATAGCTGTTGCCAAAGTAAGAATCTCAATGTTAACTTTCAGAAAGGACTCTGATTCCCTCCCCCATTTTCCACCTCTTGCAAATTATCAACTAGTTTTACCTCTCCCTAGGGATCTGGTGTAGGAGTTATATGTTCAGGCTGAAGTATGTGCATGTGTAATGGTGGGAAAAGAAAAGGGGAAGGGGCTTCCTTCACCTTGGATTTGAGGATTTTATTGTGCATTACTTTAGTAGGAGCAAGAGGAGCTCTCAGGCTGCACTAGAATGATTACTTCCCAATTATTTTCTCATCTTAGAAACAAAATATCAACAAGGTTGGATTTTTGTGATTTACAATATGACACATTTCTTGAATTTTTTCATGAATCATGCTTTAGAGTAGAAAAGTCAGGACTAAGTCACCTAAATGACCTGGGAATGACAACCTATTTTTAGCGCCCAAATTATATATAGACCATGTAGCATGTCAAGCAATCTCTGCACAAGTCTAATTTCTTTCCTCCTATTTATATACTTGGCAGGACTTTGATTCTGCTGCTTATGAAATATTGATCTGGACATTTCTGCTGTTTCTTGTCCTCTTGGATAATCCATGTCATTTGCTCCCACTCTTGCTGTGAGATTTTAGAATGAGATTTGGACTTGGTGGAGCCTGGTGGTGGGAATTATTTTTCTTGTCTTACCTTTTCATTGTTCCCTTCCAGTTTTATGTGATGAAAAAAAAAGTGTGACTGATTTATTCTTTGTTTTCCTGCTTGAAATCTCCGTTTGAGACCCATACATTTACATTTTACTACAAGGAAAAAAATGATCTCACTCCTTCTCTATATAATATAACACATCTTATTCTTTCTTCAGAAAGGGACACAATGGCTCAGTGGCTAATACGCTGAGCTTATCGATCAGAAAGGTCAGCAGTTCGACAGTTCAAATCCCTAGTGCTGTGTAACAGAGTGAACTCCCGTTATTTGTCCCAGCTTCTGCCAACCTAGCAGTTCGAAAGTATGTACAAATGCAAGTAGAAAAATAGGAACCACCTTTGGTGGAAAGGTAATAGTGTTCTGTGCACCTTTGGCATTGAGTCATGCCAGCCACATGACCATGGAGACATCTTCAGACAGCACTGGCTCTTTGGCCTTGAAACAGAGATGAGCACCACCCCCTAGAGTTGGGAACGACTAGCAGGCATGTGCGACGGGAACCTTTATCTTTATTCTTTCTTCATAAGGGAGGGGGTCCTTGGTGCTGTCTGAGCTTGATTGTTTTCTTGCAGATGTTTCATTATACAAAGTCAGTAACATAATCAGAGCTAGCACTGATGATGCATTCTAGCATTCTAGCACTGATGATGTTACCTAGTTTGGGTAATGAAATGTGTTCAAGAAAACAATCAGGCTTAGAGAGCCCCCAAGGACTCTTCATTTCAACCCTGAGCCACAAATATTCTCCTTTATTCATCAAAAGTATAACCATAAAAAGGCATGTAAATCTTACTGATATTTTCAATGTCCTAGTTAGATATAAACCGGTTTGATTATCACTATTAAAATACATTTAGAATGAGTTGTGCTTTCAATTTTCCTTAGAATGTGTTCATTTATTTATTTTTTGTCAGTGGATAAAATCAGAAATTTTTCTCTCTGTTGCTTCTGAATAAACCTCAAATGGGTAACAAAATCCAAATAATGATTATTACTGTTTTCCCAGTGATATCTTAACCATTATTAGGATTATAGACCATAAAAAGGTAATTTGGGATTCTGAGAACATATTGAAAAATAATTTACAGTTGTGCTCTTTGCTGACATAATGTTAAATCACATTAAAACTTCTCATTGCTCATGGCATGTTCCACTTTTGTTAAGAATGAATGAGTCCATTGTCTTTTTTCCTTTCTTATTGTTTTAAATAATATGTTTTCTAGGGTTCTAATGTACCAGTAGGGAATTCTTCCTGAAATTCAATTAATTATCAGTACCTTGATGCTACATAATAAATACCAAACAATGCATAAAGTAAAAGGATGACATAATATGGCATTTTTAAGGTGCACCTACAAATTACTATTGTTTCCCACAGCTGCTTATGATTGTGAAAATTGGACCATGAAAAAACTAGATAAGAGAAAAATTGATAATGTATGTTCGAACTGTGATTTTGGAGACACCCCCTGTCAAACACCAGGAGAATCAGAAGATCCATGCAGTTCATATGGGTATAAAGATTTATTGCAAGCTTAAATTCTCTACAATAACCAGAACTACTAACAACCAAAATAAATTGGTGGTAGACAAGAATCAAGGAAATTCAAGATGGGCTGGATTTAGATCTCTTGTGGGCACAAAAGGTCTCATGACTGATGATGCATTTGACTCCTCCCTTGGGCTTAGCCTAGTCATCTCCTACAAGATGGTAACCAAACAAATACCAGAGCATACAAAATCAGACATATGGACTAGGGGTGGGTTCTGGGTTCTACCGGTTTGGTCATGTGTGTGCTTGTGTGTGCTTGATGTGCACTAGGTACACATATGCAGTTCAATTAAAATTTTTCTGTGCATGCGCAGAAGTGAAAAACAAGATGGCGGTGCCTATGGCGCCACCCAGAGAACCGGTTTGGGGGCATGGCAGGCCTGGGTTGCTCCCAATTCCAGCAACCCAGGCCGCCAAACCACTACTGGTTCATCCAAACTGGTAGAACCCACCACTGATACGAACTCAGGCGAGGTGGACATGGAGGGGGTCATTGAGTAGAGGGGGTCATGTGGCTTTCCTCTGTCTCATCTCTGCTCTTTGTCCCCCTGTCTCTGGGGCTTTGTCCCCTGTGCCTCGCCCTGCAGAGATGAGGAATATAGGGACATATCTAATGTAAGACTTAGTAGCTAAAATAAATCTCAAGTTGCATCTTGATCAGTTAGGAAATCCCTGCTTTATTCAGGGGCTCAGTTCAGAAATCTAAATCTCCAATTCATTATTGTTAAAAATCAACAAACTGGCACATATTTTTGAATATAATTAGAATTGGTTCAGGAATTCTCCCTTTCCAAATTAGGCAATTAATACACTGAAGATATTGGTATTGCAATTTCTTTCTAGATGCCTTTAAATATCTTTCTCCTTTTTTTTTCAAAAGGGCTTATTTTATTTCTTGGTGGAATTGAATGAAATGACAGATTAACTCTGCCAGAGATTTTTTAAAACAGCAGTGTTTACATTTGGGAGGCAAGCAATCAAAATTTAACAAAGGAAGCATGAGGGCCTTAAATTCTAAGCTACAGTAGATACTAAAGTTCAATGAAGAGAATAATTGCAAAAAAGATCCAATATAATGTCTGTCTATTTTGTGATAATTTAGTGTTCAGATAGTCTGAGACAAACTAACAAGACCTATGTGTCCAAATAAGGCCAGCAATAATATCTGAGTTCAAACTCAAAAGAACTCAGAACTTCATGATTTGTAACTCCGATTCATTCCAGGCATCCTGTGGCAGTCCAGGTCAGTGGTGTGTTACGAGCAGTATGGCCCGATACTAGCATACCGGTGGCAGCTGGGAGCAGCAACCACCGTACCAGAATGGTGTTTTGTGGCCCACCCACCCGCGCTTTTTATCTCTTTTTGAGGAAAACAGGATAATTGTGCATGTGCGCATATCGTATGGTTCCAGCGCGACCTCGCCAAGAAACTGGGCATCGCAGGGTGGTGGTGTGCACATATGTGTGCAGTGTGCATGCCTGAGGTGGACGTCTGGCCCTGTTGCAGCATACCAGTTGCGACGGGATCCGGAACCCACCACTAGTCCAGGTGTTATTGAAATACAATTCCTAGCATCTTTCACCATTGATCATGATTCTCGGGGATTCTAAGAATTGAAGTAATACCTGGAACAATGTTTCCCAACCTTTGCAACTTTAAAATGTATAGATTTCAGCTCCCAGACTTTCCCAGGCAGCATGCAGGCTGGAGAATGCTTGAAGCCCACACATGTTATATAGTGATTTTTAATGTTAATACAATTAACAAAATGTACATCCGAAGCACTAAAGAGAAACACCAGGAAAGTCTTGGAATGGTTGATTAGATTTAAATCTGTATCCCACAGTTATAAGTATATGCCACTATTTGAGATGGTTTGTTTTTAAAAAATACAATAAAATGTTACCTTCCTCTAATTGCCTTGAACTATTAGCAGAGTAGTGGTGTTTCCAGATAGATTTCTGTCCTCACTAGATTTTGGATTAGCCAAACTTTGTGAGTTTACTTGCAGGGTCGAAGCTGGGATTGAGATAGACATGAATAAATATTGATCATTCTCTGGGAAATTCCCTTCAGTCTAATTAACCAAGAAAGAAAATATCTCTGATTCACCCATGCAGCATATAACAGTAAGCACAATAATAAAAAAAATCTTAGTTGTATTTGTTTTTAGTATATTCATTAAGCTTTCTTTATTTTAGATGACCATCTTTTTTTCTGGGAGAAAATGGGATGGGTATCGGTAATATTCTAAACAGAATATCATTTTACTAAGAGAAACACAAGGCAGAAAATATCTTGAACAAGAAATAGCAGATCTGAGCTCTTTGGTTAGTATCAAATATTATGCTTTATATTTTAGAATCTAAATTTAAAGTTGTCATTGCTATGGCAACATAAATGCTGATATTCACTAAGGTAAGAAAAGCTGGATGAAAATAAAAGCCTTGATGAATTATATCAAAGTTCTGTTTAGTCCCATGTTCTATTTCTATGTTGATTAACTGGATGTGTTCAACATCATGAGTGTACTAGCACTTTCCCATTCATTCTGTACACTAGCTTTAGTATGGAAGTCATATTGTTTATTACCTATGATAGATAATTAATTGATTGATTCTTTATTTGCTCTTTATTCCACCTTTACTATTTTATAAGAACTCAAGATAATGGCAAACATATCTAATACTCCTTCCTTCTCCTATTTTATCCACAATAACAATTCTCTGAGGTAAGTAATGCTAAGAGCAGAGGTGGGTTCCTACCAGTTCGCACCAGTTCGGTAGAACCGGTTCGTCAAATCTACTGAACCGGTTAGAAGAGGTTCCACCAGTGGACCCAGAAAGCAGGCCACACCTACAGAAGAGGTTCCAACATTTTTTGAAACCCACCACTGACACACACACACACACACACACACACACAGAAAGAGAAGGAGAAAGGAAGAAAGAAAAAGAAAAAAAAGAAAGAAAAAGTGAGAGAGAGATGAAAGAAAAAAAGGAAAAAGGGACAGAGAGACAAAAGGAAGGAGAGAGAGAGAGAAAGAAAGAAAACCCATGGCCGGCAAGCCACTCCCACCAAGTCACATGGCTGGCAAGCCACTCCCACAAAGGAGGCCACACCCACAGAGTAGGTTCGAAAATTTTTTGAAACCCACCACTGGCTAAGAGGAAATGGCTGACCCACAGTAACATAATTGGCTTTCATGCCTAAAGTGGCACTAGAACTCACAGTCACCTGGTTTCTAGGCATCTTCACCACTACACTAAACTGGATCTCTATCCCTATTCTATGAAAAGGTGTCTAATTCCCCTTTAAGTCTTCTAGATTGACAGCCATCATTCTTGTGGAAGCAAACTCTTTAACTCAGCTGTGCACAGGGTAAAGAAGTTCTTCTTTTTGACAATTCTATGCTTGGCACTATTGGATTTCTGGTTCCCATCTTCAGCAAGTCAGAGAGTTGCTGCTGCTGTTCATTATACTATTCAAAGATCTGTTGACTGAGCACATGCAAAAGAACATATGGTAGCTTTTTGTAATCAAAGACTTGAATTCAAATTAATTCATGTTGTTTTCAAATTTGTATTTGCCCTGGCTTAAATGTTTTGGTTGCAATAGCCAAATGATCTGAATATCAATTTCTACTATGATTGCCTTTCTTTTATTTAATGGCTTGCGTACTAGTTTTTTTATTTAAAATATTCTATTTATATTTCAATAATAGGTACAAAACAATCAATTTATATTACATATTGTAAATGTGACTTCTATTATATTATGGTTTGCCATTGTTAATGTGTCCCAATATCTTTTGTCAGATAGCACTATATTGTTATGAGTTGTATAGAAAGACCAGGGAATGGATTCTCTCCCCCATCCCATCCTGAATATGACTTTGACATTTTCAGACAACTTCAGAAGCTGTTTACATGGAAATGTTTTAAAGACATAGCATACTAGTCACAACATGTAAACTAGAATATTGTTTTTTCCAATGTAAAATCAATAATTCAAGGCACTGTTATCACATTTGAAGTCCTCTGTGGCTATATGCTCAAGCTAGGGGGTGTGCGTTGTGAATCCCATTTTGCAGAACCTGGGAAATGCATCTGTTGCAATATTTTCCCTGTGGAACAATAGGTTTGTTTCACACAATGTTATTCTGAAAATTGTTAAAGGCAATTGTTTGTTCTCTCAGGCCTCAGGGATATGGTGAATATGAAGTCTGGCCCCCTTCAGTTAGAATAACAAAATAACAAAGTTGGAAGAGACTTTGGGGGTCTTCTAGTGCAGCCCCTGCTCCAGCAAGAAACCCAAGTCATGCCATATAAATGGTTGTTCAGTCTCTTCTTAAAAGCTTTCCAGTGATGGAGCACCCACAACCTCTGAAGACAAACCATTGCACTGGTTTATTTATTTATTTAGAAAATGTATATAGCCTCCTATCTGCTCACAGTGACTCTAGGTGGTTTACAAACAATAAAAACACAGTATAGAAAAAAAAACAAAAACCCACGACTCCAGTGGTGATATTCAAGTAATTTAACAACCTGTTTGCCCAGGGTCAGGTTGCCTGTGGGTGACATGGCCCATCCTTGTCCTCCAGCTCCACCACACATGGGGGACGAGCCTCCTGGATAGCCAACCTGACCCTGGATGAACAGATTGTTAAATTATCCTCCTCACCGGCCACTCGGTTGCCCATTTCTCCATTGCAGCCCAGTGCTCAGGATCCATTTTGATAGTGGTGGTGGTGGTGGTGATAATTTAACAATCAATTTACCCAAACCTGTGTGAACCTCGAGACAACGCATGATCACATAAACACAAGTTAATTGGTTAATTGTTCTCACTGTCAGAAATTTTAGGTTGCTTCTGTACTTGATGAATTTCCATCCATTGCTTTTTATCTTGTCTTCTGGTGCTTTGGAGAAATAGGTTGACCTCCTGTTCTTTGTGGCAGCCCCTCAAATATTAGAATACTGATATCATGTCACTCCTATTCCATCTTTTTACTAGAGTGGACATGCCTGTGAGCCCTTGATCCAACTTACAGGGCTGTCACAGTGGGAACAGGAGAGTAGCAAAGAGAGTATATCATAACAACATTTTTTCACATGAGATCAAAGTTGGGCCTCTGGCACCTGGAAGGCAGTGATTGAAGTTTGGCAACAGCTAAGACATTGAGAATGATTAGGCCATGTGATGTGAATGTTACTGGACAGGGCAGGGTGAGAGCTTTAGTGTAGGTGGGGCAAAACATGGGATTTCAGATTCAGGTTTTCACCAGATGTGTCAATATGACTTCTGTATTATTCAGGATCTTGAGTCTATTAAGTGTTAGCATTGCTGCCAGCTTGGTATCATCTGCAAATTTGATGAATTCCCCTTTTATTCTCTCATCTGAATTGTTTATAAAGACATTGAAGAGTACAGGATCTAAAACAGAACCTTGGGGAACCCCAGTGCCAGGGGTGGGTTCCTGCCGGTTCTAACTGGTTCAGTAGAACAGGTTCCACAAATCTATCATGCTGTTTAGAACCGGTTGGAACACTTGGCTTGCTTCCCCTGCCTGACGCGATCTCCTTTCATTCTCTGTCTGCCTCATTCACTCGTTCGGGCAGCAGAGAACGAAAGGAGATCGCATAGCTGAGGGCAAAGGAGCCTGCAGCCTCCTTCATTCAAATGTTCAGGCAGGGGGTGGGGCTGTCCCAGAGTCCTACGGGATTGGGCAGCATACAAATGTTATTAAACCTTAAACCTCTCTCACATGCCTTTTTTTCTCCAAAGGCATGCAAGAAAGCCCCTCCTATTGTCTGAATGTGTCCCGGAACTGTGCCATGACGTAAGGGAAGCAGGTCTTGGGAGAGAGCTTCTGTCCCCCTTTAGAGAGCCCATGCCAAAAGAGAGGAGGTGGGCTGGTTTTAATGCGGGTGAGCTGGCAGTTTCGTGGCCCGCCTTCTTTGCTAGTTCAGGTGGATAGAAAAAGGAGGCATGCAATAGTTGAGGGCGAAGGTGCTCCCCTTCGCCCTTGGAGGCAGGGGTGCTTTATCACAAGCCTCCTTTCTTTCTCTGCCTGCCCGAATGAGCGAAGGAGGTGCTGGCCCCAAACTGCCCACTGGACCACATTCCAACCAGCCGTCCCATTTTGTCTCCCGGCATGGGCTTTCTGGAGGGGAAGGTTCTTTCCAAAGACCAGCTTCTTTCCGTGTGGCGATAATGGCAAGAGAAGCTCTCAGCGAAGGCAAGAGTCCCGCTGCTGTGCCGGATTCAGAAAACCAGGCGGCTGTCAGAGAGAAGAGGCAGTGCATGCCTGTGGGCTTGTGCAACAGCTGAATCCTTGCCTCCTGTTCTTTGGCTGCTGCACAAGCCCACATGGCATGTGCTGTCCTCTTCCCTCTTGATAACTGCCTGGTTAAAAAGAAGGACAAGGCTCCGCTGGTCCGGACCCATCCGGGAAGATGAGGAACATGAGGGGGACCCCTACCCCTGCAGATGGGCCCCAGGCCAGTGGAGCCTCATCCTTCTTTTTAACCAGGCAGCTGTTAAGAAAGAAGATGACAGCGCACACCATGTGGGCTTGTGCAGCAGTCGAAGAACAGGAGGTGAGGATTTGGCTGCTGCACAAGCCCAAGGGCACACACTGTCCTCTCCTCTCTGTCAGCTGCCTGGTTAAAAAGAAGGATGAGGGTCTGCTGGTCCAGAGCCATCCATGGGGGAGGGGTCCCCCTTGTGTTCCTCATCTTCCCGGCTGTCAAGAGAGAAGATGGCAGCGCACACCATGTGGGCTTGTGCAGCAGCTGAAGAACAGGAGGCGAGGATTCGGCTGCTACACAAGCCCACGTGGCATGCACTGCCCTCTTTTCTCTTGACAGCTGCTTGGTTAAAAAGAAGGATGAGGCTCTGCTAGTCCAGAGCCCATCCATGGGTGGAGGGGGTCCTCATCTTCCCAGATGGGCTCCGGAGTCATTGCCAGCCTCACAGAGCCTCGCCACAGCTCCACACTGTAGAAAACATAGGCACATGCACACACCCTGTAAATTACAGCCTCTGAGACTTTGTAACGGTGGGAAACAGTTGGGAGAGGGGCTTTGGTCTTGCTCCGGGCTGTAATTGTGCAGGGCATGCGCGCACTTATGTTTCCATGGTGTGGAGCCGCAGCTGGAAGATGAGGAATGGGAGGGCAACCAGCGATGCCTCGTCCTTCTGTAGAGGACCTTTCCCCGAAGAGAAGGTTTCAGGTTTCAGGTTTGTTTTATTTATATGCCGCCCTATTCCCAGCGGGACTCAGGGTGGCGCACAAACCCAAGGGGGAAAGGGAAACACAAAAAATACAAATACAAGCATTTAAAAATAGCAAATAGCCACACAGATCGAGAGGGGAAGGGAACTCATCAACCCCAGGCCTGCCGACACAGCCAGGTTTTAACGGCTTTTCGGAAGGCCTGGAGAGAGGTGAGGGTCTGAATCTCTGCGGGGAGTTCATTCCAAAGGGCTGGAGCTGCCACAGAGAAGGCCCTCCCCCGGGTGGTAGCCAGATGGCATTGGCTGGTAGATGGAACCCGGAGGAGGCCAGTTCTGTGTGATCTAATGGGTCTTTGGGAGGTAATTGGCAGCAGGCGGTCTCTCAAGTACCCAGGTCCAATACCATGAAGGGCTTTATAAGTGACGACTAGCACCTTGAAGCGTATCCGGAGACCGATCGGTAACCAGTGCAGCTTGCGGAGGATAGGTGTAACGTAGGTGTACCGAGGTGCACCCACAATCGCTCGTGCGGCTGCATTCTGGACGAGCTGAAGTCTCCGAATGCTCTTCAAGGGCTGCCCCATGTAGACCGCATTGCAGTAGTCCAGTCTTGAGGTCACGAGGGCATGAGTGACTGTTGCGAGTGCCTCCCGGTTCAGGTAGGGACGCAATTGGTGCACCAGGCGAACCTGGGCAAATGCCCCCCTGGTCACAGCCGACAAATGATGTTCTAAGGTCAGCTGTGGGTCCAGGAGGACTCCCAAATTGCGAGCCCTGTCTGAGGGGTGTAAAATTTCACCCCCCAGCCTGAGTGATGGAATACTAACCAAATTTTTGGGAGGGAAACACAACAGCCACTCGGTCTTGTCTGGATTGAGTGCAAGCTTGTTAACCCCCATCCAGACCCTGACAGCCTCCAGGCACTGGCACATCACGTCAACCGCTTCACTGAGTTGGCATGGGGCGGACAGATACTACTGGGTATCGTCCGTGTATTGATGGTATTTTATCCCGTGCCGTCGAATGATCTCACCCAGCGGCTTCATGTAGATGTTTAACAGGAGGGGGGATAGGACCGAACCCTGAGGGGCCCCATATTTCAGGGGCCTAGGGGTCGACCTCTGCCCCCCAACCAACACCGACTGCGACCTGTCTGAGAGGTAGGAGGAGAACCACCGAAAACGGTGCCTCCCACCCCCACCTCTCATAATCGTCGCAGAAGGATACCATGGTCGATGGTATCGAAGGCCACTGAGAGGTCGAGAAGCACTAGGATGGAGGGATGACCTCCATCCCTGGCTCTCCAGAGATCATCGGTCAGTGCGACCAAAGCGGTTTCCATGCTGTAGCCATGCCTGAATCCAGACTGAAAGGGATCCAGATAATCGGCTTCATCCAAGGACCGTCGGAGCTGAGAGGCTACCACTTTCTCAACAACCTTCCCAATAAAGGGGAGGTTGGAGACTGGACGGTAGTTATTCAAAATGGCTGGATCCAGCGATGGCTTCTTCAGGAGGGGTCTCACCACCGCTGTCTTCAATGCCAGTGGGAAGAAGCCCTCCCGAAGAGAGGCATTCACCATCGCCTGGATCCAGCTCCGTGTCACCTCCTTGCTGTTCGCCACCAGCCAGGAGGGGCACGGGTCCAGCACACACGTGGCAGCACTCACCACTCCCATGGCCTTGTTCACTTCATCAGGAGCAACAGGTTGAAAGTCAGTCCAGAGATGTCATTCAAGACCTTCCCCCGGTACCCCGGCTGGCTCTGCGCAATTGGAGTCCAGGTCCATCCAAAGCCGAGCAACTTTATCCGCAAGGAACTGGACATATTCCTCTGCTCTACCTTGTAGGGGGTTATCCGCAACCCTCCCATTTAGGAGGGAGCGGGTCACCCTAAACAAGGCGGCAGGGCGTGACTCAGCGGACGCTATCAGAGCAGCAATATAGGTGTTCTTGGCTGTCCATATTGCCGAGAGGTATGCTCCGATGCAAGTTTTTAATAGTGCTCGGTCTGACTCGGATTTACTGGACCTCCAGCGGCGCTCTAGGTGTCTCTTTTGGCACTTCATCTCCCGGAGATCCTTGGTAAACCAAGGGGCCCTCCTGGATCCACTGCTGCGGATCGGCCGTAAAGGCGCAATCCGGTGGAGAGCCTCAGACGCTGCCGAATTCCAAGTAGCAACTAAGGTCTCCACCGGACTGCGGGCGAGAGTATCAGGCATAACACCAAGCACCGTCTGGAAACCCTGAGGATCCATAAGACGCCTAATTGGTTCCTCCTCCCTACAGCGGGGGATTGGTCTCCGAAAGTCGAGCCTCAGTAGGAAGTGGTCCGACCATGACAGGGGCAAGATCTCACAACCCCTCAAACCAAGATCACAGCTCCACTGCTCCGAGAGAAATACGAGGTCGAGTGTGTTACACGCTGAGTGAGTCGGACCCTGGATTACTTGGGTCAAGCTCATGACTGTCATGGAAGCCATGAACTCCTGCGTTCCATCAGAGTATTCGCCAAGCGAAGGCAGATTGAAGTCCCCCAGTATCATAAGTCTGGGGAACTCAACTGCCAGCTCAGCTACTGACTCGAGGAGCGAGGGGAGGGAAAAACACTGCTGCCAGGTACTTTTAACCTATGATTGGAACACAAGGTGATCACACTATGTGTGTGTGCGTGTGTGTGTGTGAGAGAGAGAGACAGAGAGAGACAGAGTGAAAGAGAGAGAGAGACAGAGACAGAGAGAGAGGGAGACAGAGACAGAGACACAGAGAGAGAGAGAGACAGAGAGAGAGACAGAGAGAGAGAGCGGGAGAGAGGGAATCAGAGAGAGAGAGACAGAGAGGGGGATAGAGGGAGGGAGAGACAGACAGACAGGCAGACAGAGACACAGAAAGAGAGAGACACACACAGAGTGAGTGATTAAGTGAGTGAGAGCACAGAGTGAGTGATTAAGTGAGTGACAGACAGACAGACACACACACACACATATACACACAGAGTGGCAGAGAGAGGAAGGGAGGGGAGAGAGACAGAGACACACAGAGAGACATAGAGAGAGACAGAGGGAGGGAGACAGAGAGAGAGACACACACACAGAATGAGTGAGTGAGAGACATACAGACAGACAGAGTGACAGAGGGGGGGAGGAGAGAGTGACAGAGCGATACAGAGAGAGAGAGAGAGAGAGACAGACAGACAGACAGAGAATGACAGACAGATAGACAGACAGGAGAAGGAAGGAAGGAAGGAAGGAAGGAAGGAAGGAAGGAAGGAAGGAAGGAAGGAAGGAAGGAAGGAAGGAAGGAAGGAAGGAAGAAAAAAACTTATAACTACAATTGAGCCCAAAATTTTGGTTGCTAAGCAAGAATGTCATTAAGTGAGTTTCACCACATTTTCCAAGTTGGCCATGCCTACCTAGTCACATGACTGCCCAGCCACTCCCACAAAACAGGCCACACCTACATAATAGGTTCTAAAAAAAATTGAAACCCACCACTGCCCACTGCTTAGTTCCATTCTTCTAGATATAGTTCCATTAAGGACTATACATTGAGTGTACAGTAGTTTGTCGGCCAGTTACAAATCCATTTGATTATCCCACATTTTTCTAGCCTACCAAGAAGTAGGTTGTGGTCTATTTGTCAAATGCTTTACTGAAATCCAATATACTTCATCCACAGCATTTCACTGGCCCACTAATTTAGTGTCTTTGTCAAAGAATGAAATAAGAGTTGTTTGGCATGATCTGTTTTTGACAAACCCTTGTTGATTTCTGATTATAACCTTGCTTATACCCAGATATTCACAAATCTATTGTTTTATTATATTTTTTAGGATTTTCTCAGGTATTGATGTCAGGCTGAATGGTCTGTAGTTTCCTGGATTCGTACCCTCCCCCCACTTTTTTGAAGATGGGGACCACATCAGCTTTTTTCCAGTTCCCTGGTGCTCCAGGATACTTGGAAGATATGGGTCAATGGTTCTGAGATCATGTCTACCAGCTCCAATTCTGGAATGTAATCCATCAGCCAGTAGTGGGTTTCTAATATTTTTTACTACTGTTTTGCTCATGTGTGCACTCTCTCTCATGCCTGATGCTTCTGTGCATGCGCAGACATGTCCAGGCAGGTGGACAGAGCCTCCTGCCGCCTCTACTACTGTTTCGCCCAATCCGGGCCAAACCAGGAGCAACCCACCTTTGCGTCAGGCCCTGGTGATTTGAACTCATTTCGAATGAACAGTTGTTCTCTTGCCATTTTCTTGCCTATTTTAATTTGTATTCTTAGTTTGTCTTTTATGGTTTTGTTTTCAGTAGGTTTATAGTTATTATTGGTTTATAGCTGTTTTGTTCTTTATTGGAGTGAGTTGCAAAATATATTGCTGATGGAATATGATCAAATGAGGCTTTTGGCATTTCAAACTTCAGTAGGCAACTTGGCAGAACATAGTTTCAATACAGCTTTAAATTAAAATAATTTCCTGACCACCGTAACACCTTTATCAAACACTTTTTATTTGCTTTAAGCAGATTGGCCTTAAAACCCCTGAACCACATGTATTTTAGCTTCAACTTTTTCCTAGACTATGATAGCAGCATGCTTAACTTTTTCAATAAAAAGTGTTTTCATAAACACTGAAAATGAAATTTAAGTTGACTTATTCTTCATCATTTTACAATTTAGAAATCTGAAGGAAGGATTCGATCCCTCTTCATACTGTCTTTATCTTATATCTTGCCTGCTTTTGATCAGTGAGATTGTTAATCTTTTTGTGCTTCCTTCCTGCTTTTCCCTTTCCAAACATAGTCTCTGACATTCTGCTAGGATGTAGGACCTAGGATTTCCTTAGAACTTCCATACATGTTAGGATTTTCTGATGTCCATATTTTTCAATTATTTTTGTTGAAGTTATGGAGGGCTAGTTGACAGATCCTTGCTCAGATTAGATTCCTGCTTTTCAGAAGCACAAACATTGTTCCCTCTGACAAGGGGGAACTCAAAAGTAAACTGATTTCTTTTTTTAATTCATCCTTTTTGACCCTCACTATTGAATATGTATTCTATGGAAAGATCAGTGCACAATGTAATACATATTTATACAGATTCAGATGTTCAGCCTTACTTTTACCATGATTCCTGCAAGACTATCTTATGCCTGTGGTGGCAAACTTGTTCTGTCCCAAGCCTCTAAATTATACTGATGCTGGCTTGGACATCTGCCACAACTAAGGAAGGAGATAAGCCACCCCTTGGCTAGGAGAAAAATTATCTCTATGAAAAACAAGACTTATGGAACTCACGGAATTCTTCAAACTTTAAACTGATGTTTCCTGCAAAATTCCACTCCCTTCGCTCCACCTATAAGCTCTCTGGAAGGGGCCAATCAGTAGCCACTTGTTTCCTATTTCCTTCTATGAGCCTGTTTCCAAAGCTGCTCCCTCCTCCTATCAGCTCTACGCATCCTCACATCAGGGACAACCTTCCTCTGTTCCTCCTCACTGCTCCCTGACTCAGACACCCCCTGGTGACCAACAGGCATCTCTAGTCTCTCTTCTGACTCCGAACAACCCCCCCCCCAGAGTCTTCCTTAGCCTCCAGGGCAGTGCCATAGTGTTCATCGCTGTCAGATTCCACCAACAGCTCAGCAGGCCGCTGCTGGGCCACAACAGAACCTATGGCACGTGTGCCAGAAGTGGCATGCAGAGCCATTCCACCTGGGATGCGTGGTCTCACTGTCTCCACTTCTGCGTTTCTGTGGGCACACGCTGGCCTTCATGCATGTGGGAGTGCCGAAACCAGAAAGAGCAGCATTCTGGCACACATGCCTGCGATGGCATCCGAACTTCTGGGTTTCTATCCGGTGCATATATGATGGCCAGTTGTTCATTGGGTGCGCACCCATGCTGGAAACTGGAAGTTTGGGTGCCAGTGCGTGCCTGCATGGAATGCTGCTCTTCTGGGTTTCGGTGCTCCCATGCGCCCGAAGGCCAGTGAGGTTCCAGATGCCATTTCTGGCATGGAGATCAGCTTGCAGTGATAGAAAAGGTTAGCCATCACTGATCTATGTATTTTGAGTCAGCCCTCCCAATTTTTTTTTGTTAAATCATGAGTTAAGTTTATGGGCTATGGATTGCTGGCATATGTGTTTTGATAAGTTAAGTTGTTGGTGAAAAATCTCTTCTTCATTACTGTTTCCCATTCATGAAAAAAAAGCATTAGATTAGTTCATTGGACTATGCTCAGGGTAGAAAGTTGTTAGTCATGTTTTCTTTCTGTGTTTTCTGTTATTTTGAGAGGCGTGCTATAAAGTTACTTAAATATATTTTCTGTGGGGAGACAGCTGTTAATGAGAGAGAAAAAATATATCCTGATAATCAGTTCAAACTTAGGAGGGGAACTTAGAGGATCTGCTAGAAATAACATTTTAGTTTGAAGTGGGTTTTTTTTGCAAAGCACTTAATTTTAGCATTTAGTTATTATCTTTTATCACCAGGAATAAACTAGGTCTATAGATCCTTGACAAAACAGGCTATATTACTGCAATTATACCAAATTTAGCAGTCATTGCAATGCTGTTTAGTATTCAATGCTTACATCAGTTAGTTTAAACAGAATGCAATGATAATAATCTTTTAATAGACAGATTACATGCCATTACTGTACTTGTGATAATAATGATCAATTGAGTAAGTATTTAAAGCAAACACGTTAGAAATGTATCCTGTGATATTTCAACACATTTTTATTTTATAGTAAGAAAAACAAAGGTTTTAGTCAAACGACAATTTACTGTGATTTATTCTCATTAAAAATATTTATTTAATTTGCTTAAATGTTCCTTTCCATGCTGAAGAATCATGAAATGGCTTATAATACAGTATTTTAACAAAAAATGTAGATAAGACAACTTCCTCTTAAGCATAATAAAGCACTCCAAATCCATTGGCAATGTCCATTTTGCTCTCCAAATTCATAGTGATCTAACCCTAACCCTAGTTGGATTTGCCCCCCAAGGGGATTTTCCCATATATTTTACCAAGAAATGTAGATAAGGCAAGCTCAAAAAGTCAGGACCTTCCTAAGCATAATAGAGCGCTCTGGCTCTGCTGGCAATGTCCATTTTGCTCACCAAATTCATGGTACCTAACCCTAATCCTAGGTGAATTTGCCTCCGCAAGGGGATTTTCCCTTGTATTTTACCAGGAAATGTAGACAAGGCTGGTTCAAAACATCAGGTCCCTCCTCAGCACAATGAAGTACTCCAAATCCATTGGTGATGTCTATTTTGCACTCTGAATTCATGGAGACTTAACCCTAAGCCTAGGAAGATTTGCCCGCCGCCCCCAAGGGATTTAACTATGTATTTTACCAAGAAACATACAAATGGCAGGTTCTAAAAGTCAGCACCCATCTAAGCATAATAAAGTGGTCTGAATCCATTGGGGATGTCCATTTTGCACTCTGATTTCATGGAGTCCTAACCAGTGGCAAAATTCAATTTTTTTAAATTACTGGTTCTGTGGGAGTGATATGGTGGGTGTGGCATGCTGCAAAATACATTCCCACCCTATTCCAAGGGAATGATATTGCAAAATCTCCATTCCCACCCTACTCTTGGGCCAGCCAGAGGTGGCATTTGCTGATTCTCTGAACTACTCAAAATTTCCACTACCGGTTCTCCAGAACCTATCAGAACCTGCTGGATTTCATCCCTGGTCCTAACCCCAACCCTAGACCCAGTAATAAAAGTGTAGCTAGACTAATGTATAAAAGTTTCTTTGACTTTTAATAGCTAGTAAACTGGATGAAAGTGGTATATGTTCTGCAAGTTAAGGTGAGGAGAAATAGGTCAAAATATGATACTATCTAGATCTATTTAAGGAATTCTAGTTGCATATTGCTATTAGGGTTCTGTGTGGTGAGCACATTCGCACAGGAACTGAAAGAAACATCTGAATAGTTCAGTGGGGTTTGAATTAAATTACAATGTAACTGGAGCTATGCATAGACAGGCAAGTTCTATAGTTACATTGGTTATGCATCATGCAACAAACAATTTCTGCAACTAGTGAGTGCATCTAATAAGTAATCTTCCATTCAATTGGTGTAACATTTTCCTATTAATGCATCCATCTACTCTGTATTCCTTTACCTATGCTGCTTAAACGATAACACTATTTGATCATCTACATCAGCGATGGCGAACCATTTTTTGCTCGCGTGTAGGGGGGGGCCACACCCATAATGCAATGTGTGACCCCCCCCAGCATGCATGCGCGCATGACAGATGCTCCCCCCATTTTTTGCATGCTTTTTTCGCCCTCCCCAGGCTCCAAAGGCTTTATAGGAAAACAGCCTCCCCCGTCACTCTGGAGGCCCTCTGGAGGCTTCCGGAAGGCCCCTGAAGGCTCCGGAGAGGTTAAACTGGCCCTACGAGCAAACTATTCCTGAATGTCCGGTTTGCCCATAGGGCCAGTTTTTTTGCGCTCCAGAGGCTTGAGGAAAACTCCTGAAGCCCCCAGAAGGTTCTGGGGGGAGGCTATTTTTGCCCTCCACAGGCTCCTATAAAGCCTCTGGAGCCTGGGGAGGGCAAAAAATAGTCTTAAAAAAAAGGCTAAAGTCAGCTGGCCAGTGTGCGCATGTGCGCTAGCCAGCCAACAGGACAACACCTCGTATGCTTTGACAAATTGCTCTGCGCGTGCCATCGGTTTGCCATCCCGGATCTACATCATTTTCTCTTTCTCCCTTAAATCAGATTTCACTCTTATCTGTGACATAATATCTAGGAACTATGTAAGTTAAATTCTAGCTGTGTAAACATAAACAGCATACACAGGTATGCTCCACAAATTATCTTTCATTAGGAAAACCACTTTGTTGTTCTTTTTTCCTCCAGGAGCTTGTCAGACAGACTAATGTCATATGTAATGGCATTTGATCAATAGCTAATTTGTTAGCATGTCGAGCATCATTTGTGGTCTAATTCTGTCACATGGGCAGAGAATACAGCAAGTAGAAAAAGTTTTTTCCCATGAAACAATCTGAAATTGCTAAAGATCAAACCTGATGCATCACCACTCTTAATGCTGTTGACTTCCCATCAGCCACAGACTACTGCCTACCAAGTGGCCATTGCTGCTAAGTTACTGCAACTCCCTCTTGACCTTTATGCTCTTTTATTAGTTACTGCCTATCCTTATCATTTACCTCAGTGATAAATCACTGGTTCGAGGAGGAATTGCATATGCTGGATAAAGAGCTGAAAAGGAGATTCTGGTCTTTGGCTTACTGGTTTTGGTGGTTAAGGCATCTACAGGGAACATCAAATTGCATTGGGTGATATAGGAGAACATTCCTTGATGGACAATGATTTATTTTCCAGGGAAAGATTGTGTGTCCCTTGCACTCAGACATAGAATATCTATGGAGGTGATGAGATGAGTTCTGTTGTCAAATATGACAAAGTAAATATACGTATCTGCTTGAGAGATAGGTTTCTTATTTTTAATGGTTTTTTTAACACTGTATGTACTTAACGGTAGACTAATGTCAATTTTCAATAATTTCTTTATGAAATGCATGACCAATAAGGTAATTATTATGGTCTATACTGCCCATTTGTTTTACTTCTGATATCTCTCTATGCATATTCTACAAACCAAGTCCTGAGCCATGGGAAAATAGGGCCTTTGTCGAGCATTATTAGTAGTCTAATTCTATCATATGGGCAGAGAACACAACAAACAGAAAGGTCTGGCTTTCCAATAACTGTGCACTGGATGAAATAGAAAGTAATCCACAGAAAAGTTTGATCTTTAAGCTTCAAAACTTCTTTGGGGGATTTTGGGTCGCAACAAACTTACAGGGCTATGCTGTGAAGGTATATTTTTGACAACAGCAACAACAATATGTAAAGGGGAAGGACAGATCCTTTTGGCGGTTACACACTTTATCTTTAACTTCACTACGGCTGTCTTTCCATGATATGAGGCTTATACACAAACAAGGTCTGGTTGATTTTATCTCTCCTGCGGTGACTGCCTATATTAAAAAAGGGGAAAAAAAAGAAAGGAAAGATAATAATAAGTGAAAGCTACATCACTGTAGAATGTACATCCAGTCCCATGAGAGTGAGACAGTTGCCTCATGTAATTGATTTTGGATGTCATAAAAGGGCAGCATATTTTTAGTTATTTAATATATCATTAGTGCATGCATGTGTGTATGTGTTTAAAACTGGGAAATGGGAAAGGCATAAGTGAGGTTTCTGCTTCAGTTGTCAAAATAACCTGGCTATATTAGTTTTTATGCATCTTAACTTTGGATAGGGCAGGTAGCAGTTGCTCTGCCTTAGGTAATGCAGTAAAATACTGTATTTTTTGGAGTATAAGATGCACTGGAGTATAAGATGTACCAAGGTTTTGAAGAGGCAAATTAAAAAAATGTTTTTGCACTCTGCATTCTCCCGAAAATGGGCTCTTTTTTTGTTAAAAAAAGGGGGAATGCATAACCTTTAGGAGGCTTATAGAGTGCTCCTGGGAGCTGGGGGGGGGGGGCAAAAAGCAGTCTGTTTTTTTGCTCATTTTTGCCTTCCTCAGCCCCCAGGATCTGGAAGCGCCCTAAAGGCTATGCATGGCCATTTTTGCAAAGGGGGTGGAGTTTCGGGAGGCCAAAAATGCTGTATGAGACGCACCCAGATTTTCAGCCTCTTTTTTGAGGGAAACAGTGCATCTTATACTCCGAAAAATGTGGTACCTTGGGATCATCATGCAGAATATATAGGTCATGTCTATTTACAGCACAACAGAGCACCCCCACCCAAAGTTTGGGGCATTAAGGCGTTAAGATTAGAGAAGGTCCACATACTAATTGAGAGCCTATGAACCCCTCAGAATTCAAATCAAACATATAGCCAACCAGAGACAGCACTGATCTTCAAACAACTCATACAATCACACACCCCAGCCAAAGTTTGGGGCATTAAGGTGTTAAGATGAAGAGAAGGGCCGCAGATTGAGAGCTGCTTATTATAGTGCTGCCAGCATAAAGGATGAGCTTTAGCAGTTCAAGAAGTGACTTATCAAGGATAAGAAACACAAATGGCTCTACCATCAGACTTTCAGAATATAAGGCTGCTGTGCTTATGAAAGAAAGTTCACAGGAATACTTGAAGATTTCTTTGTAGTAATATTATATTTTACTTCAGTTGAACTAACACCAGAATCTAAAAGTTTGTTGGTGAAAATGAGATATTCCTTCTCAAACAAATCAACTAGGGATTTTAAAATGAAGTAAATTTTTTTGATATTAAACCAATAGAATTTTCCAGAGTGATTTTCTGTACATCTTGATTGTTACTTGTTGGGCCAGTGAAGGAAAGAAGGAGGGCCTGGAAACAGGAAGAACATCTGGTTGGGCTATTAATGTCATGTCTGAAAAAGTGGAAAGGGGATTGTGAAATGTGTATTTGGGTTGTATGGGTGTGATAGTGCTTGAAAGAGACAGATGGATATATTGGATGACAACCCTTGGGCAAGGGTTTCTGGATATATTCTTTGGGGCAGTCCCTATAATACCCCTAAGGGAAAAGAAAGAAATAAAGTAGATTAAAGTAGTGATGAGGAAGGGAAAGTAGAACTAAAAGCATAAGGCATATGCCATTACTTGAAAAGAGAGATCAGCAATGTATTGCTAATTCTTCTTCTGGCCTCTCAGCTATATTCTATCTAGAAAGTTGTGACTTTGACTTTAAACTGCAGTAGTTATCTTGAATTTCAGGTTTAGGTCTATTGTAAACTGAACAACAGATGGCCAGATATGCTGAGGTAACCTCAAAACAACATTAGAACGACAACTTCCACACACGCTCTGCTTGACAGCTATTTATATTTGAGCTGTCAAGCAGAGTAGCCAATAGAAGAACAGTAAAACTCCCGCTTCAGCCAGGCATGTCTTAACCAATAGGCAATGTCCAATTGTTGCCGGGCTGATAGGTCGTAGGTCGAGAATTGCAGGCAGTTGTAGGTCAAGGACTTTCAACCGGTTGCAAGTTGAGGACTTTACACCCCTCTCCTCCTGGATGGCGCATATGTAGTTATCCCGGTAGGCAGGGCACCACCGGATCTGCCCCGAGTTACTCAATCCTGGGACGGTGGCCGAAGAGGCAGGATGTACAGGGTGATCAAGCAAGTGATGCAAGTGCTTGGCTAGCGATGCCTTGTGTTGCAGTAAGGAGGCATAGATATTTAGAAGACCAGGTAGGAGTGGAGGCGTTCTGATGGCCGTGATTTTAGATGGGGAGGGTGCAGTCTCTGCGCATTGATAAGATAGCCCAGGAACTCCAGCTGGGGAATGCTGATGTGGCATTTACTGCATTTTAATTTTAGCTGCACTTCTCAGAAATGCAAGAGGACAGCCCTTAGCATTTCGATGATTTCTGACCTGCTGCCTACAACGATCAGAACATCATCAAAATAGGGAACGACCTCAGACAGGCCATAGGGTTGGGAGTCCTCCTTATGACCTGATGAATCTAAATTGGTATTGGAGTTCCTTTAGCTGTGAGTATTAGAAATTAGCAAAATTGGATAAAGATGTCCCTTACAGTAGCCTCACCATGTTTGCAATAGTAACTATGAATTTAGGATAGGAGTGCCACTCTATTCAGAGACAGCGGACAAAAGAATCTCAGTCTTGCCTGAGTTCAACTTTACCTTCTTTCCATCCAGATATCCTGTAGTCTCTAATCACTGGATCAAGATTTCTATGGCATCTCCAGCTCTGCCCTTGTCATCTCTCAATTGGTGTACTGGACTTACAACTAATTGTTTACAACCGTTTGAAGTTACAACACTGACAAAAATGACTTACAACTGGTCATTGCACTTATGACCATCATAACTTGCCCAAGGTGCATGATCAAAGTGTGGGTGCTTAGCAACCAGTAAGTATTTATGATGCTTGCAGATCCCGGGGTCATGTGATTGCCACTTGTCACCTTTCCAGTCAGTTTCTGATGAGCGACTTGAAGAGGAGAAGCTGGATTTGCTTAAGGACTTCAAGATTCCTTTAACAGCTGTAGTAATTTGCTTCACAACCATGGGAAAAATGGTGGTAAAATCAGGCACAACTCACTGAACCATTGCCTTGCTTAACAATGGAAATTCTGGTCCCAAGGAAGGTCATAGGTCAAGGACTACCTGAATATCCTTTCCTTATAGTCTCATATAGATGATAAATAGTAGGAAGGAGAGGCTGATTTCTGAAGAATCCTTCAGTCTAAACAAATCACAAGATTTGACAATACAGAATAAATAAATAAAGGAAACATTACTTGGAGGCTATTGTCATTGGTGTTGAAAGAAGGGAGAAGCACTATTTTAACCAGTGGAGCTGAGGATGACTTCAGGCTGCCTTACTCATGGAATGAAATCAACATTATGGAGACATGACAGGAAAAAAAAGACATGTTTTCAAGTTGTGTTTGTGATGTAGTTGATTCAAGTGGGAAAAAGTCACGTATGAAGAGGTTGTCATTGTATGTTCAGGCAGATTGTCCTTTAAGATGCACATGACTTTAATCATTACTTTATGTTTGTGCCACTATAGAAGAAATAAGTGAGAGGTCTCCATGCTCTTCAAGCCAAAAGAAGTAAAGACTTATGACAAAGTTATCTAACCCCTAAAAGAAAATAGAAGAGGGAGGTGAGTGTTTTAAACCATCACAACAAAATCATTCCGTATGACAGCTCAGATTAAGGCATCCTAAAAATAGGCCAGTGATTGTTGAAGACAATTCTTCTGTTACTTTGTGAAGGTATTAGCAACTATAAATATGAAAATAATGAAATCCAAAACCCTTAAGACAATAACAACCACAGAAACAAATTGAAACAGTCTCCCTTTCTATTAATTATGATGTCTTTTATTGCAGCAATACTGGAAGGACAATATTATCCATAGTCTGCCTTCCAGTGCAGCAAACTAACACAAAGTAATTATACTGCATTTATATTTTCCCAATTCAACTTGAAAGAGATATCTGATCATCCCCCAAGGTTTAGGTACCAAAGAACAAGGGTTTTTTTCCCCAATCAATATTCAGATCTGATTAATGTTTTGCCCCTGAAGCTGTGATAACCATCCACAACTGCAAAAGTAACACTCCAGTCTGTGCACAAAGAATATTTATTGAGATAATGTTAGCTGAATAATGGCCTGCTTGAAAAGTGAGATCTTGCAACGGTGCAAGAAAAAAAAGTAGACCTGTGAAAGAAGGAAGAAGGGAATGGTAGCTGTACAATCATTAAAAGTGGTGTTTAAAGGAAAATAGCTGACCCATACATTATAGTCAGAAAACCATTTGTCAGAAAACTTGTTAGAAAACCATTTCACTTAACAAGAAAGAAAGAAAGTTTACTGTTTTCTGTACAGAAAACACCCTGCTAAAGGAGCTATTTGGGTTTCTTTTATATCTATTTATTCTGTTCATATTCCCCCTTTGAGAGAGTTAGTAATGTGGATTTTTTTTCTCTTTTCAATAAAACTATATCAAGAAGATAAGATTGCTGTAAAATGACAGTAGTCAAGGATATACGTATATTACAGAGGAGCTGCAGGCATCCCATATTCAATTATTATTGTATAGAGTAGGGAAACAACAAGAGAATTCAGGATAATGGGCAATTCAAGCCCATTTGAATCTTAGTCACAAAACTGACAATATTTAGAGGCAAAAATCAGGTATCCCTGAAGCAAAATAAAATGGTGGGAGATGGACCTTTGCATACCATTTATACATGTGTGTGTCTGTGTATTAATTATTTTTGTAGCTCATCCCCTCATCCCCAAAAGATAATAAAGATGTTACTCCCACAAACAATATTCTGAGACATTATTTACAGAAACCCATACCAGGTTTTTTGTTGCTTGGGTCAATGAGGTGACAAACATACTACAAAACTCAGGACTTTTGGCTGAGCAACCAGGACCAACAGGTGCAGGATTACAGAAAGAAAAGTTGTTTACCCTTCACAAATATATGAAGAATTAAAACAAAGAAATAATGATCTCTTATTAGAAATCACATCCAACCAGGAGAGAATATTTGAAAACAGCGTACCAGTTCTGGGAAGAGCAACATCCAGAATCAGAAATAATTGATAAAATTACTTGGATTTTGCCTATCCACCAGGATTTCCCAAAGATTACCAAATTACCTGTTAGTTCCTTTAGTAGCCTGATTTAAACAATTGGCCTAAATTAATTTAAATTAAGCAAATTCTGTTTTATCCCCCCTCCCTCCAATCTATCCTAATTTGCAGCTCCTTCCTACCCTCAGTGGCATAAGAATTTCTAACTAGGGCTTCATTTCTCTTATGAGAAAGGGAAGATGCAAAATAGAGGTTAAGAAGTTCACCTTCCCACCATTGTATATGTAGAAAAATGAGTAGACATTGTAGTTTAATTTTTTTTTTGCACTGATCGAAGTGTGAAACAACAACTGACTGCTAAACAGAAATGTATGATAATAATGTGTGGTGAAGAATGGGAAATTGTCAAGTAGCATGTCTTCTACATAACATGAATTGATGCATTTTTTTTTAAAAAAGGAGGGGAATTACAGATATGTTTGCACCTCTTCAAACAACAAGCACTTCACTATGATTTATTTAGTCAGGAGAGGCTAAAACATACTGTTGTGATAAAAGGACTATTTGTCTTAGAAAATATCTCGTTACTGGTGATCAATAATGGAGCTAAAATGACTGATCGTTTTATTTTCTAGTGGTGCTCAACCAGTCTAAATTATTTATTTGACATGGAGCCTGAGGGCCAATTCAGAGAAAGATCCAGAAAGTGATCATAAGTTTGCCCTCTTATATCATATTGATAAACCTGAACTTTTTTCAAACTGCAGTGATACACAGCTGCAGAATACAGGCTGGTAAAGATATGCTGAGTAAAAAGGATTTTATTTTCTCTCTTTCTCTGTATTGCACAATTGGTAATTCCTGAATTTAAAAAAAAAAACATTTCTTTGTCTCTTAAGATCAAATCAAATCTTCATTATGGTAATAAACCAACATTCGGGAGAGGTCGGGTAGAGTCAATTAGAAAGCATGGAAGATACATAAGAATCTATTTCAATGAATTTTAGAAGCTGCTTTGCAAAACAAACCATTGTTTGCTGTAGCATGGTTGGTAACTGAAAACAGCAGGGAGGTATAATACTGTCTTATGTGCTCTGGGTATTTATGTAGTAATGGTGAGATAAGAGTCATGCTGGTGCAGTATTGCAGGCTAATTCTGCCGATTGCCTGCAGTTCATTCCTGACCAGCTCAGAGTTGACTCAGCTTTCCATCCTTCGGAGATTAGTAAAATGAGGACCCAGATTGTTGGGGGCAATATGCTGATTCTGTAAACTGCATAGAGAGAGCTGAAAAGCACTAAAAAGTGATATATAAGTCTAAGTGCTTTTGCTATTGTTATGAGGTTAGTGTCTCTGTAATAGAGGCATTGGAGAAGCACATGCTCTATGGTTTCTGGGGGACCAGAGTCACAAAGGAATGGTATCTTCAAGTAAGGAATCTTCCAGTTCTAGTCAATTTTTTTTAGGAAGATCAAGGAATGTCTCAGGATAAAAAATAAATCTTTATTCCTGTAACAGTACTAACCAGAAGAGAAAATACCAATAGATTTGGAACTACCAAAATTAGATTCTTTTCTTTATTGTCAATGAAAGAAAAAAAATATGGAACAAATGAAAATGTGTTTATCTTCCAGTAAAAGGTCCAATAATAATTCTTGACTTTCTGTCTAAACCACTTTACAGTACAAGCTGTTTTTTTTAAAAAAAACCTCAACTGGACATAGTCCTGAATAGCCTATTAAAACTGTATTGTAAAGTATCAAGATAATAGTTATCTGCAGATATTGATGAAACCATATTTCTAAACTACGAAAGCAGGTGGGAAATTAACATTTGAAACCATCATTATTAAAAAAAATGTGGGATAATAATCTTTATCTTGGTCTTATTTTTATAATTTATTCACAAACATAACAATTAATTAGAGATGTTTAACACCAATGGCAAGTGTTTTCAGATTGTTAGCAATGCAATCATAGAACAATTTTCACAACTGATTATTTCTTGAAAATTAGCTTGAAGAATGAGGGACAATGAATGACTTCTGTGATTATTAACCTGCTTTATTATATTTTGATAATGAAGTAATAGGCTTTTTTTTTAAAAAAAAGTAATGACTGAGATATTTAATTGTCAGGAAGATCCAGCTGTGTTTCATACTTGACTTCAGTTCCAAAGGGAAAATGAATTATGCTTTTTGAATGAAACGTTTAACATAGAATGGAATATCAAATTTCAGATGTTAAGTTGTTTGGCATTTTTAATTCTTTTTGTTTGAGCAGCTATAGAACTATGTTAAAATCCAATAAACGATTTTTGAGAATTGAAAACATTGTAATACTGATCATTAATTTGTTTGATAATGGGAGATTCTCAGATCATCATTTATGTTTTTATAATATTTTCAGACATGTAATAAAATGTGGCAACCTTCACAGAATAAGTTCATCCTTTGAACTCAGGTAGAATAGACATATTTTAATTAGGCAATTGCTAATCCCTAGTAAATTTACATTGATTTACCATAATGGAATCATTGTTTCTATTTTCTCTTGCTTGATACACTTGCCACTCTTTCGTTCTCTCGTCACTTTATATCCAGTGGTGGGATCCTGCCGGTTTAACAACTGGTTTGGTGATCACGCACTGTGCGCGCATGCACAATTTTAAGAAAACTTACCTTCCGCGTTACTGCTGGGAAATAACACAGCTGAGGCGTGGCAATCCATTCTGACATGCAAATCAACTGAGAAGATATAAGTCAGTAAAGTGCAGGGGCAGGATGGCAGGCCCACCTGATCGTCGAAGCTACTGATTCGCCCGAACTGGTCTGAACCAGTCGAATTCCACCCCTGTTATATCTCTGGAGGAATTAGTCTTAAAGTTTAGAATTGAAATGGAGTGGCACAGTGGCCTAGATGTGAAGACCTTCGCCTTCCAATCAGAAAGTTGACAGTTCACTCCTAGGCAGCAACAGATGATTCTCTATCAGGGCACAAAGAAATAATATCTGCTGAGAACTCTGTATAGGTGGCAAGAAGGCGAATAAACGCTCAGCTTCATTCCATTGCCCCGATTCTAGCCTGATAAAAAGGATTACAGGGTCATAAAAAGAAAAAAATGTTTAGAATTAGAGCAATCACATGTGGGTTATGTACCCTGTTTCCTATTTATTTAACAGAATTAAATAAGTTCAATTGCAAAAGTGGCCAGTTTATTGCTCATCCCAAGTACATAAATTTACTGAACAAAGTAAAAAAAGTGCCAATACAGATTCACAGGGAAATGCCACTGTTTACATTCCTCTTGTGACAACTTAATCCTAATCCCAGTTTTTCATTTTTCAAGAGTTATCAGTGCATGACAGGACCCACTATTTTATGCCGTGTCTGCTAATCTTTTTTTCCAAGACTGAGAAATTGTAGGAAAGAAATATTTAAATGTCAGTGTACACAGCATTTGCCAGAGCATCACTAACCAAATATGTATGACCCTCTCAAAAAACTCTTAAAAGTTAGTGAGACAGGAATAAGTTTTTTTTTATAAATAATGATGATTCTCCTGACACGTTCTCCCATATTCTTGATTATTTTATTTATTAGCTGCCATGTCCTTTCCTGGACGGTTGTCATTGGAGGTTTTTTTTTTTAATTAAATGTTATTATATTTGATAGATTCTTATTCTCAAATATTAAGAAAGAAAGTATATATGTATATGTGTGTGTGTGTGTGTGTGTGTGTGTGTATGTATATATATATATGATCAATAATTTTACTTTTGAGTTATTTAAGAACTTTCAGATGAACTCCACTTGGATCTTGTGATGTATCAATTTTTAATTTCTTAGTACAACCTACAGCATTATTTCTTGTCATTGTTAGTTATTTCAGTTCAAAGAATTCAAATTCCAGCATGAGTAGAAAGGGCTCACCAAGTAATAGAAAAAACCATCCCTGTTTGTGAGCTTATCAAGAGAGTAACAATGCAGAGAATGTAACTTGTTAGGCATTAACAAGTTGATGAGATAGGAAAATAGCAGTTCTCAAGACTGAGAGAACATTTCACCCAACTGGTTTTGAAGGCAAAGTATTCATTGCATCAGAAAGGAATAAGACTAAGAGTATAAGGGATGTAAGTTTAAGGGATTTAAAGACTACAGTAGGTATGGTATGTATCCACATGCATTTGTGCGTGAGTATAAAAAGCACATCTTATGTTGCACAAAGCTTCATCCTAGTTTTGATAATGCAACTATTCAAATCAAGTCTTGTCCTTAAGTCTTCAGTCACAATACTGAGTCTGCATAAGGGATTGATGTTAGGGCAGTTGACATTTCCTGGAAGGAAACCTGGTCCTATCATCTAATGGGAACAAACTTTGCACCTAGAGACCAGGGTGATACTATGGCTACAGACTGTTTTGCAACCCAACTAATCATTGATCCAGTTGCCAATATCATGCCAGTATCACAACCAAGCAGTCACCCAGAGGCCTTAAATAATTCAGAAGGAACTACTGTGGATAACTCAGCAAATAGATAGGACAGAACCTACATCAACTGGCTAAGATCTGGCAGTTATTCTAGAATAATGACATTTGCTGCAGGTCTTTAATACCAACATCCTGCTTGAAAAAACAGATTATGGGAATCCAAGCAAATTGATCATCTTTCTTACTCCCTGTGAACTATATGAATGTGAAATCTGTTTTCTTTGTCAAAGTAAGGGTGGTGTAGGATAATGTTGCTGACTTTCAACTGTTAGGTCAGGAGTTGTACTGCAAACTACAGCATACAAAACCTTTGCCAGACCAATTCTCGAATACAGCTCATCTGCCTGAAATCCACATTGTATATCAGACATAAATACAATTGAATGAGTCCAAATGTATTTCACGAAAAGAGTACTCACTTCTCTGCTCACAACAGAATACCTTATGCCACTAGGCACGAAATTTTGTCGTTGGACAACCTGGAACTACGCCACCTACAGTCTGACCTAAGCACAGTATACAAAATTTTCTGCTAAAACGTCCTACTTGCAACAACTACTTCAGCTTCAATCACAATAATATGTGGGCAAACAAAAGATACAAACCCAAGGTAAACTGCTCTAAACTCGATTGCAGAAAATACGACTTCAGCAAGAGTGGTCAACACCTGGAATGCTCTACATGACTCTGTTGTTACATCCTCAAACCTCCACAGCTTCAACCTCAAACTGTTTATCATGGACCTCACCCCATTTCTAAGAGGTCCATAATGGGGCATGCATAAGCACACCACGGGCCTACCATCCCTGTCCTACTGTTCAAATTTATTTGTACTCATTTCCTTTGTTCTTGTCCATGTTTATACTTATACCTATTATCTTGCACGTTTGTCAAACCAAATAAAAGAAAATAAAAGAAAATTTGGGCTGGAATTAACTGTGAGCAGTTTAGAGAGGAACTAGGGCATTCATTCAGACTATAAGGCATGAAAAAAAAACATGCCACTGCTCTCCTGCCCCTCCCTTTCTCCATCCTGTGCTGTCAGGTTCAGAGGCTGATGACACCTCCTTCTACCAAAGGAGCCATTTGATAGTGTTCCCTTAAAACATATGGCATTCTACAGATTAACTTCAAGTAAAGCAATGTGTTTCACATGAGAAGTTTGTCATGGGAACAGATAAATTGGTTTACTATTGGTTTCACTATGGGTTTTTCCTCCTCTGCATCCTACTGAAATATGTTCTGGAGACAGAGTTCATTAGAAAGAAAAAAAAAGTGCATTTATTTTTTCCTCTGAGAATTTAACCAGATGAAAAACATTCCCCAAATGTAAAATATTGAGGTAACACAAATAATTGCTATAAAATGACTTTAATAGCAATACATAAATCCTAAGCCTTTAAGTCTAATTCCATACCAATATGCATTTAAGGCTTATCCAGAAGAGCAGCGCTATGGAATTTCAGGAGGAAGAACTGTTATGTTTCTTTCTTTCAATAATAATTTCATACAGAGCATACAAGTACAAAGACTCATACAAACTAAAGGAAAATATAAAAAGTAGAGAAAAGAAAAAGAGAGGGGGAGAGAGAGATACCAAAAAAAAGAAAAAAAGAAAAAAAATTACTCCCCTTTCCTCCAGAGAAGTATAATTTCAGAAACTTAACTCCAGTGTAGTAGTTCAATAAAAAAGATACCTTCTTCCCATGTTTTTTCCTCTTATCAATAATCAAATTATAAAAACTCATTGTTTAGTCCTAATTAGTAAAAGTCTATTAAAGCTACCAGAAATAGTAACACACACACACACACACATATTAATCAAATAAATCCATTTTGTAATCCACTATATCTCTTTCTCTAAGAAATGAAGCAAAAAAAATTCTCCTCATTTATAAACAGAGCTTTTAAGCCACATCATTCAATCCTCATCAAAAAGAAAGCCCATTAATAGCAACCAGAAACCATATTTTTAAACATCACTTTCTCTAAGGAATAAAGCAAAAGAAATCTCTCTCCATTTGTAAACACCTGTTCAAAGGCACATTGTTCAGTCCTCATCAAAAAGAATTCCCATTAATAGTTATCAAAACACACAACATATATTTTAACCCAGATCAAATACCGTGATCCACTTTGAATTCCTGTTTACTTTTTGTGAACTTTAATCCCATCAAATAATGTCCCATAAACCTCTCTCTTTCTCTTTCCCACCTTGAATGTGTCCATGTGCCTGCAGAGGAAGTGGGGGGTTTTGGGCAGGAGAAAGAGTTGTAGATGGAAGCTGGGCAAGATGCCTTCTAGACCATAATAACTATAAGAGGAGAAATTTCTATAGACTCAGAAGATAAAAAATAGGAGAAAATATAGATGAAAGCTGTTTCCCAGGCTTAGGAAAGACATTATATTCAAATGCACCAACTGGAGGTACTCTGCTTGGCCTTGAAGAAAATGGTCAAAAATCTATTGACTTGAAAATTTTTGAGGAAGACTTGGCATTGCAACCCTAAAACAGTGATAGTTAACAGACTTTGTAAGGAAATTTTATGTGATATTTAGCATTGTTCTGTTTGCAGTAAATGTGGTAGCCAAGTCATGACGTTACGCCTTAAGTTGTGAAACCTGGTTCTGAATGAATGAATTGAACTGAATTAAGTTGAATGATGAATGTTGGGAGACATATGGTTTCTTGCTATGTCTGCAAAAAATATGATATGTAGAAATATAGGGTAGGAAGGAACTTTGGAGATTTTCTATTCCAGTGTAGGAATCCTAATATTATCCCTGATCACTAGTTGCCCATTTGCCCAGTCATATAGATATTAATCAGCAGTTGAATCGTGGTTTAGTATTATGAATGCTATTTTATTTTGATTGCTAGGAGGTAGAATTGCCAAATGTTTTTGTTGCTATTGTTATTATTACAATAATAATTCTGTGATTTCAACAGACAGAAGTCATGCATTGTGAAAGGAGGGCTAATGCGAGCAATACTGTTCATTGCATTTTATTTTTCTTTACAGAACTAATTTTCGCCTCTGAAGTTGTTTCTTCCCCCACCTCATCTTCTCCTAGTATAATTTGAACAGACAGCAAACAGGATAAATTGTTCTGAACATTGTAGAGATAATATCTGTTGCAAGTTCCAAGCAATATAAATATAATTCATCGAAAAACTTGGTGACTTTTGTTAGATTTGCATGGCTAAAGGTGACTTGTTAGCTGTAGTTTTAACTGAACTATGAAAGTTGTTATAAAGGCTAGTTGAGTAGAGATTACGAACGCAGGATAGAAATGTATAGAAATGAAAACACTAACTGCACCGATTCGGAACTGCTTTATGATATACGATGGAAGTTATTGTTCCTATGTTGTTTTTAAGTTATGTGGTTATTTTTGTTAATGTGTTTATGTGTTCTGTTGATGTGCTTATGTGTATAAAATAAATAAATAAATAAATAAATAAATAAATAAATAAATAAATAAATAAATAAATAAATAAAATAAAGGCTAGTTGAGTTGATTTGGTTTGTCAGTTTTGATTAGAGCCACTAGAATTCATTAGAGTCAATTAATATTTGAGTGGAAAAAATTCAGAAAATTAATGAAAACTTTTCTGGCGGCCACCATACAATTCCATACAATTTCCCTATTGTTATTTATTAAATATTCCAAACAGTTCCAGAGCTGAGGACAATTTAAGAATGAAAATCTGAACAGTTTTTATTTATTAGAATTTGTCAAACAAATTCAAGAACAAGAATAAAAGAAAAAAAAGTACAATGACAGGGGCAACAGGCATCTTAGTGCACTTATGCATGCCCCCTCTACTGACCACTTAATTATGAAGTAAGGTCCACAGAAGTCAATTTGTGACTGAAACTGAGAATTTGTAGCTGAGACAACTGAATCAGGTAGAGCACTCCAGACTTTGACAACTCTATTACAGAAATCATAATTTTTACAGTCAAGTTTAGAACAATTTTCACTGAGTTTAAAGCGGTTTACATTGAGTTTAAAGCGCATATTATTGCAATTAAAACGGAAAAAAAATCATTTACAGGTAAAGCATTACTACATATAATTTTGTATGCAATACCTAGATCTGACCGCAAGTGACATAGTTCTAAGTTACCTAAGCTGAGAATTTTGAGCCTAGTAGCATAGGGAATTCTACAGAATTCTACAGAATTTGCACTCTCTACAGAAGAGAGCAAAACTTTTCTTGCGAAATAGTTCTGAACCTGCTCGATTGTATTGATATCAGATATATGGCGGGGATTCCAAACAGTTGAACAATACTCTTAAGATTAGTCTAGCATAAGTTTGATAAGCTCTATTAGCAATATAATATTTCCAGAAAAAAAGCCTCACAAAATTAAATGTACAACTCTTAATGCTTTTTTAGTAATGCCGTTACAGTGAACTTTGGAGTATAAGTTGTATAAGAGTATAATATTCTTGAATATAAACACGATCCAACTTAAAGTGATAAATCTGGAATTCAAGCAGGAATTCAATCAACTAAATGTGTATCCATGTTGGAATATAATAAACAACTTCCTGTATGGAATTAATCTACTCTTCATCCAAGTGAACCAGTATGAAAACATGGTGGTTTCTTTTAAATTTAAGACACTGTTTTCTGAACACTTTGCATGATCTGGCAGATTTCCTCTTAAGTTTAAGCCTTTCCCAGTCTAGAGACATCTTTGGAATCTGCCAGTTTTGTCAGAGCGAGAAAAGGACTGTTGCAATGTCATAGTGCAAGCTCAGCCTCCTATATATATGTGTGCAGTAAATGTGATGGATCTTGTACTACAGTATCACAATACTTATTCCATTATTTCTCCTCCATGCCTCACCTTTGTATGCCTATGTCCCACAAAATAGAATTCCATTGTTTCAATTTAAAGTCTGCATGTGCAGTAGAGAAATTGTCTAGCCGTTTTCCAACCAATGCTTAATGGATACAAGATAATTTGCTTTAGAAATTCTTGAGAAGAAAATTTCGCAGAAATTATTATGGGTGGAGGTTGGTATTTTTGCATTCACATATTTCTCTCAGGGTGCAGTTGTATAAAATTATTTTCTTTAAGTATACAATCATTTATCCAGCAGGCTTTCTACACTATAGTTTAATCTCAAGATAATTCATCATGAAAGGATTATTCCCATCAATCTGCCCCCTCAGATTTCTCCTTCCTCTGGAGAAATTCAGAAAAGTCACCCAAAATTTTTGTTCACAATTTTAAACAGTTTTGAATGTTCCTCCTTTCCCTAGGCAAAGCTTTCTTAAATGTCTACAAAGAATAGCTGGTGTTCAAGATGTCAATGCCTTTTTATGCCTTTTTATATTACAAGATGTGTAATATGCCTTTTTTAACTAGCATATATATGAAATGATTGGTTACAATCATGGCCTAGAGAACCAACCATTTTTTCCATCGATATTCCTAGAGAAAGGGATTCAGACCTAGAGATTTGAGCCCATTGCTACAAATAATTACTTAGCGAATTAGTAGTTCAGCAACTACATATGAGATACGGGCCCTCCTTCATTGCACATGTTCAAGTAGAGATGGATACCAGTTTGTCTGGGATGGTTCAATCTGGATTCTTTTTCTGAGTAAGACTTTGAACAAATGATCCTTTCAAATCTACCATTCTATGATAGTTATTGGCCCTATTTGGAAGTTCCATGCAGTAGCTGCCATGTTTTTTTATCCATAGTGGGAGAAAAATTGTTAAATGTGCTAGATCTTGTTCTTAAACATCTCAGATATGGGAAAGAATAAAAGTGAAAATGAATAGGACCATGCTTGACTGAATTGTTCATTATTAATCTCATCTCTTGGGGTAATTTAAGGACCCTATCGATATACATGTTTCTGTTTCCACTTGACACAGTTTTGTAAAGCTTCTCAAAATAGTGCGTTCCTTCCCTTCTTTAAAAGCTTTCCTTAATAAAAGCAGGCATATTCATTCTGAATCTTTCAAATCAGAACCTAAGCAGTTGAATGATCTGCATGCCAATTAGCTCACAAATTTATACCCTCTCTCACTGTGCCAAAAGGATTAAAATTCATTCATGAAACAATAGCTCCTTGTAATCACATCAAACCAGACTTCAATAGCAATTCAGGCATATAAAAGGCTCTTGGTTTCATATGTATTAAAAATAACTTCTTTTCATTTTCCAGTTTCTGCTTTGGGTACAAACTTTCTTCTTCTTCTTCTTTTGTTTAATATTCCTTGTTCACTGTAGTTGATTCTCTTCCCTTCAGTAAATCCTACCATGCTATAGACAATGAGTATTTCTCCTTTATTAACAAAAAAGAGAACACAACAGAGAAGCCTGAGTGATTGATAAGGGCATTACAAAGGAAACTCTTTCACCTTGAGATCATCATTTTAGATCAAGCTCTTATGAATTGTGACTGAAAGTTATTATTTCCAGATTTTAGCTTAGGATATTACATAGGATGAGTCTAGAAATGCTAGAGGCAAATCTTTAGTAGAGTAATGGGTCAGATTGCAAACATTATCTTTATGAAGATGACAAAAAGGCTGTGATAACATGCCTGCATTAGTAAATGTGAGAGATCTCTTCCCCAATTTGCTAAACCATTTCTTTAAACCAGTGTTTCTCAACTTTGGCCACTTGAAGATTTGTGGGCTTCTGCTGCTTGGGGAATTCTGGGAGTAGGAGTCCAGACATCTTCGAATGACTGAAGTTGAGAAACACTGCTCTAAACAAAGAGCAGGTCTAGACATGGTCAGATCATAATCTACCAAAATGCATTGAAGTTTGAATGTTTGGTTGAATAATTCTGACCTGGTACAGATCTAGTGAAATTAAAACCTAAAACATCTGCGTGATTATATATGTTACTGGAAAAATCATCTAACGCTGTATAAGGATGCTTTAAATAATTGTTGGAAGTGTGTAAAGCATGAAGTGACACTTCCAGGGGTGGGCAGCTGAGGGTTTGCAGGGGTTTGGGAAAACCTCTAGCTAAGATTCTGTGTAGTTCAGACAACCCCCAAATCCCACTCCTGGCTGGCGCTCCCCTCCCAGGAGTCCCCTCACAACCCATTTTGGATTTAGGTAAGTGCAGGGCACGTACAGAGGCTCAGGGACAGCAAAAAATGGGCCTACTGGAAGTTTGGGAAGACCGGAAATGGGGTTGTTTCTAGCCTCCAGAGGGCCTCCAGTGCCTGAGGAGGCCATTTTCACCCTCCAAGAGGCTCGGGGAAAGCCTTCAGAGCACAGGGAGGGCAAAACCACTCTCCCCACCATGGTGCAGGAGGCTGACTAGGCCACGCCCACCATGGCCATGCCCACCCACCAGAGAACCCCTTACTAACATTTTTGAAGCCCACCACTTCACCATGCACGATGAAAAAGTGAAAAATATTGGCCACAGATACATTGGAAGATGCAGAGCATTTTAAAAATTAACATCCAGATGAGACCAGAATTGTTTCTCTTAAGACTTATGGATGGGTGATTAGAATTGACTTATAGACAATTAATTTATATATGATAATTGCAGTGAGTTTATTATGTGCACAAAGTGCAAGAATGGAAGAATACTTAAATACCCATGATGATGGAACAGACAATGAAGATGGCTGAATTTAAAGAAATGGATAAGCTCACTTATCTGAATAGGGAGGGAAGAACAGCTGATTTTATAAACAGTTTTTTTTAATTTTATGAATATTTTACTGGAAGTGACGATTTCTGTATTTACAAATTAATAAGGGCAGAAAATGAGGAGAAAGGAACTATGTTATATAATTTTGAAGAGGATAATCAGTTTTAAATATAAGTGCTGTGAAGAAGGTAGGAAACGACTTCCTTAGCAATCGGTCCATTTTCTTTTTCTATTTTTAAGTATTGCTCTATCACTTTCCCTTTCCCTTTTCTGTTTTCTAACTCGTTCCTTACATTGTTTTGCATCTTTTAAAATAAAGATTTACTCCCACCCCCACAAAACTCCAAATCTGAAACATCTTGGTTATTCTAGATTTTGCCTGAGCCAAATTCTAGAAAGGTCTTGCAAGGAAAGTAAGACAGGACTGATGTGATTCAGCCCAACCTCCCTTCCCTTCCTACGGGGCTTTTTTTTGTACCATCCCACTCAACAATCTACCTAGGACATTTCTGCTACACTTGAATTCACCTGTGACTTGCTGGCCCATCTGTTCCCTCTCCCTAAACTTTACAATACTTTCCCTCACCCTTTTTTCCTTAACTGCTGCCAATGATTTTGTCCTTTTTCAGATCAATGTTGCCCTTCAAAGCCTGTGCCCAGGCCTTGCATGCTTCAGTCAGTATGCATATGTTACCTGAACCCAGCTGTTTCATGCATGGAACAGTCAATTCACGGAACACTTTTCATTTCCCTACTGTTTGGTTAGCCTGAGGAGTGATGCCATGTGCACCGCCATGTGCTAGACTGTTGGGTGTACACTTTTATCTTAAGGAGAGTAATGGAAAACTGTGGGGAAAGAGTCTGTCTTTATTTAAGTACTGCCTTAGGTTCAGATTGTGTGTTCAGGCAGAGGTTTAGTATTTATAAATCATGCAAATGGTGGCAACCTATCTCTCTTGCAAATACACACACACACACACACACACACAGGTGCCTGGCAGCCTGCTGTACTTGGCAAGCCTGGAGATGCAGACAGCTTGTAGGCTTGTCATAAGGAAGAAGAAATGTTTAGAAATTTTGCACAAGACCTAAGCTAATTTCATATTAGTCAAATATATTCGTGTATTATACTAGACTAGAACTACTCTGTATACAGTACTTGAAAAGTAAATGTTAACTGTTATATGGAATGCCATTTCAATATGTGAAACTTGCGGCGAGCAAAAGCTTTTTCTTTTGCTGTTGATAGTAGGATGGTCTTCAGAGTGGATCAATTGCCTGATTTGCTTCTTGCAAGAGAAACAGTTAGGTATCACATTGCATTTCCTGCTAATAGAGAAATACTGGTTTGATATGTTAAGAAAAGAGAAAGGGAGGGACAAAGTGGTCCCCGAAGCAGTGGCTTACAAATACTGACTTTCAAATAAGCTGGACTGGAGAAATTTCTCATCCCTCCTTCATGGATAAGTGAACATTAAACAAACAGATCGACATAACTGCATTATTTCAATTGTTTGTAAATTTTTATTGCTTCAGTACAATAGGGAAGAAAGAAATAAAGTAAGAAGAAGTCACAAATAAATGCATTATAACAAATTATAATGGATGTTAATGCTTAAATGTAATACAGCTTAATTTTCAAGCAGCAAATGTTGACCTTAGGGAATTATATTGTCTAGTCTTTCCATTGCAATATTAAAGGGACAATTCGAAGGGTAACAGCATACCCATACATTAATCAATTAACCCAACCTTTGAAATCTGGTGATTAGTATGCATGTAAAACTATGTAACAATTGAATTGCAAAAATGCAAGCACGATGGATTGAAAGTTCTTCATTAACAGATACATTCCAATTTTTGTAATCCTCAATTGACAATATCCATACAACATGGAACAACTGGATGGCAAGACCAAATCATGCTTATTAACATATCTTGAAATGTGATCCATTCCAAGAACAGTAAAGTAGATTACAAACATCTGCTAGCAAGTCCATTAATGTCAAATTTATATTATTTTTAGAAATTAACCTTATACCAAGATCAGAAGAGATATAGAACCAGACATCATTGATTTGTTCTGTTTGTGACAAGACAGTATTTTTTACGCAGCCCATATTTATCAAACATCTGCACAACCTTATGTTATTACATTTTTCTTCTTTGGGAAGGAAATTTAATATCTCTGATGACAGGTTGAATGTTGGAGCTACTTGTTCATTTAGACTGTCATTTTTCCTATTTATTTTGTATATCTTTTTGGCTTTGTAAAGGTGCCCAATTCAGAAATGATTCTTTAAATATACACATATTGAAAATGCACCTGAAAAGCACCGGCATTTCCTGTGTATTCAGTATCTTTTATCTTTGGAAAGTTTTCTGTTAAAAGTACTGAAAATATCTTTGTTGCATGCTCATAATATACCATCTCTTCATGATACAGAAAATGCCTCAAGAGAGAATTATGAGAGGCTTAATGGCAAAAGTCATTTCAACATTCACAAACCAGCTTCATGAACCATAATTAAGCATCTGTCTGCAAAGCTATTTTGAGGAGATATGTGTTTGTGTATACATGTGTAATTTTATACCCAATAAATATTCATAGTCTTCACAGAAGACTCATCCTTAGAGGATGAGAATAAGACAGGAAATGCATTAAATCTTTTTGATATAGGAGCAGGGCCGAGCAAACACCGGCAAGGCAAGTAGGGTAAAACTGACACCTGCTACAAGTGGATCTGCAGCCTCAAAGTTTGATCAGGGATCTTCTAAATACCTCCAAAATCTCTGAGAACAATGGTAGCTCTAGAACAGAAGCTGACAGGTGCAGAAAGGTGGAAATACTCCTTGTGTGTAATAAGCTACACAGAAATCACTTTTGCTTAGGAACAAAGAAGCATTCTGAACCAACCAAATGCAATTCAGATTGGTCAGAGCAGTGATTTAAAGTCTGGGGTCTGATGTTGTCATTTGGAAATAATCCAGTGCTGGAAAAATTTGTACAGACATTTTTCTGTACAAATGATGCAATGATTTAAGAGTGTGATGATTTCTCTCTCTCTCTCTCTCTCTCTCTCTCTCTCTCTCTCCATATATATGAATATGAATATGAATATGAATATGAATATGAATATGAATATGAATATGAATATGAATATGAATATGAATATGAATATGAATATGGATATGGATATTGATATGGATATTGATATGGATATTGATATGGATATTGATATGGATATTGATATGGATATTGATATGGATATTGATATGGATATTGATAGAATAGAATAGAATTTTTTTATTGGCCAAGTGTGATTGGATACAGAAGGAATTTGTCTTTGGTGCATATTCTCTCAGTGTATATAAAAGACAAGTTACATTTGTCAATAATCATAAGGTAATCAGGAAACGATCAATATCAATATAAATTGTAAGGATATAGGCAACAAAGTTACAGTCATGCAGTCATAAGTGGGAGGAGATGGGTGATAGGAATGATGAGAAGACTAATAGTAATAGTAATGCAGCCTTAATGAATAGTTTGACAGTGTTGAGGAATTATTGTTTAGCAGAGTGATGGCGTTCGGGAAAAACCTGTCCTTGTGTCAAGTTGTTCTGGAGTGCAGTGCTCTATAGAGTCATTTTGAGGGTAGGAGTTGAAACAATTTATGTCCAAGATGCGAGGGGTCTGTAAATATTTTCATGGTCCTCTTTTTGACTCATGCAGTGTACATGTCCTCAATGGACGACAAGGTAAAAGCATCAAAACACTGATTCCTGCCATATTTTTGCCACTATAGAATGGACATAGCATGGAATAAACACTCATTTTCAGACACTTATCTTATCAAATTTCAGTTGGAGATTTTCAACATTTTTTAAACATCTTCCCTACCTGTTTTAAAGCAATGACAGTATGAAGGAGGATAGAATAATACAGTAATCTCTAATTTTTTTCTGTAAAGAATCTAGATTGTGCTAAACCAATGCAGAAAGCTCTTAATCCTGCTTAAACTTTCAAAATCTGCTTAAGATGTAAGTATCCTCTTTTCCACTTGCTTTTTTGGAGTGTTAGATTGTGCACAACACTGATGTGCATTAGTTTAACCATTAGTGCCTCTCCTCATTGCCTTTTATGGCATTGCAATAACTGATTTGCAAGCCTGGTCCTACTTCAGAAGGCTCTCTTCATCACTGGTAACTCTTGATTGAGTCAAATTTATGATTTCTTAAGACTACTGTATGATTGTTATTTACTTAGCAAAGGCAGCCAAAAGAGGTTGCTGTAGTGCAGGGGTCGGCAACCTTAAACACTCAAAGAGACACAAAGGTCCTAACCGGAAGGGTCCCCCATTCAATTCTGGAGTTGACCGGAAATCTGGTTCCCCTACCATAGAGTCTTTCCTCTACCAATCCTAACTGAAAACCCTATCAATTGTGGTGCCGATCGGTGACAGGGAACCACAGCAGAGGGTTGAAAGAGCGACATGTGGCTCAGGAGCCTTGGGTTACTGACCCCTGCCATGGTGCAATATATTGTGGAAAGAGGTAAGCCACATAAAAACAATTGACACAGAGAAAGGGACGTTAATAAAATAGTGAATACACAAACCGCTGTCTGCATATTTTAGCCTGTCACTCATGGTCGAGATGTTGTGTACTAGATTAGACAGCCTTGAGACCATACCTAGAGTGCTGAGAACTGAGCTGAACTCCTTGGGTCTTCCCAGGAATGCAGTACACCATCAACAGAAGAAAGACCAAGTGTTTGTGGCCACATTAAAAAATCTGAGAGGTTGAGAAAGTGAATGAAGTTCCGTGTAATATGAACCAATGCTACCCCGAAAGGATTCTGATTAGCAAGAGTGGTTCCAAGGTTGTTAAATCTTAACAGCTCCTTTGATACCCATATGAGCAGGGAACCAATCACACCACTCAATCTTTTTAAGCATTCTCCACAAATAGAAGTGAAGTTATAACAATCTCAGATACACCAGATAAACCACTGAATCTATGAATTAAGTTATTGTATATGTGGTGCTTCCAATATGCCTGATTAATTTGAAGCACTATTTTGAAGCAGGTGCCTCTTCCTGTTTGGGAATCTGTTTAAATGAGGTATGTTGTGAGAAAGATGCTCCTCTAAAAGAAACACCAAAGGATTTGGAGATAGAAACAAAAACATTTGTCATATTGAAGCATTGCTTTGAAAAATTTTATTGACCTATTTTATTAGACTTTCAGTTTGGCCCAAAAAGAAATCTTGATTTGAATTCTCCAGTATTTGAAATTATCTTGTTCTTTGGTAGTTTCTAGATCTTAGACAGACCTTATGTCTATTTTTACACTCTTGACTGCTTGTTATTTGTCAATAGGGAAGACCTAACTACCTATTAAGTACAGAAAGTCTTTGTGAGATCATGGGATTCTGTGCCTTACATATGTGACTTCAGTTTTCTAGCCCATAAAAAATGAGACCTTTTCTCTTGTTCTCTAGGTAAGCTGCTTGACAGGACATAAGGAAAAGGAATGCCTTTTCTGTAAGTCCCATATAGTGAAGGGAAACTATAATTATTGCTTCAAGAAAACTATAACCAGAACATTTTATTAAAACTTGTGCCATGCAAATGTTAATATTTGTGAAAGGTACAGCTGTAGTGGCACAGTAGTTAGAATGCAGTATGGCAGGTTACTTCTGCTGACTGCCGGCTGCCTGCAATTTGGCAGTTCGGGTCTCACCTGCTCAAAGTTCACTCAGCCTGCCATCCTTCCAAGGTTGGTAAAATGAGGACACAGATTGTTGGGGGAAATATGCTGACTCTTTAAACTGCTTAGAGAAGACTGTAAAGCATTGTGAAATGGTATATAATTCTAAATGCTATTGTTGTTGTTATTGCTATATCTAAACCAAGATGTGTACACAGAGCAAGCTTGGCAACAAAGTGGCCAGTTTTTGATAATGGAGATACAATTCCATTAACTAATGTAGAAGAGTTAAGTGGACTTATTGGGCCATTTGGGGTAACTCAGGTTGAAAGATGATTCTGAGATGTTGGTAGACAATAGTCTACTTTGTCTTACCCCTTCCCTCAGAGTTAGTCTGCTGCTCCTTTCTTTTGCCAATGTTAAAATCACATCCATCTCACAGTTATATACATACATAGCAAGTTGGGATGGAATCAGGATAGGCCCTGAAATACAATGTATGGTTGGAAATGATTCTTCATCTTCCCGGAACTAAAATGTGCACAAATTCTGTACTGGTAATTATTCAATCCAATATATAAGAACAACATGTTATCATGCAACTTTTTTTTAGTTATGATGATGTAAAGGAGGATGGCAGGCATTGGACCAGTAAGTGTAAATCAGAATTTGCCTGGCTTCCAAATTTAGGAAGAGTAATTTTAAATCATTTAAATAAGGCAGTTAATCTGATTTGCCATGGCTTTGAGAAGTGATATCATATATTTTTCTAACAGGTTTTTAAATTATTTATATCCAAATCAGGGTTCTTTTTGCAATAAGGATAATCCCATATCAAGCAAAACTCCAAGGCAGGTGAAATCCTCAAAGAATAGCTTTATTGGAAATATTATATTGGCACAGATCTGGTAAAAACCGACTCTGAAGTTTCTCACGGTTTAAAGAGAAAGTTTTCCCACAATCCCAATCAAACAGTCACATGGTCCAATCAAGACACTGTCTGTTGTCTGGTGACTTCACTCCTCCTTCCATGGTCCAGGTGTGAGAATGTCCTTGGTTCCCAAGAGAAAGTATTTCATTTTGGCTACACAGCAATCTCTAATCCCCGCTCCCTATCTCTCAACTCCAGTGTGACAACACTGAAGCTCCAAGATGGCTCCGGTCAGGTCAGCTTCAAGGTTGACAGATAATACATATAAAGGATAAGTTATTTACCTACATTTTAATTTACAATTTCTGTGGAATATAAGTGTAGGTGTCACAAATTTAGAATAAACTAGTTGTATATAATATTAAGAAGTAAAAGATGAAAACAGGAGAAAAATGGAAGGGAATATGGTGCTCAGACTGAGAAAACATGATTGTAATTCTGTTTTAATTTCTCTACAAAAATGTCACTAATCATGCATCATCCTATTTTTATAAATACTTTTCAATGACAGAAATCTAACATCCTCATTAATGTTCACACTGCCACATTTTGTCTTTGCTGGGTTGCATCTGTAACTAATGAGAAACATCATGATTAATTTTTATAAGGAGCAATGTGTAAGCAATAAAAGATGACAGTGTAGGCTGTAATGTGTTCATTAATGATAATATCCAAATGTAAATGGAGCATAAGTCTCAGATCTGCAAGTTTGTCATACCCAAGAGACAATCATGCTAGCATCAGCTTATACAACTATTGGTTTTTTAAAATATTTATATTTTGAGCAAATGATGAAGCAACCACCTTCTGGGTAAAGTAACAGATCTTTCAGGGTTATAAACAGTTCATTAATATAATCTAAAAGGACAGAGGTTTCAGACTAGCCTATAATATAATTGTGGCTTTGAGGAACTAGGTCTTTAGTGCAGGTTTTACAGACAAAATTCATTATGAAATGCACGGTATTTGCCCCAGTGCTTTTCAGGACAGAGAGTCACTTTTGAGGGTGAATGAAGTTACTGTTACCATTCCATGATCTAGAAGTGTTATAAAAGTTATAACACAGCAAAGCAAAACTCTTGAAAATATATGGAAAATATTTTCTAGCTAAAGTTTGAAGTTTTTATTACATACTTCAAATCTATTGGAGTTCTAATTCCAGTAGATAAAGAAGGAATCAGAAAAAGAAGAAAATGGCATTTGTATCCATCAATATTTTTCACTGTCTCTTTCAACGGTTTCATGCTTGGAAAATAGAATTGATTGGAATAAGTATCAGATGGGTCTGGGAAGGGGCGTGGTGAAAAAACAAGAGGAGGAGGAGGAGGTGGAGGAAGAGGAAGAACATAATTCCTGTGCATAACTGTGAGCAGTTCCAGTCCACTTTTGTTCTCATCTGAGAAGTTCTCTAGTCCTGCTCTAGATTAAGATATTAGCAATGCTGTTTATGAGAATGGCTAGTGATATAATGGACAAAGAGAGGATGATCTAGCCAGTTTTTAAAATACATTTTTAAAATCATATAGCAGAAATCCTGATAGGAAGAAAAAAATAATTTGTTTATAGGATCAAGAATAACTGCCAAATTGGTTCCTGTTTTAACTGTTTTCATAATTTCTTTTATAACTGATTGTGAATGGAATAATTTTGAAGCAAATTATTCTAATTAAAATTCATATATGGAAACCTGAAGTTTCTGTTCCCAGTCTAACAGAATATGAACTCAGTTTGCATTAATAGCATAATCCCAGGAAGGAAAAGGATTCTTCAAGTACAAAAGCTACACATTATCATTTTTTAAAATCCCAGCAGCTATTTCTATATGTGTTGGTTTATTGTTATACTGTTATATTTACTTTTCATAGTGTTAGTTGCCAGGAATCCTAAATTTGAGATAGGCAGCTTATATAAATTGAAATAAGTAATAAACAAACAAACAGAATAGTAAACTGCATTAAAATAAAATTAAACTTATTGAAGTAAGAAACCATACTGGAACAAATCTTCCCTTCCCCGAGCAATAGAAAGGATAATTTAAAGGCTTTTCTAGGTACATGATTTGGGTGCCTTGAGCCAGTCATTCTCTCTCATCCCAACCCATCTCACAGGCAGAATGGAACAACTCACCATGGCCAACTTGCCACTACTAATAGAATGGGACAACTTGTTGTGGAACAACTCAACACAAGATAAGAAGAAGAAGAAGAAGAAGAAGAAGAAGAAGAAGAAGAAGAAGAAGAAGAAGAAGAAGAAGAAGAAGAAGAAGAAGAAGAAGAAGAAGACAACGTTATCTCTCTGCGAGTTGCCCATGGCAAGTTGGTGGTGGTAAGTTGGCCATGGTGAATTGGTTACTGCAAATTGGCTGCAGCAAATTGTCCTAGATCTTCTCACAGGAGTATTGTGGTTGGAGAATAAGAGGAGGAAAGAATATTAAGTATATTTGCTGTCTCGAGTTATTTAAAAAAATAATAAAGGTGGAATATATATGCATGCATGCATGCATGCATGCATGCAAACTTGCATGGAAATAAACATGCAAGCATGCATAAGAATGTCCCTTTCTATGTAACTGGACATAAAGCATGCCCTGGATGAGAAGGAAAATGTTGAAACTGGAAGGCATGTATGGATCTTGCAATCTTGCTTAGTCAGAGAGGCTAATAGCTGTGTAAAATTGATGGAAATTAATAGAGATGCTTAAACTGACATCAATTCAAAATAATTTTATTTCAAATGCTTACTGATTTGGTACATAATAATTGAATTTTTTCCATCTGAAAGCAATTGAAGCTTTTATTCTGTAAATGATATTTTATCATTGGGTTCATTTCAATTTATTTTTGAAGAAGTTCCTTCCAATTCAATTTGAACTACTGCCCTGTATTTATGTGCATATGGACGTGTATATTAGGGAACTATCAGAAAATAGTGACTGTCAAAGAGCAGAGTAATTTATATGGTAGTAATAGATGGCATTTTTATTTTTCCCTTCTTTGAGATATACAGATGTTCTACTGAATATGGCAAAACCATATTCAATTGTAGTTTGAAATTCTAAAATAATAATAACTAATGTTATCTTTGCAGTAGAAATAAGTACTTAGGAAGTTAAATGGCATACACAATTTAAGTGCAAATTGAGTCCAGAGTTTTTGTCTGTAAGAAATACACATAGTCACACTCACATATATAACATACGGGTTCTGTTTTTCTGAATAGGTTTTATTGTTAAACTTTTAATGTTGCATCTGGTCAAGAATCTAAACTTCAAAAAAGTAAAGAAGTATGTACTTAAGAGGTTAGCTTAAGCATATTTGGCATTAATCGGCACTGAGGGTTAACTTTATTCAAAACATAAGACATAGGAATCTAAACAATTTATCCAGCTACTGTAACTAATCATTAAAACTTTGTATTGAGAAAGCACAGAGAACTTCAGATGACTGCTAATAGACCCAATCTTTAGAAATAGAATTAGAATTGAATTTGTCATCACTATCATTAAGTGTTGTACATGATGATTCTTGACAAATGTATCTTTTCTTTTATGTACACTGACAACACATGCACCAAGACAAATTCCTTGTGTGTCCAACCACACTTGGCCAATTAAGAATTCTATTCTATTCTCCTAAAGTCAGTTATTTATTTAATTATCAAATTTGTAGAGCTATCTATTGCAACAAAATTGATTCTGGCTGGTGCACAACAATCGTACCTAGCTTTTCTTGAACATACCGACTTTCATTTGGACTTTCTAAATGTTTCAGGGTCATCTAGTCAAATCCACACTTGGTTTGCTGAGCATTTATAGGAAAGATGGCAATCCATATTCTGTTTGAAGACTCATCATGAATAGAAATGTATTACTTGCTGAGGCAATTGATTTCAATGGATGCAGCTCTTATTGTCAGAAAATGTTTTACTTGTGACAAACTAGTTTCTTTTTCCACTTCCTGATCAAGGAAATTATGAACAAAAGAGAGCAAGAATTTCTTGCACCTCTGACTCTTGGCAGAGTTAGATTTCCAGCAGGTATCATAGTAGTTGTAATATCTCATTGTCATTATGCACATGTCATATGACACAAAGAAACCTCATTTCTATCTTTGGTCTGTCCAGGTGGTCTATATTAAATTCCCATAATGATATCACTTCTTTCTTACTTCTATTTTTTATTATAAAAACACTTTAAGCCACAGTTGTATATTCCAGCACATTGTCTTACTAACAATAATGTTTTTTACAGAAATTCAAGTCCTTCGTCTCTCTTGAGTTTGCCAACTTTGTAGAACTTGCCAATAAACTTGAAAGACTATGAAAGCGAACATCTCGCTCAATTCATACCTACTGTAATTAAGGTGAAGTTATTCTGAGTCTTCTCAGTCTTCTGCTCTTTGGAATCAAGAATATCTTTTGCAAAGGTAGTTTCCCGTTTCCTTTCTTGCTACTCTTTTCTGAATTCCTATCACAATTTCCCAGTTTTATTTGTATTCATTCAATATATTGTTTCATTCAATATATTGTTTTTCTGTATATCGTGTATATATCATGAGTCATACTTGAATGGGTAAGCCTGTTCAAATCAATGCAAGGTCAATCGTATTTAAGGTTTTTTTTTTAATTATTCCCCTATTGGTATTACTTGCACATTCTCCTCTAGAAGGTGAGAGTACTTGAACAGCCATATATAGTATTACTTAACTTACAATTTTGATTTCATAGGTGGGTAAGTATTTATACTTCACTTTTCTGTTACCGTACAAGCACCTTATGAAGCCAATAGTTCACACAAGCTACAGCACAAAAATAGGTCGCAGTCGGTGTTGGTCGGGGGGCAGAGATCGTCCCTGAGGCCCCTAACATGTGGGGTGCCCCAGGGTTCGGTCTTATCCCCCCTACTATTTAACATATACATGAAACCGCTGGGCGAGATCATTCGGAGGCACGGGATAAAATACCACCAATATGCGGACGATACGCAGCTGTATCTGTCCGCCCCGTGCCAACTCAATGAAGCGGTGGACGTGATGAACCAGGGTCTAGAAGCCGTTAAGAACTGGATGAGCGCTAACAAACTGGTACTCAACCCGGACAAGACCGAGTGGCTGTTGTGCTTCCCTCCCAATAATTTGGCTAATGTACCAACGCTTAGGCTGGGGGGTCAAATTTTATACCCCTCAGATAGGGTCCGCAACTTAGGAGTCCTCCTGGACCCACAGCTGACTTTTGACCACCAGCTGTCAGCTGTGACCAGGGGGGCATTTGCCCAGGTTCGCCTGGTCCGCCAGTTGCGGCCCTACCTAGATCGGGAGGCTCTCACAACAGTCACTCGAGCCCTTGTGATCTCTAGGCTGGAATACTGCAATGGGCTCTACATGGGGTTGCCCTTGAAGTACATCCGGCGACTAGAGCTAGTCCAGAATGCAGCCGCGCGAGTGATAGTGGGCGCACCGCGGTTCGCCCACGTTACACCCGTCCTCCGCGAGCTGCACTGGCTACCTGTTGGTCTCCGGGTGCGCTTCAGGGTACTGATGACCACCTTTAAAGCACTCCATGGTAGTGGATCTGGGTACTTGAGAGACCGCCTTCTGCCGATCACCTCCCTACGACCAATTAGATCGCACAGACTGGGCCTCCTCCGAATCCCATCTGCCAGTCAATGCCGACTGGCGACCACACGGAGGAGAGCCTTTTCTGTTGCAGCTCCGACCCTGTGGAACGATCTCCCCGTTGAGATCCGTACCCTCACCACCATCCAGACCTTCCGCGCAGCCCTCAAGATCTGGCTCTCCCAGCAGGCCTGGGGATAGGTTTCTAATTCACCCGCCCGAGTGTTTGATTGCTGAACGAAAGTTGTGTTTTTACTATTTTTCTTTGTTCACATTTTGTTTTGTTTTTTTGACACTGCACCCCCCTCCCTTGTGGTTGTAAGCCGCCCTGAGTCCCCTCAGGGAAAAGGGCGGCCTATAAATCCCAATAAACTCAAACTCAAACTCAATATTCTACTAAAGTAGAAAATGTATTTGAAGAATTTTCAGATATAAAGATTGAGACACATAGAAGCAAAATTGCTTTTCTATAAAGGGCCTTGTGGTGTGCATATTCTTTAAGTATGAGAGACTCTCTAGTATGTGTATTTTAAAACACCATGCTTGCTAACAAGAATATTTTCAGAAATAATCAAATGTGAATAACAGCTGGTGTTCCTGCACAGAGTTCCATATCCTATCAATTTACCACTCTAACTTAACCTCTTCATACTACATATTGTAGTCCTTAGATTGATTTTCTCAAACAGGTATTTCTGCTTTAATGGCTGTGCTGAATTACAATTTGTGATCTTTTGATATATGCCCCAGTGCTGCCTTTTATTTAAGCTCTGGTAGGATTTCCCAGTGTCTGTCACCTTAGTTGTTTCTTGATGATACACCTGCCATGCAGAATCTATCCATGACATTTCCTCTGCTTAATCTTCCTCTAATGTCTGTGCTACTCCAGGCATTCTTCCAGCAGCTTGTTTTTGGGTGCCCTCTTACTGTCCTGGATGCTCTGGCTTCATCTAGGGCAATGGCTTTGACACTTACTAAACCTTGCCTTTTCTCTTTCCAGCTGAAGTACAGTTAGCAATAGCAATAGCAGTTAGACTTATATACCGCTTCATAGGGCTTTCAGCCCTCTCTAAGCGGTTTACAGAGTCAGCATATCGCCCCCAAAGTCTGGGTCCTCATTTCACCCACCTCAGAAGGATGGAAGGCTGAGTCAACCTTGAGCTGGTGAGATTAGAACCGTTGAACTGCAGATAACAGTCAGCTGAAGTGGCTTGCAGTACTGCACCCTAACCACGGCACCACCTCGGCTCTTAGGGTAGAATGGTTTCTACTTAGGGTAGAAACCATTTCTTCATATTGACAGTTTTTATATTTTCCATCGGCCAGCTCACTATATCAGCAAGATATCTGATGATTGGTTGAGCATACATGTTGATGGAATGGATCTTGTCTTTCCATTGAGCTGTGTATTCAAGACCTATCTTATCCTTTAGTAGGATTTAAATTTTTCTGCCTTCTGGGCTTCCTCACTGTGGCCCCTATGTAAATGTGGGATACCAAGGTACCTGTAACTTTTCTGCATGACTATTGTATAGCCTGCTGGCAATTTCACCTATCAGTTTTAACTACCTTCTCTTTTTTGACTATTAGCCAATTACTGTTCTCCAGTCTAAATGTCATTCCAGTGTCCACACTACAGATCCATGTCAGGTTGATCTGTATGTTGATGCCTTGTTCATTTTTAGCATATAGCTTGATGTCATACAACGTAGAAGAGATGGTAGGTAGTAAACTCTATCCATAGTCAGTCATTGTGATTATCTAGTTGAGGAGTTTCAAACTTACACAGAACAGAGTGTGGATAGTACACCACCTTGGCATATGCCCACACTTAATGGTTATTGGTGTGAGCTGACTTGAGTTCACTTCCACAGTGCCATTCAGTTCTTGAAGAAAGTCCTTAGTGTCCTATTGAATTTGTTTAGTGCCAGGTAATCAGAAATTTTTGATGTGGCTTTGAATCATAGGCTTTCCTGTAGTCAATCCAGGCTGAGCTCAGACTGGTTTATCTAAATCTTGAGTCTTGGGTAACTGCTTTATCTGTCAGCAATTGTGTTTTTAGCTTCTGCTGTTGTTCCCAGTGTGCTTCTGAGTTGTGCTCATGTACTGGCTTATATCACTCTCATGGGATGTACCATCAGCAGATAGCTGAGATGGCTGGCATTGGGAAAACCTACCAGTGGTTGGAAATGTATGAACTAAAAGAACTAGACACTGATCATAGCAGCACAAAAACAAGTACTCGGCATCAAATGCATAGAAGCAGATAGCTACTACTCTAGACAGGACCTGATGTTCAGACTATGCACAGAGGCACAGAGACAATTCAGCACGTAGCATCAGGATATGCAGATAGGAACAGCATAAACTGAGCAGCACAATTAAGGAATTGGCATTGTATATAGGAAAATCTGCACACTGCTCCCAAATCCAAATGGGAGACTCCACAGAAAATTGAGAAACAGGGCTAAGATTATTTGGGACTTCTGCATTCAAATGGGTAAAGATGTACTGGCTAATCAACCAGACAATGTGGTTGTAGACAATAAGCAGAAGATAGAAGTGGTGATAGATGTTGTGGAGCCAAGAGAGAGTAACACCAGAAAAAGGAGTATGTGAAGCTGGAAAAAAATAGCAAGAGTTGAAATAGGAGCTAGAGACATTGTGAAAAGTAAAGACCAAAGTGGTGCAATAGTGGTAGAAACACTTGGGGCTGTGAATCCTAAGCTGGGAGAGGGGCTCCAACAGGTCTCAGGAACAGGGCTGTCTGTTCTGAAGGGGGAAATGTTAAAGACAGCTAAGATACTCCATAGAATCCTCTGACTTCCCTGGTAGAAGACTGAAGAATGAGGAAGACACAGACCATCCATATGTATGACAATGTATATAATATATTATATATATATTAGGGGTCAACCAACTTTCAGAAAGTGCATTAGGAATGAGTTAACTGCTTATGCAGTGAGTAAAAGCAGAAGCAAAGGCTGAACATAATTTTGAGGTCTATTTATAATTCAGCTATTTTTGAAATCAAACCAGGAGGATAGCTGGCATATAGACTGTAGATTGATAGAGAAAAAAGGAAATGATATGAAACAAAAATGGGCTTGTGGAAATACCATCCCCAAGAAAACATAAACTGAGAGTTGAAAGAGACACCTATAACAATAGAAAAAGAAAGGAATGGAAGAAGGAAGGAAAGGAGGGGATGAAGTAGAGAATGGAGGGACAAAGGAATGGAAAGGAGTGGAGGGTGGAAGAGAGAGAAAGAGGAGAGATAGTAGGAGAGGAAGAAGAAATGTGGAGGAGAGGTAGGGGAAGAAGAAAGAGGTAAGGTGAGGTGGGTGGAAGAGAGAGAAAGAGAAGGAGAGAGGGTAGGAAGGAGAAGAAAGAGGGTAGGAGTAGGGGAGAGGGAAGGAAGAAGGGGAAGGAGAGGAGGAAGTAAGTAAGTAGAGAAGGAAGGGAGGAGAAAAGAAAAGAAAGAGAAAATAAGGTGGTGTCATAGTAGGTGCGAAGGATGGTAAACAAAACACTCCAAACTATACCTTATAATCTTTTAAATGGAATAATAATAATATAAGAATGGTAAAAAAAGAATAACTATGTGAATGTATACCTATAACTGTATGTAAGAGAATAAATGACAGTATACCTATACAATATAGGTAAATAATATTTGGTCATAAGTAGCTAAGTACAAATAAATAAAGAATTGTACATGGGTAACGAATAAGGAGATTATGAACGCAAGATAGAAATGTATAGAAGAGAAAACACGAACTGCAAGAAACTGATTCGGAACTGCTGTTTGATATACGATGGAACTTATTGTTCCTATGTTATTTTTAAGTCATGTGTTTGTTTCTGTTGATGTGCTTATGTGTTTAAAATAAAAATTAATACGAAAAAAATATAATTCAGCTATTTTCAGGGAAATCTCTTACACCTGTGACAAATTAATTTGACAAGTAGAAACGTTTAAATTTTATCTATTATTTCTTTTGAATTAATGCAGCTTCTTTTATACAGCATTTCCTACATAGGCTTGAAAAGAACCTTTGAATAGGCTGTCTCTGAATTTGACCAAAACCTCCTCTGTGGTATAACTTCCATTAAATGGAGCGTAAATGTGGAGGACTGGAATATGAAAGCTTTAGGCAAGTGACTACTCTGCTATCAGATTTCATATACAATTCCTCTGCTTTCTTTTCAATCCAGTTTAGAAAAAATAAGTTCCATATCTGACAATATTCAGCCCTCATTGATCCATCCCTTCACACAAAGAGCTGATGTGCATTTCTAGCTACCGAGAATTAATTCTGTAATGACTTTTTGGTCCCTTGGGACCACTTCTTTCCTCATTTATTAAAAGCTTGAGAAAGGCTAATATTCTTGTAAGCTGAACACATATTGAAGTCAAGGCAATTTTAATCAAATCTATCCCAAAAGCAGTTGTTAATAGGATCATTTCATGTTGGCTCATGTCTGATGTTTCTCCCTGTCTGATTTGGTCCATTTTTAGGTTCTTCCCATCAGTGCAAAGAGCTCTAGTTCCATTTTTTCCTTTGATTTATAATCAGAATACAATTGCCAAATACAGCAGCTTATTTTATCATCTACTGTATGTAGACCTTGCTAAAAGGAAAATGGATTTTTTTAAATTTCATTTTGTAAAAAAAAATTACAATTTCCCAATTTACTTAGCCTAACTTTACCTATAAATTAATTATCTCCCTCCCCCTCCCCCCTCTCTCTGTCCCCCCACTCCCCCCAGAGAATTTCCACTAGTAAAAACTGAGCATCAGGTTTTTCCAATGCATCTCTTGGAAATTATTCTTGATTAGCATTTGCATTGCCCTGTGATGCTGATGAAATGATCATGCTATAATATGAAGTTTAAAGAACTCTTTAATGAAAAAAAAGTTTTTCTCAATGCTTCTTTCTCATTAGTGGCCCTTCCTCCCTTTTCTCTCCTTCTTTTGTGCATTCAAACAAATTATCCAGACCAGGAGATAGTTAGTTCTGGAAAGGTCAGAAGCAAACCACTTGGAACCAGTTTACTTAGTTGCAATAACAAGGGTAAGGTTCAAACCCTTCATCCCACTATGGGAAGAAATATCCATCTGGTTCAGTTCCAAGCTGGGAAAGAGATGCTGGAAACATGGAGGATGATTGGAAAGATGGTTGATTGATGAAGCACAACCACATGTTTGGTCATCTGCAGAACCGCAGCTGGCACAATGGAGTTGAGAGTGGGATTTTTTATAGCTTTTGGGGGCTTTGCACTTGAGCTTCCTGTTCCTGTGCAAGAACAAGCAGTCTACTGGCTGTTGTCAAATTCCTATGGGGTCATGTAGGGGTCATAGCTGGCTGTAAAACCAAGGAGGAAATGCAAATCCTAGATGTTTGTCTGAGCTCCAAGGTTTTCTTGAAGTTTGAACTGCTCTGGGGGATGCAATGAAGGGGCTTGTGTTCTGAAATAATGTTGGGCCATACCTTGTGGCTTATTGGCTTTCATCCTGTTTTGGATCTTATGAGGATTAGAGTTAGGGTACTAACTTGTTGCACCACATGCCTTGAAGCAGAAGCCAGTTTTGAAGTAGTTCTCCTTCTGAGGTCTGTTTCAGTTGGTTTTTTAAGATAAGAGAGGTCTATACCTCTAGATCTTGCTTTCAGAGGTTTAGTTCTTTCTCCATTCCTATTAAACATTGGGCTATTGGGTCATCTGTCAATATGAAGTGAGATATTACTGGTATGCTAATATTATTCAGTAGTAAATCTCTGTGCTGGGCTATAAAAGTGAAGCAGCAAAGATGCTTATTTAGGCCTTGGTTTTTGTGAGCTTCTGGAATGTTCTGATTTGCATCAAACTGCAAATCAACCCTAGCAAGACTGAGTGTCTTTGGGGTTTGATATCCACTGATTCTGGAGCTGTTCCATTGATAACTTGGGATGGAGTTGCACTCCTCTAGACATAGTTGATGCACAATCTGGGTGTCCTTTTGGATATTGATCCTGCTCAAAGAGTGACAGATAAGAGAACCTTTAAGTCAGTGGTAGTCAACCTGGTCCCTACCACCCACTTGTGGGCGTTCCAGCTTTCATGGTGGGCGGTAGGGGTTTTGTCCGATACTGAAGCACTTTCCTTTTTTTAATTTAATTGACTTCCCTACTTTATAAATCACCATTACTGTGGGACGGTTAGAAAATTTTACTACTAACAGAGATACAAAAGTGGGTGGTAGGTATAAAAAGGTTGACTACCCCTGCTTTAAGTGATCAATCTTGAATACCAGTTGTTTCTGTTCCTGGGTCACGAGTCTAGGCATCCCAGTCTCAGGGAGACACCCCTCTGCTATTACCATGTTTTCCAGAAAATAAGACCCAACTGGAAAATAAGCCCTAGCATGTTCTATGTACAATCCTTGTTTTATTGATTGCATGTAATATTCTAATTTTCTGAGATTGTGGATTTGGGGTTTTCATGAGCTGTAAGCCATAATCATCACAATTATGACAAATCATGGCTTGAACTATCTTGCTTTGCATGTAATGAGTCTTATCTCATATATTAGTTTCACCTTTTAAGTTGCATTATTGAAATAAATGAACTTTTGCACGATATTCTAATTTTTTGAGTTTCACCTGTAATGTATTGGCCAGGGAATTATAAATTGAAAATAATACATGAAGTCTCTGTATACTATATGTATGGGGAAAACCAGTGAATTATTATATGACCTTACTCTGGGTTAGAAAAATTCTGCTGCAGCAGGGTGTTACATTCAATTCCTGTTGGTATGACTAATAAAAATAATAATGCATAAGATTATCTAATTTTGTCCCCATTTCTGTATATTTGATACTGTTTATTTTAATTTATTTATTCTGCTGAAACCCTTGAGTAGGGTAACGACATATTTCAGAACAACATTTCCAGAAGTTTAAGTTCAGAGGCTTAGTTGGTGAAGTTTTGAGCCATAACCTGCCTAGGCAAGGTGGAATTCATGCTCCAAAATGTTGACCTGATCATCAATTTAGATATTGGATTGTTATCAAGATGTGAGATGCTGTCTGAGCTCCCAGCTGTGGCAAGATGGTGCTGGAGATGTTTGAGGACTAGAAGTACCAAATAGTAGGCTCCAGAAAATTGCAACAATGACAGTGTGTCAAGAAAATAAAGTTATCCAAGTGGTCATTTTGGAAGCAAAAGTAATATCATGTGTGCATTTGCATTGGGAGTTTTATAATCTAAACACTCTCTGTTCTACTGTGCTATTAAAGCAGAGGTGCAAGCTCTACTACCTAGTCACAGATAAGGAAAATCTTTCAGCTTTTCGTCTCCACACTGAACGGTAGCAGATGGTAGCACTACCTGACGATGGCTTTTCCACTGCTTTCAGCACTTGTCACACAGTCAGTTTGCGCACAGATGATCAAGTCAGGCTTAGTTATTTAGAAAATTTAGTTATTTAGAAAAGTATTGCATATTACAATGACATTTTTTGTTCAATATCTTACACCTGATGATGGAAAAGACCGAAGCAAATGAATACAGAATTGCCATATGGTATCTCTGCTTTTAGTTCTGCTATATGACTGCAGAAGAGAAAATGGTTTTCCTCTGTTACTAAAGGCTACAAACCAAGGACAACTAAAGCATTACCCACATATTAAAGGAAGAATTTTGAAGTGATAGAATGTGCTGCAAGTCAGGGGAACTGCATTTCTAAGAATATCTTAACATTTTAAACAATAACAATTCATGACAAATTGAAAACTTGTGAGTTCAAGGCCTTTTGATATCCAGCAGATATTGGGGCAAATATCCTAAACCAACACAGGGAGAGAGTCATTATTCAGCACTTGAAATAATGTCTGTCTGTCTGTCTGTCTGTCTGTCTGTCTGTCTGTCTGTCTGTCTGTCTGTCTGTCTGTCTGTCTGTCTGTCTGTCTATCTATCTATCTATCTATCTATCTATCTATCTATCTATCTATCTATCTATCTAGACAGACACACACACACACACATACACACAACTAATTGGGCAAAATAACATGTTAGGAGTCATATCAGATTTTCCCTCAGTAATTAATTCTCTGTCATTGATTTCAAGACAAAAGCTGGCAGCAGAAGAAAACCACAATGACATAGGCTGCAATGAGAAGAAAATGGGGATATCCAAATGAATGTTTTTCCAAGGAGAATCTTAAGAAGCCCTAGAGTGGGTTCATTTAAATTTGGTTATTTTCTTGGTAATTTTTAATGCAATAGGATAGAAAATAAGAGTTCTTCACCTATATCTAGAAGTACGGGTAGTCCTCAATTTATGACCACAACTGAGTCCAAAATTTCTGTTGCTAAGTGACACATTTGTTAAGTGATTTTTGCCACATTTCATGACATTTCTTGCCACAGTTTTAAGTGAATTACTGCAGTTATTAAGGTAGTGAACACAGTTGTTAAGTGAATCTGGTTTCTCAATTGACTTTGATTGACAGAAGGTTGCAAAAGGTGACACATGATCCCAGGACATTTGGACCAGTTGCCAAGCATTTGAATTTTGATCACATGACCATCAGGATGCTGCAACTGTCATAAGTGAATGAATAACGAACATAAGTTACTTTTTTTGAGTGCTGTTGTAACTTCAAATGGTCACTAAATGTACTGTTGTAAGATGAAGACTACCAGTAATTGAGTCTACTTTACCAGATCAGGACTCAATTAATTACTTTAGTGCATATACAGATAATCTGAGAATATGGTTGCCCTGATGAAACAGTCTCATATCTTTTCCTGATTATTGTAATTATTATGGTTTTTTTTTTTACTGTGGTGTTTATTTTGTCTCAGACTAGTCTAAAAATGGTTTCTTGTTTACATTGCACAACATATCCCTTATACATTAAATTTCCTTCTCATTAAGAAAATAAAGTATATTAGACATCTATACATATTTATACAGACTTTTGCACAATGTCCAAACATTTCTCCTTGTTTGCATATTACTGAAAATAATGGGGATACTCCAATACTTTTAATAAAATAATAGACCAAATAAAGCCATATATCTATTAGATGCTGTTTTCTCTTTAGTGATTACTTTTTCAGGGATTGGGATATTTCTCAATCCATCTATTCGCTCCCATCATGCTATTCCCTTTTGGAGCATGCAACATTATGCAAAATGCAGGAAAAGAATGGGAAATAGCAAATGAAAAGCATTAAAGAAAAGGAAAAAAAGGAAAGGAAAATGAACTCTAATTCTTCCTGGGGAAGCACAATATTATCCAGAATTAAAGATAGAATCTTTCTGGAATCAGAAAGTTTCTGCGTACAGAGCAGTGGTGGGATTCATTTTTTTTACTATCTGTTCTATGGGTGTGGCGTGGCTTGGTGGACATGGCTTGGTGGATGTGACAGGGGAAGGATACTGCAAAACCCCCATTCCCTCCCCATTCCTGGGGGAAAGATACTGTAAAATTTCCATTTCCTTCCCATCCCACTCCAATGGAATGTGAGCTCGAAGGAGAATGACCCAGTCCTGGGCACATTTGGAGGGGAGACAGCTAATTGCTCTGAGGCTGTGACTCCAAACTAGGTGGAGCAGTTGATGGGAAAGTGACTGAATGAGCAGCTGGCAGAGAGTGATTTGGCTGAGGTATAGTGGCAGCAGGTTGGTCCTGAGGCTTTGGATGGGGAAAACATGCAGCTACAGTTGGTCAATGATCCGGGAACACATAGGACGGAGAAAAATCAGGAGCAGTAAAGGTCAGCCCAACTTCTTGCAAGGCTGCAGCCTCATGCCTCTTGATGGGCTGCACTAGAAGCTGGCTATTTAGCATAGCATAGAAATGGAGACAATGCTGGGAACAATGTGTTTATTTCCTAATTGTGTGTTTCCTGGTCATCGTGATTCCTGCCTTGCTTTGGACTGACACTGTCCCTTGTGGAGTCTGGATTCTTGACTCATGAACCCTATTGTGGGTTTAATTTGCCTGGTTGGACTTATCTTGTTTTGGGAATTTTCATGTGCCTTGTGGACTCATTGGCCATTGCTCTGTGGACTAGCATTGGTTTGCTTTTAGCTGGACTCACTTGGGACAGTTCTGGGTTTTGGGTGAAGGGAATTGCTGGAGAATATTAATAAAACAAATAAACCCCTCACATGTGTCCATGTCAGTGAGCAGGACTTTACACATTTTTTCAGTGACCACTTGCAGTTACAATAATACTGAATGAAGGGATTTATGCATCATGACTGAAGTTACATCCATTGCAATGACCCCATAATCATGTGATTGTGATGTAGTGTTGGTAACTTATTCCCATTTATAATCAGTTATCAAGTGTCTCACAATCATGTGATGGCCATTTGCAATCTTCACTGCCAGTTTTCCCACAAAGTCAATGGGGAGTTGGTCTGGAGTTAAAAATCCTGCTTAGATTTTGGCATGGAAGATTTTAATCCCAAAGTGGAGAGATTTGGAGAAGGAGGCTTCCGAAGGCATTCACGAGAATGGAGCTCCCTTGGAGAATGATACCAGGTGGCCTTGGTAAGAAGACACAGTTTGTGTAGGCTGAGTGTGGTTGTTAGCATTCGGAGAAAAACAGTGAAGGTAAGTTGGGTGCTTTGTATGTATTGGTGGGCTGGGTGGTTGATAAAGCTTCCATGGGTGGTCTTTACTTCATGCCACACTGCAGCATCTTCCAACCTACATGCCGCCTGCGCTAGCATTCCCCAGGGATCCCCTATCCTAGAATCATCCTGAGCTCCTTAGTTGGGACTCCATCTGCATAATAAACATTAATGGGGGTACCAGAATTTCAGTTGTTGAGTGAAGCAGTTATGTGACATCTCGCTTAATGACCACTTCACTCAACAACCAAAGTTCTTGTCCCAATTGTGGTAATAAGTCAAGGCTATTCAGTATTCAGTAGCCTTAGGTCCTTGCTGTTTCAGAGATGGCTTCCTATATGAATCTTCTAAAGATAATCTATTGCCATAAGCTAAACCTGGGTTGCTTCCATTCTTCAGAAACTATTCATGGCAAAGCCAAAAGGTTTAATATCTTTATCAGGTTTTAAGATGTCATTAGAACACATCATTTTGGGAGGTTTTTAACTGCTGAGTTTAACTCTGCATTTTAACTAGTTTATTATTGCTTTCATTGCTCTTTTAACAGTTTTTTACTGTTTCAATTTTATTTTATTTCTATTGTAAATTGTTGAGAGATTTTGATAGTTGGCACTGTAGCAGATTAAGTTGATTCATTAATAATAAACGCGAACTGGGAATGAAACGGGTCAGTTCTTGTTCTTTTAAAATGCACTTGTCTTTTGGTTCTAAAACCTCCAAACCCTCAATATTTACAAGATAGTTTGGAATATGCACAAACTGGTAATATGTCAAAGAGGATCTTAATATTCTTTTTTGTAGTTGGTAATGGTGTGTTATTTATTTGTTAAATGTTTATGCTACTGTCCTTCTAATGCAGTGACTCTGGGTGGCTTACAAAATGATATGATAATATAAGATGATTAAAATAAGATTTACTAAAGACTAAAAATTGAAAAGAGACAACATGGAGATGGGGATCTTCCCACCTCTGCCAGTAGGCAGAGCCAGATTTTAAGATTCCCCCTGAAGGACGTGAGGGTGGGGGCTGACTTCTCCTTCAGTGGGAGAATATTCCAAAGGGTGGGGGTCATAACAGAAAAGGTTCTTTTCCTGGACCAGACCAGCCAAAATTCTTTGGGTGATGGGATCCAAAGGAGGCCTCTGTTCCTGGAATGAGTGGGATGGAAAAATCCCATTGGGATGAGATGGCTCCTTAGATAATCTAGATCAATACCATAAAGAATTTTAAAGGTGATAAATAACATGCTAGAATTGGGCATGGACCAGATTGGTAACAAGTGCAGCTTGCATAATAGCAGTGTTACATGTGCCATCTGAGGGGCCTTCAGAACTGTGGTGCTTTTTACCAGTTGTAGCTTCTCAATACTCTCAAGTGTAGCCCCATGTAGAATGCATCACAGTAATTTAGCTGAGAAATGACTGGAGCATGAGTAAATCATGATCCAGCAAAGGGCACACCTAGTGTACAACATGAAGTTACATAAAGGCTTTCTTCGCCATAACTGCCACTTGCTCTTTGAGCAGGAATCATGAGTCTAGGAGAACCCTCAGATTACACATGAGAACTATTTGTGGTAGTGTCAGCCCATTCCTAAATAAAGATAATATACCTACAGATTTTGAGTCTCCTTGAACCCACAGTTACTCTTTCTTACCAAGGTTCAGCTTAAGCCTGGTGTCCTCCATCCAGCCTCTCACAGCTTCCAGGCCCCACAAAATGAAAAGTACCACACCACTGAGGTCAGGTTGGAGATGTAAAATGAGTATCATCAGCATATTGATGATACCTCACCCCATAATGATGGATGATATCATCTGGTGATTTCCTGATTCTTTTTTGTTTTACAATCACATTGCTTAGTTATGGTATTCCCAGTCCACCTTACTTAAGTATTAGTTAAGTATTACTGTATTGCATAATTAGAATATTTCTATAACTGTATTCCCTGGTGGTACTTTAACAAACATTGACTATGGCTATCAAAGTTCTCTTACAATCTTTTGATTTGTGAACATATTTAATTCTTGAATATTACTGAATTAAAATATCCCAGTAATTTCAGTAAGATCCATTGGTTCCAAGTTATTATACATTTTTTTAAAAAAAATTGTTCATCCTTAACAGATGAACTCCTATCATTTACCCTGAAAATTTGAGGGATAAAAAAACTGTATAAATATTATTTTCTTTCTCTACAAAATTTAGTCTCAGAAACCTGCAAAGTAGAAAGATTTGAAAAAGTTTTGTTTTACTTCAGTTTTATCTTCAAAATAGACATGTGTCATTTTATCCAGTGTTGTGGTTATTGCTTTAGAAACTGGTTTCAGATGTGTTCAGAAGATGTATCAATACAATACCGTAAGTTTCATTCTGTAATCTCAAAATGCTGAAGGCCGTTGGATCATCGACCATCTTGGCTTTTCTTTTTAAAAAGCCTGATAGCCTACAGAGCAGTAGTGCTGTCACATTCTCAGTAACTGAAACAAGTCAGAAAAACAATGTGTAGGAAAATTTGACAGAGATTGGACTATATCTTATCCAGGGGTGGGTTTCAACCGGTCTGCGGCAGTCCGCACGGGCCGGTTGGTCGGTGAACCCGGAAGTAAGTAATTTCCAGGAACAGCGAAGGACCCACCCGCCTGCCCGCTCCTTACCGGTCTTTGAAGGCTTCTGCGATTCCACGCAGGCATATGGCACATACAGCGCCTGCGCGAATCTCCGTGAGCAGCTGGAGCATCGCGCAGGTGCTAAGACGCATGCGTGAACTGCGCACGTGCACAAGGACACCGCCAGCCCCGTTCTAACCGTACCAGTTGGAACGGGACGAGCAACCCACCACTTATCCCAAAAAGCAGCGATGGACTCATTCATTACTCCAAAGCATTACAATGCAAATAAGCTAGGAAAAATGTGTGTGATTCAGTTATGCAAGTTCCTTGTCAAATTCTTAGCAAAAATACCACCACTACAATTGAGACAGGTACCCATTATAGATGAAAAATAGAGATCACGCTCTTGGCATAGGAAAACAACATGATAACTAACAGAAGAGTTTTAACTTGGAAAACACAATAGTTTCCCAAGATGAGTAATAATATGATGAAGGGAGGAATTTACAATCAGCTATTAAACCCCACATTTTGCTAATTTACTAGTCAGGCATACAATATATTCAATAAAAAGTTAGTTTGCAAATCCTTATACATGACAAAAATTATTCTACAGTTTGTATAAAATCAGCTTTATCCTTGAGTGGGACAATCAGGCTTATAGAATGGGTCCATGCATACTCTATCAGTTCACCACCTCTCAAGAACTGTTTTATAGATTTTTGCAAACCAACTGTGATCTGAATCAATTCAGCTTCTCAAAATATGTAGAGTGATATGATTTTTTTTCAAATCACCAATTACAAATTCAGGGGAAAAGTAATTCAATTAGAGTCATATTGGGACAATAATAAAGCGTGAAAAGACCTACAGCTGCTTCATTTTAGGGGAGAACTAGATGAATAGAGCTGGAGTGATATAATCCTTAGAAATATTAATAAAGCAAAGTTTCAGCTGAACAAGTTAAAAATATATATGAAATACTCCCCTGCTTTTCTTTTACAGGAGTGAGATAGCAAGAATTAAAAAAAAGGACAGTACAGCTGACTCCAAATATTCCAACAGATAACCCAGATATAGACTATGGTGTAGCAAAACTGAAGTTTTACTTCAGCTTAAAAAGATAATTAAAAAAAATTAAATGTTCTTTTCTATGGCTTTTTGTGAGCGCTGTGATTGGTATGAAACTGAAGCAGTGGTGGGTTTCAAACTTTTTTAGAACCTATTCTGTAGGTGTGGCCTATTTTGTGGGAGTGGGTTGGTGGTCATGTGACTTGGTGGGAGTGGCTTGGTGGTTGTGTGACTGGGTGGGCGTGGCCCAGTTGGAAAATGTGGTGAAACTAACTTAACAATGCTCTTGCTTAACAACCAAAATTTTGGGCTCAATTGCGATCATAAGTTCCCTTCCTTCCTTCTTTCTTGTGTCTCTCTCCCCCACTTATTTTCTTTCTTTTCCTTCCTTCCTTCCTTCCTTCCTTCCTTCCTTCCTTCCTTCCTTCCTTCCTTCCTTCCTTCTTTCCTTCTTGTGTCTCTCTCCCCCACTTATTTAATTTCTTTCTCTTCCTTCCTTCTTTCTTATCTCTCTCTCTCCAACTTTCTTTCTTTCTCTAACTCTCTCATACATACACACATCCAGACACCATTTCCCTCATGTCTGCCACTGACAGCTCTCAAAGAGAAGGAAGGACTCCTGCCTTGGGAAGGGATTGGACTAGATTAACTGCATGTTTCCATGCATCCCTCTGTGTTCTCTGTCCCATTTAGTCACAAACAGCCCCATTCACTTTAAAGTTGGTCGCAAACTCCACTCACCCTGCACGAGCCCTGGTCCCACCCAAGGAGGTGAGCTCTGGGGCAAGAGAAAGGGGGGAGTCTGTGGCTCCACAACTCTCGCTCTTCTTCCCTGCCTTGGTTCTGTGGGAGAGAGGTGCTGCTACTGAGGTGGTATAGCGGTGGCGGCGGAGGAGTTGGGGTGCTGCCCGCCGAGCAGTGTGACACACAGCCAGCCCAGGAGCAATAGCCACCACCACCAGCCACCCCACGCCGCCATCGCTCGCTACTATTCAGACTGGAGGCCAGGCATGCAGAGGGGATGTGGTGCAGTGACGGCAGCCAAGTGGCAGCAGCGCTTTGGTGGGTACTGAGGGAAGGAAGGAATGAAGAAGGCTGCAGATCATTTGCCCTCGGCTATGTGACCTCCTTTTGTTCTCTGCTGCCCGAACGAGTGAATGAGGCAGACAGAGAATGAAAGGAGATCTCATAGCCGAGACAAATGAGCCTGCAGCCTCCTTCCTTCATAATTCACACATTCGGACAATGGGGAGGGCTTTCTCACATGCCTTCAGAGAAAGAAAGAAGGTGTGCAAGAAAGTCTTCCCCTACTGCCTCTCAGAGGCGGGGCGATTGGTGTGCCAGCCAATCAGTGAGTGGCGGGTGGGGAAAGCATGGTGTGGATGGGCAGGGTGAGTGAGGAAGTAGCAACTGGATGGGTGGGGGAAGCAAGCGAGGGGGGGCAGGCAGGAGGGAGCATTCGGGTACTGTCCCACCAGATGAACGGGTTCTAAAAGGTATGGTAAATTTGACAAATCCCTTGTGGCATACTGGTGAGAACTGGGAGCAACCCACCCCTGCACTGAAGACTGATCACTAATGTGGGCTTGTTGAGGAGTGTGGTTTCTGTATCTGGATTATTGGGTTTTGTGGCTGACAAACATATTAGTATAGTTCCCTAACCCTGATCTCTGGTGGGGGGGGGGGTTGGGGGGGAGGGAAGGAGGGCAGACTTGTGCAAAGCATATTAGCAAAGTTTGAATTCTTCCTAGCTGTACTGACTTGCCTTATGGATTTTTGGCGTCCCAGGAGAATCAGTTGTAAGTACAGATCCTTTGGGGAAGAAATCCTCATCCATAGCACAATTTGGTAATGGTTCACCAGTGATGTTCAATCAGCAGAGGTATAGTAATACAGATCAGCAGGTCACAGAAAGAGGCTGGCACAGAAACAATGGCATCCATAGGTACCTGCTATTAGTCTAATCAACAATTCAAAATAATTGACATAGTACGAGAACACTGGTAGATAAGGAATAGTAAAGGAGAAGTCTTGAGAAAGAAAATACCCACAGGAATTTAGGAAGAAGATGTTTAGAAATGGAGATGATGGTTGGCAGCTAAAATGGCTAAATGGACTTAGAAAGCTGTAGATGGATTCTTGGTTTTAATCCAGATAAAGTGTGGCTAGTCATCATAAAATGGATTAAGTGGTTTTTGCAGTACTTAAAACTCATTAGTTTGTAAGCCTATCAAGCATTTGAAGCATGATCCAGGAGAAGAGTGCTAAAGAGTAAGAGGACCAGCAGAGGACTTAATCTATTCATGGCAGAGGACCTTCTGTGAGGTTGAAGATGATGGATGGGAAGAAAAGTGGACCAAACCTTTTAGAGCTAGGCAACTTGCCAGTTTATATGACTGAATCAGAGTAAGAGGTAATTTCCTATTAATAACTTACCTATTGTTCCATGCTGCCAGATGGAGGATTGTCTGCCTGGGGCCGATGGTGGCAGCTGGGTGGTGGGACCGCCAAGTGAAAAAAAAAATGTTGTGCAGTTTTCACATTGATTAGCATTGATCAACCTGGCAGCAGAAAGAAGGCTGGTGGCATTAGACACATTATAGGAGGCTTACTGTCTTTTTGGGTAGAGGAAGACTGATGGTTCTTTTCTGGGGCTGAAGGTGATATGACTAATGGCAGAGATCTAGAAGATCTGCAAGTGGGTACTCCATCAAACAGGAGATGCCAATATGGATGTGAATTGGTTGTGGCAGAGGCACTGGTATTGGCCTGTCTCCTGAGGCTACAACCTTTATTCTACCACCTTGTCTGGTAGCCATTTTGCTGCCTTTGTGGCTGGGACTCAGAGGGACTTTATGTCATCAAGTAATGCTGTGGAACAGTGGTGGGTTTCAAAAATTTTTGGAACCTCTTCTGTAGGTGTGGCCTGCTTTCCGGGTCCACTGGTGGAACCTCTTCTAACCGGTTCAGTAGATTTGACAAACAGGTTCTACAAATAGGTGCGAATTGGTAGGAACCCACCTCTGCTGTGGAAGTTCTTTATCCATGCCTGGACTCTGCAGTGACCTGGATGAGGTGCAATATGTTTTGGCTCAATCCAAACAAGACAGAGTAGCTCTGAGATTTTGGACTTCCTGGTTCCATCAATCTTCTATTTTTGGTTTTGGAAGGGGTAGCATTACCTCAAACAAACCTGGAGTCCTCCTGGACACAGGGCTCCCACTTGAGGAGCAAGTGCTGCTGTTAGGAGGGCCTTTGCAAAGTTTTGGATTGTGTGAATTGTTCCCATTTCCTCATGACCTCAGATTAAATGTTGCAGCATTCTTTGATTGAAAAATATTTGTAGGTTTCAGTTGCTGTAGAATGTGGTAGCATTTATGGTGTTGGTTATTTGGCTCATTTGGCACCACTTCTCAGCAAGCTGCATTGGCTTCCAGTGTTTTTTCTGAGTGCAATTCAAGATGCTAATGACTTGTGATCAGGTTACTCATGGACCACCTTTCCTCAATTTTTTCTATTTGTTCCACCTGGTCTAGCAGGAGAAGCTTTCTACAGATGCCACTGGCTAAGAAATGACAGCTGGTAGGCCTCAGGAGGAGAGTGTTTTCTGCCATGGTGCATACACTTTGGAACATCATTCCTTCTGAGATTGATTATCTAATCTATTATAACCTGGTTTATTATAAAGTCCTCTAAACTAATTCTGGAACTGGGCCTAAAGACTTGGGAGTGCGACTTGGCTGTGTTGAACTTCAGTTTTGTGAAGTTCGACTGCTATGTGTTTTTATTGTTATATTATGTATTTTATGTGTTTTATCTTTTTTATTGCAAGCTACCTAGAGTTACATATATGAAATGGCCTGCTAAATAAGCAATGAATTAATCTCTAAACCCATCTTAATTCCGGATCTGTAGATAGTATTATAACTGTGCACATCAGTGGTGGTGTACAGGTGTACCAGTGCCTGCCAGGAGCACTGGGTACCGTTCTGGTATGGTGCTCCGGAGGGACCACCTGTCCGCCCTCCTTACCTGTATTTGAGCTCTTCGGCGCTTCGGTGCACAGAGCTTACGGCACCCTGTGCGATGCTTGGCCGAGCAGCTGAAGCATCGTGGAGGTGTTGCAGAGGCATCGTAGGAGGTAAGAATGCATGCACGTGCTGCACGTGCATACATGTGGTGGACGCCAGGCCCCCTTGCACTGTATCAGTTGCAATGGGATCCGGAACCCACTACTGGTGCACATATATGCTAAGCTTAGATTAAATCTATCCACTTATATATGCTTAGAGTTGACTAGAGCAGAAGGTGGAAATTCAGGGGGGGGGGATCAAATTTGTACTTTTGGAACTTTGTCTTCTGGATGGAAATTGTTTGCATTGGTATACAGAGCAATTAGGCTATCCTACACTTTACTTGCAAAGTTTAGCTGGAAATGAAATGATTACTTCTATATATTGAATCAGTAATTTGAATAACAAGGGAGAATAGTACTTATTTTGCCCTGTTTCTCTCAATCAAATCCTTGAAACCCTTAAATTTTAATAATAGGAACATTCCATCAGCACAAGAGGCAGCAAAGTTTCAGCTTGTAACTAGATGAAAGCAGTGACGTGTGGTCAGCTTTAGGCCTGGTGAGGCACTTTTTAGACTTGTGGACTTCAACTCCCAGAATTCCACAGCCAGGCATTCTCAGTTCCGATTTAAAGCGACAGCATTTTCCCCCCTTGCAAAATAAGTTTTCCCATTCTTTTTCTTCTCCCTCCCACTCCTTCCTCCCTCCCTCCCTCCCTCCCCCCTCTCTCAAACAGACACACGCACACAGAGAACTTCGATCCCTCTCTCATTCACTCACTCTCAAACACAAACAGAAGTTGGATTGGATATATTTTCCAAAGGCTTGAAAGCAGCTCCTCTGCCATACCCCCCCTTCGCCTTCCGATCAAACTTTTTGAATTCCTCCCCCCTCCCCACACTCACCTTTTCCAGCTGTTTCAGAGATGATTTCAACTCTGCTTCTCCCTGCCCTGCCCTCCCCTCTTGAAAAGCCAGAGCTCTGTCAGACTGAGCTAGTTGCTCCCCGAGAACTCTAAAAAGCCTCTAAAAATGCCCTCTACAGGAGGCGAGAGAATACGTGCCTCATTTGCATAAGGAATTCTTTTAAGAGTTAACCCTTGCTTAACTCTTAAAAGGTGAAAAATTCCTTATGCAAAAGAGGCCCCTAGTTCTCTGGCTTCCTCCTAGTTAATACTGAGAGCAGACACCAAGCCACTGTGACTTGAAATCTGATAGCAACTACCCTGGCTTTAATTATTTTTAAAAAATTATTTAAAATTGTTTCCTTTCCCTGAGGAGACTGGTGAGGCCCCACCTCCCTTGCCTCTAGTGACTGCACGTCCCTGGATGAAAGAATCTGAGAGATGAGAAAGTGAATGAAACAGCAATTTCCTTTACCCCAAAGAACTTGAGGTAACATTTATTAAGATGATGCTAACTGGCTTCTTTCTCATGTTGTCAGAGAGCCTACCATGCCACCAAGTCCTCCAGAATTCTCCAAATACGTAAGAAACACAGAAAAGCCATATAATCTTCAAAATGTTAGTTATCCTTCAATTCACAACTCTTCGATTTGGTTTATTTTTTCAAAGAGAGTCATTTAATTTGTGATGCTGCTTGTGATTTGGTCCAACTTTTGGTGAATCAAAACACTTTAGAAGCTTTGCATAATTTCAATCATTTTCTCAAATAAACTTAGATTTTATCCTATATGCAGGACTTCTGCACTATTCCTCTTGTCCATTGTCCCAGTCACAAAATAATCTTCATTGTAAACTCTACATAAGCCAGGATATTACGAGTTCTAGTTCCATCTTAGTCATGAAGCCAGCTGAGGGATCCTGGGCAAATAATTTTCCCCCAGCCCTGAGAAGGAGGCAATGAAAAAGCCTCTTCCAAAATCATGCCAAGAAAGTTGGAGGGACTTGTCCAAGAAGTCTACGGGAGTAAAAAAGTGACTTGAAACACACACACATAAGTGCGCTCATGCACGCACACACATACACTCACACACAAACACACATACACAGACACACACACACAAAGACACACACACACACACACACACAGGCTCTATTAAACTTTTGAAAGAAGTATTTCAAAATTAATAGAAGGCCTTACAAATTCCATACAGGAGCTGCATGAGATAAGCCTCATGTTGTTGCTTCACAAGCTATTCCTATTCCACTATATATGTAAGTGCCTGCGCCGCCATTTTGCTTGATCTTTTTCAGAAATCAGCCAGCACATTCTGATTCTTGGAGTTATTAAAATTAACAGATTAACAGAGTTGGAAGCCCAATTACTAGTCCAAGACCCCCTTTCAAGTAGGAGGTCCTACACTATTTCTGACAAATGGCAGTCTAATCTCTTCTTGAAAGTCTCAAGTGATGAAGCCCCCAGAGCTTCCAAAGGCAAGCTGTTCCATTGGTTGATTGTTCTCACTGTCAGAAAGTTTCTCCTTATTTCTAGGTTGAATCTCTCCTTGGTCAACCCTGAGAATTTATCAAAATAATTTTGATGACCACTGTTATGTCTTATAATCTGTATTCCTTGTTGGTTTAAAAATATACGTTTTTTTTTCCAGTTTCTATAGGTGCCCATCTCAGCCATGTGACTCTGGGCGGCTTACAATCTAAAACTATAAAACAGTTAAAACAATTACTAAAAACAATAAAACATAAAAAAAATCATCTCTACATGTATTTATATACTGCCTGTATCAAATGGGAAACCTTTAAGCTGCATGAGGGTGTAATCAGGCACATATCTGAGTAAATATGCCTGGGTTACATGCACATATGCAGGAATAATTCATACAGAAAAATCCTTTCTCTCCAGAATCTCAGCTATATGCAGATTGTTGATTGTGAGAGTTTAAAGTCCTTCTACTGCAATAATTCCAGTGCATCTTTGATTACCTTTTCCCTAAAGCTATTAGTAGCAGGAGAAGATATTTGCATTGAGATTGCTAGCAGTAATGACAATGAGGTTGCAATTGGCCACAGGGTATGGCAGATTGCAAAATCGAAGGCAGGCAGGCAGGTGTGTCTTTATGGCGTTTATAAATTGCAAAATGTAAGATAGATGGCTTAAGTTAACCTATAGCAATTTAAACTTTTTTTAAAAAAAACAGTAAAGGATTTGTTTTTTCCCTTTCCTCCTAGAAGGTATGATTATAGAAGAAAAGTACTAAAAACTGTCATGTGTAGTTCTTTTTACAAAAAGAAAAACATCTCAGGATAGAGTCTTATCCTGTCTCTCATCCAAAGTCTCTATATACTTTTTAATAATGAGAGGAATTATTCTGTAGTATGATGGTTCATCCAAATTTCAGCTCTAAGGTCAGTTAAAGCTATTAGACCCTGATGCCTTACAATGATGTCCTAGCTATTATTCTGCATTTATTCATGGAGATGGCCAGTTTTCACTTGAAATGGCCCATAGGAGGGTGCAAAAAACAAACTATCCAACACTCACCTTCCCCTTGGTTCTTCCCTTGCTGCAGTTACTTTTCCTGGCAAGGGAAAGAAAGGGGAGGAACCTAGCTACATGAAAGGGGTGAGAAAGTACTGGACCAAACCATGAAAAGCTCATCTTAAGTCCCAGAAGTTTGTTGGGAAAGAAGCAGCAAGCTTTTATCTAAGCCTTTTTGCTGTGACTTGTAGAGCTTCTCTATGGCTGGAGATAAACTTGGGCATATCCCACATAATTCACTTTTTGCTGCTAAGATGCAGTCAGTCAACACTGCCTAACTGCTTGCTGTGCAGTCTTGCTGTGTCCTTGGTGTTAGGCCCAACAGTTTTTCTTGTAGCATCGTCATACTGCACACTTTCCTAATTGCATACCCTGTACTTCATTAGTGTCTCTGTATCAGAAAGCTGGCACACTTTCATAATTGCAAACCATGTACTTCATTAGCCTCTCTGTATCAGAAAGCTGGCACATTTCCCCTTGCTTAAAATTTAATCAGAGGTTTTACAGCTCATGAACATTTAACAGGAGCAGACAGAACTCTGAAACTTTGCATTTTGATTTAATTACTGCTAACAGACATATGCCATTTTCAGCTGTTTTCGTTCTCCTGTACAGCCAAATTTCTTACTGTTGAAAAGCCAAATGTAAGTTTGGATAAATAGTTTTCAGATCCTCTTAGTAAGGTGCAGGAAGCCCTTATCTCCTGCCTAGCAGGATGTAGCAGAAAATAATCCCTTAAAAGTTTGTCAATCTGTATGTTTCTGTCCGTGGTAGAGGGATCCCCATTTCAAATCTGATGGTGAAATCTAAATACTTGGCTCTGCTTCAGTCTAAGATCATGAGCATTAACTGAGAAAAATGTTGTATATCAAATAATTGAGTTATATCAAAGTATTTTTATATCTTGATGGAAAGATGAATTTTGGTGTGTGATATTGACATAACAAAATAAAATTAGAGAAGATGTGTTGCCACAACTACATTGTGCAGGAGATTTGTGGATTTGAAGGCAGTGAACACACAAATGAGTAGAAGTTGAAAGGATTTATTGAACAAAGCAACCTACAAGAATAACCAGTTGCACAGTGTAATATAGGCTGAAATACCCACTGTGAAGGCAGTAAAAGAAGAAGCAGCCACATTGAACAAGGAACGTAAATACAGAAGAACATTTTACAGCAACAGCTGTATTTTTCTAGATTATTCCTGTAAATGCATTGCATCAACCCTGGGTAGGCTTATGTTGAAACTCCTCTCTAGGAGAAGTTTCATAGAATATGTAATGCTCTGGTGCAGTTATTCATATGTCAAATTAAGCAAACTGATTTATCATTCTTGTCTGTCAACTAGCAAAACATCATGTGGCAATATGCTCCCTGCGACAGGATTCTGAGTTTGGAAGTGCACATATTTAAGATACCACAATTAAACTCAGAGGCCTAAGAAGATGAGATAAGATAGATGAGAAGCTGCTGAGTGGGGATGAGGAGGTAGAATTTCAGAGACTTGTTTTTAGGAATCAAGGGCAAATTGAACCATTGAAGGCAGATGTTTCAGTGTATTTGTAGTTATCAGGCTATCTAGAGGCCTTTTCGACATCTATCTCAGAGGAATCCAGAACATGCCTGATTTCAAACCTGGTTCCTCCAATATTCTTAATTGGGATTTGAAAACTAATGAACTAGAATCTCTAAAAACAAGCAACAAACAATTCCATCCCCATTTTTCCAAACATAGTAAAATGCTGGAAATTCATGAAAGCAATAATGACAGTATATACCAGGAAGCATACACAGAAATAAATTACCCTTATATAGCTAAAAAATCCTAAATCTAAAATTGAAGGGAACAAATGAAGATTGAGATAAATATATGAATCCCTATATGTTAAAAAATTAACTAGTTCATACACACACCTGTGTATGTATGTTTGTGTGTATTCACTTGTTATTTTTGTATCACTGGTTATTATGATGAGCAGTTTGGCTTTTGCTTTCAACAAGCTGCTGAATTCTGAACAATGAAGAGCACAATATAGGTCACTTTCAAAGTCAAGCCTCTTGTTCTGTTATGAGCTATAAGTGTGGAAGAAACAGTTTAATAAAGCACTGTGTGATGAAAATAGACTCTGCTCGCTTGTTAATAAAATAAAACAAGTGATCTTTGTGGGAAGTTATCTCTGGCAACTGAATCAAACTTAAGTTTCCAAAAAAGTTATTTTGGAGATTCTCTGGAGAATACTGAATGTTCCTGGTAAAAAAAAATGTCCTTGAAGTTTCATGTATAATATACTGAACTTTGCTAAAAGGTATCATTTTTGAAACCTTGAAGTTCTTGGCATATTCCATGATATTGCAGAAATAGAATCATGTCTTCCTTCAGGTGTCTGACATATAGAAGATTTCAGGAGCTGACTAAAACAAAGAAGGCCACATGATTTTCTTTTTCTATATTTGTTCAATTTAAAGATGGAAACATGCAACATGAGTGTCAGTCAAGCTTTAGCAGAATAGTCAAGTACTTGTAATCCTCTGGCCTTCTTCTTTGGTATGGTCAAGGAGATGTGATTCTGGGATGAATTGATGCTGGTAGCCCTTAAAGAAGTGTTGATTTAAAAGGTAAAGGTAAAGGTCCCCCTCACACATATGTGCTAGTCATTTTTGACTCTAGGGGGCAGTGCTCATCTCTGTTTTAAAGCTGAAGAGCCAGTGCTGTCCAAATATGTCTCCATGATCATGTGGCTGGCATGACTGTTAGATCCGCGGAAGAACCAGTCTAAGGCGTCTGAGGTGACCGTAAGTAACTGCTTTATTACAGGCAAGAACAAAGAACAGAAGTAGACCGGCACCCTTCCTCCATCTGACAGCTTTTTATATGGAGCTGTCAGACGGAAGAACCAATAGCCGCACGTATGACAGCCCGGCAACTTTCAGGACGCGCCTGATTGGTTAAGGCGCGCCTGGCTGCTGCCGAGCTGTCATTCGTAGGTCCAAGGACTTACTCGGGCTATAACAATGACTAAATGCTGAAGGCGCACATAACACTATTACTGTCCCACCAAAAGTGCCCCCTATTTTTCTACTTGCATTTTTTATGTGCTTTAAAACTGCTAGGTTGGCAGAAGCTGGGACAAGTAATGGGAGTTCTCCCCATTATGTGGCACTAGGGATTTGAATCGCCGAACTTCTGACCTTTCGATCGACAAGCTCAGCATCTTAGACACTGAGCCACTGCGTCCCTTCCAGTGTTATTTTACTCCCTTGCTAATAAATCCTCCTTGAATCCAGAGATATTAGAAAACTACAATCTGGTTTCCAAACATTCTTTTGAGTGTAAATGCTGTTGAGAAGTTTTGGAACTAATACAAAGTGCCTTATCTAGATACACATTAGCCATGTATGGGGCTGAGACAGTTAATTACCTCTGTTAGGATTTGGATGGGGATAATGTGCCTGCCTTAATCTTTTAGGAACCCTTGGTGATCTGATATCAATCATGGTATTCTTCTCAACCATCTGCTGGAACCAAGGATTGGAGGTAGTGTCCTATAAAAGTTCCCCCCCTTTTCTCAGCAGCCAGTTACAATCGATGGCAGTTCGAAAGAGAGAATAGTGGATACTTACTCCCGTGGAAGGTGTTAGGGATCAGTTCTTTCACTTTTATTATTTAACATCTCCATAAGGCTGTTGAAGAGCGTCTGCTGGTTCAGACTGAATATTTAATTCAGTTTACTTGACAAAATGAAAAAAAAAGTCATGCAAACTAATATACTCAATCCAAAGTTTATATGGTACTTCCACCAATACCACAGTGTTAAAAATATATTGAGATAGATTATTTCTTCAAATCATTTTTATACTTGACAAAGAATGGATGTTCTTCCATTTCAATAATACAGTGTTTTGGGGATCATAAAACTATACAGCATCTATGTCCATTATTTTTCTGCTAGTTTCCAAACGGTTAGAATATAATGTAAAAGAATGTAAATATCTCTAAAAACCAATGAATCTCACAGCACAAAATTAATATATGACATGTATTCAAAAAGGAGCCATTACAGTATAAAAGCATTTCATATGAATCATTATTGCATTCTAAGAAGTGTATCTCTATTTATGACATGTGTCCAAAAATATAAAGTAGTGCACTGGTTGTTTAAATCAATAGGAATCTGAGGTACAGATGCAAAATGTCCTTTCCCCAACATTCCTGTGTGAATCTTCTATTCCTTATTTTCCATACCTTGCTATATTTTTGCTTTGAGTTATCCCACTGCATACTTCCCTCCATTTAGTACCTTGTGTTGGGTACATTTTTTCAATCAGCTGTGAATCTATTTTGTAAGTGATTACCGCACATTGTTCCATTTTATGAAGCACATAAAAGGAATAAAAAATTGGAATATAAATTTCAAAAATATAAAATATAAAAACAAAATGGAACATAGCTAAAACTAGTTTACATCGACACCATTCACTATATCCCCGCATTACTTATTTTCCTTAGAAACCATTCTTGCTTTCAATAAGTCCATATGTTCAGATAATTTTGTTTTTTTAGTCATCCCATGTCTTTTTTAAAGGGTTTCATCAATTCAATATAATTTTGATTGCCTATTTGCCCCTTGCTCCCATTCCTTGCAAGAGAGCACATGATATATCTTTCAAGCAACATTTGCATATTTTAAAAAATTCTCCATCTACTTTCCATTTTTAGTAAATATTTTCCCAAGGCAAGCAAATGTATCTACATCTTCTAAGATTTACTCCCAGCTCATTTATATATAACATAGTTGCTGACCCCATTTTCATCATTTGGGTCTTTAATAAGTTGTAGATCCATATATTACATTACAAGCATACAGTATCATATTTGCTGCAAATCATTTAGCTTCTGCGCTAAAACATGGCATTATCTCTATACAAAAGTTAATTTACATCTACTTTCCTAACCAACACATTTCTGTTTTCATGAGCATTCCCAATAGATTGATTTATACATGTCTTTTTTAAAAACCAAAGGGATATTTCATGTTCTCATATTAATCTCTGTTCAACATTGAACCATTATTTAAATTGTCCCCAAAGTGCTTTTCAAAAGACACCTGGACATTCTTGGGTTTTTTTTCTTTGAAAATTTGTTGCTTCTTGTCCAAGAAGCTTCTTCAGTTCTTCATTATTGTTTTCATTATGCTTTGCTTCCTTCCTAAACTATCCTTGCTACATTTAGCAGCTAACCTTCAGGTCCAGATTCTGACATAGGATTCCGTAATTCAGTCTTAGTCACCTGCTCATATATTTTCTTTAAACAAAACAGATATAATAAACTGACATTCATATGTACATATGTGCCCATCATAAAATCACACTACACTTCAGATTTTGATCGATCAACTCTTTTCATCAAAACTCTGCCAAATCCTTTCTTTTTTCTTTTAGCTAAACTAGCCACTAGAAAGATTTCTAGCTACTTATGCTACTTTTACTGTTGTATTGGAGAATACAAATGACATTCTTAAAACTGTCAACCAAATATAAAGTCTGCACACAAGAGGTTGTACAGCCAAAAATACAAGCAAAGCACACAACTATATATTAATGTTTCTCTATTGATACAAACTACTCCTGAAGTTTTACCATGTTTAATATTCTTAAACACTTCTGATTTTCTTTTCATCATTTTTCTTGAACACCAATATTGACAGCATTCATTTCCGTTCTGCATGCTGATATATTGCTGACATTCTCATTTCCCCACTTCAGTTTTACTCCAAATCATGTCATCATGTTATTTTTAATTCCGTTCACTTGAATGGAATTAAGATGAAGAATACTTACTCAGCTCTTTTCACTCACTTCTAAAGTTCCAAAAGAACTTCCATACTATCCAAATATTTCTGCAGTTTCTCTGCCTTTTTTAATTGTACCTATCCCTTGCTTTTTTTGACATTATTGCAATTCACTTTTTCTCTGAACGAGAAGAATGAAGAAAGTTTATTGTATTGTGACTAGAGGTGGAGCTTTCACCTCACAATCAGAAGGCTGCGAGTTCATTCCTAGGTATTGGCAGACATTTCTCTCTTTGGGTGCAATGAGTACCATGATTGTTTGCTGTGAACTCCACATAGGCATCAGGAAGGGCATCCAGTCAGCAAATGCTCAGCTCCATTCAGTTGCCTCAACTCCACCCTAATGCAAGGCATTACAGGGTCATTTAAAAAAAGAAAACAAAAACTTCTATTCTATTCTATTCTATTCTATTCTATTCTATTCTATTCTATTCTATTCTATTCTATTCTATTCTATTCTATTCTATTCTATTCTATTCTATTCTATTCTATTCTATTCCATTCCATTCCATTCCATTCCACTCCACTCCACTCCATTACATTCCTATGCTGCCACCTCACTATCCAAGCGACTTTGGCTGGCTTAAAACACAATACTATATTCTGAATAGCTGTGTACCTCAGCAATAATTATCTTATATGCATTTTCTCCCAACCACAGTTCCTTTTCACTTCATCATCTTGCCAAGCATTTTTGATCATGTTTCATACTAGCGTAATTCTGTTCACTTTTTGTGGTATTGTGGTAATTCTTTCTACTCTAAGCAGATTCTACATCCTCTTTATTTATATTCACTTTCCATTTATTATTCTGGAAGATTGATCTATCATTTCATAGATTTTCATCAAGATTTGTATTTTCTTCTCCTGCACTTGTGCCTCTTTCACTGTAGTTTCTTTTATAAATTTCTTTTCCATTCTTAATTTTCACATTAACTGTTTACCACTCTTGAATTGTTCACTAATTTTCCCTCTTTTTCTCATTAGATTGTTTCTAAGCAGATACATTACTTCTATTTATCTTATTAATAAATGTTTATTTTATAAATCAATTAATCAATCTTTAGTATCATTTATTCCTCTTCTAAGTTGCAATTTTCCATATATCATATATTTCCATATATTGATTACCAAATGGGACTGTAAATATTGACTTGTAAATACCATATCTATGGTCCACCAAGTTAATATAGTGTTGTTTCATCACATAAACTAGGATATAAATGTAGTGTAGTGAGATATGCTTGTGATGGGGTCTGTCTTTGATAGAAACATGAAGGAAAGAGAAAATTTCAAGGATACCTTATTTCAGATCCTTCCTGTTTATGTTTATGCTTAATTTTCAAACATTATAAATTTTTAATTATGAATGTTGATGTCATTATTGCTACTTTATTCTAGTTCTAAAAGTGTCCTCAAATGTTTATTTTTAGGTTTTGGAATCAAATCACTCTATATTTCCTTTAGCTATCTTCTGCATATCAAGTAATAACATGGCAAGTCTGTGAAAGAATGTAAAATGTAAATATTGAATGTAAAAAGTTCCTGTTTAAGAGTCTCTTGAAAATTTTCCCTCTGCCTTAAGCACAGCAAGTCATATCAATAAATGTCATGATGACTAAAGAAAAGAAAAAAGTATAACATACTCTTTTAAAACACACAAAAAAGTAAAAAAAAGAATAAAATGTAGCCAATAGGATGTATAAATAAATGTCATTACTTTAAATTGAATTATACATTTGAAGTTTTGACAAAATATAGGAAATGTTTAGTGGACTGTCATATGGAACAAAATATTTTGGTTTTCATTTTTGATAAAATGTGACTTTTTCACAAAGAAATAAATGGTTTTAGTTGAAATAAATAACCTCAGCTGTAGGTTGACAAAGCAGTGCAAAAAGATGTAAAGTCCCTCTTTATTTATTCAACGTATGTACTGAATATATATTAAGGGAAGCTGGATTGGAAGAAGATGAGTGTGGTTTTAAAACTGGAGGAAAAAACATCAATAACTTGCTCTATGCAGTTGACACTATTCTGGTAGGCAAAAATACAAATGATCTCCAAGCTCTAAGAAAAAAAGTCAAGAAGAAAAATGAAGATATGAGATCAAATTGTTATACCTAGACACATTGTGCAAAGACTTAGCTCTCTTGGGAAGACAATGAAGAGAATGACCAATGGTCAGGTGCATTGATTCAATTATAGTGATGATGGGTGATATTAAAACCTCTCAATGGCCAGACTAGGGACTAACAATGATGGAGAAAATCTGCCATGTGGTTGCTAAGAATCAGTGACTTGATAGCACTCACTCACTCATTCACTCACTCACTCACTCACTCACTCACTCACTCACTCACTCACTCACTCACTCACTCTATCAATGGTAAACATCTATTCTGAAATAAGCATTCATGTATTCAATGTGATTTACAAGTTTGTACAGGATTATAGTCTTATTAGATAGTTACTATGATTGTAATGCCAAAAATGTGGTCCAAGTAGAGTTCAAAGGTGTGAGAAATTCTACAATTTCTATATTATACCAATCTGATTTCCTTTGGAAATGACAACTTTAAAAATGTAAATGCTGAATATTTGAGTTTATTTGCAAATACATTGATTAAGGATAGTGGAGGCACATCTTACACTAGCTTTCCCCAGTCTGTAATTTTTCAGTTGCATTTGTCTTCAACCAAAATGATTAGCCATTGAAGTGTTACCCTGTGGTAAGGTGGGCAACCAATAAATTTGATAAATAAATAAAAATAAAGTTGAACTCCAAAACACATAAAAGTTCCATTGTCTTAGGAAAAGCTCTTTAAACTCTCCAATGGACAGATAAATCTAACCTCTACATCAGCTTTTCAGACAAGTCCCTGAATTACTTGATATTATTAACTTAAAGGAGCTTCCCGAATATAGTTTATGTTTTGTGTCCCTTATAAAAAAACTCCAATATATCTTTTCTTATATATTCCCTTTCCTTTCTATATTTCTTTTCAACAATATGTAGATTCCATTATATGTAGATTAATCTGGGTTTTTTTTTGCATAAATATATTGTTTTCTAAAAATTGACCCCATAAAAACACATTACCTAAAAACACATTACCTAAAAAAGACTATTATCATTGCTTTATACAACCACTTTAGTTCTCCAAAAATATTTGGGTTTGTAAATCTGCCTTCTCTCTAGATTGCTCTACATTTTCCTGAAATAACTAGCCAAAAGCCTCATGTCAAATTTTTTCCAGTCCATCAGTCTGGGAATTTATTGTTTCATATCCTAATAGTCCTTCTCTGACTTTCCAGATCTCCCCAAACTGCTTCAATATATCCCACAGTCTAATGTTGGAGTCCCCAACTCTTGGTCCATGGATTGGTATTGGGCTGCAGCATGCAAGCAACTGGACCACACAAACCAGCTAAATTCCACCCACAGGATACAGGCAGCACACAAATCCTCTCCCCCTCTGGATCATGGAAAAACCTTTCTCCACGGAATCGGTCCCTGGTGTTCAAAATGAGTGTGTGTGTGCTGGTTTAGTGGCTACCATTTTGAAACACTATTGCTGTTACCTTATTACATTCACATGCCCTCGTCAACCTATCCCTACTATATAATCTCTGTTCTCAGAAACATTATAGTTTCCAGGACCCTTGGTTGAAAGGGAATCTAGCACTGTGCTTTAATTCCACTGGGTGGCTTTTGCTCTACCTGTTGCCTCCTTGTGTTTCCCAAGCAGTCTTAGAGTGCAGCCTTGGGGGCCTGGCTAAGCTATGACCACAACAGATAATACAGACACATGTAGTCCTGGTTTCAACTAGTCCAATGGATCTCTTTCTAATCTATAATTGGTAATTGCTGACTCCAGTCTGTCTTCTGGTCTACAATCTCCAGAACTCCCAGCTTAATCTGGATGTCTTCCTTACCTCTTATCCACCAATCTTCTCCTCCTTCCCAATTACTCCTTTATCCAGTCGATAAAGATGATCACTCCATTGGTAGTTTATTTCCTGTAGTTATAGAAATGAAGGAAATTGGAGCCTCAACTTCTCTTCCTTTCCTACCGCTTTCACTATCTTCTTTCTTTTCTGTTGCTTTGGATGGTTCCTCAGGTCCATCCTAGAAATCTGTATTCAAATCTTCATTTACCGTGATGGCACAGTGGTTAGAATGTGCTACTTCAGGCTACTTCTGCTGACCACCAGCTGCCAGCAGTTTGCTAGCTCGAATCTCACTGGCTCAAGATTGACTCAGCCTTCCATCCTTCTGAGGTGGGTAAAATGAGGGCCCAGATTGTTGGGGGCAATACGCTGACTCTGTAAATCACTTAGAGAGGGCTGTAAAAGCACTGTGAAGTGGTATCTAAGCCTAAGTCCTATTGCTACTTTTCATATATCTTCTATCTTCCATTCCTATGCAGATCTATGCCTGTCCAAATCTATCAGTACTGTGCCTGTCCAAATCTGTCCAGATTCACTTTACAAGCATCCCAAATATCTCCCTCCACACATTCTTAAACATTCTCATTCCCTCCATCCTCTAATGTTCTTAGGGTGCCATGAAAAAAAGTGACAGAAAGAGATTGAGTCTATCAAGTTGTTTTGGGGATGACATTAAAATCAATATAATGTGCTTCTGATAAAAAGTGAATATCAGTTAAAACGAGAAAGATTTTGTCACAATAGAAAATAGGTTATGTTTGTATTGTAGTTCTAGCTAACAGAGATTAAGTAAGTGTATCTATTTAAAGATGGCAAGTTAAATTGCAAGTTATTGATTTCACTCTTTTGCTGTGCCTTCTTAGGAGCATCCAGGTTTATGAATTGGCAGATTCATCTAAGATGGCAGCCAATATTTCTTTGTGACAGAGTTGAAAGAACAGGAAGGAAAAACTATTTGTAATACTGCTTGTACTTTGCCTCATCTTTCTTCTATTCTTAGATTGACACCAGGTGATACTCAGTTGTAAATGCATTGATTTGTGTAAATAAATGAACAGTAACAATTAATTACACACTTTGTGAATGCAACTCAGTGGGAAGGCAGGGACTGTGCAGGCTTGTTCCCTTCTGCTGATCCCAGTGGTGTGATGAGAAACTTCATTAACAGGAGGCAAAACCTTTGGTTATTCCTGCATGTTCTCATGTTTAAAAATCTATTTATTTTGAAAAGCAACAGCAGCAAAAGGTAGAGTTTACGTTTATTTTTGATGTAAGGTTTTTGAGCCTCCTCATTGGGTTTGAGTGGTGCATGCCTTTGACCAAAGCTGAGGTGGCAGACCAGCACAGACTACCCTGAGGAAATAAGGCTTTGCCGTGTGAATAGTTTGGATGCTTATGAGTTTCCCCTATGGCTGGATTGCAGTTCTCTCCATTGATCCTTGAGTCAATAGAAAACTAAATTAGCATAAAATTTACTTCCCCCCTGCTCAATCCCTTTTTAGCTTCTATTGCTTCTGTTCTAACTCACTGCCAATGGTGCTGCCTGGATTTTATATGCTCACTAGATGATTACCAAAGTGATTCTACTGGTCCTACTGCCCTTCTCCTTTTGCAGGAAAAATATCCACTAATGATGCCAAGCCAATCTTATTTCATTCTTTGATAAAGTGGCTAAATTAGTAGACCAGCAAAATGCTGTGGAGTGGACATAGTATACTTAGATTTCAGTAAGGCATTTGACAAAGTAGACCATAGTCTACTTCGTGGTAAGCTAGGAAAAAAGTGGGAATAGACAACATCACCCTGAGATGGATTTGTAGCTGGCTGACAAACCATACTCAATGAGTAGTCCTTAATGGTACTACATCCACATGGAGAGAAGTAAACAGCGGGATACCACAAGGCTCCATCTCAGACCCAGTACACTTGAATATCTTTATAAATGATTCATATGGGGGAATAGAAGGGGAATTCATCAAATTTGCAAATGATACTAAACTGGCAGGACTAGCCAACATCCTGGAATACAAGCTCAGATTCCAAAAAGTTCTTGACAATCTTGAACAATGGACCCTATCCAACAAAATGAATTTTAATGTGGAGAAAAGCAAAATTTTACATTTAGGCAGGAAAAACCAAAGGTTTAAGTACAGATTAGGTGAGCCCTGGCTCAAAAACAGTAATTGTGAGAGGGACCTTGGAGTCCTTGTGGATGATCACTTGAATATGAGTCAGCAGCACCAAAAAAGCTAATACAATCTTGGGTTGTATAAACAGAGGAATAGAATCAAGATCATGTGAAGTATTAGTGCAGCTTTACAAAACTCTAGTAAAACCCCCACCTGGGATACTGCAACCAGTGTTGGTCAGCATACTACAAAAAGATTTTGAGACTTTGGAAAAAGTTCAGGGAAGAGCAACTAAGATGATCAAAGGCTGGAGACTAAAGCATATGAACAATGCCTGCAGGTTTTGGGTTTGGCTAGTCTAAAAAAAAGAAGAATCAGGGCTGACATGATAACACTATCCCAGTATTTGATGAGTTGTCACAAAGAAGAAAATTTATTCTCTAAAGCAGGAAAGGGCAGGACAAGAAACAATGATTGGAAACTAATCAACCTGGAATTAAGGAGAAACTTCCTAACAGTGAGGAGGACAATTAACTAGTGGAACAGTTAGCCTTCAGAAATCATGGGTGCTCCATCACTGGAGATTTTAAAGAAGATACTAGACAGTCACTTATCTGAAGTGGTACAGCTTCTCCTGCTTGAGCAGGTGGCTGGACTATAAGACTTCCTTCCATCTCTATTCTATTCATTTCATGGCACTCCAGCAGAACAAAGTCAGTTTGGCTGCAGGAGAGTCAATTTTTTAAGGTACCTTCTCATGGCCTTCTTTCTACATTGCATTTTGCTAAAGGAAAAAAAAAATCAGAGTTGAGCTATGCTGAGGAACTGGAATCCCATGCAGAATTTCTACATAGGATTTCTCTCCCCTTCCATTACTTTCTTTATATCGGCAGCCCAACCTAGTTTCCTTTATTCTTCCTTACTCTCTTGGAGCTAAGACAAATTGGTTCTGTCATTTCATCATTTAAGATCCGAGGTGGCACAGTGGTTAGAGTGCTGTACTGCAGCCACTTCAGCTGACTGCAGTTCGGTGGTTCAAATCTCACCAGCTCAGGGTTGACTCAGCCTTCCATCCTTCCGCCCTATGAAGCGGTATATAAGTCTAACTGCTATTGCTATTGCTCTTTCTCAGGTGTAGGAAGAGAGTGGAGGTTCATTCTCCAAGCTTGTGTGTTGGTTTCTAAATGTTTTGTTACTACATTAGGTAACATCAAATTTAGGGAACTGTGGCATTTCACAAGCAATTCCATCAACAGATTCATTGACCTACAACTAGCCTACAGATGCCTGAGAATTCAAATCAACCGCACAATCAACCAGCGACAGCATCAACTTTTAACCAACCCAACCAAAACTTCATCTCCCAATGATCCTTACTGTAATGGACTTCCACATCACAAGACCCATCACAAGACCCATACCTGACTTGATCCTTCCATCACAAGACCACATGAAGCCCTTATAAGCAGAAGAACACCAACAATGCATGGTAATGAAACATTTGGAAACCAACCCACATGTTCAGAGAATGAACCTCCGCTCTCATGAACTTGTGTATCTGCGATGAATCCTGGGAACCAACAGCTGAAACAAAGTGCAAAATAATGGATCAGAAAGCAATACAGATGTACAGTATATTTAGATTTAAAACCAGAGGACTTCAGCTGAGGAATTTGTTTTAGTGGAAGAACTGAAACCTTTCATGTGAAAAGCAATTTCTCTCTGAATATCCTTTTTCTGAAGCCTATATATTTCATACAGTTGAGGAAGAAAAGTTATTGCTACTGTGAAACAATTAGAAGTCACAAAATCTTAGTGATCTGTGGTAAAGATCTATTTAAAAACCCCAACTTCTCTGCCGTCAGCTTTAAATAATAAGTTGCTTTACAGTTGTTGGCTGTCGTATTGCATATTTGCATGCAAACACAGCTTCACCCCTTCCCAAGAGGATTCATTTTAAACCTATATATTCTTTTTTTCTTCTGCTCTATGCATCTATAGCAGCACATCAATTAAATAGTCCAAAGAGTATTACACAAGGATAATTAAATCTCTAGGTGTTCTCTTCCGATGGCTTTCCTTACAATGTGCCCGTAGTGACAGGTAAATGAGTCTCTATGGTCCTGGATAAATGACTCACCTTGGCAGCAGCATTCTGCAGTTTCTCTTTTGTTGTTTATATCAAAGCTATTTGTATGAAAGAAAAGAGAAGAATAAATAAAGGTAAAGACTGGAAGCTCATACAAAGTCACTGGCAACATGCCACGAAGACAAAACTTTACTGAAGCTCATTAATATGTTACTGTTGTGAAAGCTGACAAAAGGGAAGGAGTGCGAGAACTGGGTTTTCAGACAGATAAAATGTTGAATAGCTGCCTCCAAAACAATCAATAGGTACAGCTTGTCTCTCTTTGACAAAAAGGACAAGAAAGAGTGAAAGAAAGAAAAACCCCAAAGCCATCCCTGATTTGCTTATATATAGGTTTCTGATTTGAAAGTACAGTTCTCACTGGAATTCTTGTATTGTTATTTTAATCTTAATACTTTTGACTACTGAACTTCAAGACTGTCTGCAGCAAAAGGCCTTTATGAAACACTCACCTGTTTGTACTTTAGTTGTGACCCCATATGCAAATATTTAATGATATTATCTGTGATGTCCTGACACACTTCATAATTTACCCATATCCCAGATAGTTTTTTTAAATTATCTGCTTCTAAGCTCTATGGATTGATGTTGGATATCATATTAGTCAAGCAACCAATGACATTCTGTTGCAACTAGCATTATTCCCTCTGCAGTGCAGCAGATACTTGCAAATGAATAAAATTATGCTGATCCCTGTAACTGAGCCCCCCCCCCCCCACTTAAGACCTCCTTGGGAGATTGTCCAGATTAATTTTAAGGGGATATTGCAGGAAGTCCAGAAAGAAAATTTCACTGCATAAGTAGAAGTTGATTTTAAAAAAAAAACAGATTATAGAGGTATTCTGCATGATTCAGTAACTGCAGATGGAAAACACTTTTCCAACCACATTGAGAAGGTTTGAGTAGAGATGGCCTGAAATTTCACTTTTCTTTTCACTTTTTTATTTCTTTTTTATTGGTATATTCTGATTGGCTGTCCTGTTTCTCTGCTGCTCTTTCATGGTCTGTCAATACCTTTACATCTCTTGATTACAGTAGTGAGCTCTCTCTCTGATCTTTGGTTGTTGTTCTTCATGGCTAGTTGAACATGACTGAATGGATAACAACATCATCATATAAGAGAAATTCCTTGTGTGTTCAATCACACTTGGCCATCTATTCTATTCTATTCTATTCTATTCTATTCTATTCTATTCTATTCTATTCTATTCTATTCTATTCTATTCTATTCTATTCTATTCTATTCTATTCTATTCTATTCTATTCTATGCTATTCTATTCTATTCTATTCTATTCTATTCTATTCTATTCTATTCTATTCCATTCCATTCCATTCCATTCCATTCCATCTATATAAAACACTTATCACCTAAAACCACTATATAATAATTATGTCAGGCCTTCAGCCATCTTTTCTTTTGGATCTTTGGCCTGACACACTTTCTATTATTCTACTATGCATTTTCTACTGTAAGAAAATGGGAGGGGGAGTGTATGGAGTTAGATGCTATGTAGCCATAACAAAATTCTTTCTAGAAAGCCAAGGTCATCCTTTGTCTTTGCACCTCTGCACCTGACCAGAACTGGATGGGTGGAACTGCCAGCATTGCAGTGGAAGATTGGACCATATGAGGGACTTGTGGGTGTGGGAGCAAGATTTTGAACTTTCAACTGGGTGGGGGAAAATTGGAAGCTTTCAGATTCAGGTTTTCCCAGATGTGCCAACATGACTCTCTTAATAAATTGGAAGTTTGAGGAATGCTTTACCTCGGACTCTGTTTTAATTTTGGATGCTATTTGGAACCTTGACATTAACCCAAATCTGACAAATTATTTTAAAAATATTAGAAACTGCAAAAGCAGAAAAGGAAAATAATAGACAGATGGATGCTAATAATAGAGCCACCTCATGATTTTACTTGTTCCCTGAGGTCTGCAGGTCTGTTGATATAACCAGGTCCTCAGGAATCAGTGATGTGCGGTAAGGTTTATGGCTGGTGAGGCAGTCTTCTCCCCGACATACCACTGTCTAAAGTGCTTTCTTTCTTTCGCCCACCTGAGTTCTGACAGGCAGGTGAAAGAAAGCGCTAGCCCACCGCTGGCTTTCTTTTCCCGGCCTCTATGTCAGACATAGCGGCAGGCAAAAGAAAGCCAGTGGCGGGCTGTCACTTTCTTTCTGTTGCCCAGAGGCTAAACCCCCATGAGCTGCCCACTTCTGGGCAAAAGAAAGAAAGCGAAGTAAAAGACCCGCCTCTGCTGGCGGGCTGCCCCGGACACAGAGGAAGAAAGCTGGCGGACTGCCCTCCCTGCCTCTCCAACTCCTACTCCCTTCCCTCTCTTCACTCTCAAACAAACTCTCTCTCAAATTGAAAGAGAGTTTGTTTGAGTGAAGAAACAAACACGCACGCACACACACACACACACAAATTACTTACAATTACTTACAAATTACATTAATTTTGAATTCCTCCCCCTCCCTCTGACCCACATACCTTTTGCAGCTGTTTCACAATCACAGAGGATTTAAACTCTGCTCTTGCCTGTCATGATGAAAATGTAAAAATGTAAAAGGAAAAAGGCAAGAGGTGCTGAGGTCAGGCTAGGCTAGCTGCTGCCAGAGTCCCCAATGGATGACTCTGCTTAACTGTTTTAAAATGTCTCTAAAATAACCCCCTCTACAGGAGGAGGCAAGAGAACCACGTGCCTCATCTACATAAGGAATTTTTCAGCTTTTAACCCTTGCTTAACTCTGCTCGAGTGATCATAAAGTCAGACTAAATGAGGCACGTGGTTCTCCCGCCTCCTCCTGTAAAGGGCACTTTTTTAGAGGCTTTTTTAAACAGTTAAGCACTAAGCAGAGTCATCCACTGTGACTCTGGCAGCAACTACCTCAGCCTCTTTCTTTTTACATTTTTTTCTTTTCATGATGACAGTGGTGAGGCTCTGCCTCCCCTGCCTCCCCTGACTGCACATCACTGTCAGGAATGATGGGGCTATCCTCATGCCTGGAGCGAGGAACATTGTATAATGCAGGCACCAGAACAGGGTCCACTATATGTAATTTCCTAGACAACAGAACCTGCAGCATGCACATTATGTTGGATTTGGTGGGATGGACAGAAGAAATCACAAAACGTCAGTCCTTCAACCCTAATCCCAACCCTTGAAATGTACATGGAACAAACTGATAATGAATGGAGCTCATACAGCAGAGGTATCCTGTGCAGTCTATCAGAACCACAGATAATTGATCATGCAGCAGCATTTTGCACCAGCTGAAGTTTCTGTATACGTCTTAAGGGCCACCCCATATAGAATGCATTGTAATAATTCAACTGGCAGGTGAATAGAGCCTGAGTGACACAATTACAATCCGATCCAATGCCTTAACCACCCTTTTATTTCAAGTAATAATAAATAGTATAGTAAATTATTATTAAATGTGTTCTGGATCTGTGCACTTTCAGTGTAGTATATGTGTGCTGGTTCTCTCCTGATTTTAACTTTCTTAATATTGTGCCAAGTGCAACATTCTTTACAGCCTGTCTGCTCAGCTAGAGTATGAAAATTGGACAAAAGAGCAAAATCTTTTAAAACAAATCTCTGTAATGGAATGAAAAATGGCGTAGCGTGTTTAGAATCACAAAACAAACTAGCAAGAGTTTCTTGTTTTGGAAGATTGATATAAAAGTGGATGGTTCCTGTTGGGGCTAAATTTACTAGCAATTCAAGTAAGAGAGAGCTAACTTAGTACACATCATCAGCATGAAAGTGCAACACTATTGTCAAATGGTGTGCATGTGTGTGTCAAAATATGATTTTGTGTCTATGCTTTTAAAACCTTGGAAATGCACTTTTGTTTGTGAAATGTAATGCTTGGACCCAGGGTTGTATTGCACAAACTGAAAAGTCATTGCTTCTAATGCAAGGGGATGCCATACATTCATTTGATTTCCCTACACAACTGCAATGTTCTAACCCACACCATTCCAGAAGGTGCATTGATTTTGGGGAAATCTTTTATCTTTTTCTCTTGGTAGGGTTATATACTATGACGATAAATGAAAGAGTCTCTGTTCTGCAGCTGTAGTAGAAGGTTACTTAAACAGAATCTTTTGCAGAACTCCCTGGCTAGTCATGTGATCAGATTATATTTATATGCACATATGGACATTCAATGATATTTTTCTGGACCATTTATTTGGAAAGCCAAGTATTAAAGTAATTGCTGGAGGAGCAATCTCAGAAAGTTTTGTTGGAACCTACCATCCTTGTTTCGTTGGAGCCTATGATCTTTCTTTCCAGGAAAGCTGTTGGAAAAGTTATTCAGAACTTTGGGTTGAAGTGACATCAAAATGAAAATTGTTTCTTTTACTTTAGAATACTGTTTCAAGGGAAATTTAACATTCAGTCGCTGGAAGATTATGTTAGGATAGTAGATGAAAATAATATTGTATTGTGCTTTTTATAAATCTCTTCAGCGGGAGGTCATCTCGTCCATTTTAAAATCCAAAGCCAGAAGTGATACCTTGAGTATGTAAAAAGTTTGCTTATTGATGAAAATCCTAAATTACAGTGATAATAGACCGATTTTAAAAATGACTATAAAAACAAGGTTTTTAATAATAAATCAATGAGTGTTGGTTCTAAGTGGCTATGTGTGCTAAGTAGGGGATTGGACTAGAAGACCTCTAACTCAGTTATTCTATTCTATTCCATGGTAATGTGGCCAGCATGGCTATACACCGAAGTGCATGCTTTCAAACTGCTAGACTAGTACTTGGGACTTGAATCTGGGCTGTCAGCTTTCCAGCTGACAAGTTCAGCATCTTTAACCATTGAGCCATTGCTGCCCCTTTAATGCCATTATTCTATTTTAAAAATGAAGTTACAGTTATGAAGCTCATTGTGCAATTCATGCATTCTTCATTTAATAGCTTATCCCTCTTCACTCACCCTCCTTGCAGTAGCTGGTGGCATTCTGGACAGATCAATGAGTCTTGTTTTGTAATGTGACAGCATTACAATGTTAATAAAGTTGTCTTTATTAATATGACTTACCATTGATTTACTTATTTATAACATGCAAATAAAAAAGGCTATCAAGTGTGTCTTATACTTAATTATTTCCAAAGACTTTTTATGATTTAAGGATGTAACAATTAGAGAAATTGCAGATATATTTCCTTAAGGTAAACAATAATTATTCCTTTAAAAACCATAGTCTTATACTAAATCCTCACCATGAAGAATTTACCAAAGACCTGTAAATGTTTTAAAAAATTTTGTACTTGCTACACCAGTAGTATCCTATAACAGGAAGATAAAACCTTTATAAATCCAACGCATAAGAAAATAGAATAAAATCTGGTACAAAAGGAAGTTGAAGTATAGTTGTCAAAATAATCCCAGAGTATAGAATGGGAGCAAACGTCTGGATCTGTAACATAACTTCACATACAAATACATAACAGCTTGCCTTTGGAAGTTGTATGTGCTTCATCACTCAAGATTTTTAAGAAAAGACTAGGCAGCCACCTATCTGAAACAGTATAGGGTCTCCCAGGGGTGAAATGCTACTGGTTTGGACCAGTTCACCAGACCCTGTAGCAAAGATGCCAGTTGTTCAGCCGAACTGGTAATAAAAAAAATGCTAATGGTTCGGGCAAACTAGCTTTTCTGATGATCAGCTGTGCCGCACAATTTATATTAGCTAGAAAGCAGGATTTCCTGGCACAGTGGATTCCCTCCCCCTCACTGTTCGCTTACCTCACTGTCTGCTTATTTGCTTGCCAGGTGCACTCGGTAGCAGGCTCCGCCCACCTTTCTGGACATCATTTTGATGCTCTGCACACGTGTGGAAGATCCTGTGCAGTGTGGAAGATCCTGCGTGTATGTGCTCACATTGCTATCAAACCGGTAGCAAAAGTAAGTGGATTTCACACATGGGTATCCTGCTTGAGCAAGGTTGGACTAGAAAACCTCCAAAGTTTTTCTAGCTCTATTTTGATTGATCTGGAGATTGAGCTTGCATGATGTTATGATATACTTGTGGTAATTTTTATGAAATCTTGTTCTCTTGCATATGTTCCTATTTTTGCACTAGCAATTGACAGTTCCACAAGCCTGAACTCTTTTGGAATACAGGAAACTATTAATGCCAATCTCTTGTCTGTGATACTGTGAGATGTATAGGAATGTCCTTGTCCTTTTTCAGTAACATAAAGGACTCCAATTATATCTTTGATGACATCTTCTTGTGTACAATGGATTGATTTTAAAATGGATTTATTTGGGACAGTATTCATAGATAACATCAAAATGATTGGTTTATTTTAAGAACCAAAGGTGTCCTTGAATTAGTCTCAGTTTCTGCAAACCACATCCATGCAATTTTCTTGGTAGTATAACAGAAGTGGTTTGTCAGAGCCTTCTTCCAGCCTAGCCAGCAACCCAAGTATCTGCAGGCAGTTTCTTTCATGAAAACATAAAATTAACTATATAAGAATGATTATTACCATGGATGTAGAGCATCACTATATGTATGAACAATGCAATACTTCAAGTGAATTCTAGGTAGGAGAAAGGGAGGGAGGGAGGGAGGGAGAGAAAGAGAGAGAGAGGCGGAGGGAGAGGTAAGGCACAGGCAGAGAGGGGGGGAATAGAAGGAAAGAGAGAAAGAGAAGAATAGAGTTTCTTGAAAATATTCCCTTCAACTATTCTCACAACTATCAAATAACTCCTCCATATGGTTCCCACTGTCTTTCACAAGCAGCCAAGGAGGCTTTGGAATTATGAAAAATGTATAAAATCAAAAACAATACCATAACTTTAGCATCTTCCACTACTGTCACAATTTCTCAAACCTGTTAGGTTGAACTAACAGGATGGATAACTGGTTGAACTAACTGAATAGGATGGAAAAGGGTTAGCCTCAATGTCAATGGGATGGAGTAACTTTGGGTTAAGGAAACCATCTGATACTAGGGATATTTCAACTCTAGTTCCATGTGGATTTGCACACTCTCATTCTAAATTAGTCCATAATCTTGGAGTCCTTCTTGACTTACAACTCCAACACAAGGAGCAAATGACATTTTACAAAGAGAACTTTGTAAATCTTCATCTTGTGTGCTCATTACAACCTTTTCTGGATCATAAGTCACTACTCTCAATCATTTGTGCCTTGCTTACCTCTTATTTGGACTAAAGCAATGTTCTCTACATGATCAAAGTGTTTTCCTTTTGTGGGGGGATAGCATTTATCTTGATGTCTGTAACTCCCAATGATTCTGGAAATTATTTATATTTTCTGTCTTTGAGACAGTTTTAACTACTAATGATTATATAGACAAATCCAGACAGTTTGCTTTGCAACATTTTCAAAAGTGATTTGCCATTACCTCCTTCCTAGAGCTGAGAAATAATTGATTGGCCTCAAATCACATAGTTACCTCCCTGGTTATTGTAGGACTGGAACTCATGGTCTGTGAGTTTTTAGCCTGGTGCTTTTAACTGCTACAGAAGAAGACCTCTGAACCTGGAATTATAATGATAATTAAAATTGGCTTTTGCAAAAGGCCTTAGGGGCATTGAGTTATGAGGTGTTTCTTGTCCCTGGCAAAAAATTCTCAGTTGTTTGTTACTTGTTTGATTTTTGTGCCTATTTCTTGTGGAAATATGCATCATGTAGAACAGAATTCATATAAGCTGTTTGATGTAGCATATATGCCAGTAAAATAAAAGGATTGCAATTATAAACTCCAGCAGTAAACTCAAGCAATGTCATCAAAAGAAAATGCAAAGAAACTATCTGAAGCATCTTGAGACTAAAAACCTACCACTTTTTCAGGGAATTTTGTTTTGAAAAATTGCAAAACAGGTTTCAGTAGAGAATCAGCTGAAATCTCAAAGTAGGGAACATTCAAATAAAACGAGTCAACAGGAAACTGCTTATCTATAGATGTCACTAAAGAACAAACTGGTTATTCCCAGGGATAGGATATTTCTGGTTAGTAGACAATTTACCACATTTTCAATTGAAACCTTGCCTTGTCCTAAAACCCCTTCTGACCCGAAGTCCTGCTCCTGCCTCTCTATCAATTTTTGAAGCACCAAAGCACACAGCTCCTTTTGGAGAGAAAAAATAATCTGTTGATAGACTCTAGCTATCCAGGAGCCAGCACATAAAGGTACATCTCAGTAGGAATACTGTCAAATGTCAACTGCTCAGTTGGGCCTTAATAAAAAACCGAATGCAGGAAGCTAAGTCTCAGAGACCAATGTTTGGAGATATCATCAGTAGGGACTATCTTCAGACAGTTTGTGAAAAGCATAGAGGGATCCATTTTGTCTTTAGGAGCCTTGTAATATTTTCCTCTGAGTTCATTGATGTTTGCAAAAAGCAACATTGCTAAGAGCATTATGCAGTTGAGAGGGGATCTGGGAATGGAGCTGTCTCCTAAGCAAAATGAGTTTCCATAAGCTGAGTGTAAGAGGATTCACAGAGAAACTACAAGTTCTCCTGTAATTAAGTGAAGCATTTAAAATTATATTATGGGAATATGGTATATATCAGTGGGGGGTTCCGGATCCTGGTGCAACCGGTATGGTGCAACAGGGCCGGGCGTCCACCATATGAACGCGTGAAGCGCACGTGCATGCGTACTTACCGCCTGCAACACTCCACGATGCCTCTGTGACGCTTCTGTGATGCTCCAGCTGCTCGGCAGAGCATCGCACAGGTGGCATGTGCTCTGTGTGCGTACACGGAAGCCCTGAAAACTTCAAATACCAGTAAGGAACATAGGCGGGTGGTCCCTCCGGAGCACCGTACTGGAACAGTACCTGGTGCTCCTGGCAGGCACTGGTACGCCTCGGTACGGAAAGTCCAGTCCGGAAAGTTGATGACATATTCTCTATTACTGTACATTAAAATAACTTTCTTAATTAATATTTCCACAATAGTATTTAACATATTTAGATACTGTTTATGTTAGCTTCAAAGATCACATTATGAGACAGCCATCAGAATACATATAATGTGGGAATGAGTTTAGGAGTTAGGAGGAAGAGCAACAGACTGGGCAACAATCAGATAAATTGCTGTCTCCTAGCAATGAATATGCACAGATATAGCAAAATGTCTGCTCAATGCAATAAAAAATTATTGTTCCCAATGTGGTGTCCTCTAGATCAGGGGTGTCAAACTCAAGGTCTGGGGGCCGGATTTGGCCCACATGTTGCTTAGATCTGGCCCATGGGCCTGCCTTGGAAATAGTATTGGCCTGCAGTGCCTCTACCAGCAAAAATGGAGCTTGCAAGGGCCACACATGGCTCTCTTTTGCTGGCAGAGGATTGCAAGAGGTCGTTGCAGCTGAAAACAGAATTTGGCAGCCCTTTTTCGCTGGCAGAATGCCTGGCCACCACAGGTGCCCCCCAATACAAGTGACATCATGCTGTCCATGCCCACTCTGGCCATACCCACCCTGGTCCCAAGAGATCAAACACAAACCTGATGCTCAATGAAATTGAGTTTGACACACCTGCTCTAGATATTTGAGATAGGAAGGTTTTGCCTTAATGCAGAACTAAGCAAATCTCTGATTCGATAATAGGCATAAACAAATGTAGGGCATCTGATAGACTGCCCTTTGAGAGACTTAACACACATTGAAATGTTTAAAGAAATTATACTTTCATCAATCAAAGGAACCAATGAGAACTGAATTTAAATGTTCTTGTTCTTGCAATTGCTTGAGTGTTGATTAGTTTACTCGTAGTTCTGATTGCTACAGAGCTATTACTCTACAGTTCTGTTTATTATGTATACCTATCTGAATCAATGGTAAAGATTTGAAAGTTTTTCTATTTAAAGATGAAAAAAATGTAAAATAGTTTCTCCTTTATTCCAACAACAACAAAAACAACAACAATTTATTATTAATAATAATAACAGTGATATTTTGTAACACAACACGGCAGATATCATGGTTGTTGGGGGTCAAAGTGTACAGTTTATCACTATCGCTGTACCAAGAGATGTCAGAGTCGAAGAAAAAGAACTGGGAAAAATCATGAAGTACCATGACCTGGCCATCGAAACTACATGGATACGGATAAAACATGTAACAGTGATACCCATTGTCATCGGGGCACTTGGTACCATGTCCAAGAACTTTACAAAACACATCAATAAATTGCAATTTCCTACAATAACACCAGAGGAACTGCAAAAAACTGGTACTTGGAACATCATATGTTTTAAGAAGATAGTTGGTTGATACCTAGGATGCTGGCAACAACTCATATCACCCATTAGTACTCGTCAATGGTATTTATGACACAATTTAAATGTTCAGTTGACTGAATTGCGCATATATACATACATACACACACACACACACACATACATACATACATACATACATACATACATACATATATATATATATATATATATATATATATATATATATATACATATATATATATACATACATACATATATATACATATATATACATATATATACATATATATACATATATATACACATATATACACATATATACACATATATACACATATATACATATACATATACATATACATATACATATACATATACATATACATATACATATACATATACATATACATATACATATACATATACATATACATATACATATACATATACATATACATATACATATACATATACATATACATATACATATACATATACATATACATATACATATACATATACATATACATATATCTGTCATGATGGACTCTTGTGACGAGCCGAAGGACAGATGATGGAAGCAGTTAGCTTCCTCCCATAATTGGGGCTTACCAGGGGTTGTAAAAATCTAATAGATACCTTTCACCCTGGCTTCGCTGATAAACAGATAATAGCCTGTGGCCTAATGGCTAAGATCTCTGCCTAGTGTGCCTAGTATGCCATATAGCCCAGGTTCAAATCCCAGTAAGGGTATGGCTAGCTGATGAGAGCTAAATAGCTTGAAATAGATCTATACTAGTCTCCCTTTATTTATTTATCAGCACAAATAAAAAAAACATATATATATATATATATATATATATATATATATATATATATATATATATATATATATATATATATATATGTATAAATTAATAATAATCAATATAATAACAACAACAACAACAACAATAATAATATATTGTAATGTATTGTAATTAATGTAATTGCAAAAAACAGCTTTATGTGGAATAGCCTATATACTGACATGATTTCCTTAATACCATTAAATAACAACACCCCCCTAACTCAGGTCAGTAGATAAAAATGTCAAATCCAGCCCAAACATCTGGCTGACTGTCTGATGAGGCAGACAAAAATGCTAAATCCAGGTTGAACATCTGGCTGACTATGCAATGAGCCACAATAATTCCAAAGCAGGCGTATTCCATGTAAGCATACATTCATAGGATATTCTGACATTCTTTAGCATTTTGCCTCACAGAGAAAAAAAAATGAACTTAATGTTAACACGAATTTAGATATCTCTACAATTTTTGGGGAGAACATAGCCATTAAAAAAACTAGTTGTTGGTTGAATTTAAAGCAGTATGCATGCTGCTGGTTTGCAGCTCGTGTAATACCATTCCATGTTGCATTTCTGAATGAAGTTAAATTGAAGGTAAAAAAAAGCAAATTAAAAATTGATTAAAGCTTTCCAAGCAGTTAAAATATTGATGCTATTTATTTTCAGTTTTGCTACTTTTAAGTAGCTATGTTAGCCCTTTATACTTTCATTCAGCTTGATAGCAAGCGGAGAAATGGGGTGGGATTCCAAAGATACTGGAAAAATTCCAGCACAAATTAGAAGCCTTCAAAGAGCAATAAAAGTAGATAGTATAAATGAAGGATATTGAAAATTCAGTTGCATATTCAGATCTGAAAATAATTTATGCCCTTAATTCTTAAAATGTAAATGAAATGTTGCTGGAAGCCATTTTTATGCATATAGAAAACCTACCCTGGATCAAGTGAACCCTTGGCCCTTTCTGCATGAACATTCACAAGTAGCAATAGCAAGACCACTTACATGAATATACCACTTCACAGTGCCTTACAGACCTTTCTAAGCATCAGCATGTTGCCCCCAACAATCTGGATCCTCATTTTACGCACCTTGGAAGGATGGAAAGCTGAGTCAACCTTGAGCCAGTGGGAATCGAACTCTGGCAGTCAGCAGAATTAGCCTGCAATACTGCATTCTAAAGGGACGCGGTGGCTCAGTAGCTGCTGAGCTTGCCGATCAGAAAGGTTGGTAGTTTGAATCCCTAGCGCCCCATAACTGAGTGAGCTCCTATTACTTGTCCCAGCTTCTGCCAACCTAGCAGTTCAGAAGCATGTAAAAATGCAAATAGTAAAATAGCAACCACCTTTATTGGGAAGGAAAGAGTGTTCCGTGTGCCTTTGGTGTTTAGTCATGCCAGCCACATGATCACAGAGATATGTTCGGACATAGCTGGCTGTTTGGTTTTGAAACAGAGATGAGCATTGCCCCCTAGAGTTTGGAACAACTAGTACATATGTGCAAGGGGAACCTTTACCTTTACCTTTACTGCATTCTAACCACTGTGCTCCCCACGGCTATAAAGATACCACCTAGTTCTGCTGGCAATACCATCAAATAAATATGTTTGATTTCCTGGGGTATCCTATTATGCTTTATTCAGACCACTGTGTGGTTTCAAGTGAGTTTAGATTAGCATTTTCACCAAATCAACGGAACTCTTTTCCCATCTCCCTGTCATCTGAAGACATGCACAATTTTTCATGCATCTTTTTTGAAGGAAATAAAATTATGTGTGGGGGGGAGTTTATTGAATCTATTCTAGTTCATCATATAATCCATTTTCAACATTTGTTCAGAATCATTAACAGCAATAAGAGTCATTGAACAGATTTTAAGTTGGAAAAAATAGAAATCAGTGTGTCAAGAGTATATTTCCTTTCAAAATATGAGAGCCAAACACTGATTTCTGTAATGCCACAGCAATTCTGATTTGTATTTACTATATGGTATAATTCAATAACGTATCTTACATGCTACTGTCAAAATTTCTATTGTAGCTCAGTTATTCCACTGGAAGTAAAATTGATCAAACTTCAATATTGAATTTTCACTATTCAGTATCAGTTCAGTATTGCAACAAACCCGATATGCTGCTTTTTAAAAATATTTTGTTAAAGGAAGGAAAATCAACTCTGTATGCCACTTGACTGCAATTGACATTAACACAATGACACATTAATCATATTTTTAAAATATATTTACACCTAGAATTACATATTGTAATTGGAAGACATTATCGTGGAACATAGCATCGTGAAGCAGAATCCCTTGTGTGATAGCCTTACATCAATGGCCTGAATGATTGAAATAATTGTAAGAGTAAACTAGGAGCTTTCATTAATCACCTCATTACACCAGACCTTGTGTAAAAGTGTATGCAAATTTATCTCCTGGGAGAGAATAAATTCTCCAACAAATTTCCTAAAGATGAAGTTGCTCATTATTAGCCAAAAAAAACCCCGTGTTGTAAAGATTGTCATTTTTGCTTAAGAAAATGAGTTCCAAAGAATATTTTTTAGCATATATCTATGTTGTTTTTTTAATATATAATTTTATTAAATTTCAAAAAGAAAACGTTAAAATACAAAATAAATAGGGAAGAATTTTAAAAAGTAATACAACCATCTCCTCAAAATAAAAGAAATATAAAGACATAAAAGTTATTTCCAAACTTCTTCAATACAAATATAGTTGTAAAATAAAATATTGCCTTGTTTTAGATCAACAAGAAAATGGATACAAAATAAAATATAAAAGATATGCATACCAAACAGTTCAATAATAATAATAATGCATAATAATCATAATCTCTTACTTCAAATAAAGCGTGCAACCCATAAAACATTATAATGGCAATTTCAGAAATACACATAATAATACTACATATTTCTATAAGGAAATATCTATAATAAAATATCAGCTATCTTAATTTAAACAAATATGTAAAAACATTAAATAAAATGTGTATCTATTAAACTCCAGCAGTGCACCATAAGTCTATAGTCATCACAGATCTAATGATCAAATCTCATCATCAGAATTTCATATTTATGTTTATCAAGCACATAGTGCGAAATTGGTTTCTATATAGAAAGACAAGCAGTCAAAATTTTGCCTTTGATCAGAGCTGTCAATTTTGCCATTTCAGTCAGTTTCATTAGCTGCATTTTTCCATTGTGGGAAGGCATACATCATTCCACCTCTGTCCATATAGAAGCCTTGCAATAAACACAGTGGCAGATTAAGGCTCACTGGTACCCTAAGCACTGGCAAATCTTGGTCCTGCCCTCTTTTGTACATACTGTACAAATCTTCATTTTTTTTTTCCAACTTTGTGTTGTCCCCTGGGCCTGGTGCCCTAAGCACGTACCTAGTCTGCTTAATGGTTAATACACCACTGAGCAAACAAGTTTCTGTGTTGTTAAGATGATACTGAGTCCTAGTTTCTATTCAGCAGAGAGGAGATACCATGCTCTTGGGGCCTTTTAGAGATTGTGTAATTTAGAATTTTAATGTCTTCCTTAAGTAAGCAATAAAAAAATTCAATAGACTTCTGCCACTTTCACTAAATTCCATCTTACTCAACATATGGTTGAGATCTTGAACAAGCAGGATAATCATGAAGGAAGCAAACGGCATCCAGGTTGAGGAAGTCCTACCCACCTATTCTTATTTACAAAGGTCTTACTGGATTTTTTCCTGCTTTTGCAAGTACAGATATTCATTTCTTGATAATACCTCTCAAGAAATGGAAATAACAAACATAAGGGTACTATTGATGAATGATTTATGAAAATAAATAAGTGAATGACAAAGAAACCTTTAACAGTGAAAATAAGTGGAGTAGTAAAATGGAAAACTCCTCAGGAAATTGCAAGAAATATTCCTTTCAAGGTTATATTTTATTTATATCAGCTTCTTTTGGTCTAAGCTCAACTGACTGTTGATGAGTTGATGACATAGCTGTTGATAGGTATATTTAAAATAGGAGCAATTGAATATGATGAAATACCTTAAGTGCAAAGAAAAAACTGAGATGCATAAGTTGATTGGACCCGATTTTTCCCCATGGACCTGATTCCCCCCCCCCCCCCGAATAATATATCTAAAAACAATACCTGTCCTCTTGTATTCTAATGCCTTAAGGCATTTTGTGGCTCAATATCCTATGCATATACCGACCAGCTTTCAAGCTGTTGAGGTGGTATTTATAGAAAATATGTTTTAAGCAGTGGTGGGTTCTGGATTCCATTGCAACCGGTACGGTGCAACGGGGCTGGGTGTCCACCACATGAATGCATTCAGCACGCATGCACACACGCAGCATGTGCATGCATACTTACCGCCCGTGACGCTCCAAACAGCTCAAATACAGGTAAGTAGCGCGGATGGGCGGGTGGGCCCTCTGGAGCACCGTACCGGAACGGCAACCGGTGACCCCATCAGGCACCAATATGCTCGTACTGGGACTTACCAGTCATATCCCATCACTGGTTTTAAAGCAAGTCTTTGGGTTCCCTCATAAAATGTTCTGTACTGTGGATATTAAAGAAGAACCATGCATTGATCTGCAAGGTAGCTCAGGAGTGGATCAATTGTGTTTGCTTCAGAATACAAATCCAACCAATGCCTCCAGCATCTCTTCTCAAACACATATGGACATCAATTAAAGCCACCAATATTTGGATGTAACTGTTTAACAGTTTGAGAGCCTGGATAAAGACTGTTTATCTTGCAACATATTATTTTTAGTGTAACTTGCACTTTTTTAGCATATTTTAGTATAAATATGTATATCTTAGAAATCTCATAAAGAAAAGGAAAGAAAATACTAATAAAATTAATTGCTAATTCCCTATTTTAATCCAAACTGATAAAGTAACTAAGAAGATAAGCCATTATTTACTTGATGCCAGTAAAAGCTGGTATCGGAAGATCCCCAAATTTCAAAAGAGAAGAAAGGACTTGGCTCATTTGAATCAATTTAAAATCATTTGAATACTGCTTCTCATGCTTACAAACAAAACATGATGAATGAGCTACATGCAGTATTGGCTTTTTAAAAGATTAACAAAGAAAACTGACCTAAGTTCAAATAACTTTTCTTCAAGTGACCAATTGCAATATCTTTTAATGAGGTTACATTTCAAACGAATTATGTGAGATACAGATTTCAAATGCATGTATAACAGCAAAATAATTATTTTTGGTAAAATGTAATATTTGATAATTACAACTGGATATTTTCAATTACAAATAAAGAGAACATGCATTTTTAAAAAAGAAGGCAGAATTGGTTTTATTTTAATAGTTTTAAAGATATTGCACTATATAAATTTAAGAAACTAAAAGCAACATAGTTAAAGCAATAAAATAGCTAAGATATACTTAGGGTATAAAAATATTAAAAACCCACAGGACAATATTTTATTGCATGTTTAATAGCAGCTACATGCTTTCATACTCTTCATCAGACAAAATGGTTAAAATCTTGAGAAATTGTACTGAAGTAGAATTCAGACAAAAATTGCTAAGAAGAATGAGTATGATTTCTCTGTTTCTGAAAATATAATTTCTAGTTGTCAGTGTCATTTGTTGTTTTTCATTTTCTTCTATCTTTATAATTATCATTCTAGAAAATCGTGACTTAATTAAAGATGCAACAAGAGGCTATCACCAGCTTATCCGAATAGCAACAAATTCAGAAAACAAAGAAATCTACTCCATGTTCCAATTAGTCAACCTGCTGCCAGCTGCCATTACCAGTTCTTAAGTTACAGCAGCAACTGGGTATCTAGAATTCTTTATCTTTCTGAATGCCTACAGCATCTTTTTTAAAAAAAATCATGGAGATTCAATTCAATTCAATTCAATTTATTAGATTATAGGCCGCCCAATCCCGGAGGACTCCAGGCGGCTTACACAGAACAAGAAAAGAAAATAAACAAAAAAATAAATAAATAAATAAAAATAAAAAATTCTCCAACATGCATACGTTCTGATTGGGGCTGGACCCTATATAGTAAGGTCAACAGCCCCAGGCCTGCCGGAACAGCTAGGTCTTAACAGCTTTTCTGAAGGCCATGAGGGTGGGTGAGGTCCGGACCTCTGGGGGTAGCTGATTCCACAGGGTCGGAGCAGCCACAGAGAAGGCTCTCCTCTGAGGCCCTGCCAGCCGACACTCTCCGGCTGACAGTGTCCTAAGGAGGCCCACCCTGTTGGGAAGTATGTGGCAGTAGGCAGTCTCGCAAATACGCTGGTCCTGAGCCATGTCGGGCTTTAAAGGTAATAACCAACACCTTGAATTGCATTCGGAGACCAATTGGCAGCCAGTGCAGCTCGCGGAGGATAGGTGTAATATGGGTGTATCTCGGTACACCCAATATCGCTCGCGCAGCTGCATTCTGGACCAGCTGTAGTCTCCAAACGCTTTTCAGGGGTAGCCCCATGTAGAGCGCATTGCAATAATCCAGCCTTGAGGTGACAAGGCGTGAGTGACTGTTTGAAGTGCGCCCCGATCCAAGTAGGGCCGCAATTGATGCACCAGGCGAACCTGGGCAAAGGCCCCCTTGGTCACAGCCAACAGGTGGTGTTCCAGTGTCAGCTGTGAATCCAGGAGGACCCCCAAATTGCGGGCCCTCTCTGAGGGGTGTAAATTTTCACCCCCCCAGGATCAAGGATGGACTGTCTAAACTGTCCTTCGGGGGCAGCATCCACAGCCACTCGGTCTTGTTGGGATTGAGCATGAGTTTGTTTACCCCCATGCAGATCCTGACAGCGTCCAGGCATCGGCACATCACGTCCACATCTACTTTTACTACTGTTCTATCATTGAACAACTATTGAGTTGGCTACAGTTCTTAAATAAGGAGTCTCACAGTTTTCAATTAGAAAAAAGCTGTTAATTGTGGAAAGGAAATTGATGTCAGCATCAAAATATTTGGGTATAGGGTTTCCTGCTTGAGCAGGGGGTTGGACTAGAAGTCCTATAGGATTCCTTCCAACTTTGTTATTCTGTTCTATTATCTGCAACTGGTAGATCTTAGTATGATCTGGTTGTGTGAATATAAGCTCCAAAACAACAGTTGTGCATCATTTGCATTTTATTGGCAAAGGCCCACAAGTTCTTCTTGTCATTTTTCACTAGTATTCCTGTTATCAGTCTTAGAAACAACAACAAAAAACCCTATTGCAAGTTATCTGGTTTCTCTGTGAGAATTTGTATTGTAAATAACTAATGATTAACTAAAGGAGAAAAAACACCAAAAATTGAAAAAAAAACAAAACCATTTTTTTGTGCTTACATAGTGCTCAATAAAAAAATCTGTTTCCTTGTCATAAAATCTCTCAAACTTTTCCCACAACTCCATATTCTTATGTGTTTTTCTGGCTGTGGGCAGATGCTTCTACATATGTTCCTTGATTTTATGCCCACATTACAATGGTATCAAAGCACTTCTAGCAGCATGGGCCCATTTTTCATTCCCCTCCAGCCTTCTGTTACTGGAGGGCCTGATGCAGCTGATGGAAAAGAGACTGGTCAATGGGGATAATTTTGGGAATGTATGGTCCAACAGGGTCCCAGAAGTTGAAAGCTTTCTGCCCCATTGTCCGATGTGGCAGCCAAGATCTGCTTTCATGACCATTACAAAGATAGAATTTTATGTAATCCACTTGTGCCAAAGTTCTTAGGAAATACAGAAACTGGATTCATAAAAGTGCCCATTATTTATTGTATTGCAAAAATAACAATACCAGGAGGCAGCCCAACAGGCCATTTAATCACAGTAAAGAAGAGCTCAATCAAACTCTGAGGGCCAATTCATGTAATATTTATTTGATTCAGTAAAAATAAGAATCACTTGTAGTTCTTTATATTTATTAGCGAGAGAAAAGCTGATCAGTTGACATGTGAATCTCACCAAAAGGCAAAACTACATTAATCACCTTGGGGAAGAACATTATTTTATCTCAAGATTACATATTTTCATTTGCACCACTCACACAGTAAGCTGCTTCTGCATTTTATTTCAATTGATGCATGATTGCAGTGATTGCATTTATTTATTTTAATTTTTAGGTGGTGCAGTGGTTAGGGGGCAGTGCTGCAGGCCACTTCAGCTGACTGTTGTCTGCAGTTCAGCGGTTGTCTTCAGAGGGCTGAAAGCCCTATGAAGCGGTATATAAGTCTAACTGGTATTGCTATTGCTATTGCTATTTTACTAACAGTGGAAGAAGTCACTGAAATCAAGTCAAACCCCCACATTCTATGATATAGTTAGGGGGGAAGATTCATCATTCTATGAAAATACATTGTCAGCTGTCACCTCATGCTTGCTTGTGCTTTGCTGCTATGTGGCGACAATTTCTCATGAACTGTCAGGGGGAATGCTTGGGAAAGCAAATTCGGTATCACTTCAAGATGCTACTTCCAGGTCACATGGCTGGAAGAAGGAGATAGCTGCATACCAACTTGTTGTGGCCCAGCAGGAGCCGTTGGAGCTGCCACCAGACTCCGACAGCGAAGGGCCCTATGAGTCGGCTCTGGAGGATGTGGAGGACCCTGGACAGGGTTCCGACTCCGAGCAGGGTGCAGAGAGACTGGTTGGGCACCAGGTAGCGCCTGAGCCTTGGACCAGTGGGGAGGAGACAAGGAGAGTGATCCAGAAGCCAGCAATGAGTTGTTCCTGTATGCCCGGAATTGAAGAGCTAATAGGCATCAGGAACAGTTACGCAAGTACAGGAGGTAATTGCACTCAGCTGGTGGTCATTAGGCTCCTCTCCAGACTATAAAAAGACTGTTGTGCACATGCCCCTCTTGCAGAAGTCAACGCATTGACAAAAGAGAACTTTTGTAACTAACTTGGCAGGCTGGATTGCTGCCAAGGTTTGTCTGAGTTGCTTATCTGCTTGTTATGCTTGGCTTTCAGCCACCGAGGTTTTGGTTTCTTGCTATTAAAGTACATTCCAGTTAAGCTTGTCTCGGCTTTCGTTACTGGACGGAGGAGAGGGTCAGAACACCAACCTGTGCTTGAACTGACCATTATGGAAACATCTTGACTAAATGCCAAAGGGAACCCTGTTACCATCAAACCACCAAAAGTGGTTCCTATTTTTCTACTTCAGTTTTACATGCTTTTGAACTGCTAGTTTGGCAGAAGCTAGGACAAATAATGGGAACTCATTCCATTACACGGTGCTAGGAATTCGAACTGCTGACCTTAGTCTTAGCCACTGAGCTATCACGTCCCTGCAGAAAGATATAGTGTCATTTGTATACATAGATCAGGCAGATCTTCACTTCTTGAAGATAGTGTTTGAATAGTCATTTCCAGCTGTTCCTGTGACAGAGTAGCAGTGGTGGGTTGCAGGCGGTACGCCCAGGTACGGGCGTATTGGAGCCAGCCTGGAACATCGGATACCATTCCCACCGCCTGCCCACCTGAGCTCCTTACTGGAGTTTAAAGGCTTCTGTGCTTCCGCTCATGCGCATGGTGCATACAGCACCAGCGCAACATTCTGCGGAGCAGCTGGAGCATCGCGGAGATGCTTGAACACATGCATGCACTGTGCATGCAATTTGCAACCCACCACTGCTGGGTAGCTATGGTCAATGAATGAAAGGCAGTATGTGTCTTTCAATTTTGCAGACACAAGACAAGTCTGTGAAGGCTGGTTTGTCTGAATATCTTCTTGCTGTAGGTTTTCTCTGGCTAACATAAAGACCAAGTTGACGTTCCTTTTTGTTATGATGCCATTCTTGAGAAACCATAAAAGTGTGACTTGCCAGCAGCATTTATTCTTGTGGCTAAAAGATGACTCCAGTGTAGGCTACTATTTTGCTTTCCAGTCCCAGGGCAATTGTCAATAATAATTTAAGTCTGTGAAGTAACAATCTAACAGCCTATAATGTTTATCTAGTATCTATGAATATTTGGACAGAAATGCTAAAGCAAATAAATAAACAAACCATCAATGTGTTATTTAGAAATTCTAATAAATGTGTAATTTAATTCAGAATGTTCTTCCCTAAGTTAAAAGAAGAATATGCCAGTACATTTAATTAATTAAAGCAGTTTATTCATATTTTTCCATATATCAAGAAGAAGATATCAAAATTCTTATGCTAATATTAGTATTTGTTATTTAATATAGAATTTAAAAAGTTATTATTTGGAATTTTAAAAATACTAATATTTTGCTTTCTTTGGCTTAAAATTTTGAGCATTAACCGAAACATGGATTCACTTTGAAGTTCACAACAAATACTTCGGAATATTTCTTTGGCTTAAAATCCAAGAACCAGAATGAGAATTTCACTGAGAGGTCTCTCTTCCAATTAAGGCCAATCATAATAACGGTTGCAACTTGAAAATAATTCTCAATTTGTTACCGAAGCAAATTTTTAAAGGCTTTTTTCAAACTAGGATGTTGCTTACCTCATCCTATTTCAATTTTGCTGAGCATAGCTGCTCCTAAATTTTAATAAGGAAAAAAATCTGAGTAGTACAGAAGAACATAGAACTTTCTAGCCTGTTTTTCATTGCCCATTAGTCTTTCCTGGGGTGTTTGAACTGTCAATCAAACATAGTAATACATAGCACATCCTCAGTTTTTACTCTGGAGGGACATAGGAACTTAGGACAGAGGGATTTGAGAAGTGCTGGTGAAAGATGAGATATAAGCTCAGTGTCCTAGTCCCAAGGAAGCCTCAATCTGTCAAACAGCAAGTTTATGAATATATATTTAACCATGGGAAGGCTAGGGTTGATAGCATATGGATATACTGTACTATTAAGACAACTGGTTTACTAGCCACAAATTTAATTTTATGTTTAAAGTTAACAAATGACTGTTATTTTGTATCTTCCTCGTAACCTATCTGGTCAACTCTTCTAATCTAACCCTATTCCAGTCAGGGCAGGAATCCTTAGACTGTCCAAGAGAGATGGCTATCAAACTGTTGTTTGATGGAGCACCTTTGACTCCAAGAGGAAGACTCCTCATTTCAAGTTTGGACTCTCAATGTAAAGTTTCTGCTTCTTGGTTCATTGCACTACAAAGAATAAACACCCTTTCCTATGTGATAGCCCTTCAAGTATTGGAAAACTGCTATCATGTCTTTCCTTATACTAATCCTTTTTGGGCTAAGGGTACCTGGTTCTTTTAACTGTTCTTCATAAGATTTAGCATCAAACCTCCTCACCAACTTTGTAGCTGTTCTCTATATTTTTTCCAGTTTTATTAGCATTCTTCTTGTATCATGGCAACTGAATCTGGATTCAGAATCTCAGGTGTAGTGTAATCAATGTAGCAGAGAACCGAACTATCACTTCCTGAAAACTTGACATTATACCTTTAGTGATGCAATTTAGGAGTGCAATGACTCTTTGACCCATTATAATACACTACTGCCCCATGCTTAATCTGTAGTTTGCTGGGATACTCAGATCTACTCACAAATACTATTTTTGAGTCAGGTGCTGTCTATCTTGTACCTAGATCCTTAGAGATAGTTTTGGGTTAGTGGGATTACAGACTTCATTTCAAAGAAGTAAAAAGGTAAGGAGAAAAATTCCCAGAAAGTATAAATGTTGGGAAAAAACAACAAGTGTAACATTAAAAAGATCACAGGAGTTGCAGAAACAGTCTAATTCTAGGCCAGAGAAGAAAACCCAGTCTTTCAGATTATGTCAGTTTTGAGATCCAATCTAGTCTGGTCACTAGGACCAGAGGTTTACTCTTCTGAGCTTTTGAACTTGTGCTGGAGCTCATTTTCAGGGAGCATCTCTCTCATCAGAATGTTCTGGTGAGAGAGAAGTTCCTTGAGGATGGGCTCCAGCACAAGTCCAAAAGCTTGGAAGACTAAATCTCTGGTCTTGGTGGCTGATCCAGATTGGATCCCACAATATTATCCTGGAACACATACATTTGCCTTCATTCGCATGTCAATTCCACTAAGTCAGGGGTCAGCAACCTGTGGCTCTGGAGCTGCATGTGGATCTTTCATCCCTCTGCTGCAGCTCCCTGTCAATGGTTGGTGGAACAATTGATAGGGCTTTCAGTTACAGCTTTCAGATAGAGGAAAAAGAATGCTGCGCTAGGAGGAGACTCTATGAAAGGGGAAATGAACTTCTGGTCGGCTCCAGAATTGAACAGGGGCTTCCGTTTAGGACCTTTGTGGCTCTTTGAGTGTTTAAGGTTGTCAACCCCTGCACTAAGTAAATCAGGTTAACAAATGAATTCCACAGGAAGGCTTAAGCAACCTTTATTTAGACTGGCTATAATAACCTAACCTTTGCAAGACTGATTGTGCTGTAGTTCCTCCTCCCTCTTGTACTTCAGTGAATTAGGAAATGTCTATCTGAGCAGTTTCCAAATATTATCTATCTCTTGTGGACTTAAAATATTTTTCATACTTTGTTGCTTTGGCAACAGATCTTGAATCCAAGATCTGTCAAGGTTATTTTCCTTAGTCTCACAAGCCATACCTTGGAAGTATCAAGGCCTGCTTTTTTTTTAAAGCCATTTGAATTGCAAAAAATTACATGTTGTTAATCCACTTCTTGAAATTTAAACCCTGGAGGAACCATTCAGAACAAATGTTATCCATTCTGAAGTAGCATGCTTTTTCAGTTGAAAAATTTAGCCACATTTCAAATAATCAGCATTGTTAGTTTTGTTCTATTACAGGGCAGTTGTCTCAGATGGCACATTCTGCCTTGGCTATTTTTACTGGACTCAGCTGCTGTTATTCTGAAAGATAGTTATGCCAAACAATCTTTCCTTGGATGGTACAACCTACCTTAATGCATGTTAACATTCTCAAAATTGGTGCCATATGGTCCATTACTAGTGCAGATGACCTCTATGGAATAAGAAAAGTCAGCATCGCTATCTTCATCTCAAAGTGTCTTAGGCTGGCCTGGTAGACTACATCCTGGTGGGTTATTGCTTGAGTATGGTGCTGTATCACAATCGCCATACAGCAAGATTCAGATAGCAGGATAATTCCTCTGATGAGTTAAAATATGTTTGTGTATTTTGTTAGGTTTTTCTTCTCCACTTATATCTGTTACATCAAGATCAAGCATAGAGTTGGGAGGAATCACTGCTCTTGAAACCCATTAAGCTTTTCCTATCAAATCCCATCTCTTGAACCAAATAGTACAGTAATTAAAGCAGTATTTACAGTGTAATAAAGGCAAGGCTAATTACAAGCAAATGAGAGCAGGATTGTACTCTATCTGAGGGAAATTCATCCTGGATCAGGCCACACCAATAAATCTTTTAGCATCTTCATTTGTTAATTATCATCTTCACAACCCTCTTGCTAGTAATGATTATCTAATTTATTACCACTAAGCAGGGGAATGTTGCCTGGCAGCAAGAGAAGCAAGATATAAAGAAGTCAGAATTCACAGAAATAATGTTAAAATCTTTTTGGTTCGTTCCTATGCATCGTTTGTTACCTTTACCCATTTTTCCCCTTATTCTTCCTAAATTTATTTTTAACGTTCTGTTACTTGTTCCAGCTTCTGCCAACCTAGTAGTTCGAAAGCATGTAAAAATGCAAGTAGAAAAATAGGGATCACCTTTGGTGGGAAGGTAACAGTGTTCTGTGCGCCTTTGGCATTTAGTCATGCTGGCCACATGACCATGGAGACATCTTCAGAAAGTGCTGGCTCTTCAGCTTTGAAACGGAGATGAGCACCACCCCCTAGAGTTGGAACAACTAGTATATATATGTGCAAGGGGAACCTTTACCTTTACCTTTAAGCAGAGTTTTATATATTACAATACATGGTGAAATACTGTACAAATAATAATAAAAAATAGAAGAGTTTTCTCTCCTTGCCATCCATGGCAAGTGGAAACGGGAAAGAAAGAAAAACTGAATCCCTCCCTATTCTCACTAGCAGCTTCTTTTCCTGGAAAAAGCAATCAACAGTGTTTATTCACTGGATAAATTAATCCAAAAACTATACTTCCAAAATTATACTGGAAAAGAAGCTGACTTCCATTAGAACATCCAAATCAGCTGGATGTCCTTGGATTGATCACACACACTCTCTCTCTCAACTCATTGTTGCAGATAAATTATGATGGAGCATAATGTATATTTTATTGATTTGTAAAAATAAAAATAATGGGATGCAAATAAAATAAAAGAGTAAGATTGCAAATATTATAATAACTTGGTTTAGCATGCTGTGAACCCAGAGAAATTGTTCAAAACAAAAAGGGCAAAGGGTTGAAAGTGCCACTAAGATAGTATAATATCACAAGTAGCAAGCAGATATCACAGGGTTACCCTAACTTTATCTTGATTAATTCTCACTTAATCTGTTTATTTAAAATTATTTTTCAACCACATTTAGGCACTCTTATTATTTTCAAATAAAAAAAGAAAAGCATAATTATCCAAAGTAATTAACTCGCTCAATATAAATTTGGAATAAAAGAAAGCTGATTATACTATTTTTCTAATAATTTGATAGGAAATTTAGGTCAGAATCTTCTCTACTGGCAATAAATAGCGAATGGATGTAGGAGGGACATCAGTTCTTCCTTTTCTGAACCAAAGCTGATAATCATGATTCACTATTGATCTTCCACCTTTCCTGTATTCCTTTTTCTTAACCTATTGTAGCCTGGAATTCTGCTGGGCCTCAGCCAGGCAAGCCATTTTGGCCATAAATAGTGAACTGCATAGATCACGTGATGTTTGTGGGGTGCACAGCTCGCTTCTTCTCTGCTGCCTTGCCACCACATGAGAAAATTTGTAGTCACCGAGGGGACATTTGAAATGCACATTGTAGTGAGTAGAGCCTGTTAATCACAGGTGGAAGCCTGGCACAATGTGGAATTAACATGCTTCTTCCAGGTCTCTGTGTTGAAATGAATGATGCCTTCCCTGAGCCACGAAGCTACACCAAGGCAATAAAACATATTTTTCAGGGATGACATACTCAGCAGTGAATCACGGACTGTGATGGCTATTTTATTCTCCTCTACTTTACCAGCTCCACAACATTATTACCCTTTTGCACTGTCAGATATTAAAATCATATTAACGATCAGGAACTGTATTAAACTGTCACAAAGTGAAATAATATAGCACCACCACTGAAGGTTAGAGACAGCCCTTGGGTGTAATTCACTAAACTCCAATCTACCTGCTTGATACTCTGGAGATTAAATAGATTGCATTGTTTTCTGGGAGATCAATTGCCATTAAGGTATAGGAGCAGCACACCCCAAATTATTCACAGAACCAGCTGTATTTTCCTTGGTGATTATTTCAGGAAACCGTTACATTTAGGCAGTAAGGCTGCTTTTATATATCCAATAAAATACCATTTTAAAATCAGTTGGGATGATAAGAAAAAAAAGTACAATATAATGTTGCTGTAATAAGTCTCCCATTCCTAGACGCACCAAAATTTGACCAAGAAGACTGCAAAATAGTATTCAAGCTCCTTATTGGCTATGCATTTCAAAGGTAACTTTGAAATGCTTAGGCAAAGGTAACCAGTAGTTAAACTAGTCATTCATAGAGCAATAGAGAAAATGCCCTCATCTAAAATTTCTGTTAGCCTTGATCAGATGGCTGGAATATCACATTCTTTGATATCAGTGGCAAGTAACTGATAACTCAACCGCAATCATCATTAAATCTCCCTTTCTGTGGCCTCTGGATGTCCTCTGGTCATAAGATAGCAGCTCCTAAAATAAGCCAGGCATGAATTTAAACAAACTAACTCAACAGAAAAACATTAGTTCACCTTAATATATGAAGTATTCAATATATACTAATATGGTGGCTTAGTGGCTAAGACACTGAGCTTGTCAATCAGAAGGTCAGCAATTCAGCGGTTTGAATCCCTAGCGCCCAATAACCGAGTGAGCTCCCATTACTTGTTCCAGCTTCTGCCAACCTAGCAGTTTGAAAGCATGTAAAAATGTGAATAGAAAAATATGGACCATCTTTAGTGGATAGGTAACAACACTCTGTGCACCTTTGGCATTTAATCATGCCGGCCACATGATCATGGACACGTCTTCTGACAGTGTTGGCTCTACTTTTGGTGGGAAGGTAACAGTGCTCTGTGCCTCTTCGGGTTTTAGTCATGCCAGCCACATGACCACGGAGACATCTTCGGATAGCATCGGCTCTTTGGCTTCGAAACAGAGATGAGCACCATCCCCTAGAGTCGTGAACAACTAGCATGTGCGAGGGGAACCTTTACCTTTATTTAATACATAAATATCATTGCTTTCTATTTAGTTCTCCTCAACCATGTTCAGCCTGAACCCTGGCCATCAAAAAGTTTCACACCCATATTTTATAGCATTGCACTGCTGCCTTGGCCTGATTTTGAGTTCTTCTTATTTTTACTCATCTTGGACTATTGAAGGGGAAAGGGTACATTAGGCTCTTTGGTGCCATAGAGTCTGATGAATACTTGTTCTAAATAGTAATCTCCATATAGGCTTCTGTTTATGTGATGCCGCATAATGTTAAATATACTTCATGGAACTGCATTTAGAGTAAGGATTGGAGGACTCTGCAGAGGGATCTCTGAGTGAGAAGGACGTTTTTGAGAAGCATCTTTTTTGAGTCCTCTGGCAAGCTTTAAACTGAATCCAAATGGGAAGATGTAGTAGATAAATATAAAAAGGGCGATACTTAAAATGCTCAGTTGTGTCAAAAAATCAAAGCACAGAGTACGGACAACAAACAAAAAATCCTTGTTATTTTTTTGGTGTGTGTGTGATATGACATTTGATACTATAGAAACATGTTGAAATGGAACTCAAGATTGAAATATCTTAAAGAATTTCTTCAAAAGAAGCAGACCAATGGTCGGTTGCAGTTGGAACGGCCCCGGTGTCATCTACATGCATGCATGCAGCGCATGCGCACATGTGCGTGGTGTGCGCATGTGTTGTAGCATCAAATGAAGCTTCCACAAGCCTCCATGATGCTCCATCTGCTCAGCAGAGTGTCGCACAGGTGCTGTATGTGCCATGCACGTGTGCGGAAGTGCTGACAGCTTTAAGTAGCATGGGCGGGTGAGTGGGCCCTCTGGAGCACCATACCGGAATGGTACCCAGTGCTCCGGGCAGGATCCGATACACCCATACCAGGGCATACTGCCTGCAACCGAGCACTGAAGCAGACCCAATAAAAGGGAAGGGATGAGCATATTGTACACCTATACAGAAGACTATGACCCCAAGATTGAAAACCTTGCTGAACATTGGTAAATATTAAGGATTTTTTTAAACAAAACAATACAGTTCTGGGTGTGTTTTAAAGTCCACCCACCCACTCACCCACCCACCAGAAGTTACAGATTAAAATCTTCAAATGTGATGGCCAAGATCCCAGGAAATATGTCATTATTTTAGCATGTGTTTCTTAAAAAAATCTTCCTTTTCTTTAGCAAAATGATTAGATGAGTAGACTAACATCATACTGTGGATGTAATATACTTAGACTTTAGTTAGACATTTGCTCAAAGCTTCCCTCTTGACAAAATGGGGAAATATGGATAGATGACCTCCTTGCCAGTTGGATCTATAGTTAGTTGAACAACTATATTCAACATGTGGTCCTTAATGCATCTACATATACATGCAAGGTATACATTGAAGTACCCCAGTGTTCTGTCTTTGAGCCCAGAGTTCTTCCATATTTCCATCTGCTCATCAAATTCCAGATAACACAAAGCTGGGACAGGAAGGTAGGCTCATGATTCAAATGGATCTCAAAAGACTTGAATATTGAGTGCTATTCCATCAATAGTGATCAGTGATTAGAAATGAGAGATTTTTACACCTAGATAGAAAAACAGAAAACAAAAACAGATGTGCAGGTATAAGATAGCCAATACCTGGCTTGGCAAATATTGTTGTGAAAAGGACTTGACATCCTGATGGACTACAGATTATACATGAGTTAGCTCTATACTTCAACTGTCAAAAATGTCGTGACACTTCTGAGCCGTATCAATAGAGGTATAATGTCAAGGTCCTGGAAAATGATAGTTCTACTCTTTCCTGCACTGGTCATATTACATCTGCAAGTCTGTGTCCAGTTCTGGTCATCATAATTCAAGAAAGATACTGTACAAAATACAGAGAATAGCTAAAATATGGTAAGGGGTTTGGAGGCCGGGAAAAGAACCAATAGGTGGAAGTTTTAGAGAGATCAATACAAACTCAAAATAAGGAAGAATTTCCTGCCTATGAGAGCTGTGATGTAATAGCAATAGCAGACTTATATACCGCTTCATAGGGCTTTCAGCCCTCTCTAAGCGGTTTACAGAGTCAGCATATCGCCCCCACAGTCTGGGTCCTCATTTCACCCACCTCGGAAGGATGGAAGGCTGAGTCAACCTTGAGCCGGTGAGATTAGAACCGCTGAACTGCAGATAACAGTCAGCTGAAGTGGCCTGCAGTACTGCACCCTAACCACTGCGCCACCTCGGCTCTTCACTTAAAAGACCTATCTCTCCAAGGCATTCACTATTGGAGATTTGCTGTACATGGCTGATTACTTGAGAGGGTCTGAGGATTCTTGTCATGGGCAGGGGATTGGATTAAGATATTTCTAGCCTTTTGGTTCTATAATTCTGTAACTCAGAAAAAAATAATGTCTATTACTAAGGAAACCAGTTAAATATCTATTTATTTTCTATATATCATCTGTTGTAGAAGAAAAATATATTGGTTGATGCTTTCAAAGTACAAGACAGCAGCACACTGACACAGTAACTTTAGTGGAAGTCAAAAGTTAGTATCTCATAAGACTCTCACTTTATAGCTGTTGTAAGTTAATAGCCATTGTAAAGCCAGTTTACAGCCAGTTCTGTGCTGCAAGTGGGCCCCAGTGATGTCAGGAAAATGATTTGACTTTTCAGAATAAATGGTTATTTTTTTTCTTTTGTGGATCTAAAATAATCTGTTGGCTGTTATTTATAATATGGGCAGACATTACCAATTCTTCATGTACATAGCTCACATGCAAACTAGGGAGTCAAAATGTAGAAGAAGAATGTGTTAGCATCACTCACTTTTTTACTAAAAAACATAGGATGCACAATTCAAATAATATTGAGGCCAAAATAAACATACTTTCAGAAGGTCTCTAAGTAAATCAAAAACAGTCACAATAAGAACACATAAAAAATGTTTTTGTGCTGAGGCTATTCTTCCATTTTTATTAACTCTATATGAATATTTTTGTCACGTATCTAATATTGTGATTATGTGGCTTTTATTTCTTGTTAATTGCTTATTCCAACAATAATTTTCTTATGAGAACTATGAAACATATTTTCTTCAACACCAGTGTCTCTAAATTCGTTGTTAATTCTCTACACTTTGTTTTGCATTTCTATTGCTTTTTTATATTGTTTTATTTTAGTTCCTTTAATCTTTCTAATAATTCTAACACAATTCTTAATTCCTTGGGTAGATCATGAACCCTCTCTCTAAGAATACTTTGGGAAGAAGAAATGGGGACAATTGCTTGAAATCAGTTCCTAATGTAGCAACTCCAAACTTCTGCTTGAAATCTGAGCTTCTTGAATGTATGCTGCAATACACATTGAGTTCAGTTGGCAGGGCTAAGCTTTTAATTGAAAGTCCTTATTAAAATTGAATTCAATATTTTCTGATGCTTTATTTATATTTGATGTAACGGTTTGGTGTAAAAAACCCACAAAAACTCAAAAGAAGAATAGATTGATTTTCCTATATAGTAGGATATTAAAGGGCTGAAAAGATTAAGGGGTATGTGTGATTGATCTCTTGTTGTGGAATATTGTATGTGGCTTTACACCAAATGGAAAAGGCATCTGGCAACCCTGAATATGACCAATGAACAAACATATGGTCAAGGCTGGAGGCATTTGTTTTAGATCTCATGCCAGAACAGCAGGTTGTCCAAAACTATCGCAATGGATAAAGAAATGGCTAAAGGCAATAATAACCAGAATTGTGTGAATTCCTAAAAGATAATGCTGACAGTAGCATCAAGAGGATGATTTCCAGTAATTTTCTCTGCCAATTTTTAAAACAGATTTCTGCACCCCCTGCAGTTTGCTTTATTTATTGCCGTAGGATCCTCTAGAACAGTTCTGACAGTTCATCTTAGAAAACATTGCCTTTTGTTTGAGTTGAAGACTTTTGGATTACTAGAAGACTTATATTTTTTTTACTACTGCATGTTTTTAGAGTATTACTAAAACCCAAAGCCATATTGCCAATGCTTTCAATTATTAAAGAAGTACCACTTCTTCTGAGCATCTCAATGCTCCCAACTGTTCATATTTTATTTGCCTTTATTCACGGTTTGAATTAAAAATTGAACACTGAGTATCTGCAAACTTTTATTTTTAAGGAAATGAGGAATTGGTGCCAATGGACCACAATTCTTCTAGTTTCCTATTAACTAATCAGCATGATGATTCTTTCCCCTACAGAATTTGGGGGGAAATGAATTGTCCAATTTTTATAACTACAGAAACTAAAACAATCATTAGAATTCATGGAAAGAATATTTAGATCTTTAAATTTTCTGAAAGGTAAGTCTTTTTTATTTGAAATTTAAGTTCAAGTTGAATGTAAAATAGGATAAATTAGCTTTGTCTCATTTTCTCATTTTAGATATTGTTCAAAGAAGCAGTTTGGATCCATGAGCCACATTATTTATTTATTCTTTACCCATTAACTAGATGTTATGTCTTGTTTTTCATCCAGAAGCTCAAGCAAATATACGAAGCATTACTTCCTTTCCACCCCCACAATGTGGTATAAATTGGACCGGGTAATAGTGCTAGGACCAAGACACACAAAAAGGATTGAGAGTGCAGTTGAACTTAGACTCAACTTCCAAGTGTACATAACTACAATTCACTCTTTAATCTAATCACTCTAGTTTTTCTTTCTATAATTACTTTTTTACTATGGACATTTGATCCACTACGATCAAAAGCCAATGCCTTAGCACTGATCCACATTACAAATTTGCCCTGGTGGCAATATGGGCTACTGACCATTTCTTAAGGACAGAAATACACGGAGATAAATTATCCTTATTTAGCCCCAGCGTATCGCAAGCCTGTCTCTCTTTTCTGGTTATGCATTACAATTAATATTTTCCAACATATAAAACTTCAAGCAGATTTTTAGAATTTCCCTACTTCATTTTGCTGTAGGCAAATCTCTCCAATCTAGCTACTACGTACTACAGCAGGAATGCATCTTCCACTCTGGTCACTTGCTCTCTATGGAATTTTTTAAACAAGTTCTCTAAATGGAACAGAGAAAAACTGGCCTTTTGTTTTTACAAATTGTGATGAAACAGTGAAAAAAAAACACTTAAAAAAGTTAATGGAATTGCCAAGAGTTTTATCATCCTGTTAGCAACAGGGAAAAATTATAAAACTCTGGATTTTCCTTCCTCCCTCCCTTCCTCCCTTCTTCCTTAAACTAAGGATAGGAATTCAAAAATCAATAATCCTAGTGAGCACTGTCTGGGTATTAGACCATCATTGTGATCAAAGTGGAGGAAAGGATTGAAATCCAGAAAGGGATTTCCTAAACTTGTTTTATTTCTAGTTGGTTTATTCATCAGACTCAAGCAGCTTAAGATTGCAGATAATAAGAAAAGAAATTTATAATTAGGGTTTTTTAAAAGTCTTTAAAGATTTGGGGAAATTGGTCTATAGTATTTGCCTACATTGCTGGGATAACTAGGGATATAGGACTAGTTCAAGGTTTGTCAGAAATTTTATAAATAACAAATCTGGTCTCTGGGATGTGAAAAAACTGTTCTTTCTAGACATAATAAATAATACTTCTGTAGAGAATGGTATACTTTCCACTATTCTGGAAGTTCAGCAAAATACTAATTTCCCCTTAGTCTCATATTACAGCCATAATAGTAGCTGTACTTCTGTTATATATTTTACCATGGCACTATAATGACTAAGCTATCATATGCAGCCAAGATTTACCTGCCATTCGGCAAACTGCTTGAAATGAAGTCTGAGACCAAGACTTAGAATCTACCTTTCATGGAGGTACCAAGGAAGACTTTATTAAACTTGCCTGGTGAAGATGTATAACAACAGCTCCTAGAGACTGGGGGGAAAAAATCAGCATTTCTAAAAGATATGGTCTATAAGTATGACTGTGCCAATGCTAGACGTCTTGAAGCCAAGGTGAGGAATACAAATGCTTGATTGTAAGAATATCGAGCAAAATCTGATTGGATGAAGAACATCATTGGGCTACAGTCATTCTTGGATACAGATTTTACTAGGAAAGTTAAAGAATGTGAATATTGGTAGAGGTGTTGCTATTTATATTAAGTAAGTGATAAAATCTAACATATGCCTCCCTTCCAAGTGTTATCTGAAAAAGCCAACAATTCCTTGGGCCCAGTGTGCCTTTGACCAATAGACTTCAAGCCAAAAAGGCGGAACCCCCCTCCCCCCTTTATTTTAAATAAAGATGTTCTCTTGCTGACCTCTCAGACAAGTAGACAATCTTTTGCCTCTCTCAGGCACTACATTTCATATAGTAATAGGGATATCACTTAGACTTATATACCATTTCACAGTGCTTTATAGCCCGCTCTAAGCATTTTACAGAATCAGTATATTGCTCCTGACAATCTGGTCCCTCATTTTATGAACCTCAGAAAGATGGAAGGCTGAGTCAAGCTTGATCCAGTGAGATTCAAACTGCCAAACTGCAGGCTCTGGCAGTCAGCAGAAGTAAGCTGCAGTACTGCATTCTAACCACTGCACCACCATAGCTCATGCTTTTTCTTCAGCAAACAACAAGCAGAGTTCATTCATTGACACATCACTGATGTTTTTGTACCTGCCCACAAGCCTCCATGTACCATGTGTGATCCCATAATATGCTTAGCATGTTACTACTAATGCTCATCTAAATATTAAGGAGGTGTGTTTTTACTATTCTAATGGATTTTTGAATGCCAAGTCCAATCCTCCTTGACTTATTCTTATAGGTTTAACTGCTTATGTATTCCTCTCTATCTAAAGAATTTAGGAACTGAAGACAGACAATATCTGATTTGCTGATACAGTCAAAAATAGAAGACTAGATTTCTCTATTGAATGTATGATGCTATCTGTCCACAAACTGAAATTAAATTAAGGATATATTATCTTTCACCTTATCAAAATAGTGATGTCAGCTCCGAGGCCTGGAGCTGCCATTCAGAAGAGAAGACTGGGCCAGCTGCCAAGACTCACCGTCCCACCTACACAAATTGAAGAAATTCATGCTAACAATCCATGATTAATTGCCGGGTGGTTTTGCTCTGGGTCACAAGGTGATGGGTGTGCACACTTGTGCGGTGCGGCTTATCTTAATTACCAATGTAGCTATAAAAGGTAGTGGGAAGCACAGGGTGGCAGCTCTGACAATTTTATTCATTGCCTTAGTGCATGATTAGAAATCATGAGATATTGAAATAAATCAGACAGATGTAAAAAAAAATAGATATCCTAATGAAGGATTTCAATGACTCACATATAGACTAAATATATTTATGTTCAGACCATGACCTATAAACCATATTCCAAATATTATATTCCAAATATTTGTGTCTTAAAACAATTTGTCTTAGAACCAGTCAGAGGGAAGCTTTCTTACACTTAATCCTAAACAGTGATCATAATCTAGTGTGAATTGTAATCATTAAGTAATCAATAGGAAACAGTAACCAGAATACTATTAGATTTAGTATACATAAAAACAGAAAATTGGACTAGTCTTGCACAGTCACAATTAACTACAAAAGGAGAAACTTCTAAAAAATGAGGAGATTGGTGAAAAAGTGATGAAAAGGAAAAACTCTAAACAATCAAATCTCTGCATAATACCTGGGTATAATTTAAAACACTAGTAACAGATATTTATCTTGAAAATATTCTAAATGTTTTTTAAAAAGTCAGAATAACATGGCTTTCTGCTGGTGTCCAGGAAGCTGTTATTATTCAGGAAATAAAAAAGGACCAATAAAAACAACAATAAGCAACAGAAACTCTGAATGAAAAGGAACAAGGAATGAATACAGAGCAAAATGAATGAATAAATGAATAAAAATGCACATATAGTCAAACATAAGGTGAAACAATAATCATTCAAAGCAAAATAAAAGTGATTCCTATTTTGTAAAGTGTTTCGTTTTCCCCAGAAATCAGCACAAGAAGCAATGGATCTGTTCCCACATAGATCTTTCAGAACTAGTACTCAGAATCATATTGCTTATGATTAGATTGTGAGAAAGCAAGTATTCCTTTCCCATCTTCCCATTCTTCATTTCATGTGTAGAAGTATATGGTTTTATCATAGTCAATTTCTCTTTTTTCTCATGGTCAAATAGTCCAACTCTTTCTTCAACATTACCATCTTCAGTCCCTGAGTTTCAGCCCCATGATCATTTTGAATGCCTTTTTGAACATTGTTTCTTGTGCTCAACAGGTGTTCTAGCTTGAATCAAGTTTAGCCGAAGGTTTGAGGGTGGGATGGAATAAAAAAAAAAGATGTCAGAAAAGGCTGTTACAGTACATTAAAGAATAAGTAAATGGAAATCTAAAGCCAAGTAATAGAAAATATTCCACTGATTTTTCAAGGAAGAAAAAGATAAAGTAGAGTACCCACTTTTTATTTATCAGATTCATTTTTTAAAATATAATTTTATGAAAAGATGATTTAGATTAAAATGCTACAGAAATATAAAAATAAAACTAGAAGAAAGAGATATGAAAGAAAAAAAGAAAAAATGTAAGACATCAAAAGACTAAGGAAAAGAAATATCTACAGAAGTAACTTCCACTCTTTTTGTAGCAGTTACAAACATGATAATTAGTATCTCTGCTTTGCCAAATTACATATCATATCATGGTTCCCTTCTCATTAACAACCCTTGTTAATCAGCAAATCCCCACATCTCCAATTTATTTTTAATTCATATGCAGCAAAAAGTCCATAATAATTATATTTATTTGTCAGATTTGTCATCTGAGAGAAGTGATGCCAAAAGTCTTCCAAATTCTATCCCCTAACTTTTCTTCATAACAAGAATTCTGTGAGGTAAATTAGATTGAAAAATAGTGAACTGGCTCAAAATAATTTCCCTTCCACTGCTGAGGTCAATCTGAGCCTGAATGTTTCCGGTCTTAATTCTACACCACATCAGGATGGATTGCTTTCTTTACAACTTTTCTCAGCCTTCAATTTTGTCCATGCTATCCAGGATAGGAATGAACTGGAATTAGGACAATACAATATGGATCGTAAAAATCTAAAGGAGCAGCAAACAAAAATCCGGAAAATGTGACCTTCCTTCAGATGTTTCATAGTTGTCTGAATTTTTTTCAGCTCATATCTTATAGTCCTGTTTTGAAGAAATCTAAGATGCCTCCACTGATTCAAAACAGAGCAATAGAAGCAGGGTAATAGAAACTGACAATGGGGCAGCCAATATTATGCTAGAATGGTTTTGTGCCATTTCAAGGATGGGTGGGTAGCACTTCATTTTAGCAGTGGGAAAAGCCCTTTAGCATTCAAATGGGCCTGCAAACAATGAGTACTGTACTAAGCCTGCTTAGTGGAACGTTTAAAGAACCTCTCCAGTTAACTCAAAAATGTTGGTGTGGAACTGCAGAAACATTTGAAGCAGGAGAAGACATGCTGGATGAACTGCTTTAATTATTCCAAGGAATAGCACCATTTAATTTTCAAACTTGGCCAACTTTAGGATGTATGGACCTCAATTCCCAGAATTCCCCAGCCAGCATATAATAAATTCTGGGAGAATAAATTTGAACAAGTTAGATGATTTTAAAATTACAGTGAGACTAATTAATCATTTTTGGACAAAAATGAAGCTGGACAAACTTGCAGGCTTCCTTTATCTCATCAGAGCAAAATGTGCATAGTGATGACACAATTTTGTACCCCTTGACTAGTTTATTCCCTCACTCCTTATAGACATCTACTCCTTTGCCATTTAGATAATTTCTTACTGATAAATTAAAAAGTAGTCTAATTAAACACTATAATGGAACTATCAATCTATGTTAGTGAGCTGGAACTGCGATGTAATTAGTTATTGATATCAACAGATTTGTTTAGAAGAGCGTTTCAGTGCTACCAACTGTTTCAAGCTTTATTCAACCTTAATGGCTTTTCAAACAAAAAAAAACCCTGACCCTTTTATAATTCTACTTTACAATAAAATGAGTTCATGTACCATTTTCTAAATCTATATATTTATAGGACACTCAGTCCAGTGCTATCAGAAGCTCCTGGCTTTCATGGAACATTTTTTCCTAGAGAAGATGATGAGTCTCTGGGTGTCAGGTGGCATATAACAGATTTTAATTTGTCTCACTGCATAGAGTGAGAAAGAGGTCTGAATATGTACAATTTTGGTGGTGGCTTGTTCTCTGAACTTGCTGTTTAATTTCAAAACATTTTGTCACCAGGCTAGGTGATATCCTCAGCTGGATTTCAGTCAAAGCATCTTGTAAATTAATTTCAGCACCCGAAATTGGCCAGCAAATCAGAGTAGCAATAGATTGGTTTTGAATTAAAATACTGAATGGCCAAAACATCAGAAGCCACCAGAATAAACTTTATAAGTATCTGTACATTTTACAGTTGGGTAGTATCAAACATGGACAAATTAAAAATGTGATTGGTAAATAATACATCCAAAGAGTGAGAAAATTGCAAAAGATGAAACTGAACATTAAAGCTATCAAAACCTGGGCCACACCTAATGACTTGAAACATTTAGAAATGTAAAGCAAAAGGTTGAGGCTGTAACTTTTCTAGGAATATGTTATTACTCACCATATCAGAATATTAATTTTTACAAACATTTAGGAGACAGTGGATAAGAAAAAAACTGGCAATGGCTTACAACTGGAACATTAAAAAAAAAGAAACTGAAGGCTTCATTTTGGCTACTTAAGAACAAGCTATTTGGATTAATTTAAGCAAGGCCAGAATTGGAAAAAATGTTCTAATTAATTCCTATAGTATAAGTAGGATGATCCTAACAATTGCACAAGTCTATATCAGGAAAATGATTAAAAAGATCACAAACTATCAAGATCTGAAAATCAAACTTGAAAGAATATGGTATAAACTCTCTGTGGTTATTGGCATTCTGGTTGCCATACCAAAAAATCTTGGACAGTATTTAGAAAATCGTCGCATAGATATAATTTCCATCTGCCAATTACAATGAGCCACATTGCTTGGATCTACTCATATACTGTGCCAGTACATTATGACATCCTAAGTTCTTGGGAAGAACTTGATGGATATGATGGATATCTTCAGCTGTCAGCTGTCATTTCACATTGTTGTGCATACAATAATAATAACAATAGTTGTTATACATCCCACTTAATAAGAACTCTGAGGTCCTGCCACTGATGAGCAGTGACAAATAGTTTATCAAATGTATATGCTATCTGACTCTTAGTGACCCAATTGAGTTGGAAACCAATGAGACAAGTAAACTCCTGTCGGACCTGCCCCAATCCAATCCCTTAAGAAAGAAATGGGAATGGACCGTGCTTTCTCCTCTTGGCCTCCTGTGTATAAGACATTACTCCATTTTCAAGTAAATATCCGGCTGCTTTGATCCTTCTCACCTGTCATTCTCCCCTTCCAACTTCCTATCATGTATACACAAAGCTTTATTGCCCTTTCATCTTTTCCTCTTTCATCCTCCCCCCATTTTCTTCATTTTGTGGCAGGATGGCTATGAGCTGCCCCCCCCCAAGCTGAGCCAGGCAGATCTGACAATTCTAGAGTAATAAGTTTATGATGCCTGTCCCAGTTAAAACTCTTATTGCACTATTATGGTAGCTCTGGTGGTGATCGTGACAATGATGATGATGCTCTGAGAATCTACCACAATGATGTGTTGAAATGTTTTCATATGGATGAACTAGCTAAGTTTTCACCTGGGAAGGTGGTGTACAGGAAGGCATGCTTATTTCAAAATAATTCGGTCCTTATAGAGAAGTAGGACTTCTAGGTATGTGATTTCTAATCAAATTTGCTGACAAAATCTATTACCCACTTTCATCTTTGATGTCTAGAGCACTATGTTACAATTTAAATGGGGAATATTGCGTGCAATCTGAGAAATTCAATTTAGACATGTGTTAAAAGATATTATGACTTTCTCCTTACGTTTTCTCTCTACTTATCCCTCATAATCTTTCTGATATTGATTGCATTCAATATAGGATTATCAGTGTTCAAGCAAAAAGAATAGTAGGCAGAAACTATTATTGAAAAGGTCCATCTGTTATTAATTATGAGTGATAGTAAATCCACTGAAGTGTTTTCTAATGAGGAGCACATTGAAGAAATTTTTGCATTCCCATTTCTGACATCAGTCAGCTATCCTCCTAATATGGCTTGATTTCTGTTAAAGCTGCTATGTAGAAGCAATAATAAATACATTATAATTAGGACTTCAAACTATTACATATTCCTCTTTATTCCTTATTTGCACCTCAGTATAATGAAACAGAATGGCAGAACACTTGGGGCTTTTTTTATGTGCAAGAAAAAAATGGAACTTTGGGAGAAGAACATTTTAAAGTATATCTTTTCTACAACTATACCATCTTCTGGAAAATTTACTGTGCTAAACAGTAAAGTTGAACTTGGATAAAATGAAAGCAGTCTTTGATTTATAAAATGTCCTTGGCCTTATTTCATTCTGGGAACTTCATAGAATTGTTGATCATGGAACAAATGACTTTAGATTAATTAAAGGAGATCCATATAGCATGTCATAGGTCTGGAAAAAAAATCCACAAAAGCTTTATTTATTTGACTTGCATTCCATTTCCTAAATTAACCGGGGGAAGGGGGAGAAGAGATCAACATGATCCATAAAGCAAAAGCTTTCTATTTGTCTGCTTGGAACTATTTCTCTGAAGGATCTCCTGGGGTTCTTAATTGTAATTCTGGAACTTCTCTCCCTGCCTCAATAAGGGCCACCAGAGCTGGGTTACAAAACTCTGGATGACCACTAGATATCAATAAAGAGTCCCTAATATTGATTTATTGGTGGACTTTAGTTTATCAGAATATGGTTCCAACAGGGTGAAAATACTGCTTTAAGGTGACAAGGAGCCAAGAGCTTCCCACCTATAATGTAGGTTTGCATCGTAACAGCGTTCGTGCATCTTTGGCATTTAGTTATGCTAGCCATATGACCACAGAGATGTCTTCGGACAGCGCTGCCTCTTCGGCTTTGAAATGGAGATGAGCACTGGCCCCTAGAGTCAGGAATGTTTAGCACATATATGCGAGGGGAACCTTTACCTTTATGTATAGAGAAGTGTTGGCTTTCACTGGGAATAAGTATAGGATTACCTTATCTAGGAAGCAAATATCTACATTGCCATTATATAGTAGCAAAGACGTATAGAAAACTCCATTTTGATGTCATTTACTGATTGTCTTTATTTTTGCTACCTACACCTAAGATCTGAAGGCTTCCTACCCTTTCAGGCTTTTAGAAAGTCTTGAAGACTTGACTGTCCTCCCAAGTATTATTCTATGAAGAAGATTGAGTTGGGAGGCTATGCGGTCTAGTGCCTGGAGGGAAGGACACTTCTGTTTTATTTAAGCCATTTAAGCCCTGCAAATAAGTAAAATAAATGAACTGCTAGAGTTTCTTGGGGATATTAATAGAACTGTTGTTAAGGGAAAACTAGTAGACACTATTCACTTAGCTCTTGGAAATGTCTTTGCTGGAATCCATTATTGAAGACTTTTCCATAACTTCAGCAGTCATAGAATAAAAGGGCAAATCTGCTTATGGATAAGCAATTGGGTAAATAACAGAAAACAAAGAGTAAATGGATATTTTTTGAAAATGCAGGATGTAACTAGGGGAAACTTTGTGGTTCTGTCCTAGGACCAGTCCCATTTAATATATTGGAAAATCACCCTGGATTGGGTGGGAATAGTGAATTAGCCACATTTGCAGATGACACTCAATTGTTCAAAGTGGAAAAAAAACAGAATGTGATTGTGAAGAGCCCCAGAGGGATCTCTGCACAGTAGAGGAGTTGACACATTACGGTTAGGGTTAGGGTTAGGGTGCTAGCAGTGACTGAAAAGTAAGGAAATCTTGGAATAATTGTAGAAAGTCCAATAAAGGTGTTGACACAGTGAAAAGCAGCTATTTTAAAAAAGCAACAACATGTTGGAGATAATAAGAAACAATACTAAAAATAGAGGTGCTAATATCACAACAGGGTAATATAGAACAATGGTGTGAATGTGTGTGATTCTTGTTGCTGCAACTCCAAAAGGATGTGCAGTTAGATAAGGATCAGAGCAAAACAACTAAGATGATTAAGGAACTGATAAGGTTCCTTATGAGAAAAGGCTGTGGCATTTGAGGCTTTTTAGTCTAGAAAGGAGACAAATGAGAAATGTGAAAATTAAAAAAAAGATGGCAGCTTCAACCACATGATTGAAGCCTTACCCTTTTAATCTGCACCATAAGATTTCAATAAAGTGTTCATAACTGATACCTTAACTTTTTTGAGCATCTCATTGTGGTTTAGTGATTTTACTCATGTCCATTTTATCTGGTGTATTTTGCTTTAGATGAAGTCCATGGACTGCATGTGGCCTAGGCAGATAGCAATGTGGCCCCACAAGATTGTAAACTTTTAACATTATTATGTGATTTATATACACTTATGACTGCATGAGTGTAACTTTGTGGCTTGTATCCTTACAGTTTATATTGATATTGATTTTTCCTTGATTGCTTATTTGTACCTTATGACTATCATTAATCATGTTATGATTCTTGACGAATGTGTCTTGTCTTTTTATGTACACTGAGAGCCTATGCACCAAAGATAATCACATTCTTTATTGTCCAATAAAGAATTCTATTCTATTCTATTCTATTCTATTCTATTCTATTCTATTCTATTCTATTCTATTCTATTCTATTCTATTCTATTCTATTCTATTCTACATTAGCTATATTTTATATGTGGTCCAAGAAAATTCCTCTTCACCCAATGCAGCCCAGGCAAGTCAAAAGATTGGACACCCATGCTTTAGTTTAAGGGAACTTTGAGAGTTTAGTTTTCATTTACCTTTTCAATCGGCATGCCTCAAGCATGACAGTTTGGGTTGATTGAGGTCTACCTATTCTTACAGTGGAAGCTCATATCTTGAGCCCATCCTGGTTGTCCTTGGGGCCAGTCTTTCCTTCTAATCTCCATCTAGGCTCTGACTGTTGTTTCAGTTTTATCTGATCTTTATCAAATATGCACATTAGGCTATATTCAACATGGTTAAAGGCAATCATTATCCTTTATACAATTATCTTAGTTTATTCTTTGTTGATTTCTTTTGTCAACTCACATCTTTAGGATATATCTCTTTTTTATTCTCAAATACAGTTTGTAAATTCATGACTGGAAGAGTTACCCCAATATACATTATATGTATGCACTTATGTATGCATTGTAAGCCTTTGTTAGCTGGAAGTGCAGGTGTCATCCTGCTGCATTAGTCATCGGTGTAATTGTAATAAAATGATCCATTTCTTTTTGTGTGTCTTGTTTTAGCCAGCAAATATATGTCAGAAAGAAAATATATTTTCTAAACTGGGATTTCTGGTCAAGACCACAGCTGATAGACAGTTAGTGGTGAAAATGTTCTAATTAATTCCTAAAGTATAAGTAGGATGATCTTAACGATTACACAAGTCTATATCAGGAAAGAGGTTCTGACAGTAATTGGGTCCCAAGTTGTTCAGGATATTATATATCAGCAACAAGATCTTGAACCGGTCTCAGTAATTAATAAGCAGCCAGCCCAATTGCTTCAGCTCTGATGTAATATAGGTATAATCAGATGCTTTTCCTAAGCATCTTGGCTGTCTATTTGGCACCAACTGTGACTTCTGAATCAATAGCAAGGGTACGATAAGCACCCTTCAGTACTTTAAACAAAACTGCAGAAGTCATGCTTTGTAGATCTATTCAGCTAATGCAGCTTTTGCTACAAAACAACTATAATGTAATAACAATATAGCAATAATAATAATACTGATGCATCTCCTTTCATCATTTTTTGAAATAATGCTGAGTTCTCAAATTACCTGTAATACAGCAAGAAAAAGAAAGTGAAAGGTAACAAAGTTTTCTCAACTGCAATTCAGCTGCACAGATGCCAACCCAGGTGTGAAGATTGCAAGTATAAAACTGGATGGGAGTACATGAAGTCAAAGCAATTAAAAAAAACAAACCAGGTCTTAAAGGACAAAGTGGGAAAGAAATGCAGATGTCCCAATTTAGATGGAAAAAAATTCCATCACATTTATTGTGTCATATTCTCTAATCACTATTTGTACTTATATAGTACAAGATAAAAATAACTAAGCAATAGTTGTAAATTAGGTTAGGAATATCATATTTAAGATGAACAATCATGGCAAATATTTGTGCTGTATGTTTTGATAACAAGTATAGTGCATAATTAACAGGACAGGTATTTGATTTTTCTATAAAGAGGTGTATTTCTTGCCTTAGGAGAGCTGCAGGGCTGAACAAAAAGTTGCTAGGTACTTTAAATTTATTGTGAAAAATAAAATTGCTCATTAAAAAAGTACTAATTCTGTAAGTGTATTAATACTCTTGACAATTTAGGAGAATAGCCATAATAGAATACAGGGTCTCTAAGTTAGAAGATTTTAAGACAGAGATAAGGCATCCTCAATGCTCTGACTGTTCCATTAGTCAGAAGACTCTTCAGTACATGAGTTGAACTAGCAAAGTGAAGAGTTTTAGAAGTGGGATATGTGCACGTCAGATGAAAAGAGTGTTTAGTTACTAAACTCCTACTTTGAGAATAGGCTGATTATCAATTAACTTCTGGGTGCAATTCAGAATGCTTGATGCTACCTAAAGCCTTTCATGGTTTAAGACCTGCATGTCTGCAAAACCAATATTTCCAGAGGTGGTATTTTATAGGGTCAGTCCAGTTCACCCAAACCGGTAGTGGAAATCACGGGTGGCCCCACTCATCCGCCCTGGCTCTATGGCATCCCATTTAGGTCCTTTTTTTTTTTAGCCAAAAGTGCATGTGCTGAAGGCTTAGTACAGGCATGCGCGCACACATTTGCGAACTGGTAGGGAAGGTAAGTAAATACCACCCCTGAATGTTTGTCACAAACAGCTCACCACTTGATAAACTTGATAGGTTCTACTCTGAGCCATGTTTTCAGAAACTGCTATCTATAGGATCTTATGCCTTTTCAGACATCCTCCGTATTGTCTGGAATTGTTTGCCGCATGATCAGAAGAGCACCTGGCTTTCAGACAGTTCATTAAAAGCTTATCTAAGACATCAGTCTTGGAGACCAGAATGCCATGTGGCTACTAGAAGTGGTAGGAATGGTTTTTATTTTGGGACAATTGACTGTTATATTTTCAATGTTTACAAACTTTTCCTCCAAATTTGTTCTGTCCCAAGCCTCTAACATATACTGATGCCGGCTTGGCTGTCTAACACAACTAAGGAGCGAGATAGGCAACCCCTTGGCTGGGAGCCCAGAAAACTATCTCTTAGGAAAACAAGGCCTGAATGTATGGATTTCTTCAAATGTTCACCACACCTGGATAAATAACTGTTGTTTCCTGCAAAATTCCCCTCCCATCACCCCACCTATAAGCTCTCTGGTAGGAGTCACTCAGTAGCCACCTGTTTCTTATTTCCTTCTATGAGCCTGTTTCCAAAGCTGCTTCCTCCTCCTCAGTGACATGCGGTGAAGCTTCTGGCTGGTGAGGCAAAAAGAAAGAAAGCGGCTCCACCCCCCCGCAGCAGGCTGGAGCGAGAGCCATGGAGGCGAAAGGCGAAGAGGAGTGGGAGGGGGGTGTTTGCAGCCCTGGTTCTGTCTCCCAGCAGCCCCAGAAGGAAACGGCGAAGAGGGGTGGGGAGTGTTCCAAGAGCCCCCCCTCCCCTTTTGGCACTCCGCAAGGCTTGCTGGAGCTCTGGGAGAAAGCGGCGGGAGCGGAATGCTGTCCTCTATTGCCGGAAAATCCGGGGAGGGAAGCGGGGCTTGTGGAGACTCGCTCGCAGCTGGCTTCTCTGGAGCGGGGGGGGGGCAATAGAAGCGGAGCAGCAAGAGGATCCACTCCGCTTCTATCGCCCCCCCCTCCGCTCCAGAGAAGCCGGCTGCGAGCGAGACTCCATGAGCCCCGCTTCCCTCCCCGGACTTTCCGGCAATAGAGGACAGCATTCCGCTCCCGCCGCTTTCTCCCAGAGCTCCGGCAAGCCTTGCGGAGTGCCAAAAGGGGAGGGGGGCTCTTGGAACACCCCCCCACCCCTCTTCGCCATTTCCTCCTGGGGCTGCTGGGAGACGGAACTAGGGCTGCAAAGTGCAAACACCCTCCCCGCCCCTCTTCGCCTTTCACCTCCGCGGTTCCTCCTCAACCCCCACCTCCTCCATCCCCAAGTCTGTGTCCACCAGGCGTCTTGCGTTTATGCCCACCATAAACGCAAGATGCCTGGCGGACACAGCCAGGGGGAGTCGGAGGAGGCGGGCGAGGTGGCAGCCGGCGAAGAAAGGGGAGAGGAGGAGGAGGAAAGGAAGAGGGGAGCAGGATGGGGGGGAGAGGGCTGCCCCTCTCTTCTCAAACAAACAAGGCTCCCCTCCCTGCGTCTGCTCCTTCCTTCTCTTGTCAAGCAAACTCTCTCTCAAATTGAGAGAGATTTTGTTTGAGTGAAGTTAAGAAAGAAACACACACACACACACACACACACACACAGACAATAAACACAAATGACAATTACTTAAATTACAAATAAATTGAATTCCTCCCCCCTGCCCCCTCCCTCTGACCAACATACCTTCCAGCTATGCCAAAATTCCAGATTCGGTCTAGCTAGGCTCCAGGGCCAGGCAGGCTAGGATAGTGGCTCCTAGAGCCACCACGTGCCCTCTGCAGGAAGAGGCCCGAGAACTATGGGCCTCATTTGCATACTAATTTTTTGCTTTTTAACCCTTGGTTAACCCTTAAAAGGCAAAAAAATTCTTATGCAAAGGAGGCCCCGAGTTCTCTGGCCTCTTCCTATACTTAAACACTATGTACACTTTAATTTTAATTAACTTTAATTTGCCTTCGCTCGGTGAAAACTCTGATGGGGCGCAGGAGTTCATGGCTTCCATGACAGCCATGGGCTTGACCCAAGTAATTCGGGGCCCAACCCATTCGGCGGGTCACATGCTCGACCTCGTATTCCTCTCGGAGCAGTGGATTTGTGACCTTGGTCTGAGGGGTAACGACATCATACCCCTGTCGTGGTCAGACCACTGCCTACTGAGGCTCGACTTCCAGAGACCAAACCCCCACTGTAGGGAGGAGGAACCGACCAGGTGGTTCCGCCCCAGGCGACTTATGGAACCGCTAAGGTTCCAGACGGAGCTTGGGGTCATTCCTGATACTTTCGCCCACAGTCCGGTAGAGACTCTGGTTGCTGCTTGGCATTCGGCAGCATCAGAGGCCCTCGACCGGATTGTGCCACTACGGCCCCTCCGAGGCGGCGGATCCCGGAGACCCCCTTGGTTCACCGAGGAACTCCGGGAGATGAAGCGCCGGAGGAGATGCCTAGAGCACCGATGGAGGTCCGATAAGTCCGAATCGAACCGAGCAATGGTAACCACCTGCACCAAGGAATACACCAGGGCACTTAGGGCAGCGAAAAGATCTCATATAGCCACCTTGGTTGCGTCCGCTGAGTCCCGCCCAGCCGCCCTGTTTAAGATAACCCGCTCCCTATTAAATAAAAGGGAAGCGGGGGAACCCTTGCAGGGCAGAGCTGAGGATTATGCCCAATTCTTAGCGGACAAAATTGCTCGGTTTCGGTCGGACTTGGACTCCATCCCTGCAGTTCCAGCCGAGGCACAAGAGGATCAGATGGAACATCTCTGGGTTGAGTTTCAGGATGTTACCCCCGGGGATGTGGACAAGGCCATGAGGGCTGTAAGTGCCTCCACCTGCGTACTGGCCCGTGTCCCTCATGGCTGGTTACTAACAGCAGTGAGGTGACACGAGGCTGGATCCAGGCGGTTGTGACCGCCTCTCTTCGGGAGGGGAACTTCCCCGCTGCACTGAAAGCGGCGGTGGTGAGACCCCTCCTAAAGAAGCCATCTTTGGATCCAGCTGTCCTTAAATAACTACCGCCCAGTCTCCAACCTTCCCTTCCTTGGGAAGGTTGTTGAGAAGGTGGTGGCCTTTCAGCTCCAACGGTCCTTGGAGGAAGCAAACTATCTCGACCCCTTCCAGTCAGGCTTCAGACCCGGTTACAGCACAGAAACCGCTTTGGTCGCATTGACCGATGATCTCTGGAGAGCCAGAGATGGAGGACTTTCCTCCATCCTGGTTCTCCTTGACCTCTCAGCGGCTTTCGATACCATCGACCATGGTATCCTTCTGCGACGACTGCGGGAGGTGGGAGTGGGAGGCACCGTGTTGCGGTGGTTCTCTTCCTACCTCTCGGACAGGTCGCAGTCAGTGTTAGTGGGGGGGCAGAGATCGTCCCCTAGGCCCCTAACATATGGGGTGCCTCAGGGCTCGGTCTTATCCCCCCTACTATTCAACATCTACATGAAACCGCTGGGAGAGATCATCCGCAGGCACGGGATCAGATACCATCAATATGCGGACGATACCCAGTTGTATCTGTCCGCCCCGTGCCAACTCAATGAAGCGGCAGACGTGATGAGCTGGGGCCTCGAGGCCGTTATGGACTGGATGAGGGTTAACAAGCTTGTGCTCAACCCAGAAAAGACCGAGTGGCTGTTGTGTTTCCCTCCCAAAGATTCGACCAATATTCCATCACTCAGGCTGGGGGGTCAAATTCTATACCCCTCAGAGAGGGTTCACAACTTGGGAGTCCTCCTAGATCCACAGCTGTCATTTGACCACCACCTGACGGCTGTGACTAGGGGGGCATTCGCCCAGGTTCGCCTGGTGCGCCAGTTGCGACCCTACCTGAATCGGGAGGCTCTCACAACAGTCACTCGGGCCCTTGTGACCTCTAGGCTGGAATACTGCAATGTGCTCTACATGGGGCTGCCCTTGAGGAGCATCCGGCGACTTCAGCTGGTACAGAACGCGGCCGCGCGAGTGATTGTGGGTGCACCGCGGTTCACCCACATAACACCTATCCTCCGTGAGCTGCGCTGGCTACCTGTCGATCTCCGGATGCGCTTCAAGGTGCTATTAGTCACTCATAAAGCCCTGCATGGTAGTGGATCTGGATACTTGAGAGACCGCCTCCTGCCAATCACCTCCCTGCGACCAATTAGATCACACAGATTGGGCCTCCTCCGTATTCCATCGGCCAGCCAGTGTCGGCTGGCAACTACAAGGAGGAGGGCCTTCTCAGTAGTAGCCCCGACCCTTTGGAACGAACTCCCCGTGGAGATTCGTACCCTCACCACCGTCCAGGCCTTCCGCACAGCCCTCAAGAACTGGCTGGCCCATCAGGCCTGGGGACAAGGATAGTTGCCCCTCCCGAATGATGAATGTATGTTGCTTATTATTTTTATTATATGTGTTTATGTCACTGTTTGTACTTCCCCTCCCCCCTGATTTTATGTGAGCCGCCCTGAGTCCCCTCAGGGAAAAGGGCGGCCTACAAATGTTAATAAAATCTAAATCTAAAATCTAAATCTACACTCCAAATCACTGTGAGTTGAAGTCTGGTAGCAACTAGCTTGGCCTTAATTATTTTAGAAAAAATCTTTAAAATTCCTTCCTTTTCCTTAGGAGACTGGTGAGGCCCCGCCTCCCCTGTCTCTAGTGAGTGCACATCCCTGCTCCTCCTTACTGCTCTACGCATCCTCAAATCAGGGACAACCTCCCTCTGTTCCTCCTCACTGCTCCCTGACTCAGATGCCATCTGGTGGCCAACAGGCCTCTCTAGTCCCTGCTCTGACTCCAAACACCACCCAAAGTCGTCCTCAGCCTGCAGGGCAGTCCCATAGTGTTCATCGCTGTCAGATTCCACCAACAGCTCAGCCGGCTGCCGCTGGGCCACAACAAAATTGTTGGGTTATTATTGTTTCTTTATAATGTTATTTATTAAAATCTGAGTTACAAAGATGGGTAGAGCACCCACTCAGAGACAGATTCAAATGGGCCCTTTATAATGCTTGAAAATTAAATGAAAAACAAATGAAGAATAAATAAAACTTCCTCTAACTGAAGCAATCATTCAAAGCTCTGTGCAAATCTATTCTAAACAAACTTTTCTCATCTGCCTGTCTGCCTACTGAATGTATTTTTATGAGGAAAATATTCCCGCAGTTTATACAAATAAAAAAGAAGTTTCTCCATGCATAACATAATCTAAAGCACATGTCACAGAAATGAAAAAAAAAAGAAGGTTGTAAATGGAAGAAGAAACAAAAACAATTTTAGGAGCTTGGTGGAATCCTTGTTGTTTTAGTACTAGCAGACTGCTCTGGACAACCGGGGGTGGTTCCTGAATTTATTGTTTAGGGCCAGAGACTGTGAGTCATTAATTCCAGACAGAGCATACTGCTATATATTTTGCTAAGCAAAATGGCTTTCTAAGATAATGTGCATTTGTACAAAATAGGGTATACTCACTGGGACCTCAGTTTCTATCCTTATTACTAGGGTTCTTATTTATATGGTGTTATCACGGAACATACTACGAGCTTTTGTTTCAAGTTATTTACAGTAAAAGTATAATGTAGAGATGGCAAAAGAGGAAGATAAAACTAAGGGTAACTAGGAAAGGCATGTTTAATTCAGTTATAAATATTTTCTCATTTTGAAATGCTCATTCTCATGCTCATGCACATTTTCAATAGATGATATAGATGAATAGATTATACCAGCAGGAAAAACAAATGAGAAAAGAAATGTTAAGTCAAGAAACAGCATTACAGTCAGAATAGATGACAAGGGGTAAAAGACAAAGTTCTTTCAGGATGGAAAAGAAAAAGGAGAGTTTTGAAAGAGAGAGCAGTCAGTGGGGTAGACAAAAAATGAATGGAATGGAAAGATGGGTATCGTATTATAGATTGCTATTTGGTTTTGATAATTCTGGAAAGAGCCAAGGGGACAGTTGGGCAAGAAAAATGCATAGATGAAAAGGCTGCAATGATCAACTGGTTAGAATGTAGAATGTAGTATTTTTGCTACCTTGTTAGGCAGACTAAATATGGGGATAAGAAGAAGGCTACAATTAAAAGTTTCATGCTTAATTAACACTGGATTATAGCAGTGTTTAAAAAGAGCATAAAAATTAAACATGCCTCTGAAATGCCAATGACATAGTCAGGTAGAAGTACCAAATACTTGACAATGATGGATTGACTGCAGCTGGACCTTTTTAGATAGAAATATAAAATAGGTATTATTATTGAATCGATGTTAGTGAAAACCTATAGGATATATTGGAGTTATGGGAGTAGACAAAAGAAAAAAAATAGCATAAGGCCCAGAAGACCTCAAAATAAAAACAGGACCCCAGAGGGATGGCTTTCAAAATTGAAATGTTAATTGATTAATAAGATAAGAAAGAAAGGAAGACCAAACAGAGAACAAAGTCACAGAAGGTCAACGATCTCTCCTGCAGGCGGGAAATATTATGCAATGCCCTCCTTGGGCCAGAATAAGAAAGAAATTAGATGTAGGTATTCTAATATCACTGCACATTGATGACCAAGGCAATAGGGCAAACAGGGCTTGTCAATGAGATTGGACTTCCTCTCATCATGTAGGGAAAGCCACATTAATGGATTGTTATTTGGAAGGAAGGAAGGGAAACCAACATTTTAAAAGACCTCCCCCTCTCCCACAAAAAGATTTTATAAATGGCTCTGTCCCCTAATTTTTTACCTTTTTGGATGCAAACTTTGCAAAGCTTAGGCTATGATATGAAACTTCCCAGTTACATACAATTGCTCTGTTAATTGCTGTATGCTTTATAGCAATAGCAATAGCAGTTAGACTTATATACCGCTTCATAGGGCTTTCAGCCCTCTCTAAGCGGTTTACAGAGTCAGCATATTGCCCCCAACAACAATCCGGGTCCTCATTTTACCCACCTCGGAAGGATGGAAGGCTGAGTCAACCCTGAGCCAGTGAGATTTGAACAGCCGAACTGCAGAACTGCAAGTCAGCTGAAGTAGCCTGCAGTGCTGCATTTAACCACTGCCCCACCTCGGCTCTTTATTGAGTTTGTGTGCATGTGTAAGTGTGTAAATGATGTGGAGAGAGAGAAAGAGAGAGGGAGGGAGGGAGGGAGGGAGGGAGGGAGGGAGGGAGGGAGGGAGGGAGAGAGAGAGAGAGAGAGAGAGAGAGAGAGAGAGAGAGAGAGAGAGAGAGAGAGAGAGAGAGAGAGAGAGAGAGAGAGAGAGAATGAATGAATGTTCCATTTTCAAGCCTGAGAGGCAGATCGGTCTCCCGCATAACATCATGTCTTCTTTGAAAAGGCTGCTGAAAGTTCATGTCTGAGGGTCAGGGTCCTGTCAGCTTGCTAGAGCTGTAAGACATTGCTATCATTTTGGGGTCAGATTTTGCATTCTTGGGATAAGACTTGTTTCTATTAATGGATAATGAAATGTTTGATTCAAATATTTGCTGAATCAAGAAATACTGTCTGTAAAAGCCATCTAATGTTAAAGCAAAGTTATACATATAAGCATAATTGAAAAGAAAGTGGTGTTCAATATATTATTTATTCCAACCATTCTAACACACCTTTTTACAGCCAGCAGCAGTCATGCTATTGTTCCCTATGTCTGTTTTTTTTTTTAAGACAGGGTTTTGGAGGGATTAAATATAATATGATCTCTGGCCTACAAGATGCTAAGCAATAATCAGTGCAGGACCATTTTCTGAGTAAGCCCTGTGTGTATTAATGTAGAGTAAATAAATATGACTTTATAGATCCATGTTTGGGGTCTCTTTTTCCCCCTTTTTATTAATCCATAACAGACTTCTAAAAAAATAACTCATACATATGTGTCATATTTGCTTCTCTATTAATGCGTGTATAGAAATTGCACTGCAACAAACTTGTAATATGCTGCGTCAATTGACTCTCTAGAGAATAATGTATCTTCATGGATGACTCCAATGTGGACAGTGTCTCAGGCCAGATTTAGACATTGCACTAAACCAAAATGTAGTAGGTTTTTCTTTTTTCCCCTGATTGTGTTGTATAAATCTAGCCATTGCAGTTTTTAAATCATGGATTAACATAATATAAGTTTGTCCAAAATTAAGCAGGAATGGTTCCATACATACAATGCATTCCATACAGTATGGCAAATATAATCACTTACTATCTGCAGGTAAGTGTGTCACTTACTATCTGACACACTTATTTTATGACAAGGTTTATAAACAGTCTAAATGTTTATAAACATTGTAAATTAGGTGCACAAAAAGAAATTAGAAACTCCATGGCCTTGTTTTTCTTTTTTATTTCTTTCTATATTTTTTTGTATTTTAATTGTGGCTTTAATTTGCTCCATGCATTTTTTTTTCTTTATCAACTTATACAACAAACATTAAGTAACAATCTGATAGTGGTCTTAAGAAATTAGATTAAAAATGAAACCTTTATTGTACAATAAATAATTTAATGCAACATCCAGTGATATTTCTTAATATATTCTAAACTAAAGTTAAATAATCTTATGCTCATTAACATGACATCTAAATTTGTAATTAATATTGATGTAATATATTTTCCCTTTTTATCCTTATCAGTCTGGTTTATCTAAGTATTAGAATCTTAAACAGTGACATGCAGTCAGGGGAGGCAGGGGAGGCAGAGCCTCACCATTGTCATCATGAAAAAAAATGTAAAAGGAAAAAGGCTGAGGTAGTTGCTGCCAGAGTCACAGTGGATGACTCTGCTTAGTGCTTAAATGTTTAAAAAAGCCTCTAAAAAGTGCCCTCTACAGGAGGAGGCAGGAGAACCACGTGCCTCATTTAGTCTGACTTTATGATCACTCAAGCAGAGTTAATCAAGGGTTAAAAGCCAAAAAATTCCTTATGTAGATGAGGCACGTGGTTCTCTTGCCTCCTCCTGTAGAGGGCGGTTTTTTTAGAGGCTTTTTAAAACAGTTAAGCAGAGTCATTCATTGGGGACTCTGGCAGCAGCTAACCCAGCCTGACCTCAGCAGCTCTTGCCTTTTTCCTTTTACATTTTTACATTTTCATCATGGCAGACAAGAGCAGAGTTGACATCCTCTGTGAAACAGCTGGAAAAGGTATGTGGGTCGGAGGGAGGGGGAGGAATTCAAAATTAATGTAATTTGTAAGTAATTGTATTATTGTAAGTAATTTGTGTGTGTATGTGTGTGTGTTTTACCCGCCTCTGCTGGTGGGCTGGCACTTTTTTTATGTCGGACATAGCGGCAGGGCTTTTGGACATAGCAGCGGGGCTTTTGGACATAGCGGCATGGCTTTTGGCCGCCCCGGCGCTATGTCTGACATAGAGGCGGGACGCCTCTATGTCGGACCTAGAAGCAGGGTGGCCTTTGCCCGCTTTCAAGAAAGAAAAAAATTGCCAGCCTGCCAGCAGAGGCGGGTAAAAGACCCACCTCTGCTGGTGGGTTTCCCCACCTCTGTTGGCGGGCTCCCCAGCACTATGTCCGACATAGCGGCAGGGCGGCTTTTGCCTGCTTTCTTTCTTTTTGCCTCACCAGCCATAAACCTCACTGCACGTCACTGATCTTAACATCCTTCAATCAATACTGTACAAATATCATTGTGTTGAAAAAAAATGATATATAAAGATTTACAACAACATAACAAAAAAGGAAAAGGAAAAGATGTCACTTAAATTTTAGATACAGTGCAAACCCAACCAATTGTGGTTTAGTGTGAGCAGCAAACCCAGTATTATTTTCAATGGAATGTCTATTTGTTTGAATACGCAAACAACTTATTTTTTCCACATTCTAACACAAGGAGTCATATTTGTGTCTGTATCTGGTGCATCCAGCTTCTTTACGTCTTGTTATTTCAAGATTTTGGAAAATCTAAGGTAATGCATTGCATTAATTTCTAAAGAAAGAACATAAAAATAATTAAGACAAAGATTTTTTTAATATAATGTAGAAGTCACACATACAAAATAAATATTTAACTTTTCTTGTGACCTCCACTGTACTTCAAGGTATGTCAGTAATTTTGTTTTGTGCTGGGAATGAGTTTTTTGTTGTTGGAAGAACATTGAAGCACATGCCATTTCTATTACTATGGGGAAAAAATTGAATCTTTTTTTTCTTTTTAGTTCAGTTATTTCTAACATCTCTGCAGTAAATATGGACCAGAATATTATGAAGAGAGCAATAAATTGCTCTTTTCTGACCTTGTAGAAGGAGAGAAAGAGAAAGAAATACACTTATTTTGGAAGTGACAAAAGAAAAAAAATGGATATTCAATGTTGTATCTTTATTTTTAGTCCTGTATGTATCTCTCCGAAATACAAGAAACATTCATGTATCTATCAGAACAGACAATTTTCAATAGATGCTTTTCATATCCAACAGCACTTTACATTGAAACATTTAATATTACAAAAATTAAACAGATTATTTATTCAACTTGATAGGAAAGGATTTTTTAAAATTATTCATAATTATAGCATTTTGCACATCTTATTCTAGATGGCTCACAAACCTACAATCGTCTTCCCCAAATTATAAATATGTAGGCATCAATAAAGCAATCAAAATGTCTACTAAAATTAAACTGGAACAGCCAGACCAGCAAGAAATTGACAGAATTGAGAACACATTAGACCAGATGTTTGCACTTTTATTAATCAACATATAGCTGTAAAAAGTGGGGATCTTATCATAATATCAATCATAATATCAATGTTTAACCCTAATCTTTGCAGTCTTCAAAATATTGTAGCTGTAGCTTCAAAATGTTTGGCCCAGGATCTTCTAAAGTTATCTTTGCAAGGTGACTGACTGATTGACTGATTGTGTGCCATCAAATCAGTGGCAACTCTTAGTGGACACACAACTTTTCTGGAGGATCAGTTTTAGATTTTCCTTAGATTTTCCAGTGTGTACCCATCACTATTTTCTCTACATATGATTCAATGTGCTTAGTTTCAGAGTTTTTACAGGATTTTATATGTTGTTTTAACTTTTGCTCTCCAGAGTTGGTTAGAAGATGGGTAGCTATTTAATATTTTTTAAATAAATAAATCCCCCCATAGTTTATTTTGGTATATCACATCAATTTATACAACAAGCTACTACAAATAATATGATTGGAGCACTTTGTACACTAAAAAATAAGAGTATTTTAGTTTGTATTAGTTTTTACTATTTTTATTAAAACTTTCAATAGAAATCATCTTCCTTTAACCACCCCATAATCCCTTGAGGGATAGAGTTTGGGCAACTGAATGGAGCTAGCAGAGTGTTTTAATGGCCAGATGCCCTTCCTGTTGCCAATGCAGAGTTTTGTTCAGCAGGTATATTGCCTAGAGAAATATCTGCCTCTACCTAGGATCAAACTCACAGCTTCCTGATTGTGAGGCAAGATCACCACTTATGTGTGATTCTAATATGACCTTGACTATTTTGTGTGCTGGCACAGAAACCAGGAACTATTTAACTTAAAAAATAATATTATGTTTGTAAATGTGAACAGGCTTGGTTATGTTCTGCAAATGTCTTCTATGAATCAGTCTTCCAGCAGATGATTTGAACAGTCACCTTTGCTGAGTGGGATAAACATGAACCTAAAATATGTCTTCTTTCACTAAATAGGATATGATGATGGCCACAGAGCTAGCAGCAGCAACCATCTGCTCATCGCTGTGTTAGTGGGACACTGTCCAGTCTTTAGAACTGTGCATGCAGCTGCTGGAACAGATATTCATGCCAGAGGACACATAGGAAGCAGTTTGGTAGATGGTTTCTGTTCTGTCAGACAATTTGCTTCTTCATCGGCTGACTGAAATGTGTTGTGGATTTATCTTCTTGACAATTAGGGATATGTGAATGCATGTGGCAAATTATTCTTTCTTGAATAAGGGTTCTTTACTTAGCCACATAATTTGGAAGGAGGACTATAAATCTTTCCATTCCCTACCATTCAGTCAGAGCTGAAGAAGCTTCTTGGGTGATAAGCAAAATGTCCTTGAAAAAAAAACAAGAAAGTTCAGTTGCCTCCTAAAAAAACACCTTTGGGATAGCGCTCCATAGTTTCTGGACCTTTTAAACTATCCTTGTTTTGTCTACAACTAAATAGCTCTACATAAAGTTCATTTCATTCTTTAATTTCTCTATCACTCTCTTTTTCAGGAACCCATCACCCTCATCCAGCTAGAACATTTGTAGTCTTCCTCTTCCTCTCAGCTGATTCAGCCTTCCTTCATACCTTTATCTCGCAATTTAGTCTTCATTCATTCTCTCTATGTCCCTAACCAATCTTAATTAACCTTTTCATTCTGAAGCACTGACATCACTTGCTGAACTCATTCCAGTATGGTTGAAGTAATGTAATGGAGGGATTTATACTCCTTGCAGACAGCTGGTCATTTACATTCTTTTAGAGAGTTGTTGAGGCCACTTGGAAGTTTATCTATGTCATCAGGGTCATCTGAGTAGTGCAAATGGGTGTGGAGTCTTCTTGGAACTGTTGAAAGGACTGTGTTGTACACTGGAGATAGATGATATTGTATTCCTCCTCCTTCCATCCCCCACCATCCAGTCAGAACTGAAGAAGCTTCTTGAATGAGAAATGAAACATCTTCAAAGAAAATCCATAAAGACCAGTTGCCTCTTGAAAAAGCACCTTTGGGACTAACCTTAGTTAGTTAATTGCTTGGATGTATGGTGACAAATGAAGCTAGTCCAAATAAACAGTATACTTAATGATGAAATCTTATATAGAATAGCAACCTTTTGGTAGTTGACACTAAATTCTGTGAATCTTTAAAAAGTTATTTAGCTGTGTTACATCTATATAAAGGCATATGCTACCATTTCTCATTCCCATCTTAATGTGCTGGAAAACTGCATTTTATAGCACTCATGAACAGAGGAAAATCTGAAAGCCATAAAAGAAGACTTGGGTATTTCAAGTTGTTCTTTCTGATTTACATGTATATCAAAATTTAACATTATTGAATTTAGTTAGACTTTTTATTAGAAGCATTGTAATTTCTTTGGATTGTAATCTGTACATACTTTCCTTGGAGTAAATCCAATTTTTTCAGTGGACTGTACATCTCTTAGTAGACCTGTTTAGGATTGCTAAATAGACTAAAAGAATTCCCAAAGGTCTCATTCATCAAGTAAGCAAAGCAGAATCACAGATGGCAAATACTTTTCTAATGGCACGAAATAAAAGATTTGATGATAGACTTTATCTAGGTAAATAAATCAATGTTAATGCTGCTACCAGACTCTTAATGTTTCCAGCTGGAGTCAAAGCACTATTATTAAATGAAATCTCCATTGTTGGAACCATGCCCAATAGATATTTTTAATCTATTGCTAAACTCTCAGGTTTAATTACACAGGCTAGCAAATATATGTTCCAAATGGTTATTTATTCTGGAAATGTATGCTTTTATCACTCAATTATAAAAGGAATATATTATCACTGATATTAAACATGAATAACTACATTGAGCAGATATGGACATTATTTAAAAACTAGCAATTCAGTCCCAGGGAATGAATAACTAGGTCATTTATTCCGCATAATTTTGTAACTCTGTTCTCCAACATAGAAGTCATTTAAGTGCTGTTCGAGATTATAGACACAAAATACTAGTCTATAAGGAACAAGTATGATGTTTCAAATAACAATTGATACCAGAGTTGAGTTTGAGCCAGAATTGTTTGGACATGTCATTATACAATCCCATCCATTTGAACTCCCATAATATTAAAAACAAATGATGATGATTATCAGCCTGAATCAATCCATTGCATAATGAAGACTATGGTCTTTAATCTATCGTACTGGTGCAGAGCTGCTTGATAGAGATGGTTTTTTTCAACTTCCCAGTCTATTGCTGAGAAGACTGAAAGACTAACCCAAAGTCACTCAGACTAAGGTTCTGTGCCTAAGGAAAGACTAGAATGTGAATCTCTACTTTTCTAGTCTGGCATTTTAATCACTATGTGACACCAGTAGTCTTCCTCCCTTCCCTTCCCCCTCCCTCCCTCTCTCTCCCTCTCTATCTCTCCATCCTTCCTCTCTCTCCATCTCCCTCCCTCCCTCTCTCTGTCTCTCATCTATATCAATTGCAATTTCATTTTCTGAAATTACCCCATTCCCCAAATACTATATGCTTTACTTTTGAAGAGATAAATGGAATATTTTGTGTGCAGATAATATATATGGTTTGTTATATTGTGTTTCCATATCATCACCTGGGGATACCTGGAGCTGCAACCCTTTGCTAAATGGTATTTATGGCTTGGGAAACAAAAGGATGCTGGATGAACTGTAGTACTCTTCAAGCATAATAAAGCGGTGGTATTGATTATTTCATTCTTGGAAGTCTGGGACAGATTAACATTGCTTAACCTGCCTTTCTGTAGTTACTTTCCTTTATGCTGCAATATCTTCCAGAAGCAAGTTAGCTAGGACAGCAAGCCTCCAACCAATAGCTACCACATTAGCAAGTAGCGTTAGAATGGAAGGAAGGAAACCATGTTCAGCTTTCTCTTGCCCAAAGGTATCTTTAACCAGACAGACTTTCCATAGCAGAGGCAAGCAAAGTCATTTTTAAAAAGTCCAAATTGAGGGACATGAAATATTTCCCCATGGAATGTAAAAGGAAAATATGGCAAAAGTGCTGAGAAAAGTGTATCACTAGCCATTGGGTACCCAAGCAAGACATTCACACCTTCAGCTATGATGAACACTTATTGAAGTCTAAAATTAAATAATTGGAACAGGCTTTTAGTTCATCAAGTCCAGGTCCCTACACCAACAGCTTTCTTGTTTTTGTGTTTTCTTGAAAATAGTTTTTCAGCAAACGACTCTGTGGAAATAAATGTTTAAAACCTAAACAATTTAGAACACAAGTTCATTTATCCTGGAATGCTCAATTGCTAAAAATATGAGTAACACTCTTACCTTCACTAAGATATTAATACCACATGATTAGTTCAGTGGAAACCAGAAGACATGTGTTTCCTAACACACACACACACCCAAAGTGAAACTTTCTACTTCCCGCTGATTTTCTCATGTTCTTTTTTTTTCCATTCAAAATTTATTGGGGGGAAATTATTTTTCAATTTTGTATTAGTGCCTAAGAAATGTGGAAAGCGATACCACTAGGCTCTCTTGAATTATATTGTGGAATGGAGGAGAGTTAACAATTAATGGATGGAAATTCAACCTCACTTCCTTGGCCTGAGTCATGTTCAAATGGCTACCTGCCAGTCCCTTGGTATTTTAAAGAATGCGGTCTCTCTGTGCTGGGGAGCCTGGCACCCATCAGTGTAGCCAGATGGAGAGAACCCTACATGTTTACTGATTAAAAGTAAATGTAAGTCTCTGGAATTGTTGCCAGAACTATGCAATTAATTCTCAGGACTATGCAGCTTTGGCTAGGTCAGCAATAGTAAAAATAAAAATAAAAATAAATAATCACAATAACAAAAGCAAGGCTTACAAAAACATGCAAATCAAATTTCCCAAAGAACAGCAGAATTATTCATTCTATACCCTGCTGTATCATTTAATCCTGAGTGTATTCAATAGTTTTGCCAATTTTGTACTGAACATCCAATAAATTGTCTTACTCCATGCAATCTTCTGGGATCCCAGCTTGAAGTACATTCTTATATTGTTCATTAGCCAGAAACATTTCTGTTAATTCTACAATTCATTAAAAAAAGTGACTGAAGTCTTCACTGATTTATTTTTCAGTAATGTTACATCTGTTGTGAGATTCTCCCTCCCCCCCTAAAATACACACAGGATGGTATTACAATGTTGATTTATATTGGTACATTAATATTATATCACATTTATGTTGTGTTAGTCAAGAGTCATTTCGAATTTGAGATTCAGATTGGGAAGATTTTGTTCCAATTTGTGATATGGATATTCTATGTGACTCTCAATATAGGTTATCCATATTTTCTCTTGAAATCAAAGTGACAGTGCATCATTTAAACTCATTTAAATTATGTCAAAAATTATTCTGAGCAAATAGACAAAAATAATTGACAAAATGATGCTATTGAAACATATCATCTAAGTTTTAAGTGAAAGTGAGAAATACATCAGAGTCAATATCCTATTTTATATTCCTATATGCTGCTTCTGGGAAATCAGTTCTTCAAAATCCCTGCAATTAGTTCTAAAATTAAAGATGATTCTTTTTTATCTGCTGTCATATTCAGGGTTAAAAGGATGTCAATAAAAGCTACGCTAGTGATGTTTATGTATTTCAAATGTTGATGACTTTTGTCTTTTTGATTTCTATTTTTTTGCAGTTACTCAGTAATAAAACATTAATCCTTGACTTCGTTTTGAGGTGATTCCTGATTATGTAAAGGCAGGATAAGAACAAAAGTTTTGCATTTCTCAAATACAGAATAATATTTATTTAGCAGTAGCAGTTTCAAAAAAAAAAGTTGATTGAACCTTACTGCAGGAATATCATTGTCAAACCTTCCAAAAAGCCTTAACCCTGGGCAAATACAAATGTTATGTTGCTACTGAAAACAGGCTGGCACCTCAGTATTTTGGTTCTGATGCTGAGTCATTCTAAATACTTAAAAGGTCTTTGAATAGCAATGGATGACTTTCCCCTATGTAAAGAGCTACAATATTTTAAGGGGAAATATTAGTTTCTATGTTGCATGGCATTGCATGACATGGCGCAAGTCTGAAGTAAGTTACAATAGGCTCCATAGCCAAAAATGAATTCATTTTCTGGGTCCCTTTTACACCTTTTTGACATTCCATGTTTGTCCTTTGCCTGCTATTTTCTTTCCTCTCTGCCCTTCTTCTCATGTAACAGGTTGCCAAGGAAGAGACAACTCATTTTTTATCAGCTTGCTTGCAAATTATGTCCATGAAAAAATTCTGGATTAAGACTTGGCAATGCTGCCCATACATGCCTTCAGCACATTAACTGAATCTGTCATTGTTTCAGTGTGAATTCCTGTGCTGAGCTTTGGGTTGGAGTTGTTTACGGGCCCAGGGCCTTCAAGGATTATGATTGTTTGAATATGTGGAGGGGAAGAGCTGAAAAAAAATATGCTAGTGTGCCCTCTGAAAAGTGGCAGCTCATATCACAGAAGAAAGCAGCCTTTTGTCACATAGTAAGCTGCTTTTCACCATATTTTCCAGTTTTTCTCGCCTTGGGAATAAAGAAAAGGTCATTGCTTTTCAGAATGTATGGACGGTGTGCAATCTAGGTGTGCCACTATTTATAATCTGTTGGATCTTGATGCTTTTACACAATGAAAATGCTTGACAGATTTTAATTGTGTAAATCTGAAAAAAAAAATCAACATAGTAACAGTAGCAACATGGACCATTTCTTTTAAATCAACTCTAGTTTACCTTGATGTCTTAGAAAGTTACATGTTTTCGTGCTTATATATAGATTCTTTTCTCAGGAGGCAATATATGAAGTGTCAGTAAGGAAAATGTGAGAGCCTGACAGATTTCTCAAAGACTAAATCAAAACAATTTTAATACTGCAAACTGAATCTTAGTCTTTCTCATTTTAAATAACACTTCATCCTCGGGGATTTTTTTTTTTTAAAAAAACCCAAGACACATTCCTTTATTAATAGCAAACAATAAAAGTGCTAAGATAGTAAAAGAAATCTTGGGGCAGGAATAAAGTGTCACATAAAAATAGATACAATGAAATAAAGAGATAAACTCTGGAATGGGACAGGTTATTTGATCCTATTATGTGGAGAGTTGACACCTTGATGGATGAATATATGTCAGCATTTTGGAATATATCTATGCAATATCTAAAGGTCTTTTTCTGAATGTCATAATTCCAACTTGTTTACAAGGCTTTTACAAGATTCAAGGAGTAAAGAATAGACATTAATTTGTTCATAGGGCCAAATCAGTGAACTAAAAATTAAAGGATGTCTTGGTGTTATGTCCCATGGACAAAAAGATTGATGATCGGCCTGAGTACATCATTTTCAGTCCTTTTCATGGATTGTATTGTCTACTCCTAAATGCCCACATAAACAACCTTCTGTGTTGGAGAGAGACTAATGATGCTTTTGGTCTTCCAAAATTCTAAGCAATATGTTGATTCTAAAAATGGGCATTCTAATACGTAGAACCAATAAAGCTAAGAGTAAAGGTAATGCTCAACTTACAACAGTTCATTTAGTGGCTATTCAAATGGCACTGAAGAAAAGTACTTTATGACTATTTTTTACACTTTTTCACACTGTTGCAGCATCCTCATGGGGTCACATGAACAATATTCAGATGCTTGGCAACTGCCATTTATTTAGGTTGCTTGTAGTGTCCTAGGGTCATGTGATTGCTTCTTGCAACCTTCTGCTGAACAAAGTCAATGGGGAAGCCAGATCCACTTAACTAACTGAGGAAAGAATGATGGTAAAAAGGGGTAGAATTTACTTAACAAATGTTTCATTTAATAACAGAAATGTTGGGCTCAATTGTGCTCATTAATGAAGAACCACCTGTATAAGAGATTAATTATGAGGGAGGTTGGGGATGAGGAATGGTTGACACCAACATCCAGACATTTGGAAAGGAGTTTGCTGATAGTTTATTTCACAAACAGCAGCTTTGTCAAAGATGTAGAAAGCTCTGAAGAATAGATTCAAGAGATTCTACTTTAATAAGCTCAGAACTCAGAGTCGTTTGCTTTGTGAAATGAGTATCTATATAAATTTGAAAATAAACAAAGGCTTGAAGCTCCTATTGAAGTTTCCAAGACTGGGTATTTTATCCCTAATTCTTGCATCAACTTCATTATTAAAGCCAGTTTGATTGTTGCTTCCTTCATCGTGTCCTGTGATATGAAGACTGACAAAGAAATGGGTCGAACAACTTGTTCCTCTGATATCACAAAATTGTAATACTAGGTAAGGAAACTGAGCACCCATTTCTAGTTTATTTTGTTTTTCAAATTTTTCCTTTTATTGTGATGTTATAAATCATGATAAACTCTATTATTCCAATGTATTTCAATGCAATATTTATATAATATTTCAATATTATTCAATGCAATTCATATTTATATAATATTATTCAAATTCTATCAGTTTGTAAATTTATAATATTGAAAAGAAAAAGAAAAAAAGAGCACATCAATATTAATTCAAGTTAAGGATTCCAATGTATTTAACTTTTCATTCAAAGTTAAGTATAACACAAAAAAGAACTGCTGCAATTCATATTAAATTGCTAGTTATATAATAGTAGTTTTAGTCTTGAATTAATTGCATATTATTAAGATTTCTATTGCATAGTTCCTTAGTGTATACATACATTTTTAAAAGGAAATAAGAGATAGATAAACACATTTAGCAAAAATTAAAATACTTGAAAGTAGAAAAAAGGAATAAGAATACCTGCTAGAAATTAGAGAATAAAGAATCTAAAGTGCTATGTATTAGATCGAGTAATGGATAGGCACACAAAGGCTTCAATAACAACAGCTCTTTATTGCAAGTAATGTAAACATCCGGCTGAGGAAGGGTCAGACAGCAGACCCTTTTTAAAGGGATCTGTCAGACTCTTTGACCAATGGGATTAAACCTCTGTTCCCGCTGGAACAGAGGACCTTGGTGGAAGCCACTGTCAGTGGGGGGGAATATCTAACACCCCTCCCCTCTAGGATAGAACAATCCAACTTGTAACATAGTCACGCAGATAGGCGGGCTTTTGTGTAGCTCTGCCTGACCTGTGCAGTTCAGTAGGAGTGGTTCCTTTGGACAAGTCGGACGGACCTGTTTGCTCCGCAACTCTGCCTGGTGGAAACTCCTGGAACTTTTCACAGGCTGCCGCTGGAGCTTCTGGAGTTAACTCGCTCAGAGCTCGCTGCAACCATCAAAATCAGATAAGTCTTCTGGTACTCTCGGGGTTGAGTTGGATGTGGAAGGACTGCTATTTTGTTCTGTTTGGATAGGGCTTTGGCTAGCTCGTGCAGGAGTTACCATTGGTTGTCTAAGCGTAGAGTTGGACCAATGGGATTAAACCTCTGTTCCCACTGGAACAGAGAACCTTGGTGGAAACCATTGTCGAGGGTGGGGGGATATCTAACACCATGGAACTTTAGAATTCAAACAGAGAAGTGCCTGCCACTTAATACCATTGTTGATAAGAAAGGCAAAAAAGGCTGAATAGTGGACATTGTAGAATCTGGAGACAGCAGAAGAGAAGAGAAAGAACTGGAAAAAATAACAAAATACAAAGATATGCAAATAGAAGTAGACCAATTGCAGCAAACAAAAGCAAAGATAGTACCATTAGTAATGGGCACTTTGGGTCATCATTCCAAAACAACTGGAGCACCATTTGAACAGCATCAGCATTGACAAAATCAGCATTGACAAAACAGCTTTTCTTGAAGCCACTTACATCCTGTGACAATATCTTTAATATCGTCAAACAACATCTTCCTATCCTAAATCTTTGGGAAGGTGAGGTATTGTTTATTTCTTGATTTATAGAGATTCATCCAGTTCATAGTTATCCCAAAGATACTTTTTCAAAAGGCAACCTGATTTTCTGTTTTTTTTAAAAGACATTTTGCTTCTCATTTAAGAAGTTTCTTCAGCTCTGACTTGATGGTGGGAATGGAAAGATTTATATCCCTTGCAAACAGCTGGTCATTCTTTTAGAGAATCATTGAGGCCACTTGCAGGCCATTTGCGCTACTTAGGTGACCCTGAGAATACAGATAAACCTCCAAGTGGCCTCAACAACTCTATAAAAGAATACAAATGACACGCTGTCTGCAAATATAAATCCTTCCATTCCCCACCATCCAGTCAGAGCTGAAGAAGCTTCTTGGATGAGAAATGAAACATCTTCAAAGAAAAACAAGAAGTCTAGCTGCCTCTTGAAAAAGCACTTTTGGGTACTTCTTGATTTTTGGTCTGATGTTAATCTTGTTGTTAATCTATGTTCATCTGGCTATTGATTACTGGTGGGAAAGTGCTTTTGTCTTTTTGTTCCCTTTTTGGCTTGTTGATTATGTTTTTTGCATACTACGTAGATATTTTAATGTCTATGTATCAATTGATGGCCAGTTTGTCAGGCCGCCAGGCTTCCAGGAATTCTCTAGTGTTCTTGGATTTGGCTTGATTGAAATAGCTTCCCTGTTGAAACTATGCTTAATCCTGTCCATATGCTGTGGAATTAAAGAGTTGTCATCATGACTTCTGACTGGTAATTGGTGCTTGTGTATATTGTCTCGCCCCCCCCTCTTAATATATCTCCTTCCTTTTTAGATCTGATTTTATCAATCAACCTTGGTTTATTCTAGTTTATTCACTTCTTGCCTTTCAATAATGGTATTTCTGCAGAGGAGTCATCAAATCACAGGTTAGTATGATAAAAAAATATAATCAAAAAGAGTTATCTTTCTTTTAAAAAGCAATATTTTTATTTAAAGTTTTGAATAGAACAATAAGCAATGATACATACTAGAAGAAAAAAGGAGGAAAAATACAAGGAAAAAAAAGAAAAAGGAAATATAAGTATAAAAAGAACCTTCTCCCACCCAAAGAAAATTGACTTCATTATGGCATAAACAATTCCAAAATTCTTCATCTCCTCTTCAGTAAGCATAGAACTCTTCATCCCAAACACATCTCTTAACAATATGCAAATTATACCCATAGTGTCTTCAAAAACAGTTCTCAAGGATATGAGTAACTTAGCTGTTCCATTTAAACAGTACCTTCAAACTAATTTTGCTGTAACCAAATAGATTTTTCTAATTAAAAGGGAGATGTGCTTAATCCTGTGGTATTGCTAGCTTTTGTTACATGAAGGTATTTGGTATTTTTTTTTTGGTATTTATTGTACATTTATAGGCCGCCCGTCTGGCTAGCCCGTCAGGCCTGGGGATAAGTTTTTACTTTCGCCCCTCCCGAATGTCGAGTGAATGTTGTGTTTTATTGTTTAATTTATTCTCGTTCACATTTCTTTTTGTATTTGTCCTACACTCCCTTTCCCCTTTTATTGTAAGCCGCCCTGGTATGTGTTTCTATAGATCATATTAGTTCATCTTAATAGCTAAAAGCAGCAAATTGCAGGAAATTAAATGATAGTCAATGGCATTTGCTAACCAGATAAGAAGCAAAGAAGCAATGAGTTTCCAGCTACAAGTGACAATTCACACATAAAGTACAAAGGAAGAAAAATACACATTTGGGTGGGTGGGAAATAGTGAAGATGATCTTAAGAAAGTGATGAAAAAAGATCAGATTGTTCTGACCTAGGCTTCCCTAGGCTTCCCTAGGTCAGCACAAAGACGAGTCCTCATCCCGATAAACCCCTTTTATTTAATTTACAGTGAATTCCTCTCCAGCAAAGTTCCAGCCCACAGTCTTTCAAGATAGTTCACAATTATGGACCTTTATCAGGCTTGGAGAGTGGCCAGGCCAATATCTTTCAGATGCCGCAATATTTGGCAAGAATGCAGGAATGAACTAATTGTCTCCTGCAAACACCCCTCGCCTTTTGCTTTTCTTTTATTCCCTATGGGAGGGGCCACTCACTATCCACCTGTGTCCTTACTGCCAAGTCAACCCTTGTTCCTTAGCTGTTCCCTTCGTCTGGCAACTCTGTGTATGCATACACTGGGAACAGGCTCCAGCTATTCCTCTGCCTCACTGTTGTCTGACTCTGAAGGCAGCTGATAACTGTCAGACAGCCCTGGCCCCCTCTCTGCCTCTGACACAGAACCCTCATCAGAGCCTTCACCAGACTCCAGGACTGGCCCATGTTCCTCCCCAACCTCCTCACCCTCCGAATCTGCAGCCACCTCCACTGGCTGCTGGCAGGTCACAACACGGATAAATGAAAATATAAGTTTTCTTTATTGGCTTATTTACTGCTTTAAGGCAGTCTGATTATATCAGGAGAGTCAAACTCACATTGTCACATTGTTGTCATGTGATGTATAACAACTGTTTCCCCCTTCACTAAACCGAAGGGGGTCGGCATAGCCAGTGTGTGATGCATCTGGCCCAAAGGCCACGAGTTTGACACCCCTGGATTACATAAACTTTATTGGCTTTTTCATAAAGCCCACATTAAATCATACTGAAAGATACTTTTCATTAAAGATACTTTTCCCTTTATATATCTGGTACCTTGTGTATTCATTGATGGATCTGATACCATTCCAAAGCTGTCATTTTTATCCTTCCAACAGAAGGATAAATTGGGGGCAATATGCCAACTCTGTAAACTGCTTAGAGAGGGCTGTAAAGCACTGTGAACTGGTATATAAGTGTAAGTTCTATTGCTATTGTACAACTATATGGACTGGCCCATTTACTGGAAAACATGCTGCATTTTTGTGTGAAGTACCCGTGGTTCGCCCATGAGGCCAATGTTGAGAAAAGACACGGACACGAGCTTTCTCGGGATGGGACGACCCAGATTGGGGTCTGGTAGCCCCTTTTATTGAGATAGGACAAAGGCAGGAGGAGCAATCAGCATGTGATTTAAGACAGCCTGTCAAACAACAATTGCTAATCTACTGCTCAGGGAAGTTCTGTCTATATATGGTCAAATCCTGGGTGTCGTTGGGTAAGGCACATCTAGAGCGAACTATCAGGATGTTATGTTATGCATTATCAGGATATCAGGATGTTATGGAGTTTGTTTTTTCCTGAGTGGTTCAGCGTCGCTGCGCATGCTCTGTTATGCACTGGGCCATGGGTGACCGCCACACCTACACAAGGAGTTATATGACAACATCTCCTACTTTTTTATTTTTTTGTTAAAAAGACTTTTCCTCTTCGTCTGCCTCTTCATCTGACAGGGTTGTCAACAGTGCTTTTTGTTGCTGCAAAATAATTCGACCGGGAGTTTAAAAAAGAATAAAAAAGGGGGGAGTCAATCCATGATCTCAGAAATGCTGTTTTACACCACCGAAGGAGGAGTGGACCTTGAAAGTCCAGGCAAGACCCAGCGTTGAAACCCAGCAGAAAGTCCAGGTGGGCATCGCCCCCCTCGGCAGCCCCACCGTCGAGGTAAGCCAAGAAGGCTGTCCGTCTTCCGTCCTGGCTCAGAGGTAGACTCGGGGGCCCGGGTAAGGCTCCCCGCCACACCAGAAGTCGGGCGCCTGCGGGGTCTCCAGCAGCCAGAGAGCGCACGGAGGGCCGGTTGCGGGCGGGAGGCTCTGCCTGTCGGCCAGCTGGTAGTAGTGGCAGTCGCATCCGCGGGCCGGGTTGTAGGGCGGCGCCAGGATGTCGAGGAAGGCAGTGGGCTTGGCACCCTCGACCGCGATCTGGTGCAGGTTGTCCCGCTGCGGGGAGAGCAGGCAGGGTGGTGCGGAGGCCGTGTAGAGGCGGTGCGAGCAGAGCAAGGTGTGCAAGCAGCGAGGGCGGCCGGGGCAGGAGGCGGCCTTGGAGGTGTCGGCGGAAGCAGCGGCGTCGGGGGCATCCTGGGGCTCCTCGGGCTGCTCGTCGAAGCAGGCGATGCGGAGGGTGCCGTAGAGGACCTTCAGCAGCCCCTGTATGCCCGGGTGGTCATGCAGAGGGGTGCAGGCGCCGGGGCGGAGCACAAAGACGCCCATGCTGAAGCGCGCCATCTCGCAGATGTGTGTGTAGCTGACGGGCGGCTTTTCCGGGGGTATGGGAAGGGGCGATCTGCCGCTTGAGAGATTGCAACGGAGAATTTGACGATATCCTGAAGCTCCTGCAGGTGTGCAGTCTGAGCCTTCGAGAAGCCCGAGCCCATTACTCATGATTTGGGAGGGTGCTCCGTTCGCTGACGGCCGGCCCTGGATGTGAGACTTTGCCCAGTCGGGGGTGAGTGAAGGGCGGGCGACACAGGTAATCACGTCGGGGTCACCAAATGTGAAGTACCCGTGGTTCGCCCATGAGGCCAATGTTGAGAAAAGACATGGACACGAGCTTTCTCAGGATGGGACGACCCAGATTGGGGTCTGGTAGCCCCTTTTATTGAGATAGGACAAAAGCAGGAGGCGCAATCAGCATGTGATTTAAGACAGCCTGTCAAACAACAATTGCTAATCTACTGCTCAGGGAAGTTCTGCCTATATATGGTCAAATCCTGGGCGTCGTTGGGTAAGGCACAACATCTAGAGCGAACTATCAGGATGTTATGTTATGCATTATCAGGATATCCGGATGTTATGGAGTTTGTTTTTTCCTGTGTGGTTCAGCATGGATGTGCATGTCCTGTTATGCACTGGGCCATGGGTGACTGCCACACCTACACAAGGAGTTATATGACAACATTTTTGAATTTCGTTATTTTAAACTGAATTGCCTTATATTCAAGATGCACCTCTTGAGGGTAGGAGCACTACATTGGTGAACCATTTAACAGTTAGTGACTTATTATGTTTCTATAGGTTGCACAGAAACCCACCTACTTGTCTGCTCAACAAAGATAGATATAAATATATTATGTGCATAATTCACCTTTGCATTAAAGGATAAGAAAGTGGTTGATGTAAAAAGAATGCATAGAAAGAGGGAGGAAAAATCCATGGGGGGGAATATTGGAGCCCCGCTTGGAATATTTAATACAAAGAAATATTAAAGATAACATTAAGGCAAATCTAAAAATGACAGGATTTTTTTATTTATTTTTAATGTCAAACTATATTGAAAAATCAATAAAGTATACATATTGGTATTTAACTATGTTCTGGTTCATTTATTGGTTAGAAAATGTCAAGGGAAATATGACTTAGAAAAATTCCATCCTTCTTCACTATCATTATCAAGACATTTATCACAATTAATAACATAGTTAGTGACCTTGAGAGATTTCCAAAGCCAATATAATAAAGAATTGAAAAAGCTGATGCTATCCATCTATGTGGACTGAGCAAATTAAATGGGATCCATGACAACAGAAGGGTTTATATAATCAAAATATTAATGTAGAAACTATTGATACAATAAAGGAAAGTACAAGAGAAGTGCTTGGCCACTAATAAAAATAATATACCATCCTTTTTGGTTGGAATTTATAAATTATTTTAAAAATCTGGTTGGCCAGTTTCCTAAAGTGTAGAAGAATGTTAATTCTTTATGAAAGAACTATATAGCACAAGTACCCTGCTTAGCCTTTTGAACTTCTCAGTGGCATCATCAACATGTAACAGCTGAAAAAAGTAAAATCCTGGTTGTAACTCATTTTGTTTTATGTCTCACATGCCAGAAGTAATGCTCAAACATTAATATAATTGTGATGAAAAGGTCAATGGTGATCTACACCAGAAAATTATGTTCACATCAGAAAGTTATAAATGTAACCCTTGTTAATAATTTATGGCAATGTCTTTTTCAGTGGGGTAACATGCCTTTATTTCAATTGAATCCAAGTCTATTTCCTAAAGTTCCCTAAATATTATCTTTCTAACACTAGAAAGGCCATTAACAAGGAAGTGTTCTGTAAAGATGAGGCACACCCCTTCAGGATAATATGTTCAGATAGGCACACTTCATTTGCTTTGAAAAATGGTCCAATTATGCTCCATTTCAGTATGCAGAAAAATGATGTACTTGCATAACTAGAAACAATAAATCTAACTCTTAGAGAAGCTCCCCCACGCAATTAGTTGCCAGACTGAAGCAATTTAATCTTGAAGGAAACAATAGTTGCTTCTATCACTCTCAAAGGACAGATATAAAATACTAATCTAGTGTAAGAAATCTGCAGTTTTTATTTGGAAGTCACATTGGGCTTCTTTGTTGAAGTACCAGCCTTTAGTCTGTCAAGAACTCTGTGTGTGGGACAGGAGAATTACTTATATCTGTCTTGAGTCACATTGCATTATACTAGTATAAGAGATTTAAACCAAAGAACTATTCTAGTCCTTTTGCACTATACTAGAAATAAGCAAGCAAGAAATGGAAGCTGTAGCCAGAAAGACAGAGAACTGGTTGCTCTTTCCATTACAACTAGTTAGCTAGAAACATAATCCAATACTGTCATATAATGCGTTGTAAATATGAAAATTTCAGTATCAAAAGCATTCACCAAAATATTTTTTCTTAAAGTTTTATTGATTTGTTTCCTAGGTTTTTTTTTTATCTCCCCCTTTCCTCCAGAAACACAATACGCTTTCCTCCAATTTTCCCTGGAACGACAACCCTGTGAGTTAAGTTGGATTCTTAGAGAATTACTGGAGCCAACTGAGTTTCCAGAACTGAGTGTGAAGTTGAACTTCATTCTCCCCAGTTCTATTCAGGGATGGGCTGCTACAGGTTCATCTGGGTTCAGGAGAATCTGTAACTAATGTTATGGCCAGTTTAGAGAACCTCCAAATCTCACCCCTGGCTGTCCCTGCCCACCTCTCCCCTCCCACCCCTTTCCTCCCAGGAGTCTTCACATGGCCCATTTTGGGTGCGAGGTAAGTGTAGGGCCCATGCGGAGGCTTCAGAAGGAGAAAAATGGGCCTCCCGGAAATTCCGGAAGGCTGGAGATGAGCCCTTTTCAGCCTCTGGAGGGCCTACAAAGCTGGGGGAGGCAGTCTTTGCCCTCCCAGAGGCTTGAGGAAAGCCTCTGGAGCCTGGGGAAGGCAAAAACCATGCCCCCCTGACAAGAGCCAAGGTGGCGCAGTGGTTAGGGTGCAGTACTGCAGGCCACTTCAGCTGACTGTTATCTGCAGTTCAGCGGTTCTAATCTCACTGGCTCAAGGTTGACTCAGCCTTCCATCCTTCCGAGGTGGGTGAAATGAGGACCCAGACTGTGGGGGCAATTTGCTGACTCTGTAAACCGCTTAGAGAGGGCTGAAAGCCCTATGAAACGGTATATAAGTCTAACTGCTATTGCAATTGCTCTGGCGCACCATAGCCACACCCACCCAGCAATTGGGCAGAAATCCTATTACTGAAATTTGTGAAGCCCACCCTGGTTCTATTCCAATATCCCACACATTTGCCACAATAATGCCCAAAATAATATAATTTGACTAAGAATTAGTGCAGGACTATACATAAGTAACACCAGCAAAATAAAACTTTAATATGTAGGTGAATATGATTTATTGATTTTACAAAAATAACATCCGCTATAATAAGACTGAAAATATGAGGCACTATTGCAGTGATACCAACATCTGTAAATGGCATAATGTCAAAATTATTGTAACAAATGTTATTTGTAAAACTGCAAATAGAACGCTGTGCCTCTATACTTATCAACAAGTCACCTATATTTCTGTCTTGAAAGAGATGAGGAGTGTACCAGCGTAGATTCATAATATAAGACTGCTGTCAATCTTTTTTTCATTTTGGCAGTAAGGAAATTGAAGACTTACATTTAATGCAAACCCTGTTTTAACCCAGGCATTAAAATTCTGGGAATGACTGGAATGAGAAAATTGATTGTAGATTATAATAGTTTCAGAGTGTTTCTTTATCTGTTGCATACTATATTGATAGGCATTTTTATAATGCCTTGCCCCTAATTTGTCTTCCATTTTTTTCATGAGTGAAATGTGGTGTTGTGATTTTCACTGTGCCAACGTCTCTCCAACAGATACAGACTTCTGGAGAATTTCAGGGAGAGGATATTGTGCAATAGAAGGCAACATTAGCAGTTAGAGCCCCACAACTTTCAGAAATTAAGTAAATTAAGAGAAAGGAAAAAAAAACCCACTGAGAAACTAATGGAGATTTCATTCCAGAATTTGTTGTTGTTTTAAATATAAAGGTCGTAATAAAAATAAAGGATCTGGGATAGGGTTGGAACATAAATAGAACAGAAGCAAAAAATATTATTAGGATACTATTTTTCTTTTGCATTCTTTCCAGTTCTGAAAAAACTGGAAAATCACATCACTTTGCAAGCCCTACTGAAAGGTTAGGCCAACAATTTTGGCCTGCAGAATGATTTGGGAAGTGTGTGTGTGTGAGGTGATGAAAAACAGGGTGCAGGAGCCCCCCCAAAAGAGGTGAAAACGGCCCATTTTTGCCCCAAAAATGAGCTGTTTTGCCTGTTTTTGGCCTGCAGAATGCTTATGGAGGTGGGGGGAATGAAAAATGGGGTCTACAGAAGCCTTAGGAGACCAAAAATCTGGCAAAATGGCCTATTTTGCACCTCTCCTGCCTCCAGAAGATAAAGAGAGATAGAAAGACGGGGTGGGGGGAGAAAGAGAGCAAGAAAAAAAGATTTCTCAAGCTCTTTGTGGCTGAGAAGAATTGCTGCAAAACAGAGTTTCCTAAAGTGGACAACTAGACCTTAAACAACTGAAAAAATGATATAGTAAAAAGAAAAGGCAACCAAAAGAACAAAATGCAAACAAAAGCAAATAAAAAAACCCCAGGAGCAAAAGAAATTAAAGTTTATTTATTATTCAATGGACTGTTAAATTGGCCATGCCCACCTAGTCACATGACCTAGCATGCCCACCCAGTCACATGCCCACCTAGCCATGCCCACCCAGCTGGTCTGGCCCCCCAACAATCTGAGGCAGCGTGAGTTGGCCTCCTGTTTAAAAAGTTTGAGGACCCCTGATCTAGACACTCTTAGAGAAGCTGAAATAATTCACAAAAATGCAACAAAGGTGACCAGGGGATTAAAAAGTAAATGCCATGAAGAAGATTGAATAATCTGGGAATGTTTGGGTTTTGGAAGAGAAGCCCCGGGGAGAACATGGTAGTGCTTCTCAAATGCCAGATAGTCTATAGCCAAAAACTACCATAATTATCTGCATAATTGCAGAATAATAGTTACAAGACACATGAAGACAGTTTCTAAATAAATAAATTGGAAAAATGATTGACTTCATAGGAATAAAGCAAGGAAAGTTTGCAAATGGAGATTACATAATTGTGGGATACTACAACCATTGTAAGTGTGTCCTGGTTGCCAAATGCCCTAATTGTGATTACATAATTTTGGGGACCCTGTGATGGCTGTAACTTCAAAGGCTGGTCAAATGTTCCACTCATTCATTGCTGTTGCTGAGTGAATATCATAAACCAAGGACTACGTGTAGTCCAAAACTAGTCTAATCCATCACTAGAAAAAGAGACAGATGGGGGCCTTCTATACCATTAAAACTGATGATTCAAACCTTTGCAGTGTACTGGTAGGGGAAAAAAATGATATTGCACAAGAATTTGAACTCAGACTTGCAAGAGTGATGTAGACCAGGTCAGGAAGCAGACTCTACAGGAAGATTAGAACTCTACATTTATTATGGTGCTACTGCTATCATAGAATCTATCATGCTTCTCAGGTATCTTTTCTTTCCCCTGAAAGCTCTTCTGTGGTGATTGAATATGATACCAGCAGCGCAAACTATCTTCTCAAATCTTTTACCTCTGATTGTCACTAAGCATGCTTCTCTGTTGTGTCATTTTCGTTATGGAAACCTTCTTCCACCATCAATTCCTGCTGCAGCATCTCGATTCTTTGGTCTGATAAACCTGTGTTCTTTCACAAAGGCTGAAGTGTAATTACTTCATTCCTCATATCCTTTTTCTTTAAGGATTTCTGTAGTCTTACTTGGCTTGCAGATGTAAGCCAATTTGTTCTAAATAGAAAGAGAAACATTCCATAAATATTGCAGGTTATAGTACCATTGGTGAAAGGTTTTTATTTTATAAGGCATTTTCAGGTTTTGATTTCAAGTCAGTTTTGACACCTGTTGACATCCCTGCAGTTTTATCAGTCACATTTTTGGAATGTGGCTTGTCACTGCCACTTTCTTAGGTCTGAGAAAAAAAATGATTGGCTCTGAGTCATCACAGCTTCCTGTCTAAAGCTGGACTAGACCCAGTGATAGTGCAGTGGTTAAAATGCAGTATGCAGGCTAATTCTGCTAACTGCAGACTGCCAGCAGTTCAGCAGTTCGAGTCTCACCAGCTTAAGGTTGACTCAGCCTTCCATCCTTCCGAGGTCACTAAAATGAGGACCCAGATTTTTTGGGACAATATGCTGACTCTGTAAACTGCCTAGAGAGGGTTGTAAAGCAGTGTGAAGCAGTTTTTAAGTATAAGTGCTATTGCTAGAATTCATATTCTCCCAGCATTTAGTCTGATGCCTTTAACAAATACACCAAACAATCTTAACCAATTAAATATTGTCAATTTAGAGGGGAAAATCTGTTAAGAACTTCCCCTTAAACTCTCACTAGCAAAATCCTGTTTTCCTCTTGCTGCTGGCTCAGTCTTGAGAAGAGAAAGCAGTGCAATGGAATGCACAGTGATCTGTTCAAATGTTATAGAAGAAGAGATTCTCAGGAAAGACACACCATAAACAGAATGCAATCATCTGAAGAATTTAGATATTAAAACTACTAATAATCTGGCTGGATTCAGTTAAAGGTCTGTGTAATCCCTTGATGTCTGGTTTAGACCTGGGACTCACCATATTTTCGGTGAAGTGTATATGATTTAGATGTAGGACACAGATGCTTTCTGACATTTGTCCCATCTTCTTATGCTTGGAGAATGGTAAGCAGCTGTGGAAAGATGAATTTGCTTAATCATTATAATGCTTCTAAAACTAGCAAAGTGCACTAGCAGCCCCCTTTTCCACAGCCAATCTGCTCTGTAACAATGTGCTTCCTTCCAAATTGGATTCCTCACCTTGATTTCACAACATTACCAGGCTAACCAAATTCAAGCAAAGGAATATAAAATATGTCACAGCAAAGAAATCTAAAACATCTAGAGTATGGTCTTGAAAAAAACCCAACAATTTAAATGATCCAATAGAATTGAGTAATAATATCCATGTATATCACTTTGTTTCTCTATCTAGAAGGCTGTCCATCAGATTCACTAAAGTCTTTCTTCCAAGGGGCATTGTAATAATTCAAAAGAGATTTTTGCTTACTTGGAATAGAGCAAGGAGTTCTGAATTTCCTCCATTCGGAATACAGACCTCCAGAAAACTCCAGTCGTGACCTAGCAGTATCAGTGTGCTGAAATTTTTGCCCCATTGTTGCAACAGCAGAGTTGGGTTGCTCCCGGTTTGGATCAGTTCAGCAGAACCGGTAGTGGAATTCAGGTGTGGGTTGCAGAATTGGCAGCAACCCAGGCCTGCCACGCCCCTGAACCAGTTCCCTCGCCACCACTGGATTGCTGCCATTTTGGTTTTTAGTGACTACGTGTGCGCAGTTCATTGTAAATTGTTCTGTGCATGTGTGAAGAACAATTTACATTGAACAGAGCACGCATGCCTGGGTTGCAAACTGGTAGTAAAGCTGGCAGCAACCCATCCCTGTGCAACAATCTGTGTGTGTATGTGTTTGTGTGTGTGTGTGTGATACATTTTCATTGTTTATGTAAAACACCAGGTGGTGAAAGGTAGCCCTTGTGATCACAGTATCACACACAGTGGGAGGAATTACTTATTTGTTTATTTATTTGTCAAACATGTACAAGATAACAAGTATAGGTATGAACATAAACATAAACAAAGGAAGTAAATAAAGATAAACGGGGACAGTAAAACAGGGATGGTAGGCACACTGGTATGCTTATGTATGCCCCCTTTAAAATGTTGGACCTTGAGGAAGAATCTTCATTTCCAAATTTGTCTTAGCTCAGAGTTATACAACCTTTCATCTTGAGCAACCTTGAACAAAATAATGTCAGTTGTATTAGCGATTAGCATTAATCTCTGATGACTAATAGGTTTTATGGATAAAGTCAATAACAGATCCTTCATAATGTGCTGTGCTACATTTAGGAAGGGGCATCATTATTCCTTATAAATACCTCTTCTTTTACAAAACCCTTATCAGTCTACTTACTTGATATGTGTTGCCTTTTTTCTTGCATTCTGGATTTTTAAAGTGGCAAATGCTATCTGGACTTTGCTTCTTGCTAGCGTTGACATGACACATAGAAGACACCAAATAGAAGCTTGGCTGAAAATAGCACTCAGTCTACAACAGCTTGGAATACAGTAAATTTAGCTTTGAATGTTCTTAGAATCTAATTTGCAGTGCATAGGAAGTTAGAGAAGGCATCATGCTGATGGATTTTACTTGGGACTTTGTTCTGCTTTCACCCTCTTCATGGTGACCTGTGATGGAAGCCTTCTGGGACACTTATTACTGTGGGTAGTGCAGCAGAAATATATTTATTGCCTTGAATCTCTATCTATAATATAGGTCTTTGCATTATCCTTTTAAAGAAGCTTTTGTTGGAGTCAGCCTCAGTACCATCAGGTTATGGCAAGAGCAGTTTTTCCTAGTTCCTGTTATGTTTCAACTTATGCATGTTAAGTAAAGTATTTTCATTGTACATGTATTAATAGAGATCAATTGATTGATTGATTGATGATATGCCATCAAGTTGTTTTCAACTCTTAGTGCCCATATGTATAGATTTTCTCCATGACAATCTGTCCCTAATCCAGTATTCAGTTAAGCAAATCATAGCTTGAAATGATATGCGAAGATCTGGTTGTAGAAAAGAAAGTGAAATTGGCTTAAATTGCCCAGTTTTGCTGCATACTTAGGAGGACCATGTTGGGTTAGAACCTGCTACTTATCTACAAGCTACCTTTCCCCTTCACCCCCAAGCTCCAGTTTCTTTTTGTCTACTATGGCATTGAAAAATTAGAATTCTGTAAAAAAAACATTTTCTTGGTTAAGACTTTGATCTTTATGATTAAATCATGTTTCTTGTGACAGTCAAAAATTGCATACAGTTAAGTCAATGTTTGGGATTCAGGATAACCTTTGATGCTATGATTAATTGATTATGTTCTATCATGTCAATGTCAGTTCTTAATTACTGCACATATTTTCCTTACGACAATCAGCCCTTAACCTGGTCTTTCATGTCTTCCAACAGTGTACCCATTGCCATGATAACTGAATCCATTTCTCTTGTTGCTAGTCTTCCTCTTCTTTTGTTCTTCTACGTTTTTCTAGCATTAGAGCATATTTTCCAATGCATCTTGGCAATTTGCAGCATCAAAATAGGCTTTATGAAAATAACTTTATCTCAATTTACCATTATTGTAGTTCAATTGCTATGGTTTAAAAAAGGGAAGTTGAAACAAACAACAAGTTTAGGCTTGGGTATATATATTCAAATCCCAGTAAGGGTATGGCTAGCTGATGAGAGCTAAATAGCTTGAAATAGATCTATACTAGTCTCCCTTTATTTATTTATCAGCACAAATAAAAAAAAAACACACACAAACATATATGTGTGTGTGTGTGTTTTCTGATATATACACACACAGACACAGACACACACACAGACACAGACACAGACACAGACACACACACACACACAGTCCTTCAGGTGTTTCACACATCTGTAGCCTCAGTGTGATAGAGTTTTCCTCTTTGTGCTTATTGGGAACAAACATGTCTTTACCATCTCCCTATGAGATGAGGAGGAGGATGGTGGAGGAGTAGGTGAAGGAGGAGGAAGAGCAGCAGGAGGAGACGAAGATGAAGAAGACAAAGAAGAAGAAGAAGAAGAAGAAGAAGAAGAAGAAGAAGAAGAAGAAGAAGAAGAAGACGACAAAGAAGACCGATTCCCAGTAATTCCAGATGGTTTACAATTCTTAAAACATCTAAAGAAAAAGAACAATAGAAAACACACACAAAAGCACAAGACAAAGACCGAATGATGGCAAATAAAACATACTCAGAGGGAAATATATAGGAAGAAAGGGACATCAATTGTTCTCTGTATAATCTTGGATAGAGAAACAGGCTTTTAAGGCCCTTTGAAGTAGCAGTAGAATGGGAAATTCCCTTCAACAGCCCATAAATGAGACAATCTTAAATTGTTCTCAACTACACTAGGTATTAAATAAATGTTTCCTCCATAATTCTGGCATTGTTAAAGTAAAGGCACACAGTGTGCAAAATGTATTGGACTTATCCCCCATTACCTTGGAGTGAAGTTAGGGAGCTGCAGTGGGACAGATGGAGTGGGCAATGGAGACAGCGCATACTATATTTCCATGTCAGAAGCACTGAAGTGCTATCATGGTGAAAGGATTAGCTGGTGTCATCACCACTGCCCAGGTATTACCCAGTTAGGGGCTCCATTCATATTCCCATTAATGAGCTAGAAAAGTAGTACCTATTTATCTACTTGCATTTGCCTGCTTTCAAACATCTAAGTCAGCAAGAGCTGGAGCAAATGATGGGAGCTCATCCCACACTCAGTAGCACTCGACTTCAAACACAGCACTCGGGATTCAACGTGAGTTTGAGTACATGTTAGGCTGGTATAGTTTTACACCAACTGAAGGACAAGTGGACATTGTGGAGTTCCATAGAATTAACATAGAATTTAGCCAGGTTTAACAAAAGATGATCATGGTGCCTAAAAAATGTCTCTTTTCAGGAAAAAAATAAAATGTAGTGTATATTGAAAGATGGGATGAGAGAGGAAGGGGATAGGCAGATAGATTTGAAGTAGAGCAAGTAAATAATGTCCCAAATTATACCATGTATTAAATGACAGAGAATTTTCAGTCACACCCATAATTATCATGCTTCTCTTTAATAGCTAGCTAAACAGTTACAATGCACCTCCGATGTCAATGACTAGATTTATTGTTGAAAGTAATTGAAATCATTATTGGAAAAAGTGGCTTTTACACTTGTTCTAGAATTTAGGATTAAATGCTGAAATATCCTCATTGGTATAAGGCAACTCAGTGGTTTAATTCAAGAATTAAAATACACATTTTCATTCAAGAGCATATAATAATATGTTCTTTTTTCCTGAATAAATATATCAGTAACTCTACAGTTGTCCATTTTTCCATCTCTCTCTAACATTTGAAGCAATCCCTTTGTTCTTTCAGCTTTGCTTCAGATTATAATAGCCCATTGGTTCTGGACTGCTGGTTCTAAAACTAAATGTCTAAATACTCTCATCCTGATTATGCATTGTAGGTGGGTAGTGCAAATTATAAACAATGTAATTAAATTTAACTCTAGAAGGGCTTCCAATGACCTTTAAACATTTCCTGAGGTTATTTCAATGTTTTAAGTTCAATATTTCATTTTCAATTATTATCAAAGACAAGTTCAATAGAGTCTTGACATTTAATTTTTTTAAAAAAAGAAATATATGATACTTTGTGATTAGATTCTAGGTTGGAGCTAATATTTTAGGACTACATTTTGAACTCAGTAAGGCTTAATATATAGCAGTTAGACTGACAAGAGTTTTATCTAGAACTCAAAGAGGCCTCTGTTACTTTGCCTCTCAGTGTAAAAGCAAATGCATTTTCTCTTATACATCAAATGCTACTTGCTTTCTTTGGCATGAGACACCAGAAATGCTACTTCACTGATTTGAAACTCTAGAATAGTGATGGCTAACCTTTTCCTAAAGGTGTGCCCACCTGTGAATGCGTGAGAGAGACCCCCCCCATCGCGCATGCACAAGAGACCCCTGTGCGTCTCTCTAGAGGCTTTCCTGAAGCCTGGGGAAGGCAAAAACAGCCTCCCCTGGCCCTCCAGAAGGCTGAAAATCAGCTGGCTGGTGCATGCATGCACGCCAGAGCTGACGGCTGCTGAGTGCCACCGAGGGCTGCTATGCCAGCAAATATGGCTCCGCTTGCCACCTGTGGCACACGTGCCATAGATTTGTCATAACAGCTCTAGAAAGTGCTAATTTATATCAGATCTTTCATAAAGAGGAGGATGAAGAGTAGAATATGAAGTAAACTTTGTAGTTTGGGATTAACTTTCTTCTCTCTCGTTCCACCTAAGCCAGTGATAGCAATAGCACTTAAACTTATGTACCACTTTATAGTGCTTCACAGCCCTCTCTAAGTGGTTTACAGAGTCAGCATATGCCCCCCAACAATTTGGGTTCTCATTTTATCTACCTTGGAAGGATGGAAGGCTGAGTCAACCTTGGTATGGTAGGTATTCCGTAATTGCTCTGAAATTACCAGAAAGAGAAAACAATGACTTTGTGCCACTTTGTAGTGAAGAAGAGTCAACAAATAGTAATAATTTCTTCCATCCTGATTTGCACGTTCAGTACTATATCTATTATTTTTCAGTTGTTTCTTTTACTATCTTTTCCATCTTTCGCTGCTACTATTATAGCAACTTTTTTTTTCTTTTTAGTTATAGCTTACTTCCCTACACTGAGTGGATCCCAGTCAAAGTAGTGATATTAATGAGCATGGTATCACTGCACTTTGTAGCCAAAGCACTTTTGTACAGAACCCAGTACAAAATGATACTACAAAGTGCAAATAAAGCAATGGAAAAGGAAGAACCACGCTTTTGGTATCAGCCACATTGGATTACAGGCAGTCCTTGACTTACAGCAGTTTGTTTAGTGACTGTTCAAAGTCACTAAAAGACATTGAAAGAGATAATTCAAAGACATTGAAAGAGATAATTCAAAGACATTGAAAGAAATGATTAATGACTATTTTCTCACTTATAATCATTGCAGCATCCCTTTGGTCATGTGGTCAAAATTCAGAGGCTTGGCAACTGGCATATACTTATGAGGTTTGCAGTGTCCTGGGATCATATGATCCTCTTTTGCAATCTTCTGGCAAGCAAATCAATGAGAAAGCCAGTTTCACTTAACAACCACATTACTAAATTAATAACTGCAGTCACTTGCTTAACCGCTGTGGCAAGAAATATCATAAAATGGGGAAAAATTCACTTAATAATTATCTCAATTACCAGCAGAAATTTTGGGTTCAATCATTGTCATAAGGACTGCTGGATATGAGTATTCTATATTGGTGATCCAAAACCCAAATACCAAAATAGAACCAAAAAAAATAAATACCCTTGTTAGACATCAAAAAAGGAAGAGATTTTTAACAGTTTCCTTCCTTCCAGCTCTATAAATCTATATTAATTGCCATTGGACTTTTAAAAAATAAATAAATAAAATAAGGCTATATAGGAGCCATGGTGGCACAGTGGTTAGAATGCAGTATTCCAGGCTAACACGCTGCTCACTGACATGAGTTCGATCCTGACCAGCTCAAGGTTGACTCAGCCTTGCCTCCTTCCCAGGTCAGTAAAATGAGGACCTAGATTGTTGGTGACAATATGCTGACTCTGTAAACTGCTTAGAGAGGGCTGTAAAGTACTGTAAAGTGGTATATTAGTCAAAGTGCTATTGCTATTGTTACATTTGAATGTGTCAGTTATATCTGTTGAATATAGATACAGTATATTTTCCTTCTAATATAATTAGAAAGAAACACAGATTTGTACTAACAGAGAAGACACCCAACCGAATGTCCAAGAGTTACTTCTTTTGGATTGGATGGACAACTTTATTAGCTTCTCTTTAAGTGATTTCTCTCATTACTGATTTTGCTTTTTACTAGCCTGGTAAACTTGAATGCAAAGGACAAATCAATAGACGTGGTAGGAGCTCTTGGCTGCTATATTCCATCTTCCTAAAGATCCTCAAACTTACCACCAAAAAACATTTACTAGCATTTATGATATCAGCTTCTAGCACTCAGTAATGATGAATGGCATTAAAGGACATCACACAGTCAACAGGATTTCATTTCCCCTTAATCTCCAAAAACCTAAAGAATCTCAAAACAAATGCAATCTGATATTAAACCTAAGGTGCAATTCAACCAGGTCAGATCTGAAAAGCAATTTGTCTTGCAGCTACCTTTACCATAAAAGAAACATTGCCCATGACACCACATATAACTGAAAAGAAATCACATTTCTGACAAATAGGTTGCTCTCTTAATAACTGGCTTGGTAATTTAGTTTCATGTCCACTATACTCTAAATATCTCTGAACAACAAGGTGAATCCTCTTCCTGAAAAGATCTATTTTACAATATCTTTTATTTGTGTTGTAATGGCTGTTCATTCATTTACAGGATTTGGATTATTTTTTTTTTGTGCAGAATGTGGAGAAAGGCCCTCCTTGATATTTTTCCGACAACTATTACAACCACTTTTATATCATAGTGCCATGGCATTTTCTAGAACCTGACTCTACAGAAGCATATTTGAGGGTGTTCAACACTTCATTTTACCTGATTAAAATACTGAACAGTGGAATCTCTCCAAATAACCTTATGAAGAACAATGGAATTGCAATAAAACTATGTTTTGGTATTAGTCTACTTGAGCTTTCCCTAATTAATTCCTCCTTTGTGTGTCAAAACAACATCATTTAGCTCTAGAAATTACAAATAAATTTGTAATTTCTCAATTTGTAAACAAAGGAGCAAGAAAATCAAGAAACTTCCTTCCTCCTTCCCTCATATCCTTCTTCCACAAAATAATAGAAACACAAAAATCCACTATAGTGAGAAAACAAATAAAAACAACTTATTCCTTCTTTGACTCAAGAAGGGATATATTTATGTGTACACTGTAAGTAACTGGAGGAAACACACACCACTTGGATAGGAATTGAAAACTTCAGCTTGAAGATAGTTTAGGAGCATGTGGAGTTGTATCCCTTCTATTACAAAATAACTTTTTTTTCTTATTTTCTCTTTTGCCAGAAGAGGGGAAAAAATGTTTTCTCCATTCATTTCCCTCAGAGAGAGAATTTAGAATATTGGGTGCTAAGACATGGAAACTACTTAAGAACCTACTTTCATTTGGTTACGATGTTTGATAGTTTTTACCTGCATTAATGCCCAACAAATATTTGCATCAGAAATCAAGACTTGACTTTTTACTGCCATTGTTATAAAATAAGGAGAATGATATTGATACAGGAACCACTGCAGGCACTTCAACAAGTGCATAGAACAAGATCAGAGGTGCCTTGCATGCTTTTCCTCTAATGTGAAATACACCATCATATGCCAGCAATGTCTTTCTGGTTTAAATAGGAAAAACTTAACACAAAAGAATTAATGGATACAAGTGTGACAGGACTTGAAATAAGGACAACGTCATAACATAGCATTTCAACTTCCAAGGACTACTTTTGTAGATCTTAAAGCCACTATTTGGGGAGGGGAATTAGATTTTAACAAGATTGTTGAGTGAGAGATTGTTGAACTCACATACATCAAAAGGTTTCAGGCAATCTCAAAAGGTTTCAACAAACACAATTGGTTTTTTAACACATGAGTTGTAATATATCTCACATGTAACCTCTATCTGTATAACCAACCTGCCTTTTCCTGCCCTCCCTCCCTTTCATCCCAATGTAAAATCTGCTTCTATCTAGCCATTCTATGTATCTCATGAAATGGGCTGCAGCAGTGGTGGGATTCCAATTTTTTTACTACTGGTTCTGTGGGCATGGCTTGGTGTGCATGGTGTGGCTTGGTGTGTATGGCATGGCTTGGGGAGCACGGCAGGGGAAGGATACTGTAAAATCTCAATTTCCTTCCGATCAGCTGGGACTCGGGAGGCAGAGAATAGATCGGAGTGGTAAGAAGTGGTATTTACTGGTTCTCTGAACTACTGAAATGTTCCGCTATCGGTTCTCCAGAACTGCTTAGAACCTGCTGAAGACAACCTCAGGGCTGCAGTTCATGAAATTGTCCGCCTTTAAATAACATTTGCTAGTCAGAAAAGACATGACTGGAATCATTCTGATTTTTGGCTGCTATAGGTTAACATGGCTTTCCACCCACAATAGTTAAGATTGCAAATGGTTATGCACAAGAATATTAATGAACCCCAATGCCATATTATTATGGGTATTGCTGCTATTGTTTTCAATTTTATTAAGTTTATATGCCACCCATCTCTCTACCTAAAATGACTCTAAACTCTGAAGTCCCTCCTCATGCCATTCTTTGTTCTTTAGGCCTGACAGATGGGGAAACTGTGAGAGAGAAAGAAGTGAATTCTATTCTTCCATCATACAGTATCAGTGCTCCAAATATTCCTTCTGCTTTCAGTAATATTTGTATCTTTGTAAAACTAGGAATCCTTTAGTATGACACAGCCTTTTGAGGTGGTGGTTGGGGCATGAGCAACCAGGAAATGATTAGCATACTTCATCAGTATTATTTTATTATTAAAATTAACTATTATAATCCTAATTAAAAGAGATACGGTAGCTCAGTGGCTAAGATGTTGAGCTTGTTGCTTAAAAAAAGGTCAGCAGTTTGGCGGTTCGAATCCCTACGTAATAGAGTGAGTTCCCATTATTTGTCTCAGCTTCTGCCACCCTAGTAGTTCAAAAGCATGTAAAAATGCAAGTAGAAAAATAGGAACCACATTTGGTGGGAAGGTAACAGCATTCCGTGTGCCTTCGGTGTTTAGTCATGCCAGCCACATGACCACAGGGATGTCTTCGGACAGCACTGGCTCTTCTGCTTTGAAACTGAGATGAACACCGCCCCCTAGAGTCAGGAACAACTAGCACATATGAGCAAGGGGAACCTTTACCTTTACTAATCCTAATTTAAGCAAGTTAATACCTTCCAGAAAATGTTATTATCTTAGGACTATCATATCTGGTTTGCAAAACCTGAAGGAACCAGGAAAAGATACAGAAAACCTATTTATTTATTTTTTTAAAAAACTTTTAATGTATGTGGGTTGTTGGGTTTTTTTTGCAAACTGGTTCAGCGTTCTTATTTATTTATTCATGGATTCATTTCATAGAGCTTTTAATGAGATTTTAATAAAAATAACTAAAAATGTATAATAAATACACATGAAGCATAGTGTACAACAAAAGAAACTTTTTCATAGGTAGCCAGCACAATGCTTGTCAGAATGGACAGATTTTAAGATATTCCCCCCCCCCAAAAAAAAAGTTGAAACATTCCAATTTTGGGGATTCAAAACTATATAAGTAACTATATTGAAGGCATATTGTGGAATAAGAAACCACAGTAAACCTTCTCTGCGGGAAAGCCTGGAGAGAGAAAGCTAGAATGAGTATCTGGGTGCCAAACCATGAATATATTTAATGATAACAACCAGCACTTTTAATAGGACCCAAAAGCAAATTGGCATATAGTATATATAGTGTATGTAACTGAGTAATGCGACTAAATTTGCTACCACCCAGTTAGCAGATGGGTCCTCCACTTGGGACCAACTGAAGCTTCTGCATTGTCATCAAAGGCAGCTGCAGTGGCCTAAATATGAAAGAACAAGGACATGGGACACAGTAGCTACTGTACCTGTAATTATATGCATTCAGCCTAAAATCTACTGAAAAGCAGATGTTTCCAATGAAATAATGGCCAATTGTTGTCTGTACTGTTTTTCTAAGCATATTTTAAGGCAAAACCTGGTTTGTGCATTAGGATTCTCCATGAGAAGCAGATGGGAATGTAGTTTTTAATACATAGTTTATGCTATGCTTAAATTTGGTTCCTTGTACAAAAATGACAGCTCTTTTAACTTAAAGATAGTTTTAAGTCACGGCTTTTTTTTTTTTTTTGCCACTAATGGTTTTAAGGTTTTCAGAGTCTCTTTTTCTCTCTGCATCTTTGCACACCTTCAAGGCAGTCTTGATTTGTAGCAATTACCTGGACAAATCCATCCAATTTTCCTGGCAATTTTTATCAGGAATGATTTGCCCTGCCTTCTTCCTAGGTTGAGAAGGAGTGATTAGCCAAATCACTGAGTTAGCTTTCATGTATAAGGCAGGACTAAAACCCACAATCCTGGCTTATAATTGGTTCCAAACTACATCAAAACTACTCCAAAACCAGGTATTTCTAAGATTCTAATATATCTGGACATACTGGAGTTCTTTTTATCTCTTTAATATCTCTGGAAAGACACGTATACAGTAGTCTCCTGTTTCCCCAACTTCAGTAAAATTTAGTAGAAAGCCTTTCCATAGACCTTTTCACACCAGAAAAAAAAGGGCAGTCATAGAAGATGCAGAGTAATCAAAATAAATAGAATAAAAAGTAGTAACAGCACACTCTGCCATCTAGCTCTGATACGGTGAGTTCAAAAACAAACAACACAAGTTTCTAAAGAAATTAGAAAGTTATGAATGAAGGCAAATATGTGTGTCCCAGAATAATGTTACACGGTCAAATCTGGGTCAGGCACCAGGACCAGAGATTTACTCTTCTAAGCTTTCAGACTCATGTTGGAGCCCATCTTCTGGGAACTTCTCTCTAGGGAAATATGTACTTTGGGTTATTTTGTGAGTCATGTTTATGTCATGCCTTCCTTATTGGCTGATTGGTGTGTTGATGGCTGGCAATTGGCTGTATTTCCTTCTGCTTGGCTCCTAAGTACTTGATAAACTGGTGGTAAATCAGCACTCCTAACATCTACATGAAGCCGCTGGGTGAGATCATACGCCGGCACGGGATCAAATACCATCAATATGCGGAAGATACTCAATTGTATCTGTCCGCCCCGTGCCAACTCAGCAAAGCAGTGGAAGTGATGTGCCAGTGCCTGGAGGCTGTCAGGGTCTGGATGGGAGTGAACAAGCTTGCACTCAATCCAGACAAGACCAAGTGGCTATTGATGTTGCCTCCCAAGGTTAGTCCAGACATTCCACCTCTTAGCCTGGGGGGTGAAATTATACACCCCTCAGAGAGGGCCCACAATTTGGGTGTCCTCCTGGATCCACAGCTGACGTTAGAGCACCATCTGTCGGCTGTGACCAGGGGGGCCTTCGCCCAGGTTCGCCTGGTGCACCAGTTGCGGCCCTACCTGGACCGGGAGGCACTTTGAATAGTCACTCATGCCCTCGTCACCTCAAGACTGGATTACTGTAACACGCTCTACATGGGGCTGCCCCTGAAGAGTGTTCAAAGACTACAGCTGGTCCAGAACGCAGCCATTCGAGCGATATGGGGTGTATCTAGATACACCCATGTTAACCTAAACTCTGCAAGCTGCACTGGCTCCCCATTGGTCTCCAGGCGCGTTTTAAGGTGCTAGTTGTTACTTTTAAAGCCCTACATGGTTTAGGACCTGGCTACCTGAGAGACCGCCTCCTGCCACTTACCTCCCAACGACCAACAAGATCGCACAGGTTGGGCCTCCTCCGGGTGCCATCAACCGGACAATGGCTGGCAGCTCCCCGGGGGAGGGCCTTCTCTGTTGGTGCGTCGGCCCTGTGGAACGATCTACCCGCAGAGATCCAGACCCTTACCACTCTCCCGGCCTTCCATAAAGCTGTCAAGACCTGGCTGTTCCGGCAGGCCTGGGGCTGTTGATTGATATCCAGCCCGCTTAGATGGAATGGATGATGTGGAGTTTTAATATTGTATTTTCTATTTTTAAATTTTAAATGTTTCTTTGTCTTGTTGTGAGCCACCCAGAGTCCCAATGGGAGTGGGCAGCATACAAATTTTATTAAACTTGGAAACTTGGAAACTCCTGTTAACTGACAAGTGTACACCGATCTTAGTAGCTGCGAAATTAAATGTGTCCTTGTTCATTGCAATGGGAGGCTACCAATGAGTTTGGGTTTCCTCTTCTGATAGATCGCTTGTATTCTTGCAATCTGGTGGTTGGCTTCCTCCCTGTTTGTCCTACATAGTCACAGGGGCAATCCATGCAGGGGATCTGGTACAGAGGTGAGTTGCTCCCGTTTTGGCCTGGAATAGGCAAATTGGTAGTAGAGGTGGTGGAAGGCTCCGCCCACCTTCCCAAACCCTTCTGCGCATGTGGAGAAGCTTCTGCACATGTGTAGAAGTGTTGCATGCACTCCTGAACCGGTAGTAAAAAAATTGGCAACCCACCACTGATCTGGTAAGTTACATTGTAAGTATCTTCCACCTCCAAACAATCTTTACAATGCATAATTTGTCCTCATATGGTAGCCTCTGAGCAGTGTGTGATGGTCACTTGCAGATCTTGGAAGCCGCGATCTACTGCTTCCGAAATGTTTTTGATGTATGGCAGAGTGTGCCATATAGTTGTTTATTAACCTTCTTTTTCTTTTCTCTACTTTGCGTTTTGTGCAGGTGTCTTGTAATAAATGCTTGTGGGTACCTATTATGCTTGAATTGTTCATGTGGGTATCTTCTCTCCAGTTCTTTAGCTTGCTGGGTACTATAGAGGTTCTCACTCTGGCATATAATGTTCTGATGCAGCTCTTTTTGTGTGACAATGGATGGGTACTGTTGAAACTAAGAATGTGTGGCGTGTTGGTGGCCTTATGATAAACTGTGGTGTCCAGGCTTCCATCTCCCTACTCGTTGATGAGCACATCTAAAATGGCAATTGTCTAGCTGTTTCTTCCTCCATTGTGAATTGTATGTCTGGGACATTGCAAATGAGAAAGTAGTTGGTTAGACATTTCCTCCTTCTTAGGGATGAGATAGATTGGCCCAAGGTCACCCATTGCTTTGTTCCTAAAGTGGGACAAGAACTCATGGTCTCCTGACTTCTAGCCTTGTGCCAAAACTACTAAACCAAGCTATAGTTATTTGTTATAATTGCTACTAGCAACTTGCTGAAGCTACTACCACTGTTTATAGATAACTTAAGAGCACAGGTGTCAAACTTGCTGCGTCATGTTGCCATCACATGTTGTTTTATGATGTTTTCTCCTTTGTGGAGCTGGGACGGGCATTGTCTGTGTGTGAAACATCTGGCTTATGGGCTGCCAGGTTGACACTCCATGTAGAGAATGGTGAGGATGGCAGGAAAGATCATTGGTAATTCACTTCCTTCTATCCAGGACATAGTCACATATAAGTGATGCTTGAGTAGAGTCCTCAGTATTGTCTGGGATGCTACACATCCTTTTCATGACCTGTTTTCCTTGTTACCTTCTGGGAGGAGACTTCATAGTATCCAAAGCAGAACTCCTAGATTCAGTCATAGTTTTTTTCCATATAACGTCAACCTTATGAACTCTTAAGTTTCCTCTTCCTGCTATGTATTCAAAATAGACAGCATATATATATATATATATATATATATATATATATATATATATATATATATATATATATATATATATATATATATATATATATATATATATATATATATATATATATATATATATATATATATATATATATATATATATATATACATACATACACACACATATATATATATATGTTTGTGTGTGTGTATCTGTGTGTCTGTGTGTTTGTGTGTTTGTGTGTTTGTGTGTCTGTCTGTCTGTCTGTCTGTCTTTGGTTATTCAGGTTTTCTCCCATGTAAAATTGAAAGTGTCTTGGCGATGTTTCCACGAAGTCTCATTCGTCATCTTCAGGCTTCGTGCTTCCAGGAGCAATGTGAGATCTCGGCTGTTTCTTCCTTTTAACTGCCAGTGCGGGTTTGTATACACACACACACATACACATACACACACACAACACATACATACATACATACATACATACATATGTGTGTGTGTTTGTGTGTGTGTACATGTATATACACACACATATATATGGATATAAAGTATACGTATGGATACAGGTATATATGTATGTATGTATACAGCATGTATATATGTGTGTTATGTATATGTTTGGGTAGATATACACTTTCTCTTGAGAGCAGGCAACAGAATTTCATTTTTTAAGGTGGGCCAATGTGCATTAAAAAAAAAGACAATAAAGTTATCTTATCTATCTTATCTTGCTTTGCTGAGGCAAATCAGTCATGTCCTCTTTCCTCCTCAAAGGTACGGAGCAGGGACAGCTGGCAATGAAGAACTGAATTTTCTTTATTACCTTTGCTAAATTCTACTGGTCGTCTGGATATTTATATCCCAGATCTTGTAGCCTAAGTTTACATGGCTTTTGTAAGGCTATTGTTTATTTACAAGTAATAATGAGTTGAATGAAGTCACCAGTTAAATATACCACTAGTTGCAAAGGATGTTTAATAAAGGTTGAAAACTCTGTAGATGGCATTTAGGTTCTGATGTCAGAAATAATCCTCAAATATAGGCCTGGTTATTTCTGATAAAGCAGATTTTCTGTTTGGCCCATCATGAGTACAGGCCACCATTTCCTGTTAGAATAGATCGTTGTTGCTCATGCTTCTAACTCATTAATATGTATCCATGCTTTACAGTTTCAATTAAAAATTGTTATCCTATCCCCGTGATGGTGAACCTGTGGCATAAGTGCCAGAGGTGGTATGCAGAGCTCGGTTCCACCACAAAACCGCGTTCGACTAAACCGTGCTCGACAAAACTGCGTAGCTGACGTCATCAACAGGGCAACAACAGCACGGAGACAGAAGCACGCTGTAAACGCTAAACCTAAAATTAACCCCTAAACCTAAACCTAACCCCCCTAAACCTAATCCTAAACCTAACCCTAAACCTAACCCTTAACCTAACCCTAAACCTAACCCTAAACCTAACCCTTAACCTAACCCTAAACCTAATCCTAACCCTTAACCTAACCCTAAACCTAACCCTAACCCTTAACCTCACCCTAAACCTAACCCTAACCCTTAACCTAACCCTAAACCTAACCCTAAAGCTAACCCTAAACCTAACCCTTACCTTAAGTTGAATCGGCTTGCTTTCAAAGCGCTATTTAAAGCACCCTTCTTTCTCCGCGCTGGCTGTTGTCTCCCTGTTGATGACGTCAGCGATGCGGTTTAATCGGGCGCGGCTTAGTCGAGCGCGGTTTTGACGGATCATGGCAGAGCTCTCTCTGTGGGCATGTGCACCATCGCCCCAGCCCAGTTCCATTGTGTTTTTCTGTCACGTTTCTTGCTGGATTTTTAAAAAATGTGCGAAACAGCATTTCACCTTCATGGCGGTGCATTTGCTGTTGCTGCCTCCATGGCCTGCCCCTTCTGCAGTACAGTGACATTTAGCATGCTTCACAATGAGAAAGACATGGTCCCCTTTTCCTCCTGGAACCCATTATGACATGGAGCCACAATGCAATCCTGCATCAGCATGGGCTCACTCCCACCTCCCGGTTGCTTTTTCTGCAGAGCTGTCTGTGTTGGGATGCCTCGTCTCCCCGCCTGTCAGCTGGGCTTTGGCTCTCAGATGATCAGCTGAGCATGGGTACACTCTCCTGGGCTCATCGGCTTCCAGATGTCAGATTTCCACCATCCAGCACCAGTTCAGGGGTTCCTTCCCCCCCCAGGAGAGAGAGAGGCGGGGGGAGAGAGAAGAAGGGAAAGAGAGAGTGGCAAAGAAAGACATAAACAGAGAGCGTGAGAAAGAGAGGGGGGGAAAAGAGAGTGAGAGAGAGGGAAAGAAAGAGAGAGAGGCAGGGAAGGAGAGAAAGATTGAGAGTGGTAGGGAAAGAAAGGGGGGAAAGAGAGGAAGGGAAAGAGAGAGAGAGAAAGAGAGAAGGGGGAAAGAAAGAGAGGAGGAGAAAAGAGAGAAATGATATTAACAAAAGTTTTTCTTTTTTATTGTTGCTAAACGTAATATTTCAAAAGCAGGAAAAAATGAAGGGCATAAAAGTGCATTTATCACATTTTTCTTAGAACAATTAGCTGAACTTTGCCTTGTTTAGCATTATTTTAGGTAGCAAAGCCTCAGTATTCAGCTTAAATTGCTGTGTTGGCACTTTGCGATAAATAAGTGGGTTTTGAGTTGCAGGTTGGGCACTGGGTCTCTAAAAGGTTCACCATCACTGTCCTAACCTGTCCTAAACCTTTCAGAGTGTACGAGCTTAATTCTATTATAGTAGCAGCCACAGGTTCGGTTGGCTGCAATGATTGACAGGAGCCCTGCCCTCCAAAGGCTGGTCTGCCCTTGGCAGCCATTTCATCCTGGCCTGGTAAATTGCTATGTTTGCTGATCCTTGTAAATTTCTGGTGGTTTTTTGGGTATGTGGTGGAGTTTTTCTTTGTAATCCTAGGATTGATCCAGTGATTAAGTCGATGAATAAACTCTTATATCTCCTGTTGGATACCATTTTTAGGCCAGGTGAAGCATTCTTCCTTAGCATTACCACTTCCTATCCACAGTATTACAAAGATTCCTTCCTTCCTTCCTTCCTTCCTTCCTTCCTTCCTTCCTTCCTTCCTTACTTCCTTACTTCCTTACTTCCTTCCTTCCTTCCTTCCTTCTCTTCCTTCTCTTCTGTTTCTATGAAGAGAAACTGTCACTTGTCCTTGCTACCAAGTTTCCATGGTCACACAGAGGAGTGTAGCATTGAAAGAACTAGCCCCCTATCGGCTTGTGTTTTATAGTATCAGTGCAACCATGGTAACATAAAGAAAAAAGTAAAAGAGAAAAAAAGGCTTTACAATAGTGTGAGAAGGGGTGGGTAAAGTCACCCATGTCCACAATGTATTTGGACATGGGTGAACCAAAGGAACGGCACAGAAACTAGAGAGGGGATAATCCCTAAAGGAAAAAAGACAGGCACTGAGAAACTAATCTGCAGTGTAATTAGCTAGCAAGGCTTGTCTTTCTTGTGTGGGCTGGAAGGGTAAAAAATAGGACTAATCATGTGCTGTGGAAATCCTAATTCAGATTGAGTAGGAGCCCAGCCTCATTGCCAACCCGGTAAGATTCAGACTGGAATTTCAACACTAGATTCAAAACACGGGTGGCATGGGACACAAGCAGCTTAGGTTGTAGTGCCTAATTTTCGTAGAGCAATTGTGTTGGACAGCCAAAATCCAGGGCTTGCTTGTGAAAACAATCACCACCTTCAATTACAAGTGCTTTAACCAGCTGTAGATGGCAGTGTTGTCTTAAAATTCCCAGGTCATTGAAGAAGTGTTGGACATAATTCTTGTGTTCTGCTCATGGCAATTTTGCAGTTGCTGCTATGGAAGGAAGACTACAAGCTCCTTATGCCCACATGCTTCTTCAGCACTGTAGCGAGCACCTTTTTCAGTGCCTTGGGGGTTGATCCAGAAAGTAAGAAGCTAATCCTCACACTATTATTTTGCCATTCCTTTTTGTCTGGTCGTGTGTTGTCCTTGTCCTTGTCCTTGTTTGTTACTGATGATGGATATCCCTGCGTAAGAAATAATGAAGAAAAGTTATGTCTGCATGTAACTGAAATTGAACCAAAGTTGCCTGAATTAAAGACTGGGGTGGTGCTGAGCTGTACTTTGCTTAGATTTGCTTCCTTTTCCTCCCAGGTGTTGTACAGTTTTTATGCTAGCAAAAACTCCATTAATCAATAGGCTTTACAGGGACTATGTATTTTAACTGCAAATTGTCAGTTACAATCCTTCACTACTTAGCTTGTCTTCCAGCACTATTTTTCTCTGTTGTTTCCTATTAATCAAAGTAGCAAAGGTGATGGCAGTTTGGAAAAAATATGCACAGGTTTTTCTTGTCAAGTATTTCTCATCCTCTTGACATTTTGTTTACTGAAAAAATATTTCTTCTTAATACCAGCCCCAGGGTTGCCTAAAGGAAGCTCAAATAATTTATTATTTAATGAAATGCCTATTTATTTCAGTGATGATCATACAGCACTCAGTAAAGTATTGGTGAACTTCAAACAGAGCCTAGGTGTAAGCTATTTGTGTAGGATTCTTTGTCTGTGCGTGCACACCTTTCAGTCAGTGTTGATTCCTGAAAATTGCTTGACTATGTCCTTGCAGTTTTCTTGGCAAGATTTTGGAAATTTTCCCTTGGCTTGTTCGTAGGTCTTAGAGAATGTGACTGGCCCATGATAACTCAGGTAGTTTTGGACCTAAAGCAGAACTAGAACTCAGTACTCCTGGTTTCCAGCCTGGTGACTTAACTATTTTAATGGCTACCAGCACTGGATTTTCTGTATGAAGCATGAATGAGGAGGCCTATGAGAAATAATCCAACTCTATTTTTCAGACTTCACTTGTTCAAATTTGAACATAAAACCAGACAGTGTTACTTTATGAGCCTATATCTGAAACAAGGGAAAAAATCATGAGGATTTTTCCCCTCTAGTAATATCTTTCCCAAATTGTTGCTTTCAAAAATGAAGGTAAAGGAGGAGGTAAGGGAGGGAAAGTAAGAGTAGGAGAGAGGGTAAGAAGGAGAAGAAGAGAGGAGGAGTGGGGGAAGGGGGAGGGAAGAAGAGAAGAAGAAGGAGAGGAGGAAAGAAGAAGGCAGAGAAGGGAGGTTGAGAAGACGGAAGGAATAGGGTTGTTGCAAAACAGGATGGATGTACGGAGTGGCAAGAAAGTGACCCCAACTGTGTGTTCTATACTCATAAGAAGATTGTGATAAATGTTAATAGCTAATAGATAAATGTCAAGAGTATTTACAAGGATGTATATTTGTGAATGTATATGAAAGGAAATTTTTTTTTTTCATAATAATAAAAAAATATCTTTGGAGCACAACTCTGAATCACTATCCCAGGAGGGATTTGCAGTCAACCTATATATCTGGAAGGCAACAGATTAGTAGAGCTGCAATGAATTAGAAGTTAGTTGCTGTCAGTTCTGTCTCGACTTGAACCCTAGGCAAGAACGATCCCATGAATCTATTTTAAGAGTGAGGTACAGTTTTATAAAGTCAAGTTAAGTTCAGTAAAGTAAAGCCAGGTTTCCACACCAATCCCCTAGTGAAATCCCCCCATTTCCCATGCCTGGTCCAGAAGTGGGTTTCACATAATTTTACCACTGTTCGCCCTGCACCGAAAATGTGAGCGCACACTTTCTATGCATGTGCATGGCTTAGAAAACATGGCTAACTAGGATGACATAGTGCCAGGATGGGTGGGCGGACCCACCCGCAGGTCACCACTACTGGTTTGCCCAAATTGGTCCGAACCAGCTGAATACCACTACTGGTCTGGTCTCCTCTTGGTCCCCTTGTGTCCCATCATATTCAAACCAGATGTTTTTGGAACAGTCGTCCTTGGAATGCAGCTGGGCATCCTTGAGGTGTTGAAGCATTGTCTCTGACCAGAACAAGGAGTCCCCCCCTTCCCTCCTCCCAAATGGTTTCCCTCCCCACAGAGTCTATGGCACTAAAGCAAAATGAAAAGCGGGAGTGAGGTGGCAGATCTGACAGTTGTGCTTAAGTATCAGTAGATATCAGATGTGACATTTAAAATATTCACATGCCACTTCCCCGTTTAAAAATTTTCTCAAAGCCGCTAATAGCAGGCTTCTCCAGAATTTAAATGCTGCTGAATTTAAACATTTTTGGACTGGATTCACTGTGTAAGACAGCTGAATTAGACTTTTGGCTCAAGGCTGATTTATTATCATCTTAGTTTTGTATATAAATTTCAGTGAGAACACTGATCAATCTGGCTTTTTCACGTGTGCCACATGGATTTGTACCATCCACTATTCTATCACATATATGCCACAAATTAGGGCAGCAATGTATCATTTCTTCATCTTCTTGCCATAACATTAAGACTGGAATGTTTGAAAGAACATGGAAGGTGATTAATGTAAATAGCTGTGTTTGCTGACAACCCAACTGTTAAACCCAAATACATGCGGATATATGAAATACCTATCAAATTATTTTAACATCAACTCAGAATGCCAGGACTTTTTTTTACCCAAGATCTCCCCCCATTTAATTTACATTATATTAATGAAGAACAACCTGCTATGCCTCTAAAAGCCTTTTGGTCTCAAAGGATGCAAGATTTCTATCGGACTGAGGACCTTTGTTCTTGTAAGAGATATTCCTTAATGGCAAGTTCATACAAATCCAGGTTGTAAGATAAATATTTGTTCTGAGTCATAATACTGCTCCTGTAGAACATTATTGTTTTTTTTTTCAATTGGTAACATGCTCTGAGATAACATAATTTTTTTAATTGAGTCCCCAATATTTTTATGTGGAATTTTGTTATATAACATACGTGCATACATATATATACATGGAACTCCTTATGACTTTTTATGCAGCTAGTCCTTCTTAAGTTTTTTTTAACCTAGCTTTGCAGGCGTAATTCACAAAATTTGTAAATTTTGGCAACTTAATATTTAAAACAGAATAAAACAGAAAATTGTTACTCCTTCTTGACCGAGAGCCAGTTTGGTGTAATGGTTAAGGCACTGGGCTAGAAACCAGGAGATGATGAGTTCTAGGCCTGCCTTAGGTACAAATGAAACAGGGAAATCACTATGTTTCAATCCTAGGAAGGAGGTAATGTAATGGCAAACCATTTCCAAAATCTTGCCAAGAAAGCTGCAGGGTCTAGTTCAGTTATTTGTCAGAAGTCAACTGTCAACAGGGTCATAATTGGGCCGTACGTTATGTGGGGTCAGAGCTGGCTTCACTTGGGTGCATGCTGACATGCTGCTCCTAATAAATAACTGGGTTTCTTTTGAGGCTTGCCTAGAGGCTCATGATTTAATTAGGGCATCCATCCACAGCAACAGTGACTCAAAGATATGCACACCCACACAATTCCTAAAAAAGATGTTACATTTATATTAATAACTGATTTGGGTCTCTCAGGTCTCTCCATTATGGCTTATTTTCTACTTTGGTTCTAAATCTTAGTCTGACCTTCTCATTATTGAATTTGTTATACCACTAGTTTAATCAGGCTCTGGTTCTTTCTTAAGGACTACTTCTATGGCTTGGTTCCTATACTGAGTTACTTACCACTGAACCATTTATTCAGCATTAACTATTTTTCTAGTACACTTTCAAGTGTTATAGCTTCATGGAATACAAATAGTAAATGGAAGTAACACAAGTCATATAATACAAGGACTTGTTAACTAAATTTTTTGAGATAGGATAAGAACGAGACACACTCAACTAAAGAAAGTTACATTTTGAAATAGATTTAATTCTAACATATGTCATGTTGTACTGTTGGGTTCTTGGTGTTATCAGAGTTTGATGTTTTCTTGCAGAGTTTTCTTTGCTAAAATAGATAATATAATCAGTGCATGGCAAGTTGGAATATGCCAGCTGGTTATATATACCAGCTTGACTTGCCAGTCCTGGTGCCTTATAGATTCCTTTAATACACAGATAAGCAGGAAACAACACCAGATACACAATTTTTAAAAACCACAGTAATCAATGAACCATCAGGATAGAAACCAGGATTGGAAGGGTAAACCACTATATATAAATAGTCATGAAGTTTCTCTTTCCAAAACTAATAGAACTGGAAAGGACCTTGGAGTTTTTCTAGTCAAACCCTCTGGTCATTCAGGAGACCCTATACCATTTCAGTTAGGTGGCTTTCCAGTCTTTTCTTAAAAACCTCCAGTGATGAAGCACCCACAACTTTAGAAGGCAAGCTGTTTCACTGGCTAATTGTTCTCACTGTTAAGAAGTTTCTCCTTAATCCCAGGTTACTTCCGTCCTTGATTAGTTTCCATCCATTGTTTTTTGTCTTGCCTTCTGGTGCTTTGGAAAATAATTTGACCTCTTCTTCTTCATGGCAGCCCCTCAAATACTAGAATACTGCTATCATTCCACCTCTAGTCCTTCTTTTCTCCATTTTTCATATGTTTTTATCTGTGGGCCTTTGATCATCTTAGTTGCTCTTCTTTGCATTTTTTCCAAAGTCTCAACATCTGTTTTCTAATGTGGTGACCAAAACTGGGATGCAGTATTCTCAGTGTGGTCTTACAAGGCTTTATAAAGTGGTCCGTGGTTTTAATTCTATGCCTGTGTTTATACAACCCAGGATTGTATTCGCTTTTTTGGCTGCTGCTGCACACTGCTGGCTCATATGTAAATGATCACCCATGAGGATGCCAAGGTCCCTCTCACAGTTACTGTTTTTGAGCCACCTTTTGCCTAATATGTACTTGTACATTTGGTTTTTCCTGCCTGGGTGTAAAACCTTGCTTTTCTCCGAATTAAATTTCACATTGCTAGAAAGGGCCCATAGTTCAAGTCTGTCTAGATCTTTGGATCCCAGGATTGTGTTTTGGGGTGTTGGCTGTTCCTGCCAATTTAGTGTCATCTGCAAATTTGATGAGTTCCCCTTCTATTCCCTCACCTAAATCATTTTTGAAGATATTCAAGTGTCCAAGATAGAACCTTGTAGTACTTCACTGTTTACTGTCTTTCATGTAGATGTAGTACCATTAAGGACTACTCTTTGAGTATGGCTTGGCAGCCAGTTACAAAACCATCTGGTGGTGATGTTGTCTACCCCATATATAGTCATGAAGTTTCTCCTTCCCTGCACTGATTATGTTACTTGAAGCAATTTGGAATCATGAAGTAATTTAAAATTCAAGATTTTTTTTAAGCAAGGCAAGAAGTTTGAAATGTTACCATATTTTTTTAATCTTAACAGTGAGTTTAGACAATTGGACTTTTTTTTAATTCCTCAGAGAAATTGCACTAGGTGAGATTCCAACAAATGGCTGTTTTTATTGCACAATAAACATGCAGATGCTAGGCAACTGTTACAGGGGATCATTCATAATGCCTTAGCCTAGAACATCTGGTGTGAAGAAACAGCACTTTTCAGGTAATAAACAATAGCATTCTAGCGGGGGAATCTTCTCCCCTCCCCTCCACTTGTGGTGTTTATTTGTCTGATTTGAGTTCCTCCATGGATAAAGATGAGCAAGTATCATAGAAATCAGTTGGTGGTGCTTGATTGCTTAAAGTGACCAATGGTGACAAATTCTTTCCCATTCTGAGAACTAAAATAATCAAAGCTTGATTGCTGGGAAGAAGCACAAGGACATCCTTTGAAAGGGCTTTTGATGGCTTTCTAGACCCATTTTAGAGTATCAGTGTGGATCTTTAAAACTCTTGCAAAATTAGGACAAGACAACTGAAAGGCCATCTTCTTGACTAGAATCTTGTGAAACTACCCTGTCCACTTCTGAAACATTACATACTAAGTATACTCTAGCAACAGAATTTTTTTTAAAAAAAATCCTTATGTTGGCAGATAAAGGGAAGTTGGATTTCTTTCTCATGCTATGAATAATACAAATGGTGACAAAACATTTAGGCTTATATTTTCCAGTTGTATTGTTGCCCAATCCTATATACCTCTGGTAACTTACAATGGTTCAAGACAATGTAGCAAGTTAAAACAATACATTTTTGGGGAAGAATCCATCATACTGTATCTTACTAAAACAAAACAATTCAGTAGTAGATACAAATCCTGGTATGAATTACATGAATTATGTACATATTCTAGCTGTATTAGACTCCTAAAAAGAGATACATATTTCAGGGTAATGTTAAAATTTCATTCACTTGTTCATTTGATTTTTATCTCACCTTTCTTTCAGGAAATTAAGGCAGTCCACCTAAGGCTTTCTCCTCTGACAGACAAGTATGATCATTGTCTTCCTGTTGCCACCACTTGGATGACTCCTTTATCCAAACACATAGTTTCCTTAGTTTGAGCAACTACTACTTGAATCCCAGGACAAACATGATTTCTTCAAGATTCTACCAGATCCAAAGCTTAAAGCCAGATCCAACTTTGGATCTGAATATTGTAAACATCTGCTGCAAATCTGGACTAGATTTCTTATTCCGCTACCTTGTTCTGAGGGTCATAAGCTGTAGATCAATGGGTTGAAATTTAAGCTGCTGAGGTTAAATGTATTTTCTATTATCATATTGATGCAGTGTTTTTCAATCTTGGCAACTTGAAGATGTGTGGACTACAACTTCCAGAATTTCTCAGCCAGCCTTTATGTGCATTAACTTTTTGATTGCCTGAAGAATGCCTTCCCAAATCAGCCTTATAGTAATAATTACCATATTTTTCAGAGTATAAGATACACTGGAGTATAAGATACACTAGGATTTTGAAGAGGCAAATTAAAAAAAAGTTTTTGAACTCTGCAGACCTCCCCAAAACAGCCTGTTGTTTCATATAAACGGGCCCAGTTTTTGTAAAAAAAAAATGGCATGCATAGATTTTAGGAGGCTTATAGAGTGCTCGGGGGGGGGGGGGGGAAATAAACAAAAATGGCCCATTTTCCACTCATTTCTGCCCTCCCCAGTCCCCAGGAGCATTCCGGAAGCCTCCTAAAGGCTATGCACAGCCATTTTTGCAAAGGGGGCGAGGTTTCAGGAGTCCAAAACTGCTGTATTCAGTGTATAAGACGCAGCCAGATTTTCACCCTCTTTTTTTGAGAGAAAAGGGTGTGTCTTATAATCTGAAAAATATGGTAGGTTAAATGAAAACTGAAAAGCTAATACTCTTGTTTCTAAAAACTCTTCATCATATAAAATGATTAAAAAACAACCTGAAAAACTAGAGAATTGGGAAGAGAAAAAAGTAGTTGTTATGTGATCCACTCCAAACGAAATTATCACAAACATAATAGCAGGTGACAAGCTCTGATGGTGGGTTGGCATAGGCATTATCTATACATGTCAAGCTGCATCAAGAAGACAATAGGAACAAGTCACTGTTCGATTCTCTTTCTTGTAATCATAATGTAAAGCTATTTCCATCCTTTTCCAATTACCCAAATCCTTAGAAACAGAAAAGGGGAGAAAGTTAATACACATAGTCTGTATATTAACAAGCCAAACATACTGTAAACGATTGCATAGGGTAAGATAATTCAATAAAAATCCAATCAAAATAGTCTAATGATGGGAGTGGGGGACAGAGGGAATAAACACAGAATGCAGTCGAATATAAGAGAGTGTTGCATAGTAGTCAGGCAGTTAGATTTGCACTGGAGATTCTGATTCCTCATCCAAACTCTCTAGTCAACTTTAAAGCTTGCTGGGTTATTTTGAAATAATAATTTTCAGTTCAGTTTTTCTCATGGGTTTGTTGTTCCACACCTAAACCATCACAAACTCTCAGAGAAATAAGATATGTATACAATAAGCAGATTAGGAACTAGATCAGGGAATGGGTTAGGGTTAGGGTTATGATGGGCTTTAATATTCAGGGCAATATATGATTTATTTAATCCATTTAAATGCCAAAATACCAATAAGTATCACAATATATATTAAATATTAATCAATGCAATAGAACAATAGACTTAGCAGGAATTCAAAAGCTAGTCTAATCCCCTGCTCAACAGAGGCTTTATGATAAAATCTCTGACAGATGACCAAAAGTAACGCATGCGTGAGAATGGGAAATGGCTGCCGAGTCTCATCGCTCCGGCTATTGGAAATTAACAACAAAAGATTCCAGGTGACCAGGACCCCGGACATGATAACGGAGGGGTCCCCCCAAGACATCAACGCTCGGGCTTCCCCGGGAGGTAACTATTTGAGGAGGGGGTTGCCTTCGGGTGGCTCCTGGATGGTGTTACCTCCCTCGGCGATCTTTTCGTACAGCTGGTCGGCGGAGGCGGCTTTACGCGAGCGGCGGTCGTTTTGGCCCCGCCGCCCTGGGAGGTCTTGGTCTTTTATTGAACAGTGTCGGCGTGTTGGCTTGTGCCCCGAAGAGGGGGTGGGGAACTCTATGGAAGTGCCTGCCTGGACTGGAGGACTGGCTCTCTCCCCCCACCGCAGCTTTGTAGCTTTGCACCGCGGCCCGGCTGATTCCCCCCCTTACCCCCTGGCACGACATTCTTTCTGTATTTTGCCACTACCCCCGTCGGGCTCCACGCCGTTCTATCGTCTATCTGCCTGGACTGTGACCCCAGGATTCCAACGATGGGCTCTCTGCTGTGCTGGTTATTGTCTGCTGCTGCTGCTGCCTCAGGACGCCATTGCTCCGGAAAGGCAGCGTACTTGGAGCTCAGACTCCCCCCAGTGGCCATTATTGGTACTTTTTTCATCTTCTGGCTGGTTTATCATCTTTACCGCCTCCTTAATTAGCACCTACCCACCCTTCCTACAATTACATCCCCTGGGCTTCCACACGCACGAACAAACTGCACCTGCCCGATCAGCATTACCCCTCGCCGCCCCAGGGAAACCATCTCAACCACCCAGACTTTGCCTTCCCCTACATCGTTGGCAAACCGGACTGAACATCTGTGGCGGTCTTTTTAACCGCCTAGACTCCTGGGACCTTTCCAACTGCATAAGAAGGGAAGAAATGCAATCCTCCCCTTCTGTAGGATCTTTTGCAATATCTCCGCACGCTGCATAAATTTTAAATGGTATGGTGAGTGTATGGGACTTGCATGTGTGAATTGAATGATCCCACTTTTATTATTCCATGGTTGTTGTATTTTTATGTGTTTTAAATTATTACGTGGGGACTGCTTGAGTGAATAAATGAGTGTGCCTGATTCGGAGGGCCTGTCTGGGAACGCGGGAACCGTGGGGGTGGTTGAGGGGACCACGGACACGGGAGTGGATCAGAGCATCACGGTCATAACGGGGAGGGGCAGGTATGGCGGGGACTTTAGGGCTGGCCATTACCGGGGAAGGAGGGCTCGCTACGTCACAGAGATCCCTCCTTCCGGCCCTATGAGTCCCACTCCGAGGCCAGATGGCGCGAGTAATCAGGACCCTGGTCTCAGGCTGTTGTCGCTAAATGCCAGGTCTGTAGTTCACAAGGCTCCCCTCGTCCGGGACTTAATTTTAGACGAGAGGGCAGACCTGGCATGTATTACTGAAACCTGGCTGGGCCCGGAGGGAGGAGTCCCCCTCGTTGAGATGTGCCCAGAAGGATTTCAGGTGCTTCATCAGCTGAGAGCCCAGAGAAGGGGTGGGGGTGTGGCTATTGTTATCCGGGAGTCTTTAGTACCTCGTAGGATCCCTGCTCCGGAGCTTGTCGGGTGTGAGTCCCTGCTGGTGAAGTTGGACCTCAAGGGTCAAGTGGTTTGCTGTTAACGTACCTGCCTCCCAACAGCGTTGCAGCAGCCCTCCCCTCACTCCTCGAGTTGGTAGCTGAGCTAGCAATTGAGTTCCCCAGGCTTATGGTCCTGGGGGATTTCAATCTGCCTTCGCTCGGTGAACACTCTGATGGGGCGCAAAAGTTCATGGCTTCCATGACAGCCATGGGCTTGACCCAGGTAATTTGGGGCCCAACCCACTCAGCGGGTCACATGCTCGACCTCGTATTCCTCTCGGAGCAGTGGACTTGTGATCTTGGTCTGAGGGGTAATGAGATCATACACCTATCGTGGTCAGACCACTGCCTACTGAGGCTTGACTTTCGGAGGCCAAACCCCCACTGTAGGGAGGAGGAACCGACCAGGTGGTTCCGCCCCAGGCGACTTATGGACCCCTTGAGGTTCCAGATGGAGCTTGGGGTTATTCCTGATACTCTCGCCCACAGTCCGGTGGAGACTCTGGTTGCTGCCTGGCATTCGGCAGCATCGGAGTCCCTTGACCGGATTGCGCCACTACGGCCGCTCCGAGGTGACGGATCCTGGAGGCCTCCTTGGTTCACCGAGGAGCTCCGGGAGAGGAAGCGCCGGAGGAGACGCCTAGAGCACCTATGGAGGTCCGATAAATCTGAATCAAACTGAGCATCCTTAACAACGTGCACCAAGGAGTACATCAGGGCACTTAGGACAGCAAAAAGATCGTATATTGCCACCTTGGTCGCGTCCGCTGAGTCCCGCCCAGCCGCCCTGTTTAGGATAACCCGTTCCCTCCTAAATAGGAGGGATACGAGGGACCCCTTGCAGGGTAGGGCTGAGGATTATGTCCAGTTCTTAGCGGACAAAGTTGCTCGGTTTCGATCGGATTTGGACTCTACCTCTGCAGATCCAGCCGAGGCACAGGAGGATAATTTAGTAGATCGTCGCCGGGTTGAGTTTCAGGATGTTGCCCCTGGGGATGTGGACAAGGCCATGAGAGCTGTGAGTGCCTCCACTTGTGTACTGGACCCGTGTCCCTCCTGGCTGGTTGCCAACAGCAGAGAGGTGACACGGGGCTGGATCCAGGCGGTTGTTACCGCCTCCCTTCGGGAGGGATTCTTCCCCTCCGCACTTAAAGCGGCGGTGGTGAGACCCCCTCCTGAAGAAACCATCTTTGGATCCAGCCGTTCTTAACAATTATCGTCCAGTCTCCAACCTCCCCTTTGTTGGGAAGGTTGTTGAGAAGGTGGTGGCCTCCCAGCTTCAGCGGTCCTTGGAGGAAGCCAGTTACCTTGACCCATTCCAGTCCGGCTTCAGACCTGGTTACAGCACAGAAACCGCTTTGGTCGCATTGACCGATGATTTCTGGAGAGCCAGGGATGGAGGCCATGCCTCCATCCTAGTTCTCCTTGACCTCTCGGCGGCTTTCGATACCATCGACCATGGTATCCTTCTGCGACGACTGCGGGAGGTGGGGGTGGGAGGCACTGTTTTGCAGTGGTTCTCCTCCTACCTCTCGGACAGGTCGCAGTCGGTGTTAGTTGGGGGGCAGAGATCGACCCCTAGGCCCCTAATATATGGGGTACCACAGGGGTCGGTCCTGTCCCCCCTCCTATTTAACATCTACATGAAACCGCTGGGCGAGATCATTCGGAGACACGGAATAAGATACCACCAATACACGGACGATACCCAGTTGTATCTGTCTGCCCCGTGCCAACTCAATGAAGTGGTGGACGTGATGAACCGGGGTCTTGAAGCCGTTAGGGACTGGATGAGGGCTAACAAGCTTGTACTCAACCCGGATAAGACCGAGTGGCTGTTGTGTTTCCCTCCCAATAATTTGGCTAGTGTTCCATCACTCAGGCTGGGGGGCCAAATATTACACCCCTCAGACAGAGTTCGCAACTTGGGAGTCCTCCTGGACCCACAGCTGACCTTTGACCACCATCTGTCGGCTGTGACCAGGGGGGCATTTGCCCAGGTTCGCCTGGTGCGCCAGTTGCGACCCTTCCTGAACCGGGAGGCTCTCATAACAGTCACTCGTGCCCTTGTGACCTCTAGGCTGGAATACTGCAACGTGCTCTACATGGGGCTGCCCTTGAAGAGCATCTGGCGACTTCAGCTAGTCCAGAATGCGGCCGCGCAAGCGATTGTGGGTGCACCTCGGTTCGCCCACATAACACCTATCCTCCGCGAGCTGCGCTGGCTACCTGTTGATCTCTGGGTGTGCTTCAAGGTGCTACTTACCACCCATAAAGCCCTTCATGGTAGTGGATCTGGGTACTTGAGAGACCGCCTCCTGCCAATTACCTCCTCGCGACCTATCAGATCACACAGATTAGGCCTCCTCCGAGTTCCATCCGCCAGTCAGTGTCGACTGGCAACCACGCGGAGGAGAGCCTTTTCAGTAGTAGCTCCGACCCTTTGGAACGATCTCCCCGTGGAGATTCGTACCCTCACCACCCTCCAGACCTTCCGCACAGCCCTCAAGATCTGGCTATCCCGTCAGGCCTGGGGTTAAAGATTGTAATTCGTCCCCACCCGAATGATGAATGTTGTTTCTATTTTTAATTATGTACTGTTTTTATATGTCACTGTCTGTATTCCCTTCCCCATAAGTTGTAAGCTGCCCTGAGTCCCCTCAGGGAAAAGGGCGGCCTATAAATAAACTTACAATACAATTACAATACAATACATTCAATTTGAAGACTTCTAGCAAAGAAGAATTCACACTACAAGGCAGTCTGTTGAACTGGTTGAAAGTTTACACAATCAGGAAATTCTTTCTCATATCTATCCCAAAGGTGTGTTTTCAAGAGGCAACTGGACTTTTCTTTGTTTTTCCTTGAAGGTCTTTTGCTTCTCATCCAAGAAGCTTCTTCAGTTCTGAAATGAAGAAGCTTCTTGGTTGAGAAATGAAACGTCTTCAAGGAAAAACAAAGAAAAGTCCAGTTGCCTCTTGAAGAAGCACCTTTGAGACAACCATGACATGGATGACGGAGAATCTCCATAGACACTTCCTGATATCTAAGTTGAAATTCTTCCCTGTAGTTTTACTTCTTAATTCTTGTCCTGTCTTTTGGGAAATAAAAAATAAATCTATTCCCTCTTCTCTGTGACAACCCTTGAAATATATGTACTGTTGTTAAAGAATTTGGTTCACCAACAAAACCGCGAAGCCCTTATCCGCGCCGACATAAGCGCGGTGGGCAAATCTGTGCCGTCCGAAGCGCTAAGGAAAAAGGCGAGCCTAGCGCGACGACATAACCCTACCCTAACCCTAACTCTAACCCTAACCCTAACCCTAACCCTAAACCTAAACCTAAACCTAAACCTAACCCAAACCTAACTCTAACCTAACCCTAACCCTAACCCTAACCCTAAACCTAACCCTAAACCTAACCCTAAACCTAACCCTAAACCAGCCCCCTAAACCTAATCCTAACCCTTACCTTGATTTAAATTGGCTTTCTGCCACCGCGCTGTTTTAAAGCGCCCTTCTGTCGCCGTGCTGTTGTCGCCACGGTGATGACGCGTGGTGATGATGTCACGGCTTTAGCGACGCAGTTTTGAGGCCGCTATTTTGACGAGCGCGGTTTTGTCGGGCCACGAAAGAATTTCAAAAGTCTTAGCAACCTAGATATCTATCATTTTTACCACCCAAAAAGAGGAACCAATGGCTGAATCTTGATTGGCAGTATTCTTCATTAGCATGGTCTTGATTTCTGGATTATAAACCTGTGAAGCATACATTGAGTTTATGTGTCCAATATTTTTTTCCATTTCCTTTTATTTTGAATAAAATTCATGTTTAAAATAATTAAAAGGGAGCTTCATAGGGATCAGGGCATTTACCTTATATTTATCCCAACAACTCAGCTTGCAGATAGAAACCGCAGAGAGTTTCTATCAGTTGTAAGTGTTCTTCAGTGTATAAGAAAGGAATATATTTAGTTTAATGGGTGAAATCTGATGTTTTGTGAGTGAACATCTGTTTGATTAAATCACAACTCTATATCTCTTCAAAAATCACCTTCAGTGAATCCCACTTCTAGTGGATTTGGAAACTTTTCACCAAAGTTTTGACAGCACCCAGGGGACAATCTGTTCATGGAATCTGTTCCATCTAATTCTAGGTGGGGAAAAAAATCTTTTTATATGTTCTATCTAAATGTTAAGAAATAAAATTAATTTAAAAGAAAAAATATATTTTGGAGATTATTTCAAGGGTGGAGTGTGGGAGGTCTGTGTTTATTAATTATAACTAGCCACATGCTGATTGTGAATAACCTATTTTTCAAGGACAAGAAGATCTAATTCTTGAAAAATGATTGGATAATTTCTCCTAGTCTCAGAAATATTAAGAGATATGGTCTCCCAATTTCTCTGCTGCCTCTATTTTAAAAAGGTCAAGAAAGGAAGTTTTTATAATACTAATCACTGGGATTCATGAAAACTTTGGGTATATGAATCTTATTTTTGCTTTGATCTTTCATTTGGATACAATAGCAATATCACTTAAATTTATATACCACTTGATAGTGCTTTATGACCCACTATAAGCAGTTTATATAGTCAACCTATTGCCTCCAACAATCTGCATCCTCATTTTACTAACCTTGGAAGGATGGAAGGCTGAGTCAACTGTTAACCGATTAGGCTCAAATTCCTGGCTGTGGACAGAATCAGCCCACAGTACTGCATTCCAACCACTGTATCACCATGGCTCTTGCTTTGATGTGATGTGAATAAAAAAAATCTTCTAATTAATTCAATCTGGTCACTGGGATCCAGAGGTTTAGTTTACTGAGCTTTTGGATTCAAGTGACACATTCTGGTGAAAGAGAATAGATCACACATCTAACCCTTGCTTATCAATGGAGATCGAGTGGAGCAAGTTTCTGTGTGTTACCATAAAAGAGGACCTGACCTGGGCATTCACATTGCAGCACTGGTCAAAAGGGCCCAGCAAAGATTATACTACTTGAGAAACCTCAGAAAACAACAACTGAATGAAAAATTGCTGGTGAAGTTCTACTGCTGCACCATACAGAGTATTGAGAGAGAGAGAGAGAGATCATGAATATTTCATTTTATTCATAAGAGCAAATCATTTTATTAATCAAGGTTCCCACAATCTGTAGTTTCCCTTGGGCTGACAGGTGTGCTCTAAAGGATTCTAATGAGGGTCAGAATTCACAGGCTTTATCAAGGTGTTCATAATTTTTTTTCCTGCTTAGTTAAAATGTTTGCTTTTTATGGCAAAAGCTAATTGTTGCATATGTCACACTTGATATTATGGGAGATGGGACAGAACACTTTTAACAATATATTTACCATTTTTGTTAGATATACAAAACAAAAAGAAGAAAAATTAAATTCCATCATAGCAGAATATAAGGATTTTTTTATTCAAGTTCATTTTTCTTAGCACCAAAATAACTTGGATGAATTTTAAAAGTTTACGTTATGTTATTGTCATCTCTACCAATAATATACACAATATCATCCAAATTAGAACATAAAACACAATAATAGAGTTGAAAGGGAACTTGCTGGTTTTCTAGTCCAACCCACTGCTTAATCAGGAGACCCTATACCATTTTAGACAAATGGTTGTCCAGTGTCTTTTTGAAAGTCTCCAGTGATTGAGTGCTCAGAACTTCTGAAAGCCCGCTATTCTATTGGTTGATTACTTTCACCATTAGGAATTTTCTCCTTAGTTCTAGGTTGCTTCTCTCCTTGGTTAGTTTCCATCTTGCCTTTTGTTGCTTTGGAAAATACATTGACCCCTATTATCCCTTACTGGCAAATAGGAGACAGTCCATCTGACTATGCTATCAATGAAAGGGCAACCTTTTTGACCCCCTCATTTTTGTAGGAGCCCCTCAAATATTGGAACACTGCTATGATGTCTAGTTCTTCTTTTCTTTAAACTAGACAGAACCTAGACATAGGGCATAGGAATTAACTAGTCATACGAATTGTTCCAGTAAATTTTGGATTAAAATTGTTGTGACATATTGCCCAGGTTACCAAACTCAGGTTGAACATTTTGCATTGTGCTGTTCAGGCACTGATAAAAGACAGATGCTGGGGCTAATGACAACTCTTTTGCTATTGTTGATGCAGCTTCTCAATCAATGGAGCAATCATGCACACATACTGAGACTAACTTCTGCTCTGCATGCTGACTACTGCAAACACTCACAGCCAGATCTCTTACTAGGTGACAGCTACAGCATTCTTAAAGCAATAGAACTGCTCCCACACACATCATTCGATTAAGCACTAATTTTACCGCTGGAACCAGTAGTGATTTCATCCAAGGTTAAATAACACCAATTTTAATTTTTCTAAAGAGAGAGATACACACAGAGAGAGATAGGGAAGCCTGTATGCCATAAGGCAGCATGCTACTGTCTGGAATCATTTTTACTTATAAAAATACTTATGGACCCCAAAAGGTCCCTTAAACATGCTTGGAAATAAAAATGAGAGGCTGCAGCTCGGTACTTTGACTGAAATTGTTTTCAGAAAAATAATGTTCCTGAGCTAGGAAGATGGTGATGAAAAATTCATTTAATATTATACAGAAATGTAGAGATTACTTGGGAACAGTGATGGGTTCCTATCGGTTCGGACCGGTTCGGTAGTGCCACACCCCTGAACTGGTTCCCCGGGTGGCACCATCTTGTTTTTCAGTTCTGTACACGCGCAGAACAATTTTAATTGCACTGCACATGTGCGCAAGCGAGCGAACGGGCAGTAGTACCTACTGGAACCCACACCTCCTTGGGAGGATCAATTTATGAACTATTAAGGAGCAGAAAAGGAGACTGACCTTGTGGACAATGAGATTCTCCTAAGTTCTGTCACCATTATCAAGATCTAATGGCAGGGTTCAGTACTCCCCTTATTAGAGAGTAGTCAGGCTTTCAAGATGGATGTCAACCCTTTGGAGAGGGCCAGGTCAAGGAACAGACACCACAAGGATTTGGGGAATATTGTTTTTATCGAGTATAATAACAGAATCTTGAAAGCCTGTCAGAGATTTTCACTGCCCCTTCTTATACCTGATAAGATTGAGTTGTTTTAAGTTTTGCTTTCTCAGAATTGAGTTGACATTTCTTCCTTCCTTTGCGATTTCATCCTTCCTTCTTCAAAGTTGACTCTATATTACTTCACATGAATGGTAAAAGGATCTTCTATGCCTAACAATGTGCATCATTATGAATTGATATAGTAGGCATGTAGTAAAGACAACGTGCCACTGGCAGCCTTCTGGGGGACGCATTCTCAAAATTCAAAATGTGCCTACTGACCCAAATTGTCCTGGTTTGATCTGACGACTATTCATACATGGACAATTTTGTTAAAAAGAAAATCAATCTTTAATGTTGCTTTTTTAATATTGTGCTTCCATTGATTTTATTTAATGTTGCTAGTGTTTAAACACACACACACACAAACACACACAAACAAACAACAACTGTGTTACATACACATACTCTGACTTTACCATTTATACATTGTATCTACACATTATCAAAATTTGACTTCAAGCAAAACATAAACATGCTAATATTTTGTTTAATAAAGAAACCTGTTGAAATTAGTATGAGAAAGGATAAAATAAAAAAGTATGACATCAATGCATAAATAATATAGGTACCAATTTATAATGGAAGTTAAAATGGAAGTTGGGGTGGACATGCATTAGTTATCTTCTTTTTTATTTTTAGCCAGAAATCAGTACCTTCCAACTCATACACCTTCTGGCTTGCAGATGTCAGTGTCCTATTCCTTTTCAGGTTTACCTACAAAATTACACAGGTTTCAAGATGTGAGAGGAAGATGAATCATTCCTATTTTTTTAAAAAAAATATTTATCTTATTCTTAACATAGCTCACTAAGAACTATACATTCATTACATCATCAAAAAGTACAGGACAATGGGCTCCAAATGCAAATTTATCCATCTTGTAATCTCAGATGTCTTTTAGGAAGAAAAAAAAACCCTGTCCTTATATTTTTACTGGCCACATACTGCAAAATAAAGCTATTACGAGTTTATGTGTTGGTTTTGCACTTGTGCAATCTGCCTTCCTTACTCACAGGCACTCAAAGCTGGCAGCTGGTAGTGGTGCATGCTCAGAATGTGATCACTTTAACCCCTTAGCTCCAATGTTCCTAGCTGCTTAAAATGACCAGTAGCACACTCGGAAATACATAAATGCGGTTTATGGAGGAGTACTATACTTCCTGAGCAAACTTGGAACTGCTGTTGTCTCAAGCAGTTCCAAGTTTGAAAAAGTCAGGTACACCCCAAAGGCATGAAGCAAAGAGAAGTGACCTTTGAAGTAAATTGCAAGCATTTTTGGGGGTAAGAAAAATCCTTGTCTTGTAAAACTACAAGAAAGAAAGAAAGAAAGAAAGAAAGAAAGAAAGAAAGAAAGAAAGAAAGAAAGAAAGAAAGAAAGAAAGAAAGAAAGAAAACTTATCAGTGTTCCTGTTAGAAAAGTAACATTCATATACACATGCCTGCTAAGGCACTGTAGCTCATATTTATACATTTTTCCTAACTTATTTCCTAACTAATTTATACAAACTAGAATAAGCAATCCTGGGTAAAGTCCAGAAATTTCAGCCAAAAAAAAAAAAAAAACCCAGTTGTAAAGAAAATTGAACTTTCCAATGGCTGATTAAGCTGACTAGTTTGGGAGAAGGATGCTTTGGAAGCATACATAAAACAAGAAATGTTTTATTCCACATATAAAATCAGCACATTGTCACTCGAGGTTTGGTTGAATCATTCCAGACAGATTATAATTCAGTTCAGCTGAAACCTGGGAGATCTTTCTTGCACCAAGTTTGGGCAGAGTGAAATTTTAGAAGAGTCTTGTGAAGTAAGTAAAGCAAGTTTGGCATCCCACTCTCCCTTTCTCTTCCACTAATGGTGGAAATGCTCACTTCCTAACATCCCACTTACCACTGCACTTGAAATAAATCCATTTCTCATTCTGATCATTTCATTTCTTCTAGCTACAACTCTTGAATTCAAATGACCCATATCCTGTTTTCCTTAATCTTTGTAATGCCTTCCTTTTTCTTTTCTTTTTTTAGATGTCTCTGTGCCCTACAGATGTTTGTGTTTTTCTCTTACCTGGAACACCTGTGTATAAACACCTCTATGAACCAATCAGTGTCCAAACCAAATGAATGTATACAGTCTATACACAGACTGCCCAAACATGTTTCTTCCAGCGTGGAATAGCTACAGATTTTTGCCCATATCTTTGGTTTTTAGGATTAAGATTTAATGAAAAAAAACCCAACAAGTTGATTTTTACTCTACCCATCTGCAACTAGGAAATGTCCATGCTAACTCCAAGGCAGGTTTCAAAGATGCTGACACATGAGGGAAAATGCATCTGACTTCTTGCTGCCATGGTACCACATTGCCCATGCCAGAGTCTTAATACATCCACTTCAACCAGATGTCTTGGACTGCAAAGTGGCAGTAGACACTCAACAATCTATTTTTTTTTTAAAAAAATGAAGGCTTATTGTATACCCAGCTGAAGTTTACTTGTTAATGGGCAACATACACTTTTATCAGTGATGGGTTGCTGCTGGTTTTACTACTGATTCGCAACCCCTATGCGCAAGCCAGACATGCACTGCTCGTGCGCTGTTCAGTGTAACTTGTTCTGTGTGCATGCGCAGAACAATTTACAGTGAACTGTGCATGCACAATCACTAAAATACAACATGGTGGCAACATCAGCGGTGTTAAGCCTGGGTCGCTGCTGGTTTTGCAACCCAGGCCTGAATTCCACTACCTGTTGAGCCAAACTGGTCCGAACCAGCAGCAACCCACCTCTGATTTTCATACTGAAATTCCATTATATGTTTCTGCTATCAAATGTGGAAAATAATTTAACACCTCATTTAATGGAAGCGAATCAGCCAGTCAGATATATCCAGGATAATATAATGGCTTCGATTACAAAGCCGGTATCAGAATTCCTTTAAAAAAAAAGAAAAGTAACAACTTAACAACTTAAGTGGTACAGCCTTTTGTTCATTTGTATAACTTGATGTGACATATCATACACAGAATTTTCTATTGGGAAGTTTTTCCCTATCCCTCTGCCCAATGAAATCCAGAAGATTATCATGTTATTAAATATGATGTACAAAAGACAAAAGCAATTAATTTATAACCTAAATAAAAATCAATTAATATATATTGGAATGAGTGGTGGCGCAGTGGTTAAATGCAGCACTGCAGGCTACTGCTAGATCAGCAGTTCAGCGGTTCAAATCTCACCGGCTCAGGGTTGACTCAGCCTTCCATCCTTCCGAGGTGGGTAAAATGAGGACCCAGATTGTTGGGGGCAATATGCTGACTCTCTGTAAACCGCTTAGAGAGGGCTGAAAGCCCTATGAAGCGGTATATAAGTCTACTGCTATTGCTATTGCTATTGCTATTGGTATTCAGGCCCCTATTTAAATGTGTGTGTGTGTGTGTAATATTTGTGCTGATAAATAAATAAAGGGAGACTAGTATAGATCTATTTCAAGCTATTTAGCTCTCATCAGCTAGCCATACCCTTACTGGGATTAGAACCTGTGCTGTACTGGATCTTAGGCAGAAGTGTTAACCATTAAGCCACAAGGTTCTACTCCTTATTAGCTTCATTTCCCTATTTCCCTATTTTATATATATATGTATGTCTTTCTGTGTGGTGCTCTAATGAAATTACATTTATTAAATTAACATTTTTGCAACCTGTGAGTTAAGACTGCATTTAATACTGTGAGTGTTGCCAATCATAGGAACAATTCCGCATCTGCTTTTGGAAACTGATTGCAGTGGAGTTGAGGCATGTTGAAAAAAAAAGACAGAGAGAAAGAGAGAAACTCTCTCCTTTGTCTTGGAGTAACAACTTTTCCCAGGCGGCCATAAGGCTAAAAACCAAAGGGCAAATCATGTTTGAATTTATTCACATCTTTCAGCAATTGCATGGGTGATGGCTTAATAAATAGCATCATTTATAAACAGCAAACATGCCATCCCGATCCCAAATCTGGCTGTGATACGAGAAAATTCAAAGCAATTCTGTCTCTCCCCTACTTATCCCATTTTCTTTGATACCGGCATTTCCTAATTATTGAAAAATAATGAAATTCACAAAAAAGGCTTAAGACAACCACAGTACCAAGTCTAGTTCATGTCAACTGAAGGCCTGAAGGCTGGCCAACTTATTAGCCAACATGAATTAGCCTCAACCATCTTAATAATGGTATTTGTGCTTTTGTGGAAATTAGCATTCAGGCAACACCCACTTTGGCATCTGTTAGCAAAGAGCTAACCGCAAATGCTTCATTTGTAAGAAGTGCCAGTTTAGCTAGCAGGATGTGGCTTTGTAACAGTGCTGAAGAATTTTACAAGTGGGCCCATTACTGGAACAAGGAAAAGTAATATGGCCTTTAGATTATCTGTGGTCAAGAATGGTAAAAGGTCTGGGGATAAAAAAATTCATCATTAGCATGACACTCAGAGGTAAAATGCTTAACTGATTAAATGCATCCCACCACGCATATTAAGGATGTTAGTTTAAACTGCACATGTCTTCAATAAATCACTTGTCTCTCAGTGATGAAACTTCATGAGTTCCTGATATGTATATGTGGTTTTATGGTATACAAACAGCTTGTTGAATAGAAGTAGACATACTTGATTTGGAGTAAGATCCCAAGTGGGCATCTTTACTTCTGCCCAAAAATAAAGTATTGGTTTCCAATTTCACTACTCAGTGTAATCTTGCTGTCTGAAATTGCACACGGTTCAACAAATCCAGTGATGGATTGGACCAACACAACTAAAAACTAAAAGCAAGAATTAAGTCCGCATTCATTAAGGTGGGAATCATAACCCAAGTGTCATGAATGTTTCCTTCCATCCAATTTTCCAGTATTGTGTAAATCCACTTTGTGATCTCTGGGGAGAAAACAAAGAAATTAAAAATAAGTTGAGGTGAAAGAAATAGTCAGTGATTGACAGCCTCCAAGAGAAGAGGTGAAAGAGAAATAATATTTCATAAAATTGCATGTTATTGTATATTAAACCTTGAGACGACGGCATTTTAGTCACTATCCCTCCCTTTCTCATATCAGCTGGGAGAGATGTCTAAAATGTAATTCATTTCTTCACTGTTCTAGGCATTTCCCATCATATTTTCTAGATTCTGCCAATATACATTAAACAATTAATAAACTTTTGACATGGCATATGAAATCATCTTGGGTTGTGGTGCATATACAATAGATCATTATTGGACTCTGTCAATTTAGATTTATACTCCAACATGCCAAAGAAATGGAATATGGCTAGTGCTGAGTGGATAGGACCATTTTCCTTATCCAATAAGTCTTATAGAATTTCAATTAATGACATTGCTGTTAAACGATTAAACAATATTTCTTTTATTTGCCATGATGCATATTAAATAAGTGATTGTCTAAAGAAATGTTCCAATATGTCCCTCAACATTAATTCATAATTTGTGCTACGGAGACAGACAACATGATCAGATGAGAGCACCAGTCCATCTATGGAACCGATTCAACGCTATGATAATCAATCAAAGCTGTTGCTGTACTTTCCCCATCCATTCGGCTCTATTTTTCTGTTGCTGCAAATAACTTTTTTAAAAATTGGAAAATGCCTTTTGCAGCAGTAAAAGACTTGTGATCTGTTCTGCTTTGCATCAAATTGTCTCTCAACCAAAAGGGTAGGGGTCAGTAGAGAAAGGAGCTGCTTCTCTCTTACATGGCTCAATTCAGGTAGCATTCAGGTTACATGGCTCCTTATGGAGGATGGCATACAACTGACAACCACACATTATATCAGGGCTGCTAAATTTTCATTGGCTATATTTAGGGCAATATCCCAACCATGGACAAAATCTCTCCCCAAAAAGCTTATAGTTGTTGTATTCTGAAGGACCTTTTCTGTGTGGTCTTTAATAGTGCATTTTGCAACAAATATAATTGTTGGGAACCACCCAGGAAGAGGACTCAAATTGGAGATTTGCCTTGAATTGTTGCTCAGCCATAAGAGATCTAGAATTTACAACCCCCTCAGTTCCATAGAACCTTATCTAGCTTCTTTCCAAGAGAAGGCAAGCCGTCTTGGGAGATATCTGTATTATAGGCAGAATACAATAAAATAGTTAGCTTGAATGCTACATAGGTAGATATAGTTGTTTGTGCCTGATAATAGTGCTTATGCCCCAGCATTTTGTATGATCAACAAATAGTCAAAATAGGGAGGGCCCTATGAAATACAGCACCAGTTAACAGAGGTGTCCCTCAAGGCAGTGTTTTAGGACCCACACTCTTTCTGCTTTACATCAACGACCTATGTGATCATACTAAAAGCAGCTGCATCCTATTCGCCAATGACATAAAATTATTTAACACCACTGACAATGCTGCTGTCCTACAAAGCAACCTTGACAGTGTCAGAATGGTCATGCAATTGACAACTCCAAATTTCAACTAATAAACGCTCTGTCCTACACATTGACAATAAAAATCAGAACACTGAATACAAGTTGTGTAGAAATGATCTCGTAGACGACCTTCACTCTGTCAAGGACATATACCCTCCCCAAAAGTACAACCATGTACTGTTTATCTGGTGCATAATATCCAGTCTGTAGTACTTTCCAACAGTACTTTTCAGAAGATTTCAGACTAGGCTCTGCCATCTCACAGAGCAACACACAACCTTGGGGTTGATAACATATTGAAGATTCTCCCCTTCCTTTTCAACTTTAGTTATTGTATCCTTGTTTTAATTGCTTCCTTTTACTGAGACATTTTATATGATTTTTGTTAATTGTACACAGAGTTGCTCTGTGTGAGAGATGGGCAATTTCTAAATCTGATAAATACATAAAAATCATCAGTCTTTTAACCATTTAATTGGACTTAAACTATTTTTCCAATGTTGTGAATCAAGGTTGTCAGTGTACAGCTGAATTTCTGAAGATAGAAAATTGAGATGTTCAGGATTAGTGGAAGTGAGGCAGTTCATGGGAAACATTTCCCTCTTAATCTCCTTGCTATATCTTTTGGATTAAGGAAAATCTGAAATTGGTGTCTGTTGCTGTTGATCAGAATGCATCCTTAATTAAGGGTTTACAAGATAATTGCATTTGATTAAAACATAGTGAGCTTGGTTTCACTTGATTGGTAATTAAAGATTTTTTTTTTCTTGGCTGTTTCACTATCCATTAGCCTTCAACAGTTAATCGCCCTGTAACTTTCTGGAACCATGAAATTTAAATATACAAATGAAGGTAAATAAGCTAAATAAAATCACATCGTTTCTAACAAGTGAGTGGAATCTATAATGTATACCAATTATCTACTGTATCTATTTATATCTGTAATAGATACAGAGCCAGTTTGGTCTAGTGATTAAGGCAGCTGGCTAAAATATTAGGACACTGTGAGTTCAAGTCCCACCTTAGACATGAAGGCCAGCTGGGTGACCTTCTTTGGAAAGGTCAGACAGACCTGTTGGCTCTGCAGTTTCGCAAGTTTCTTAAGAAAGACTTGGGGACAAGTATTTCTTAATAGCCCACAGTTTCTCCATTTCTCCTTTAGGGAAATATAATATTCTGCCTTTTTTAATATTTCCCAAAATATTTCATTCTTCTAGGAGGGGAGGCTTCCCACAGGGATATCTGGTATAGTTGGGATATTAGTAGATGGGATAGGCTTTCATGAGAGGATAAAGAGAATGAAGTCACCCCAAATTCATTATAAGTCACTCTGAGGACATCCTGAGCAGAAGATTGTTCATGCTGGTTATACTCCTATGCATTTTTAACTTAAAGTAAAGCCCCACTAAGTGAGGCTCAGATAAAACAACACACATGCATAGGATTGCATTGGCTGTCTAGTATGAGATGCTGCTGCTTCTAAGGTAGATTTGACCAACAATATCCAAATGATATTCAATTCTCACATACCAAATGATAAGGGATATTTGATGGCCTCAGTCCTCCAGAGTTATCAATCAGTACTACAATCAGCATGCAGCAGGTTGGAACCACTAGAAAACAAATTCTGACATCCTTCTTATGACTATACTTACACTTACATTTTATCCCATTTTTTATATAGATATAATTCAAGGAAGTGAACACAACAGTCTCCCTCTGAAGTGGGTAGGTCTGTGAGAGAGTAACTGTACCAAGCCGGTTTTCATGCCTAAGGGGTGTGTGTGTGTGTCCAAGAAACCAGTTTCTTGGTTTCTAGGCCAGCACTTTTAGTACCATACCAAACAAATACTCTAAAACAGTGGATTCAAACTCATGTCATCACGGTGGCGTCATGTGATGTATTGTTTTTCCCCTTTGTTAAATGGGGCGTGGACGTGGTCAGTGTGTGATGTCTCTGGCCTGTGAGCAGCGAGTTTGACAGCCCTACTCTAAACCTTCATCCTAATACCAGAGTAAGAAGTTCAAGTTGGAGGGGGTTTTTGTGCTTTATATTATCCAAGTTTCTAACAGCTGCTTCCTGTTGTAACTGCAACTTTATTTAGACCACGATGTGACCTAAGGATATATCATGGTTAATGTAAAGACTGTTGCACAGAATCCACTGATGATGAGGAATTTGTATCTCCCCAGCAACAGGCATCACAAGAGATAGGAATTAGAGTCATTACCAGTAAACATCTTAAAGCAAATTTTTCTCCAGAAGTGGAAACAAGGAACAAAAACAAAGCTAACCTAAGAAATGGGAGAAGTAGGACTACCCCTGGCTGATTAAGCAGTAAGTCTTAGGATATTTGAGAATGCTCAGGGTCCATTCCCATTATTTGGTACAGAAAACTATTCACGTATTTCTGCTAAAATTCATTGTATTGAAATGAACATTTTCTGTGAATTTCTATCAGAGATTTTGAATTTTATTTCCATCTTCTAGTGTATTAGCAATTCCTTCCAGTGTTGTATCATGGGAAAATATGAAAATATGAAAAAAAAAACATTTCCTCCTCTTTTTTGTCCAACATAGTGATAACAATATTAAAGAGTTCCAGTTTCACAAAACTTTACATTTCATTGTCATTTGATGAGATACTGCTGCTGAGTAATCTTTCAGTAGCTTTCAAGCCAATGGTAGATGCACTGAATAATTTGCCTTTTAACACACTTCACTTAATTAGAATTTTAGGGGTACTTAGTGAAATCTTTTGATGAAATAAAGATATATCATACTGTTAGTATTCTTACAGTCTACAAAGCAAGTTAGATTTTTTAAAATGAGATAATGTTAGGCTGTCTTAATTGTCACAGAATTCTTCTGGGGCATTTTTGCATGGGCAGTGGCAACCAACCAACTGTTCAGGTAAAGGCAATGGTTCCCTTCGCACATATGTGCCAGTTGTTCTTGACTCTAGGGGGCAGTGCTCATCTCCGCTTCAAAGCTGAAGAGCCAGCACTGTCTGAAGATGTCTCTGTGGTCATGGGCCCAGAATGACTAAACGCCGAAGGTGCACGGAACACTGTTAGAACCAGCTGTTATGACCCTACAAAACTAGACCACTTCCAATTACTCCAAAAGCTTATTTCTGCTATATTTTCACAGCGTCCTAGTACCTATTTTCCAATAAACTGAGAAAAAAATATTAATAGATATTCACATCAACAGCTTGCAAGTCCCTTCAGTATCCTAGGTTTAAATTCCTGAATATCTAAAATTCATTTAAGGTCAGTAGATTTTTTGTTTTTCTATCAGACATGTAGAAAACATGGAAAGGCTTGCTTATATCTTCTTTAGAAACACAGTATTGATATCATTCTGGTAGTTTTTACAGATAGATAAAAGGTAACCAAAACGTAAATGCAATAAAATCAGTGATATTTACTCTGAAATGCTGTTCTTTCCAAGGCATGCACCTGCTTGAAGATTGAATATGTTATTTATTGTGCAAGCTTATTAAATGGAAAGTGATTAGATGCACAAGTACTGCTTTAATCCCATCTCTGTCACTCTCTTAGCAACGGTCTAGTAGCACAGTTCTAGAGCCTTGAATTTACTTGTGCAGTAAGGTCACATTTAGCCATCAGCCCTGAAAAACAATATTGAAGGGCAACTTGACTGCATTATAATGATAAAGGGAGCACCTTACAACACTGAACTTCAACAAAATGCAGAAACTTTTCTTTAGAAAGAAAATCAATATATTATCAGTAGCATTTTCAGGTCTCTTAATGTAACAAAGTAAACCAGGATTTCTACTCACCATGAAAGAGTTTGTCTACATTAAAAGCCAGTCTGGATTTTTGCAGGCACAAATGGATATTGTGGCTAGGTAATTTTTTTTTTTTTGCCAGTCCAACCTTCCCAGTCTTTTGGATTGATGATTAAGGCTAAGTCTGTTAGATAAAGGTTGTCTCTTAGACAACCAGAGGTAACTCCTGCAAGAGTTAGCCAAAGCCCTACCCAAAAGGAGCAAGAAGTCACTCCTTCCACAGGCAGCTCAAGCCCGAGGGTACCGGGGCACTTATCTGGTTGAGTTGCAGGCCCGCAGTGAGCTCCGAGCGAACTGGCTCTAGAAGCTCCAGCCGAGTCCTGTGAAAGATTCCAGCAGCTTCTACCAGGCGAAACTGCAGAGCCAACAGGTCCGTCTGACCTGTCCAAAGAATACCCTCTGACTGAACTGCGCAGGTCTGGCAGAGCTACCAAAAAGCCCGCCTACCTGCATGACTACGTCACAAGTCGGATAATTCCATCTAAGAGGGGAGAGGTGTTAGATATTAGCAACTGTTATAATGGTTTCCACCAAGGTCCTCTGTTCTGGCGGGAACATAGATTCAATCTCATTGGTCGAAGGGTCTGACAGCTCCGTATTAAAGGGCTGCAGTCAGACTGAACCTTCGCTGGATTGTACATAGTTATTCTGTTCCATTAAAGAGCTATTGTTGCCTTTAGCCTGAGTGTGCCTTTCTTTTACCCAAATCTAACAAAGTCCCTCTCCACCTTCCTTCTGATTTATGTCCTAAGCAAGTTACTCATTTGTTCTGCTATCCCTATGCATGGCAATACAAGACATACAATTCACGTTATCAAACATGGAATCTCTTTTACCAGTGGCTGGAAAAAGAGGAAATTAAGAATGTAAATTTATAATGTTAAGCAATAATTACCCAGACAACATAATGTTTATTAAGCACTAAGAAATATATTTCATAGAAAACCAATAAAAATAATAATATAATCATAATAAAAGAAATACAATTCCCAAAGCAAAAGTCCAAAAGCCTGCTCAGCACACATTTTTACTGGCTAAATGCAGTAGACAAACGATCTTGTGAATGTATGCAAGCATGTCTATGTACATTGTGTGTGAGGGTGAGAGAAACAGTGGCAGTGAGATCATGTAATGGCTTCTTGGCTAATACACAGTTCATATCTGATTAAACTTTTCACTGTATTGTTTTGAGGCTTTATTGTTATGTCTAGAGAGAAAATCTTATTTACTTTTTGTGTTTCTATTAGAAAACAGGTCTTACTGGTACAAAATGATTGTATATAAATATTCTCAAATTTTAATAGCTCTATCATATTTTTATACATATCAGAATATGATCATCTATATAACACATACAGACTTGGTCCTTAATGGAACTACATTCTCATGGAGGGATCTAAGCAGTGGGGTACTCCAAGGTTCTGTTTTAGGCCCAGTATTCTACAATAGCTTTAACAGTGATCTAGAAAGAGAAGGGAAAGGAAGGGAAAGGAAGGGAAAGGAAGAGGAGAAGAGAAGAGAAGAAATTCAAAGTGGAGAGAAGTAAGGTTTTACACTTAGGCAAGAAAAAAAATTATACGGATATAGATTAGGTGAAATTTGGTTCAACATCAGTAACTGTGAGAAAAATATTGGTATCCTAGTGGACCATCACTTAAACATGAACTAAAAATGTGCAGCAGCAGCCAAAAAAGTCAATGCAATCTTAGGCTGCATTAATTGAGAGACAGAATAAAGATTATATGAAGTATTAGTATTGTTTAGAAGCCTTAGTAAGGCTGCACTTGGAATACTGCATACAGTTTTGGTCACTACAATAGTAAAAAAAAGATGGAAAGAGTTCAGAGAAGAGTGACAAAGGTGATTAGGGGGCTAGAGACTAAAACACATAAAGAACAATTGCAGGAATTGGGTATATCTAATCTAGTGAAAAGAAGGACTAGGAGAGACATGAAAGCAGTGTTTCAATTTTTGAGAGCCTGCTACAAAGAAGATGGGTCAATCTATTTTTCAAAACACAGAAAGCAAGACAAGAAACAATGAATGGAAACTAAACCAGGAGAGAATCAACCTAAACCTAAGGAGAAGTTTTCTAATGGTGAGAAAAATTAACCAATGAAATTATTTGCCTACAGATGTTGGGGGTGCTCCATCACTAGAGCTTTTAAGAAGAGACTGCACAGTCATTTGTCTCAAATGGTATAGGATCTCCTGTTCAAGTAGGGGTTTGGACTAAAAGACCTCCAAAGTCCCTTCCAACTCGGTTATTCTATGTTCTAAGTGCAAATCCCCACTAAATCTAACTTAAATTTATTTCTAAGCTAAATAGACACCTATAGGATTTTATTATCCATCCACAGCATTGGGTTGCATTGATAATTGTTAAACATACTCAGAAACATCTCTAAATGTGCTGTTTAATGTCCTCATGAAGTATGCATATATGTGTATACATTGCTTGAGCCTTGATTTGAAAAAAATACTATTTTAAGCACCACAATTTATATTCCTTTTAAGCTCAGAGTGGTAGGGATTTCATCAATTAACTCAATCTAAATGATGATGGGGATGCCTGACAATAAAGTTATCAATAATCTCTGAAAACAACAGCTTGCTAGAAATGTAAATTTTGTATTATGAAAATTTTCAAAAGCAAATAAAAAATATTTGAACTTCCACAATGTGGGTATATTTTCACCCAAAGATATGGTAAATATAAAGTTTCTAAGTGATGAGTTGATAAGCAGACTCTCCAAAAGGAATTATTTAGTTGGAAAACTGGTAAATATATAAGGAGAACTTAATATTTTGCAAAAATAGAATGGTATTAGCAATTATGACAATGTAATTTATACTAATTAAAATTAAGTCAGACAAAATGACAACATTAGTAATCATTTGAAGTACTATATTACCCATTAAACTATGCTTTGTAAACATCTCTCTTGAAATTAGAAAAATAATTAGTAGCATTTTAGTCTTTTAATTCACTATAATTAGTATTTTAAAGAAACTACATCCTGTCTGCTGGAGGCTTTTATTGTTTGGTTTGAAGAATGATTTTGCTTGTAGCTGACGTTTAAAACTTTGAGCAATAGTTCATTCTATATTGATACATTCTTCACAAAGCCAAAAAGCAATTGTATAATTAAAGTATTATGCAGTTATTGGAAATGATCAGAGATTGACAGTCCAATCTATCTTAATGCACTAATGAGCTTTGACTTGCTCCAAGAAATTAAGCCCTTTCCTGAGTTACTATTTCAGACTGTAATGAGACAAAGATCGAGTGGTACCTTTGATGATTACTTGGATAAATATATAGTTTGCTCATCACTAGACTGATTATCAGCACACAGGAAGAATTCAGCAATAATATACAAATAAATACATTTGTTTCTGTGGTGCAATTCAGCCACTTATATCCGGTTCGGGTGAACTGATAGCGAAGGTCGCAGGAGGCTCCACCCACACACCCAGATGTCATCACATCCCATTTTTGATGCTGTGTGCATGCATGGAAGATCTACTCATGTGCAGAGATAATGCATACACTCACAATTGCGAACTGGTAGTGAAGGTAAGTTGAATTCACCCCTGATTTGTTTCAATTTTTTTCTCAATTTCTCATTTTTGCCACATTGCAAGTTTAGTTGATAAACATGTCAAGAGATACTTTTTACAAAGAGATATTTATAAAGTTTGCATAAAAATGTCAAGGTGTTTTATTGATTTCATTTGTTTATTTGTATGCCACAAATTTACTTATTTGCTTATTTACTTATTCACTTATATGCCATACATTTCCAAGCGCTCTAAGCAAATAACAGTCCAACAACCTCAATTAAATTTCTCAAAAAATATAATGAAATTCTAAAAAAAAACACCAAAAAATCCCACAATCTCCACAACGTCATAAGGGACAAAGGAAAACAATCAAAGCCATGCGTCCACTAGTACATGCTAATATTTACAACATACTTTCCTCTTGGGGAAGATGGAGAACCTTAAATCTGGTCTTCTGAAATCCAAGGTGCAAATGGTAAAGTAGATCACCATAAGAGTTCCAAATCATAGGAGTGGCAATAATGCTTAGTTTCTAGGTCCCATCAGAGGGCATTACTCAAATAGATAGAATCTAGAGGGCATTGATTCTGTTTTTGATTTGATTAAGTAGGCAAATGAATACTGGAGAAGGTAATCCCACAGATCATCACGTCTGCAGCCATGTATAGCCTTAAAGGGGACAACCAGTGCCTTCAATAGCAACTAGAAGTCAATTGCCAACTTGTTCTGATCCCAGTGTTGAGGAGGTGAAGCCTAAACTGATGATCTTATTCAAATCCTGTCATAGAACTGAAAACAAAGCAAGAATAACTGTGGCGATGCTCAGACAGGCCATAGCTGATCAAAATTTTCATTCTGAATTATGAAAGTAATTTTGGAGGAGGTTTCTGGTTTATTGACTGAGCTAGTTATCTTTAATGAAAGCCTGGCTATGAAAGACAAAGACATAACTATATGGAGAACAAAATCTATTGCACCAATTCTAAAATGGCATTTGGTATTAGCTTAATGTGATCTATCTTGCATGTTTAGTACCATAATGTTGATTCAAGAAGTGATAGGCTTGGGCAACTGATTCATTAAGAATTATTATCTGAATAGTATAAAAGGTAGTGATTGTGGCTCTTCCCTTCAACTCGTCTTAGGGATCTTATCAGTGAGCCTAGCAGCAGTCAATTTCACATTCCTCTTAGATTTGCAGCTCACTGGGGAAGAGAAAATAATACTTTAATGAATGAAATTCATCTTGCTTTCCATCTGAATCCGATCCTCTAATGAGAACTTATACTGGTTCATCTGTAAGGTTCTTTTACACAAAAATTGGAAGAAAAATTAATTCAGATCCAGCCTGAATAATGTATTTGATACTTAGCATACTGTTCATGCATTGCAATTAATGCAGCTTGACAAGTCACTTTAATTGACATAATTTGTTTTGCAATAACCAAGAATCCAACTGTCAAAGTTGTTCTGTGTCCCCCTTTACATTGATTTAAACCAGGAACTGCATTAAATATTTCAACATTTTGGTTTTCATCAGAGAGCCACACAATCCCCTAAATTTCACACAGGGTTAGGTTTTTTTGTGTGGAATGGGATTCATTTCTATTTGTCTTCATAGATCCCTCCAATGTGCTACTTAGGCACTGCTAATAGGTTTGTTTGTGGTTACTGCATTCCTTTTAGGGAAAGGTAGAATAGTAAGTTTACCTGCCTGCTTTGTTTGGCAGATTTTCTATAAATATTTTATTTAAAAGAGTTGCCAGGTCATATGGTTGCCTCAAATAAAGTGAAATGTCTCTTAAAAGAGCCCTCTGCTCTCATGTTTGAAGCACGCATTTGTTTAGGTGTAAAAAAAGAAGATGGAGGAGCCTTGTCCTTGCCATCTTTTTAATAAACAAAATTGAATGCCTATGTATTCTACCATAGATTTTCTTTTCAGTTTATTTTCACTCTGCAATAGATTAGCTGGAAATAAAACATCCAGATTTGCTCTCAGGAGCATTTACAGTAAAGTCCTTTTTAATCTCATCACTCTGCCCACCCAGCGTTAATGGATGATTTCTCGCTATTGGTGGTCCTCTGAGGTGGGAATAGAATGAAATGATAGTTGATTTGACTGTGTATCATTGTAAGTGTGACACCCACATATAGCAATGTTTACAATCATCTGATTTTGGAGCAGCCCATCTCAAGAAGCAACAACTAGCTGATCTTGGCTCCTGCAAATGTAGAAATTTGCATGGAGGTTCCTATATAGTCGGGAATCAAACAAGAATGATGGCTAAATGAAGATGTCTTTCCTTTTTACCATCCTGGAATAGCTCATAGAATGTCCAATGTTTTCCTTCTTGGAGACTTACTTTTCTCAAAACTTCTCTGGCTTAGGCTAGATAAAACAAAACTACAAGTTTTTCTTTTTTTTTTTCTTAATTCCATCACATCCTCATCTGCTTCTATGTTGAAGATAAGTCAGTGATAATGTAATAATGAAAGAATAAACACTATAGCAATGAGGGTGGTGGAGGGCAGATTTAAATGGTTCTTTACATCAATCCGTTGCTTTGCCTCAGAGAAGCTACATTTGGTTGTACTTGTCAACACCTTTGTTATCAAAAGTTCATCTTTGTTTCGGTGTGTCTAGGTAAAAGTGCAGGTCCATTTAGCACCTGCCAGGCATGCATAAATGGGTTCCTAACAAATAAATACTCAGCCTCATGACTTTGGAAACTTAGCAACTCAACTGAGATGCTGAAGATAAATAATATAAACCACTGAAGTTGGGTGTCTTTGGAACAATATGTTTGTAACAAAAATATTGATCTGCTTCATTAAGTGCAAAGGAAACAAGCATGTGATTTCCACTTAAAGTGCAGAAGACCTCTAGTGTTAATGATACCCTGCAGCAGCATATCACAGATGGGGCCTCTTTTGGCACTTTACAAATTGAAGTTAACATCGTCATAAGGCAAATTTCTGCTAGGTTTGCTGGTTGTCCAGTATAAATGCAACATCCTCCTTGTTTATCTCCCCCCTCCTCATTGGCTGCAACCTTTAACATCCCTTCCTTTCCGTATTTAAGGTGTTTGCTTTTGTTTCATTTGTCCCTCCAGTTAAGAGATGGTTGGTCCACTCTCCCACCTGTGATCGGAATGTAATCAATATATTCTTTTTTCATCATAAATCTCTACACTTGGAGTCTGTAGTTTTTAACATTCTTCTAGATTGTATCTGTCTGGAGACAAGATTTCTTGACTTTGATCCCTGGGTTTTTCATCTTTTCAAACCATATTATTACTATTCTGATAAAGATTATATATCATGCTATGGTGGTCATATGGAATTTTCATTAGAAACATTTTGTCAATAAGAACGTTTCAAACTATATTATTATTATTATACAATTGTATCACAGTGGCCAGTTGTTTCGCCGGATTTGGCATTGGTTACTAGTCGGGCCCCACCCAGGGGCCTAGGACATCGTAACGTATTTTCGTAATATGCATGCAGATCCAAGCAGTGCGGCTTTTTGCATTTGACTGATGGTGGTTTTGTCAATTTTTAACTGTTTTAAATGTAATTCCAGTGCTTTTGGTATAGCACCCAGTGTGCCAATTACCACTGGAATTATTATTATTATTATTCCAATAACTATTATATATTATGCTTTCGTGATCATATGATGTTTTCATCAGAAATATTTTTACCAATAAGAGCTCTTCACGATGTGTGTAATATTAAACGCACATTTTCATAGGAAAGTTCAGATGGATTTCTGAACCCACCAGTGGGACGTTTTGCAAACACTGGAAATAAGGGAAGGTAGTAAATAATGACTGGAAATGAAGGTTTATCTAATGAATCCATTCAATTCCTTTATAAATTATAATAATTGCTTTCTCTCCAGAGTCAGAAATAAAGTGTGGTGGCAATAGCAGTATAGAGTGAGGCTCATTCAAGAAGAAGGTCTACTGGCAGTATTTTTCCAAGCTTCTCTTTGAAAGACCTTGGGATTTACCATATGTTTCTTATGTTTCTTATATAACAATCAGCATTGTGGCTTGGGTTAATAGATTACATAAAACAATGAACTCAATGGTACTGTAGATGAGTTATTTGATTTTTATCCTGTCTTTATTTTTCTGCAATTTAAGCAAATAGCTAATCCGTCTATTTTCCCACAACAACAACAACTGGAAAGGTATATTGGGCAGAGAGAGAGAGAGAGAGAGCAAGTGACTTCTCCAAAGTGACCCAGCTGGCTCTCATTACTCAGGAAGGAACTGAACTTAAATATCTTGCCTTCTAGCCACTTTCACTACTACACCAAATCGGCCAACATAGTGATTGAAGATTGATGATATTAATGATATTGGTGATGAAGATGAGAGAAACTTGATCATAGTCCAAGAAGATAAATCAAAATCACACACTGTATTAGAATTATAAGTGTTGACTGTAAAGTTCCACAAACTGAGAGCTCTTTGTAAATCACCATTGTCTCCCATTATTATTCGTTACTGCTTGTAATATAAAATAGCTACTTCACAGTGTAAGGATTGCAATTACACTGTAGTTAAATTACAGTTATGAGCTCATCTGAAAGTGCAGTTCATAGAATTAACCTTCTGTTAGAATTTTGCAAAAGTTATATGTACATGTACCAATTCAGGATAATTACAAGCTAATGTATTAAGTATGACACTACTAAGATAATTATAAATGATTCTTTCATTTAGTTAACCTTCTAGTTTAATGAATTAGTGGCAATTACAGAGAAGAAACAAAAATACACACAATATAAATAAAATTGCTAATTTCAGCTCCCTTCTCTGAAAATCTACCATACATTTGAGAAAAGTGTTTCTTATATTCCAGCCCATTAAGAAAAATGTAGGTCAGACAGATGATATCTAAAAGCAAAGATAACTAAGAGATAGCAGGTTAGAAAGCAGGAGAAGTGAGATCAAGTCCCGTCTTAGCCATGAAAGTCAGCTGGGTGATTTTGAGATAGTCTCTCTCTCTTTCAGCCCAACAATTCACAGGGTGGTTGTTATGGGGAAAATAGGAGGAGGAAAGTACGTTAGATATGTTCACTGCATTGAGTTATTAGCAAAAATAATAAACCTTGAAATAAATAAATAAATAAATAAACTAATAAACAAACTAATAAACAAACTAATAAATACATGTAAATAATTGGCTACAGACTGTCAAGTCTACTCAGTCCTTTATCAATGTTGTATATACAATAATTAATCCCTCTGTTGGCCTCACCTACTCACATACAGTATACCAGCGGTGAGATGAAGATGAAGACGTTTTACCCAGACATGGTATTCACCAGGTTCGGACCAGTTCTAGAAAACTGGTAGCGGAATTTTTGAGTAGTTTGGAGAACTGGTAAATACATCTCTGACTGGCTCCGCCCCCATGTATTCTCTGCCTCCCAAGTCCCAGCTGATCTGGAGGAAATGGGGATTTTGTAGTATCCTTCCCCTGCCACACCCATTAAGCCACGTCCACCAAGCCATGCCACACCCACCAAGCCACGCCCACAGAACCGGTAGTAAAAAAAAATTAGTCCCACCACTGCTTTTTCCATTATCGCTAAAAGGACAGTTCAGGGACCAGGAAATCCAGGCAATGAATGAGTATGTAACTCAATGAAGTCCAGGATGGTAATATGACCAATTAATATGAAAAAATGAGTATCAAAAATTGTAATGAATTGGTACATGCACATTATGAAGCAAAAAGATACATTAAACCAATGGGGAATGCATACACTATTTAATGCAAGTTTATTAATACTATGTATAACCATCCAATATTGATGCTTGCAGAACATCCAATATCTGATGCTTGCAGAACAGATCCAAGAAATATTACTGAATAAATTTAACTCTTTATGTTAGCCTCCTCTAACTGTTGGTATTAAACAACAGAAAATAGGGCTACTTTTGTGGAAATCATTGTTCAAAAGGCCTTCAACTAGCCATGCCAAGCAGTTGATGGTTTAAATGTGGAGGATATCATTATCTGCCCTTTGTTGTTGGCATATTCCTCTCTGATCCAGATGCACCTACTCCAATCCATTTCTTCCACAGGACTGAACCTACTTGGATTTGCCTCAAATCTCTAATGGGTCTATCTGGTTTCCAGAGGAGATTTGAAATTTTCCCTAAAGATCTTGTGATAAATTTGCAAATGATAGCATTTTGGACCATCAATGAAATCATTCTTTAAATGCCTCTCTATTGCACAATTTTTGCTGGCTCTGAAGACCTTCAGGAAAGGAAGCAGCAAAAGCAAAATCAAGTCAGCGCCAACTTTTACGAACTTTTACTAACCACATAGATTTTTCTCCTAATCTGCTTTCAACCTGGCTCTTGAGGGCTCTCGATTTCTATAACTTCTGTAACTGATTCCACCCTCCTTCTTCATTATTAATTTCTTCTTCCCTTTCCTTCCACATTTTTCAGCATGATAGACTTCTCCAAAGAGTTATGTCTTCACACATTATCACATTTGACTCTGGTCATTTTTGCTTTGAATGTGAATGCTATATTCACTTGCTTGATTCTTTGTTTCTTTGATTTTTTGGGAGGGGAAGTATTCAACATCAAGCTGAAAAGCATCAATATTTCTCTCCTGCTTTTTCATGGTCAAACTTATTTCCATAGATTGTCACAAGGAATACCACTGTCTACATCATTCTGTTTTTTTGTGGGTATAAACTATCATGACATCTGAATATCTTTTTGAAGACCTTAATTGCTACTCTGTGGATGCTGATCTGTAGTGTATTTCTTAATTTCTGGTTCCTTTGCTGTGATAGTTGATCTAATAAGCAGAAACTACCTACCATTTTAATATCATCACTGTCAATTTCAAGGTTTTTTTTTTGTTATACCTGTTGTTTGGTCTTCTTTATATTTAATTTTCATCCTTTTTTCCCCCACTCTGCCCCTTGACTTTCATTATTACAGCTAGCAGATCATTTACATTTTTTCAGCCATCAGAGTAGTGTCATTAGCATAGAGAAGCTTATTGATGTTTCTTTCTCAAATTTTAAATCTTTCCTTGATATATATTTAGTAGATAGGTTGAATAAATATACAACTTTCTCTGTGTAAGAGGCATAATGGCACAGTGGTTAGACTGCAGTACAGCGGGCTAATTCACTGCTCATTCCAGGACCTCAATTCTGAACAAGTAAAGTTGACTCAGCCTTCTATCTTTCTGAGGTCGGTAAAATGAGAACCTAGATTATCAAAGGCAATATGCTGATTATGTAAATTACTTTGAGAGGGCTGTAAAGTACTATGAAATGATATATAAGTCAGTGCTATTGACTCCTTTGCTATAGAGGCTAGACCAAGCATTTGTTACCCAGTCAGGAGCCATTGTGCATGTTATATCTGGACTGTGGCTAACGTGCCTAGAGATTTATCATGAGGACAATGAGATGTTCCAACATTGATAATTGTGTCAATCATATCATTTGATATGATTAACACAATTGAAGCCCTTTATGTAATCAATATATATTGACTTCTTTTTGATACTCTTTGGCTCTCTCAATTATCCAAAGTGCCTTAGTAATAATGTATTGTGTTAATTGACTTTTTCTAAAGCCAACTTGAACATCTGGCATCTCCTTTTCCATATAATGAATATTCAATAGTGAGATGTTATATGTTATAATCAGTTAAATGTATACTGTGTTTCTTCAGCATTACATTTTTTTCAAGATTGAAAAACATATCCTTTATTAAAGGTGAGCTGATCTAGGTCAGTTCATACATTTATCAAGTCAAACATCTTTGATTGCTATGGTGATCAAGTAGGGATGGTTGCCACCATTTCACAATGCAACATAATAAAGGGAACTTTTACATATGCAAAATCCACCTGTAAATTCCTTCCCTCTTGAGAATTATAATGTCATTGGAGCAGTGAATGCATCGTGTATCTAGCAATAGCAATAGCAATATCACTTAGACTTATATACCACTTTACAGTGCTTTACAGCCCTCTCTAAGCAAGTTGCACAGTCAGCATATTGCCCCAACAATTTTGGGTCTTCATTTTACCCACCTCAGAAGGAAGGACGGCTGAGTCAACCTTGAGCCTGGCGAGTTTGGAATTGCCAAATTTCAGGCAGCCAGCAGTCAGCAGAAGTAGCCTGCAATACTGCACTCTAACCACTGCTCCACTGTAATTCCTACATTACAGTTTCTCAAGATATTTGTATAGTAAAAAAGGAAGTTGATGCAATTCATGTGATCAGCAATGTATACCAAAGACCTAATTCTTAAAAACCTTATCGGTGAGATAGGCTGCATATAAACTTAATAAATAAACAAAAATAATTCTTATCTCAGCATTCCTGGGATTTTCAGCACCACTAAGTGGTCCTTTCCATGAGACTTCTATTCAAATATAACAGTGGTGAAATTCATTTTTTTTACTATCAGTTTGGTGGGCGTGGCTTGATGGGCATGGCAGGGGAAGGATACTGCAAAATCCCCATTCCCTTTCCACTCTGCAGTCAGCCAGAGATGGTATTTCCTGGTTCTCCAAACTACTCAAAATTTCTGCTACCGGTTCTCCAGACACTGTCAGAACCTGCTGGATTTTACCCCTGAAATATATACAGTTTTTAATTGTGGAGGTCAAAATGTATAATACTAGGACATGAATCAAGCTTTGGAGATTGGAAATTTTAATCCCAGTGAAGAATAGTAGTCAGAGAGGACTGTACAAATATAAATGGATGGTTGTATTAGAATAGGACCATCAATAGAGAAATAATATGGAGGCCGGGGGGAGAAATAGAATATAATATTGTTTCCCCTTCCTTTTCCAGTTCAGAATAAATCCCAAGGTTTTTCCTTTCTTTAGCTTCTCTTTCTTCCCAATCACCTTTTTACAAGTAGATCATCTTGCTATATGAAGGGCATAAAATACCAACAGATACATCTTCATGCAGTATGTAGTTTTATCTTTCTTTCTGAAGCATAAATCTTCCTAATAGCCACAGATTTTAAATAACTTAGTATTCCTAACTATAATTCCATCAGCCTGTGTGTGGGGAAAAATATTTGTATGAGTGTGTGCTATTGAATGACATTTTCCAAATGATTTGGACATGTCATTTTTAATTTCTTTAACAAGATGGTGGTGATAAATTACCAAAATTGTGATTAGGCTTTTCATAGAATTACCATCTAAGATTTACAGCTCTCTCGGTGTTTTTAAAAGCCCCATAAAATGTAATCTGTATAAAATAGAGTAGGCTTTGTATAAAGAATTTTATAAAAATTAAATAAACTTGTCATTATTAAAAATACTGTTATTAGGTTAATATTTTTTTGTTTTGAATAATGCAGTAATATCCCTAGAGGATGTCTAGGTTTCTTTAGTATAATGGGTTCTGATGCAAAAATATACTATTAAAAGTCCAATAAAGTTTGTGGACTTCACTGGTTTTGAAAGACTCAATCCTATTTCGAACATATTTTAAATAGATGACTTAATTTGGAGAATTTATAACTTATGTTTTTGTTATAGACTATTTGCCAGTTATATATTAGTCTATGCAAATCAAATCATGCAATGCAAATCATGTCTTTTGTAAAAGAATATATATAAGTATGCGGCTATATAGTATATGCCTACATCAGGAATATGACTACATAATGGCAGAAAAGGAGAAAATACCATTAAAAGTTAATTTTCTATGTAAATAATTAAACAATGTAGGCCAGGCTGACCACCCTTTAGAAACCTTCTGTTTCATCTGTACCTTTCATTTTGGAGGTGGCATCCATATATCTCCTTTCTAGTACTTGAAAGATAAAACAAACATCCTCTATAACCATTTCCTCCTCTAGTGTCCACCAGAGAGTTCATCTACTGATCCATTTTACCTATGAAATGGTAAAAGAGGTTAAGGTATCCTTGAACATGGCTAACAGGTCTGAGGTTAAAGATTGTTAGGCAAAGGATTTTGTTGGTAGGGATAAACCTTACTCTTAAGTTTCATAAAGGAAGTGTGTTTAGAAAGAATACTAAAAAACACTATAGCAAGTAAAATATTCCAAATATAAGTAGTAGAAATAAAATTAGCAAGATTACCAAATTAATACTCTGGTACCCAAATCACCACAGAAAACTACAACCTTCATTTCCCATAACATTTCAGAGCAAACCTTTGAGATCATAATCAAAACAATTTGGATTTGTTTGAGTTACAATTTATTGCAGATAAGGGGAGCAGTCAGAGAAAGAAGGTCAAGGCAGTCATTACCTAATGCAACAATATGTCTTAGATGATTGGCACTAATTTTATTTTATTATTGGTGCTACTTACAAAGAAAAGACAATTCAGTGTGTCATTGCAATGCAGCTTCACCCCTTACACCTTCAAGCTTTTTAAAAAATCAGTATGTCATTTTGATACATTATCCCCATCCACCATATTGTTTCTTTAGAGGAGAGATCATCTGGTGTCAAACTCTCCACATCTATTCTGCTGATATTATGTATATTATTATGTATATTAAATAGTTAAAGCTGAACTAAATGAAAGTCACTCCCTTTGTATTGTCTGTGCCTTTGGTATAGGTACCAGTATGTACACTGTAGCTATATAGATAAGTGTAAATTCTTGTTCACTTTTTTCTGTGACTTGCTTTTACTTGCCCTTTGTTCCATTTTAATGTTTGCTGATGTGTAATCAATAAATGTCAAGCTATATTTTACCAGCCTAGAGGTAGGGACTGACTGGGAGTGTGCTAGGTGCAAAGTAAACTAAAAGTTACGCACAATAATTTTCCATCAGAAATCATGTACAGGTTTACTTGAAGGAACTGAAATTTAATTTTCTATTCAGAAGATATCCATCACATAATGATAATTACTATTTTAAAACATTTTCCTTCTAACAGAGTGCATGCTTTTGAAAGAACAATTTTTCATTGTTTGAAGAAATACTGTATTTAGTGGCACATTTTCCAAATATACAGATAGTACAGCATATGCGAGATCCCCAAATTTCCCTTTCGTAAAGGTCTTGTGATCCTCATCTGGATTCATCACAAGATTTATCTGCAAAACATTCAACAACAACAACAACAACAACAACAATAACATTTAAATGCAGTGAATTCAGAAGCCTCCAGTAGGTCACTAATTATTATTTATACAATATGCTTGCTAGCCAAGCACTTCATTGGTAAGGTACATCATAAATGGTTAGTGATAAATCTCAATGAATATTTCATGACTCTCTCTGGAAATTAAAGTTTAAATGACATATCCCATGTATAGGCCATAAAAACAGAATCCAAAGACTAAGTAATATGAAATTGCATGATGTCATTCAAAATTCCCAGTAGATTCAATAAGGCCTGGAGTTTAGAACACCTTTCATAAACAGACATGGATCTCCATTCTTATTATTATTCTCTGGCTCTCTAACTACGAGCGCTACTAATCCATTTCTGAGAATCAGTTTTGTCAGTTCCAAGTAAAAAGCAATAAGCTCTGTGAGTTTTCTAAACAATCACAGTAAATCATCTCAATTCCACTAAGTTAGCCTATGTTTTCTAGATTCTGGCAAAAGAGCTAAACTACAGTGTCACTTGGGGGTGATTGGCAGTATATTGTTAATTTGACTTTACAGCTGCACACAGTTAGAAAGTTGCCAGGCCTAATTCAAGAACTCTAGATGACATATTATAAATTCTATCATCCCATTAAACTAAATGAATCTCTAAACTTTATCTGGAGCTTGTTTTTGTTTGCTTGTTACAAATCAATCACAAAAGCAGCCTGTCCAGGAGTCTACCTACAGGAATGTGTACTTCGATTAGTATACAATACAAGGGACTTGATCAGGCTCAGATATAAATGGACTAGAATTTGTGGTGATTGTCCTTGGGTATATTAAACTCCTAAATGGACATATTCCTTTGAAATTTTACATAAACAAGATAACTGAGCATATCTGTTCAGGCTCACGCAAAAATAGTAATAGCAATAGCATTTAGATTTATATACTACCATAGTGCTTTTACAGCTCTCTCTAAGCAGTTTACAGAGTCAGCATATTGCCCCCAACAATCTGGCTCCTGGTTTTACCTGCCACAGAAGGATGGAAGGGAGTCAACCTTGAGGTGGTGAGATATGAACTGCTGAACTGCAGATAGCAGGCAGCTGAAGTTGCCTGCAGTACTGCACTCAAACCACTGTGCCACCTTGGCTCCATAATGGTCCTGATAACTTGAGTGAAAGGCCAAGCAGCTAACAGGAATTTACAAAGTGGCAATCAGGTTCAGCAGAAAGTCACTTTAAGAATCAAAGTGGCTCTCACTGCAAGAGTTCCAGGTGTTGAGTTTGGTCATTAATTTCTGGATTTTTTGCCATTCTGTTAGAGTCTCATGGTTCTTTACTTGAGACACATGACTCCCGAATCAATAAAACAAAACAGAGCACATCAGTTTGTTTTTAAATGCCAGGAATGTGTCAAAATGATAATGATCTATCACTATTGTTGTATGTACACTGAGAGCTTATGCATTGGAGACAAATTCCTTGTGTGTCTAATCACACTTGGCCAATAAAGAATTCTAATTCTAATAAATTGTTTGTAATGGATTATGCTACTACAAAGAAACAAAAACCTAGTACAATTAGTATGGGATGTATGCACTTGAGCAAAAGATTCTAGAGTCAAGGATAAAGTTCTAGCCTAGACTGAATATATAATAAATCATTTCTGCACCAAGAAAATTGCATTGTTGCATTCATATAAATAATTAGGAGATCAGCTCGACTTGAGGGTGACTTTACTTCACTGCATCAAAGCATAATCATTAATGAGACATAGAAACATTCTTTTTCCCTTTTCCTCCATCTTACAGAGAATCCTGAGAAATGGGGAAAAGAATACATTGCAGTTCTCATAAACCAGGTCCCTAATCTTTATAGTTTTGTTTCAAGGAACTAGTGACACACACTGATAAAGGTAATGCATGGTTATGTATCTTGGAAGCACCAGAGAGAAATACTACACAATGATTTCCCCTTACTTTTTCATGCATTACTACAACCTAGTGTGAGCACAAGAAATGTTTTTTGAAATCAGGTCGGGCCAAATATTGTTTTCGTTTTAACCTTGAAGGGGCCTAGAAGTGTATAGATCTGTGTTCTGACCCCCCTCTGTCTGGTGATTAATGCCGCTACAGGCTTACTGTTAGCCACGCTTTATTCACAGCAATTACAATCCTGTTGGCTGAAAGCCCACACACAACTCACAGGCAAGACGTTGGCAGCAACCCAGACTGCCACAGACAAGAGATACAATACAAACAAGAGCTTCTCCAGCTTGTTATGAACGGTTGTGTCCTGCAAAAGAACTCCTCCCAAAGTCTCTTCTTATATACTCTCTTGGGAGGAGCCAAGCCACAACCACCTGGGCTTGATTATCTCTTATAAGTCTGTCTCTGCAACTGCTGCCTCAGTTTCTCTGTCCTTCATTGCCTGACGTTAGGGACAAACTCCCTTTGATCTTCCTCACTGCTCCATTGCCTGACGTCAGGGACAAACTCCCTTTGATCTTCCCCACTGCTCCCTGCCTCAGGGGCCTCCTGGTGGCCAACCAGCCTCTCTGGTCCCTGCTCTGAGTCCAAACCATGCCCAGGGTCCTCCACATCTTCCATAGCAGACTCATAGGATTCCTCGCCATCGGAGTCCATCGGCAGCTCCAATGGCTCCTGCTGGGCCACAACAGATCTGTAATGTCAGGCGATAAATGATCTAACAATGGCAATGCAGATTTTCAATCAGAAGCAATTGTATTCATTTACGCAGGCAGCAAATATGAAAGTTTACCCCGACACAAACATATATATATACATCTATTCCTAACTAATCCTGATGCTGTTCTAGAATGCTCTTGCCACAGTACCATGTATTGCATGCTCAGCTGGCATTACAAGGACATCTTTAAATAGGTTGCCCTGAGTTCTCACTTCTTTGTGGAAAAAATTGCATTACACAGTATTAAATCAATGCTAATATTTCCTTTAATAATTGATTGTACAACTAGTTCTCCAAAAGCAGAAAAGCATCTCTGATCCATAACACTGCTCTAAATCTAATTTCCTGCTAATAGATTATTCAGGATTCTGGTTTGTGTCTCTTAAAATTAATTCACAAGATAAATCAATGATTTTTCTTTTTATAAGAAAAATGAATGATTGAACTATCTGTAGTTTTGTTAGCAGACATAATTTTTAAATGCACATTTGTTTTCTTCCAGGCTCTTCAGATGAGAATCTGCCATATAAATTTATGCTAGCCATTTTCCTATCCAACAAAATTCTATCCAACAAAATTCTATCCAACAAAAGTGTGTACAGTCAAGGCTATGGTTTTCCCAGTTGCAATGTATGGATGTGAAAGTTGGACCATGAGAAAGGCTGAGCACCAAAGAATTAAGGCCTTTGAACTATGATGCTGGAGAAGACTCCTGTGAGTCCCTTGGACTGCAAGGCTATCAAACCGGTCAGTCCTAGAGGAGATCAACCCTGACTGCTCTTTAGAAGGCCAGATCCTGAAGATAAAACTCAAATACTTTGGCCACCTAATGAGAAGGAAGGACTCACTGGAGAAGAGCCTAATGCTGGGAAAGATTGAGGGCAAAAGAAGAATGGGATGACAGAGAATGAAGTGGCTGGATGGAATCACCGAAGCAGTAGGCGTGAGCTTAAATGGACTCCAGAGGATGGTAGAGGACAGGAAGGCCTGGGGGAACGTTGTCCATAGGGTCGCGATGGGTCGGATACGACCTTGCAACTAACAACAACAACATATTTCTGGTCATTGTTTGGAGATTCATTTCTACACATACATTATATACTGTTCCAAAATAATCAGCCATCACTTTTTTAGCACTGATACTATCATGATTGCATGATAGCAATCAGAGAGATGTATACCAGTTTTGAACTGAACCAGGGTGAAATTTTCCTAGCTTCTTTGCAAAACTATTTAGTAATTAGATAAACTATGCAGAATACACTTGGATGTTTTAACAAGACTGACTATTAGCCCATTCTGGCAGTCATATAATATAATTTCTGATCAGATTTTGTCTTGAACTATAAAGGTTCTTACAATTTGGCTTTACAACATGCTACTGGAGATGCAGCTATTTTTAGTATGGGGAATGGTGATGTAACTATGGGCTATATTTTCAGTGGCTTGGGTAAGAGAGTATGTAGGTGAACAGCAGTAGCTATGTTTAAAAAGAATTGACAAAATTGTTGGTAAATAGGAAAATATTCAAAGAACCTAATAATCCAAAATATATCTAGCTTGGACTCATCATTCAGATTTACTAGGAGGGGAAGACAGAAGCCAAAGGAGTAGTAAGATCATATTTTAATATAGCTGAGAATTTCAAATTCAGGAAAAATGCAAAAAAGTTGCATCAGAGACAGTGAATTCTTTAATATCTTTTTTGCAAAACTAGTCAGACTCTCATAGTAAACCCAGTTTGAATAATATCACAGATGTCTTGATTAAATTATATCTCTGTGTTTACCATCTGACATGGTTAAACAAAGGCTATCAAAAGAAATTAAGCAGATTTTACATGGCCTGTAAATATATTTTATTATAAAATTCACTGAGTGACTATTATTTTTTGTAATTAATTTCTGTTACAATTTGACCTATGATTTGCTTCAGAGACACAGACAATTCAGATTCAATTGCTGACATTAATGAAAGTGGATTATTATTCTTTGTGATACATTGTATGAATGCCTTGAATTCACCCAGTATGTCTCATGTGAAATATTATTTATTCATTTTTTCAGAAATGTTAATGATTATCCATATGGTCTGACACATAGAGGCCCTAAAGCATAACTTTTTAATAAACTTTATTTCATTGGCTCTGTCCACTTGGTCTTCTTGTAAAACAACAATGCAATATTTTTATGATACAGGCTTCATAATCTGGGCCATGCCAGCATCTTGAGAAATATTATTTCTAACTGGGACATAACACAGATTATTAGACAAATAATCAACTAATGAAGACAACTAATGAAAACACTGTTTTCTTAACATCTACTTTTACTTACTATTAGACGTTTTAAAGAATCTGCAATAACAATGCTTTGTAAGTCCTGTGCATTCTGATCAATGATGTTATATAGCCCAGGATTTTTTTTTCTAACTCTGCCATCCCATTTGGAGGTTCTGGGGTCAACTTTATATCAAATAAATCATATTATTTAAACCATTGAACTACACTGTGACTTGTAGCTAACCTGCGTAGAACTCACTGAATGCACAGAATTACTTTAGGTAGATCAAAATATAAAGTTCTAACATGCTTGCATCTACCACTGTTCATCTTATAATTGCTTTGTTCAAATTGTTAAAGGGGACTAACAATTATTTATTTCACACTGCATGAAATAGGGTTTTTTTTTTCCAAGCACAATGCTGCCTAGAGTTCTGTTAATTATATGATTTACTTAGTTTTGGTTGAATGCACATAGAATTAGGTTCAGCGTTAAGCTAATCACACACCCAAAGGTTGACTGTCACATTTTTCTTGATGGGGTTAGGTTCAAAACATCATATTCATTTAGGGTTATGTCCTTGTGAGTGTTGCATCATGTAAAGGGAAAAGGGTTATGCAGGTTATCTCCAGGAAGGTAATGCACCTCATATCTTTGAGAGAAGTGTTATGCATGTCATATGCAGGGGGAGATGAATTAGGCACATCATTTCTGGTGTGACCTGATGATGTCACTGATTAAACTGATGAAAGAAATGTCCTTCTGGGTTCGGCTCCAACTGGGGAAAAAGACACTGGAGACATGGAGGGTGCTTGGAAAGATGGTTTATTGATGGACAGGACCACATGGCTTGGGTTACTGAACAGAAAAGGTGATTACATACTTCAATGTTGGTGGAGAAGAAAAGAAGGGCCGGCTGAGATACTGAGTCCCTGGTTTTATGCCCTCTCTGGCCTTTGATCTTGAGCTTGTGTTCTGATTGGTTGTCAGACTCCCATGGAGCCATGCAGGGGCAACTCTCTAGGCTGCGTTTTGATTCCAGGTTTGATTGAGTTCTCAGATGCCATGTGGTGAGTTGGGTAAAGGGCCAATATTATCATGCCTTAATCCCATCCCCTGGAACTGAAGGGGAGAACTCTTTATTATGTAAAATGGACTAGCTTGGCCTTCTTAATGGCCCATTGACAAAGTGGGGATGGGCAGGAAGCTACAGGGAGCTATTCTGTCTTTTAAAACATGTGTCTTCCTTTTCACATCCAGAGAAATATTCTGCCTTTTCAATATTTCTTAGGATATTTCATTTTTCTGGGAAAGGGCTGGGTGATAACTTCCTACAAAACAAACTAATAAGGTGCCATTTAAAAGTACCGTCCTCTCTAACTCTAGAGTTTAAAGCAGCTCTGATTGCAATAAAAGAGAAGTCTAGAGAAAACCCTTCAACAGAAGTGAAAAATTGCTTTTGCAGCACCTTTAAGTTTCAAAAATCTTTAGAGCATGGTAAGTAGTTGTAAACAGGGCAAAAGAGGCCTCCATCTGATCTAGCAAGAAATGCCCAGTTACCAAGGTTACCTGACATCTCAAGGACACATAAAACTCCTAGCACATTCTTATTCTAATAGTTCCTACCCTTAGATGAAGTTAGATGAACAAACCTTGCTGTACTATCATTAAAAACACAGAGGTCTCACCAAATTTCTTATCTTTGCCTTTGTTGCTAAGTAACTGCTATGCAGTTGTTTCTAAAGTGTACCCTGTATGTATTCAAATTTAAAATATTTGTAATTTATAAATATTCCTGAAACATTTTCTCTGGACTCTTGGACCCTAATGTTTAGGGTTATGGTGATTCACTACGCTGGTAAATAAAGCAAAACTGCCATTTTGATCCCTTCCCGTTGTTTAGATAAAATTGTTGAATGCCACAACATTCAGCTAGTAAAAAAAAACCCTTGCTGTGTATTTATTAAACATCTGCAAACATCAGACAGGTTAAATGGCAGAAATGGAATAAAAAGCAGTTAAAAGCATAACAACAGACAAGAATGAACTCATCTCATTCAACACTACCCCATTCAAATGACACAGAACGTTCAGAGCTAGTGAAAACAAGATTGAGGGAAATTAGCCTGGATAGTCCTGAAGGAAGTGTCTTTGGTTCTTCAAGCTTTATTCTTTTTATGTTTATAGCAGCAGCAGAATTATAGTTAGCAGGTCTCCAGGTGATCCTTCCTGTACTCTTTTTCTACCAGAGGTGGTATTCTACTGGTTTGGACCAGTTCACCCAAACTGGTAATGGAAATCGTGGGAGGCCCCGCCCACCTGCCCCGGCTCTAGGGCATTGCATTTAGGCCCTTTTTTTGCCAAAAGTGCATGCACAGAAGACATTCACTCACATTTGCGAACCAATAGGGAAGGGAAGTGAATACCACCCCTGCTCTCTACCACTAAAGGAGCACTTTGGGGAATGGGCATGATGTGTCCAGCAAAATAGATATGTGATCACACTAAGTACAGCAACTTTCTTGAAAATAAAACACATCTCATTGTTAGATTTACAACCTGCCTTTACTTTGAGGTACACGAAGATATGTACATTCTCCCCACCCCATGATAAACCTGTGAGATAGGCTGGATTAAGAGAAGGCAATGAGTCCAATGTAATTCAGTGGGTTTGGGCAGAGAATAGGCTTGATTCTGGGTCTCTGTGATCCTAATCCAAGACCAAAATTTTACATTAGACTGATCTTCTCTAAGAAGTGTAAATTAGCAGTGTAATCCATAATTCCAGTTGCTATGCATTTTTCAGACAAAGAAAATACTAACTGTCCATGTTGCAGTATGGATCTTGCCTGGATGCACTGTTAAAATATTCAGATTCAGTGGCTCTATGGTGGAACTTTTTAAAAAATTCCTAGTTCTCACCATTCAAAGTTAGTGAAATCACCAAACATGCTTATGTACTTATATACTAAAAATAGTTCTGCATGAAATAAAATTGGCTTGAGTATGTCCTTCATAAATATACATCTTCTGGAATACTTCTGCACAACAGGAGAATAGGAGACAGACACTTTTTATTGGAAAATGGATATTCATCAGCTCCCTTCCATGCCTTTAGAGTATTTGCATAAATTATTTGGTAATTAGTAGCTTTAATTGCTTTTTCATACTAAAATTATACTGGCTGCCCTGCTATGTGTTCTCAGTTAGCACCATTATCATTAATGTTATTGGAGTTTATATCAAAGTTATGTTTATCATCTGGCTCCTCTTTCATTAAATAAGATCAACTGATACACAAACCGATAAGTTGGTTCTGTGTTCTTACTCCATGACAATTTCATCAACAAGGAAGGCCATCATTTGTACAGATTTCATGCAGACCTTTGCCTATCTATGCTGTTGCTATTTCCCAGATTTTAGCATAGTTTTGCAGTGTGTTAAAACCAAAAGTTCATTCTCCTTTCAAAAGGAAATAATGCAGCTTACATGACATGGGCTTTCCAAGATGTGAATTTTACAAACATACCTGTAACAATGATCACTAAATTCTAAACAGATTACAGTGCCAAAATATTCAATTGGCTAATAGTATAAAAACCAGTATATTAATGGTGTTCATGTAACTGGGGTTAGAAATTAGGATTTTCCAACCTAGAAGGCTTATATTGTAGAAGTTGGCAGTTTTCAGTGTTCTTGTAAAATGACAAAAAAAGTGGGTAGTAACTTGGTCTCAGTGGGCAGATTGTTCCCCAGTGAAGGGGATAGTCCTCGGGACCAGATCAAAACATGAATACAATTAAATGCAATTTTTATTGTCAAAAATTCCAAACTGAACCTTTCATCTTCTTCAGTGGTGGGATTCAATTTTTTTTACTACCGGTTCTGTGGGTGTGGCTTAGTGGGCATGGCATAGCTTGGTAGGGGTGGCTTGGTGGGCATGGCAGGGGAAGGATACTGCAAAATCCCCATTTTCTCCCGATCATCTGGGACTCAGGAAGCAGAGAATAGATGAGTGGGGGACAGCCAGAGGTGGTATTTACTGTTTCTCTGAACTACTAAAAATTTCTGCTACTCGTTCTCCAGAACTGGTCAGAACCTGATGAATACCACCTCTGATCTTCTTCCTCTTCCTCCTCTTTATTCACATTTGATTACCTTCTTTACCCCAAGCTACATTACTGAGACATTTCAATGAGGAACATTTTTCCCCATGTTGCTTCAAACAACTATTGCTGCAAAGAACAAATAAGCCATAGACAATGTGATTAAACAGATTAGTATGGTAAGAAGGAACATATCCTATATTGGGAATCTGCAAAGTCACTTTTTGAAATGAGAATGGACGGGGAAAAAAGCTCTTTATTGAATGATGGTAACCTGAGTTAAAGATGCTTTCAACGTAATTAGCTGAGACCTTTTTCCTGATAATGATTCCAATCTTCAGATTTAATTAGAACATAATTGCCATTTTAAATTATCTTTGTTTGCTGTTTCAGCATACTTCCAATCCCTTGTTGAATTCCTATATCATGTCCCCTACAAAATTATAAAATGATTGTTGAAGTATATGTCAGTGTGATCCTAGTATTTTGTGTTATATTAAATATTTAAATTTTGGGAATGCTTCCTTGCTGTGCTTTTTCCTCAAGGTGGATATATCGGTGTAAAATCATTTGCAGTTTTGTTGATAGGATCAGGCGAGCCATTTCAATAGAATTTTGAGCATTTCGGATTATTCAAGCATTCTGTGATCTCCCTAAGCAACAATTTACACTAAAGATAACCAGGAGACCATTTAAAAAAAAAAACTTGTAATATTGAAGGCTGAGTTGGAGTTAGCTTAGTTGCCTGTTGGTAGTTGTTTGGTTCATTTGTATTTTAAATATCTTAAGTATTGGTTATCATTAAGATAATAAACATGTTGTATTTTAAGTATCTGTTATTTGGACTCTTTGGTTGATGTTGATAATGATTAAATTGGGCAATAGGTATTATTCGTATTTGTGGAACACTGAAAGGTGAATTTTATATTTTTGTACTCTGAGTAAATAATCTACCATAATAAACTCTTCTCCATAGCATGATTTGAAGCCTAACACTACTTTGCTAAAGAGTTTTGTAGACTGGATAGAAAAAGCAATGGCAATTTATTTTAAATTTAAGCTTCTTCTCTGGTAACATTGTACAGCAAACTAGAGCATACAAAACTTTTGCCAGACCAATTCTTGAATACAGCTTGTCTGCCTGGAATCCACACTGCATATTGGACATTAACACAATTGAGCGAATCCAGAGGTATTTCACAAGAAGAGTACTCCACTCTTCTGCTCACAATAGAACCCTTATACCACCAGGCTTGAAATTTTGGGCTTGGGCAACCTAGAACTACACTGATTAAGGTCTGACCTAAACGTAGTACACAAAATTGTCTGCTACAATGTCCTACTTGTCAATGTCTATTCGTTTCAACTGCAATAATACACGGGCAAACAATAGATACATACTCAAGGTAAACCATTCCAAACTCAATTGCAGAAAATATAACTTCAGCAACAGAGTGGTCAATATGCCTGGAATGCACTACCTGTTGTTACATTCTGAAACCCCCATAACTTTAACATTAAACTGTTTAGTGTGGACCTCACCCCTTTCCTAAGAGGTCCATAGGGGTGTGTGCATAAGCGCACCAGCGTACCTATTGCCCCTGTCCTCCTGTTCCCATTTATTCATACCCATTTCCTGTGTTCATGTCCTTGTTTATATTTAAACCTGTTATCTCATACATGTTTGACGAACTAACTAAATAAATTCCAGAATAAGGAGACATATAGCATAGGCATCTATCTCTTTAACTTGCTGTACCCTCTTCTTCACAGCATACTGAGACATTTTTTAAATATATTTCTTTTGCATAGGAAAACTTTAAATAGGTGGGATAATGCAAAGAAGCTGAGGGCATCCTAGAAACAATGACAGAAGAATAATCTTGGTGAAAGTTTGCAATCAGAAGGTTGTGCTATTAGAAGCAATTAAGCACAGAATTAAATAATTCCCAGTAATTGATATATTTAATGAAAGTCATGAGGATTGTAAACAGGAAGGTTTTTTTTAATAATGTTTATTTATGGTCAGGTAAGGGCAATCTTAGGTCTTTAGTGGTGAGAGAAAGATCCAGTGTTGAGGACTTGTTGGAATAATATTGGACAAGCAGTGAGGGATATTCAAGAGTAGAGGATCAAGAATGAAGAAAATGTGTTTTTTTCTAAAAACCCAAGAGGGTCAAGAGTATATTCTCAAATTAAATGAGAAGTGACTTTTTTCTTAAAGCTATAGTAGCATAAAAGTAGCAAAATGAACGGAGAAATGATACAAGAATATAATTTCTATAACAAGTTCTATCTCACATTGAAATCATCAGCATCCATTGTTAATGTATAAGACACTTAGGGAAATAGATGGATTTTTTTTCATCCACCAGAGACAAAGCAAGAAGGTTGAGTGGGTATAGGATTAAAGAATTTTGTATCTCTAAGCAGGAGTTTCAATACATTGATGATGTGTCCTTGTGTTGCAGAACAAAATGTTTCTGCTTTTTAAATACTTAATTGCACAAAAAAGAGTGTTTGTGTTGTTGCACCTGTATCATTTTGAATCACTGGACTATAAGAATGTTTTCTCCTTATTTGTGGACAGTGGCATTTATGGCCTATGGTTTTTGCTCAGCTTCTTATGGAATTTGTTTTCTTGCTGTTCATGGCACAAGCATCATCTGTGCAGATCAGAGGTTCTCAAATTCTTCAACTCATTGATCCCTTCATGATGCTTCAGATTGTTCACAACTCCCAAACATTTATTATATGACAATAATTTAATAAATAAATACTACTACTACTACTACTACTACTACTACTACTACTACTACTATTAATAATAATAATAATAATAATAATAATAATAATAATAATAATAATAATAATAAGTTGCCGGTCCCAAGCCTGGATGAGAAAGGAGGAGGGTTGGGATCAGGTTGGCAACCTGACCCCATAAAAAAACCTGCCAACCCATATAACATGGTGAAAGAATCGAATAAAAATTCTATACCACATCGGTTGTTGTGCAGGTTAACAAGGGCCGTGGCGGATGTTGAGGTCCCTGGGCATCCGTCGACAAGTGGGCTACAAGTGGACTAGCCAACAAAACGACAAAAATATAGTGCAGATGAAAATCGTGCCATAATGGCCTGTTATTACAACTCCGAGCCAGAAAAAAGAGGCTATTTAAAGTGAATGTATGAATTATGGAAACAACAATATCCAGGTTCAAATGCTAGCAGATCAAAGGCGATTTATTATACAGAATAAAGTGTTTAGTGAAGTTGAACTTGAGGAAATTCAGGCAATTTGCAAAAAAAAAAAAAAACATCACAAGCGGAAACAACCAATACTCAAGACACAAGTAAAGACATTGTAGTAGAACTCCCAGAAGAAGATGTCAGGGAGGAAATAACAACACTACCACCAGAACCAGATATAATTGAACCAACTGATGAACTAACTCAAAAACAAAAAGAATTAAAGGACAAGATCATGGAGCATTTTCTGTCTAATGAGGAAAGGCATTGTTTACCATCATTAAAAACTGTGCCTAAGAAAATTTTGGCCCCTATTATGAAAATGGTTAATGCAGTGCTTTCCACAATCAAAGTGGGATCCATCTTGGAAACGAATCAGTTAATGTACAGTGCAGCTGTAATAGTCACTAAAGAACTAGACATTAAAATCAAAGCACCTAGTCACACAATGGAAAAAGCATCAAAGCCAAAGTGGAAAATCCGATTAGAACAAAAAGTCAAAAAATTAAGGGCAGATGCTAGCAACTTAAAGAACACGCATGAGCAACGGCTTAAAAACAACAAAATCATAGATCAGCTAATCAGAAGCTATAGATTGGATACAGGAAACATCAATGAAGCTGTAGAGATTGTAAAACAGCAGATAACAGCAACAGCTAGAAAAATTGAAAGATATGAGGCACGAATCATCCAATATAAACAAAATCAGCAATTTCGATCAGACCAACGGCATTTTTATCAAAGTCTTAATGTGAGTGGTGACACCAAAAGTGAAAAACCAGAAAAGCAGGCCACAGTTGAATTCTGGAAAGAACTGTGGGAAAATGCAAAGGACTACAATAAGGAAGCAAAGTGGATACATGACTTTGAGAAAAGCATTGGCAACAAAGAAATGCAAGTATTAGAAATAACAACTGAGATGGTCAAAAATAGAGTAAAAAAAGTAAAGAATTGGACATCACCTGGAAATGACCACTTGCATGGTTTCTGGCTCAAATATCTGACCAGTTTACATGCAACATTCAGGCAACTGAATGAAATTTTACAAAATGGTCAAATTGATGAATGGTTGACAGCTGGAAAAACATACTTGATTCAGAAGGATGTAATTAAAGGAACAATACCTGAAAACTACAGACCAATAACATGCTTGCCAACAACCTTCAAATTACTCACAGGCATTATTGCAGATAACATTATGGATTATTTGGAAACAAACAACATCTTGCCAGTAGAGCAAAAAGGCAATAAAAGAAGGAGCAGGTGCACAAAAGATCAGCTCCTAATTGATAAAATGATATTAGAAAATTGTAAGAACAGAAAAACGAACTTGAATATGATCTGGATTGATTACAAAAAGGCATTTGACTCATTGCCACATAGTTGGATCATAAAATGCTTAGAAACAACTGGCATTAGCAAAAATATTACATCCTTTACTGAAAAGGCAATGAAACAATGGAGAACTGAGTTGGCACTAGGGAATGAGAACTACGGGATGGTTAATATCAAGTGAAGAATTTTTCAGGGTGATTTACTTTCACCTCTTCTCTTTATTATCACAATGATCCCACTATCAGTAATCTTAAAAAAAATGAAATTAGGTTACCAAACAGCCAAAGAAGCTGAAAAAAAATTCTCATTTATTATAAATGGATGATTTGAAACTCTATGGAAAGTCAGAAATAGAAATCCAATCACTGAGAAATACAGTCCGAGTATTCAGCACTGATATTTCAATGCAGTTTGGCATGGAAAAATGCGCCCCTGTATCCATAAAAAGGGGCAAAATCACTACATGTGAGGGAATTGAAATGCCCAATGGCCAACTAATTAAATGCAATGAAAATGAAGCCTACAAATATTTAGGCATTCTGCAGTTGGATAACATCAAGCATGGAGAAGTAAAAACTATTGTCAGGGGAGAGTACACCAACAGAGTTAGGAAAATTTTGAAATCTAAATTGAATGGTGGAAATACAATCAAAGCCATAAATACCTGGGCAATACCAGTTATAAGATACACAGCTGGTATAGTTAACTGGACACAAGCTGATTTGGACATTTTGGGCCGAAAAACCAGGAAACTAATGACAATGCACTACAGTTTACATCCACGTGGTGATACTGATACACTCTACCTGCCCCTAAAATCAGGTGGCAGAGGATTATTACAAGTGAAGCAAACAGTTGAAGAAGAAAAACATGCACTGGCTGATTATTTAAAAGAAAGTCAAGAACATCTATTAATCGAAGTAAAGAACAAAAAACTACTGAAGGCCCAACAGACAAAACAAGAATACAGAAAAGATGTGATAAAATCAAGAATGGAGAGTTGGCAGAACAAAGCACTGAATGGCCAATTTCTGGAAAAAAATAAAAGATAAAGTGGACAGTGAACAAACTTGGTTATGGTTAACAACAGGTACATTAAAGAAAGAAACAGAGTCGCTAATCCTGGCTGCGCAAGAACTAGCTATCCGTACAAATGCCATTAAGGCCAAAATCGAAAAATCCTCTGATGATGCCAAATGCTGATGAAACTGATCACATACTCAGCTGCTGTAAAAAAATCGTGCAGACTGATTATAAATTGCTGCACAAATCAGTAGTACAAATGATCCATTGGAATTTGTGCAAAAAAGCAACAAACTGGTGGGAACATCAGCCTGAAAAAGTCACCGAAAATCAGATGGTCAAGATCTTGTGGGATTTTCGCATACAAACAGACAAAATACTGGCACATAATACACCAGACATCACACTGGTTGTGAAAAATAAGGTCACAATCATAGACTTCGCAATACCAGGTGATAGCAGGGTCGCTGAGAAGGAACATGAAAAAAATAGCAAAATACCAGGACTTAAAAATGGAAATTCAACGACTATGGCACAAATCAGCAGTGGTAATTCCAGTGGTAATTGGCACACTGGGTGCTATTCCAAAAGCACTGGAATTACATTTAAAACAGTTAAATATTGACAAAATCACCATCAGTCAAATGCAAAAAGCCGCACTGCTTGGATCTGCACGCATATTACGAAAATACGTTACGATGTCCTAGGCCCCTGGGTGGGGCCCGACTAGTAACCAATGCCAAATCCGGCGAAACAACTGGCCGCTGTGATACAATTGTATAATAATAATAATAATAATAATAATAATAATAATAATAATAATAATAATAATAATACTGAAAAGGCGATGAAACAATGGAGAACTGAGTTGGCAGTAGGGAATGAGATCTACGGAATAGTTAATATCAAGCGAGGAATTTTCCAGGGTGATTCAAATTGCAAAACCCAAAAAATATCACAAGTGGAAATAACTGATATTCAAGACACAACTGAAGACATTATAGTAGAACTCCCAGAAGAAGCTCTCGGGGAGGAAATAACATCACCACCACTACAACCAGTTATCACTGAACCAACTGATGAACTAACTCAAAAACAAAAAGAATTGAAGGATAAGATCATGGAGCATTTTCTGCTTAATGAGGAAAGGCAACGTTTACCATCACTAAAAACTGTGCCGAAGAAAATTTTGGCCCCTATCATGAAAATGGTTAATGCAGTGTTTTCAACAATTGAACCGGGATCCATCTTGGAAACAAACCAGTTAATGTACAGCGCAGCTGTAATAGTCACTAATGAACTAGGCATTAAAATTAAAGTACCTAGTCATACAACAGAAAAAGCATCAAAGCCAAAGTGGAGAATCCGTTTAGAACAAAAAATCAAAAAATTAAGGGCAGATGCTAGTAACTTAAAGAACATGCATGAGCAACGGCTTAAAAACAACAAAATCATAGATCGGCTAATCAGGAGATATAGATTGGATACAAGAAACATCAATGAAGCTGTAGAGATTGTAAAACAGCAGATAACAGCAACAGCTAGAAAAATTGAAAGATATGAGGCACGAATCATCCAATATAAACAAAATCAGCAATTTCGATCAGACCAACGGCGTTTTTATCAAAGTCTTAATGTAAATGGTGACACCAAAAGTGAAAAACCAGAAAAACAGGCCACAGTTGAATTCTGGAAAGAATTGTGGGAAAATGCAAAGGACTACAACAAGGAAGCAAAGTGGATACATGACTTTGAGAAAAGCATTGGCAACAAACAAATGCAAGTATTAGAAATAACAACTGAGATGGTCAAAAATCGAGTTAAAAAGGTAAAGAATTGGACATCACCTGGAAAGGACCAATTACATGGTTTCTGGCTCAAATATCTGACCAGTTTACATGCAATATTGGCCAGGCAACTGAATGAAATTTTATAAAAGGGCCAAATTGATGAATGGTTGACAACTGGAAAAACATACTTGATTCAGAAAGATCCAACTAAAGGAACAACACCTGAAAACTATAGACCAATAACATGCTTGCCAACAACCTTCAAATTACTCACAGGCATTATTGCAGATAACATGATGGATTATTTGGAAACAAACAACATCTTGCCAGTAGAGCAAAAAGGCAACAAAAGAAGGAGCAGGGGCACAAAAGATCAGCTTCTAATTGATAAAATGATATTAGAAAATTGTAAGAACAGAAAAATGAACTTGAATATGGTCTGGATTGATTACAAAAAGGCATTTGACTCACTGCCACATAGTTGGATCATAAAATGCTTAGAAACAACTGGCATTAGCAAAAATATTACATCCTTTACTGAAAAGGCAATGAAACAATGGAGAACTGAGTTGGCAGTAGGGAATGAGAGCTACGGAATGGTTAACATCAAGCGAGGAATTTTCCAGGGTGATTCACTTTCACCTCTTCTCTTCATCATCGCAATGATCCCACTATCAGTAATCTTAAAAAAAATGAAATTAGGCTACCAAACAGCCAAAAAAGCTGAAAAACCTTCGCATTTACTATATATGGATGATTTGAAACTCTATGGAAAGTCAGAAATAGAAATCCAATCATTGACAAATACAGTCCGAGTATTCAGCATCGATATTTCAATGCAGTTTGGCATGGAAAAATGTGCCACTGTATCCATAAAAAGGAGCAAAATCACTGCATGTGAGGGAATTGAAATGCCCAATGGCCAACTAATTAAATGCAAAGAAAATGAAGCCTACAAATACTTAGGCATTCTGCAGTTGGATAACATCAAGCATGGAGAAGTAAAAACTATTGTCAGGCGAGAGTACACCAACAGAGTTAGGAAAATTTTGAAATCTAAATTGAATGGTGGAAATACAATCAAGGCCATGAATACCTGGGCAATACCAGTTATAAGATACACAGCTGGTATAGTTAACTGGACACAAGCTGATTTGGACCTTTTGGACCGAAAAACCAGGAAACTAATGACAATGCACTACAGTTTACATCCACGTGGTGATACTGATAGACTGTACCTGCCCCGAAAATCAGGTGGCAGAGGATTATTACAAGTGAAGCAAACAGTTGAAGAAGAAAAACATGCACTGGCTGATTATTTAAAAGAAAGTCAAGAACATCTATTAATCGAAGTAAAGAACAAAAATCTACTGAAGGCCCAACAGACAAAACAAGAATACAGAAAAGATGTGATAAAATCAAGAATGGAGAGTTGGCAGAACAAAGCACTGCATGGCCAATTTCTGGAAAAAATAAAAGATAAAGTGGACAGTGAAAAAACTTGGTTATGGTTAACAACAGGTACATTAAAGAAAGAAACAGAGTCACTAATCCTGGCTGCGCAAGAACAAGCTATCCGCACAAATACCATTAAGGCCAAAATCGAAAAATCCTCTGATGATGCCAAATGCAGACTTTGCAAAGAAGCTGATGAAACTGTTGATCACATACTCAGCTGCTGTAAAAAAATCGCGCAGACTGATTATAAATTGCGGCACAATTCAGTAGCACAAATGATCCATTGGAATTTGTGCAAAAATTATAATATTAAAACAGCAACAAACTGGTGGGAACATCAGCCTGAAAAAGTCACCGAAAATCAGATGGTCAAGATCTTGTGGGATTTCCGTATACAAACCGACAAAATACTGGCGCATAATACACCAGACATCACACTGGTTGAGAAAAATAAGGTCACAATCATAGACATCGCAATACCAGGTGATAGCAGGGTCGCCGAGAAGGAACATGAAAAAATCACAAGATACCAGGACTTAAAAATTGAAATTCAACGACTATGGCACAAACCAGCAGTGGTAATTCCAGTGGTAATTGGCACACTGGGTGCTATTCCAAAAGCACTGGAATTACATTTAAAAGAGTTAAAAATTGACAAAATCACCATCAGTCAAATGCAAAAAGCCGCACTGCTTGGATCTGCACGCATATTACGAAAATACGTTACGACGTCCTAGGCCCCTGGGTGGGGCCCGACTAGTAACCAATGCCAAATCCGGCGAAACAACTGGCCGCTGTGATACAATTGTATAATAATAATAATAATAATAATAAAAAAAAAACTCCGCCGTTGCCGGTCCCAAGCCCGGATGAGAAAGGAGGAAGGTTGGGACCAGGTTGGCATCTGGTCCCGTAAAAAAAAAACCCCGCCAACCCATACAATATGGTGAAAAAAACGAATAAGAATTCCAAACCGCATCGGTCGTCGCGCGGGTTAACAAGGGCCGCGGCGGATGTTGGGGTCCCTGGACATCCGTTGACAAGTGGGCTACAAGTGGACCAGCCAACAAAACGACAAAAATATCCGGCGAAACAACTGGCCGCTGTGATACAGTTGAATAACAACAACAACAACAACAACAACAACAACAACAACGAGCATCATCATTAAATCCTTGAGGCTGAGGTTGACCATCTTGAGGAGCCCTACTGTAGATTAATCACACCTCTTGCCAGAATAGGCAGTATTACTTGACAACATATTATTTGAGAGCAAATATAAAAGCTGTACTTTAATAGCAATAGCAGTTAGACTTATATACCGCTTCATAGGGCTTTCAGCCCTCTCTAAGTGGTTTACAGAGTCAGCATATTGCCCCCAACAACAATCTGGGTCCTCATTTTATCCACCTCGGAAGGATGGAAGGCTGAGTCAACCCTGAGCCGGTGAGATTTGAACAGCCGAACTGCAGAATTGCAGTCAGCTGAAGTAGCCTGCAGTGCTGCATTTAACCACTGCACCACCTCGGCTCTTTGATCCAGGTTGAGAACTTTTGACTACTTAATGTCTGGATTTGATCTTTTTTCACCCAAATTGTACAAAGATAGTAGGTAGAAGTCATTATATAAAGACTACCATTATTTGCTGTTCTTCTATGCTGCTGCTGCTTATTACCTACTGCTATGCTATAATTTATTGTTTGGTCAGTTTAGAATAAAATAGAATTCTTTATTCTTTATTGGCTAAGTGTGATTGGACACACAAGGAATTTGTCTTTGGTGCATATGCTCTCAGTATACATAAGGAAAATAAAATATGTTCATGAAGAATAAAAAGATACAACACTTAGTCATAGTCAAGATTACGAATAAGCTATCAAATTGTCCGTGTGCTAATTGTACAGGTATCTGATTTGATTTTGCCTAACTTCACCTGCTGCTTCCTGTCTGTTGGGAAGCTTATGATACATTTACAAGTGTGATCAGTGTAAATCAGCTGATTTATACAATGAAAAGATTCTTACTATTGCATAATATTAGCAGAATGGAGAGTTATATATATGATGGTCAATGTTTTTGCAGACTCTATTGTTATTTTCAGACCTGTTCCTAATAAATATTTTAATTATTATATTTGGCAGCCACAGTATGTCTCTAGATAAGTTATATTTAACAAGACAACTTAATAAGATGAATAAGATGAAGTCATAGAGAGTGAATTAAAGGATCTTTTTTAGCTGTGTTGATCTGAATCAATTATTGGCCTAAACCTAAAAAACGTTTATGAATTCAGAAATAATTAGATTTGGTTAGTAATTAGATTTGGTTAGTGACATTAAAAAAAACCGACAAACACCATTTCCATGGAAGGAGGTCCATTCCATCTTCTACTTAGCACTTTCTCTTCAAATTTTTACCAGACTGTATAGGATTGAGAATGCAATCGAGAGATGATGTTTATTTCCTATTTGCATTCATACGTTATTGTTTCTGAAGGGAAAATAATTTTGCTTTGTTTTTATTTTAATAGCCCTTGGAAAATGAGGCAAGATTCTGTCACATTTTGATTTATAGAGTGCCTTTTGACTAAGTAATCAAAAAGAACGAGAGATGTGTATCATGGGATAACAAGATTTATGAAACATGAAATCCATATGCCCCTGTTTTGTGGATGGTGTCAGAATGAGAACTCAGGTGAGAAAAGAGACAGAAGGGCTGGAGGTGGGAAATAAAGCTGGGAAATGATTTGCAACAACTCAGGACTGAATACAGATGTATGAATGCACAACTCTTTCACTCGTAATATTTGAGGCTGATGTGAAAGCCTTCTGGGAAAAATGGTAATTACCAGCTGGGATTCTGACATTCAGCTGAGCTCTAGTGACATGCACTAGGGACAGATGTAATGTTCAAAACAATTAAATATTAAAGGGGAATGAAGGACAGCGGAAGAGGAGAAGCCTGGAGCTATTTTCTTTTACCCAATGGTTTTAATAAAAGAGGTAGATATTTAAAATGGAGAAGTCCCACAGGGCCTCATTGCTCTATAAGAAGTTTGGAGGGAAAAGAATCAGTGCTGCAAAATGCAGTCTGACATGTTTGTTTCTAGTTTCCATACTCTGAATTTCAATTTTTTTATGCTGGTGTGGGAAACTTCTATTTCTATTGGATGCAACATTTCTATCACCTCAGTGGCAACATGTTCCATTATAAAAAGATGTAAACAATCCTCCTGAAGTGTTAAGAATGCTAAAACTACATAGAACCCTTTACAAATAGGACCCTTCTGTTTTGAGTATGAGGAAGCTTCCTCTTTCAATTGCAGTTTCCATTTGGGTTCTAAACCAGGAATGATGAGCTGGCTGGAAATCATACAACATACGGAACAGATAATACTGGCTTAGAAAAATAAAGATGAAGCTGCCATTTTAAAAGCAATTGTATGAAGAAGAAGTTTTCTTCAGTTTTACTCCAGAGGAGAGGATTATTATTGAAGTGTGATAGCTGCTGGGAAATAAATTTGGTACAAACAATAGGAGAGACATTTACGTCTACAGCTACTTACCATGGTACTCTGATGGAACCTTTTTACCCATGATTCTCTATAGAAGTATGGAATATCCCTGAGCCTAAGCCTAATTAATAATTTGTGCTTGATAATGCAACTATAGTCAGAGTCCTCCAATGAGAAAAACATTTTAACTATTTTTCAAGCGAGATGACATTACAGTTGGTTTTGTTTCCTGCACAACAGGTGAGATGGGATAAGGCATTTTTTCTCTTCAGATCAAAAGAAAAAAAAATGGACACACTTGGGCCTTGTGAATAAATTTAAAAAACATAGATTTCCTCGATTCCATGTGAGTTGAGTAATGGGATTCCATTGAGTTAACAGTGTCGTGTAGACCAAATTTATGAGCCCTAGAAATGATTTCCTTTATTTCTAAATCACTTTTTGGATCTATTTATCGTGGCCATTAAAGAGAGACTTTCTTTGGAACAGATAAGTTCTCTTGGGTGATTTTCTTTATTTCTGGGGCTACATTTAATTTGCAATGTTGGAAATTTCTACTGTATTTGCTTGATTTACAAAAGGTTGGGATTTAAAGGGATTAAACATTCAAATAGAAAGTATTATTTTTAATAGAAATAACAGAACAACCAAGTTGGAAAGGATCTGGAAATCTTCTAGTCCAAAAACTCTGCTATACCATTTGTAAGATTCGAGGTGGCACAGTGGTTAGAGTGCAGCACTGCAGGCTACTTCAGCTGACTGCTAGCTGCAGTTCAGCAGTTCAAATTTCACTGACTCAAGGTTGACTCAGCCTTCCATCCTTCCAAGGTTGGTAAAATGAGGATCCAGATTGTTGGGGGCAATATGCTCACTGTGAAAACCACTTATTGATGTAATTGTTATTGCTATTTCAAGCAAAAGGTTGTATAATCTCTTCTTAAGAACCACCAGTGATGGAGCATCCACAACTTCTGAAGGCAAGCTGTTCCACTTATTTTTTCCAATTTATTTTTGAAGCATTAACAATTTAAAATGTACTTTTGAATGAATCTTAAGCTTCAAACTATGATTGCTTGCTTTTTGTTTTTGATCTATCTTTCAACTCTTGGTTGGATTTATTAAAAAAAGGATTTCCTTTTTTGAAGGAAAGGTTCTATTATGTTTTATTTTACCAGCAGGGTGTGCTATAGACCATAACTGCATGCAAAGGTACCAGAGGCTCTGATGATAAACAGATTCCCCTGAAACTTTTGAAAGCACTGTTTTATGACTTAGGTGCCAAGTTGATTTAATCTTTAGAAGCCAAGTTTGAGATTCCAGGAAAAAAATGGGTGGTATAGTTACCAAAGGAAGAACGTGATTTAATTTCTGCCATAAATTATAGACCAATATCTTTATCAAACAATGATAATGAAGTGTTTTTATCAATTCTGGCATATAGGCTCTACAGGAGTTTATTTATGAAAATCAGTGTAGATTTTCACCTAAAAGAGGATTAAAAGATAATGTGAGGACTGTATTGGATGGAATAAATTATTTACAATAGAATGGAAAAGAAGCTGCTCTAATCTTCCTAAATTCCAAGAAAGCTTTTGACAATTTGAACTGGCAACTTCTGTTTAAAATTTTAGAAGTTATGGACCTTGATGGGAAGCAAGCCAATACATACATACATACATACATACATACATACATACATACATACATACATACATACCTACCTACCTACCTACCTACCTACCTACCTACCTACCTACCTACCAACCAACCAACCAACCAACCAACCAACCAACCAACCAAAAAGTCTGAATTATGGTTATGGTGATGTGACAAAACCATATGATAGCCAGAAGAGGGTTTATCCTCTATCTCCTTTGTTGTTTGCTTTAAATAGTTGAAGTATTGAATAGAGAGATTCAACAAGATGAGATGACAATAAGTTAAAAAATTAAAAATAAGACCTTCAAATTGAGAGCTTTTGCTAAGGATTTGGTTTTGATTTTATAAAACTCTCTGAAATGATTGAGTTTTTGATTAAAACAATTTAAAGATTTTGGTGCAGGTCTAAGATTAATAACAAAAAAGATGTCATTAGAAATATGACTATACAAGGTCTAGACAACCTGAAAAAGAATCTGGTTTTAAACTTGAATAAAATATTAAATATTTGGATGTTACATTGACATATGAATTGTGTGTTGTTTCAAAATAACTATTGTAAGTTAAGGAGTTAAAAAAGATAAGTTGAGATTGGAAAAATTGCAAATGTCATTGTTGCATTCATCTTAACCTATAATATTTTGCCTACCTACCTTTTACCTATAAAGTTATCTTTATTCTGGAGAATAACTTTATTGATGACGTTCAATTTAATAATGATAACAAGATATCTCCAAATTTCTTTGGTAAGGCAAAAAACTGAAAATTAGATACAAACTGTTCCAGAATGCTAAAGAAAGAGGGGCCTTAGGGTTGAAATTGTATTTTGCAGCTTCTTTTTTAGGATGGATGAAAAAGTGGATGACTTTAGGAAATAGACAGTTATTGTGTCAGAGTGCGCACAGTGTGACTATTTTTTGAGACAACCCAGGAGTAAAATAGAGGAAACAGAGGTTTGTCTTTCAAATATTGGTTTACAAGGAATCAACAAGGAATATATACATACATGTTCTATTTAGAGCCAAGGTGGCGCAGTGGTTAAATGCAGCACTGCAGGCTACTGCTAGATCAGCAGTTCAGCGGTTCAAATCTCACCGGCTCAGGGTTGACTCAGCCTTTCATCCTTCCGAGGTGGGTAAAATGAGGACCCAGATTGTTGGGGGCAATATGCTGAGTCTCTGTAAACCGCTTAGAGAGGGCTGAAAGCCCTATGAAGCGGTATATAAGTCTACTGCTATAGAAGGATGCAAATTGAGGTTTGGCTGGCATGGCTATTAGTAGTATGGTACAGTAAAAGTTAATGTATATTTTAAAAATCATTTTGTTAGATGGGCCATATTAAGAATTTGGAGTATGTGTAAGGCAAAATTGTTTTCTAAAATCCCTTTATGATTGCCATCCCAAGAAGCCTTTCTATAATGGGAATTACATATGAACAAAATGATTTACTTAAGCTGTTATGTTGAATTTTTATCAAGAAAAAATTAAGTTCAAAACAAGAAAAAAAACCCTAGATTTGAAAGACGTTACATGCCTTTCCTCATATTCAATTAACAGAAAGACTTAAGCTTGGTAAGAAAAATATGAATTTGAAAAAACTGAATTTGATGTGGAATTGTGTACAAATGATGATTGTATTATTGCTAAGATGTATAAACTTTTATTGGAAATGGAATCACAGGATAAACAAGTTAAAGACTGTTTGAGGAAATGGGCAAAAAGTTTGCGTATAATCTACAGTAAGACCAATGGGAGAATTTGTGGCAGAGAGGGCATACAATTTTATTATATGCAGAGAAAATGCAAACCAGAATCTTGCTCTCAAACAAGACAATGAATAATGTACAATATTGTACATTTATTGATTTATGATAAAGCATATGATAAATTGCCCAGAATTATGAGATATTAAAGTTGCATTGGTTCAAGATGTGAATGTTGTGTATGTTAATATGTAGACAGTGTTGAGAATCTGCATGCTAGAGAGCCAGTTTGGAGTACAGGTATTCCTCGCTTAATGACCCTAATTGGGACTGGAATTTCCACCATGAAGCAAAGCTTTGTTAGGGAAAACATCAAGTAATCATACTGCTTAGCTATACAGTTCCAATGGCAGCATGGCAGAAGGAAGCTTGTTTGCTGAAGGAATCTTGCCAGACTTGGCCAAGGAGGTCACAGATCAGTGGTGCAAACAGCAGATGGTGACTATTGGTGCTGCACACCATGCTGATTTTTTTTACAAACTTAAACTCCAACACACAGTGCATATTAAATAAATCTCTTCTTTATGGTTGAAAATATGGGTGCATTATATTAGGGAGAATAATAAAAGCATAGCCAGTAGGTGATATAGAAACCAAAGTCTCCATTATATAGATAATGCCTATGATTATGCATACACATTTCCATATATCCTTTTGGGATGCGGGGGCAGGTCAGTTTACAAACTAAGCAGAAATAAACTGAAATTAACATGTTGGAGAAAACTGAGAAATTGATTGGACAGATTTGCCCACATTGGATTATTGAGTTAAATATTCTTTTTCAACTGTGTCCAACTAGGGAATTGTTAAACCATGGAAATTCACTGATATAATGAATTTTTTCTATGATGACTAGCAGAAGAAAAAAGTCAAGGAAAAGGAAAATATAAATTAGGGTTGCACACCACATTGGATTTGAAGTTTAAAAGGAGCTTTGGATCATATGGACATGAAAAAGTAGCAATTTTATGCAGCTCTTTAAACTAAACATATTCCTCCAGGGATCATCTGGTAGGCAATTTATAAGTATAGGGATTTATTAATATTTTGTTTTCAATAGTTTTTCAGGATATCTAAGTGAAAGAGGAAAGTACAGCTGGTAAATGTGGAACTTGGCAGTATGGCTAAGTCTAGATGTAAGTAAAGAAATTTATATGAAGGTTTTTTACCATAGAAAAAATACAATCCATAATTTATATGCATCTCTTTTAGATATTATTTATTTCTTATTTTTTCATGGTCCTCAAAATTTATTTTTTGTTGTTATTTGTCTTATTAAAAATTACAAAAAAGAAAATCTGACAGCTAATATTTCTTTGATTCTTGCCCATCTTAGTTATTACATTCAAGTGGCTTTTTAGATTAGGGTTAATATCAACCAACAATGATGGAGAATATTGGTAGCTCAGGGTTGAAATGAGGACTCCTTAGTGCTCTCTGAGCTTGTTTGTTTTCTTGCAGGCATTTCATTACTCAAACTAGGTAACATCATCAGTGCTAGTAAGGATTGCTGTTTGATGTCAGTTTATATTCTGGTGGTTTCCCTGTCAATGTTGGTGGGAGTGGTCTTAGAGATTGTTTGCTTGACCTGTTTAGTGTTGACTCTTTGGCAGTTTGAGCCTGGTGAGATTTGAACTGCTGAACTGCAGGCAGCCAATAGTCAGCAGAAATAACCTGCAGTACTGCACTCTAACCATGCACCAACATAGCTCTGACTTGTCTTTATTCTAAGAATACATTAACAGAATCTTGCAGGTTTGGAAGTACCACTTCTGTCACTTACTCTTCTGAAAACTAGGGAGGGTCCTTTCTGAGACACTTTCTTCATCCTTCTTCCTTTGGACTCAGATTTTGTTTCTCAGACGATTAACTCCTGTCTCTCAAGGTCATTCCCACGTACCATTATATTAAGCAACACATTTGGATATATTTGAATGAGCATAGCAAAGAACTACAGTATTTGCAGGACCCTTTTCTTAAAGCAGCATTCAAAACAAAAAGAACAAATTGTTGCAGTACGTTGTGAGATATATTCCACCCCTGAGATGGGATTAGTGCTAATATTATCATATTATCATATTTTTGGTTAAAACTTACTTACTAAGCATCTTAAAAAACTGAATGTGCAGTTTTAATATTCTTTACATTTTAACACCCTTGGTAACACAGTTGCATTCCAAAAGTCAAAAGCAAATACTAAAGATGAGCATGATTGCCAGTTTAGTTTGTTTAGAATTAAAAAATCTACTTCAGGCTCATGTCTTAATATCCTCTAGGTGGTGGAACTTCAGACCTACTTAATACCTTGCATCGCCGTGGGACACAAGCACATACAAACACAAATCCTGACAAAAATGCCTGATATAAATGTTGCTGAGCTATCCTGATCCTCACTTGCCTGGAGGCTGCAGTTGACAATAATCGGCTGGATGTTACGCATTAATGTCTACACTCTATAATCTGCCACTGAAAGTGTTGAAAGTCTTTGGGATCTGTATTATATCACAGAAGGCCGTAATGACTGTGTCAGAGAATCTGGCTCCTCAAGTGTCATTTCAAATAAATTTGACTCTATTACTGCTGGCTTAAGATCCAGAGAGAAATGCCGTTGCCTTTGAGCGATCAGGCTGTGAATCACTAGGGTTACCCTATTTGGGATGCCTATAAATGTTCTTGTGATTGCAAACAATTTCGCCAGAAAGGCTTGGAGACATTCCCTTCCATCTCTGTGTATACTACTAAACCTTTGGTTTTGTGACTTTTAATCGAGAGAAACGGTGCATTGCAGGACAACAATTTTAAACTAAAGGACTTCAAAGGAGCTAACTTATGGAATGTTTCTAAAATCTAGGACACAGGTCTCCCAAATAATGAAATTTTGGAAATTTGTGGCTGTTTGAGTGCTACTGGGCATCTATGAGTTAGTACATATATATTATTTAAGGAACCAGGCTCTTGGTTTAATTCATAAAATTGTGTTAAATCTTCCAATCAATAATCATCAAAGTATTGCAACAATTGGATATAATTAATATCCAATGAATAGTCATACTTTACCAACTTCCACAATGCTATTAGGAAAGTACTACAGAAATACTTTCACTTCTAAGAAAAAGCTATTCTGTAGGAAAACACACAAACCCTCCCAGAAAATGCAAAATGTCTTGGTAAGTAGGTACTCTCAATTTATTATTTCTGGTAGTAAGTAAATAAACATATAACATTTTCCAACAAAATGGATAACTGCACAACTTCATCAAAAAGTTCCATGACTACTCAATCCACTACAGCAAAACTAACACAATGAAGGAAAATGAATATTTGCAGCTAATTGTTGAAATGTGGAGTCCTTGGTGCCTCTGAGCATGGTTGCTGTCTTCCAGACATTTCATTATCAAAATAGCTAACAACAATGCTAGAAGGGAGTGGGATTTGCTCTCAACCATAACTTCAACTGATATACAGTGAGCATCCTAGATCAAACTAAATGCAAACACCTAAATCTACATCCTATCTACATCCTATCTAGCAGTCAATACCCTGGTAAGCAGGAATTAACACTAGATAAAAAATAAAGCAGAAAAGAAATCTAACCAAGGAGAAACCCTACCAACACTATCTGAGCAACCAAATGTATATAAATAGGAAACAAATTCCAACATTCCCTTGCATTGATGATATTACTTAGTTGAATAATGAAATGCCTGCAAGCAAACAATGAAGCTCCAAGAACTTGGAACTTGTGGGTTTCACATATATGAACTACATATATTATCTTCTGTTGGAAATGGGGAAATGCAAATGGGGAAATGCAAATGAAATATAATAGAAGGGGAAACAATATAAGGTGAGCAATATTGATTGGCAATTGCTATTAGAAAGAACAAGAAGCTCCTGTTCGTATTGTATTGTGTAAATGTGGTGTACGTCTAGGTTTTGTGTGTGTGTATTTTACATGTTTGTAAATAAAATTTTAAAAAATGAAATAAACTGAATGACCATTATGAATTACCTATTAACTTTGTCTAAAACACAAATATATACAATGATCAAAAATCATAAGGCTCAAGGCAATGAAATCATGAAATAAGCAAAGATAGCTTATAAGCAGCATGACTTTAAAAGCCTGTATCTTGGGAAATGTATGTAACAGAGAATAGAATCATGGAAAGGTTTTAAAAAAGGTTTCTTAGGGAATTTTCTTAGCACGATACATTAGGAAAATTACACGCTGCAAAGGAGAACACAAGTCTCAAGTATAACCTTATTTTGAACAATGCCTCTGGGTCTCCCAAAGAACCCACAGGAATACTTTTAATGTAATATGGTGAATGACAAGAGACAAGTGCTTTGTGTGCCAAGTAATATGTGATTGGCTTCACCTACCCTGGCGACTATTTTGTAAGAATGCCCATCACTTTCTCTAAGAATATCAATCGTGCCTATAGTAACGTGAAAAAGGGAGAAAATTCAATAAAGGAATGGGTTTTTTTTCCCTCTTGAACAATTGAAGTAATACAACTATATATCTCTAATATGCAATACATATGGGAAAACAGATGCTTATTGTAGATCAATTAGCTAACTGAGCTTTTAGTTTTATCCTAAATTGTGTTACTTCCCTATTTCATCATCAAATAATGTGATTGATTTTTTTAAACAAAATTTGAGACTCACACAGTTTTCAGGGAAAGGAATACTGGTTATTGGTTGTCTTTTCTTTTCAAGAAGTGGTAAATATTGTTAAATCTAATACATATAGACAATTTTATTGGAATTACATTATGAAGACTTCTCTAGCAAATCTCCCCTGCCTCCATTAATGAGGCTTATACTGCAGTTCTCCCCAAGCTATGTATTAGTAACATTTTGTGATTTTAACAATTTAACTTAAATATTATATCTAAACATCCGATCACAATGTAAATGGATTTAAACAGCAGAGAAAAGTTTTGATTCTATTTGTTTGCTGATTGACATCATGACTTTAATTCAAATTAGAATCTAATAGCATTTCCTAGAATGCTGAGAAAACTTTGATATGGTTTCCTGGGAATTTCTGAAACAGGTTTTGATTTTTTATAAGTTCACTTAAAAGTTTTTCATTGTAGAGAGATATACTTCATTCAATAATTAGGTTAGGAAAAATTCCCAGTGGAATGACCTTTATATTAAAATTCACTTTAAAGATACCTCCTTTACTTTTTCACTTGGAGTTTAAGCCCCTTGTATGCTCCTGGAAATTCTGAAAACATAAAAGGTACCATAGTAAGTGACACTTACTGCCAAATACAGATGATATCTTAGGTTTCATAAATATACCAACAACTTGTATCCCTGATCTTATTTTATTGATGCAAAAGTGTAATCTAACTGTCTTAGAAACAATACCAATATTTTAGGGCTTGAATTTTTAACTTGTTTTTTATGTCTGTGTTTATATTGTTATAGTCATTTTAGAAAGTTTCCTCAATCAATACATTAAATATTTGTTTCTGTTTTGGCACAGATTAAAAAGTTTTCCTAGTTCTGTTCCCTTATTTTGTTCCCTTATCTACAAACCATTACATAATATTTTTAGGCAGTTCAACTTTAGAGATTTTAATTGCCTCCTGGTAAAGTTATATCTAATTACTATTGAACATTTATTTTGGTTCTGGTTCTAGGCTCTATGCTATTTTCTATGGTTTAAAAAAGACTAAAGAATAGGAAACATTATTGCTTATGCACAATGGACGACTGAGAAAGTCAAAGAATGTCACATATAAATCATGATAATTCAGTGATAATAATAAATAATCCAATTGTATTAAACACATCAAGCTCTAGAATTGCTTAATAAAATGAAAATCCCCAAACATCTCATTTTCCTTATGAGAAACATATACACAAGACAAAAAGCTACAGTCTGGATAGAACATGGTAAAACAGATCACCTCCAAGCTGAGAAGGCTACACCATTCTTATTCAGATTTAATTAATTCCGCTTATATGCTATTTTTTACACATACATACATACATACATAATACATACATACATACATACATACATACATACATACATACATACATATATATATACACACACACACACACACACACACACACACACACACACACACACATATACACGGAGACTGTATTGGAAGAAGATGAATGTGATGTTAAATGCCTACATCATGCTGATGACATTACTCTGATGGATGAACTGGCAAATGAATTATGAAAATCAGAGGGATGCTGAAAAAAAATAGAAGGATTAAAAATAAGAACCAAACTAATGGCAATATACTGTATATAGCAATCAACCTTTTAATTCACAATTGAGATGAAATTCTGCCATTTAGTATCAATTACTGACAATAAAGGAACAAGCAATTCATAGTTACACTATAGATTACCACTTGACAGATTAACAATTAAGGCCTTGGAAAAATATTTAGGTACTATAACAGTTCTATAACTATAACAGCTCTATAACTATAAAGATAAGAATTATCTTCTGAGAGAATAGGTTTCATTCCATGGTGATACTCCATAGAGGGGAAACTTGGACTTTGAAGATGGAAGACATAAAGTATATTACTTCTTTTAAACTTTGGCACTGGAGAAGACTCCTGAAACCGAAACAAACTAATGAATCATAGAATGAATAAATCTAAAATTTCCACATCAGGCACAAATTACCGTATTTTGGATGTATTATGTGAAGATCTAGCTCTCTTGAGAAGTCTACAGTACTGGAAAAGTGGAAAGAGGAGGAAAAGGTGACTAGCAGCAAGGCAGAGGTACAATAATTGCACTATGTAAAGATATGAAGGCCTAGGTTTGGGACATGTCATCTTGCAAGAGGCCTAGCTACATGTTTATTAAGAGTGGACATCTACTGAATGACACATAATCAATCAATCTAGATTTTAGAATTCAGCTCTTCTCTAGGATCAGTTTGAGAATATATTTGACTTTAATGAAACTTGACAGAGCTGAAATCCTTGTTTATCTTGTTATTCAATACATAAGCAAGCATAAGTTTATGAAGTTTGGAATCTTAATAGCCAGAAATGCAAATGATCTTCAAGCTCTAGTAATAAAAGTCAAGGAGTACAGTAAACAAATGGGACTAAAATTAAATATAAAGCAGATCAAACTAATGACAACAGGTGGAAAAACCTGCCTCAGAACTTGAATATGAATATATCAAAGCTTCTGTCTTTTATAATAAACAATCAACAATAAATAAATGAACAGTCAATAAATATCCTGCAATTAGTGCTCAGTAGAGCATCATGAAGGGTTAAAAAAGTTATTGAAATGCTGTGATGTGACTATACCTACAAATATCAAATTTCTGCAAGCTATGATATTGAAGGCAAAGTTGGACTTTGAAGAACACTTCTAAGAATACTACAAAGAGAAAAGAAAGCAAATTGATCATTGAACAAATTAATCCCAAGTTCTTATTCAAGGCACAGATGACCAGGCTCAAATTATCCTACTTCAGGCAAAGATCTAGTTCTATGGCGAAGGCTACAATGGTGGGACTGGTGGAAGGAAAGAGAAGAAGCAGCACAGTAGATGGATTCAGTTACAGTAGCAATAACTGAACCATTGGAAGATCTGAGCAACCAGGTTAGAGAGAAGTCATTATGGAGTAACTCTATCTATGTGGTCATTAAGAGTCAACAATGATTTGATGGCAGATAATCAAGTTAAAAATGGTATTCTATTTTTAAATTTAGCAAAGTGTTAATATATCAGTCGTAATTCTGCTGCTAATGTTATTCAGTCACAAAGTCATCTCCAATTCTTTGCAATGCCATGGACCATTATCTTAGCATAAATGCTAGAAAAATAAAGCAAAACAAGGATTAAGACTCTGAAAACAAAGGTGGAAACAGAGATGAGATCTCCTAGAACCATTATGGCAAACCCACGGCATGCATACCAGAGGTGGCACACAGAGCCGTCTCTGCTGGCATGTGCACCGCCGCCTCAGGTCAGATTTCCATGGTGTTTCTTTCATGAGCTTCTGTTTTCCTGCAAACGATGAAACAGACGCTCACAAAAGAAAAAAGATCTTACCTCTTGTCACGATGCCAGTGTTGGGATGCCCTGTTTTCTGGCGGCCATCAACACATGTCCATGCTATATCAACACATGTCCATGCTTGTGTATGCCAATGCATGTCCATACTTGTGCATGTCCATGTATATTCGTGCATGTGCATGTCTGTGTATGCACACGTTCATGCATATGCACACAAACCTTTCAGTTTGGGCATGCGCACACATGTAGTTTGGGCACTCAGTATCAAAAAGATTCACCATCACTGTCTTAGAGAATCTGAGTCCAAGTACTCATTCAAGAAATATACAAAATGTCTCATATGATTTTTCCTTCAGAGACAAAGGCTATATACAAAATAGGTGTCCAATAAACCATCCTCTACAGTTATTTCTCAAGCATCAAGCAAGTTTTGATATATGGTTGTTGTACCAGTTTTAGTCAAATGGTCAAAAGTTTTACCCAACTACTGTAGACGCAAAAGAGCCTGTTAGCTTGCCTTGATAATATAAATGTGAACATGTATTTAAAAGAAACTGTGGAGATAATTGACTGCTTCACAGTCCAAATGCTATTAGCTAGTTCTGGATTTTAGCAATTTCAGGTAGATGTCAAAGAAAATTGGAGAAATTTTGCTGAGGGGCAGAATAGGTCTAATCAGGGATAATAGGTAGAATGATACATGACCTTTCTAAAATAATATATTTTGTGGATTCATAATTTGATGCTAACCTACAAAGAAGGTTAGTTCCTTATTTCCTTTGAATGTTATGGAAGAATAATATAGTAGGAAAGGCATTCCTTACACCATACCCATGAACATTATCTGAATTTTTCTTCGTTTTCAAATTGCTCTTGCTTAAATGCTTGATCTGTTTTGAACACGCTGTCTAGCCCTTCTAATAAATATTTCCCCCATGTTCATCATGTGATAAAGGACAGCATAGGTAGTCCTTGTTTACTGACCACAGTTGGGGCTTGCAACTCAATCATTAACCAAACCCATTGACAAGTGTAACCATGATTGTACTTAAGATCTTATTTTAGCTTTACTTTGCTTTACTCACATGCAAAAGTCATAAATGCAAAACTTAGTCCATAAAGTTACCTTTTTCATCACCATCATAATTGCAAATAGTCATTAAATGAAGCAGTTGCTAAATAAGCACTACATATTGTATTCAATATATTGTTTTCTTACCAAAGGAATAATTAAAACATTAGTAGCACTACATTTGCTCAGGAATAATTAATTATATGATTTAATAGTAACAGCATTTATATGGATGACTGTAGTTCAATATCCTGTAAAGCTTTGTTTTCTTTGTATATGCTAGAATAACAGGAAATAAAGTTCTTGGTTTTCTAAATATATAAATTCAACCATGTTTAAACAGAAGACATCTGAGGTTGATATATTGTCTGATCCAATAATTGCTTTTACAGTCATTTGTTTAGTCCTTTATTTTGAACACTATTGTATACATGATTTCATGATTTTATTCAGTTTTTAGTTGGCTTTATTTAAATAATCTCATGTAGTCTATTATATGTTAAACTGTTATTTTATCCCTTTAGAATGAAAACAACAATTTCCCTTGCTGTTTTTGCTAATTCTAAATCAATATAATAAAGTGAATTGTTGTACCTTCTGAGGAGTTCTTATCTGCAGGTAAAACTGTACTTGATTTTGCATTGTTTGCACTTTAAGCATATAGCATATAGGAATAATATGGAATTTTCGCATCTGTCTTAGCTAAAGGACTTTAAAAAGTTTTACATGATTACATACTACTAGTGCGGTTCTTTTTACCAAAAGGACAACTAAAAGACAATGTAAAAGTAGTCTTGGATGTAATTGAATATTTGCAACAATGTAGTGACAAACAGGTCACATTAATTTTTCTAGATGCAGAAAAAGCATTTAATAATTTTAACTGGGACTTTATGTTTAAATGAGAGGGGAAAATGATTTTGGATTAGACTTTATTACAGAGTTTGAAGTCCATTTATATATCCCAGAAAGCTTGGATTATGCTTGAATGAAGACTTAAAATGTAGAAAGGAACAAAACAGGGGTGTCTTTTATCCCCTTTATTATTTATTCAGGGGTTGGAATTATTAAATAAAAATATAAGCTGAAACTTTATAATACAAATGGATTTACTTTGATTGTCTTATTTTATTTGTGATAACCTATCTATAAACTAGATAGTAGTAATCCACTGGGTTTCTCATTTCTGCGAAATTTTGTTGTATATCTTTTTTTGTGTGTGTGAAAATGCCAAAAATATACAAATGAGAGAAACTGCATGAAAATCTCTTTAAAGAGAAATAATTTCCCCCATTTATATACTGTATATTAGGAAGAGCTACACCCCAACAAATATCAGTTTCTACAAAAACTGAATCTGATTAATGTGACCAAGGACTCACCAGTAAGAGAAAGGAAGGAAACATAAATGTCCCATAAATGATAGAGTTCTCATCTCTCTCTCTCTCTCTCTTTCTCCCTCCCTCCCTCCCCCTCCCTCCCTCTCTCTCTCCATCCCTCCTCCCCCAATCTTTGAAGTCCATTTTTGAACAGAGAAACCGAACCTATTTTGCCTCTTTAAAGAGGATTGAGAAAAGGCCTACAGCTGTTTACTACTGAGATTCATTGTTAGAGAACTTCAAAAGTTATCAGATAAAGTATGCTAAGATCATTCAGTTAGAGGTTATGGGGCCACCACATCACTCTTCCCATGTCAGCTCATGATCTACCTCTATTAATCAAGGATCACTTCATATTCTATGACTACTGACAAACTGAGTTCCCATTGAACTAACTATGATACTTGCTTATGAAAGCTTCTCTCTTTTTTTTAAACATATTAATATTATCTTTTCAAGTCTAGGCAGTCCCATTTTGGATCAATCTTGGGGCCACTCACAAGATCAATATACAGTTTATGTTACTAGGCCTTTCCATCCAGAGTCACTCATTTCTATAAATCAAAGAACACTTCCATTTGGGGCTAGAGGCCCAGCACCATCTGCCATCTCTGAATCTATTCTAAATTAAATGAAGAATATTGTCTCTGCCAATAATTGCTAGCTGTGAAGTTAAATGTATTACCTCAGGGCCAGCTCCAAATGACTTTGAGTGTTAGAAAGATGGGAGTTCCGGACACAGTTGTTACAATAATAAAATTTGATAACATTAACATGAAGCCAATAATACACTGTCACTGGAACTCTGTTAAAGAAAATAATTGATAGAGGATTGCCAGTGCCTCAAAGCAACGTGTAAATATTTCAGAATGCTCTTTCACTGGTTTATAATGAGAGCCCTCCAAATTTAAAAGTGTGCCAGAAAATAATGTGGGCACATATATCTTTCTCAACAAGGACAAATATCCTAGGGGAAGGTATCTTTGCTTTAGGGTGTAATTAAAAGAAATGGGAATGAGAACAAAAATAACTGGAATAAAAATGAATTCCAAATCCAGGGGAAATAAGAGACTTTAAACTATGTCAGACAATTCAAATGTATCAAGCAAATGAATTAAGCTCCTAAATAAATCTGTATTTAAAGATGAAATAAACATAGTGCAAATGCTTGCACCTCACTCCATTGTAACATGGAGAAACAGCAGTTGTTGTAGTTTCCTGTCATTTTAATGCAAATTGCAAAAGGAAAAATTATATTACTCCAAACACTAAAAAAAATTTAAAAAATCTAACACTCCCTTTTCCTCTCCTTTTTGAAATATGGAAAATCTGAGCCCATAATACTTATGTTACATTGCTACTTGTACCATTCTGACCATTAACCCCTAAAATTCACAGACTATTTTGCACCTTTAAAATACATAGAGTATGTAGGCAATCTCAGGGGAAGTGCACACACAATCCAGGGTAGGATGTAAAGAACATTTCAGTGCTCCATTGCTACAATAATTCAATCTTTCCTCCAAGTATTAGATTCAAGTATGTAACATGAGGTGGCGGAACAAACTTTACTTTTTACTTTTTATGTCTTTATTCAAAATAAAGTTTCTTTGCATTGTTTTCATGTTTTGCTTCAGAGGTGGTATTCAGCAAGTTCTGACAGGTTCTGGAGAACCGGTAGCAGAAATTTTGAGTAGTTCGGAGAACCGGCAAATAGTCTGGTTCCCCTGCTGCCTCCCAGCTGATTTTTTTCTGTTGCCTTGAACAGGACAATGGAGCTGGAAAGCAGGTTAGTGGGGTTGGGAGGGAATTGGGATTTTCAAGTATCCTTCCCCTGCCATGCCCACAAAGCCACACCCACAAAGTCACGCCCACAGAACCAGTAGTAAAAAAATAATAATCCCACCACTGGTTTGTTTGCGTTCATTTTGGTATTTGGATTTTAGGGGAGGTGTGTATATTAAGACTACATTATAAAGGGAGATGTGATTGCAAAATGTTGGTATCTCCTACCAAGGAGATGAAATTTATTTGTGGTATGAAGTAACTGTTTTTAGATTCATTTAAGCAGGAGATTAGAGCAGCCCAGAAATGGTTAGAAGAGGGTGGATATGTAAATGTTTTAAACAAACAAATATCTGAGGCAAAGTACACTCTGAAATTTAAGAAAATTTGACTTGAATGGGGTTTTTATAGAGAAAAAGAAAAATAGTGCCTTGTAGGTTTTCTCTTCATACATTGCTTTATCCCTTTGCCTTGCAAATGATTATTTACTGAAAATAGTGAGTGTTTCTATCTTTTACAATCTTGGATAATCTTTGTTTGTGGGACGTTTAGATATTCATGGTAAGGTTAATGGATGGAGGAAGAAAAGCATTGGTTGTGCCATCTCTCTCACGAGAAAGAGGGGAAAAGTCACTGAGGCATTAACCCGCAGTTGTGAAGAATTAAGTCTGACATGCCGCCAAACTTATGTGTATTAATAAGTTTCTTTAACTGATCCCCAGTGGCATTCAGATAGATTCATCTGTGGATTGTGGTGTACATGTAAATGTCTGGGCTGGACAAGTTGAGATGAGCTGTCATAAATTATTAGCTCAGCTGGGAGAACCATGCCAGCTACTATCTGGCTGATGACTTAAGAGGCACCTAGTAAGAAAATAAACCACAGTGACAGCCATCAAAGTCTTGCTTGCTTGGCAAATCTTGGAATAAAGTCTTCGAGCCAATGAATCCATTCTGCTTCAGTTGGGGGGTTAGAAGCTATTTGCCATAAATTGCTTTAGTTTTAAACCTGGAAGCCAATATACTTCCAAATTACACATTGCAGTATTTCCTTGCAGGCAAATACATGTGTGGGATGTGTGTGGGAGAGAGAACCACTTAAAGATAATTGGCAGAGCCGATTAATTTCTGGTGACCATGAGAAAATGTTCCTGACTTTGGCTCACTGTGTCTCTTTCATTTGCAGTTTATTTTTTTAGAAGCAGAGTGGGCAATCTTTTTGGTTAGTGCATTTTTCTTTTCTGACTTCAATTAAAGCAATTTTGTAAAAAAAAAAAAAAAAAAAAAAGCTGGCCAAGTGCAATGTTATTGTAGTATATAATTTTAAGGACAAGGAACTATACTGTGTACAATTTTTCTATGGGAATAAAATCTTTCTTAGACCTCAGATATCTTTAAATATGCTAATACACGTTCTCGATTTCATTTGCTGGTGGCCCCATACACATTCATGCCAGGCATGCTTTAAGACCAACTACCTGGAGGAAAGTTCAAAGGAGTCCATTTGTAGGTTGGCATTGCTCTGAGAAGCATTTCTTACATAAGTACATGTAAGCAAAAGAAATGCCTAATTAAAATCATAAAAAAGTATCCCACCAAAGGTTTGAGTGGTTTTTCAGAGATGTGAAACCTTAGCTCAAACTAGATTCTAGAATCACTGCTGCTTATCAGCTGGCCTTATGAGAATCCATCTGTTGCTTGGTAACATTTTCCTGTAATATACTGCTTTTTTGGCAGGGGGACATGGTGGCTCAGTGTACAAGACACTGAGCTTGTTGATCAGAAAGGTTGGCAGTTTGGCAGTTCGAATGCCTAGTGCCGCATAATAGAGTGAGCTCCCATTACTTGTCCCAGCTTCTGCCAATATAGCAGTTCAAAAACATGTAAAAATGCAAGTAGGAAAATAGGAACCACCTTTGGTGGGAAGGTAACAGTGTTCCGTGGGCCTTCGGTGTTTAGTCATGCCAGCCACATGATCACGGAGACATCCTCAGTCAGCGCTGGCTCTTCACCTTTGAAACAGAGATGAGCACTGCCCCATAGAGGTGGGAACAACTAGCACATATGTGCAAGGGGAACCTTTACCTTTACACTGCTTTTTAATATTTCTACATTATGTATGGCTCATTCAATAAATCATTTTTTCCTTTCATGTCATTTCTAGGATCATTACTCCCAAATCTCAAAACTAGCTTCCCACAAATTGCTATGGCTAAACAGTTAGCAAAACAAAGGCCATAGGATATAGAATCGTGGTCATAATAAGGTCTTGAGAAAATGGATGGAAAGTTACCACAGAATCCCTTTCTAACACTCTTTTCAGAACTGCTTTACTAATTTGATGTAAAAGTAGCAGAATGCAAAGTAATGTGGCAATTCTACACCCCAAAATGACATCCTAGAGGAAAGAGTTATGCCAGGAGGCACTGGATTTATATGCAAAGTTCTGATCATCTGATCTGATAGTCACTCTGTAGAAGTGGTCATTATGATGGAGAGGAAAGGAGGAAGGAAGAAGAGGTTAAAGCAAGGAAGACCTCCAAGGAGCAGGGAGAAAATCAAGTACTAGATTGGAAAGGAAAGAGAATGGGTATGACTCATTTCAATGTGACTCTTCTGAGAAAAAAAGAGGACCATAGCAACTTACAGTCTGTCATTGTTTTGCAAGCTATAACATATTAAGAGAATTAAGGCTAGGAAAGAGCCTGCATTTTTGTTCTCGTTCTCGTTCTCTCTCTCTCCCTCCCTCCCTCTCTCCCTCCCTCCCCCTCTCTCTCTTTGTTCATCATAATATAACAAAAATATTGAGATTCTAGAAAGAGTACAGAGAAGAGCAACAAAGATGATTACGGGACTGTAGGCTAAACAATACAAAGAATAGTTGCAAGAATTGACTATGTCTTGTTTAATGAAAAAAAGGACTAGGGGTGACATGATAGCCTTTTACCAGGTTCGCCTGGTATGTTAGTTGGGCCCCTTCCTGGATCAGGATGCTCTGTGCACAGTGACTCATGCCCTCGTCCTTTCTCACCTGGACTACTGTACATGGGGATGTCCTTGAAGAGCACCCGTAGGATTCAACTGGTCCAGAATGTGGCTGCGCGGGTTATCATGGGGGTACCTAGGTGCTCCCATGTTATGCCCCTTTTAGGCGGCCTGCACTGGTTGCCGCTTGTCTTCCGGGTGCGATTCAAGGTACTAATTATGGTCTTTAAAGCGCTCCATGGCTTAGGCCCAGGATACCTGCGAGACCACCTACCAGTAGCCTCCTACTGTCCAGTGCGATCCCACAGAGTTGGCCTCCCCAGGGTGTCGTCAGCCAGACAGTGTTGGCTAGCAACCCCCAGGGGGAGAGCCTTCTCTGTGGAAGCGCCTTCCCTCTGGAATGAGCTGTCCCGGAGCTTTGTATAATCCCTGACCTCCGGTCCTTCCAACGCGCCCTAAAAAGTTGGCTTTTCCAGCAAGCCGGCCTGGCCTGAACAAAATCAAATGAATGATTGATTTAATTGTTAATTTTAATCTAATTTTTTAAATGTTATTGTTAATATTAATTGGGTTTGTTTTTGGATACTCTATCTAATTTTCTTTTTAACTTTTGTAATATGTGTTTTTTTAATGTTGTATGCCACCCTGAGTCCTTTGGGAGAAGAGCGGCATATAAATCCAATAAACAAACAAACAAACAAACAATAACAGTGTTCCAATAGCTACCACAAAGAAGAGGGAGTTAAGCTATTCTCCAAAGCACTTAGAGGCAGGACAAGATGCAATGGATGGAAACTAAACATGGAGAAAATGAACCTAGGACTAAGGAGAAATTTTCTGATAGAACAATTATTCAGTGGCTTGCCTCCAGAAGTTGTGGTTGCTCTAGTGCTGGACGTTTTTAAGAAGAGATTGGATGATGATTTGTCTGCAATGGTCTAAGGTTTTCTGCTTGTGTGGGGTGGAGTGGTTGGACTGGAAGACCTTCAAGGTCCCTTCCAACTCTGTTATTCTATTACTCTGTTATTCCCAGCAAATGTGTTCTTAAGTGTTATTATAAATGTCATTGGGAGAAAGATGTTGATTGCTTTTTCACAAAATGGATTTATTTTATAAAGCTGTAAGACTCATCTTTTTATTTCAGATATAGATTAAAGAACACATTTGTCAGTAATATATTGCCTCACAACAGACCATCTCTGTCAGATTTCTGCTATTAAGCTATTTATTACCTTAGAAACTGGGGATGAACCTCGGCTTTAGTATCCATGGGGAGAAGAGAAATGGAGACTGGGGAAGTGATAAAATTGTGTTGAAATGTTGCAATGGAATCTCTGCCACATCTATGTGTGTGTCAGTGACATGCAGTGAAGTTTATGGCTGGTGAGGCAGTCCTCTCCCCCGGCACCCCACTGGTTAAAGCGCTTTCTTTCGCCCGCCTGAGCAGAGCTCTGTCCCACATAAAAAATAAAGTGCCAACCCACGAGCCAGCAGAGGCGGGTAAAACACACACACACACACACACACACACACACACACACACACGTTAATTACAATAATACAATTACTTACAAATTACATTAATTTTGAATTCCTCCCCCCTCCCTCCGATCCACATACCTTTTCCAGCTGTGTCACAGAGGATTTCAACTCTGCTCTTGTCTGCCATGATGAAAATGTAAAAATATAAAAAGAAAAAGGCAAGAGCTGCTGAGGTTAGGCTGGGTTAGCTGCTGCCAGAGTCTCCAATGGATGACTCTGCTTAACTGTTTAAAAAAAAGCCTCTAAAAAAAGTGCCCTCAACAGGCGGAGGTGAGAGAACCACGTGCCTCATCTACATAAGGAATTTTTCGGCTTTTAACCCTTGCTTAACTCTGCTCAAGTGATCATAAAGATAGATTAAATGAGGCATGTGGTTCTTTCGCCTCCTCCTGTAGAGGGCACTTTTTTTAGAGGCTTTTTTAAACAGTTAAGCACTAAGCAGAGTCATCCACTGTAACTCTGGCAGCAACTACCTCAGCCTTTTTCCTTTTAATTTTTTTTTCTTTTCATGATGACAGTGGTGAGGCCCTGCCTCCCCTGCCTCCCCTGCCCGCATGTCACTGGTGTGTATTGTAGTAAATGTACAAAAGGGGTAACAACATGATACACATTGCTTTTGTTTGGGGCATCATCATGATTAGAAATGGTAGATTTGGGGAAAGGAAGGTTAAGAAACCCTGCACTTTTTCTTTGCTTATACACATGTACACCTTTGCGATTTCAACTTTTATTTAAAAAGTTATGTTCTACCTACACCCACTCTTTCAGAATGTTCTTAGTTTATGATTCCTTTTTAAAAATTCTCCATTATTCCTAACATGTTGCTCTGGTCTTGTATAGTATACACTTTTTGAAAATTTCTCATTTGCTCTCTCAAATAAATAAACAAACAAACAAAGTAATAGCAGTGTTATCAAAATGCTGCTGGTTGATTATGACATCGCACTCATATTTTTTTTCCGATCCAGCTTAAAATATATCTAGCATGTAGATTGTATAAATAAGAGGTGAATACACAGCCTTGTCTCATTCCTTCTCAACCTGAAGTTAAGTTTATTTTGCTTTGTTTTGTCCATACTGTGGCTTCCTGTCATTTTGTAGGTTTCTCATGAGGTCAATGAGATGTTCTGAGGTTTTCATTTCTAAGTGTATACTGTACCACAGCTTGACATGATCGACATAATTAAAATTTTCTATAATCAGCAAGGCACATACTAATTTCTTTATTCTTTAGCTTTCCCAATTATCCAGAGAGCATCAACAATAATGCCTCCTGTCCCTCGGCCTTTTCTAAAGCCAGCTCTATATTTTATTACACAACCCTGTGACCGAGTGGGTCATTCTTTGAGAGGAAGAAAGCGCAGTCTGATATGACCAGAATGAACATTAAATTTTAGGGTGACTATATCTTTTAATCCCAATTCTGGATAGTCATGTGATCATCTAAGAAGAGTATATATGTGGCCCTTGTCTTACAACCACAATGGAGCCCATCATTTCTGTTGCTGAGACATTTGTTAAATGAATTTTGCCTCATTTCACAATATTGCCCCAGTTGCTAAGAGAATCACTGAAGTTGCAAGTTAGCGAGACAGTTGTTAAGCAAATCTGGCTTCTTCATTGACTTTGCTTTTCAGAAGGTTGCAAAAGGTGATCATATGACTCTGGGATATTGCAACCATATATATGAATCAGTTGCCCAGTGTCTAAATTTTGATCACATGACCATGGGGATGCTGCAACAGTTGTAAGTGTGAAGAATGCTCATGAGTCACTTTTTTCAATGCTGTTATAACTTTGGAAAGACATTAAACAAATTGTTGTAAGTTGAGGACTACCTATATACCCCCTCCCTCTCTCCCTTCTATATTTCACAATTCAATCAGTCCTGCTTTCTGATTCTAAACAAGACTTCCAAGTCAGATTTTAGGAATGGATAATACAAACACTCTGACACTACCCTTTAACTGAAGAGAGTTCCCAGAATAAAAAATATGAAAAGTAAACAGGAGTTTATTCATTCTATGCTTCCAAACTCTTATTAGTTCTTTTCAGCTAGATGTTAAGCCAAATTGTTTTGAACTGCCTAAGTGATTTTGTGAAGCCACTGGAGAATTCCATTTGAAGTCAGCCACACTAGAGTTTCTAGATGTAATGAGGTATACTGAATCTATTACCAAATATGCAACCTACTACATAATTGTAGCACTACAGTATGTTGCTTGGTTTTGTTGAGCAAAGGCTCAATGGTTTGCAGGAGACCATCAATAGCAGCATAAAAGGTTTGATCACCCAACAGGCATGCACCCACAGCATTTAATCAAGGCATTGATCCATTCAATATAGGAGAGTCTGTCTATTACTGTGAGATATTGAATTCCTGTCAGCTATCACCTTCCTGAACTAAATTGCTGAAACATAAATGAAAAAAGTCATTCAAAGCAACTAGCTAAGCCATCTTTTCTGCACAAGGGTTTAGAATCTTTTGCTTTTCTCTGTGTCTATTTTTTCATGGATGGCAAATTATATTATTTATTTATTATGCTTATAGTTAATTAGTTTTCTTCTGAGGTATTCTTTATTGTGAAAAATAAATAAATAAATAAAAGATGAAAGATTATGGGAACTACTTATGTCTACCTAAGGAAGAAAAAGACTAGGGTGATATGATAACTGCCTTCCATATTTGAGGGACTGTCATAGAGAAGAGGGAGTCAACTTGTTTTCCAAAGCATCTGAGGACAGAATAAGAAGCAAAGACTGGAAACTTGTTAAAGAGAGATCCAATCTGGAACTAAGGAGGAATTTCCTGATAGTGAGAACAATTAATCAATGGAACAGCTTGCTTCCCAGAATTGTGGGAAGATCTTCTTAAAGAACTCACCAGAGATCTTTAAGAAAAGATTTGGCTTCTGTTTGTCTGGGATGGAATATTGCCTCCTGCTTTTTTGGGTGGTGGTGGTGGTAGTGGTGGTTGAATTGGACTAGAACATCTCCAAAGTCCTTTTCAGGTTTATGATTCTATGACTTAAATGGTGCATATGTGACAGATTTTGCCCCATTCTCTTCTCATGTATTGAACCGGATGTACAGAGTACTAGTTTTGTACAGGAGATTTCTACTATTTAAATCTGAGGTTTAATGAAGTATTTAGGCATAAATTCATTAACTCACATAGAAGAAGAGATTTGTTTATATATGCACTTATATTTAAAAATATATGGAAATGATGAAGCCTTGGTTTTTCTGTCTCGTTGCCTAGCAACATTCACATCAAATATATGTGCATACATACGTTTGTATGTATATATGTATATTTGTGTTGTGTCCTGTACTAATTTTATAACCACACAATATTGTACTACATAGTCTTTTAAAGAAGTGCTGCAATGATGGAGAAACATTTCCACATTTGTTTTGTTTTTGATGAAAAAATGTTCAGATCCTATAGCACATATTTTCAAAAGTTGATTTACATATTTTTGCAAGATGAATTGGTAGCTGGACTTCATTCTGGCTTGACATATTCCTCCCTAGTTCACTTCAGATCCACTCCCAGTACAATTCATGGTGACATCCTTAATAAAGATCACGTGTCTCTGTACTTGTATGCAGTGGGCACAAAGTTCATTCTAAGAATTCTATTTCCAGGAATATTAGATAATATTAAATAGAGGGACAATTAGCCTCTTTTTTGTGTTGCATCCTTAACAATTGTTAAACATGAAACTCCAATCTATTTTCTTTTACACATATACTCTTTTTATTGTTAAAATGAGAGAATACAAAAGAAAGAAATAGCAGAAGGAAATGAGATAAACATAGATGTTTTAGAAAGCATAATGAAAAAAATTCTTATAACGCATCCTCCCCATCTCTTCCAATTGTGTTCCTTACTGTAAACCACAATTTAAATATGTCAAACATTAATGAATGTTATTAGTTTCTACTTAAGACCTAAAAACCATATTTTAAATGTCTAGATATGGCTTGTGTAATTTGTTGCATTTAAGGGAACCATTTTCTGCTTGAGTTTCATTAAACCTCTATTTTAAGCATGAATATGGTGCCTTAAATAACTCCTTCCATTTTATCAGACCTCAAAGTTTCTATGAACATCAGGAAATCTGTTCTCCATAATATGGCTTGTGTTTTTCCCTTCTCTGATGTCATGACATTGAAATAAGCGAAATAATCTTGCCCATGATACTTTCCTTCCAAGGAATGACTTCTCATTTACTATAGGATATAAAGCTAATAAGCCCCTTTTCCCCTGATGGCTAACCTATGGCACGTGTGCCACAGATGGCATGCAGCACTCTCTCTGTAGGCATGCGAACCGTTGCCTTAGTTCAGCTCCACTGCACATATGCTGGTTTTGTCGGGTCTCTGCTATGCATGCATGGGGTGGGGAACATGCAGAGGGGTGCATGCACAAGCAGAGTGTGGAGTATGTGCAGGGGTGCATGCACGGGGGTGCATGTGCAGAGGGCAGGGCATATGCACAGAGTGTATGCATGCATTGCAGTTTGGGGGTTTGGGCATGCGCATCTGGGCACTCAGTCCAGAAAAATTTAGCCATCACTGCCCTATGCTAATAGGCCCAATAGCCATTTTTTTAATATTGGCTTTTCTGAGTTAACTTCTTCTCCTAATATTAATAGATAAATCTTGGGAATCTGTCTTATTATAAATCACTTTGGGAGTTTTATAGTTGGGAGGGAGTCTTAATGTTTTTATAATAAATAATAGGTAAATAAAAAAAGCAAATAATATTAAAAGTGTGCTCCCTTCTAGAGTAGAATTGATAGGTATCTTTGGAAAAAGCCCCATGAGACTGGATATTTTGCTGCTCTCTATTTAGGGTGTAAAGTACTTGACCCATACATTGAAAGAGCAATGTTATAAGAGTGGATAATAAATATTTCCAAAAAGAAGGGATGCATCATTTACCAGCAGTATTTTTATCAACATTGTTCAACTATCTACACAAGCGTTATAATCCTACAAGCATGCTGGTGTGGTTAAAATCCCTGAAAGGCCCAGAGGCTGTTCATTTGCAGCCTTCACTCATTCTCACTGTACTGGATGTCAGTTCCATTGTTTTGTTCAGCTGAGGGGAAAAGCTATGTTTCCACACAATCCTTTTAAAAGCCATCTATATTTAAAACCTGGAATGGCTGGTTACTTGCCAATGGCAGTAGGGAACTATCTTCAAAATGCAATAAAATAATTCTGTCATGCTTTTTGGCTGGTCTATTCAACCAGATAAATCCCACAATAGCTCTTATCTCAGCTACCATTTTGTCAACTCTCAAACCCAGACTAAATGCAGACAAAAGGGTGGCCATCCTTGGCTGCTTGCCTTCAACTATTCTGCAGTTCAAGTCATAAAAGCAACTGCCACAAGCAGACCATGACAAATCTAAGCAGAAGGAGAGTCAGGAAGAAATCCTTGATGCCAGAACCGATTTGGAATTATCTCATTCAGATTATCCAGCATAGACTCAGATTTTCCAGCATAGAGCACATCCAAACTGCAGCACCAAAATGCTTTTGTATAGTCCGTGAGCAGATAGAAAAGTATGCCACCTTAAAAGGCACTGTTTCATCTCTGAACCCTGGTTGACCTTTGCAGTGAGGCAGACCTCTGTTCTGTCTTTGCAGTGAGATGGAAAAATACAGGTTCTATCTGCAAGGAAAATGATGGGGAAAGGGAAGACAGAGTGGGAAGTACTTTCTTTGGAATAAATTACTGACAACAAACCTGCTTCACTCCTTCGCTCTCTTACTTCACTTGTGGCTAAGAGTGCTTATCTTCCCACTTAATTTGCTTCCAATGAGAAGAGAAGGGATGGATCTCCTGTTGTCAATGATCTGATCCTGGTGAAGTAGAGGCAGAAAAGTAGCAATGCTCTGGACTCTGCACTCCACATTAAACATGGAGTGTTGGTGGCCAAAGAACAACCTCCATTGTCCTAGGGAAGGGAAATATGCTGTTAGTCTTCCTTCATAGATAAAGCAGCTCAGTCCTTTGGGGATTAGGCCTTGAGCAGTCTTAGGTAGCCAATTGGAGCAGACAGATACTCCAAATATCATGGTTTGTAATGGTAGCTGATGAAAAATACAATTTTTAAATGGAGACAGAAAAATATGAATGCAAGCTGGTGTGAGGTAGATTGGAAAGAACTGGAAATCATTCATTAATGTCTTTCTGAAATAATTTATGAGGCATTTCCTTGCTGTGGTTAGCAAGCCATGTGAAAGATCTCATAGGCAGGAGTGAGATTGATGGATGGGTGCAGAGAAAACAAGAAGGGGAACCATTTGTGATTTTTGATCATGTAACAATAGCTGATATTTCCATTTATGAAATATTGAATCAACCATTCTCATACATTTTCCAACTTTTTATAACTGATATTTTCAAGAAAATCTTTAATCAATTCTCAGAAAAATATTACTGTTTCATAATGAAATTTATTTTGAAATATATCCCATTACAATCAGTTTAGCAGAATTCTGAAGAAAAAAGGAGACCACCAACTGGCATCTCCCCTGTGCGTGACACATTTAAAAAAGACATTGGGGGAGCCCTGAATATGATAATCTACTCATATTTTCAGAAAAGTGAAATATCTGACATCTGGTTTCCACAGTATTTAAAATTGCACTACCACTGTTGAAGTGATCATGAAGGTCAATGTACTGGAAAGAATAATATCATGCTGGTCTAATTTTTCTACCACTTTCACTACGAAAAAAAAGTCCTTTAACTGCAGGAAAAAGGCTCTTTCAGTCTGAAGGAGGAAACCTCTGGCTTTTCCACCCCAATATTATAAAAATAGCACAAACACACAGCCTGTGAGATTTACACTTCCAATCCTTCTTTGGAAGTACATCCTCCTTTCGAAATATTTACCATATCCTAAAGTTGTTGGAATCCATAATTCATGGGTTAAAGCTACAAAGATCTTAATTTGTATATAGCAGCTTTATGCCTCCAACTACAGAGAAAGCTAATGGCCCATGAAATATTGAAGTGTCTCACACACGTCTACTGAGATTTCAGTTTTTAAAAAGAAAACTGTCATGCATGCACAAGCTCAAAACATAAACAGTAGGAAAAGAAGAAATTATCTTTTCTGTGTCACGCATAATTACCCTTTTGGGTCTATAATGCTGCTTTTCATGTATACAATTCCTTTTGACTCCTCTTTCAGAACTTTGAAATTTCTGGCCTGGGAGAAGCTAATATTTATTCCAGGTTGATACCTGATAGTTTTTTTTAAATAAATCTCTTTTGCAAAATTGGTGTTACTGGGATGCCTCACCATCTTTCAGCATGTTCCTATTTGATAACAAGATCCAGACACATCCTGGAATGGACTTTCGTTATCTCCAATTCACAGAGGTACTAGAGCAGAAGGAAGCATGCTCCAGATTTGACTGGTGGCAGCCAGAATTATGAGACCTTTGGGATGCAAAGCTCTAGAAGAGGGTTGGCTGACAAGCTGTTGATGCCCATATTTATATGAGTAGCTGATTTATTGGTATTAAGGTGTGCTGGATTATTCTTCATTATACTGTTGAACCCTGCTTGGTAAGATGGAACTGGCAAAGGCTCTTCAGAATCTCAGTTACTTTCCAATGCTGTTATAGAAATATCAGTAGCCCATTCTGCCAAAAAATAGTGATAATCATCTAGCATAGGATAATATTTTCCAATCTTTATGATAATATAACACTTCCTAGCTAGGTTTTGGCATGGCTATGTTTCACTCTGTTACTTTCTCTGGGGCTCAGACACTGGTTTCATGCTTAGCTTTTCCTGAAGCCACAGAGAAAGTAACAGAGTTACTGCCTTCCTATACTTCTGGGGATGACTGTCTTCCTATACTTCTACTAGAAACTACTAGAAAATAATCCCCAAATACTACAAAATAGCGAAAGTGGCATAGATATCAGTTGTCTTTTTCTCAGTGTTCTATCTGATTACCTGAGCTCCTCTATCAGGCAGGCCTAGGTCCATTTTATTGATTCTTTTCTTGATAATTTGCTAGAAAGTTGTAGCAGATAAGGTATTTCCAGCATGATGGTGTAAGTCATATTTAGCTAACAATGACTCCTGTCTCTAAAACAAATGTTGATTTGAAAGTAATTTTGAAAAAAAGGAAGAGGCATATTTCAAAATACTCCAAGGTTCTCATCAGCTTCTTGTTTATCATCACTCTCTGAGGATAAACTGCTTCTCTTATTTTATATTTTGTTTAATAAAAAGTACATTGGAATCCTTTGCATTTATTATTATTAATTGTATGTTGACAAAATATACAAAAAAAAAAAAAGATGGAACCAGAAGACTCCTGAAGATATCATGGCTAGTGAAAGAAACAAACAAATGAATCAATGAGCAAATCAACCCAGACTTCTCATTCAAGGCACAGATGATTAGACTGAAATTATCTTACATTGTACATATAATGTGAAGATCTAACTCTCTGGAGATGTCTATAATACTGGGAAAGGTGGAAGGAAAGAGAAGAGGAAAACTAGTAGCAAGAGTAATGGGTGTACTGGTGGAAGATTTGAAGGGCCAGGTTGTGGACAGAACATCCTAGAATAAATTAGTCAATGTGATTGCTAAGTGTTGATACTACAGTATTTGATTACTCAAAATTGATCACATCCACTACTGTTGTCCAATAGCATTAAAAGCATCGATGATTCCAGGCACAATATCATTTTCTTGACTAAATGTACTTCATCGTGTTTATTTTAATTTTTCCTTGACATAAGGAAAGGAAACAATGATCTGCTCTTTGCCGCAAAATTTTTCAATGTACTTTCTAGTTTCATCAAAATACAAAAAACAAATGTTATTTCAAATACAAAAATAAGAATATACCTATAAGTTTTGAAGCAATTATTCTGTTATGTAATGCTAATGCAACCAAACTACAGTCTCAATATTTGCATGGTACTGCAAATAATAGCTTTTTACAGCAAACAATAAAAAAGCTAAGCTGGAGACAAAAAGATCAGCACACATCCTTTCCGGCAGCATACACCCTGATAATCAAGGATGAA